>NC_071441.1:12706666-14098333 GCF_017976375.1 Cuculus canorus
TTTGGTTTTATTACTTTGTGTGGTGTCTTTTCTTAAACGCGTGCGATTCATTTGCCTCATTTATGAAGGCTTTCATTGAAAAAAATGGCAAGGATATGCAAAACCAATCAAATAGCCTATTGTCAAGCTGTGATATGAAGCTTCAGGGTGGAAAAGAAAAAAGAAGACGCGTCAAAAAGTGATGTTAAGTTGTTATAGCAGTACCAGTTTGTGAGGTTATTCCACCTTTTTAGACATGTTAACAGTTTGAGGTGTTTGATAAGTGTGATGTTATTATGAAACAAGCATATTTTTGAGCATCAGTAACTGTTCAACTTTTGATTTTCTGCTGCTTTTTGTGAGAGTCCAGCAAAAATAAGACTGTATCCATTACTACTACCTCCTGGGAATCCCGTTGTGCACTTCCCTTTATATGTGGATTATTTGCAGAATTGATTACAATATTTACATATGGCTTTTGACAGAGGTTGAAATAGATCAATTATAGCAAAAAAAACCCCACTAAAACCAAACCCAACCAAAAAAAACACCAAACCAAACAAACTTGTTACTTTGAAATGGTATGTTGTCTCTTGGCTCTGTAAAGATTGGTGGAATCTCTTTTATTCCTTTGCCTTCCTGTGTAAAAACTGTTTGCCCAGGTGGCAGGATGTTATGGAAGCCCAGGCTGCACAGCTTGAAGAGACTTGCCTATATCAGGGGCACGGTTTGGGGGTGGGGGAAGGCTGTTAAGGGCTGGTACACTCTTTGTGCCTGACAAAGCATCCTGATGGGCTTGTAGGGGTGTTCAGTGCTGCATGTTTGGTCCCTGTTTTTAATGCATCTGGCTCCTAACCTCATGTGTATGGGAAAACAACACTGGGAGACTTGGAAGCAAGGCAGCATATCTCATGAAAGCAACAGCAGGGATTCAGAGGGTTCTGAGGTGCAGCTTGCCCGGAAGATCCTCCACCTATGCTCAGCTCACTACAGGTAATTCACCTAAACTTGGCTTACATTCTGCAGATCATCCTGGACTCAGATGAAGGGCATTTGTGGGATAGTGGTTTGACTGACCCAGAACAGCAACGAACATGCGAAGACCTATGTTTCCTGAGGAGAGAGGATCTTGGCCTGTCCTGGCAGAAGATAGTTTAAGTTGTAAAGATATGGTGCTGTGAACTTGTCTAACTACAGCCTCGTGCCCAGCCTTATGATTGGTGGATTATTTGATGAGAGTCAGGGAAAGATGGGTTTCAAACAGTGCTGGTGAGCCTCTTTTCTCTAGATTTCTCTTTGAATCTCAATTTTAGGGGCTACAGCTGGTGGTGGTTCTGGGTTCCTAGATTATCTCATCTCTGAAACCTCGTATCTTCAATCTTCTTTGAGTGGAGCTTGGAGGTAGTTGGGGCTGCTACCTGCATCTGAGAGAGGAAATAATAATTTTTTTTTTTTTTTTTTTTTTGAGAGAGGGCTCTCTCTTCTCCAGGTACTGGAGGAAGTATTTCCTTCATCCATTCAGTATTGATTTGCCATGCACTATTGTTTGGGTGTGGAAGTGGCCATTTGATGACACACGTAGATAACACTAAGCTAGGTGGAAGCGTGGATCTGCTGGAGGGTAAGGGAGCTCTGCAAAGGGATCTGAACAGGCTGGAATGCTGGGCTGAGGCCAGTGGCATGAGGTTTAACAAGGCCAAATGCTGGGTCCTGCACTTGGGGCACAACAACCCTATGCAGTGCTACAGACTAGGAGAAATCTGGCTAGAAAGCTGCACGGAGGAGAAGGACCTGGGGGTGTTGATTGGCAGCCGACTGACCATGAGCCAGCAGTGTGCCCAGGTGGCCAAGAAGGCCAATGGCATCAGGCTTGTATCAGGTATCAGAAGCGGCGTGACCAGCAGGTCCAGGGAGGTTATTCTCCCTCTGTACTCAGCACTGGTGAGACCGCGCCTCGAATACTGTGTTCATTTCTGGGTCCCTCCACACAAGAAGGTTGTTGAGGCTTTGGAGCGTGTCCAGAGAAGAGCAATGAAGCTGGTGAGGGGGCTGGAGAACAAGTCTTACTAGGAGTGGCTGAGAGAGCTGGGGTTGTTTAGCCTGGAGAAGAGGAGGCTGAGGGGAGATCTTATTGCTCTCTACAACTACCTGAAAGGAGGTTGTGGAGAGGAGGGAGCTGGGCTCTTCTCCCAAGTGACAGGGGACAGGACAAGAGGGAATGGCCTCAAGCTGTGCCAGGGGAGGTTCAGGCTGGACATCAGGAAAAAATTTTTCACAGAAGGAGTCATTGGGCACTGGCAGAGGCTGCCCAGGGAGGTGGTTGAGTCACCTTCCCTGGAGTTGTTTAAAGGGCGGCTGGACGAGGTGCTGAGGGGCATGGTTTAGGGATTGATAGGGATGGTTTCCAACCTAGTGATTCTATTATTCTGTGATTTGACAGTAGAATGAACACCAGAAGGCTGTGGCAGGAGTATTTAGTATGCTTAACTAACTACTTGTCACGGTTTAGCCCCAGACAGCCAAATTTGGCAGGTAAACCCATGCAGTTGAGCCTCCAAAATCACCTCTCCCCACCACACACTGCAGGGAGAGTGGAGAGGTAGAAGGGAAAAAA
Organism: Cuculus canorus; assembly: GCF_017976375.1. Classification (NCBI taxonomy): domain Eukaryota; kingdom Metazoa; phylum Chordata; class Aves; order Cuculiformes; family Cuculidae; genus Cuculus; species Cuculus canorus. Next base: position 12,709,260 of record NC_071441.1, read on the forward strand.
CCTTACAGGTTACAAACTAAAACTACAGCTTTGATGCAATGCTAATGATAACAATGAAAATAATTAGAAAGTAATAAAATATATACAAATATATGAGATCACGCCCCACCCCTCAATGTCAGGGAAGGTGTCCACAGCTATGTGGGAGCTGGACTCAGGATTCAGGAATGCATGGATCCAGGATCAGGAGCAACCAGACAGACGAGATGCTCACTGGACGTCGGCCATTGCAGAAGAGAGTGAGACCCTTGTGATCTCTCAATTTATACCAACTGTGATGTATATGACGTGGAATACTCTGTTGGTCAGTTTAAGGTCACCTGCCCTATTCACCCCTCCTCGCAGCTGTGGCTCTATTTCCGCCATCTTGAGAAAGGCATTGGCCTTTCTGCATACCAGTGCCCTGTGTTATCACTTTGGAGAAGAACACTGCCTCAAAAAACATGCCATTAGTTTTCAGAGAAATGAAGTTACTTAGAGTGACTGATATTTTTTGTTCTTCCCCAGAGAACTCTCTTATTCTGCATGCGCTTGTCCTCAGTAATGAAATTACTGTGGAAAAACACTGGTGCTTTCCATTACTGGCATATCTTGGTGGCGTGACTGCAGGAAAGGTGAAAGCTGCTGCGCTTAGTCTGCCAGATGACTCTAATAAATCAGAACAGGAGCTAGGAGGAATTTTTTATACTATTCCCTATTTCAGACTCTGCTTAGGTTTGGTTTCTCTCCTGCTGGCTTAAAAGCATGTAGAAAGTGTAGAGAAGAAACTATGATTGTCTCCTCTCTGACTTTTCTTTCATGTTGAATAGATGCGTAATAGGAGGTGTTTGTCCTGATTGTTTTCTTTTTTTCTTGGAGGGTCTTTGAGGCAAGTCACACAAGAAACCTCTGTCCTTTTGGAAATTCTTCTTGCTAATTAGTAGGTATTTCATGATGGAAACTTGCAGACAGAAATACTAGATAGCAGTATAAATTCAAATAACCTTCACTTGCCCTGCTAGACCTTATTAAGACAATAAATAGGATTATCAGTCAAAGGTAAAAGGGGATTTAAAAATGTAATGCTTGCACAAACTTAGTACAGTTGCTGATGTGATTTAGTGTAGTTCAGCTTGGAACAATCCATCTGCCATATTGGACAAGGAGGGGGATGAAATTATCTATGAAGCGGCAATAAACGAAAAGATTATCTAGGTTCTAATCTCAGTTTATCTAGAATGTTAGTAGTCCAAAGAAAAACTGTAAAATCTGCCTGACTTCATTGCTAGCAGATACAGAGAGACCACGTAATGATATAAATTGTGGAAAGGAATTTATCACTGTTAAAATTCTGTTTTCTGTAGGTAAGAAGGATTGTCTGTGGATTTTAGCATAGAAAGCCTTGCCCAGGCTCAAACAGTGATTTCATACCAAGAATTCACACAATCTTATACTCAGTGGTTCAGCACTGGTCTGGTAATTTGCATTGTTTTGTCAAGGATTTTTTTTTTTTTTGCAGTGATATTGTCAGTATTAAGAAGCTGGGGCTGTGCCTCAAGGTGGTCTTTACTAGACGTTAGCTTCCAGTCTTCTTCAGAGTTTTCAGACCAGTGATTGATGCAGCAAATATATCTGTTGCACACATTTTGAGACTTAGAGATGAAAATAAAAATAGCAGACTGCTACCGTTTGTCTTTTTGATCCCTTTCTGATACGGAAAGGAATGCTTAAAAAGAGCATTCAAATTCACGAAAAATTACCTTTCTCCTTTTTGTCTTCCCTGCAGTGGATATGCAAAATTGAGGTTGTGGCTAATTAAAGGTGGATAATATCAGCAGGGAGAGCAGTGTAGTAGCAATAAGGATTATGGGATTTTTGCCATATTGTCTTCGGAGAGGTGGAAATAATTTTTTCTTGCTTTGGATGGTTTACTGGTAATTGAAGGTTTGTGCAGCAGCTGGGGGTGGGAGTGTCCTCTTGCTGACCATATGGGAAGGGGAGCAGCAACAGTAGCCTTTTGCCATTCAGCAGCAGGGGTAGCAAACAAGCAGGGGACAAGGTAGGGTTCATATTCAAGAACATCAATGAAGAGCAGCGCTTAGGTTTATGGTAGTGGCATGGTTTAGGTTTATGAAGTGTCTTCCTAACCTAGAATGAGCTTTCCTTTGTGAGTGGCAGACACTGTTGTGGATCTTTCAAAATTTTCACGGCATTTAAAGCCCAGTAGGGAATAATTGAATTTCAGCTTGTTGGGAGAAGTATCTGACTACAATTTTGAGGTAAAAAAATAAAGCATTCATTTTAACTAAGCTGTTTTCACAAATTGAGTTAATATTTACTTTCCTCATCTCCCGACAATCTCAATTTTTCCATTGAAACCCTTGCCCTAGGACTTGAACTTTTCTTCCACATCAGTGGAGTATATTACCAGTGAGCTGTGGGGTCAGCTGAGCTGATGAAATATGAATTTATAAATAATGATTAAATGTCAGTGTTAAGCAAAATCTCTAATTTTGAGACCTTTGATTGCATAAGGGTCAGAGCACTAAAAGAGCAAATATAAATTAGCTTTTTTTTCTGCAAGAAGAGATATTACTGTTGTTCGCTAAAAGCAAAAAAGTAGTGTTTTGCCACTGCAATTCCACGTGATTTTTTTGAAGGGAAAAGAGAGTTATTTATGCCCATTGTTTCTGCCGCAAATCTCTTTACCCTTGTGTGTGAAGAGCAGCTGCAGAACTCAGCTCTGTGGGCTTTGGAGTGGACCCTATGCGCACAAGAATGCCTAGAGCAGGACTTGGTGACTCAATTCCTTTGATTAACATGGCTTAAAACTTAGTTCCAGTGTGCTTTTTTCACTGTCAGCACACAAAGTTTCTTCCAGTTGATGGTTATCAATGTGTCAAGGTAGAGCAAGGCCTATGTTTTGCCAGTCACTCAGTCCTGGAAAAAAGAATAAGTGTCTGGACTTTTTGTTAGCCCCTTGTGTCCTGTGCAAAATGACTAACAAACTATTGCAATCAAAGCCTAAATGTAGGCAAATTTCTTTAATGACGAAGGCAGGCTTAATCATTTTATATTCTAGTTACTGATTTCAGCAATGGTTTAGCAGTAGCTGCTGAACATACTTAATGCATGATACAAAACATTATGTAATACAAAGCATTATGTAATACAAAACATGATCTGCAGATGGGAAAAGGAAGGCAAGTAGGTTCCTGTGGGCTTAATGGTCTCCAGCAATTGTATCATCAAGAAGTGCTGAAGCTGGCTGGTGTGTGCTTTGGTGTTGCTTTTTTTATTTTGCTTTTCAGTAGCAGGCAAATCCTGTGTAGGTGTGCCCATATAAAAACCACAGGTCTCTGATGAAGGAACCTGGAGAATCAAACAGAAGCTAGACAAATCGTGGGTTTAGCCAGAGTGGAGTCAGAGTTTTCCAGTTCTGGTAAACTGTACAATTACTGATACTTGCTTGGCTGAACAGTTGTACCAGCAGCTGGCATTTATGTCTTGTGATTCCCCCCAGCCTTTCATTTCACTTGATATATGATAGCACTTGTAAACGCTAAAAATGGCAATATTTGTGTGAACTTCTGTTTATTGTTGGTGTTTGAAACACTGTGCAGTCCATGCATTTTCTTCATTAGTCATGCATTGCTTTGCCAATGGATGAAATAGACTGTATGACAGCAGGTAAGAATGGAGCATAGGTTTTCTAATACTGCGTTAGATTAAAAGATTTTATATACTTTGAAGTGGAAAGTTCATTCAGAATTGTCACACTTTTTCATTGAAGAAATGTGGTTATTTGTTGATTTTTAAAAAGTTAAGAATGCAACACAATAGACACTAACAAAAAACAAAGTAATATTTTGCTTCTTTATTTTACTAGACAGTATTTGAAAGAAGTAAAGATCACACCAAATACAAAGATTAACTGAGTTAATGTTGGCAACTGTCAAATTCCTTTCTTTCAAAATTATTTGGACTTCTGATTAAAGTGAGATTTCACCTTTTCCTAATCACAGTAGCTACTCTCCAAATAAGCTATGATGCATTATTGTTTTAAGGAAGTGGAGTTGTGTTTTGCTGCTTTTGGATGAAAACTTGAGATACAGTAGAGCTAATGTTTTGATTTGTTTTTTCTTTTTTTTTTCCTGACCAATTCAATTTTATTATCATTTTTTTCTCTTGCCAAGGTAAATAAAGAGATGATGCTTAAAACTGATTGACTCCTGTAATATCTTCTTTTTTTTCAGGGAATATCTTTCATAACCAGGGATTAATTTAGATTCTTGCTGCTCTCTGTAGAAATTGTTGTGGTACTATGTCTACTTTTGGTAGCTAAATGTTATTACCAATCCTATAATTGGAAAGACATAAGACTACAGTGTGGTTCATAGGAAAATCATTAACTGTTAACTCGTGGAGTCTTTCTGAAATGTTTCGCTTTCTTCCTTAAAGAATAGTAGTTTTAATGCTGTAAGAGTTTGCAAAAGAATACTAATACTAGGCAAAGCAAAATGTGCTTAACTGCCTTAATGTTGTATCTGGCTTATCTACAGGAAAACACGTATAGATTATATAAACTACTTCTGTATCGTACATGATAAAGCAGTTGGTTTTTTTTAATTGTATTTTTTTATAGGTAGCCTGTTTGGCATGCATTTTGATCCAGTTAATTTGCATTTAAATTGATAAGGTCTGGCTTTAAGTACGCACCTGGGTATTCATTTTACATCACATTTCAGAACTCATGGAGCTGATGCACAGATATATTTCTACTTTGAGAGATACAGTCAGCAGTGCCTGTAACAAAAGCAGGGAAGCTAACCAATGACAATAAAATGAATTGTATAGAACAGGGAATCTTGAATTTGACAGAATGTGACCTTTCTGGCTAAATCTGGGCTTAAGTGCCTCTTTACTTTTACAGTATATTCCCTATTAAAAGCTGCAGTAGTCCTTGCTAATTTGTAACTTCAAGTTCATTATTTACAAGTGTTTCTTTTTGACATTTGGGAATCTGAAGGGGTAAGTTATCAGGCAGAATAACATCTTTGTATATTTAAATGCGCAGTTAAAAATTTATAAAAGAAACCTTGTGTTCTGTGCCAAGGAGCATTCTGCAGGTGACCTGGGAGAATCATGTCATCTCCCCTGAGTAGCAACAAATTTGTTTCTTCAACAAATACAGAGTAATTACTTAAAAAGTAAATCCTTTAAATTCATCCCCCAAAGCAGTAAGTGACTCTTGCTGTCAGTCATTATGATCAGAGGTGAATTGTCTGCCATTGCTCATTTTTCTTCCAGCTGTGAATAAGGCTGTGTTAAAGTTACAATATTAACCTATTCCTAATGCGCTGTATTAAGATGTAACACGTTACCAGAGAGCCCTCAGATGCTTACAGGGTATGACGGCAACAGTGTAAAACCACTCTCATATTCATCTTATTCCACTTAACACTTCTCCGGCTGAAGAATGCGTTAATGAAATAAGTCTTGGAAAGGTTCATTTTTTCACACTACTTCATGGGCAACTGAAAACTCTGGAACATAAAGCCTTTTTGAATATTTGAACATTTCAGTTGTTCTAAAATCAATGTGTATTGACAATATTAACTGTGCTTCAGCAATGTGTATTGACAATATTAACTGTGCTTCAGCAGCTTATGAAAGTGTCAGCTTTTAATTTATTCTTCAGAATTGAACCGAGCAACAAGCAATAAGTTAATGGCATCTTTTCTTCCTCCCATATAGAGGAGGAAATTCAATATTTTAAATTTTCTGTAATTTGCTGGCAGTGTTTACTGGAAATAAGATGAAGTTACTGTTTTTGAAATCCCTCTGCTGTTTAAATCGTGTTGTATAGCCCTGTCATTTAAACCATGTTTCTGATTAGTGGGGTGAAGACTTCGACCCATAATAAATTTCAGTGTGTTTTATTTGATCAGTGCATTTTTTTAATAAGGCTATACATGGGCATTCTGGAGCATTGACTGAACTTGTCCTTACAGAAATGTCTCATAGATATGTAGGACCAGGGGAAGAATTATAATTAATGAAATAATCAAAATGCATCTGTGCTTGTAAAAACGTGTTATTGATAATGAAAGGCACAGAGTGTGGAGTTTAAACTGAATGATAGCTGCAATTAAATTCAGTACACATGGGTCTTAATGCACCATCACAGCACTTTGGCACAGACTTACACAGATCTCTTAAACCTGAGGGAAGGTTTGTTATATTTTCAGACCATGGTTTTTGAGGCACGAAGGGCCTTAAGGCCAGGAGTCTCTGTCATTAAGTCTGCTTTGTGTTGTTGCAGTGGAATGACACAGCCCTAAAACCAGCTCAGCTCGACCTGGCCAGAGGGGGATTTCACACAGGGCGAGGGCAGAAGAGCATAGTGTAGTCCTTGGGAGCAGAGCTGGTGCATGGAAACCATGCAGAGTGATAGTGAAGGCATCTTTCTCTCTTTTTGATACTCCAGGGGCTTGCCTGCTAAGTATGTGATCTGAAGGTCTTGACACTGCTAAGTTTTTACCTTCCATATGTATTGGATGCTCTGCAGTGGGCCTAGGACATCTAGTCTTTTGAGTCTGCTTTATTGAGATGTGCAGAAAGGAAAATGTAGTGCCAAGAATGTATGAAGGTCATTATAGGTCATTTGCAATGTTAACTGAGATCTGAGCTGGAGCTGATGAGGTTTCTTTCAGTGCTTCCGTCTTTTCAGTGGCTCTAAGTAAAACGGCTGGGAGAGAAAGAGTGAAAATGGCATCTTTAGCTTTTGAATAATACTTATGGTATTTATGTACCTGGGAAATAAATGGGTTTTCTAATATAAGCCATAGTCTAATCCCAAGTAGAGCATATTTACATCTTACCTCCTGCTTTGCATAGACCCAGCTGTGGTGCTTCACTGGACTGTGACAAAGCTAGTGTATTGTTAATGAGCCTTGTCTGGAGAAGGAAAGTCTCTACTGATGTAGCGATAATCTAATAGCTTTTTCAGGTTGTGCAAACATCTTTGGGGCAGGTGAGTCCTAAGTGACTCTAAAAATCATGTGACTACAAATTCAGCCAGATCTGAGACAGGAAAACAAGCTTCTGTTTACTAGGTTTGGGGTCTATTTTTTGTTTTGGTTTTGTCTCTGTGATACTTTCTCTAGCTGGAGTGGCATGAGAAGTGACCTTGTATTTTAGCCTCAGTGCTGTGATATATGGGATAAATGAAGATATAGGTATTGTCCAGAAAGGATGTTTGCTTTATTGCATTCCTGTTTAGTTTTCTTGTGTGTATACTGTGTTAAAGGCCAGCCTTGCAAATGCTTTATTTGCAATGTTTTATATATATTTCTGTATGAATTACATACTTGAGGTTTTGTTTAATTTTTTACTTCGTATGAGGAGATCTTGCAGTTCTTAACTTTTTTACCAGAAAGTTGTTACAGTGAATTATCTCTTCGGGAACTTTGTTCTGTAGTCAGAAGTAGTGCTTCAGGATGGCATGCATGAGAATGGGCCAGGAGATTAATGTGACTTCAGGTGTCTACAGAAGGCAGTGTCTGTCATTTGTTGTGCTGTTATAGTGATAAACTATAACCAAACCATTCTCATTTAAGACTAAGAAAAAAAAAGGACCTGATCATAAGAGGCAAATATGAAGCATGTGTTGCAACTCTGTTAAATGAGATACAAGACCAAGTATGATTCTTGCTCAAACATTTTGGCAGTTTTTCCACAGTCTGTTACAGTATGACAGTGCCCAGAATTAGTAAAGTTTTATGTTAGAAGTAGAACACAATGGCATTGTAAATATTAAAGAAAAAAACATACAAAGGGAAGTATGTGGGTTCTAAATTGCAGTTACATTTTGTTCGTGATGAATGTGACATTTTAAATTTAGGGGAATTACTCAGCTTCATAATGCAATGTTGTATGCAGGTGTAACTGTTCTTTTGTATGCAAGCACATGTTATGCTAAAAGATGTTATTTTAAATTGCAAATTCTGAACAGTTGCTGGAACTTCATAGGAAGTGCCAGGATTTGTTACCAAGGCCCCTAATTCTGCTCTCCTATGCCTTTGCCTTATGATCCCTAATTACATTGTTTCACACTATTTTTTCCTGCCTCATTCAGTGCACAGGATGGGCGGTGCTCAGGAATTGAGCAACTACTTGATATTTTAATCCTTATCATACAGTTAGCAGCTCAGGCTTTATTTACTGCACAGCATTTAAGTCTCTAAAGAATACATAATTATTCATTCCCATATGGCCTTTTCTAAGGTCCTTGCCTGAACTATTTTTTTTCTATTCAGTTGTATTTTCATATGCATTTTCTGGTCAATACACACCAACTTCATGTGCTTTGTGAAATAAACGTGCACATATACACAGCACACATGTATATATTTATTTTGAAAGAGTTTTTCAGTTGTTCCCTTCAACTTCTAGAATGGAAACTGAGCGAGTGAGTGTCTGTTATATACTTCAAACAGCCTTTCCTGAGGATATTGAAAGTAAACATCAAATACTGCAATAAGGTGACTGAAGACAGTAATCCACATAAATTGAATCATTCTCATATGCAGTCTTGTATTTTGTGATGCTATTCAACTTTAAATCTGTCTGTGTATCCTCTAGGTCAGACAAGTTGTCCATTTGTTTAAACGCAGGTGGTACTCCCTGCTGGACGTGATTGCAAAGAAGACTTAACTAATGTAGCATTCAGAATATAAATTAATGTCAGAAATGGAGAAAAGTAAAGGTAGTTGAACACTGGAACAAATGGGTCAGAGTTTGTGAAAGTCTTCATCTTTACAGATGTTCAAGACCCAACTTGCTGTAATTGGACCTGCTTTGAGCAAGCTGGACCAGAGGATCTCTAGGGGTCCCTTCCAGCATTAGCTGTACTGTGATTTATATAACGAAATATAATCTGCTTGTGGGTATATATATTATGCTTATTTCTGATGGGCAAAAATTTGTGGATCTTGCGGCTTTCTTCTGCACTAAAATACTAATAAAATGTTTGTCTGTAGTTTCCATTTGGCTAGCAGGCTGTCTTTATCAGTCCCACAAATAATAGTCGTACTGTTCTCAGCAAAAAGTGTAGAAGTGTTTGTACAACAGTGATTCTGTTACTATGCTAGCAGTTTGCAGAATTTTGTAATGAATTATAATGGTTTATAATTGACAAAACTGTTATGTACTTCATCTTTTTTGAGCTAAAGAACATAGTGTAGAAACCTTGGCAGTAACAATCACCTTTTCAGGTCTTGATCCTGTTAACAGCTTTTGCATGTGATTGGATGCTGGAAAGAACTTACTGTGTCCTTTGTCACTGATCTTGCAAATTTTAATACTTTTACCAGTGCATCATACCTCTGACTATAATGCTTTTCTTTGAAATCCAGCTATTGTTTTAAATATTTTAATATTGCTGCTATGAGAAGGTGAAGACTTTTCCAATTACTAGTGTTAATATTTCAAGTAAGAATGGAAGCCATCAAGTAAAAGGTGGTGCATGTAAAATCTGTATTGTCTTTTACTGTAGTCCAACATCAGCACTTCTATCTATCTGCCACTGGTGGGATGGGAGGATTGCAATGCCTGTCTTACAAGGCGACTTCCAATTAAAGTTTTATTCCTAATACAATGTAACTCTTTTTCTGTTACAGAAGGAGCTGAGCCTTCCAAGAAGGGGAAGTTTGTAAGTATATGAAGCTTTTTCTACTGTATTCATTGTAGTATGTGGTTTTGACAATTTTTGAGAAGGCTAGTCATCTTTTCAGAGTAGTTGAAGTGAAGATTAAATGTGGCAGTTGATCTGCCTTAAAACACATACAAAGAAGTCAAGGTTGTAAATGAAAACCATTTTTTATGCCTATTTCCCTCTTTTAGAGGTGGTATTGAGGGGGATTTCTGAAGTACCTAAAAGTTTTTATGTTGAAGCTTTTGTTATGTATTGAAAATTTGTCTTGTGAAAAATCAAGGAAGAAATTTAGTTTTTTGACAAGCGATAGAAATGAAACTTGACATGTAAGTAAAACTGTTTTCTTATGAAATTCTGTGATTAGATCAGTGGATGAAAAGGTAGGAACAAAGAATAGATGAAATCTACTACAGGTATAAACTTACTAAGCTACTATTTCAATTAATGGAAGTAAAGACTGTATATTCTTGTACAAATTGTTACTGAGTTAGAATATATGAACGCGGATGCTGTCGTTTAGTTGTGCTTTGCTCAGATTTCTGTACCTTGGCTTTGTTTTTTCTAGCTTCTTTGGTCTGTTTAGTTTTGAAGCTTGACATTTTTGTATCTATTTTATTTCTTGTTCTATATTAGTAATTTATTAAGAAAGTATTGTGATAGGAACATAGACAAATACCTTAATGAACAAGCTCAGTTCTCGTGCTACTTTCTCTCAAAAATTACCTTGGGACTATGAGATCCTTAATTACTGTACTTGAACAGGCTTGTGTTAACGTGTCAGCATGTTGTGAATAAAACCCTAAGCCCTTGCACAGAAGGGCAGTTATTTGGTTTTAATTTTAAATACTTGTTTTCAAATTGTTAGTGGTGTGTAGCTTTTGGTGATAGTAAGTATGTAACTGAAACTGTAATTGCTGGGAAGGTGCACTTGAGTGCTCTGTTGTTCTGACTTAAATGGTAAACCAGAAATGTGTACTTCATAGGACATCTGCTGAATTGGAGAAGACTTTCTTGTTTCATGTTCTGACACATGAAAAGTCTCTATACTAAGTAGTAAGCAAACACGTTATTTAGGAAAACTCAAGAAAATGTAATACTAATTCTATATTATGTATTTGATTATTAGAATGATAAAAAGAGTTAAGGAAAATGATTTTTTTTTGTGCCTTATTTTGGTACAGTTGGTCATTATATTAACAGTTGTGTAAACAAAAGACTGCATCTGTTGAAGGTAATGGCTCTACTCCTGTTGACTTCAGCCAGAACAGAAAGTGGCTCTTGAGGCTCTTTTTTTATCCATAGCTGTGACCTTGCTTAGTCTTGCTGTCACATTTGATAATGTTTTTAGATAACTTTCTCCAAGTTTGAAAAACGACTGCAAAGCAATCACCTCGGTTGCACCTACATATGTATTTTTATAGCTGATTACTGAGATTAAAGTGCGCGTTCTGTAATGTTGCCGGGACTTTAATAAAGTATAGTGAAAAAATAGACCCTTGTCAGCACGATCATATTTAGTTATGAAAATGCTTAGGATTCTGCAGATGGTATTTTAAAATACCTTTAATACTGCTGTCTTAGTTAACAAAGCTTATATTGCTGTTAACAAGGGTTGTGGCATCAGGGATTGTGTGTATGGGCTACGTTGGCTGCTCTGTTTGAGCGTTGCATGTTTGAGCGTTGCATGCATGTTGAGATGAAGACTGAATTTCAAAATATGGGAAGTCCTACGTTCTTATTGCCACAACCATCTAGAGGTTCTGAATGGCTCCAAGTAGGCATATTGCTTTGTCTTCTGGAGCTTCATAGCTAATGGATGTGTCTTTAAGCTGGACAGGGAGAGTTGGCTCAGAGGTGATTAAGTAGAGAAGCTTGGGAGGCAGGGTTTGAGTTGATGAATAACTAGTACTGATTTTTACCACTCGGATTCCCCCATCTTTGAAATGTTCTGTTAGTCTCTTATGTGATACAATCAGAGGAGGAAAGGACAGAGGAATGCATGAGGAAAGAGATCTAGCTTATGATTCACCATGTGTATGTTTCAAAGAGCTAGTGTGCAAAATACTTAAACTTTCTTTTGTGACTTCTGTATGTGACTGACTACCTGCTGGACTGTACAGAGTTTTTTTCCATATATATGGAAATAACTGTTAAGTACATTTTCTGAGACAACATAAAGGAGGCTGCTGATTTGAAGTCTCAGTAAGCTATGGAGTACCAGCCTTTCCCTACCTAGTCTGCTGAACCAATCAGGAGCTCTTTGACTTCTTTAGCTATGTGCTCAACTTGATGCCAGCAGTAGTACTCAAGGGGTTTTTTATTAAGTTGCAGCGAAAGAGGATGATGATTTACTGCCAGCAAACCCATAAGCAGAGGAGTCCACCTGTGCGGTAGCTGTTATTCTGAGTTCATTAGCTGTGGCATCCATTCCAATGCATTGTGTTTTGGAAACAAAAACACACTACAAGTTTAAATTTAAGATCAGTATAGTTGACATAAACTGAGATGAGGGGTGCTAGTTGAGAAGAAAGTGAGCTTTTCCATTCTCAGCAACCCCTGGCTGTGGTAGCACAAGTGCTTGTGTGGACGCAGGCAAAGCTGATGAAGTTTGCAGCTAGGTTCATGCAGGTTCTTCAGTGTGTCCAGCTGCACAAATGCCTTTCTGGCAGCAGGGTGTGGTGGCGTGTAGGTAGAATGAATGGCTGGAAGCCTTCTTTAGGGCCGTCTTCAGCAGCAAGACTGACTTTATATGAACTTAATATGATTATAAACCTGCACGCCTATTACTGTACCACTTTGCACTCTATCAGAAAATTATATCAGAGTGTATTTCTGCACAGTGCCACTACAGGGTTGGATTATTTATATGTTGTTATGATATTTTTATTGACTTGTTAGTTTTCATCAAACACTTCCAGATAACAAGGGGAGATATTTGTGCTTAGTGTTAAGCCAGACCCAGAAATACAGTTTAAATTTCATCATAGTTAAGTGTTGCTAATGTCTGTGTATGAAACATGCAGAACCCCTGGTGAACCAGAGAATGCCAGAGTGAATTAAAAAAATCACTATCCTTTACACATTCAGAGTATATCTAGCTGGAACAGGTGGCCAGAGAGGATCTCGTTGGTATGTTATGTGTTAAACAGGTGAATTTCCATCACTGAATTTAAGGCATCTGTGTTGTTGTCCTCTTTTGTTTCCTTCCTATACCTACACACTACAGCAAAATGTACAGAGCAGAATGTACAGAGAGGTAGGGCAAAGATTGTGACACAAAAATTACGACTAGCTTTTAAGTATGTACCTTCTGGTTTAAAATGCTTTTCTAGAAATAAATTAACAGTAGCCTTTTGTGAGGTGAAGAGGACTCTTAAGAAACAGTAACCCTTAAAAAGAAGTAAGTGGGTAGGTAAAGGAGGGTCCTTTCTTTTCAACTTCAGAGGTTAACACACCTTCTCTATAGAAGTAAAATACCTGACTTTTACAGATTAAATCATTTCTTTCCTTTTTCTTTTGTTTCATTTATCAATTTCAGTTTAATTGAGAGCTAGATAACTTTTATGTATTTATTGTTCCTGCATCTGTCCTTCTCTTGACATGTCTGAAACTAATTTCAGTAATTATGAAATCTGGACTCTAGTTCAGTAGCAGCAAGTATATAATCTCTTTGCACCTGTGGAAACGTCAAAGCTGGTCACAGAATTTTCATGAAATTCATTTATGCATTACAGTGAAGCAGCTGATATCTTTGGATAACAGCAACATGAGAGTGTCACCAGGCAAGACTTCAAGAGAAACACTAGTTAAAACTACTGCCTGCTTAGGGCTTAATTAAATAACTTTCAAGAAAGCTAATAACAATTTCATAAGAAAGTTTTTATCAATGATAGATATGGACTATCAGTTAACCTTGGGGAAAAGTGGGAATGAGGTAGTGAAGTGAAATGGAATTATGAAATCATTCCAACCATACTTCAGAGGGAAAAAAAAAAGCTCTGAGGCCAGTGTAATGTTGTCATGTCGGTGGACAAAACTGGAATTTGATTGATTGACAGTTTCTGTGTGCATGTATATATGTGTGCTTACAGATGGGCGACCTGTGATAAGGAAAGGTGTTTAGGTCGGATGCCAGAGCACCCAAAGGATGCCTCAAAACGGAAATACATTGATTGTAAAAGCCTAACCCTCTCCAAACAGCTGCCTCTGAGCTTTTATCTTCCTAATTGAAGAGGCTTCTTTGTGACTTGAAGAACACAACTGTGGGTGACAGTCAGGGAAATGAACCTTGGGTAACTGTGAAGAACTGAAAAATAACACAAATGGTACTACTCTCCATAGTCCATATTTGGATTTGAAGATGCATATGCTTTAGAGTTGCATTACTAGTGCTGTTTCTCTGTGTGCTGCTGTTTTAAATGAGAATATGCTCATTTAGCTGGTTTTCTCCCTGGTGGCAGTATAGTATGGTCAGTATACTGTGTGATGCTCAATAACCTCATTTCTGTCTTTCTGGCAAACTTAAGTAGATGCAAGTCCTGAATTTCCAGGGTTTTTCTACGGCTGTCATTGAGAGGAATTTTTTTTTCCCCTCTTTGCAAGTCTAATTTTGTGACATTTTGCTTGTGCTACAGGTGTATATATAGAAGTCCTATATCCCTTTTATAGTTCTGTTGCTCTCTATATCGGCACCGTTTGTCACATCAACACACTGGTAGACCAATATCTTCTGAGCATCCCTAGGTTAATTTTTGTAGTGTTGGCTTCCAAAGTGCAGTAAACACTTCTAAGTTTCCATGTGCTTTACATTGTGTTTGTTGCTAAAATATGTTTTTGTTTAAAGGAGCGCAGATTACCAGGAGATCCAGATTGTTTCGTATAAGACAACCTTATTCTCCTCAATACTTATAATTTCTTCAGTGTTTCAACTTTGAATTTCCAGTAGTGGCTTTTAAGTCTTAATTTCCTTATCAATGATGAAAATGCTGAAGAGCATCAAGCCAGATGGTAAAGTTCTGTGGGCTTGTAAAAAAAAAAAAAGCTGTCTCCTTAGTATGAAGTAGATTGCTCCACTGACAGCTTCCTTTTGAGATCTGTTAATGAATGTATTATTGAGATTTTGATGCAAACTCTGAACAAGGAATTGAAATACTTCACACAGTCTATATGTCTGGGCAGGTCGCTAGTGTATGATGTGGGAGACAAAAGGCCACAAGCTGTTGAATCCTCATGACATCTTTTGGTTTCCTTGTGATTGACAATGGAGAACTTGTTTTGGGACACATTTTTTGTATCCTTTGGAGCCAGCAGTTTACCGTAGCATGATTCTTTTTCCTCACGATCTTGCTTACTTCAGCCTCCATAAATTTAGCAAGTCTGCTGCCCATTGTCTGTTTTTTCTTCTTTTAAAGTTGTGTTGGGCTAACGGGAAGAGTAATAGCATGTGCAGCATGCTGCAGCCTTAATGTTGTCTTCCTGTTGTCAATGCAGGGTCTTCAGCAGACAAGTCTTTGGTTCTGTGGAGAGTGCAGGCTTGATTTTAATGTAAACACCACATCCCTTGCTATTTTATTGCTGTTAGTTGTGTCCTTGGCTATCAGTATAGGCCATTCTGTTTATTCTTGGTCTGTTGTTTCTTTTTCTGCTTTCACACACACATTTGCATCCCCGCTTTGTTCGTACCGATATTATTCCGTATCTCTGCATGTTGTCTCTTGACTCATTTGCTAGTAGTAAATGTGGGTTTTACACAGTGACATCTTCTTTATGATTTATCACATCACATGTTAGAGAAAGGAACTATCTCTTTTAATGTAAATCATCATGTACCTTTTCAGTGAAAGATATTTGTGATGCTTGAAGTTATTTTAAAACATTGTGAAACCTTATTAGTAGTAAATTCACACTCATCTGTTTGCATATGTGCATCTACACAAACTTCATATGAACATGCAAAAAAAAGAGTCAGGTAGTGAGGACTTGTGTATTTTAAAACTATTTGTTGTTGTATTATTGGGGCATGTTCCTATAGTATTGGCCGTTATATTCTTTAATCACGTGGGTGTGTTTACAAAGGCTGGAATATCACGAAATTTGTTGAAGTAACGTGACTATTCGGAGAATTGATGTCCAGAAAATGGAGCGTTCAGGTTTTAAAGCTTAAATGTGTAATGTGATATTTGTCTACTGTTGTTCTGTGAGTGCTGTAGTGTCTAAAGAATGTAAATTATCAACTGACCCATGCTTAACTGGGTACCATGTGTCTCCACAGTGCTCTCTAGGGGGGTGCTATGCCCTGTTGGAATTCAGGTTTGATAGCTGGGCAAGGACAGGACAGGATCAAGAATGAAGAGTAATCTTAAATGATTCTTTATCAAAATTATGATCAGATTAAGGCACAGGGAAAAAGCAAAATGAAATCAACCTCTGGGGTCAAGTTATGGTCCTGTAGGAATGTTATAGCATTTCTAGATGAGGGAATTGCATGATGCTTGGAGGGAAGAAAGAAAATCGAGTATCTGAGTGCCTCTGTGCTTTGCCCGAGTTTAAAAATGTTTTTGCAGTAGAATAGTTTATATTAAAATTTAAATATTTTAAATATTTGTATATGTGCAAATAGTTCTTTTGTAGTGAATCAGGTTCAGCCTAGATGTTTGAGGGCCGGATCTCATGGCTAATGGATTGCTGGAGATGTGAATAGATTGCTGTGATGTAGTGGCGGGTGCTAAGGTGCCAGAATAATTGAATCTCTAGAAAGAAATAGCAGTGGGAAAAAAATCATCACTTTGCTACTAAAACTTGAATAGTGTACCTTACACAATAAGTCAAAGAAGAGTAATGGGATGGAGATCTGACAAACTGTCTGGCCTACTGTTCTTGCTGTCCTCACATAACAATCCAGTCCACTGAGCAGCCTTTTCAACTTGCAGCTTTTTTTGCTGAACTGCTCTTTCTGTTGGTTCTGTCCTTATATCCTGCGTTACCTGTTGAACGTGCAGCTCATGGTATTTGCAGTGTTTCTGCATGCATGGAAGCAGCAAAGCATGTAGTAAGAGCGGGGGAATTTAGCATCTGGAAATGTGAGCTGCTGGGGCAAGAGAGCAGTGATCTCTGAGCAGCAGGTTGAGGTCTCAGGAGTAACTTAAGTTTGTGAGCACAATTATATGTTTAAATTCTGACTGTCAGTGGTAAATGTAATAAATGCATGTTGAATAACAGAAATATTTCAGAAGGATACTTGATGTAAGTATTTTTAAATTAGCATTGGTGTGTCCTCATTTGTTGTGCAAACAGAAGTTGCATTGTGAGTGAGGAAAGCAACTTCTCTTTGATATTTGTTCTAATAAAACTTCAGACTTGTATAGCAAGAACAAATGACCATATAACCACCTGTTTTATTCTGCTGCCAGAGAAAGTACTTACCCACTGAGAAAACTGGTAGAAGAAAGTCTTGTGCGTAATCACTGTTAGTCAGTGCAGCTTGAATTTCATATGGTAAACCTTGAAAATATGACATAGTGGAACAGCCTCTTGTTCATTGTTTGTTTATTTCCCAGTGGCATTAATTTTGGGAAGCCCAGTTTTCTTCCATTAAGGTAAATTTGAAGTTTGTCCAAAAGAATTGTTTACGACAAAGGAGGTGTAATGTCCCTGGGAGTTGCTTGATCCAGGCTGTCCTATGCTGTATTGATTAATTGATTTTTTTTTTTTTTTTTGTCATTGATTCTACAAAGATTTGAATAATCTCTTGATCTGCAGAGAGAGCTTTCTAGGGCTGTGAAATTCCTAGCTTGCACACATTTAGCCTCTGTAGGATTGGGGTCATGGTGAAGCTCTAGGGAGATTACGTGATTGTTTGATGAATCTCTGCTCTGCTTAAAGAATTCTAGATAGAGTTTTTTTCTGCTGTTTTTTTTTGGTTTTGTTTTATTTCAAGAAAAAATCACTTGGGTTCCTACACAGTATAGTTATTCCTCTTGTAGCAATAATATCACCTGTATTCTAAATATCTGCTCGCAGGTGAAGGAGGCAGTTGATGAACAGCAGGGATCTGCCTGCCTTGCATCTTCTGGTAGGCACTCTGGCATTATAGAATTTCCCCTTGAAATTTTAAGTATTGCAATTTTATTATGTAAAGTATGGGCTGATTTTGTAGAGATGTCAGGATCATGAAATCCCAGTGAGCCACATATGTTCTGTCTTAGCGGAGGGGCCAAGTCCTTTTTTTCCCTTCCTGCTTTCCTATGAAATGCAAATTTGAACATTTGTTATTACTCTCAGTATTCTAAACCAGTACTGTTGCTTAGCGTAAAGGATATTCATGTATTTGTTATCTGCAGTTTCTTTGTCACTCAGCTGGATTACCACACTGTAGTCCTCAGCATATGCTTCGTTATAAAGCATTTGGGAAACTCCTGTTTATACAGAATACTTCAGTATCTTCTGAGGAGCAAATGAAAGCTGCCATTTGCGGGCTTCCCCCAGAACTCCAAGCCAAGATCTTAATCCTATTTCCTGCTTAGCTTGGGATAAAAATATTGGAAAGACCACCTTGTTGTCTGAAATGCGGATCTGTTACTGGTGTTCAGTAAGCCAAGCTCTACATCATCAAGAGAGGAATTGTTTATTCAGAATTTTGCAAATTCTGGACACCAGAGGGAACAGACCCTCCAAACATGAGTTTAAAACCCCTGACACAGACCCTACAATTTTATACACAACAGATAGATAAATTGTCACGGAATTACTGGAAAATTCATGCATATTCAGATATTTTCTTGGAACTAATTACACTCTGTATTGTCATGACGCATGTGCCCTAAAATCCCAGAAGTATTCCTCTGCAGTTTTTAAGTGGTCTCTAGTGATCATTTCACAGGCCTTCACTGATGCTGCTTTCTCGATGGATCTTCCTAATAAAGCGAGATCATTAGTCCTTACACTTTTCAGTTGTCACATCCTTGTTTGGTTCAGTCTGTTTACCAGGACATATCTGCTCTTCAGGTTGCCTCACTGCACCAGTGCAAGGTTAGTTTGACAGCACATTTAATCATGTGTCTCTTTTCTCATAACAAATCAGGGAAAGTGTCTCCTTTTCCCATGACTAATTTAGTGATAAAACCATCTGCGATCCAACTTTTAGCTCCCTGTAAAAGCCTTACGACTTTAGGGCCTTTTTGCAGTTTTATGATTTCATAATTTTACGATTTTATGATTTCTTTCAGCAACCTGGAAAAGTAGCTGTGTAGATACTTTATAATGTTAGCCTCTTAGCTTGCTGTATTGTACAGCTACCACATTGTTTTATACTGTGCTGTTCTGTCACAGGCACCCTAGAGATTTGTTTTGGATGAAGCCAAATGGGAAGATCCTTTGCAGGTTGTTGATCTGGTGTACTCCTACCCCTGACAGGGAAGTAAGGGACCAAAGAATGAGTACGTGCAGAGCATGTGTAATGGGAAAATGCTCTTGGACCATTGAGTTCATGTAACGTCCTCACATGCTTGTTTTGCTGTTTCTACAGCTGGATGACATCTGTGCCTTCGTATTGGCTGTTGTCCATAGGCCCACAATCCTTCCTGTCTCTCACCTTGCTTTTTCACTAAGTTTTCATATAGGCTAGTCTTTTTTATAGGCAAACTTCCTTCTCCCCGTGTCAGTCTGCCGTAATGGATCCCCTTTCTGAATCTTTTAGCTCTTCATGATTGCCTTCCTTTCTTTCCGCTTTTCTTCATACAGCTATCCTTCTAGCAATCCTTTGCCCTCCTAAAAATGCCAACCTGGGATAACAGGAAGGTTGGTGGCTTCTGTGGTGGACTGAAAAGAAAGGGGAAGGAGGAAAGGATGATAGCAGGATGGAGCTCTTCCCTTGTGGGTTTGGAGAATAAAAATACTGCTTGGGCAATTCTGCAAGGGCTAATCAGCCTGTTCAGCCTCTTTAGTCTTTTACGAGTCTTTGCTCCCTTAGTTGTGGCAGCAGCTAACGCGGTATTAGCATACTTCCCTTCCCTCCATTTGTTGCTCTTCTCTGCCATCTCTGTCCTCTTGTCCTTTCTCCCAAATGCTGTAGCATTTCTGCTTCTCTGTCACATTTTTTGCTAGCAAGCCAGTCAAGCTTAGACCTGTGAGATTTACTGAGCTGGGTTGTGACATCTCTTACAGGCATATGAAAAGGTCAGAAAGAGTACTGAGCGTAAATGGATCCATAATATTGCCATACTTGCCTGAAAGGGATGGCAGATAACTGCCACAGGGGTAGCAAGTGACAGTCTAAAAGGCTGGTTTGGGGAGTCTCCTACTTTATATTCATTGTGTGTTAGTTGCTACGTTGCAAAAGGCAGTGTAATTGCATGTAATCACATTTTCTCATATCCCAGTGGCTTCACTCATGAATGTTTAGTGTGGTCATGCCCCTAGGCAGTGAAGGCAAGCACAGCATTTGAGACCAACGTGCTATCACAGGTGTCCCTAATGTGGGGCTGAGCATGCTGCTGGAAACAAGTTCTTATTGTTCTGGCTCACTTGTGCCTTTGTAAAGGTTGTGCAGGGAACATAGATGTTGGGAATGTTTTTTTCTCCTCTGTTACAACGTACTATTTTGCACTCAGGCGGCTAGACACATATCCCACTTCAAAACAGCATGTGATGGAAATAGGATTAAAACAGCCATGTTCTACATCCACATGTGTATGGCTTCAGACTCAGCCTCAATTATTTGCCAATTCTTCTTAGTATCATTGGGATGCAGGTGAAGATGATTTTTTTTAATAGACCATTGTCATGCTTTGTGAATGCTCCTCTCCTGGATTCTGCTAGGAGACACTTTAAATATTTTCATATACATTTAAAAATACAGCTGTTCTTGTAGTTTAAACGAATCTGAGAAGTACCAAGAATGTCTATGTGTATTTGAATTTGTAAAGCTTTTAGATTACTGCCCTGTAAATCTGAACTTTGTTTTGTGTTTTTAAGATAAGTTTTACCAATAAGCCAGACCAGCAGACTTGTTTTGGAGGATATCAGGGTTGAGATGGGGCTGTTCTTACCTTGTGGACCTTTTGCTTTATTTCGTGTAGGGTAGAAACGCTCAGCAAGGAATTACCATGGGCTGCAGGTGTTATAAAGCCTGGATGACTGGCTTTAATAATTATTTTTCGTTAGTGACCTAGATGATAGTATTTATTAAGTTGGCAGTAGACAACAAGTTGGGAAGGATGCAAGTATATTGAAGAGCCATATGGGGTTTTAAAATCATTCTGACAACCTCGCAAAAATATACGAAGGAAAATAGGAAAAGTGGGTGACTTCTAACTTGAGCAGAAGTTACTCAGCTTTTCAGGTGCAGCATTGTTAGATACGTGTCAGTTTGCAACGAGATCCATAAGGCGTAATGGTTCCATGGTGTGATGCTAGTTGGGGAGAAAAAAGATTTTGGGGAGAGGGCACTTTTTGCTGGGAAGCTGATGTTTTGAAGTGCAAGACATGCAGCATTATTCTACCCCAAACAGAACTCTACAAGGCCTCATGCTACATTTAGTGCTGCATCTAGGTTTGACTGCTATGTGTTGAGATGGACCAGCTGAAGGACAAATGACAACTGTCAGCTGCTTTGAAAAATTGACATGGTATGTGGAAAAATATTTACCAAGCCTGGGTTATGTCCTGTAGAGAGGGAAGGCTGAGGGGTGACTGTAAAAGTCTCTGAAACATGTGGGACACGTGTCACGAGTAGGAAATAAATGTTTTCTATAATATTAGGAGTGAACCAAGGCATAATGTGTTTAAATTGGAACAAGGGAGATTCACCTTAGAAACTTTTGAAACTTTTACTGTCTCTGTGAATAGTGAAGCAGAGGAGTGGAGTGCCAAGGAGTGTGGAATCATTATCAGCTTTTAAGAAATGGTGAGGCAAAGAGCTAGCGGGAGCGATAGGAGTAATAGAGGTGTAATGGACTTCTTGGTGAAGGAGTAGATGATCTCTTGACTTCCTTCTAGCTTCCTTTATAGCATATGATTACTTTAATGGAATTAATTGCCAAAACATTCTGCTTAAACAATGCTATGTTTTAAGTGTCTGCTTTTCTAGAAGGAAATACTGTCTAATAACAGACATTATTCATTTGTGCTTGTCTGTAATGACAGGATTCCTTGTGGAAATGTGTATAGGGCTTTATGTAAGCATAAAGCAGATTAAAAAAGACAATGAACTACAGGTTCGTTGTTTTGTGGTTATTTTGTGAAAGACTGAGTGTTCTGTATCTGCTGCCTCAGAGTGCTTCCCTACCTGTGTTTGTCTAATTACTGTCTAGAGAGAAATGGGACGTGTATTAGGAAAAAAATTCATACACACGTGATCACTGTTCAAAGATGCTGGCGAGAAGCTCCTGAAGGCATATTTGTGTACATGACGGGCCCTTAATGAGGGATCATTTGTCAGTTGATCAGCCAAAACAGACCTTAGTGACTCTCTAGGTATGTGTTAGTTGTTGATAGCTGGGTGTAGGGTGTTGAGACAAGGCTGGATTATGGAATAATGAAATGTCTTATTTGTGCTTTAACTTTTTAAGACGATATCAGATACTGTCATGATCCTATGAAACTACTCGACAGAACATTTTTTTATGTTTTCAGAGTATTTATTTTGATGGAATAATAAATACAGGAAAGTTAAATGACAGCAGTAAACACTGAAATAGACCTTAAATAAAGACAACATAAAGACAATATACCTTAAATAAAGGTAAACAAATACTCAGCAAGACCCTGGGTTTGGGTTATACCTGTGTAACGAGGCTCTTGAATATTAAAAAAAAACCCCGAACTGTTTAAGCCCTATGTAAGGTAGAAGTCTTCAAGAAGATCTATTTTTGCCTCTAATATTTTTTAATGCTGTTTCTTTTGTATTAAAAGGCAGTGCAGATTGAGACTGTAATTATTATTAAAGCCTGATTTCTCAGGCTTTTTGCAGTTTTGATAGTAGCTTGATGTATGTCTACAAGAGACTTCATTAGTTGAGCTATTTTTATTGCTTTCTAATTTCAGATTATGATTTTTTTATTCCTGTAGTATGTAAAATATTGTTGGAGGTTGTCTGAATCTGAAGAAGCTATATGGGATTTTTTCCAGAAGAAAAAATTTTTACAAAAGATATGCCACTGCTTTCAGTTTTGTATGGAATGTTATTTTGGAGCTTTCAAAGGTGCCTAGTGATGCTGCCTAATAAAAGGAGATGGGAGGCTGTGGTGGAGTATGAGGAAGGCTACTCAAATGCATTACATTAGATGGAACCTCTTGCTGTGCTTTTTGCTGTCACCTCTAATAATCCAAATGATATTTAGACCAGAGTAGAGAGCTTCTCTATCACTTTTCAGGCAGATACCTTCATTATTTTTATCTGTCTTCTAAGCTCTCAGTGTTGTAGGATCAGCCAGCATCAGTTCCACTTCAGCTTGTAATCTTCTGCTCCTGCATACAAGGAGGTTATTATGGCTGCAGGGAAAATGTCAGAACTATCTGTGGAAACTCACTGTGGAGGAATAGGAGTGAGATTTTGCTGAATCTTGTCTGGTGCACCTTACTGATTACTTTCATCTGCAGTATTTTAGGGTCAGTGTTTTTAGTTAACGTGTTTAATGTGACAACCAGTTCTGGGGTTAACTTACCAGAGGACTACACAGCAGCTTTATTATTTTTAATGGTTAATTAACGTCACTAATAAACACTTTATTTTTATCTATTCCTGTTACTTAGTGGAAGACAATACCATAGAGCTAACAGCAGAATCTGCAGCTTATTTATAAAAAGTAATTAAAAATCAGTTTTAATATCATAGAGTGCTTTTTAAAACCATGACTTAAAACCAAATCCCTTGCAGAATAGTAAGAATTACAGCTCTAAATAGGCTCTGGCAAAGTGGTTTTTTTTGTAAGACCACCTGAGCTTTTACTGTGTACTCCAATGACACATTAATAAAATGCGTTATTGTATATTGCTTGCTAGTGTCAGATTTATGGGTAAGCCTGTAAATGTCGGTAGATTTATAATGTTGAGACTTAGAGAACTTAAGTCTGGAAGGGGCTATCTAGTACGTCTTTCTGTCACAGGGTACCAAATGGTCTTCCTCCTACCCTGTGAGTTTATAGTGCTGTGGCTGACATGTGTTGAACACAGTCAAACAAGGAGAGTGCAGATTCTACCAAAGTCTAACCACTGCCGTGCAGTGATGGGGAGGTTACTTTGGCATGCCATGCTGAGCCTGTTGTGCAAACTGAGCTTCTGGGTGCTGGCGACTGTGACCACCTGTCATCTACTTCACCTGCTTCTCCTCCCTTGCCCAGAGAAACAAACAGAAATCAGCCCCTCTCCTCTTCCTTGCATAATCTGACCAGATGAGGTATTAATTGCCATTGCAAATTGGGCAATTATTTTGAATCTGCACATAGGAGCAAGACATACCAGACAGGGATCTAAGAAAAAAAATTGTTTCACCATCTGGTATCATTTCCTTAGCTGTGTGACTAATACTTCTGGAGAAAGTATGTGGTAAATAACAAAGCGCAGAATAAATTGGCCCATTACAGATAGATAAGAAAAATACTTGTTGAGCATTTATGGCAGATAGCTGAAGCATGAGATGTGTTTCGTACTTGTTGTGTTGGTCAGTCTGTTGACTTCAGCCGAAGGTAACAGACTAGCAGATTCATATTTCAGACTGCTTTGTGCACATTATTAAGTAACTGCAAGGCATACTGTATTGAGAAGAATGTGAAAAAAAGAGGCTGGGCTTTTGTTTTTCACCCATTTCTTTAGTGCTGTGTTTTGCTGATGCCAAGAAGCAGTGTTATACTCAACTGTTTCTGTGTTGCTAGAATTTCTTTAGAAACTACAGTGTTAGCAGTGAAGCGGCTGTTAGGATCTTGAATGTTCTCAGGTTTATAGCTCTGCCTTCTGCTAGAGGATTTTGCAGTGTCTCAGGTTCAAAAATTCAACCTAGTGGTAAAATTACTCACCTGCTCATCTATGAGAGTTTCACAAAGCTAAGTTTTGAATGTTGCAGGAAGAGGTGGCAGACAGTTGACAGGCAGGAGTAGTAGAAGCTGATCTGTTGAGAGTGCTGCTGTGGCGTCATGGTGAACTGCTCTTTATTTAACAGTAGATCCTGAGATCTCAAACTTTCTCATTGGCATGAGAGAATGCAAAGTTATCACGTGCTGGAGTAAGTGCAGTGAAAAAAAAACCAACCCAAAGCCTTATATATTCATATATACATATAGATTTGTGTTAAATATGTATGTAATACATATGCATAGGTATACACATACATTGTTAATGTCTTCTCATCCTTATAGGATGTGCAGTGCAACATAAAACTCAGGAAAAATTTGTCCCTGAGTAACACTTTTCAGTTACAAATCTGTAACCCAGGCAGTGACGTGAATATGTAGTCACTTAGTATATGCTGCTGACTTTCACAGCGGATGCAGTCTTACAAAGTGGCAAATAAAAGTTTCAAATTTTCTTTTAAAGCATGAGAAAACAGCAACTTGACTACGTAGAAAATGTGGACGAAAGTGTTTGTTTCTGTCGTTGTGACTTTTTGAAGCTATTCTTAAGCCTCAGTCAGTTGTGGAATCAGACTGCAACATGTTCACTGCAGTGAACATCATCAGTGCTGCCTCTAAGGTGTACTCATTTTTCTCCTCATGAGGAGGAAGAGGCCAGAGACCAAGTAGTAACTGTCAATGCCAGGATGATGAAGGCAGCACAGTTTCCATTTTCATAACTAAGTTGTAAGTTTTACTATATAGTGTTTGGAAAAACAGTCAAGATAAAATGATCTAACTAAATTGTCATTCTGAAATTGTTTATCCTGTGCTAGAATTTGAAATCTGTTTTAAAAACTATCTGTAATTTCAGGACTTTTCACTGCTAATTGTGTGCAAAGTGTGGTATACAGTTAAATGTCACAATGTCTCTGTAAGATACGTAGATGTTATCCTTAACTGGCAGATTGAGAACCCTGACCAACAGAAAATCGTAAATTGCTTTATGCTGGTATTGCAATTTGGACATTCTTTAGTCTTGTATTCACAAGATTCTGATGGCTACTTTTAAAGCAAGGCACATTTTGGTTTCAAAACACAATTCCTATTTGAGAGGTGAAAATTGAATGCTGTAAGTCTACCTAAGTATTGCTAAACAGACTGTGTTAACTAGAAAAGCATAAATGTCTGAAATAGTGTGCTGAGAAGATTAGGTGATGGAAATTCAGATTAAATAACCTTTGGTTCAAGGACTGTCACAGAAGGGTGTTTATTGCCATTGTTCCTTAAGAGTTGATTAATAACTCTTGAGTACCTTTGGAAAACATCAGCCAAAAATGCATGCAGAACCAAAGGATGCCCTAATTTGCTCATTATCTGAGTGTAATTACTGTTAAAGACTAATGAAAGACAGATCCACCTGCACTTTTAATGGTGTTGTTGTGTGTTACTGTCATTTAAGAAGAAAAGCAAGCATGGTCAACAGCTGCATAGAATATTAAGCTGCTTAATTGTCATGTGGAGGAAGAGACTTCCAGGTTCGTGTTTCAAGGAAATAAAACATTGCACTGTGCTTTGCTGGTTTGCTTGGTTTTAACCATGTATTCTTGTATTTCATAATTAAAATTTGACTTTCCTCTGTAGAACTATATAAGAGGAGATCAGGGTTTACATTTGCAGAGGAGTACAATTCTTAAAGGCCTTCTGTACTGTTTGTGACTTTTTGTTTTAGATTCTTTCTAGGTGAGAAATTTTCTCTATGGAAGTTTTATCAATATAGTCAAATTTGTCAGTTTTTTCAGGTTAATCTAGATAAAAGGAACACTTACATTGCAAATTATTATGCGTAATGTTAAAAGGGGCATGAAACAGAACAGAGGCTACTTGGTGCTGCTGTGGGGATTGTCGTATTGTGAGGGTGGGGAAAAGCGGGTGATGTTCAAGGGAATTATTCCGGAAGTTAAAGTCCTTTTTAATTAGTTTTTCTGATGGAGTAGCATCTTCCTTGTTTTGTCATCTTCTGCAGCTGTGGATAGCATTACTTATCCTTTGCTTTGTCTGATACTTCTGTACTCTGCAGTGTTAGAGGAATGTGATGTACAAACCTGAAATAGCTGTTGTAGTTTTTTTTGTTTGGCTGGCCTTTTATTTTTTTTTTTTTGGTTTTGTGTACCAAAAACCTTCTGTTACATCTTGAACCAGGAGTGCATATTTGTCGTCTCTGTCATATGGCTAGATGAGGTATGTGAAACAGTTCCCATTTACTCCTACAAAAACTGTAAGACTGTAATGGTGGGCAGAATTTGATCTACTGCTATGTATTTGTCTGTTTTTCAGTAAATCATGATTTTCCAAACTTGAGTCTGGATCAAGCAAAATATATAAAAGAATAATTTTCAAAGTCAATTCATAGCACAGTCTCTGCTTAGAATAATTTAGCATTAATGTGATGTGAAGTGCCTGCATGAATTAGCTCAAGAAAGAGGTTGATTTATTATGGTCTCAAAATAGCCCTTATATGCAGTTGCTTATGTTTAAGCTGCAGTGCCCTGTTGCCAGTCTGTCTCATCCTCCTTTAGACAAGACAAGCTGTCAGTCTTCCTGCAGGTAAAGTACACCTACTGCCTAATTGCAGTGTTTAACTCTAAAGTGATGTTTAGTGACAGAGTATTCTTTTTTGGTTTTCATTGTTGCACAGCTTTAAGAACAGTGTAAAAAAACCCACCTCCACTGTGGACTTCTCTTCAATTCACCTTGGTGTTAAAGTTGGCGATACAGGATTAACATGTAAAATTGGTATAGTCCTTTCGAAGGAGGCAGACTTTCTCCTTCCAAGCCAGTCCTTTTGCTGGTTTGTATACAGAAATAATTGTGGTAGTATCCTGATTCAGCAGAGCTGCTGTCCTCCTAGGGGTTTTATGCAGTTTGCTACTTTCTGTGCCTTCAGTGAAAATTTAATTTAAATTTAAAGCTGTTAGATAGCTTCATACAACAAAAATTAAGTACTTGGTGTTATGCATGTATGCATATACTTACATAGAAGTGCTTAAGTGAAGATTATTACTCAAAAAGTTAAGCTTTTTGAACATTATATAACGCTTACATAAATGTGTGTGTGTGTAGTGTCCACACGGTCACAATTTTCTGACTCTGTCAAAACCAGGTCTTTTAAGTGGCTGAAGAAGTCTTAGAGGAATTTTAAGGGAACAGAGCTTGGTTTCAGAGGTACTGAGCAATGGGAACAGGGAGCTGTCTGTCCTTGGATGCTAGGACGTAGCCAGAGGCCTGTGGCTGTAGTCTGCTTCTCTCGTTAGGTTTCTATTCCTAAATGGTTATTTCCATTTTCTGTCATGAAGAAACCTGTAGGCATGGACAGCTTCACCTGATAGTTTCTGTGTTGGGGATGCTTGACTTTTAGATAGGTGACTCTTGTACTGTTTTTTCCAAGAATTTTTTTGAAGAGAATATCTTCATAAAAATGTTTTGCTGTGTTCTGAGTAAAATTTGAAGAACGTGTTTCTAGAGAACCAGTCAGAGTTGGACATATAATTGATCTGCATGACCCTGCAAATCTGTGAATTCACCCATCAGAGTGTGCGATGTTGAAATGAACCTCTTAGGTATAGTCCTTTCCCATTCTTTCAGGAGGTAGGAGAATTTAGAACTTCCTGGGGCCTCATCTGAGTAATCAGAATCCAGATGTTATGATTTACAAATTCAAATGCATACTTCTGTGTATCCTTCAGTTTTGTTTTCAGTGTCTGTAGGTGAAGGCTCTAGGTAATACATAACTTAAATTTAAAATACTTTCCAGTAGAAATACGTAGGAGAAAGAGAGAATTAATGGTAGTTTTTTTGCTGTATGGTTGAAAGAACAATCCATTTCACCAAATGCAGTTCAGCAGTTTCCATCCATAACAAGGAGATTTCCCACAGCTCTGTACCTGTGAGCTCACTAATTTCTTCCAAATGTGAGCTAGGGACCCAAAAAGCAGGAGCTTCATTTGGTCTTGTGCTTTGGCTAGTCTTTGTAAGTTCTCCATTCCCGGGGCAGGGCCAAAGCTCTGATGGAAAATAAACTTCTGTGGTTGACGTTATCATATTGTGCAAGAGGTGCAAATTCAGAATTGCTCAGGAAAACTATGCGGGTGAGATAAAATATTCTAGCTCTTAAATTACAAAGAATAAGTACTTGCACAGTGCTTTTGCTTTTCATGGTGTTTTATAGAGCATTAAAAAAAATTGTTAGTCCTCATGAAACAATTCACAATATTTATTTGTTAAAAGGATAACCTCAGGCTAAGAGGTAGTACATAAAAAGGGAATATAATTAAATTAAACCCAGCATCCTACACAGCAGCACTGACCTGGAACTCTTTATAAGCTGTTTTGTAATGGTTTACTTTTAAGTTAAGTTACCTTTAAACCTGAAATTGATACACCTCTCTGCAATCTCTAGGTCTGGCTTTCAACCTTAATAAAAATTGTAGATTATTTCCGTTTAAGTTTCAAGTGCAGTTATAGCAGAACAGAATGGTAACTTTTCTCTTTGTAGTAACCTCAGTGTTACAAGAATATATTTTTTTCAAATGCCTTGGCAATTAATTTTCACTGTTAAAGGAGAAGAGCTTGTTTTGTCATTCAGTGGTTTGCTGGTTTATTACTGCAGAAACTGCCTGTCTGTTTACCGAGGAAAGGGATAATGTGACTTAAACAAGATGGCTAAATCCTATTCGGCAGGATCAGAGTGGGTGGTGAATGTTTGACATTTGCTGAGAGAAACTGTCTTAAGGATAGAGGCTTTCTTTTTTTTTTTTTTGGTGCTGTGGGCTGGCGTAGCAAGGGGAACCTCTCCTTCCTCCGCGGTGCAGAGTGTGTGTGTGTGTGTGTGTCAGCGCGGTGGCTGCTGCTGCAAAATACCAAGGATAAATTACTTGATGTGCACAACTGAAGGCACCGTTGGCTTCACAAAATTGGCGCAGCGTGCGCTGGTGCTAACCTGAGAGACTCAGCCGGCAGCTCTTCGTGACAGCTAGAGGTGGAAGGACCCAAACTTGCGGTCCTCCCCCTACCCCCAAGAGATCGTTAGTCCGTTCCTTTATAGTGGTTCATTTTGGCTCTCTGTCATCGCCAGAATGCTGCCAGTGAATGTGTGTCATGGTTACAATAGATTGTGCTAACACATAACAGCAATGAAAGCCCAGCGGGAAAGGCTACAAATTCCAGGGCTGACCTTGGAGTAAGTATTGTCTGTCTTTAATATTTTAATGGTTTCTGCATGATGCCGGCTTTCGTGCAACCAGGAGCTGTTTAACATACGTTTGTGCTGACAGTCTGGGAGCACTGCAGCTCCAGGTTGAAGGAACATGTTTTAAATGCATTGCAGTTGGTTTCTGCAAATGTGCAAGCCTGGAGCCAGGATATTGCAGTACATTTGGAAAGAAAGCATTTCTGCTTATTTAAAGTTACTGCATCTCAGTGCACGGAGTATCCTGTCAGCTTGTAGGGGAAGAATCTGTCATTAGGCCGTGGTGTCTGTCTTTTTCTCCAGCTCTCTGTTACTGTTCGTTTATCCCAGTGCTGCCTTTTAGAAGGGCCTCTATCTCTGCTGAATACTAGAGAGCACTGTGAGAGATGAAAGCGTTATAGAAATGCTCTTTGTGAAAATTCATCAGGAACGAGACATTCTTTACACATGTAACTAAACTAATGAACTGTATTGACATTCTGGAGGATTCCTGATAGTCTCTGCAGCAAGTATGTTTACCTAATTTAGCAGTATGTTTACTTGGTACTCGCTTAAAACTGATTAACTAATTTGTGTGCTTTCAGCTATTTAAAGAGTAAGTACATGAAAATATGTAATTTTAATGTGTAGTGTCAGTAAGTATAGTCTTTTATTTATAATTGCCAGCATATGTTTACCCAAAATTTGTTAGTCTAAACCAAATATTTATTTCTGTACATACATACCTAATGTCTACATCGACATGTCAGTCCAGTATGTATGCATGTTCTAGTCACCATGAGAACTTGCTAATTTTATCTAGGTAAATAGCTAGGGTTATGTCAGATCCTTTAGTATTCCCTAGGACTTCCCCATTCTTGCTGGAGGAAAAAAAAATGTGAATGCTGCAGATGCCTGTGGTAAAGTTATTTAGCTGTGAAAGGTATTATCTCTGACACATGCCATGTTTGAAAGAGAGGGTTATAGGAAAGTGTGCAGCATAGCAAATAATTTATTCTAATAATCACATGAAGGTAACAGAACACTTTATTCCAAGGAACAAGTGTAGATGTTATATTGGCTTCCCCAGTACTCCGTTTGTGAAATGTCAAGAGAGAAATTCTGCATTTCAGTCTGGCATCATCTGCTGAGAGCAGTGTGAGCAGACTACGCTCTAGATGTATTTCTGAAAAAAAAGGAAAGACATTAGTAATTTCTCAGGAGTTTTGAAGGAAGGGTCTTATCAGGCACTTCATTAAAATGGTTTCCATGAATAAT
The DNA here is from genome assembly GCF_017976375.1 of Cuculus canorus. NCBI lineage: Eukaryota > Metazoa > Chordata > Aves > Cuculiformes > Cuculidae > Cuculus > Cuculus canorus. The sequence continues at coordinate 12,740,503 of NC_071441.1, forward strand.
TGATAATTATACTCCTGTTGATGTGTGGCAATTTAAGTATTTTTACATCAGTCTTCACTGAATTATGTAATCATCATATCAGAATAACATCACTAACTGCAAAGGATGTAAAAATTATTCATGTTAATGTTTTTTTCAACTTGTGTGTGTGTATTTGTAATATGAGATAATTGCTTACTGCTTTCTCCTTTTTCATGGTAACCTGACATAATTACAGTTGCTTTGCCACATTTTGACAATATTTAGTACTGACAAAATTGATAATTATGTTTTAAATTCATCATTGATTGTTGTTTTTGCTAAACTGTCTGGATATATTTAACTTTTTCATATATTAGACTTTCTTTTGCCATCACAGTTGCTGCTTGGTAAACTTAATTTACCTTTAGAGGAAAGAAAGTATCATATTCTGGTTGCTGGCACTTAATGTTTCCCATAGAGTCATTCTCTCATGATTTGTCAGAGTTGAGTCAATGCAGACTAAAGTCGTGTCTCCCAAATTCTTATTTTCTATCATCTATATAAAGCACATATCTTGGGGGAAAAAAATCCAATTTATTCCTTGAAACATTCTTTGCTTTCTCATTCTTATGAATTTTCTTTCAATGCATTTTAAATGTCGGGACTAGAATTACGTTTTCTCTCTGAGAAATTAGTACAGTCATTCTACTCCATATTCATTACTTGCAGAAAGCTCTTTCAAAGAATATTAAGGATCCACATTGAAGCATTCCAAATTTAGTAAATGAAAGAATTAAGGCTGCCTGTCAGTCTCGTGCATATGCACTGTGATAATTTATTTTAACAGGTTTTTGCATGTAATTCGTAGGTCCTAAAAAAGAAAAGCTGAAAAGCAAGTTCTATAGAAGGACTGGAGTGACACTCCAGTGTCATCACTCAGTGGGAATTTATAGATCTATAATACAAGCACATTTGATATTGAATGCCCCAAGTGTTGGCGCCATGACTGATGCTGGTGTGTTACAGTAATAGATATCAGGAAGCATAAGAGTAATTACTAGCAGGTGTAGGACTTCCACCTGCTGTGTATGCACCATTCCCTAGAGGGGAGTATGTGCTTTGCCACCGGGTGTTACTAGGATTTGCTGATAGCAAAGTGACTTAGGAGTCTCATACTGAGATCTGAAGTTATGTTCTCATTCAGTGCCAGACCTGTTTTTTTTTCTCCTCTCCTTTTCACTACACCGGCCTTAGTAGGTTCCTTGCCCTCAGTCGTTACTCCATAGCAGATCCATGCCCTCTCCTTGCTGCAGTCCCATGCCTTTTGGCCGGCTGGTGGCAGTTCTTCTCCTTCCATGTGGGTTCTCTTTTGATTGGTGTCAGTTCCCCTCCCTGCTTCTGATCCTGCTGGAGGCTGATTGCTGTCTGCATCACCTACCTTTGTCCCTTGCTGTGAACCCCCAGGAACAGCAGTTTGAGCACTGCCAGTACAGCGCAGGAGAGTTTCCCAGCCTGTAGTCAGCGAGGGCCACGCTAACAAGCACACATATTGGGTTAAACTGCTGGCTCTACCACAGCAGACCTGCAGTGGAGAGTAAGAGAAAGAGCAGGTAGAGCTTACAGCTACAGAAAAAGTTCTTAAAAGCCTGTACTTACCGTACACAAAGATTTTTCCATGTTGTGGCAGGTCAGTCCAGTGCAACAGAGTGCCCCGGTGAAAGAGCAGAAATCTGAGTCTGTCAATCCATACCTTTATCCACAGACCTGCATGGGTTGACTGATGTGAGCCTGGGTTCAGTTTAACCATTTTCAGAATGATATATTGAGCCGGTGGCTCTTAACGGCGTTTATTAGCTTAGACATACTGTTGCGCTAGCACAGCTAGCCTGCAGCTGAAATACAGCTCGCGTATATCTAGCCACTGGGCTGTTGGCAGTGTGCTCTTCTGTGCACTCAGTTCAGGGATTGTGCAAGGACAGCTAGCAGCCACAGGAGCTTGCTTTAACTCTGTAGCCTGCTCAGAAAATAGCAGCAGCAGCGCCCACACTCACCTTGACTCTGTGCATGTCCCTGCCAAACTTTGTGTCCTATGCAAAGCGTCTTAAGAAGGAAAGGTTGCAACAATGTACCATGTCAAAAAAATGTTGTCCCTGATCTGTTTTAGAAGCAGTAATTCAGGAAAAAAAAAAATAGATCCGTTATCTACCTTGAAAGGTTTTGATGCCAGGGTTTTAAAATCTAGCTAAGTGTCATGCGCCTGCAAACAAAGGTTTAGCGTGGTAGATAGCTGTACTTATTGTTTGCCATCCGCATTTCCACTGAGGAGAGGACAGGAGTGCTTTCATTGGCAGGCTACAAGGCTCTGGCACATAGTAGAACAAATCTTTATGAGGATGATCTGGAAAAAGTTGCCAGTAAGCTTCTGCCTTCTCTTAGTCTGCACAGAAGGCAGAGCTCCATGACATCTGGAACAGGTAACTTCAGTTAACTGCGACAGGAGGCATGTTGTTAAACCTATTTTTTTTAAAAAAACCCCTATTTTTAAAAAACAAAGTTTCATGGAGGCAAGAGCTATGACTGCATGAGTATGTTTTAGAAGAGCATCCATGAAGTCTGTCAGTGGCTGTTTTATTGAGAGACCTTTTGAATGGAGGTGCACTTGAGGCAGCTTCTTGAAGTTACCTCCAGAGCCCAGTGCTCAAGTATGGGTTTTTTTGATGAGTTGTTTATATCTGTATTTGATTACCTAGGTAAAGGGCTTGGTATTTGTGAGGGAGCAATTTCATAGTGAAATTGATGGAAATTAATTCCACCTAGCTAGGTCACTTCTAATTTTCAGGGAGTCCCCATGTTCTAGGCTCTCAAATTGTGACTCTTCAATACCATTTTCTTATTGCTGATGAAAGCTCGTAATCAGTTTTAGTTTTCCTTTTGTTTTTCATAAAACTGATTTGCATATCAAAGACTTTAAAAAAAACCCTAGAGTTTTTTAAAAGAAAAAAATGTCCCCACTGCATGTCTTGATTAGACATGCCATGCTTAGAAGTCTGGAACAAGCTAGCATTTTTTCTCCCTCTTTTTGGACTTTGTATGCAAGTGTTGTTTGTGGAGGGAGATTAACATAGTCAAGTACATGTAGCAGCATCAGGTTTCATATTTGTTTTTATTTAAATCAGTTTCATCTTGAGTCAAAAACTGGGTGGCTACAATCAATCACTTCATTCAGGAGGATGTTACTGTTTTGGTTCTAACCAAAACTCCTTTCCTAACTCCTACACTAAAACATGCAACTCTTGCTAAACCTTCTGTTTACTAGAGATGACATTATTTTAACTTGCAGTCTCACCCCAAGGAGCCTGAGCCCAACCCCAACAAGCCCCTGCAGTCCATGCAGTCCTCTGTTCGCTTTTCATTTTTGGAGGTAAGCGAGTGAACTTCCATTGTTGATTATTTTCTTCTGCATCCAAAACCTGACAATAAAAAAATAAAAATGCAAAGGGAAAATTGAAGAAAACTAAATATATCTCTGCAATCTGAAGTATGTTTTACTTGACCAGCTGTTGTTCTGAAGTTAAATATTTTATGGTAAAAAAAATACAGGATAATCCATATTTTGAGACGCAGTACAGAGATTCAAGGTATTGGTGCAGAATTCTGTGTTGCTTTGACTGTTTGCTTAGGAATGTTTCTGCTGTTGAAATGTTATAGTTTGCTTCCTGTCATCACACCTCTAACTGTATTCTGTTACGTAAAAATGTAAGGTGAGTTCAGAAATGAGGATGATTCATGAAACGCATAGTTATTTTTTGCTTACCTGAGAAGTAGTAGTACACTCACTGATGTCAGGTATAAGGAGAGTTGAGTATCCAAGATGCACGTCCATCTAGAAGAACATGAAGTCATGTGTAGTACATTGGTAGGAGTATTTTCTTTTTCAGGACTAGGAGAATTTGAAGCCTTGTTTCTAGTATAGTAATGTTTTAGATGAGCCTTAAGCAGCCACATACAATACGCTTCTTACTCTTTCTCTTCCTCCCAAGTTCCTTCAGTAGAGTGTATTTTTCATACTTGTCAGAAAGGCAGTTATTTTTATGAGATCAGAAAAATATTGATCAAAAAATACTATATAACACTTGCTATTATAGTAAGATCATCATAACAAATAATAATTGAAGAATGTTTCTAATACAGAGACATGTTTTTTTTTCTTCTTTGTTTTATTTTTAATGCAAAAACATTATACTGCAAGTCAGGGACCTCAGGTGTGAGTTACTGAGGTTCTGCTCAGGAGTTTTAAAATAGTATTTTTGAAAATTAGTTACTGTTGAGTTATCGATGCCTCACAGATTAAAAAACCCTGTTAATTTTGATCAAAGGTCTCACTTGGTAATGTGAGGATGAAAGACTCTTAGAGCGCTGCCACCTTGTTGAGTGACATAATAAGGTGCTGTTGGGCCTGTTTATTACCACCTCTTGAATGCAGCATGGCAGAAGGTAGAGTTGTGTGGATGAGTTTAATCTACTTCAGCATACCTCTAAAGTTAAAACCAAATTATCATGTAAGAGTCCTGTCAAGGCTTCATGTGACACTGAAAAAGGGAGCAATAACTTTGTGACTGTCTATGTGTTTCTGAAATATTGTAGTTTTCTTATTTATACTGTTTTATTAGGGAAGGATGGGATGAGAATCCCTCATTTGTCCATTTTTCAGTGCAGTTTAATGAAACATACTTTTTTCTCAGTGAAACTTTTATGTTGTTTGTTAACATATTGTCAGCAAAATCAGCATTCTGTGGAGTTTAACTGAGGGAATGCTTGGTAAAACCTAGCATTTTCTAATCATGTCTTCATTTTTTACAGCCAAACCAAATCATTTTACTTGGTGGAGGAGAAAGTGCTCTTTTTCAAAGTGTCAGGGTTTTTTTGAATCAGTAAGCTATTTACAAAGTTTTTAATTTGCATAACCTGCTAAACTGCGTGTCCAGATGTGTGAATGTCTTGCCGTGCAAACTGTTCAGTGCATACAGCCCTCAGTGTTTTTATGATCTTTGGAAGCGGGACCCTCCAGGCTTTTCCTTCAGCTTGCTGAGGGCAGAGGCGCCCAACAATGCTGAGTCCTCCTATGGTGGAGGGCACTGGGACTAAACTCTTCCGATGTCTTCTGAAGCAATGGAGTTCAGTTGATACTGCTTAATGTAAAACTTCCTCCCTGGATTTTGATGTAAAATGTCAAAATTCCTAGGCATTTTCCTTTGACTGTTTTGTTGTAAAATGTATCTAAAGCTCTGCCAGAATGGTTGATTTTTCCCTTTAACAGAAATTTAAGAAGCTTGATTCTGAATCTTTGCTACAGCTGTAGAGGACTGTTGGTGTGTTGAATAGCAAATGTTTTAGTTATTAGTACCGTTCAAGCTTGACCTAGGCTAACAGGGAAGAATGTATGTGTTGGTGTTTAGAATATACAAGTAATTAGCATTTCCTGTTCTGTTAGCTCAGAGTACTCCCTGTGTGGGAGGAGAGGAATTATTTTAGTACGATTGCTTTTACTCATATTCGGAAGTGTTAGCAGCTCGGGAGCCTTACCAGAGTGAATGGGTAGGATTTTCCTGTGGTATCATCTCTTTAGAATGCGGGTTCATCTCCCTCATGGCCTTTGACTTTGTGCAGCTGCTCCTTAGACGGTTGTTTTTGTTGGGAGTTCTGCTTACAGCAGTTGTCGCATACAGTACTGAAAGGGAACCTTGTGTCATTTAGATGATGAAGGTCTTTTTAAAATAAACAGTATCGTCCTGTGAATGGAAGTACCTGTGGTCGCAGAGCCTGCTGGCACAATGTGAAGCTGTCTGTATTTTACTGATACTTCTCAGAGAGGATAGGGGATAGAGGTTTTTCAAATTGCAGGCAGCGAAGCACACATTTCCCATCAAATTTGTGTTTGCTGCATGGGTCATCTGAAAACTTAAAAGTATATACTCTTTATATATAGTGCTAATTAATAGTGTAAGCAGCAGATTTGCAAGAAAATAAAATGCAAAGATTCCTTCAATAGTGGAGTACCCCTAATGAGTTTTAAAGATACTCATGCCTCTAGCATAGAGTATGTGTTTGCTTTGGATAACTTAGTGTTGTTTGTGATAGTATTCTTTTACTGATGCCGCTGATACTGAACTGGGGAAAAAAAAACGTGTCTGTAAGACTCGGACATGTAATAATGATAGTAGTGTCTGCTGCTGTCTACATAGAAAGGGGATCCCATGGGAGAATTAGTGTTTGCCACCTTTCGGTGCTGTAGTTCATGACTGATATGTCCTGGTTGATGTTTTTGCTCTGCTTGAGTTGTGCACAATGTGTTGGTTTAGTTTGTTCTTTCCTGCCTTTGGACATAAGAAATGCAAAGAAATTTAGTGCTTGTAGGCAGGATTGGAAAAAAGTCCTTCATACAGAGAACTGGTTTAAACTTCTGACCATCCGCATTCTCAGGCAGGGTTTTGCTGATATAAAGATCCTTGTTTCTCAAAAGAACTCTGGATTGTGGTGAAGTTTCGAGAGAGCCTTGACTGAAGAGTGTAAGGATTACACGGGTTGCTGCTATTGTGCAGACAAACACAAGTGTTGCTAACCTTCACAGCCTGGTAAGTGGATCAGAATTCATTCTGAAGCCTTAGAAAAGAAGGGAATGAGTAAAAGGAGTCCAAGCTCGTTTAAGCCATTTAAATTCATATACCAGACTGTTGAATACAGAAATAAAAATCTAGTTGGTGTCTAGTTGTTGGTGTTTGCTTCCTCTGCCTGCTTCTTTTCTCTTCCCCCGGCCCCAACATCCCTGTATCCCTGAATCTGATAAAGACAGAAAGCTTAAAATAGCTACTTTCTACAACTGTATTAGTCTGTTTCATGAAACCCTCTGTGTTGTTCTGAAAGTGAGCATGCTTAAAGAGATTGTGTTTTGTGGCTTTCTATGATGCTGTGTGCTCATGTAAGCATGTACGCCCATTTGAAAAATGTAGTGGACAGCGAGAATTCGGTTTGCTGTTTAGTGCTTACATTACAGAAGGCAATAGCATTGTTTTTAAACACTTCTGTGTTTCGATGGGGAGGAAAGTTGTGTAGTTGGTCTTCACTTGTTCTGTGTGGTGTGAGATGGCTGGGCTGGGACACTTGGGACAGCTGTGGGTCTGATGGCAAAATAGCTTCTGTGGACTTGCTCAGCCTAACCATTCTTGTCCTTGCCCCTGTTGCCACAACTGTGCTCTGACCCGTGTGTGTTAGCTCTTGCGATAGCGTGACTGCACCCCAAGTTGAATCTCTACTACAAGTGAGAACAGGAGAGGAGTGGGAGGGAGCAAGGGGGCAGTTTTTGGTGTCATAGGTGGCAGAGTGTGCCTGTGTTGGCACTCCACCAACGTGAGAGCATCTCCTTGGACAGCACTGTGCTGGAGCTCCAAAAGCCACCCGCTCAGACCTGAGCAGCAGCCAAGGTGACAGCTATTGTACATACTGGTTACTGATTAAATCTGTTGTAGGTGCATAGTCTATATAGACCAGACAGCAAATACTGAAGAAAAGGAAGTTCCTAGTATTCCTTGTGTGATGAGAAGTTACTTGCATGATGTAGTCCTCTCAAGATAGAGCAAAATTCTTCTAGGAGGGTTAGCAATTAAATTTGGACTTTTCTTGTCTTGGAGTCTCCATTTCTTCCAGGTAATCTGCTGTAGAACTGCTATTTTGGATCCATAAGGTTTTAAAAAAGACACAGGCATGTATGTCAGAGGATACCTCCTTTCCTTGTGTCTCAATGCTACAGCTGCCATACCCAGGGATGGTGAAGGAGACATTTTTTCTTTAAAATTTACTCCACCTTTGCTTTCTGAGATGAGTAGAAAGTACGTTGACCTTGAGGTTATGCTGAAATATGAAGTTGTTGGTTTGCTACCCAGAAACAGGAAGGTCATGACAAGGGCTGACATGAATGCAGTAACGAATTGCTTGGCTCCATTTCTCTACTAAACTATTCATTTTTGTTTAAAATGAGGAAAACCTGCTGTTTCATCTCTCAGAATAACATGATTAGCATTCATGAACACCTACCATAAAGCACGAGTTCCTCAAGGTGAAATAAATTAGTCTTTGGCTTTCTCCTCCAAAGTTGTTGTTTATGTCCTTGCTGTTCTTTTAACTCTATCTGGGAGCATTTGTTTAACCATACAAAACACACTTTTCTCAGCTGTTTCCTATACTCTCCCATATTAAGAATTGTGACGGGTCAAAAGGAGAGCTGTTTCCATTGGGACTTCAGAAAATGGAAACAGAGAAACAACTTCATGTGTGTATAAGATTTTTGTGGCATAGAACTGGGTTCTGATGAGTGATTAAGTAAAAGCAGCCCCTTACTCAATAAATCTGATAGCTTGTGCACTTAAATGCACTGTATGAATTTCATCTTCTGAAATACTTCCAAAGTTTTTAAGTTTTCTGACTGCAGAGTCACAGCAGAGGGCAAGATTAAGTTTCTGGTTTTGCTTATGAATCATCAGTATTTTATTGAATGTCAGTTACATCTTCGTAAGCCTGTTAGTTTCTTAATGGGGGTGCACAGGTGTAAATGAGGCTCCAGTTGAGAACTGCAGGAGCCGCACAGCTGTAATCTGTGAGCATGGGTCCCCTGGAGCACATTTACTATTGGTTTGCCACCCAAGATGGGTATGGGTGTGTGAATTGCTGATGCCATGTGGGTTTTTTTGGCTGGCACTAAAGAAAGTGCGGATTTTCTAGGTACACACCAGTGTTGAATCGGAGAGGCCAGGCCTGTGTTACAGTGTTTGTACAGCTTCTGGAGTAGTGTAAGAGTAAAACTTAATTTGCTGATATAATTAACATTTGCTTTTAAGTACATTTTCTAAAAGCTGCCAGGAGAAAACTGTATTCATGTGTATGTCTTTGAAAAACGTATTTGGAATATGGCATTTTGGTTTGTGGCTTGTGCTACTTGATGTTGTTCAGAAGAAAGATTTATTTATATATATTTTTAGATCAAGTAAAGCAAGAACAGCAAGCAGTCCCTTCTTCCTACAGCATATTCCAAGCTGGAGGGATGGATAAAAGAATTTTAAGAGCTTACCAGAAATATAGTTCTTTGCTGTAGTGCTGTGTTTTTCATACTTTTTTCCCCCTTTCTTACCTCCCCCCGCCCCCCTTTATATTTAGGTTGTAAGGTGCATCTTAGGAAATCAAGGAAAGTTCTTGTGACAGTTATTTCCTGTGATAGTCTGAAAGCTTTTTTTTTTCATTTGTGAGAGAGAGCTCATCTGAATCACTTTAAATGCCAATTTGTTGATCTTCTTTCCCTGAACTCTCACAAAAAATCCTCCCAAAGCAGTTGTGTGCTAGTTTTATTAAATCTTTTGGCCTTTTGGATTGCATTTTTTATGTAATGTGGAATGTTAAATTTTGACAGTAGTAGGTTAGGCTTTATAAGCATTTTGAGGAGGTAATACAAATTTGAATTTGCAAATTACAGTGGTTGTGGGGTGGTGCTGTGACACGGGAACACTGGATCTGGAGACAGTAAAGAGGTTTTTTAGTTATATTCAAAATATTGTTTGAAAAAAATGTCTTTAACGTCTCTGAAAGCTGCACAGTCATAGGAATGACCCAAATGGGAATTCCTTGAACTACTTTACTAATTTCTGAAGCAGTGTTTCTTTCTAGACTTGTCTTCCACTGAAATGTACCCTCATAATGTTAGTTCTTACTGGAATTTGATGTGCTGCTCAGTTTACTTAATTTTTAAGACTAAAATGTTTAAGCGTAAACTAGCTAATACATGAGCAATTTGTCATACAGCTCTTAAAGACAAATGACCCCTTTGAAAACAAAACCTGGCATTACTCTTTGTGCATATTTTTGTTTACCTTTGAGTAAAATTTTAGTTTCTCTTAACTGTTACATGCTTCTAATCACATTCCCTATGTCTTGTTTGAATGATGAAAGAGTAAAATGAAAGCAAGATGAGTTTGGGATTTGGTTTTGGTGGTTCTTTTTTGTATTTTTTTTTTAATCCCTCATTTTCAGTTTGAAAAAAAAAAAAAGTGGAAGTTTATAACATTTACCAAAAATATGCCATACCTAAATCAGAAATTGGAGAAAAGAAGGGAGCACAGTGTGGAGCTCTGCTTGGGGCCTTGTAGAGACTAGGTGAGTTGAGTACTCCACACGTGGTGTTAACAAATCACTCCAAGCCAAGGAGGTCATTAAAATTTGAATAACTGATCCACGTTGTATACATGAAAATTATGCTAGATGAGTCTTGAAATGTACTTGTGAATGGACAGTCTAGTCTCTTCCCAGCTGTCATACCACAGTTTCATGAACATGCAAATTACCTGCTAACAGCAATCATTAGTCACTGCAGTGACTGTTCCTGTTGACCTAGAGGTTTTGCTTGTCAGATGGTGACATATCTATTAGTAATGACTGTGAATATCCTGAGGCTCAGTTGTCTCAACTGCATGTAAAATTCAGATTTCTGTAATATGGCTTCATAATTGGAGTCATCTGACTTAAAAAGACTTAAAGACTTAAAAAGTATTGAACTCAAGGTGCATTTGGTGTCCAAAATCTGGCTATTGTCTGTACTTTGTTGCAAAACAATTCTTGCAAGTATGGAGAAACTGCTGTGTTAGTGTGCCAGTTGTCTTTTACTTGTCTTCAGAAGTTTGTTCTGATAGCAGAAGCAATCTTCCTCCAGGAGAGGTGTTTCCTGATGTAATTCCACTTTTATTTTGCTGTCTTTGTATAGGACAGGGACCAAGTTTAACTAGTCGTTGTATCAGTTGCCAGAGAAACAATCCTGCAGCTAAATTCTTGAGGTGGAAATTCTCAGCTTTGCTCTGTGCCAACACTGCAGCATTATGTGGCATCTGCTTTGTTATATTGCACCTTGATAAAAACTGATGCAGAACAGAAACTAGCACTGCACACGCATCAGGCTTCCCTATGATATACAATTCCATCTGAAGAAATGCTTTGAGATTCTTGAAACTTAAAGTGAGGAATGCAGAAAAAGGTGTGTATTGGGAAGGCACTACTGTCCCTAGAGTGGCCGTTTTCTGAGTGCTTCGTTATTTCTGCTGTATGCAGTGCAATTTGTTTCCACTGCTATGCAGGCTGTTTTGCTTTGCAATGGAGATCATCCCTTAGGGAAAGTATCTTGCTTTGGTGTTAGCTTATTCTTGAATACTATTAAAGTGATAATTTCACAGCTGGAAATCTAAAAAATCTTTAAAAATCGGGGTTTTGGAGACAAAGTGGTAAATAGGAATGAAGAAGCATGAGACCCAGCCCCCTCTAAAAGTAGGAATCTTCTCTGTCCTTTTGTTTTTCAGATAAAAAAAAAGGGTGTTGTTTTCCACTAATCATTCCAGAAGCTGTAGGTTCCTCGAGGCAGTGCCTTGCAGCTGTAGAAAACTAAGAACGTCACCAAACTGCTATATTGGAGACTTAGCAACCCTTTCTCTGGTGTCAGTTTCAGCTAGTTTGTCATCTTGATTCGTGAAATGTACTGGTGGTTAGGACGGGGATGGCTAGTGTTCCTGATCGAAAGAGCAATTTAATCTCTTGACTTTGAACAGGAGAGCAGTTCCCTTGCATCATATTGTGAGGGAATGACAGCATGTGGCGTGACTTGGACGCAGGCTGATCCACTTTCTCAGTGACTCCGTCTTCTGCTATGAGATAAGATGCAACTGGCCTGTTTTAAATGTACGGTGTGGTCCAAGAGCCAATGTAATGAATGTAGTCCTAAGGAACTCTGAGAAACGAATTCCACCTACTACTGACCCACCAGTTTTCTTAGCAGATCTTGAAGCTAGTCCAGGGCTAGAGCATAGTGCTGGGAAGCAGGAGGTATTGAGGAGCCTGATGTTGAAGTGACAGCTACTTGAATCTGTTATTGTGTCCCATCTCTGAGTAACCCCACTTTCAAACAGGGCTGTATTTGTCAACACATGATGTCATGTGACAACAGTGTCAGTGTTCTGGGTTGTGATGTCTGACTCGGTGAGTGTGGCTTTCTGAGCTAGTGCTAGACAGTCAGGTAGGTGCTCCTATATACCAGGCACTCCACTATAGACTGACCATTAGCTTTGTAGACTGTGAGAGAGAATGATCCAAGCCTGCAAAATTCTTTCCAAGCAGTCAGAAAGCTGCAGTCATGGAGCAAAAGTGTGTCTTCTCCTCCCTTTATGCCAGTAGTAATGGGGGCTGCTTTTTCTGCTCTTTGGGACCTGCTGCTAGGAGAGATCAGCAAGGCCTTCTTTGGGCTAGAAAAGAAGAGGTGGTTTGCAACTAGTGGCTTGAACACAGTAGCATTTAAGTAGAGCAGTGTGGGAGTCTAGAGTGTCAGGACTACCTGGCAAAAAACTAGTGTGGCTTACAGCTAAAACATGTACCTTGAAGGAGCTGAGAAGGGATGTTGCTCCAAGACAGGTTCTTGGGTGGGAGACAGCATGAATGCTGCTTGTCCAGGAGGAAAAATTTGCAGTTTGATCGAGAATTAACCAGTGGCCAGAAATGAGCCCAAAGCACAGCAAAAAGGCTGTGGATTATATATCCGTGGGACCCCAAAGTACAGCTGCAGCAGCCTGGAAGTTCTTAAAATGTGTATTTTAGGCGATGTAGTCTGATTGCTGTATTTCTGTTGGCAAGTATACTGTAAAACATGCTGGTGAGTTTGGGAAGGTAGTTAATGCTCTGTGACCTCCCACGGTAATAAAATCTGGAAATTTACCTAAAAATTGCTGTACTACCTGAGAGGAGGGGATCGTGACAAGTTCTGGTGTAGATATATATCAACTCAAGCCAGCTCTTCCATTATGTGCAATCTGATATGTTCCTCCTTCATCTCTGTATTGCAGTTTCTTTGCCAGAGAACATTTTGGCTCTCCGTGTGCTGTCTGCCACTGGATATCTTCTGTTGTGGATATGTAGAAGTATGAAAGTGTGGATGTTGAGGAAGAGCAGGATGGAGAATAGGATATGCCATTGGTGGAATATGTTGGGATAATTCTTTGTCAATATTAAGTGTGGTTTCTTGTAAGTTTTGCAGAATTTAAGTGTTGCACATTTTTTTAAAGAATCAATTAATCTTTTTTAAAAAATCAGAATACTGAGGTACTTATGCCTATTTGAGAGGAACAGATATAATTTTACACATATAGTTCAGGCTCATTAAAATTCATGGTAGGCCATGTCCAGACATGACTGGAGATGGTCAAAGGAGAGGCTAATCAAAAAGTGAAAGCCTTTTGAGATTTTTTTTTCTTATTGCTGATATATGAAGAATGTATATTTGCAGTGACAGATGTTTTAAACTAAAATCGTCTGCAGTTACATGAATGGAATCATCAGGTTTTCTGATATCAGTGAAATCACAACTCTTAGACAGTGGTTTGAACTGCTCTTTGGAAGCTGAGTAATTAACTCCCTCATTTCCATTATGACTGTTAGAGTTTTCTATGATGGCCCAGAGAGTGGTGGTCAATGGAGTTAACTCCAGCTGGAGGCCAGTCACAAGTGGAGTTCCTCAGGGCTCAGTACTGGGTCCAGCTCTGTTCAATGTCTTTATCAATGACCTGGATGAAGGCATTGAGTGCACCCTCAGCAAGTTTGCAGATGACACTAAGCTGGGAGGAAGTGTGGATCTGCTGGAGGGTAGGGAGGCTCTGCAAAGGGATCTGAACAGGCTGGACTGCTGGGCCGAAACCAGTGGGATGAGGTTTAACAAGGCCAAATGCCGGGTCCTGCACTTGGGGCACAACAACCCTATGCAGCGCTACAGACTGGGGGAAGAATGGCTGGAGAGCTGCACGGAAGAGAAGGACCTGGGGGTGCTGGTTGACAGCCGACTGAACATGAGCCAGCAGTGTGCCCAGGTGGCCAAGAAGGCCAACGGCATCTTGGTTTGTATCAGAAATGGGGTCACCAGCAGGTCCAGGGAGGTTATTCTCCCTCTGTACTCAGCACTGGTGAGACCGCATCTCGAATACTGTGTTCAGTTCTGGACCCCCTCACCATAAGAAGGATGTTGAGGCTCTGGAGCGTGTCCAGAGAAGAGCAACAAAGCTGGTGAGGGGGCTGGAGAACAAGTCTTATGAGGAGCGGCTGAGAGAGTTGGGGTTGTTTAGCCTGGAGAAGAGGAGGCTGAGGGGAGACCTTATTACTCTCTATAACTACCTGAAAGGAGGTTGTGGAGAGGAGGGAGCTGGCCTCTTCTCCCAAGTGACAGGGGACAGGACTAGAGGGAATGGCCTGAAGCTCCGTCAGGGGAGGTTCAGGTTGGATATCAGAAAAAAATTCTTCACAGTAAGAGTCATTGGGTACTGGAACAGGCTGCCCAGGGAGGTGGTTGAGTCGCCTTCCCTGGAGGTGTTTAAGGAACAGGTGGATGAAGTGCTGAGGGACATGGTTTAGGGAGTGTTAGGAATGGTTGGACTCAGTGATCCAATGGGTCCTTTCCAACCTTGTGATTCTGTGATTCTGTGATGCTGGAGTTATAAGACAGCTAGCCCGGGTTGTGTTGATCCTGCACTCCTTTGTTTTACATAGTTTTGACAGTGTGTTGGTGATAATGGTGGTGCCGATTGTAGTTTGTCTGCTACAGAACAATGATGCACATTCTTGCTTCTGCATAGCTAAAACAAAATGTGTCTGCCTGTATGGAGGTGGAAGGTGGAAGTCTGACTTGCCTTGTCGTCATTCTTGATTCTTGTCATTGTATTGGTATGTGTGAGAGAGAGATTCAAGACTGTAACTCACATGAGCCTTCTGTTTGCATAGTCTTTGCCTGTGTGGAGAAGGGGATTTTAGAAATTATTCAATACTTTTGAATCCATAGACTGGTCAGCCTGAGGATGATCTTCGTGCTATTGTCTACTCCTTTCCTTTCATCCTTTTTTAGTATTGGAGCATTTAATGCAAATATTTCTGGAGTTATGTTTACTGCTCCCAAAAGCATAGGGCTTTATCTTTGCTTTGCAGGTGGAGAACTGGAGCACAAACAGAGGTTAAATGACCCTGAGGCATCTTAGTTGTGAGATCATTTTTAGTATTTTAGCCTTCATTTTGAGGGTTTTCTTTCATGTTTTGACAAAAATAACTAATTAAAATAATACTTAGTGCTATCACACTTCTAGATGCTTAGTTTCCATTTTGTTTCTGTGAAATTACCTTCTTTCTATGCAGTTAATTCTGCTGCTTCCTGTGATGCTGTGTTTGGCAACAGAGGGAGTACGCTGTGTGGTTCAGATTATTCAGCTGCAGCACCATCTGAGGGACAGGGTAATTACCTGTTCAGAAAACCCCACAGCCATACGAGTATGAGCTGAGTGTAATTAGGTTTATTCAGAAATTCAGATTTAAACTGTGGGATATGTGCTGGAAGAGAACTATTATTATTTTTGGTTTGGCCTTTGGAGTATTAGAGCACTAAGGGTGATGTGTAAAGACACTTAAGGATGTTACCAACTTGCAGTGCTGTGTGCTCAGCTCGTTGTTTGAAATACCAAGGGTAGTGTTAATGAGCAGTCCACATAACATTCTTTTGAGCATAATATTAAACCTTTTAACTTCCTATGTCCCCGACTTCCGGTTTGCCAGCTTGCACTGCATGGGGTGCTCCATTTCACACCGTTCTGCTGACAGCAGATCACTTAGATCGGCTGAAGCAGGAAGCCGGATAAGTGCATGGAAAAGCTCACGAAATGGCTCTACTTGGGTAGATATACTGCAAAGCTCTGAATTCTTAGCATCTGATTTTTATTTCACTGTGATTTAAATTAGGATTTGAAATTAAATTGTGTATTTAAAGTACTTGAAATAAATATAATGCTTTCCAGTGCTGGGTAGGAACACTTAATTTCCTTGCTCTGACAGAGACCTGTAATGGATCTGCAGCCATCAGTCTTGTGCTAATTGAGTGATTCATTTAAGGTGTTGAATGTGTATTACAGCTGATGAAGTTTTCTGTTGCACTGAAGACAGCATTTATATTGACTAACTGCTTTTAAATTCAATATTACCGGGACTGATCTATTTAGACTTTGGTTGACAGACTTGGTGCTTCACTGTATTGACCTCTGTTAGACTTACCTCCCACCCAAAACAGTGTTTTAAAAATCAGAAAAGTTACAACTCATGATAACATCTTTCTCAGACCTATCAGGGTTGAATGGTATCAAACAAGAATTTTGCTTGATTTCTTTCCCTAGTTCATTTGAGTTCTGCATAGAGAGTTGCTTAAGTCTGTTCCTGTGGTTGGTGAGTTAGAGAAATGGGGTAGCCTGGGGCAAAGTGGAACGCGAGGAAACGGCTACATAGAAGGAGCAGTATTCTTCTGGTAGGAGTAAGGTTTTTGGGGTTCTTCAAACCAGAATGCTGTGACGGCATTAGAAAGTGTTACACGTAACTGCCCTTGTCTCTGAAGGTAGTGGGATTGGATTTTCTTTTCCATAAGTCAAAAAGTTATTAAACCAAAACAGAACTACAGAAAATCTATGAATTCTGGACAGTCTTTTTTACAGATGTATTTAAAACTGTCTTAAACAATGTTTCCCTTAGTAAAAGAAATTGGATACGAATATTTTCATCTTAAAAAGATACAGAAAGATGATATACTTTATATAATATTTATACAGTCTCTTGAGACTATTTGGTTTTAAACTTTAAAGAACACATTTTTAAGTTTACAGCTTAAACCCCTCAAAGCTTAAATCTTCTATTTTTTTAATTACTGCATTTGAACTAAGAGTTTTTTATTCACAAAATATGGCTTAGTTGACTGCAGCTGTGATGCAGAATGTATAACAATAGCTAAGTACATACTGTTTTAGAAGAACAGTGTTATCCTCATTTTCATAAGGAATTATTTATGAATTTCACCTTGATCCTTAAAGATAATATGATTTGCTGTATACGCTATGGCTGTTGATTTTAAAAGATGCATGCTAAAATATTGCTGAATGTGTGAGGTCAGGAGAAGGTCTTAAGTATTTAAAGTGTCTGAGCCGGTGCAATGAAATAAATCTCTTAGGTGTATGACTGCTTCACATGAATGCCCAAAGCCATGGAAACTTCATTACAGCCCTACGTATTTGTTAGACAACTCACCTACTGTCACATTTATGCTGCTGGTACTGCAGCCGCAGAAATGGTTAATTATTGATTTGAAAAAATGGAGCGATCCTCTTAGGGTGCTGCCAAGTGCTGGCAAAAAGGCATTTGAAAAACAAAGCAGGACAGGTTAGTGCTAGTATGTATTTCCCGCTACAGATCACAAAATGTTGGATTAAAAATCGTGTGGTGTGATGCAAATTTTGATGCTTGATGAAGATGGCTACGCAATGTATTTAATTTCCAATTAATATTGTGCATCCATTTAGAGCCTTTCAGAAATGGGAAGAGATGCTAGGACCATTACTTTTACTAAATGTGTTTATATTTAATGAACTATAGTAAACCAAAGCAGTGGGAGGTTAATTTGAATTTTGCATATTACTTCAGAACTGTTTAGAGCACTAGTGTTTGCATGTATTTATAAACAGGTTTAAGTAAACTTAGAAATTTGGTGGATATACATTGTACCCCCACAAAATACTTGTCTCCTTTCTGTGATTTCTTTTACTTTTACACTGTACATCCTACAGTGAAAATTGTGTCTGCAAAGGAAGGTAACAACCATCGACAGCAACCACTAGAGGGAGCAAGATTTCAATTATTGCAATTAATACTACTATAAAAGTAATTAGTACATTTTAAGGACTAAATAGACCAATAAGATCCTGTAGTTCGACTTCCTATATAAAATAGGCTGAATAACCTTGTCTGCTATTTTTAATCTGTCCTCTGACTCTTGCTTAACTTGTACATTACTTTTTAGGCAGAAGGGCTAAAACATAAAGTATGCTGTGATGGGAAATCCACTGTGTTATAGTGGGTAAAATTATATAATTTAAACCTGCTTTTTCATCTGACTTCCACAGTTTGAACCCTTAACTCTGTTCTTTTGTGAAGAGACAGCATGAAGTTCACTATTCTTACAACCTTTCTCCCAAAAATCTCTCCCTGCTGGGAATACACATACTGAACAACGAACGTACTCATTTAGTCCTGGCTAAGTGGAATAAAGTTAAGCTTTTCAGGCTGTATACTGTAGTTCAGATTTCATTCAGATTTTCATTTCTATCTTGATTAAAAAAAAAAATCCGCCTGATTTTTCTGTACCCCTTGGGAAATGCCACAACTAACTGTACTTGAGCTACTCAATACAGTTTAGCTAGTTTCTTTGTTATGCTTTGGATAATAATCATCTAACTAAAAAAGTTCAACTAAACCAAAACGAAGTCCTCTTAACCCATCTGCAAACTCAGTTCTAATCTTGCATCCTTCCAGGACATTTATGGAATGAGAAACATTTCTTGGTTGCTAAAACATGTGATTACATAGTCTTCCATTCACATGAAAATAGAAAAGATGCATTAAGGCAAAATTTTTTCTTTCATGGCTTACTAGTTTACCCCTCTTTTTGAGTATGAAGCCCGTGCTAATAGGGTTTTACTAGTCTTGCCATTGTTAAGGAACTCTTTTATTATCCATACTGTTGCTGGTGAACTGCATTTAGTGCCCGTTTTGCTATAAAATCGGTAAGACTTGGGCATTCTGTAATGCCTTTGAGCAACGCGTCCAGAACGTTTTCATATATGCTTTGAAAAATACTAGTGTGTATTTATTTTGTTAACAGTGTGAATAAGGTAGGTTAGTTAACTTCTGCATTGGAATATTACGTGCAAAATATCAGTTCTATATTGGTATTGCAGTTTGGTTTTAAAGACAGACTGATCATATTCTTAAATATTTCAGGGTGATAATTAAAATCAGTAATGAATGTTATATAATTAAAATGTTGGTGAGGAAGAGGTTTTATTGCTGTTAATTACTGGAAGTAAATGTTGACATTTTAAAATCTTTTTTGCTTGTCTATTGAGCGAGACTCTCCTAAGGATGCCTTTTACAAGTTTGCTTTTGGAAATAATAATTTTTTTAAAGCATGAGTAGATTTGAATCTTTGAATTAATATAAAAGGGAAAACTTACTGATACTTAACATGTGTTCTGTTTTGTGCTACCTTATGTAATGCTTTGTGATAAATAAAACTCATCATCCAAGCTACATAGTAAAGCATCTAAGTGAAGTCAGCTGCTTATTGTTTTGCAAGTGACTATATAGCTGAAAACTCAATTAACAGGTGCTGTAAAGCACGTGTCTGCAGGTTCTTAACACTTATTTTTGAAAATTATAGAATTCAGTTTTTTTAATTGGATACAGTGGGAGAGTTATTTACAGTTGCTGAACATATTGATAACATTTTGTTGCAAGGAAATATATCTAATTGCCTAGTGTGCATTTATCAGCTCGCCATAGATCTGTTCCTAGTAATTTGAGATTTAAATGTTTTGAAATACTGTATCATTTTATATTGTTCACATTTTTTGAGGAGTTCTACATTGCAGAGGTAAACAAACTGTGCTGGCTTACAGAACAAGAAAAAATCTGGCTGTTGAGCTTGTGTTTGTGGAGGATAAGCAGCACTATCAGTATAGAAGCTCCAATTTAAGAGATAGCCACTGCCAGAGAAGTGGTCGTGCAGCTCCTGCCGCTCTGCCGAACCATCCATTCCATTTGCTTCCCTTGTACTGAATCTAGTCAGTACAAGTCCCTGATTCAGCTCACTACAGTGAGAGATAAGGTGGTCCCTTAGCAGCCATGTAGTACTTAATTAGCTAGCGAAGCCTCACTCTGTTTACATGTTTGCTTTGAAATCACATTTCTGTGACATGGAAGTAACAAACTGCTGGCACTGTTTTGGAAGCTGTATTGCTTATTGATGGGCATTACAAAGTCTTCACCAACATTTACATGGTGTGCTCTTAAGGATAAGGCCTGTGTTTCCCTTTATGAAGGATATTAATGCATATAAGTTTGTTGTGATGCTGAACTTCTCACAACTCCTCACTTCACTCCCATGCGTTTGTCAACGTCACTGTAGTACCTTAATATGCCTATGTTCACCAAGCACTTCAGAAAAATAATTACTCAAGTCCCTTTGCTTTCTAGCCTGTGTTAGAAATGGCCTGAGTAGGTAGCATGGCTGTGCGTACACCTAATTGTGCGCAGAAGGCCGAGGTGAAGCTATATTTGAATCCACAGGTCATGTAATTCAGGGGTCTGTTGCTTGTGAGTAGTATGTGCTGAGGTTAGGGGTTTGACCATGAGAAGCCACAGTTTGAAGTGAATGATGTTCAGCGTCGGATGTAGGATGACACCTCTGATACTCTCTGTTGCTGTATAAGCAGATAGAAGCTCATATGTAGAATGTCTTAATTCCTTTCTGCTTTTGTAAGAATCTAACTTGTCACATCATGAAACATGTTACAGTAGCCATGTCCGTTTCATTGCTTTTGGTATAATCATCTCTCTGGTTGTACATAGAAGGATTAAACTTTCCATCAGAATTTATCTGTTTGCAAACAGGTATAGTATTTTTTTCAGGTGAGTCTTTACCCGCAGTATGGCAGATTAGTCTTGCTTCATTTTTAAAAGGTTTTTTAGGGCGTGTTACAGAACTGGATGCTTCACATCATTGTTGATAAAGCGATAGAGATTTTCACAAAGAAATTGTGAGTTGAATTGCAGCCTGGTCTCACAGGAGAAAAGATAATTTTTGGCCTTAATGTGAAATAAATTTTGACATCTGTGCTACACAATCACCCCAGACACAATGTGCTTGGCTCAGTTAAGGCAACTGAGCTACTTTCGGTACTTGGAGAGGGAAGGTACTCCTTTTACTGCCTCCTAGGAACGGTGAGAAGAGGGAAGAGCTTGCAGAGCGATAAAAACACGTGGCACTTTTCCTGCACAATAGGTGGAAGGCTTTGTTGTTATTCTTTATCCAGTGTTTTTTGCATCATCAGACAGGTAAAATTTCATGCTTATGTGCAGTTTTCTCCAAACATGGCAATTACAATAGACAAAAACTTGTGTACATAGAAGAGAAGATGAGGCAGTGAAGTATGTGGAGGAGGAGATGTTTCTGGGTACTTATGGATTGAGATTTGTGAATTTTCTTCTTAAGAAGTTTTCAGAAAGGAAGTTTGCCAGCCATGCTTGCCTTCACATGAACTTCTGAGATTTCACACTCGGTATGGGCAAGCATGCCTCCAAGTGAAAAGAACTGGATGAGAGGTATTCTGTTACTGGCTACAGTAGATGTGAATAGTAGTGTGCTAATGAAGGGGTGTAAAAAGAGCAGGTATGCAGTCTGCCTCACAAGTGCCCTCCTACTGAGCGCTTCTGAGGGGCACTGGTAGGTTTGGCTGAGTAACAGCTTTTGCAGCCATTTCAGCCTTACTCATACAAAAAAATCTGACTTGAGACCTAGATGAGGGTGTTTTCTCATATGAAACTGATCTCTTCTAAACTGAAGACATCTTTAGTGAAGTGTTAGGTGATTCTTTTGTGTTTAATAACTGCTAAACTAACTTGCTTGTAGTGGGATGCCAGCAAATGGTGTCTGCTGAGGAGGACAGGAGGGAACCAAAGCATCCTGGCTTGTATCACAAACATTGTGGCCAGCAGGACCAGGGAAGTGATAGTCCCCTTGTACTCAGTGCTGGTGAGGCTGCATCTCAAATCCTGTCTTTAGTTTTGGGCCCCGCAGTACTAGAAGGATGTTGAGGTGCTGGAGCATGTCCAAAGGAGAACCATGAAGCTAGTGGAGGGCCTGGAACACAAGTATTAGGAGGAGTGGCTGGGGATCTGGTGGGGTTTAGGCAGGAGAAGAGGAGGCTGAGGGGAGACCTTATCCTTCTGTATTTACAACTATCTGAAAAGAGGTTGTGGTGGGGTGAGTGCTGGTCTCTTTTCGTAAGTCACTAGTGATAGGACAAGAGGGAAAGGCCCAGGTTGCACCAAGTAAGGTTTAGATTGGATAATAGGGAAAATTCCTTTACTGAAAGAGTGGTGAAGCATTGGAACGGGCTGCCCAGGGAAGTGGTGGAGTCACCATCCCTGGAAGTGTTAAAAATCCTTGTAGCTGTGGCACTTCAGGGACGTGGTTTAGTGGGCACAGTGGTGTTGGGGTGATGGTTGGACTTGATGCTCTTAAGTGTCTTTTCCAGCCTTAATGATTCCGTGAAAATGAGAAGTAAAGCAAAGGTGTATGATGTGTGTGAGTCTGTGAAGTCAAGAAAGGAAACCAGCTGAGCTGGGAGGCAGCTGGGGAACAGGGAAGAGAGGAGCAAAGGAAGAAAGTTGAGAGGTGTAGGAGGAGGAGGAAATGACTCTTAAGTACCTGAGGGATTAGGTCACTGTTTTGAGTGGAAGAGTTAGTAGGGCCCTTTCCATACTCTTCTTTTGCCAGCCATGTTTCAGTGTAGCTTTCTTTAAAGAGATACCACGGAGCGGAGGCGGGCATCCCAGCTTTCCATAGCCAAGCCTGGTGTCTGGGGTGGCAGGTGGGCACTGTGAGGAAAAGTAATCAAGTCCCTGTGCGGTCGCCTCCCCTGAGATGGGCATGAAGTCACAGCTGGGACGTGAGTATTGGGGGTGCATTTAAACAGGGTGTCCCTGTTCTTTGTGCAGTCCTTGTGGTGAGGTGGGCACTGCATGGGCCGAGTGCGGGGCTCCGGGGCTCTCGCCGGCTTTGCACCTTGCAGGGGGTGTGTGTGGGGGGCTGCCTGCTGGCTTCGCACCTCACGTGGTGTGTGTGGGGCACCCACCGGCTTCGCACCTCGTGAGATGTGTGTGGAGCACCCGCCGGCTTCGCACCTCACGTGGTGTGTGTGGGGCACCCACCGGCTTCGCATCTTACGTGGTGTGTGGGGGTCACCCGCCGGCTTCGCACCTCACGTGGTGTGGGGGGGGGGCACCCGCCGGCTTCGCACCTCACGTGGTGTGGGGGGGGCACCCGCCGGCTTCGCACCTCACGTGGTGTGGGGGGGGGGCACCCGCCGGCTTCGCACCTTGTGGGGGGTGTGTGGGTCTCCTGCCGGTTTCGCATCTCACAGGGTTTGTGCGGGGTCGCCCGTGGCTTCGCACCTCGCGAGGTGGGGGGGAGTGGGGGGGGCGCCCCCCGGCTTCGCACCTCGCGGGGTTAGTGTGTGGGACTCCTGCTTCGCACCTCGCAGAGTGGGGTGTGTGTGGGGCTCCCCCCGCCGTTCCGGGAGCCGGGGTAGGAGTGGGGGCTCCCCCGCCGTTCTGCGGGGGGCGGACCCCGGTGGCCGGGGCGGGGCGGGGCGGGGCGGCGCCCTGCGAGCAGCCGCACGGGAAAGTTGCTGCCGGCCTGAGTTACTCTGCTTCTCCCCGCTGTCTCTCTCCTCTGGCTCCTCTCCTCCCGCCCCGAGGCCGCCGGGCTCCGAGCTCTCCTGGAAGCGGCCGGGGCGCTTTCTTTTTTCCCTTTCGTGTCTTTTCCTTTCTCTCCCTCGTACGATGGCACTGAATTTTTAGGGACCGGAGCGCTGGGAGATGGATATGTCGGACCCGAATTTCTGGACGGTCCTTTCCAACTTCACGCTGCCGCACCTGCGGAGCGGGTCCCGCCTCCGCCGGACACAGAGGTAAGAGCGGGGGCGGCCCCGGGCGCCTCGGAGCCCAACTGCGCAGCGCTCAGCCTCCCCCTTTCAGGGTGCTGCTTTGCTTCCCTCAGCCCAACCAAACTGCTCAGCGCTCAGCCTCCCCCTTTCAGGGTGCTGCTTTGTTTCCCCCTGCCCAACCAAACTGCTCAGCGCTCTGCCTCCCTCTTCTAGGTGCTGTTTTGTTTCCCCCTGCCCAACCACTCTCCTCCTATTTTTTTTTTTATTATTCCCTTAAAGACGCTTTCAGCTTGTTCTCAAATATTTGACCTTTTATCCAGAGCAGATAGACTTTATATGGGCAGCTCAGCATAGCCTACTTTGTTCGGTGTTCTTAAAGAGACAGGTTCGTATCGCTACTTTTTTAAGGAGATCGTTTGTTAATTCAGGAATGGTCTTTTCATTCTTTTTTTTTTTTTTTTTTTTTTTTTTGGGTGGCATTTTTATTATCGTCAGAAGCAGAAAAAAGGTTTGGGAATAGTAAATGCTAAGTAAAAGTTAGAGGGGTTTGCCATCCCTGGACATTAGACTGACAAGTGTTAACATCTCAGACCTCTGTGGCGGGAGTGGCAAAAGTTGATACAAGTTCGTAAGTTTGTTAACTAGTACCCCGTATGCCATTTTGAGACATACCAGTTATGGTGTTAAATTATTATATACTTAAGTCTGTGAAGCTACCTTGAGCATTAGCTTATGTGTTATCTTTGGATGACGCCTGTGAAATGGTTCTCCTGCTGGCTGAAAAGTCAGCAAAAAGCAAACAGGATAGAGGCTTAGTAGAGCTGGCCATTCCTAAGCCTTAAGTATTTATGCACTGGTATTTTTCAAAAGGAAAATGTCTGTTGAATGGCAGAAAGTTAAAATGGGAAAATCAGGTGTTTCACATCAGTGCAAAACTCCTTCTTTGGTGTATATCTGTTCGTTATATGTCTAGCTTGGGGTAGCTGTAAGTGTTGATTTGTTTTATAATTTTTATCCTTCTCCTGCATGTAATTTTTACACTTATGTAGTGTCAACTGGCTGTCCAAATAGGCCTTATACATTTTTCTTCTACAAATATATCTGTGTTTGAAGAGGGAAATATGCTGGGGCTTTCTCAAGTAGTCTTCACTTTTCTTGATCAAGTAGGTTTGCATCTTTGTAAAGACCTAAAAATATCTTTTGTAAAGTGTATGGCTGCATGGCAAGTTGAGGAGAGACTCGGTAGATTTCACAAGAAGCATGAAATAAGTGTGTACCTTTCACTGTTTATTTATATCTATAGATACATATATTTGGATGCCTTCCTGCTTTTCAAACACATTTAATACGTACTGGGTTTGCTGAAATAGTTGAAAGAATTTTTAAAGCAGCACTGAATACTGTCTTAGCATATCCCATATGGAATATCAGTTAATAGCACATGCCATATATGCACTTAGGTTTTTTTGTATTGCCAGGATAGTCAATATTTAATACCCTCTCTGTAGCAAAATTATTATGTCGTAGCATTTTGAAATGAAAAAGCCAGCAGTGGAGTTTCGAGGCTGCTTACTCTTAATGGACCCAGATACTGTTCTTTCTCAGGCTTATCTCATCTGGATGGGAGAGCTCAGTATGTGCTGCTCTGCTGCCCTGCTGTCTCTAGGGGAAAGCTACTGGCCCACTTCTTCAGCTCCCTTCTTAAAGGTGGACCAGTTCCCAGCACTCCTGTACTCATAATTAATCTGCTAATGTAAGTGATAGATCCCAAGATGATAAAGTCATCAAAAGAAATAAAAATAATATGGGCAGTGCAGAGTCTCCTAGTTCTGCTGCAGAAATGGGCTTGGGTTAATTAAGGTCCTAGCTGGAATCTACACGTTTTGAGCTGTATCTCACCTGGATTACCTTCACAGGCGCACAGTCAGCTAGACTCGATTGTTACATGGAAAGGCTAGAAGAATAGTTGTGTACCTGCCACAGGATGCATTTCCTTTCTGAGCGAGTGCTGCTGGATAGTGGTAGCCAGTCATGTTTGGTGTACTTTTCCAGACATTTTAGTGGGCAGGAGAATAGGCTATGAGTAGGCTTGAAGGGGTTCTACTTCCTGTCATCTGAGTCTCATGTCTGTGCTTTAGTGAAAGCTTTGGACCTACTGATTCAAGAGGGTTGGTTTTTTTTTTTTTTTAATAGTGACACTACCCATGAAACTGTTGCCCAACCAATTACAAGCCTTGATGCTTCATGAAAACTTTGCAAGTGACATGAATTGTTTTCTGGTTGTATCCACAGTTGGCTTTGGGACGCCTTGCCAATGTGAGAGCATTAATATTATGTTTTGGTTGCACATTTTTGCCTCTTGGGTATGTTCCTTTTGCCTGTTCAATTACTTTTACCTATATAACCAGTATTCTTGCAGCCTGCTAGGCCCTATCCTTTTTAAGAGCACTATCCTACTTTCTTGACACTTGGGATAATGAGACTTGTCTGCTAGTACTAAGAATTCTGTTTCTTTGTATAGATTTTCTTGGTGTAGGCATTTATTTCTCTTTGTTGAAGGTCTAAGAAGTAAAGAATGAAAAGATATTCTGTTCTCCTTCAAGTTGCAGATTTGGAGCCTGGCAGCTAAGTTATAAAATGAACATAAAACTTAGTTTATGGTCTTATTTGTTGACTGAAGTCTTTCATTACATGTATTTTTTACTTCAGTTTTCCGACAGTAGACTTAGCTGAATTTCATTGCAGCAGCTCTTTCTGGAAATGATACCTAAACAAGAAATGTTCCAGCCTGACTTTCAAGTCATGGAGTGGGTTTTCAGGACTGGCGAGTAGAAAAATTCTCTTCAATTATAAATCAGATGCATTTGGTATTCAAATCACTGAGCCTATAAATGACAGGGATTACACTGGGTGCGTTTACAGGGAAGAAACATATATACCACCACATGTTAACTTCTTTTTCTGTTGTTACAAGTGTTTTGACCCTTCATAGTACTAACTTCAGGTTCCAACCTGAAATGGCATTGTCTGGGATAAAGAATGAGAGAGAACGTGTCTCTGTGTATGTCTCTACATTTATTGAAATAAATTGATGTGTAGATAGATGTGCGCATGCACACTTTTTTCATATGGAAAAGTCTATAGATACTTCCAGCTTCATTCTATGCTGTGTATTTAGTTCTGCCACTTTCCCTCTTTTGTCTCTGATCTTCCCTGTATATCTTTTACAAAACCAACAAGCCAGTGATTTGTGGGTTTTTATGTGCTTTTCTTTTGCTTCTTTGTGTATTTCCACTGAAACAGTGTTGTTATAATCATTCTTCCTTTGGGTCAGAGGGTTTTCTTTTGCCCCATTGCTTCTCAGCCAGAGTAGGCTCCTGGATAATTTGTGTTGAAACTTGATGTTATTTGTGTACAGTCATTGAAGTGGTATTGGAACTTTCCTGATATGGGAATAAAATAGTTATCAATCATTGAGTAATAGTTCTTATGTTCTAACAGTTCATAACTTTAAACTTTAGAAACAAAGGCAAATTACAGCTTTTATAAAGCTCAAAGAAGAGAGTTGTCAAACTTTGTTGTAGTTTTACTAGCTTTGAGACAGCATGGTTCCTGGAAAATGTTGAGCAGGCTTTTTGAACTTTTCCGTGTTGGTAGTTTGAGTAGATGCAGTGATTTTGAAGTTACGATGTAAACTCCTGCTATATTTTTTTGTATAGATCTTGAATTTTTCCTTTGTCAACATAGAATTAGGTGTAAGTATACTATA
The DNA here is from genome assembly GCF_017976375.1 of Cuculus canorus. Lineage (NCBI taxonomy): Eukaryota > Metazoa > Chordata > Aves > Cuculiformes > Cuculidae > Cuculus > Cuculus canorus. Next base: position 12,767,875 of record NC_071441.1, read on the forward strand.
AATAGATTTATTTAATAACAGATATTAAACGTGGTCCTGTTGGTGACATAAGAAAACCAAGCACACTTACTAACATAAAAGCAGCCGCAGAAATGAAGTATAATTGTGTTGATGCAGGCTGAATGTGTCCATGCCTCAACTCGAGTTGTTTTACTTTTGTTACATAGGAGTAAACATCAGTTAAAAATTTTTAAAAAAATGTATTTTGCTGTGTTTTTGTTATTTTTCAATGTATGCTTTGGAGCATGGTGATTTGCAGAGCTTTACCTGTTCCTTACTTTCAACCCTCTTGGTTCACCTTAATTCCTACATACAGGAGAAAAGGAACTCTTATCCTAATATTATTGAATAAATTAAGAGTCAAGATCTTTATCCCAAAATATGGGGAAATAAGAAATAGGTCCATGCAGGCTGTCTGTGCTTTCAAAACACAATGTCATTGAATATGTTTTGTTACAAGTTAATCTGTCAGTCTAATGTTCTGTTCTGTGTGTCAGTTCTGTGGTACATAGGGAGATGTTAATGTGTCTTGGTAATTGTATTGCGTTTCTTCACAGTAAGGCCTGTATGCTAGGAGGAGAGTCTTACATCTCATCACCGAACTGAATGTGTTTATTTTATTGTGTTTGGTATGCTGGGCCAATCTTGTTGTTCAAGCAGTTAATGCATTTCAAGTTCTGCTTACTATCCAAATGTTGGCGGTGATCAGTTTTCTCCAATGAGCCATCATTGTTTCTTGGCTTCAGCCAGACTGGTGAAGATTAATCTGTTCATGCTCCTAGTCTTTGCTTCATTTTTACTCTGAAAAATCATATTTTGTTAGAATTAAGTTGAGTTTTTTAGGGTTTGACCAAAGAACCTTAGTGAGGAAAGCTGAAGTAAGAGCAAAATAAAAAAAGCAGCTCAGGAGAGTGCTGGAATATTCTGAAAGAAGCCATAAGTTATCCTCCTCCTCCCCCCCCCCCCTCCCCCCCCCCCCCCCCGTTGTGCCTAATGTCCGTTGTTACACAGTAGGATACAATCTCTCTTTCTTACCAAGGGAGTGAAGAAGACAGTAGTTCAGATGTCTCCTCACGAGCTGTAGTTGTTGGAACGCATCACAGTTCTCCCACTCAGTTTGAATTTGGCTTACATCTGCTCTTTAAGTTCCACAGAGCCATTATAGTCCTTGCTGTATTAGCAGTTGACTGATCCTTCGCAAGTGTAATTTTTAAGCACACAGGAGCTCACTCATGCAGGGGTTAGTAGTTCCCTCTTCTGCTGCACCTTCTGTCCTTCAAACTTCTGGTGGCAATAAGCTACGTACCTACTTGTGTGGCTGCAGATACTGATTAGTGGACTCTTGTGGTTCTTTGTCAAAATGAAAAGTTAAAGCTGTCAGAAGAAATAAAAATAAGTTAAGTGGATTTTAGAGTAGGTTTCCCATGAGTTCGTTACGCATCAGTGTGCCTGGCGTAGAAAGAAAGAAACGAGTGGTGATGATTTGCTTAGTTATGAGACTTGAAATCATTCAATGTTTAGCGTCACTGTGTTTAAAATATGAAGATACTGCTAACTGTTTTAGATATGACATTATTTATAAAGATTATTAAGTGTGTAACACTAATAATGGTGTTTAACATTGCATGCAGTTCTTCTGTGTATATATACAATAATCTGTAGGCTGTAGGTATGGATCAGGATGTCATGTTACATGTCATTAGAAAAACGTTTAGTAGGAGCTGCATTTGTTGGAAGAAGCACTGTGATGGCACGAGGACAGATTCATATGTGCCATACTGTATATCGCAAACTGAATAAAAACACAAAGTTCACTTGTCTTTGATTCAGCCTTATACAACTGTTGTATAGCATTCACCAACAGCTCCTGGATTTTCTCTTGTGAACTTTTTGGAGGATTTTTGCCTCTGAACCTTTGCAAATTCACTGAATGCAGTAATTGTGAAATTTTAACATCCCTCCCAAATATATAATACTAATACATAAAGTTGTGTCTAGGCATAATGTGCAAGTGTCATATTAGACTCTGAATTTCAACTAATAGGGTGGTCTACTGCATAACACTGCATGGTTACTAGACTTAATTTTTATATGACTTAAATGTACACCAGCAGAGACATTTAAGCAGATCAGTCCCAATTAATATACTTAGCATTTTTCTATCCATTTCTGAGACCATGTACTTCTCGACACTAATGTTTCCGTACGTTTTTTTTTTCTGTAGCAGTGTATATTCGATATACTGATGATATGTATTAGTGAGATGTCTTTTAGTAGACTCTTCCACCTGAATAAGGCTGAGATAAAAGCAAACTTAACACACACTTCCAGTGCAGCCTTAAATTTCATGGTAGGTCAGTTTTGTGGTTTTATTTAAAATGCTGAAACCAAATCCAGTAGTAGTGAACTAGAAGACTCCTTTTGGCATGGTTCCCAGTAAATATAAACCTCTCAGACGTGCTGTAAACCAAAACAGTTCCCAGATTGATCTACCCAACAGAGAGACTTCTGAACTGCAAACTGCAAGTTACTAATTTTCCTGCCGCTGAGGGATGAGTACAAAAATACTGAGCTCAAGCCAGATTAAATATATCAGCTTTTTCACCCTTTCTTTCAGTTAACAGTAATCTTTTCTAAACAGTTGTTTAGGAGTAAGGAAAACAATCACACTCTGTTGTTCTTGAAATATTATATTTGGTACTCTAAGTATAATGTGTTATTCCCGTGAAATACTGCCATGTTCAGTTTGTTGATTAGAAATTAAAAACTGCTGCGCTTTCCTGATCGCACCCACTCTTTTTTTCTGCATATGCAGTAATTATGTCGCTATTTTAGCATGTAATAGCCTGCTTTCGATCTCTTGTCACTTGGCTTTATCCTAGGTTTGAAGTGACATTTTAAAGAAAATTTGTTAGAAGTTTACCAGCTAGTGGATATTTTTTTCCCCTCAAAAACACTGAGGATGCCCAGTGAGGCAGTTCTTACTGGTAGGGAAATTGTTATTTATATGGGATCAAACCATCTGTCTTTCCTAACTAGATTGATGTAAAACATAGTTACTAACATCCGAATAAACTATGTGTAAATCAAGGATAGAAATGTACAGTTCTGTTTAAAAAAAGATAGTTTGTGTAAGCAATTTTTTAAATCTGCGTTAATGATGAGTGGACTATGGTAGTCCTATGTAAAGGGTGTTGATTATTGAAGGAATACCATTCCTAATGCTGCTTAATTTGCTGAAACAAACAATAAGACGAAGTGTTATGCATTGAAATAATTCAGCTTAATAAAACTGTACAAACACTCACTCCTTTTAGTTCTTAATTATAGTATTTTATTTTAGAGTTTTAAAAACATTATTTCATTAAGATAATTTTAAAACAAACTTTCTTTTGTGTGTGTGTCAAGAAGGATGTACTTCAGTCTGAGCTTCGTTATGTATCTGACAAAATTCCTGGTTTTTGTTTACAGGGGACTTGCATGAATGTAGACTTACTGGTTGCAGAGTTGGAGAGACTGTTATCAATCTCTTGTTTGTTTTCATATGTGTCAGTATATAGGTATATATGGCTGTACAGACTGTAAGTAAATACATGTAAGGGTGCACAGACATTTGTATACATAAATACTCAAGCAGTAGCTGTAAAACAGTATTTGTTGGGAAGCTGAATGTGATAATATGAGGTCAGTTCAACAATCAGAAAAACTTATGTTTTTACTTGTGCTCTATTCAAAGGCACATCTAGTCATAAACAGGATAGATGTTTCCCCATCTGCAAGGGTATTTATGGTGCTTACAGTGTGAATTCTTACTGTGGCTTCTGAAAATTACTGAAGTGCAGCCATTTATAATCTTGTTTCTGAGAAATACGATTTGTCATCCTAAACTAAACAAGACTCTCATCTCTGTTCTACCACTGGAAGGAGGTAGTTTATTTCTTTTAATTCTTAAACTTGACTGATTCAAACTAGTATAGCATTTTTACTGGAAAATACCATAATGCCTGTTTTTCCCTTAAAAAATAGGGGAAGGGTTCAATCTGTAGTAATGTTTTTTGTCAGAGGTAATTCTACAGATATCAGTTTTTGTCTGAAGCCTGACTTGAGAGGGTTAATAAATTAAAAGTCACTTTGAGTGCTTGTACTTATTGTCTGTGATTGTTTTAAGTAGCCCTCAAGATGTTCATAACTGAAACAGTAATGGAGGATAGAGTTGTCTTTATTTTCCTGAGCTGTTTTCCGGCATGCATTTATGTAGTTAGTCTTCCCTTTCTGGGCTCAGTGGCCCCATAGTTTGTGGGATTTGGCACAGGCTTCTGAATAGAATCCTGCTTCTCACAAGAGATAGATTTGCACGTGTGGAACAACTTGCAGTGCTGTTTTGACTCGTTGCATTTTTTCATGCGTACCTGGGAGAGAGGAGTTTATATAATAATTATTTGTTTGGTTAAAGCTATTAATCAGATACAGATTTCTAAAAGAAACCTTTACCTTGTTTTTGAAATACATTTAAATATGTTGCTTTTATGAATTTGTTTTAAATCCTGAAGTTGTTGTAGTGAAGATGGGTGCAGTAGTTTGAACTAGACAAGCTTCCTTTGAGAACTCTTGAGTAAAATGAATCAGCATCTAATTTAAATTCTTTATATTCTTAAAATACTCTTCAGGTAACTGGCATTATCACTTCTTGTATGAGCTGCTGGAATTTTGTGGAAAGGTATTCCTGAATTAAAATATGCAAAAATCTCTGAAGTAGAAAAAAAAAAAGAACAATATGACATATTTTGTAAGTACGTACTTTAACCTGAAACCTTCCCTCCGCAAACCCAAACCAAACTCTTAGGGAACATGAGAGCTTTTTGGTGTGCCTGATAGATGCACTGAGGTCTCTGTAACTAGGAGGCGGGAACTTCTTCTGTGAAGAGGTGGTAGCATTCTGGCTGTATGTCCCTGCGTCCCTGAGGTCACTGCAGTGGCTGCAAAAAGTGTTTCTTGTGCTTTGGACAACTAAACAAAAGTGAGGGAGGGTGACCCTCAGTGGAATTTGGAGAGTCAATGGAAAATGAGATTAATTTTGCAGGATTGTAGATGTACTGCTGATTCAGTGAGAAGACATGAACCCATAGAAAATGGAGCTTCCTTTGTTCTTGCCTTGACAGAATTCTTTGTGACACGTCATTTAATTTAAGAATGTATAGCTTAATACTAGTGAGCCTAGAAATGTAGAGTGAAGTTCTGCATTTGGTCATGGACATTTCCTGTTGATTATCATCAATGCTGTCTGAGAGAAGGCAAAAATCTTGATCAGAAGTTTTAGTTGGTAAATATATCTTTACAGATTTAGCGTAGTTCAAGCACAAATGTAATAATCCAGTCCTTGATGAAACAGAAGTTACATACTGATAAGACTAAATCAGACATGTTTCTACCAACAGATACCTCGGTGTTTACCCAAATTGGTTGTCAGGGCGGTTTTTATAGTGTAAATCCAAAACACGGCTTTTTTTTTTTTTTTATTCCTGGTTATGGGAAGTGGAAGGAGGATACTTGAATGCTAACTAATTCATCTAACAGTGCTCTTCAGTGAGAAGTTGTAATTAACGAAAAACCTTTGTGATAATATTGTCAGCCCTCTCGGGGTTAACTAATAAAAAGTAGATTGTGTACATTTGTTTTACAGGTCTGCTTTTTCCGTGGATCTAGGCCTGTCTAGCTTGTTCTTATGCGTGGATACGTCAAGGGAATTTCCATGCGTACTGTAATAGTAGAAGCAAAGGCAATCAGACAAGTTCAATATGCTCTATTCACCTTGTCTATGAACACCCCACGCAAAAGGATAATTATGTCAGTTAACTGTACCATCAAGTCCTACCGGAACATCTTCCTTTTGCTTCCCCCACATAATGGACAAAGAAAATACATAACACATTTTATAAGTAAGCTTGTGCTTTATTTTGGTTTACTTACCTGAGGCTTCATGATTTGGGTTCTTCCCTAGACCTTCTGCCATGTTTTGATGATTGAACTATTGTGTTTGTAGGCATCTGCTTCCCATCTGTGACCTATGACTAATGAGAGAACATGAGTTCTGTTGGAAAATCACATCTATTATTCTCTTTTGCTGAGTGTCAAAATATTATTGTCTTTTGTAAGGCTTTGATTTTGGAAAAAAATTCAAAACCGAAGAATGAAACTTCTTGAGTTTTTTTTTTTTCAAGTTTGAAAATTAAGTTTCTTCACACTTTTTCTGATGTGTCTTTCTCAAATCTTAGAAGACCAAATTGCTTTTATTTTTTCCTTTTCTGTAAAGGAAATGTTTCAAAGGAAATACAGAACATACTAGAGCATATGAATACGCTAGGTTGCTGTATTAAATATGCAAGTTGTTTGTGTGGGTCAGACCTACGCATTCAGCATTATCTATAAATGAATACCTTTTAACCATCGTGTGTTTCCTTCTTCTGATTCACAAATTATAAGTCAAGAAGGAACCAGTAAGATCACCTACTCTGACAGTCTACAGGAAACAAGACATACAGTAATAGTGTCGGAGATTTAGTAATTTGGCCCTCCCAGTCCAGGTAATGTGCTTGTTTAATCATTAACAAGTTTGAGAAAATCTGTAGGGTTTGCCACTGCTTTGGCTAGCTTTCTTTTGATTTCTGTTCCTTAAGTGAGCTGTGTTTTATTTCTAATTTATTGCTGATGCTGCTGTCTCTCTCACAAACAGCCTTGGAAACACGAGTCCAGTCTTTTTATAAACACAAAAAAATGTTCTGTGACTGCCTAATCCAGTCCAAGGGTCAACGGACGAGTGTTAGTAGAAGGGAACAATCTGAAAAGAGGTACAATGAACTGTCTGCATGTTCTGCCTCATTCAGTATGGAAAAATGCATTTTCTCTTTGAGTAATACTGGAGGAACAATAATGTTGTGCTTTCTAAAAGGAATCTGCCCCAGGAAGCTGGACTGTAGGCCAGCGGAATGGTGTGGCTTCTTTCCCTGTTGGGAGTGTTTGTCCCAGGAGTCCATGGAAGTGTTAGGTGTGTGTTAAGGGCATGTGTCGGGGGAGTTGTGTGTTGCTTTTCTCTATTGGACAGGCCAGACTGTCTGAAAAGGTGTGAATGTGTGGGAGTTGTATGAAGGAACATGTCCTGCTGAAGTGCTGCTGGAATACTGAGGTGCAGCAGGAGGCAAGTGTCCCATTGGTCTTGTAGACTCTAAGAAATGATCTCTTGAGCTACTCACAGATTTCAGCTTGTAGGTAAATAGTTGGATCATTCCAAAACACAGTACAGGAATAAAGTAAAACACATGCAGTACAGACAATCAGAATACTGGGGTACAGGAGCTAGTACATTATATGTTGCAGGAGCACCCAGTGTATGCTAGAAACCTAGCATACCTAGCTAGAAAACTAGAATTTTCATTCTAGTTTTTGTACATGCTTACAGATATTTGACCTGAACGGTTTATGCTGTCAAAAATAACATGTTTTTCTTCTCTGGAAAGTTATATTTTTTACAAAACTATTTTTCTGATAGATACTGAGATTCTACAAACTTAAAACTCATGAACCGTGAGTGCATAACTTCACGTATCACTAGATGATAGCTATCCTGAAAGCAAAGGCAGTAACTATTGTCAACACAATCATACAAGATCAGTGGAGGCAAGTAAGTATAGGACTTCCACTTCAAATACAGTAGAAGTCCAAGTAGTAAAAATACAATTTGTTATATATACTATGATTTGGAAGAAATGTGATGCTCTGTGTTTTTAGGATAAGTGTGTGGTATCAGATGATTTGGTTTTAAGTAATTAGGTTTTTTAACTGTTATTATTCTATGAGAACAACTCCCGTTAATCTGCTGACTTCTGTATTCGTTAGGCAATGGATGCTTACAAGTCCTGTAAAAGTGAGGGCTATTGTTGCCTCATGAAGATCTTACAAAATATGGGAAATTGATGTGGAAGCTAAGTCTGCTCCTGGCTTTGTGACTTGGCTGCCCCTATGGGTTGAAGTAGTTTTTGGACCAGTCTCACAGTTTTTTTTCTTCTCTTGAATCCTGACAGTAGCATTCACACAGCATACAGCATTTTCCAGTAGAAAGAGGACTGCAGAAATAGTGGTTTTACCCTTTCTGCACATCACTTCTTCAGGCATGCTTCTGCTATGATGCAAATAGAAACCTTGAATTAGCTAATGGGCTAATGGGCTGTGGATGAGTAGTGAGGTGATTACTCTTCCTGATGGCCCAAAATTGTAGCACACCCTTTTCTGTCACCTTACTTCATCCACACCCTATTCTAACCCATTGAGATGTTTGTCTCATCAGTGTGTTATGCCTGGGTTTTTGGACTGTGTATGCTCTTTCCAGCAGAGGCTGTCATTTGTTGTGTTTTTGTGATGTCTGTAACAATAAGAACTCATAGCCCTATTGCATATATAAGAAATAAAAATGTTTCTCACCACTGGGCTTTTTTGCATGTAGTTTTCTTCTTAAGAATAGAAAATGCAAGGGTTTCTCATTTATGATGGATCTTCCCCCAAAATAGTCTTTCTTTAGAAATCTCAGAAGAAAGCTGACCTACTCCAGTTTTCCAGAGTTTTTGCAGATTAACTGCATTGCATCCTAAAGGAGGAAGGCTACTATCTGGAATCATTGTACAGTTTTGAACAACAACAAAATATGCAGTCATTCCTTAGTTTTAGCTAAAATCTAGAGAAAGAACATCTAAAGTAAATTATCATTCATTCCAAAGCTTTTTCAACCAAAAAGCACAATTGCATCTGCTTGTAGAGGCAGGGTTGTTTTTTTAGGCTGGGAGGAATACCACATGGCTGTAGGGACACACATAGGAGCACCTATTTTTTTTTTTTTTTTTGTCATGTGTCCTTCTAGAAGAAAAGAGATATGTAGAAAACATACGTTGAGAGTATTTTTTTATGTACTCTCTGCATTTTAATATCAGAATAGAAAATGTGCAACAGCACTAATGTACTTGGTGAGTTTAGTGGCTAAAGTAAGCTGGAAGGCATCTTACTGTAACACTCTTAAGACAATAATTTTGCCTGAAGCTTATTGGATTTTTTTTGTCTTCCCTTCTCCCAGCACACTGAACTTATAAAATGACGAAGTTGAACTATACTGAGTACTTTTTCAATTGGAAATATCTGTGTGTATCTTCAGAGTATGATTTAGTTGTTCACTTCCAAAGTCCAACTTCTGATCTGTACTGTTGCCACACATTACCTGTTTCCCTTAACAGAATTGGTGAACTTCTTTGCATACTTTGTGGTGATTACCTTCTGAAGAGACTACCAGTGTACTTTGCCTGTTTTTTATACTTGGCCTATGATTTGATAAGAATTTGATTTGTTAAACTTGGTAATTATGTATTGCGAAATTTAATCTCAAAACACCCTCATTGCACGTCATTGTTAGTGAGAAGTTCTCTGAAGTGATAGAACTGTGTGTACATAGTTCATACAGAATTTAGTATGTCAGGGACCTATTTTTGTTTCAGTGGTTGTCAGTAGCTGGATTCCATCATAAGGCATTTTGGTTTTAAATTAAGTGTTGGTAGAGGAAAGCTTAAGGTAAGCTAACTAGGGTTTTGCTTAACACAAGTAATGCAGTCAAAATAATTAAAGTTTAGTTAGCTTGTTGAGATATTGAAGAGCAGCCCAAGACTGAAGAGAACACATTCAGTTCATCTGGGTTTCTGAATGTTTGGTAGGTTTTTTCACAAGTTCATGCATGACTACGCTTATGCTTTACCAAAAGCAGCAATCTCTAATGATCTCACGTGGTTGGCAGTACAGATTCATCTGTGAAACAGCACCGTGCCCTGCAGCACCATACTGGGGTGTGTGCTTCACTGTGACTCAGAGATCATCATCATTTCCTGCAGCAGCTAGTTAGCCTAATGCTGCGTAGTCTGAGATGTGACAAAATCACAGCACAAGGTGATATGGCTACAGGCGTTTTGACTATTGAAGGTAGTCTCGTAGAGGATATGACGTGTAGCTTTGTATCACATTGCAGCATGATTCCTGTCTCCAGCACTGATGAATGACATGTTTCTACTTTTATGTTTGTGAGAGTCAGTGAATAGGAAGGTCAGAATTCGTCCTTTGGAGAGAGTGAATACAGTATTGTTTTAAATTACAGCTAATATATCATACTGAATAGTCAGAATTTAAAAGCAGAATGTTATTTGCTGGACTTAGTACCATTACTTGCTTTTAGAACTCGGAGTGGGCGAGGTTTCAGTGGCTATCTGCTGAGCTGTAATATCAAATCTGTGAGTATCAGAAATGTTATACTCGGTTCAGCTTCATTCTTACAGAGACTCTTGGGACTTCAGCAGATCTTTGCAAAATGATACTGTACCTATCCTGTATGAAACGGGTATGAGGCTGTTGTACTTGTGTTTCAAGTTTGTTTACTGGGAAAAAAAAATCAATAAAGAAAATTAAGAGAGCAAGGTGTGCTATTTCTCTGATTAATATGAAGAGAAGAAATATGTGTCAATCAGTGAACAGTCTCCACAACTGTGTGAAACCTAATGCAATGCTCTGGAAGGAAGATGTGATCAGATTACATTGCCTTATTACCAAATTGTGGGAAGAAATATGACTTGTTGAATGCCAGTTCACCAGTTGGAATCTTGGATTTTTTTTTTTATTGGTCACTTTTTAGAATTTTATTATCATTATTTTCCTGTATCAGCTCATCACAGTAAGGCAGGATATCATAGATCCCCATAAAAACAAGTCAGAGCTCTGTAATCAATTTAGGCTAGGTTGAGAAAACAATCAGTCACTTTTTAATTGGTCACACACCCATATGTACATCAAACTAATTGTCCAGCCCTTCTAAACTGCATGCTAATATTACTTGCACAGACTTTCTCAAGGTTTTGAAAGACCAAAAAATCATTTTGATATAATATTTAGTTCTGTATTTGTAGAAAGGAGATTATTAAAAGCATGTGATCATATTAACATTGATGCATGTGAATGCTTTATCATTTAATTTATGTATTCGAAAGTGAAATCTGTTTATGTGGGTAGTGGTAATTTTTGCAGTTACAATTTGAAGAAAGGATAATCCCAGTGGGTATCTCTACTCTTTTATACTCAAGACATTTGGGGAAGTGGCTTTTGCTGAAATTATTTTGTCTTTTCACATGTACACTTACGTTTGGCTTTCAAGCTGAGCATAGTCTGTTTGAGGTCATTTGTAATAATTATTTGAAAAGCTGAGCTAGAGCTTATGCTGATAGAAAGTCTAATGTTTGATTAAACCACTGAACCAAATTAGAAGTTCGAGGCCTATTTTTTACTAAATCCAGGACATGAAGGATTAATATTCATACTCTTAACATATTCTTTCTTACTTCTGAGAAGGTTAGGAGACCACAGAATTCTATATGTTGTAGTTACGCTTGAGTCTATCTCCATTACATCAAACAGGCAGTATTGGAAGTTATGCCAAAGCAAGTTTTCAGTGGAGCCAGGTAGTTGTGTGTTAAAGCTACTGAATTAATCTTAAACTCTAGATTCAAATTTCAGTTCTCTTTGTCCACACTGCTTCAGATGACTGGTAGGCTGCAAGACTGTGGTAGAGTCACTGGTGTGAAGCTTAGAATAACAATGGTGGTGGTGTAAGCTCATGGCATTCTCTAGGACATACTACTTTGCTAGCAATTTGAGGAACATAATGTGATGTGGTAGTACTTTAACAAATAGTTAAGGAAAGGGGGAAATTTGCTCGTTATGGATCCCATTGTACTGTTTTAATGACAATCTGAGTTTTTCTTAGATCTAAATCCAACGTAAGTCATAGTTATAAATTCTAATTCAAAACAAATGTGATCCATGGAAGCAAAAAATATGAGATTTTTTTCTGATTTTTCTTCTAAGTATGTTGCTCATGTCTAAGATTATATATGAATTAAAATTTATAAACAGTGAAGGCTTACGTAAAACAATCTGTTGTAGTGGAGTTCCAATTCTACTTGTGACAGCTTTGACACAAATTCCCTTGGCAATTTGCTCTTTCCACCATCATGTCTCTGTTGTCTTGGACATTGCTACTCCAAGGTAGAATTCTAACTGAAGGTAAAAAGCCAGACAGATCTGACAGGACAATGAATTCTTGAGATTTTAACTATGCAGTTCTAGAGTTCTTCCCAGGATCAACGTGAAAAGAAGAAAACGTGTACCCTGAATTTCACTGTTGATCTTTGCTGTGTGCATCCAAGCTAGCATTCCTGTTTATTTGGAACTCAGTGCTGTGTAGACATTAGCACTTTATTTTCTAATGTGGAAGTGTCCATGTATAGAAGTTAAGTTTCATCTGGTTTTAGATGTTTAAAAACTGCAAAGCAAAAAACCAAAATCACCAGAAACAAAACCCTACCTTCAAACACTGAAAACTTGGAGTTCTTGAGTCATTCTATGAATACAGAAGCTGGAACTTGAAGAAGAACTGCACGTGCTACATAGAATCATAGGATGGTTTGAATTGGAAGGGACCTTAAAGATCATCTAGTTCCAACCCCCTGCCATGGGCAGGGATGCCTCCCAGTGTATCAGGCTGCCCAAGGCCCCATCCAACCTGGCCTTGAACACTTCCAGGGATGGGGCATCCCCAGCTTCCCTGGGCAACCTGTGCCAGTGTCACACCATGCTCATTGTGAAAAATTTCCTCCGTATATCTTGCCTAAATCTTCCCCTCTCCAATTTATAGCTATTCCCCCTCATCCTATTGCTACATGCCTTTGTAATAAGTCCCTCCCCGGCTTTCTCATAGGCCCCTTTCAGGTACTGGAAGGTCACTGTAAGGTCCCCTTGGAGACTTCTCTCCTCCAAGTTGAACAACCCCAACTGTCTCTGCCTGTCCTCGTAGCAGAGGTGTTACAGCCCTCTGATACTCTTTGTAGCCCCGTTCTGGACCTATTCCAACAGTTCCATATCCTTATGGTGAGGATTCCAGAACTGGATACAGGACTCCAGGTGGGGTCTTAAAGAGCGGTGTAGAGGGGCAGAATCACTCCCCTCGACCTGCTGGCCACTCTTCTTTTGTTGCAGCCTAGGATATGGTTGGCCTTCTGTGCTTCGAGCGCACATTGCTGGCTCATGTCAAGCTTCTTATCAGTCAGCACCTCCAGGTCCTTCTTTGCAGGGTAGATCTCAATTACATCATCCCCCATCCTGCGTTTCAACTGTGGGTTGCCTTAACCCAGGTGTAGGACCTTGCACTTGGCCTTGTTGAGCCTCAAGAGGTTCTCACAGACACACTTCTCCAGCCTGTCCAGGTCCCTGTGGATGACGTCCTGTCCTTCTGGTGTGGCAACTGCACCACTCAGCTTGGTATCATCTGCGAACTTGCTGAGGGTGCACTCCATCTCACTGTCAATATCATTGATGAAGATATTAAACAGCACTGGTCCCAGTATGGACCCCTGAGGGACATCATGTGTCACAGATCTCCCATTTGGATATTGATCCTTTGACCACTACTGTGAATACGACCATCCAGCTAATTTCTTGTCCACCAATCAAATCCATGTCTCTCCTATTTAAAGAGAAGGATATTGTTGGAGACTGTGTCTTTTTTAAAAAGTGAGCACAATATTACCCTTCTTCCAGTCAGCAAGGACTAAGACATAATACAGTTATGTAATACAATTAAAAGAATTGACACCACACTCTGGTGTCATCTCGTTTAGTTTGCCTGCCATCCTGCTTCTATTGGAGCAGATATTGTTTAACCAGTTTAGTTTTAATGCATACGTGTGCGGTCCTGTGTTGTGTAGTTTCACAGGCAGTGTTTCCTGTAACATCTGAGGTTGTTCTTGTTGCTGCTAGCTGCACTGCTAGGTTTGGCACCTATAGCTGTTGCTGCTGTTGTATCAGGTAGGTCGTGGGCTTTCATAGCTATGGACGGTAAGTTAACTAATTTCTTTAAAATGAAAATGTTAGCTGTAATAACCACTGCTCACTTTTTCTGTCTCTGTAGAGGGTGTTGCATTAGTAGTGGGTTTAGGATACTTCATTCTTGACACACCAGGGTGAATTAAGTAAATCTTCGTTGTGAAATTGTTCCTCTTCACAATGTTAGCTCATAGCTATTTGCACACTATAAATCATATCCTTGCATTTGTTTTCTTCCTTTTCTTCTTTCTTCTGCGCTGAGTCACTGGCATTTGCTTTCATGAATCCTCTGTGACCTACTTCTATTTGTGAGCAGTTATTACATTACTTTGGTAGTAAAATACTCTTTTCCTGTTATGGATATTTTAACAGGGCAAAGAATATGCAAAATCTATTTTTGTAAATTGCTTGTATACTTCGTGCTATTGAAGATGGGCTTAGTATTTTCTCTGCATTCTTGTGGGATACTATATCATTGTGTATATTTAAGAATAGTATAGAAAAGTATACTAGCGATGAAAGTTAATTTTAAATTGTCATTTTGTCTTGTTTCTAAGCTCTTGGGTTTTAATGAGAAAATAGGGTGTTGTTTGCTGCTGAAAGGGTCAGGAGAATTATAAATGAGAAATCAAGCTTACTGGGTCGTAGAAATTCGAAATTTCTGCAAAACATTACTCACTGAATGGAAAAAAAAAAAAAAAAAAAGCATGGATGTATTTTGTGGACCAGATTTATTCCTGGAGGTACTTTTCATTTCGTCAGAGCTCTGCTTGGAATGTTCAATGTGTACTGGTTTTCCTTTGCTAGGAAAATGCTACTAATTTTCCAGTTTCACTCCGCAGTTTTTTCAGTAGATGTTAGCCACATGAATAAATTTAAGGTCAGATTGTGTTGATAGTTGTGCTGGGTCATTGGTTGTGGGAAAGAGCTTCAAGTATAACGTTGCAGAGAAGAAAAATTTCCCACTCCCTGGATAACGTGTCATCTCTTCTTGGAACCTGTATCAGAGATTGCAACCTAGTACTATTGTGTTTTCATCTCTGGAAGACCTATCTTAGATGGAAAGGATTCTAAAGTTGTAGAGTATTTCTGTTTCAGAGATTTGGATACTTGTATCATTAAAGTGACACAGCCTGTCAGAGGGAAGGGAACATTGGGTGGCATAACATGAATGCTTTATCAGTACTTAGTTGGGACCGCCTAGATAATTGGTTTCTGACCTCACTGTCTGAGTAATCCAGTTGCTTGAAATGTACGCCACTGGAACTTTTTTAAATAATGCACTATACTATTTTTAATAGTATGAATGTGCATGTGTATGTAAGTGCCAGGTCTGTGGCAACAAACTGAAACACGTATATCATCTGATCTTTCCTGGCTTGTGTGGTGCTTGATGATTAAGCATTACCAAAAAAAAAAAAAAAAGAGAGCAAGTGGATGTCAGAAGCCTTGTGTTGTCATCCCTGCTGATGACTATGCCTGGAGATGTTTGAATTGCTTCACTAGAGATTATTCAGATGTTTCCAGTTACCTCACTGTGACTTTGCATCAAAGCTATGTGATCTGCCTGTGTGATGGATTGCCTTCCTCAGTAGGTGCGCTGCTGTGTGGAGCTGAAGTTTGCTCCCAGACCTAGTCTACACACTGGGTTTTATACTGGGGTGATTATTTGAGCTATAGAGCTAGTCAGTTAATTTTGATGATCTGGCTTTGTTAGTACATGATTACAGTTGCAAAAGGCTAGTTTGTATCCTCATCCTTCATTTTTGTTTCCATCTGGGAAAATCTGAACCAGCAGAAGACTTTTACCCTATGATGTAACTACATCTGTAGAAGGGAGAATTTGATTGTGTAACTATACCAGTATGTATACACAGCTAACTCTTAACTGTAGATACTGTATGTGTAATAAAATCTGTGGTGGGAAGAAGTGATTAATGTAGATTCTGTAGTTTTGTAAACGGTATTAGTGATGTGCCGGCACATATTTTATTATTTTTCCTCCCTGTTGAATTTCTCATGCAGCTTTGTTATATAAAAAAATAACAGTCAACACTTATGCCAGTTACATAAGTTCTGATTTCATCTGAAAAAATAAAAGACCAGACATGCAGTTTTCTTTCATACTGTTGATTTGTTATTTTGCTATAAAAGTGATGTAGCTGTGTTAGGGAGCTCTAAGGGCAAAAAGATTAATTTGTTATAGTTCCAGATGACTGATGGGGAATGCCACCTTACTGGCTTATATGTGTCTAGTGATGTCTTAACATTGTGACCATAGAATGTTTGGTTGCTTACATTTCAATGTGACTTTGCAGACGGCCAGTTCCTACTGAACAAACAGCCTCCTCATTGAAGTCACCATAGCTGGCATTAATTGATGCCCTCTTCAGCAGGCTCCACAGACACTGACAGCTGAATGGACACAGTGAAAGGATTTTTTTCTTTTTTGTCATCCTGGGAAAATAATGCTTCTACATGCTTAATTATGATTTAATTAAAAATTTTGTGGTCAGCTGACAGTGGAAAGGAAGGAGAATGTGGGTCTTGGTAAAGAAAGAGGGTCTTTTGTTTGCAAACTGTATTTCTAAACTGCAGTCAACGTGTGCATGCTTAAATGTGGGGCACTGATGGTGCTGCCAAAGGTCTTACAGGAACAGACATATTTTTCAGGTTGAATGCTTCCCATTTAATTGTTCATATTCAGGCTCCTAGCCCATACAGGGCATAGTTTTCAAACTCCTGTATTTTGTCTGAAATAATGATATTTTTTAACTTGTTTTCTTTATTTCCTTAATTCCAGTGTATTAACAGCTTAAGCACTGCTGACTGCTTATATCCAAACAAAAGGCTGTACAGAATATTAATTGCAAAATGCTTATTACTTGTACGGAAAGTGTGATCTTTTAGTTCTATAATATTGTCCCTAACCTTTTTCAAACATTCAGAAATAAAAAGGAACAGGATCATCTTCCTGTTATTCACATTAGTTTACTTAAAGAAACAGTGCAAATTTGTCTCATATTGCTTAGTTAAAAATAGGCATTTGTTGCAACTTTTTGGCAGCTGTCATACATATAAGAGAAACATAAACCACTGCAGTTAATACCCGAGTGCTGTCATTTCCCTCATGTGTCCAATGCTCGGTAAAGAACTGTGCTTCATCATTGTAGTGCTTTCCAGTTTGTGGATGTGTATCCTCACTTCTGGTTCTCAAGATGCTAAATAATGGCAGTGCTCAGGACTTTGTACTCTTACTTGGGATGGTGTGTCTGCTGGAGACTAGCATACTTGCATGCTTTTGTTTTGGAAAATACTTCCAGAAACTTTCTGCTGAATTAAGTTGCTTAAGGTGGTGGCTCATGCAGCTGTACTATTTCACCATAATTCCAACTAGTTTTAAAGATCATGTGGGCCCAGCAGTTGGGCAGGAGTACATAAGAGGGAGAGATGTGAAGATGCCCCTTCAGAGGAACCTCTAAGTGTTGCTGCTTCTGTTTAAAAACTGTGTGAGGCATTGCTTCTTAAGTACTGACAAGGCCTTAGGTATTTAGTTGGGATTGACAGTAATTTTGCTGATTATAGGTGAGCCCTCCTTATGCCCATGCATGTGTAGGCTGTTGTCTCCGTGTCTTTCTTAAAGACATGAAGTTTATAGAACAAGGAGTTTTGGTGCTAGAGGTGTTGAAGTTTGCTGTGTTGGTATTGGTGAACCTTCATATTCCACAAATGATTTTTTCAGATGAGGGAGGCTGAGTCCTTCTAGGTAAAGGGCACTCGAGGCCTGCCTGTGAAGTGGAGCTGGGCAGTTTCCCCGTGCTGAAGAGTATATGTGCAGTTCCCTGGCAGACGGCTGTCCTGCCACCACATAAGGAGTCTGCCACGGGCCAGGGCAACCTGAAACTGTGCATGAGTATATCTGCTTCCTCCAAGACACTGGAAATATGGTATGCCTGGTATACTTACGAGTATCTTTCGCAGAAGAGATGCAGGGCTTTTTCTGATATGTTGGCTATCATCTCTGCCAGTTAAGGTAAAATGTCACCAACTAAGGGTCGCCAAACAGAACAGTGGCATTTGTGAGCTGAACTAGTGTCATGCCTTCCCAAAATGTTTGCGTTAAAAGATGTGCATGCAGTTTTTAGGTCTAAGGCACATATCTTCCTCCGAGTAACACAATTGGAAACAAACTGTAGTTGAATCATTTGCTTAAGCTTGTTCTTAAGATGAAAAGGTGAGGTCAGGATATTTATGAGAGAAGGCAAAGGAAAAGTTGTTTTTTTTTTTTCTTATTTGTCGTGTCTTTTAATGCCATGTCATTTCTTTCAGCTTTTTGTCCTAAGCTCTGTTTTTCTTTTACTGTGTTTAGTCCTGGTTATGTAGCACTGTGAAAAAGTTGCATTGAAGTACTGAATGGTGAAGTGAGGCTCATACATTATTTTTCAAAACCTCAGTTCAATGTTCTTTTAACTTTTTTGTTTTAGCATTCTGTTGTTATAAGCCACCATTTGCCAGAAGGTTAACGTTAGGTATGTAAATGAGTGCACACACACCTCACAGGTAGCTTGCTTTTGGGATATGACTGTTTACAGATGAGCTATAATCTTTATCTTTATTGGGGTGAGTTAACTAAAAAGTTAAGTCTACCAATTTGAGAAGAATCGTGACTCTAGAAAAGCCAGGAGTTCCACAGGAACATTCTTCGACAACAAGCTGGGGATAATAAAAATATTTTAAGATCTAGGACAAGCTAGAATTTGAACAATTGTTATTTAGCAGTTAGTCCGTAAGTACTTCACTTTTCAGTCAGAAAATAAACATTGGTATGAAAAAGGATCTTTTAGCTTTAGGATCCTGCCCAAGCAGGAATAAAAAAAAATTCAAACACTTTTGCTCCTGGTAGGCTTAATCTGGGAATGTAGTTTTTCTTTAGTCAGGTGCATTGCTCTGGCATTTTCATGCCCCTTCACCCCTTGAGACTTTGGTAGTATTTGCTAAGGGTTTGCAGACAACACATTTAATCATCATATGCTCCCCCATTTATGAGAGGTTGAGAGCTACCAAATTTGGCAAGGGAGGAAAGAAGCAGTCCAGTCTGGACTCATTACTCTTTCCAGTACAAATGAATTGCTTCTATTTAATTACAAGAGAAAGGAGTTGGGTATAAATGTAATTTTTTTTTTTAGGGGTTAAACCGTAAGAGAACTACCAGGTTTGAAAGAGAAACCATGTAAAACCTGTACAATTCAGGTAGTTCCCGATTTCCTATGCTTGAATTTGAGTATGTGATTAATATTGTTGTACTGATTTGTGATTATTAGAAAAGGGGGGAGGAGGGAGAAGGGCAGGGAGAGCACTAAAGAAAAGCAAAAAAAGCTCAAAAGTGTCCTAAAATATTGTGAAATAATATAGGGAATATATTTCTAGGAGCTTGTGTTTTAGTGGATTTTCTCATGGGGAGGATCTCTGGAGTACAATGCAGAGCAGACAATGTTTCATGTGATAAAAGCATATTATGTAGGCTTTTGTTTTAGTAAGCCTCTGATTCTGTTTATATGAAAGTAGCATCCGCACAAATTATTTTGATAGATATGAACAAGTCAAGGAGTTTGAAATAGAGACGAAGCAATTCTGTAGCGAGAAGCAGAGCAGACTAAATAGTTTCTTCTTTCCTTCTAACAACTGGAAACGGCTCTGTTGTTTCTGAGGTCTCTCCTAGACATCTAGGACACCAGACTTTCTAGGCTGACCACATATATAACCACGTGATAGTTTCAGACCATGGCAGACTTTAACTCTTTGAGACTTTATTGAGATTGACACCGTGCACATTTTTCTGGCCAAGAGAAGCACTCCCTTAAGCTACTGTCCCTGCTATTTGGGGAATGTGTTCAGCGCTGTGAGGAGATCTATCTGGTTTATAATCCTGGCTCACTAATTCCATTATATATGGTGAGTTATGAACACTGGTGCTCAAAGCTGTGGTTGTTGGAACAAACCACCAGCAAGCAAAAATCAATGAAAGTCAACAGGCAGTAAGTCTAAGTGGAAAACAGAGTGAGAAAACTGGGGAGAAGGTGGACAGGGTTTCACTGTGGTAGGTATCTGGATAAACAGGTCTTCCGTCTGTAGTTTGGAGACACTCCCATGTTTTATCTTAATTCTGAACTATGCTGGCCTCAGTTTCAACTGGAGTTACAAAAAGCTTGTAGGGTATGTGCTTGGCTCCTTTGCAGTACTTAAATGGCCTGGGGAATTGGCTGCGGTTAGTCTTCGAGTCTGGATGGATGTTGTTCAAAGCAAATATGACTGGAACAGGACCTGTTTGTTTATTGGTTTTGTTGTTGGTTTTTTTGGTTTTTTTTGGTTTTTTTGGTTTTTTTATGTACCAGACTGGTTAAAAATTGCCAGCAGATGGGCTGCTATGTTCACTGTAACCGTGGAAAAGGCTCTTGCGCTGTACTTTAACTTCAGCTGGACGTGGAGGGATGAAGAGATCTCCCAACTACCTCCTCACCAGAGTCTGACTCCTTGGTATTGTGAGCAGCAGCAGCCATGGGGCACCAGCCTGTCTTCCCAGCTGGGGACAGAGCCAGTGGCAGGCACTGCCTGTGACATTGTCTGTGCCACAGCCTGGCAGATGGCATGCCGGCCTGTGGTGAAGGGAGCAACATCAGTGAATGGCATCCAGCAGCTTTGACTCGCCTATCGCTGCTCCTCACACTCCCCCTGTTTCTCCCAGGCTCTTAATGAGCAAGGAGGCAGGCAGAGTGAGAAACATTCTGCCCCCAGCCTAAGCACCAGAATGTGATAAGAACTGTCTGAACGTGTCATCTTCTCACAACAGATGCACTGGGAGCTTGAGGAGTCAAAATCTGTAGTGGTCTGGGTTAATGCGCAACTGCTGGCGATGGCCAAGAGTGCAGCGAGACCTGTATTTTAAACCTCCTGTCTGTGCTGCAGCCTGGATAAGCCCCTGCTCTCCGGCATTTCCTGTCTAATGCAAACAATTTATGCAGGGTTATCTACTATGCAAGTCAAGGCACTACTTCATTTGCTTAACATCTCCAAACTATTGATGCTTTGATCTTCATGGGTGTGATGTATGACGCTTCTTTTTTTTTAAGATAGCACTGGTTAAATATTATAAACCCATCACTGTGGCTGCTGCTGATTTTTTTCATTGAGGTGTTTCTGCCTTTTTTTGCATCACCTGAGTTATGTAGAATAAAGGTAATCATACTTAGCGATGATTTAGGCCAGCCCTGTGAATCTGTGAATTTTTTCCTGTCCTGGTAGTAACTTCTGTTACTAGCTTTCTACTAATTTTTCTGTGTTGAAAGAGTAAGTTTTGTACATCGAGGTTTAGTTAGGTAGCTCAGTATGATAGCAAATGTGCTATTCATCTAATAACTTGGTGTATGTCGTTTCCTAGAACACAAATAAGGTTAAAAAAGAAATTCAAGAAGCAGTGGGATTTAAATGATCCCATCAGCTGTTCTCAATGGGTTACATGATCGGAAGATGCAAAACCTACATTTTGTGGATAATGAAGCAGAAATCGCACAACGGGCTGGTTTATGATCCTGAGTGTTCTTTTTGTCTGCTTTCAACTGTCTGCCCACTTTGTGTGCATGAGAGACTATATTGTGTATGCAGCATTTTATGAATATTGTACAACTGTGGAGTTAGTAGGTAGCTTAATACATGATTAAAGAATTGTCTCTATAACACATTCAAATGGAACTAGTTGTTTAAGGAAGGAACAAAACAGATGGAAATACACAATTTTAGTTCTGTAGAAATAAAGATTTCTTTAAGCTCTACAGGGTTTTCCTCTGTGTGAGAAGAAAAATTATGGATCAAAATTGCTTAGAGTGAAAGTGAGAGTAGTCACTGGAGTTTAACGCATATCTAAGTAGCAAGTATACTTGAGAAGGCTTAACGAAGAAACTGTTCATTTGTTTTGTAATATGCTGGGGGGATGGAGATTGAGAGACCATGTACTGTCTTTGTGACAGTCTTCCCCGGGTCTGGACAGCAGAGATTTGACAGACACTTTTGTAAACCTGTGCTTTTTCTTGGCTGATGCCCTGCATGCATTTGAACCCTCAGGCAGTCCACGCAGAAGGTGTTATGTGTCTGGTTTGCTGCATTTTATTTTTTTTCTGATGAAGAAAAAGACTAGAGTTTCCTCTTTCGTGTGGTTCAGGAAAGTTCTGGTGGCATGGTGGCGTGCTGACAGGTGGTGGAGATGGCAGGGAGTAAGATTTGGACACAACTATGTGAGTATATAGAGAGGAGCCTTAGCTTACCATCCATGCACACCTGGCCAATGGCCAAAACTGAAATGCTCATTGTAGTGTTGCAAAGATTCAGAGTAGACTTTGCCAAACTAGGGCAGCCAGCAGCTTGCATACTTCATCTTGGTGTGTTGTGTTCGTTATGTTTTGACAGCACTCATTTCTTTAGACTGAAACTGGCCTTATTTAAGTTGACTAAACTTTAAATACAGAAGAGTAAAATCTGAATTCCTATGCTAAAACAGTTAAAGTTTAAATCCCAAGACCCATCCTTCCTCCCCTCCCCCGGATCATTAAAGACTGATATGGAATAATTCCTTACAGAGAGTGAGCTATGTAAAAAATAGAATGTTTGGCTGCAAGTCTAATGTTTTAAATAGTATTGTATGTGTATATATATATGTCTTCATATAAATATACCTATGTATTTTATATGTGTAGGTGTGAATGTATACATGTATGTGCCTATATATATGTATCTATTGTGCATGCACCAAATTTGGAAAATGTATATGCAGGCATGTAGTCCAGTAAAAATGTATCAGAAAATAATGCTAGGTGATCCTAAATGGATATGAGCGTGGAACACTGGAAGCCATTAAAAGAACAAAAAGAAAATTCTGGGTCTTTCTAATAGCTTATTTTAGCCGCATTCGGGTGGCTTGTGCATTTCTCTCAGTGACTTTAGCATTTCAGAACTTTACCTACTTCAGTCTTGGAAATATCTCTCAAAATTGTAAATCTTTGCTTCCCTTACTCTTTAGTCTTTCTAAGCTATGGAGTAGAACAAGGCAACAAATAGCTCTGAAGGGAGTATGTGGGTCTTGCTTGTCAGTTTCTACAGTATTCAGAGAGGAACATTGTTGGTTGATTGTTTCCTTTTATAAAGAGGTCTAGGTGTGAAACTACCAATAACTGCATCTCAGGTGTTACTTTGACATTCTAGAACAGGAGATGCTTCATCAAATAGAAGTTTAAAGGCACCTTTTAACAAGGAAACTCTTGCATTATGAGTGTGCCTTGTCTGTCTCTTCATGAGAGCTAGTTTTTGCATTCAGTGGAGTTTATATCCCACAGAACTTGCCTGGATTCTGG
Organism: Cuculus canorus; assembly: GCF_017976375.1. NCBI lineage: Eukaryota > Metazoa > Chordata > Aves > Cuculiformes > Cuculidae > Cuculus > Cuculus canorus. The sequence goes on from NC_071441.1 coordinate 12,791,223, forward strand.
AGAGCTTGGAAATACTCAAACTGCTTTTTAATGTGAAAGCTTCTTTTTCTTTAAAACCCAAATAAATACAAAAACCTCAGAACAAAACAAGCTAAATTCCTTGCTTTAAATGTTGTAATTGTTTGTAAGTCAGTGCTGTGTGCACTGTTGACTCTTCAGTGTTGCTACTTGTGAAGATGATGGCTAATGAAGTTATAGGTTGGCTACATGCTAGGGACAGCATGTTCCTCCTGAAGTCGTTTTCAGCTATGCAATTTTAATACCAGAGAAATTATAAACACCTTTTATATCCCTAGAGCTTTTATGGGAGCACTAGACTTGCATTATTACTCTGTCTTTTGTGTACACAGTCAGGTTTTCCATTCTGGGTATGGCAAAAGCTTAATTTCTCTATGCTTGCATTAGCAAATAAAAAGTTCTGTTTGCAGCCTTCCTTAAAATAGAAGGAGTCCCCTTTCTAGTCTTTACCTTCAGTTGAAGCACTTTATTAAAGTGCTAGCAATCTTAAGAAGCTGTATTGTGGAGTAGTGCTGTGCTTAGCATAGTCTGTGAAAGGTGGTAAACTGTCATGATAGCTTACGGTCCATATCTGTCTTCATTAAAAGTGTAAATATTCATAACTGAGGATATTGAAATGAAATCATTATGAATGACTAAAGCAGATGACAGATTTCTCATGAAAAGGATGGCAAGTGGTAATCTCTGTCAATGTAGCCTTCTTTCTCTACTTTTTTTTTGAAAATAAGCAATTAACCTTTACTACCAGTAATGTGTTCACATATTAGCCCCTGTTCTGAGAAAGGCAGTTCCATTTCAGTGCATACATCTTGCAGTTTTTGCTGTTTAGTGTTTACTCTGTCAGGAGCCCTGCATTTAATATTTCAGCTCTGGATGAAGTCCTGCCTGCCCTAGAAGAATTGGATTTCTGCTTCAACTTTTTATTTTGCTGAATGTTTCCAAGAGTTGGTGGAATGTAGCTGTATTTTAATGACCACACTAGTAAGTTTGTATTATACGTCGCTGGTTTCAGTCTAACGTTTTCTGTCATCTCAAATGGCTTTTGCCTGAAAAGGGAAGCATTGTGGCTATTTAAGGAACAAGGTGCTGTGCTTCAGGCAACTGGATATAGCAGCTCTAGTTTGTCCTTACTTTGTGATTAATGAAGTTGAGCATAAAGAACTTTTTGTGTAATGTCCTATTTGTTTTATCATGAGTACTTCCCATGGGAAGCATTGATCATCTGTAGCAGCCAGAGAAGTGACTCGGAGGTTAGTGTGTTGGGCCTCATACTGGAGCTGAGATGAAGGAGGAATTCCCCAGCATAGAGACGTGGTGAGAAGTCAGGATAGGGAGGAGAGGTGTGAGTATGCAGGAGCATTAGTGGCATAGAGTGGAAAGGAAGGCAGAACCTGTCTCAGGGGGATTTGGAAACCAAACATGAAGTTATATATTTTATTCCAAGGTAAGGAACAGTGCCAGTAGTCCAGGGCACTGCTGATACGGTGTAATGCCAGCTACTCCCAGGTAGGTAGTCATCCGTTGCCACTTCAAGTTGTGGGCAATGGGCTAATGTCCAGCAAGGATCTTCTGGGGCAGAGAATAAGATAAAGAGCAAAAAGTGTAAGCTTTCTACACTCTTCCAGTTTTGTGTGCACCCCAAAGTTTAATTATTGCTGAACATGACTGATTTTTTTTCTTTATTCTTCCCTACTCTCTTCTGCCCCTTGGGAAGAGTTGTTTTTTTCCTTCTTTTATACACTGCTCTAAACCCTGTGTTGTATCTGCTGCCTGGCTTGCTAGCCTCTTCTCTGTGCCACGCAACCTGAAACACATGAAATCCAAGACCAAGACGTAGAGAGTTGCATTTTGAAGGTGTAGTGCTTTGTATTTTACCAAGGTTTATATTTCCCTATGTTACAATCCCTGTAGACTGTTCCTGTACTGCTATAACTTCCTGCAGACAAAGAGGCTTTCTTTCAGTACTGTCTCTTATCACTTGGTTTATCTTGTTGGATTTGAATAGAAGAGTAGTTTTATGATGACAATAGAAGAGGAAAATTACCTGTTATGTTCAGAGATCTAGGAAAAGCAATTTCATCTGCAGAATGGCTTCTGAGATTCTTTAGTATACAGAAGTTTGCTGTGTTGAGGCTAAATACAGTTGAATGAGTAATCCTTTGATGCTTCCTCAGTGTGACCCTGCTTCCCATTTGAAGTGTTCTAGCAGTTTAGATCATCATTCAGGGTTCCCTGAAGACTTTTTTTTTCACCCACAAAGACACTTTTCATCACAGAGATTATAGGGATGAATAACATTGTTACAAAACCTTTGTGAAACAGAACCCACAGTGAGAGCCCTAGGGTGGATTTGTCCTTTCATGCAATGATTTGCATCTTACCTTACTGGTAAGACAAATAGATGAGACTTAATATTTTTATTTTCTGTTTCTCAATAGAACATTTCATTTGACTGTATTAAAAGGTAGATTCTCCATACAGCTGCAGCCATGTCTGAGCAAATAGCAAAGAATTTTTTTAAATGTCAGTTGGTAGGGAGCTTCTTCATCATGTAAGATCTTGATGTCAAAGGTAATGCCATTATACTTCCTAGAGATAATACTTAAAAATTATTTCCCCAAAAATCAAGAAAAATGGAATTTGATCTCTTTGATAATTATTTGTGAAACATGTCGCACTAACTTCACCTGAGAAATGTCAAGTTTGAGTTTTAATGTAAAAGCGCATACAAGGCATTTATTTACATAGGAAATTCTGACAAAGGTGGTAAAACTGAGTTTCTGCAGGCACGGGAAAGGATACTGATAGACCTGTATCTAGAATCATCTTTATAACAAGATGAGGGGAGGGTGCCTAGAAAGTAGTATTGTGGGGTTTTAGAACGTATGCAGGGGTTAGATGTTTAAAACATATTCCATCCTTGTGACAGGAGATGTGTGGTTCTTTAGATCCCAAACTTTAACAAGAACTCCTTTGAAGTCATGTGATGGGGTCTTTTAACATCAGCCCACACCACAGATGCTGTAGTGATATCACATTGTTGTGGATAGACGCAATCTGTGTGTCCTTTAATGAACGTCTGATTACCAACGGTTCTACTGAGTTCCATTTTTAGATTGAAGGAACAGTCAAGCTTTCTAAAACAAGTGCAGCGGGCAAAGTGAGGCTTTAGTATGATACAAGAAAAGTTATCAAAACTACAGTCATCTTGCATGAAGCCAAAAGGAAGAATTTGGGTGTGTTGGAGTGTATCCAGAGGAGAACCACAGAAGTGATCAGAGGGATGGAGTGTTTCTGCTATGAGGAAAGACTGAGAGAGTTGGGGCTGTTCAACCTGGAGAAGACTCTGGGGAAACTTTATTGCAGCCTTCCAGTACTTCAGAGGGCCTACAAGAAATACGGGGACAGATTTTTTATCAGGACGTGTTGTGATAGGACAAGAGCTAATGATTTTAAACTAAGATTTAGACTAGATGTAAGGAATAAAGTTTTTACAATGATGGTGATGGAACACTGGGACACGTTGCTCAGAGAGATGTCAGATGCCCATCCCTGGAGATACTCGGTGGTAGGTTGGATGGTGTTCTGAGCAACCAGATCTAGTGCAAGGCGTCCCTGCTCATTGCAGGGTGTTGCACAAGGTGACCTGTAGAGGTTAATTTCTTACTTTGAAATTGTTGTCCAATGAAATATGGAATATTTGCTCAAGTTCCATCATTTAAAAAGTAGGTTGAGTGCTGAGTATGTTAAAAATACTTCTGGAGAGGTAAGCTTAATCTAGACAGATTCCTAAAAACACTGGTCATAGTGTTTGACTTCTTTTGCATCTTGCAGGTATCTTCTGTACTGCTTTTCTTTTTTTTTTCTTTTCAGAAAGAAAACTTTGTAACTTTGGATTACTTTTGAATCTCTCTTACTTAGGTGGTTTTGCCAATTAACTCCATCCTTTCTTTTGCATTTTATTCAACTTCAGACCGTATCAAGACTGATCAGTTATGCTTTCTGGCTGTTAATCTAGAGATTACAACGTTAGAAAATTTGTCTTCAGAGACGTGTACAAATATGATCTGAATCTGCCTCCCTTGGAACCTGCTGTGTTAATGAAATGGTTTTATGTATTAAATTTTTCCCCCTTTAGTGGTTTTGAGTGTAGGCTTTACAGAAAAAAATTGATTGCACTATCATGAATGTTAGTGTATGCACTTAAGTTTATATGTAGTTACATTCTCTGTGACTTGAAGGTACCATTCTCCTTGTGCATTAATATTTGCAGTGTTGTAGATTTATATTTGTGAGTATTCATTATAGTATAAAGAGGACAAAAAAACGTGTCTGCCAACAAGTATTTAGAAACTGTGATCTTCTTTAAGAAAAATACTTCCTTTCCCAAGTTTAATAGATGTGTAAGTTTACTATTTATCTCACCTAATGATCTTGTGATATGGGAAATTAGTGGCTTTGCAGATGAAAAATGTATGAGCAAAGAAATGCATTCATCTTCTAAGGCATCATCTGTTCCATTGACAAAAGGCGCAGATGTGAGATTTATCTCAGTAATTAGATTTATAATTATTGTATCATTCTCAGATTGGTAAATCATTGTTCTTTGTGGCGTATGATTTGGAGCTACAGTTCATGCAACAGAAATAGGTTTAATCATTGAATGGTGGTTCTAAACGTGACATTTTTTCAGATTATGCGTGTATATTTTTGTAAATAATAAGAAGTATATGGCAGAGAAACAAGCTACAGTTAGGGAAGAACATTTTGTAAATGACTGTACGGGGGAGTGCTGGCCTTCACACAGTATAGCAAACGTGCAAACCTGGGAAGTATCCATGATGCATTTTCTTTGGAAACTGCAGCCTTTGCTGTTATCCGGTATGATCGTAGACTTCCTGGACATGCCTACAAAAACAACAATAGCTCTGATTTTTAATAGGAGACTGGGAAGTGGAGGAACAAAGTAGCAGAACTCAAAATGTCCATGTGCGGTACATGCTATAATTCTGATGCTAATGTCTTCTTTCCTCTGTTTTTGTCCACAGTTGTAGAACAAGCAACAGGAAGAGCTTGATGAGCAATGGCCAGTCTCCAGCTCTGCCTCGGCCTCATTCACCACTCTCAGCTCATGCAGGTGATTTTATATCTACTACTGCTGTGATTAAATTCTTAAGATGTCTATATAAGCAAAGGAAAGCAGGCAAATTCTCTATCCCACTACTCTTCTTTCCACTGTTTGTAATAGCAAAAAGTTGCATATTATTCCATCTAAATGTCTCAATTCTTAAATCCTGTGTTATGGTGAGAAGCAGTCCAAAGGAAAAGACTGATTCTTAGATCTGCCTTTCTAAGGATTGAGTCTAACTGATGACAGAGCTGAGAACTTGAGCTATTGAGGAATCTTTCAAGCCCACATGTCCTTAGAAACATTTAGCTCCTTCACATCACACCTTGTGATGCATTGTTCTTCTGTCACTAAGTTCTGTGCAGCAGCCTTCCAAACTGTAAGAGAAAGAAAGGTTGCAGCAAACCTAGCCAGTCAAATTTCCTAGCTTCTTCAGTCCCATTTCATCTTCTAAGCGTTTTTGGACGTACTTTGAGAGCTATTATCTTTCCACTTTTCTCTTCTTTGTTTAAAAAAAATCAAAAGCAGTGGTGAAGATGTGAGCTGCTGAGAATTCCCCTTTAATCTACAGTGAGAGTTCCCTTTTACGGTCTAGTCCCCCATCTTACCTTCCCTGCTCCTTGGTGACCTTGTTCAAAGCAGAATTTAATTCTGGTTCTGGAACGCATGGAGAGGTAGTGCTTTACAGGTCCTTTGTAGTACTTCAGTACCAAGAGGAGCTTGGAAAGTTAACTGAACTTGGGCTTGGTATGTCAGGTTGGCATCAGATTGTCCTGCCATGGCATATCTTCTCACACAGGTTTAAGAACAATCACATTTGCCTCAAGGTGAGAGGTTGGAAGGGAGATCTCTGAGGCTTCTTCCAGTGTCTGGACATACTTGCTTTGGTTTGACTTTGGAAAGGAAGTACCCTGAGCTTCATTGTTGGACACCTTCCTGATTCCATGAAACGGGAAACTGAAGGACATAACCTGCTGCAGTTTGATAAATTCACATGGAAAGGTGGATAGATTATGGATGAGCTTGATTAGCCTATGCCTTTTTAAAACTATATTGGCTTCTCGATTCATACTGGCAATTATTTTCTGACAGATCTTTTTCTTTTAGGGTACTCTATCTCTGCTATGAGGGTATTCCAGCTATTTCTGCAGAGATCCTCCTGTTGCCCTTAGTGAAAGTAGTTCCATTAGATGCTGGTTTTGAAGTGGACTAAGTTCTTGACTTCACAATTGTACCATGTTAGTTGTTATTGCAGGTGTTTATTCCCTTTTTATACGGTACTCAAGCTGAAGGGAATCAAGATTGTCACTTTTTAAAATCCAGGATTAATTTCTGTTATTATCTTGTACAGTCCTAGTAAGATTTTTGATGTTGCTTGGGAATTCAGTGCCTCAGAGGTATCTGAATTCAGTATTTTCATCCCTTGTGAGAATGCCCTTGGATTTACAAAGAATCTGTTTCCTTCTGTGTTTATTTCTTTGCTTGTGGGGATAGAAGGCGAAATACATGCTTAGTTACCTTCGCTTGTGTCTCATATATGAGATGAGTTTCATTTGGACCATTTCTTTAAGCTACCTGTTTTGGTTTTCTTTTTGGATATCTGAAGAGCAATCATTTAGACGTCCAGCTGCACCTTTGGAAACAGTATGGCATTGCTTCAGACCTCCTGAAGAGCTCTTGTTGCTATTGGGTAATGATAATCTGAACTGGAGTTAATCAAAACAGAATGGAAGTGAGCAGTATTGCTCTGTCTTAGAAAAGCATCTTGAATATAATCATAATTCTTAAAGGCACATTTTATACCTACATTCTTCCTTGTAGTCCTGTTTTTCCAGATGCAGTCTGAAACGAAAGCTGTTCTTTAATTTAGATCGATGTTCTTTGAGGAGGACCAGTGGCCCAAGTTTAGGATGATGATAATTGCACCATATGAGAAGATCATATAGAGGTCTCAGGCAAATTCCGCACCTCAATTTAAACGTCATTGTTTGCTCTGGAGAGATGGTAGAGCATTGTTCCCACACAGGATACCGTTGTTAGTCTTTACAGATGCAATCTTTACAGATTATACGAACACTGAATACTTGGGTAAACTTTTTTAATTTCTAGTCTCATGATCTCAGTCATTTTCAGATTCATGTGGTAGGATGGGAGGGAGAGGCAAGTGGAACAGCATCACACTGAAGCAGTAAGTGTATTGTGCAGCGAACACACAGTGCATGCGTAGCAACTGTCAGAGAAGGAGCAAATTTGTTTGTAAACAACAGGGACCATGAGGGCTTTGTGGACTGCAGTAAGGAGGAGTTAGAGCAAGAAGTATTTCAAGGCTTGGGATTGCACGGAGAGGTATAGGGTGTGAGGCTGAGGGTTAAAAAGGGGATAGGAAAAAGGCAATGTTGGAGCACCTATGTAATATCTCTGTTAGACACATTAGTTACTAATACAATACATGCAGGGCCCTTTTCCTTTGTGCAGGACTTGTAGCTACATGTGAACATGATTTGTGTTGGTGGAAAATCAGATTTCAGTTTGCAGCTAAATCTCCAACCATACCTTATGCATACGTGTAAAGACCATAAAAGATTTCAGGAATATCAGCTTTCACTACGTAAAGTCATTCTCTTTCTTATGAAAATAGAAAGCAAATGTATAGCAGGTCACTTCTTTGGGTTCAGACCTTCAGCGTTGTTAGTAACTATCTTAGATTAGTTTTTCAGGCATCCTTTGCCTTCTTCTGTCTAGGCTGGAAGCCATTAAACCTGCTGAAAGAGCCTTTTAATTTTTGCGTGAACTGTGGGTACATTCAGAATTGTGAGAAGTGAAGGGCTGCAGAGTCAGCTTGGACAACATCTGGTGCCCTGGTCATTAATGGGCTTTTCCAGCTGACTGCTTGCTGCTGCGTAAGCAGTTTATCTGCACCACCCAGCCTGCAAAGTGAATGATTATAATCTTGGCAAGTCAGGGCATTCAGGTGTCCCCACCTTAGCAGTCACAGGAGCTTGTTCCTGTGGGTGATACTAACCCCTAGTGATTAATAGTCACATGTGGTGCTGTTTAATTGTGTCTGCTGCAGGAACAAGGTTTAGCTTTAGGAGTAATCCTGTAAATCTTACACCATCTTAAGATGAAGGTTGTGCTAAAAGTGGAAGCAGAGTTTAGCAGTAGAGTCCTACGGTTTTGGTTTTGACCAAACCTTTTTAATCTACTCATAAGTGACATTGGCTTACAATTGTTGTAGCTGATGCATATTTGGAATACATCCTGTTTCAAACAGCATGGGAGGACTTGTGTTGAAGTGGCTGAATGATCTTGAGGACTGGAATAAAAGAATATGAAACTATATAGCAATTCACAGCACTTTGTGCTGGTGGACCAGAAACAGAATTTTTTACTGTAAGCTTTGGACTCATCTATTATAAGGAATTTAGAGAAAGACCTGACTGCTTTTTCTGAATCAGATGATGTTTGCAAGGTCGGGTCTAGTTTAGGTTTGAAAATCAAATCTGCAAAGTTGTATAAAGGAAGTAAATTTCAAATGAATTTGGGAAGATGTCATTCCACTACACAATGTCCTGGTTAGATTTCATCAGGAATACTGCAAGTTTTTATGGTCATAGATATTCAGATGGGATTATATTGAGAGAAGGAGGCTGGTAGGATAGAATGTGAGTGCTTTTCATGTAACACTGAAAAACTGTTACCTGCTTGCCTCAGCAAAGGAGGACTGAAGAACCTGTGTTGTCATCTGAATCAGTCAGAGGTGTTTTCTTCGTGGGATCGAAGGAGAAATACACGCTGACCATAGATAATAGAATATGAAAGTTCCTGCAGAATTGTCTACTAAACATGGCAGGGACAAATGTGGCCTTTCCTATTGGATTAAATAACTTTATGAAGGGAATTACATGATGTAAAGCAAAATTTAAGGCAAGGAGATCTTAGCTCAACTTGTAATCCCTGTTCTAGGATATTTTATATCTGTTTAGACCTTTCTAGGCAGACACCATTAGAATGCTGATTGCTAGTATTTTGCTCTCACTACATTAGGACATACTGCTTGCATCAGATAATTATGTTTGATACGTGCACTTTAGTTAGGTACGTTGAAGTATAGACATCAACAAAGCTGTTTCCACTGTATAGTTTAGTTGTGTTAGACTTTGAATCACATTGGAGGCTTTTGTACATGTGCTTCAAATTTAGAGAGAGTTTCCCTGGATTTTTAATTTTAATCCTGTGGGTTTTGTCCAGTGTAGGCTTAAAAATGAGTACTGGCTTACTACAGTGTGTTTGAAGCAAAGAGGAATTTAGTCTTGTTTTTGGTTAAGGGAAAACTGTTACAGCAATTTCAGAGCATCTGCTGCTGCTTCAGGGAGAGGAGACGAAAGTGTAAATGGCAAGTTACCTGCAGATACAGCTGTCTTTTTAAATTAAATACCCTTAGAGCATAACACTGCCAGTATTTTAAGTAGTGGTCAGAACATGCAAAAACAACATGGCAAATGGTTTAAAAAGGGAGTGTGCAAAACTTCCTTGCTTTTGCTGGGGAATGTTTTTGCTAGTGTGAAGCAAAATGTATCCAAATTTTGAAATATCTCTAGCTCCTAACCTCTGAGTGGATCTGGGTGGAAAGCACTTGCTGAAGTATTTAAAATTATTCTGCTGCCCAGTTGTGTGTTCTGCTGACTGGCACAGTTTGTAATGGTGTGAAAGTCAGACCTGTAACTGTGGGTGGGTGGTTTCTTCTGTATAGTTCACTTTGCCATGTGGGTTCACTACCAAGTGAACTGTCAGAGAAATGTATGACCCATTGTTGTATTGTATTACTATGGTGCTGATGTACTGTGATTTTAGAAGACCATCAAATAACGACATTAAGACTTCGAGCTGGATTTGTTTTTGATCCATCAGGAATTTGTGATAACAATTATCACTAATCTGTTACTCTCTCAGCACTAACAGAGAGTCATTGCATCTGAAACTCTATTTTGTAAGTAGGCAGCTATTAAAAACACATTAATGATATACAATGACTGCAACATATGTCTTTTAAAAAGATTTAAAACATCCTCCCTCTCTGGCAAAGACACAAGAGTTCTTGAAGCTACTTACAAACCAATCAGAATTTAATTAGTGTCTATATAGCTTTCTTAACAGTAGCTGCTTGCAAAATGAGCTACCCTGTGTGTTGTTGTGAGGTATTGTTTTGGCATGTTGGTCGCCTATTCATTGTGTCTTCCAGAGTGTGCTACTTATCTAATGCCTGACCACCATTCAGGTTTACTTCACCAGGTCAGAAACATCAACAGTAATCTTAGCAGCATAGAGAATACCCTAGAACTAAAACATAAAACAGCCAGCAGATCCTGAAGATCAGCAGGGTTTGATTAATAAGCAACCGTTGCACATATGGACAGAGAATTAACTGGCATTGGTTTTTATTTGAAAGTCTCTCAGGTATTGACTTGCAGATGGGTGGATGAATGCCATGATGAATGAAGGTCACGTGTAGGACTCTATTTCTAACCTATCTTGCTTTTCTGGAACACCACAACTTAAACCCGTAGTAGCACTGGCTTTTTCTCCAGTCATTTGGAGCTTGGATTGTCATTCTCCATTTCCAGGCTTGTCCCAGTTCCTAGACTTACAGATAAGCCCTCAGGATTTTTAGTAAGCAGGTATTATGTATGTGACTTCATTGGTTTTGTTATTTTAAAAGTTTATTTGCTGTTGGAAATAGTACTTGCAAATTGATTTTCCTGATAACAGGATCTGATGCTTTTCCTGAAACTTTGGCTTCTTCAGGTGTTGTCTGTTAGGAAGTGATCTTTGTTGATTCTAATGAGGTAGTTTGCAGCATTGTGTCTCCTTAAATCCACTGCAGGAGCTAGGAAATTACTGCATTCTTCTAATGTCTTTTTGCTTCTGTGTCAAGTTTTAGTGTATGTTCTGACTAACTGAGGGATAGTTAGCCATGTCCTTGGTGTGCGTTAAATATGTGTATGTATCCATATATAACTTTAAAATAGCTATCAAAGGAAAGGAATTTGTTTACAGACACTACCACCCCTATATGCTGGTTTGTCAAATTATTTCCTGTCAGAAGCTGTTTACATCTCAGTGCGTTAAGCCTTATTCTGTGCTTTTCTGCCAGAGTTTAAGGAAGCTTCTCTGTCTTTTTTTTGTTCTCTCTTACCTAAGTTAACGACACATGCCAAATCATAGCTATTTTTTTCTAGTGCAGTAACTAAAGTTTGTGAACATGTTTTACCTGCACAGTATTACAGTTGTTTTTTTCCCCCACGTATCTTTATTAAATAAGTTATGATATCAGAAAAGGAAATACAGTTAGCTGTTAAATTGTGTTTGTACTTCATTTGAGACAAGAATAAATAGTGTTGGTCCCCAAATAAAGACTGAAATTTGTGCCAGCTGTGTGGCTTCAGATTTCCTCTGCTTCCCCACCTTGTTCAGGGAATGAAAATCCTTGTAACCCTGAAATTATCAAGGGCCTCAGGAGTGTCTGAAGGGTAATGAAGAAGCTCGGGTCTTGAGAGGAAGAAGAGAATATTGGAAGGGCATAATTCAGCTGTAATAGATAAATGGGCAAAAAAAAAGTTGGAGGTATTGGCCAGTTAGAGTGGAATCCTTGTCTCTTGGGGCTGTGGGAAGAGCAGCTGCGAAGATGTGATTTAAACATTGTTCAGAAAGCATCTTGCATCTGTGTTTAGCCAAAGAAGGGGAGGGAGATTCGTGTTCTCTGCATTGGCTCCCTAATAGCTCCATGACTATGCTTTCTTATGTGGAATTAATAGGATCTGTTAAGGGCATCACTATGATAAAAGCAATGTTACTTCAAAGATTTGAGTAGAAATCAAGGGCATTTGAAGTTCTTTTAAGGGCTCACTCTAACTGTACTGACCTTCTCACATGTAGATAGTCATTTTCTCCTCAAAAGCTGAACGTTGATTCTAAATGGCTACTTAGGAACTTTTTTTTAATCTGTTGCTTAGTGTTGCAGTATCATGTCCAAAAATAAAAAGCTACAAGTACATTACTTTAATGTATTGTTGTTTCAGTCTCTACCCTATTTAGATTGACTTTTAGATGTATGTCAGTGCTAGTTTAAACCAAATCCTTTTAGCTTTTAGTGTTACTTTTTTTGGATTTTTTTTTTGGGGGGGAGGGTGTTGTTCAGGGGTCGTCTTTATTTATTCTTCAGGTACCATGTCTTCTTTAGTTGGAGGTGCTAAGGGTCAGAAGTGGCAGTAGTGTCTCTGAGCAGCTGCCTTCTTTCTGCACTTGTGCTGGTCAGCAGGGAGTCAGGTGCTTTAGTAGGAAGAAGTGAGAGACCCTAAAGTTACAACCTGTTCACAATGTGCAGTTGCTTCTTCTCATCACAGAGAGGGATTGCCTTTCCATGCTTTGGTCTAACAGAACCAATGGGAAAAAAATCATTCAGTGGGGTTTGTCTACATGTTTGTTTTGAAGTTAGAAAAAAAAGAACAATGAAAACAATCACAATAAAGCCCCTATGGAAATGCTGTAGAGACTTTGTGTAAGGGCTAAATCATGCTGGTTATTGCTTTCCTGTCTTTTAAATGTTTTCTGTGATCTAAAATCCCCACCTGGTTTCTGACATTAAAAATACATTTATTTCAAGTTAATATACAGGGTTTTTTAAACTTCAATTCTCAAATTAATTTGAGGCTTCTCAAATTAAAGGGCTAAATAGAGCCCCTTATAGTCAATGAATTAGAAAATCCAATACTTAAAGGTCAAATAAAAGTGAAATGTGAGTTGAAATAAGATTCTATTTCAGAATTTGTTTTCTCATATACTAGTTTCTAGCCTGCCTGGAAATGCTTGAATTAATGTCTGAGTAGTTTTTCATGGGTTCTTTTTTTTTCTCTTTTCCTCTAATAATTATTTTCATGTTTCCCCCCCAATAGGAAACAGTCCTCAAGACAGCCCTAGGAATTTCTCTCCCAGTGCCTCAGCCCACTTTTCTTTTGCACGAAGGTAAGAGGTTGTTTGTAGTATGCAGCATGCATTTTGTTTAGAGGAAATGTTGTTGGACCGAGATAAAAAGATAATTACAAATACATCTGTCAAGTCTGCCACTTAGAATGACAAGTGTTATCTTGCTCTCCTAAACCCCAGTTGCAACAGAGTTGTACTCACTGATTGATATAAATGCAATAATACATTTTTGACCTTAAAGAAAAAATAACTTTTTAATGACTTAATTGTAATGGGTCCTATTCAAACACTATCTTCTCATCCATTGAGATATGGGGAAGTGTTGTTTCATCTGTTTTGTTTATTATTCTTTTTTAACAGTGTAAAAAGTGCATTGTTTTTAAGAGCCCTATTATAGAGGTCCTGAACACAGGGCCTGATTTTACTGGCTGCAGCAATACCGTCACCACACCGTTAATACTTGACCTTGGCCTATTTTACTATTTGTGCCACTGAGACAGTCATCTTGGTCATAAGAGTATTGTGAGATTTAATTAATGCTGGTAGAATCTTTGAAGATTTAAAGTGAATTTGAAGTGATCTATGCAGTAAATTATTATTAAGTTAATCGCAACCAACATTGATAGCGTGTCATGGGAGACTGCTTGTTTGTGCCAATGTGGTTCCTTATTACTTAACACCTTGTCAGCCTACCTGCAGTAGTATACACATTAACTCTAAGCCTGGGAGGGGAGGCAGAGATTCTGTGTTGACCCAAGACTGTATCCACAAAAAATGAAGTTGGAATGTTGTAGCTTTCTTTGAAATCAAGCACTGCCAGGCATGCAACTGTTGCATTTGCAATGACACTTGCCACTATAGTTTTACTACTTTTCATTTGAGAGTTCTGTAAATAGCACACATGAGCTCTCAAAAGAGCAAGGAAATGGCTAAATTATTTTTAAAAGCTGCGAAGGGGAGAAAACTTCACTCCTGCATTCCACTTCTCTGAATCTAATTCATCTGTGACAGTAGATCTTGTCAATCTTTCTAGGACCACAGGTCACTTTTTAAATAAACACCTTAAGAAAGCTGAGTATTTCTTTTCAATTTACTTCCCCTTGATAGTATCTTTAAAAGAAGGAAAGCTGTCTCTTCATAGATTACATTTGTTTGTGAATGTATTTTTAGAAAGATTCATTAAATCCAGAAATAGTTTGTAATGGGAAAAAGCAGATGTGAAAGATGGAACATTACTTAGAAATATAGCAGGCAGGAAGTAATTTTCCTTTCCTACTCATAATCAATAGAAAGTGTAATCAGTGTTTTTACAAGTCTTAAAATTGAGAAAAAATAATTTATTTACCAGTATTTCTTTTGGACTTGGACAATTTTTAGAGCCCTGTAATGGGCTCTAAGTAAATTCTTTAATTAAAGGAATACCAACACAAGAAGCTTCTATGATTTCAAAATATTTCACTGTTTCAGTGGGATTCAAGACACTTCTGAAGAGCAGTTTTCTATGGAAACTGATTTTTGTTCTGTGTTTATAGTGAAAACACTTGATGACACTGAAGTTTAAAACAGCGTTAATGTAAAATTTTCATATGAATTTGGTGTGTGTTGTGATTGTCTTCATATAATGCATGATAGGATGCATTGTGGTAGTAGAATGACCTGCAGTTAATGAGAGCCGTTCTCAGACTTCAGCTAGAGCTGGTTGAAGAAGCGGAGGCAAGGTGGTATAGGTGTATACAGTAAGGGTACCAAAAAGCTGAGGAAGTGTGAGGAAGGGGGAGGGCAAGGCAAAGAAAATGGTTTGGAAGCCTGTGGAAAAGGGAGGCATGCCAGTGTAGCTCTTTCTTATCAGCTGCTGGCCACACCATATAGTTGTGGTGTGTTGGGCTGGAGGCAGCCTTCCCCAGGCCCCTTGGCCATGAGTAAGTGTGTCACACTTCTCTGCCAGCATCTGGTGGGGTGATCAATGGCTGGGATTAGCCTATGCCTCTGTTAGCCACAACTTAGACTTCTTTGCTGATATGTAGAGCTCCAGCATCTACAAGCCTATGGTTAGGGAACAGATCCTGGTTCCAGAGCTACTGGGAAGTGTATAGGACTGCCCTGTAGGGCACGGTCAAGACGTGTATCAGAGTCCAGGGGTAAATGCTGTAGGGCCTTGCTACCATTTCTTACCTTCTTCCCTAACAGATGCCTCCTTGCCTTCCCAGGTAACTTTCCATGATATCCCATCTACCCCCTCAATAGCCCTTCTCTGTGACAATTTCTGTGTAATGCAGGAGCCCTATTCAGTAGAAGTTATTCAGTAAGGAAGTACTTTATCTTGCAGCTGCAGAACATATGGGTCTCATGTGTGTTTAAATACCTTCCAAATTCTTCTTCTTTCAACTGTGAACATGCTTAGCTCATGCAGCTGAGCCAAAGCTCCTTTTAGAATTGTTCATTCTTCTGGAGGTAGCACATGGGTGCCTGTGGAAGGGGAGAAGGGAGGAGAATTAATGGATTAAAACCAGAGTTATGTAGGAGAAGGAAGTTTTTTCCAGAGTTAAGTCTTTGATACAGTCAGCAGTCCACTCACACATGTTCTTTTTATACCTTAACACTGATTATGTAGTGTAGCTTCTTCTCTTCTGTAGGTATTCAGAGTCCCAGAGACTTGAGTTGTAGCTCATGGGTGGATATGTATGAGTAGGAAATAAGGCATTAGAATAGAGAAGAAAGAAATTTTTTGGACACTTAGCTTGAAGGGTAGGGAAGCTGCGTCAAGAAGTTCAAGGTTCCTGATTTGGCATGACTTCAGTTCTCCTTTATTGAATTATTCTTTTTGTGTAAATTAGTTTTGAGAGATGATCTTTGTACTAGCTATGAAACAGAGCTTCAATTCTTTCTTCTTTCCCCCACTGTCATACTGCTTGTTAATAAAAAACTTGTCCTGTTTTGTTATTTATGTATTAATGTGCTTTTTTTTACATACTTGATACAATTCTACTCCAGTCATGGGCACCGAAATGACAGGTAAATGTTACCTCCTCAAAAATCCAAGCACGGTTCCCATAGAAGTTTCTCTTTTTTTGGTTTGCCACTTTGAACAGTCAAGTTCCATGTTGTCTGTGTAACTCACCTCAAGCATTGAAGAATGGGCATTAGTTTTGGTTGTGGTTTTTTTTTTTTTTTCAATTCTAAGTGAGCATGATTTTTGGTTTTGCTTTTCTTCTGACTTACATGTCTAGCATTTAACAAGTTTGTTCTCAGCTAATTATTGCAGTTGACACTAGACTGCTAGTTTGCTGGTATCCTATACTGATGTCACTTAAAAAAGCACAACCCTTGTATTTCAGTCGGACTGTGGTGGTTATTCTGTGGTTCAGGGCATTGTGGTTTGCATTTGTTCATGAGTTTTTTATTTGCCTCTCATTAATTTTCATCTGATGTACCTGAGAGTTGTGAAGACTCCCTGTGGTCCTTTTCTATGTGTATTAGTAAGAAAGTTCTGTGGAGCTGTTCATTCACTTTCTTGTTGTTTCTTCTCACAGATTTTTAAGTAGAAAAACACACTAAAATAAAAGTCTGTAAGCTTTATGTCATCCTTGCTGAAGGCTTGTTTATTGTGATCCCATGTGAAAGTTTACTCTTTATTAAAAATGTTGTTTGTATAATGCTTTTGGAATGCAGTTTTGCACAGTAATACTTTTACAGATGTTTCTGTATTAGGATACTGCAATGTTTGTCTGACTAACCTTGGTTTCACAACAGGACTGATGGTCGCCGCTGGTCTTTGGCTTCTCTCCCTTCTTCTGGCTATGGTACAAATACGCCCAGCTCAACTGTTTCTGTAAGTATCCACTCACTGTGCCTGACAGATATCCAATACCTGCTGTGTCTTCTCAAATGTAGCTTACTTCTTTAGGGGAAGGCAGTGCAGGTTTTGTTATTGTTGGTAGACTTTAAATTAATACACGATACAACTGCTTTATGTCACTAAAAAAGAAGAAAACTTTAGGCAGTATGTGCTTTCCTTAGAAATATTTTCTGGCAGAGAGTTGTGTGTAACTGCCCTCTTTTGATTGAGGTGGTAGGAGGGGAGACATGCTACTTTAGAACAACCATATGGTAGTTGGGTATCTCGTTTTCAGTGAGGCTGCGTTGATAACGAAAAGAGAGAGAAACTACTTTTATGACGTGATTGATCCATTCTGTTAGGCTGCTGTCTTAAGGTGGAATGAATCATGTGTTTGCCTGTCTTTTTTTCTTTGGTAATATTGAAATGTTAGTGCATGACAATAGGTTAGATAATTAACATTTATATGGCTATAATTAGAATAGTAGAATACTTTGGGATACCTACTAGGATAAATGTAATGTGTTAACATAAATAATATTAATATAAATAATATTAATAAATATAATGTCTAATGTGTTAATTTTTGCCTGCTAGAGCAATCTTGTATCAGCCACCCTGCCGTGCATGTATCACCTGACTTGTGATGAGCGTTATGGCAGTACATGAGGTCCTGCTTCAGTAGACAGCAGGAGAAATATGAACCCGAACTTTGGTGCATTTTGCACACCTCTGTACTGGAGTGGAAATGATGGATTGTGTCACAGCCTGGAACTGAGCTATCTGTTGTGATAGTTGCACCCAAGAGTCTGGGCAGATAGAGCTGTGGGGGAAGCCTGCTTTGGAAATAGCAAGGAGCTGGCATTTTTACAGTTACACAACATCATCTGTCACAAAGATCTTTGCCCCTGTAAATCCAACTATGACTCTTCAAAAATTGTTTCATATGTTTAGCCTTGCTTTTTATCTTTAGGGTTGTATCATTAACAAAGGTACTCTATTGTAAATGATATGTATTACTGACATTTTATATCTGATTTTTAAAAAATGAGGGTGTTTTTTTTACAACGTAGGTAAGCTGTCTCTTCCGCTGGCTCAGTTTTCTCTTGTGAAATATCTGAATTCCACATCCTGTACACTGATAAAATGTGAACATTTTATATTGTAATCAACTCTTATTTTATTTTTGTCCACAACGGCTTCTGGAAAGCTGACTTCAAACCAGATTGAGAGATTTCATGTATCTCACAAACTGTTCCTCAGCACTACTGACTTTTGACCTCTGCTTTCTTTCCTGTGTAGATGCTACTTTTGCCAAGCAAATTTCTTGGTTTCAAATTAATTCCTTAACTGCTTTCCATAGTGTATGTTTGTACACCTCTTATTGAAACTAGATCAGATATGTTTTGCTCTTCACTTAAAATATATTGACATAAAGGAGGTTATGTCAGAGAGTTAGTAATTGCCATAGCAACCCCATTAATGTTATAAGAAACAAACTTGTGCTAGAAAGGAAATGAAAAGCTGTGTCAGAAATGTATTGAAACACAGCTTTAATTTTCAGTCCATATTCATACACTTTGACATCTTCAATGTATAATGGTACATATACATTCTATATACTAGTTCATATACTACTTTTCCATTTAGTTTATGGTAGTTCATATACTACTTTTCCGTTTAGTAACTACTGTATGCATGCTGGAATGTGGAGCAGCTTTACATTTCTTATGAAAAAATATAGCACGACCATTTGTAGGCTTAGATATCTTAATTCTTATAGTAGACTGTTGTTGAATTCTCCCTTGATATTTCCTGACTAGAACACATTGTATAAATATTAAAATAGATCTCTTCCCTAAAATTGAACAAACAGTTTCTGAGTTGTGGAAAGAAAACTGGTTTTCCAATAAATAACTGAATTTTGTTGAAGAAGCCAGGAGTAGAAAATTCATGCCACCTACTTCTTACAGTTAGTTGGGTTTTTTTCCCTTGAATCTTCTACTGCTGATGACCCCTGCAGAAGCATTTGGCGTAACTTCTGAATATAGCTACTATTTCTTTGCATCTTAGTATAAGGGATGCTATTTACTTTCAATTTTTTTACCTGCTGGACATTATATATGAAGCAGAAAATGAAAACAGAAAGTGTACCCATTTGATTTAATATACTTTTTCATAACCTGAAAGGGCTAGCTCTGTGCAATGTCCTCCTCCACATTCTTACCAATTATTAGAGGCAGTGAGAGACCACTTAACATGCAGTACCTTCAGTGTACATACAGAATGCTCCCTTTCCAGTGCTGGGAAAATAAGATTCATATTAATCCAGATATGTATTAACTGGAGACCATAAACAGTTTTTTACGCATAACAATAGAGCACAACTTTGATCTTCACGAGCAGCTGTAGGTCAAAGCAGAGGCAGAAGGGTGTATGGTAGTCACCATTACGCTCAGGTGAGCATAGCTCACCGTTTCTTTTTACCCTCTTCCTTCTTTTTATAGTATTAAGAGTGAAAAGATTGATAGAATTGCCAGTTTAATGGAAGCTTATGGGTTTAGAAATGATGCAAGTACCACATATACCAGTTCTGACAACAAAGGTTAAATTAAATGGAAATATCTCCAGATAAGATTACTCAATTGAAAAGGAACTCTTGGTATGTCATATTCTAGCAAAGCTGGATCCAATGTTGCCGGTTTTGAGATGTAATTCACGTGATGGTTCATCTTTTGGAATAGCAAGCCTATAAAAACAGTGAAGTTAGAGAATGCTCAGCTGCATATTTTTGCCAATAGGTTATATTCTTGGAATCTTATTTGGATGGGGAAATAGGGTGAAGACATGAGTAAGGAGATATTGGGGTTACATTACCTGATATTAGCTGCATATCAGCATTTCTGTGTTACAAAATCTGCGTTGCCGTGGTGCACTGTGGTTGTGCATATTAAAAATATGTTAAATATTGCATGATCTTCGGAGCAGCTATTCTAGAATGTCAGGAGAGCGAATTTTTTCCGCCTATTTTGTTCTGTTACAGGATATTGAATTTGTGCAGAGATCAGAATTCAGACCTCCAATGAAGCGTACGCTGTACTTGTCATGGTTCTGATATAACTGAGGGTTGTTTGCGAAAGGAAGATTCTCACTTCAATCCTGCTGGGTCTAGACTCTGACTTTCTTATATGAGGAAAACTGTGATATGGTTTATTGTCCTCCTAATCTTCTCAGAATTCCCTGAAGCCCAGAATGTAGAGGTTGATTTTGTAGAGAGATATCTGTGATGGCCTGTGCTGGGAAATTTCCTTGTACTAGAGTACCTTTTATTTTATGGAGCATGGCTGTAGGAAATGCACCATGAGGTAGCTGCCATAGGGTGAGATAGGACAGAACTTAGCTATGCTCTGTGCTGAACTATGTGTGGTAATGTGCTAAGACTGAATTTCATACATGAGTTACTGTGACTCAACAAGTTACTACCTATCATGTGAACTGTGGTCAATTCTTGGTGTGCATGCTTCTTAGCCTGCAGCAAAGTGGGGTAACACAGTCTTTCTAACTATAACTTGTTCAGATGCGATGCAGCCTTCCCGTGTAGACTAGTCCTATCCCAGAGCGGTTTTTTTTTTTCTTTTTTTTGCTTTTAAGAGATGACTTCATGTGTGATAAGTAATCTTTTGTTTACTTCATAGGAATTAGGATATATTCAGCCTTTACCACCCCAGTTGCCAGGAAATTATGAAGACTGTCTAGTTTCTCTGCTTAATAGCCTGGATATTAACTGCTGACCGTAGCAATGTAGGGTAGCGTTTGTAGAGTACAGAAGTTTATTGATTTCCTTCACTAGTCTAGTGGTGGTACAGCATCTCTGTGCTCTTCATGTTGACCTCAAATAAAAGAGCAGCCAGCCCAGGGGCGTTGGTGTCCTGTAGAAGAAGACAGATAAGAAAAATAACATGCACATTAAGATTGGCATGTAGAAGAAATTGATTTTCTTGGGAAAGGCATATGGAGATTAAAGAGCTTCAGAAAGATGTACAGGTTTTTTGACTTATTCCCCTCCACAGGTAAAATAAAGGGTATGTCTGTATGATACCAAGCAGCTTTGTGCGGTCATACAAGGGTGTTTGTGAATGAGCTGTTCTGGAAACTAGTTTTGATGCCAGAAACAGTATAGCATTTCTCTGTCTACACTTGTCAGTCAAGATTAGCAATGCTAATTGTTCATGCATTAAGCTAGGTATATGTTCTTTACTAGGACATCAGATTGAGGCTCAGGGAAGAAGACTCAGAGTTCTACCTCCAAATATGTAGTGTGATTCCGGTAGCTAGCCGTGCTGCATAAAAGGCAGTAAAATATGATAGTGTGGTTGTCTGCACAAAGTGTAACTTTTTACGTGCAATTTTGCCAGGCTAGATGTTGTAGTAGAACTTAAAATTTCATACCTGTCTGTACCTTCCAGTTCTATACTAAATAGATGTTTTTGGTATAATCCCTTTCACTTTTGTTAGCCATAGTACCTGTCTTATATTAAGTTCCTTGACTTTATTTTGAATGCAGGTATTTATAAGAAAATACCATATATAGTTTTCAGTAAGAATTTACATACTTAAATTATTTGATTTTTAAAAGCATTTAATAATGTCATAAGTATGGATAATAAAGGACCTTCATTATGTAGATTTACAGTTTGTGTTGTGGCAATAAATTGTACTCTATGGTTATCATACTTACTCTGCACTACTCAAATGAATAATTTTCAGCAGACCGTTTTAACTGTTTCTATGTATTGGTGTGTGTAACTGACATGAGATGTTATCTTTGCCTT
The DNA here is from genome assembly GCF_017976375.1 of Cuculus canorus. NCBI lineage: Eukaryota > Metazoa > Chordata > Aves > Cuculiformes > Cuculidae > Cuculus > Cuculus canorus. Next base: position 12,813,019 of record NC_071441.1, read on the forward strand.
AGAGGGAATTTGAACTTTTTGAAATGCGGCAGATCTTTCTTCTGGGGCTGAAGTAGTTGGGGTTTTTTATACTTACTGTATGTTTAGCTCGTTGAGACTAATGATTTATTTTCTTTAAGTTGATTGTCAGACATGGGAAATGGCAGCTATAATTTTAAAATTAAACGGCTTTATTCAGGAACACTGAATATGGTCTTGAAAAATATTTTTTCACTCTGATAGAAGCTTGTGTTCTGTTCTACTCTTGTAGTCATCCTGCTCATCCCAAGAGAAGCTACACCAGTTACCATACCAACCAACACCTGATGAGCTACACTTTTTGTCTAAACATTTCTGTACCACTGAGAGCATTGCTAGTGATAACAGATGCAGGACCACTGCAATGCGCCCTCGGTCCCGAAGTCTCAGGTTAGTTTGCCTTTCTGGAAATAGGAGTTGGATCCAAATTTGAATAATCTGGAGCATATTGGGATCATTCACTGTTATTGAAATTCCTGAAGTATAATACAAGAAGTAGACATTCATAACCGATGTATGGTTATAGAGTGAGAAAATAACATACTTAGCAGTTTGAAGTCAAGCACATGAAATAATATGTAAGGCCTCATCAGAAATAAAAGAAAGAAACCGATGTGTAGTACTGATAAGAGAATATACCTATCCAGTGAGGCCTATATTGACTTTTTGTTGCAAATAAACTGTACAAAAACATAACAAATAGTTTTAGTTCACACTGAGTTGAGTTTAAAGGGATCATTTGCTTTGCTTATAGCCCTGGACGTTCCCCTGCCTGCTGCGACAATGAAATAATTATGATGAACCATGTCTACAAAGAAAGGTTCCCAAAGGTAATGAATTATATTTAAGATACTTGATATCTAAATTGATATGCTACATAGCTTTTAAGTAAATATTGGGGTTTTTTTGTGGGGGCTAATGATCCAAGCCTGTGATGGCTTTCATAATGCATTGCCGAGCTCTTACTACAAAGAAAAAAATCACACTAAGAAAATTCCTGCTGAGAACTGGACATTGATTTGGCAAATCTGCTGAACTGATTTTGAAATGAATCATGCTGGTAATATGTTCTGCTGATTGGAAAGTGACAGTATATTCAATTTCAGTACCTCTTCTACACTTGAGGCAAATGTGTACTGAATTAGTAAATCAAAACCAATTTTTGTTTCTAAGTCTTGTGCAGCGTGTGTTGATGTAGCTGCAAATTCCTTCCTCTAGTGTCATTTATTTCTTTTCCCAAACTTTTGTTATATTACATAAATGGTGAAGATTGGTACACAATTATGGGGGTTTGGCTGTAGGATACCAAATGAAGACTAGTTGCGGTCATGTCCAGAGGTTATGTTACTGAGTTCCCAGGTGCAGGTGTGTAGCTCTGAGCACTGTGCTTTTGATTGCTCCTAGCCTGTTGATGACCCCTGAAAAATAAAAGAATGCAAAGCTCATACTGTTCTAAAAAGTGCCTAAAACAAGAAGAAATTTCTTCATGTTTCTTGGTAAAAAGATTTGCTGAGGGTGAGCAGCAATCTGAAGTGTGGAACAGCCCACTTTTTTCAGTGTTTGAGATACAAACCAAGAAGTGTGGGTTTAATTTTTTATAATAAAAGTATCTTTGAAGGTTTTATTTTAAGTGTGTGCAGTTTTTTTGAGAGCCAGATGGTTTGGTAAAACAGGCATGTCTGTAGCAACCTGCAGACACTTCTGACAGGGCCTGTGATCCTGTGGTGCTCTTAATCAGTCAATGGTCATTCACACTGCCCAGTGAAATATTTTTGTGGTATAACTGTATGAAAGTAAGAAAGATGTTCTGGTCTGCTGTATCTGCAGGCTTTGCAAAACAGTTGAAATAGACCTCAATGAGTTATTTTTTTTAGATTTTTGACTTGTACTTAAAGTTTTACAGTCATGGATGTTCTATTAGCGCTGTTTAGTGACCATCATAAGATTAATGCACAGTTAATCACTAGTGGCAGGCAAAGGAGAGGATCTGGGTAGTAGTACAGTAAGACTGTTCTTTTCTACACGGGTAATATGAGGAAATGTCATCTGCTAGTTGGCCTTTCTGTTTGCTTGCTTTTTTGCTTCAGTTATCTCATTTATTCTAGCTAGGTAACTTCTTAGGCAGTACAGAAAAGTTGGAGAATCAGAAATAAGCTTAGAGGCTGTTAGCTTCATGTAAAACTGATTTAATGTATTGTGTATCTGTCTGTAGGCCACAGCTCAGATGGAAGAGAGACTTCGGGACATTATAACAAATTATTCTCCCGATAATGTCCTCCCCCTGGCAGATGGAGTACTCAATTTTACCCACCATCAGATCACAGAACTGGCTCGAGATTGTTTGGATAAATCCCACCAGGGCCTTATCACATCACGATACTTCCTTGAATTGCAGCAGAAATTGGACAAATTGCTACAGGAGGTATGAGCCATGAAACTACTGTTTGCCTAAGAGTTGTTGTCTTGAAATAATCATGAGTGTTCACTCAAATAATTGTCGAAGTGGTATTCATAGCAGTTTTAGTCTATATAATAACCACTAGAAAGACTATAAGGTATCTTAGTATACTAGCCTGGAATAGTCAGGTTGTAAAGATTTCTGAAATAACAGCATTTTGTCATGCAATGCCAATTACAAATTGCTTGCAGAATTGTATGCATAAACCCTAAATGAGAAGGCTTGCGGTTCCATTTACTGTGGATAAATCAAGAAACATACACCCTTTCCACTTGGTCAGCCCTACTAATTGCCTGCTGTGTTGAGAAAGCAGACATCAATTCTTAGCGTTTGATCAGTTGGAGATTATTTAATTATTTTAAAATCCATAATATTCCTTCCATAATTAAAATGTTTACTAACAGAAATAATGTGTTTTCTGAAAGTGTGGAAACTTCCATAGAATAGTCAGCTAAATGAATTAAGAAGAACTTGGAATCTGACAAAGGAAATGTGACAAAAGGCACTATAGTACATGACAGTATTATTTTTAAAACAATGAGTACAGCAAGTAATGTACTAATTTGGGTGGCATTTGATAGCACATTAGGAGCTGAAGTTAGTGTGATAGACCAGCAGATTTGATATTGACTTGACATTTTCCAACTGAGATATTAAGATACCATGTCTGCCTTGATTTATTTCTTCTGATTTTTTGAATGCAGGAGCAGTTGTTAAAGGTTTTGGTTGATTTTACTTTTTTTTTTATCCCTGTGCTACTTTTTTTCTTCTGTTCTGCAGCTACATTTTCTGCAATTACTGTATTTTGAACTTTTTATCCTCATAAAGCAGTGCAAAACTTAAGACACCAACAATTTATTATGGATTATTGAAACCCTGCTTTTAAACAGAGAAAATATGTAGAGCTTGCTTACTAGTCAGAAGGAGGTGTGAACTAGGGACCTTCTTGTGCAATGCTCACATTTTTATGATGCCCAAGTGCTGGCAGAGGTGGCCAGTTGACTGGAGGTACCTGACTATGAATTCTGTTACGCTAGTGGTAATACGAAAATACAAGGAAATGCCTCTAAGCTAAGATTGACTCAGCTACTGTAAACACTGCTAGTCATTGTTAACAATATATCTCTTAAAATGGCTACACGGCAAGTAGAGTTTGGAGTACGCTCATTCACTTAACCCTCTAAAAAAAACACTCTAGCAAATTATTCTCCAATATGCATATAAAGCAGTGCATTGTTAAAAAAAACAGAAGCACTAATTTTGTCACATTCTATAGTGTCAATTCTTTATTATGTTAAAATGTCCTGTTTTGCCAAAACATAATACCTTAAAATATTCAAAGTTATCTTTAAGTCAACAGCATAATACCTGTTAATAGTTTAATATGACAGTAAAAAAACTTTCTCTTTGCACAGCTCTATTATGGGCACTCAGTTGTGTTTTGGATTCATGTGATTTATTTGTTGACAGTTCCCAGCTGCGACATTCAGTAGAAAGCTGCATCTCTTACTGCTACTTGGCATGTTGCAATTACTTTGCATAACAAGACTCCCTTGAGGTTAGAGCAGCCCGGTTCAGCCAACATTTTTATAATTCTGAGGTCAAGGTCAAGTGGACCTGAATGCTTTTCTGCTTAATCCCTCTTAAATGTAATACGTGTTAAATCTCTTGTACACATACACACCGGGCTGTTTATAAAACTCTACAAGGGTTCTTTAAATTTTAGTGATAATTCAAACAGGAAGATGCTTTCTTTACAAAAGAGTTTTCTTTGGACTTGGTTTATGATGTGCAGAACACAATTGTTTGTGTCCAGTTAGGGTTTTTCCAAAACCTGTTGCAGAGTGCTAGATATTTTTGTGCCCTTTTCCCCCCCCCTTCTTTAAGTTTCCCATTTCAATTCTTGTTAAATAGTTTGTGTTCTAAAAAATTGCAGTGCTTATATTTAGTGCTACCTGTAGCTTCATATTTTGAATTTTTTTTAACTTAGAGATATATTATGTCAGAAGTACTTATTTGTCCATACCAATTTTTTTAAATATTAGTTTCTTAGTTTTCTTTGTGGTTTTGAATAAATAAGAGATGAGCAATTTTGCATGGGTCTACTTTTGTTTGTTAATATTACTCAGATGAGTTTTGATTTAATCCTAAAATTATTAACAAATTGAGACATAGCTGTACATAAAGACATGTATGTTGTATGGAAATGTAGTGCCATTTACAAAGCTAATGGAATTACACTCTGTAAGTTAAAAAAACCCACTAGTTATTATTTTCTGTTGTTACAGTGCTAGAATTGTACAAATAGAATACTTCAATTTGAAATTAATGTTGCTCACATCCTGTTTTTTTCTGCTTGTATCTTGAAATTGATGAGCAGTTTGTGTCAAGTTAGTGCTTGAAATCCTCAAACATTTGGATGTACTTCCCTGAGTAGTACAACAGATGTGATTTGTTTTGTTTCACTTTATTTTTCTCTGTTAGGCTCAAGAGCGATCAGAGAGTGCTGAACTGGCATTTATTAAGCAACTTGTCCGAAAAATCCTGATAGTTATTGCTCGTCCTGCTCGCTTACTGGAATGCCTGGTAAGGTCATGCTTTCTATAGTTTTTTTATTTGCTAGTGTAGGAAAGTTTCTAGGCTAGTAGTCAGGGCCCTTTACAGTTCCTTTTTGGAACATGTCAGACAGTGGGGCAGGGTTTTGTTGCTAGTGGGATCCTTTCTGCTTTTATGGTAGGAACTTGAGACTTGTAGGGACCTCCTGCAGTTGTGTTGGGTTCCCTGCTATTGCAAATACCATGTTATAGAATCCCTTTCATCAGCTGAGGAAGCTCCAGTTTGAAACCTGCTGGGGTTTTCTGTTGTTTTGTTAGACTTTGCTATTCTCTTGGGAAGACTGTTCTGGAATCATAATTGCTTGGTGATTTTCCCGTTGTTGTTGTTCTTATTACAAATTTCATAAGTTTGTTTCACTCGACAGCTGCCAGGGCTATAGGCAGCTTGCAGTCATCTGTGCAGTACCTGATCTGGGGTGAACTGCAGCAGAGGGGTTAGGGTATCTGGATGTTATGATAGTCAGAGTTACACCCGGGGACCAGAAGGAGCAGAATAGTTAATTTAATTACGCATGAGCATAGCACTGATGTTGCCAGGCTGGGCTAGCTTTTGCAAGGCCATGTGGGTGTGTTTCTGGTTTGCCTGTCCATGCTGGAGGAACTGGGGTGGCTCAGGTGTGGGAGGTTGCTTCTACACACAGAGCCAATGTGTTTCAGTTCTTCACTGGAACTAATAAATCCTCACAGAACACAGTGTACTCAGGAGGGTAGTGTAGACACCCAAATACCATTCGAGAGCCAGCCTGAGTCTAACAGGCCTGGCAGGCAGCCTGAGCTGACTTTGTTGAGCCATGCTGCTTGCCAGTACGAGGATCACAGTGTTGATGCTGCATACAGCTATTTGAGGCTGACACGGCTTATGTGGGAGCCACTAACCTGCTGCTTGACTCACGTTATGCCTGGAAGTGTCATAACTACATTTGCATGGCATTGAGTCTGAGCTAGTAAGTCTTTCCAACCTGATTTTGGCTCTGTGCTGTGTCTCTTCATGTGTGGCTTGATCTGCCATGAGTGTTTTGAGAGCTGCCTCTGTTTTGTTTTGGAAACACCATCTCTCAGTGTTCCCGTTTACAGTTTGTTCATGATTTGCAGTTCAGAGGAATCTAAAATAAGGTATATGCTCTGAAACTGCATGGAAGAGAGGTTTAATGAAAGAAAGGCTGGCTTTAGAGAAGAGGGTGCCTTAGCTGATCCTGCCCCTGCTATTGAATCCAAGCTTATGTTATTCCTTCACCGTGAACCCTGTAATGCTCATTCCATATCCAGTGTGATCTTCCCTGCTCCATCCCCAGGGTTCACATAATCTTCCTGAAGCTCTTCACTCAGTTTCTCCTACGACGCTTGTCTTTGCTCTGATCTGCATCCTCCTTTATCATCACACAGCCAAAAATGTCCTGGCAGTCTGAGCTTCTTTATGATGCTTTGTCCTTCCTTCCTTCCTTCCTTCCTTCCTTCCTTCCTTCCTTCCTTCCTTCCTTCCTTCCTTCCTTCCTTCCTTCCTTCCTTCCTTCCTTCCTTCCTTCCTTCCTTCCTTCCTTCCTTCCTTCCTTCCTTCCTTCCTTCCTTCCTTCCTTCCTTCCTTCCTTCCTTCCTTCCTTCCTTCCTTCCTTCCTTCCTTCCTTCCTTCCTTCCTTCCTTCCTTCCTTCCTTCCTTCCTTCCTTCCTTCCTTCCTTCCTTCCTTCCTTCCTTCCTTCCTTCCTTCCTTCCTTCCTTCCTTCCTTCCTTCCTTCCTTCCTTCCTTCCTTCCTTCCTTCCTTCCTTCCTTCCTTCCTTCCTTCCTTCCTTCCTTCCTTCCTTCCTTCCTTCCTTCCTTCCTTCCTTCCTTCCTTCCTTCCTTCCTTCCTTCCTTCCTTCCTTCCTTCCTTCCTTCCTTCCTTCCTTCCTTCCTTCCTTCCTTCCTTCCTTCCTTCCTTCCTTCCTTCCTTCCTTCCTTCCTTCCGTCCTTCCTTCCTTCCTTCCTTCCTTCCTTCCTTCCTTCCTTCCTTCCTTCCTTCCTTCCTTCCTTCCTTCCTTCCTTCCTTCCTTCCTTCCTTCCTTCCTTCCTTCCTTCCTTCCTTCCTTCCTTCCTTCCTTCCCCCCTTCCTTCCTTCCTTCCTTCCCCCCTTCCTTCCCCCCTTCCTTCCTTCCCCCCTTCCTTCCCTCCCCCCTTCCTTCCCCCCTTCCTTCCTTCCCCCCTTACTTCCTCCCCCCCTCCTTCCCTCCTTCCTTCCTTCCTTCCGTCCCCCCGTCCCTCCTTCCTTCCCCCCTTCCCTCCTTCCTTCCCCCCTTCCCCCCTTCCTTCCCCCCTTCCTTCCTTCCCCCCTTCCCCCCTTCCTTCCCCCCTTCCTCCCCCCCCTTCCCTCCCTCCTTCCTTCCCCCCTTCCCTCCCCCCTTCCTTCCCCCCTTCCTTCCCCCCCCCCCCCTCCCCTCCCCTCCCCTCCCCTCCCCTCCCCTCCCCTCCCCTCCCCTCCCCTCCCCTCCCCTCCCCTCCCCTCCCCTCCCCTCCCCTCATCATCTTTGCCATTGTGCTTTTTAAATTCAAGTTCTCTCCTGGTGACCCATGTACCCATTAGTGCATTCTCCTAAATGACAAGTTTTATAGCTAGCTGGTCCAAATCTCCATTCACTTAGTTCCTGTGTTCTGGCACAGGCTGCCCAGGGAGGTGGTTGAGTCACCTTCCCTGGAGGTGTTTAAAGGACAGGTGGATGAGGTGCTGAGGGGCATGTTTTACGGATTATTAGGAATGGTTGGACTCAAATATCCAGTGGGTTCTTTCCAACCTAGTGATTCTATTATGATTCTGCCCCTGGGATTTTATACTAGGATTAATTCTGCCTTTTCGTGCTTCAAGTAGGCCTGATGTGCGTCTTACATCCCCTACTTTTGCTGGCCTTGCTGATGAGAATGTGTTGCAAAGAGATGACTGCGTCTCTTAGTTCAGAGTTTTAGAGCAGCAACTGCAGAGAAAGACACCACAGCTTTCTTAAAAGTTTTCTTACATCAGATGGGATATTTAGGAGTTTTAAGCTGGAATGTAGTGTCTCTGTAACATTTCTTCAGAGGCACATAGCTTGAACAAATCTAAAGATTTTTTAAACAGTTTTTACTGTCACAAAACTGTACATTTCTCATGCAGTAAGTTATTAAGCCTAGTGTATAAACATTGCTGTAATCACGTAATCTTAGGAAAGCAATACTGTTGTTTTTTCCATAGCTTCCCTCAGGAAACTTTTGAATAATATTGGCTGACATTTTAGAATGTCTGTCTGAAGTAGATATGTATGAAAAATTTCAGCCTCTGTAAGAGAGTTCCTAGCATTGTAGGAAATAAATCCAGCACTTTTGTCATAAAAAGTTTCAGATACCATGTGGCTGTCAGTTCTCTGATGGTGATCTTGGCTCAGGTGTTCATGGTATGCAAATGCCTGTTTTTATTCACTTGATAATCATATGAATAAAGCTTTTGCAATTTCGTATGTGCCAAGAGCTACTGCCAAATACTGAAAGATTTTCGCTATTGGCACATGGAAATGAAACATACAGTCAGAAGTACAGATCAGAAAAGAAATTTGTTACTTCTGATTATTTGCACGTGTGTGTGTCTATATCTAGAGATACATACACATATATTCATATGATTAAAAATATCTGTAAAAGCATGTCCTGATAGCTGCAGCAGTTCACACACTTCCAAAATGAAACGTGGTACTAGGTTAGGATGTTGAATTCCGAAGTCCTGCATAGCCTGAGGAGCTAGGATGGGAGCCTTATGACCCAGCATACAGACTAAAGCCCCATGGAGTTATGGCCAGCCACAAAGTGACTGGCATGGGAGCTAACTGGCATAGCAGTCTGCCTGGCTTCTGCAGATGTTTTTGACAGAACTGACTTACTCCAGCAAAAAAGTCTGTCTTGTTGTATTAATGTTTCATGGCTCTGCCTGGCCCTCACTCTGTTAAGCATTGCATCTGTGATTGGCACGTTTGCTTGGCACAAACATCTTGGAGAATGTAATGGCTATGTGAGAGATATTTTGGTATGAATTCATACTGATAGACTACTTCCTTGTTCCTTTCAATGTTTTCCTATTTTTGTCATCTGTCAAGGTAATAAAATAAATGTATTTCCTGGGGACTTCGGTAATAAGCAGAGTTTTGAGTTTCTGAGGTTTTTTTGTTCCTCTTTGAGGCTTGCCTTTTAGTCATGGTATGTATAATAGTTACGATACAGTTGGTTCCCAAGCAATGTTTTTTTATTTCTAGACATGGAACAGTTGGATCAACGAAGTTCAAATGTTGTTTTCAGCAACCTAGGATTTTGACTTCATTCTAAATGTAACAATTGGTTTAGTTGTATTTTCCATAAAATGTTGTGTATATATTTTGATTAAAAAAATACTTCAAAATTTCATGTAGAAGTAAAAGTGGAGAGCAATATATTTGCATAGTTTCTTTATGTTAATAGTGGATTTTTATATGCAAGCGGCTGCAGGGAGATGAAGTCTTCTGTATGTGAAATTTTATTGCTGCTGTTTATAAGTCATTTCACCGAATATTATGGGAAGTTCTGAGGGCAAAGAACTTACTGTTCTTAGAACGTAGTTCTCTGGAATAATAGTATGAAACTTCATTGCTTACAGCATATTACTTTGTAGAAGAATGATAGTAATACACTACTAGTGATGTGATAAATAGGTATTGCTTTTAATAAGGGGGATGTCAAATATTTGTGATAGAAGTTTGTGTGTTAGGTTGTAAGACTTCAGTTTTTCCAAAGAAAATTGTGATGATTATTTTTCTTCTAGGAGTTTGATCCTGAAGAATTTTACTATCTTTTGGAAGCAGCTGAAGGCCATGCTAAAGAAGGACAAGGCATTAAAACGGACATCCCACGATATATAATTAGCCAGCTGGGGTTAAATAAAGATCCCCTTGAAGGTAAGTGCATCTTCTTGTCCAGCTATAGGCTCCCAGGTTCTTCCTTCTCAATGCATTTTATCATTCTGATAATACGTACCTGAAAAGGGTCAAACTAAAGATCATAGCAGGACAAGCAGTTGCTGACCTCCAAGTTCTCTCATAAGCTCAAACGCATTAAAAAGGCCATCTGAGATTTTTTTCATTGTGAATACTGTTCATAAATACACGATGTCAACAATACTCGTCATCATCTTCTAGCTTGGCAAGTTATATGAGAAGAATACTTCCCGTTCCTATTAAAACTGCAAAGATTTATTTTCTTGGGTAATTTATGTGTCTATGTTGAGGAGCCTTGTATGGAAAACTTGGGTTCCCATGTAGGTATTACCAGTGCATAATTTTTGTTTGCTTAATTCTTCTCTCAAGGACAGTGTTGGGAAAACTACAGTTTCTTCTGTCTCCTAGGCAGGCTGTCTTCTCTTCCATCATGGTACCAGATTTTATCGTTGGTGACAAGTGGAAATGGTTTTGTTGTGTTCAGTGCTAGTCCTGCCATTTAGAAGAAATTGGCAGAAGTGCAGTTTTTCATGGAAAACTAGTCTAACTAGTGCCATTTAGCTTGGCTTCTGTGTTATGACCCAGGACAACGGGGATCTCTACAAGAGGACTTGGTAACGAAAAATAATAGCAAAAAACTATGATAAATGCTTTTCAATGAGTTCTCATGATGCATTATCAGATTTTCTTAAAGGAGTAGTATATTGTGTGTTAGAAGAAAACTTTTTTTTTCAACTCCAGCAGCTTGTGAAGTTCAGTGCTGCCAGATGTCAGGAATTCTGTTAGGTCTGATTCAGTTAGGTTGGATGTTGTTATAGATGATATTCATGTTATATTAACACATTTTAAAAAAAAGTCAGAACTATTATTAGTCTGCTGCTGTCTTCACAGAATTTCCTCATCCAAATTCAGTGTTCTTTTTATCTGAGGTTTAGGTTAAAGTAACTTTGATGCTTTTTGCTTGGATTTGGAGTGCAGCAAGGATGCAGGAAAAGCTGGAAAGTATACACGAATATTGTTTTCCATGTGTTAGTGGAAGAGAAGTAGCTTAATTTATGCAAGGTGAAGAGATGTCTGCTAGATTTAGGGAGTTGTTGGTCTGTCCTAGACTGACAATTCACTGATCAGTTCTTCACTGATCAAGTATGTGAAGTTTAATTGAGGTGTGGGTTGAGGGTTTTGTATTATTGACCCCAGTTCTGCCACTTAAGTCTTATCTTACTGATGGATGTTTTCTGGCCACTTCAGTAAGTTTTCCTCAGCAAGAGTCAAGAATCTGATACTACTTCAGTGTCATCTTAAAGGTTAATGTGCACATAGATCAGTGATCAAATCATTCAAGGCGCCTGATTCATGTTACTGCTTTTCTGCCTCCCTACAAAAAGTGGTGTATATAAGCAGTATAAATCGCTTTTCAATGACTTCTTAAGTGAACTGGGTTTCATTTAAAATTCCTTTATATAGAAGGACATTTCCTAAGCAAAAAGTAAAAGAATGGCACTATGGTTTTATACCCTAGAATTAATCATTTACAAAGAGAATTACCTGGAAATACTGTAGTCTTTGCTATAAAATCTATTACATGAAGATCATCCTGCAGAGAGCTTTTAATTCCTTCTATGCAAAAAGAGAAAATACTAAAAGTATTCAGGTAGCAGAAGACTAAATCTTTCAAAACAAACAAACTTCACCTCAGTAACACCACTTACCCTCAAACACAGAATTATATTTTCAAATAAGCTGTTAAATTATGTCTGCAATGTTTGTAAGTGCTTATGGGGGGGATTTTGCTTCCTTTGGAGAGAAAAGCAACCTACTTCTTTAGACTCTTCTCTACTCACCTCTTTTGTTTGCTGCCATAGCTGTGGTGTCCTTTCTTTGAGTGAAATGATGCATGCATTACTTGGAGATAATGCCAGATAAATTTATGTACTGAAAGCAATACCACAACAGATTCATCAGTTAGCAGAGACTGGTGACTGCATTTCTAAGGAGTTCCCCAGGGAGGAATTTTTCCCCATGGTTTTTAAATTACCTTCTTTACCTTTTTGAATCATGAGTCTTCAGAAATTGTTTAAATCAATGAAAGAAAAAGGGCAGATGTTTAATGGTATTTAGATGAGTTTTATAAATCTCATCAGGCATTGCAAAATGATTCCATAGCTCCCTGTTTCAAAAGCTGGCTCTTGGTTCCATTCCATTAGTACCTTTTGCTTCCAAATAATATGTATTTCTCAAATAATCGTTACTTTGCAAAAGTTCTGTTTAAAAATGACTCATTTTAATTAGCTATTTATGAAGATAATTTCAGTTGAGAAGGTTGTCAAAGTTTATTGTTCTAGCTTGCTTGGTTCTCACCCATACAATAAAGGTTTCATCAACACTTATAATATAAAAACTCTACATTCACAAAACTGTGACTTTTGTCAGGGAAGTCCAGTCCAGTTTCAAGTTCAACCTATATAATTTTAGCTCTTTTTTTTGAAAGATCTGTTTGCTCTCAGTGGAGATGTTTTTACTGTTTATTGATGTTATATTCAGAATTCTTGAAACTATTTTCGCTTCTCTAACACTTCAAAGATGTGTCTGTTTTTTGAAGTGACATTTTCGTTACTTTTGAAGCTTACTCTTTACAAACATTGTGTATTGGATAATGATTCCAAATGAGAGTTACTCCTTAAAGTTTCAACTGTTGAAACAGGAAATTATCTGTGTGATTAATTTGCTGCTAATGATTACAGCAAGTGTTGTACAGAATTTAACTTGTGATAGTTACTTATTATATAGGAATATACAGTTTAGATATTCGATGTGACTATTACAATTATCTTTCATATTCATATAATCAGTTATCAGTCCTGAGATAAAAATACGTCTCGCACATTTTAGGTGGTCTTATCTCCAGCACATAATTACGATGCAGTTTGCATCTTTGGCTATGTGGAGTATATAATTAACTATGTATACGATTAAAGTAATCTTAAGATTGCTAGGGTTTTGTAGCTACCAGCTGTCCTGCTTACCTTTTATTACCCAGATGAATTCTTATTTACTAGGCCCCTGAAGACCAGGATAGACTTAGGAGCTCTGCAGCATGGGTTGACCTTGACAGGGACAACCAAGTCAAGTTGTAGACCCCCAAAATCTTAGTTCTCCTGAGAAGTCATCTGTATTAGTGACTCCATAAATTACAAGCTTCTAAGAAGAAAATGACTTTTAGCTTATTCTTCTGGATGTATCAGCATTTCTCTAGAGAGGATGCAAACCATTTGGAGTCCCTCTCTATCAAAACTAGAAGCTTTTTTCTCTAACCATGGTGGGGCCTATTATTAACCCCTTAGGGGGTAAGATCCTCGGGAGATTTAGCAAACTAGTGCTGTCTTTCCCTAAATGCTCAGATCACACACAGAATCTCAGAATCCCAATGTCTCAGCACTGTTAACAATATTGCTCTTCATTGCTTCGTGACTGTTTGAATTTTTCAGTGAACAATTACATAGGCATTGAATAAGAGGTCTTCAATTTCTGAGTGGAATTTTTTTTATATATCCCTGGAGATGACAAAAAAGTTGTTTGCCAAGTCCTACAGATAGGTCAGCATGTTCATTAAATATTCCAGAAAAACGTCACTCTCAGAAGCTTAGTTTTAGTTTCATTTTTGTATTTGCTATGGCTTAAAATGAAGTTTCCAATTTATTTATTTATTTATTTTTCTTTCAGAAATTGCTCAGCTAGCTAACTGTGACAGTGGGGCAGCAGAAACTCTGGAAATCAATGAATCAATAAATGTAAGTTTTCCTATTCTGTTGATGCTTTTGCTGAATTTTAGCAAGGAAAAAAAAAAAAGATGTATTCTATTCCTTCCCCTCCCTGTCCCCTTATATTTTCTCCTGGTACATGTAAACAGATTGGATAGAACAGTGGTTTATTCTGAGATTCATGCCATGGTGCTGAGCATAAGAAGGCTTGCAAAAATATTAGAGTAAAACTTGCTCCTTGTTTTCCTAGATTTTGTAATATCTTAGGTTCCACAAGGATAGCATTCACCATGTGGCAATTGCTTTACCACAAAAATCCACCAGTGCTTCCATTGTTTCTGATAATTAAATGTATTCATTTTTCTTTTGAAGCACTTCTAAATCCTTTTGTAAAAAATAAAGTATTTTAAGCAGATTTTAAGTCAGTCCATTTACAGAGGCAGCTAACGATCAAATTGAGAGACTGAACAGATCCAGTGAAGATTTAGTAAGTTAGTTTGCAATTTGGAAGATTGTGCATTGTTCTTCTGAGTCTGTTTGAAAATATTTAGCTACAATAATGGGTACTATACAGCAATATTTTGTCAGATGTTTGTTCAGTTTGGTGGGACAAAAATGAGTTGGAGGAGATAATTGGGCTGAATATTGTGGGCTTAAATGCTCTCAATTTTAATTCTTATTTTTAAAAGTTGATTTTTAAACCTTATATTTCAGTCGACAGAGTAAATGGAGTTCTAACAATTTAGTATTGAATATCATTATGAGTGGATAGAACAAGCTAGTACTATTTTGGTGAATGCTTAGGTAATTCAGTGGTACTTTAGTATTTATATATTAGTAGAGTTTAATGTACAGACAGAGGATGTCTGTTGAACTAGTTTTCAGCAGAAAAGACGTCATCCTCTGGTACATGTCATATTATCTTAAGATAATTTCTGATTTTCTGGCCAAAGGCCACCTGTAAAGCTTTCCAAAGTTGTGACACAAAGGCTATTTCTTATTCTGCAGTGTTTATCTGCATTGAAAGTACTATGTTAGACCTAAGCAGTATTTAGTGGAAGGATACTGACAAATTGGAGAAAAGATAGAATAACTAGAAGGCATAAAGGAAGTGTTGAAGTCCATAGAAGAATCTAGGGTGCAAACTGACTTGACAGTGTCTAAGAAATTGTGATTGTAAAGTTATTTGTGTTATGAAAATGTTGAAGATATAAATGAAGGATAAGGCAGTGAAATAAAAGTATTAAATAGTGGAGATAATGAAAAGAATTCAATAAAGAAAAATACAGGATGAGTGTTTTTAAACATTTTCTCAGACTGTAGTTGTGAATAAACGCACATAGGAAATGACAGGTAGCGTAACTCAAAAGTACAGGACCATTCAGAATAATCATAAATATGCAATTAGGAAGAATCCTTTACTGGAGGTCAAGTAGGATTGAATATGTTGAATAACAGTTAAAATAAGTTGTCTTTCTCTGTTCCTGGGTATTTTATTATATTAACATACTAACTAGTCTTGCATTAGATTTTCTTTAGCAAGCATTTAACTGAAAGTGTTCCAACCAGGTCTGCTTTCAACCTTAACTATTATCGAACTGCCTGGATAGGGACTGTAGAATTTCTGCAAGAAATGTTTTGGAAAACATCTTGAAAGGGTTCTTACGTGTTTGGAATACTGAATTTGAAAGTCCCATACCCTCATCATTGCCCCCACATCCCATATCTAGTTCATACTTACGGCTTCAAGACTGATTAAAAATTAAAGCTAGAAAAAAGGTTGTGCGGTATTTGGGACAAGTCCAACTTGAAAATATTCTGGCATATGAGTAGGTGAAAGTGACCTCTGCAATGGCAGAGTTATTGCATTTTTATCTTCCATATTTTTCTTTTTCATCTTTTGTTTCTTTTTATTGTCTATCCTAAGTTATATCACAGGGTATCCTAACATTCATTCAAATTGTGAAAAAACGTACTTGAATGAATGAGAGCTCATCTATAGCTTGTTACTACTAGCTTGTACTAGCAGAGTCAGATTTACTAAAACTGGAATGCAATGGCCAACAAATGCCTGGTGGGATTCACAGAAGTCCGTGGCTCCAGATAGGAATTGCTAGTAACTCCTTTACAAGAAGCTTTCATGTCCCTCTGCTTTTATCTCCACATGTAGATAAGTGGACAGATACTTGCAGTGTAACGGATAACTGCTTGATGAAAAAGCAGCTTTGCTTCAGAAGTGTGTTTGGTCCCTCTGTGTGCTAGTTGTGTGGCTAACTTGCTGTAACTTCTCACTGTTTCATCAGGGTGTGGCAGCCTGGTGGTAGTTGGGTTTCGTTTGTTTTTTATTCTTCCCTTATTTTGAAAAGAAATACTGTATTAACTTTGTTCTTTTTTCTCTCTTGCTTTGAAGAACTCTAGTACCTCACTGAAGCTGCAGAGAAAACCTCGGGAAAGTGATTTTGAAACAATTAAACTGATTAGTAATGGAGCTTATGGGTGAGTAATCCATGAGTGCAACAAGCTCTTCTGCATTTAATTTTTTATTAACTTCCCATTATTTCTTATTCCAGGGATGTTTATGTGAGGGATTTTGTTTGCAGTGCAATTTTTTTACTTCCGCTTTCCTGTTTTGTTGCTAATATTTGAAGTTCACCATAAAAGCTTTTGGAAGGCCTGTTAGGCAATAATGAATTACTGTGTGCTGTGTTAAATTAAAAAAAACGAATATTACATCATGACAAATTTTTAGAAGTAGTAATCATGTAACACCAAAGATGATATCTGAATAAATCAAAAGGCAGGTTTAAAGCCAGCTTTACAGTACCCGAAACAGCCTGTATTTATGCAGATGAGAAACAGAACAGAACTGCATCTGGAGGGATACAGATTGTTAAAAATGAGTGCTTACTTGACCTAAAAAAATTTTGCAAGGTAGAAACAAGTTTCCTTAAGTAGGGCAGTGCTGTTTTCGTGCTTCTTCATGGATGGTCTTTATCCTCATATTTTAACCAGTTAGCCTTGAATGAATTGCTGTTAATTGGTTAGTTTCTGTGTATTTGGAAAGTGCACAGCTTTCTACCCACTGATGTGAGAGTCACCTGGAGATGTCCTAGAAGACCAAGAGAAAATTATCTTAGCTTGTGCCTTAAATGAACATGAAATGTTTCCTAGAACTACCATGCAGGGATTGTGTCTATCAGCAGGCAGAAGTTTGTGTTCAGTCACGTTTTCTGTTCAGATACCTTCTATTAGACCCTTGGTTGAATCCTTCTCTGCACCGAAATGTGTCAAGACAAGTTGGCCTCTGTAACCTACAGGATCAGGAGGGGTGTATTGGTTCAAAAGAAAGGGCTTTCCATCTTGAGGTGAGGAGCACATCACAGCCTGGCAGTGGAGAGGGCTGTGCTGCTCTCCTTCATACACACCATTAGAGTGATTCTACTCTCCACTACCTCTGCTTGAGGTCAGAAGCAGCAGTGGCCTTATAGGACTGAACACTCTTTGAAGAGACCTTGGATGTAGAAGAGAAAACACCTTCAGTCAGCTGACTGGAGTTTTGCATGCTTTTTTACTGGCTTGAGTCTGATGGGCACTGGAATACTCTCTAATCATATTTAGTTAAAGGTAACTGAGCTCTGAACAAGAGGCTTTTAGTGCTGCCTACTGTAGTTGGTCATGATAGGTTATGTGGAGGCTATTAGTTGTGTCCAGACTTGCTTACATAGCTCAGCAAAAAGCCTGGAGGAAGTAGCATGATTTGCACTGAAGTTATGTAAATACCCAAATACCACTTCTCACTAGTGAACCTCTGCACAATTCTTTTACTTAGAAATTCTCCGTAGGCAAGCTCACTACTTTCGGTATACCAGTTTTTTGCAGTTACCCCACGACTACAAAAGCCTTGCTTCCAGCAGTTAGCAGAAGCTGCTACTGCCCTCGCTGGCTGCATTCCTTTCTTCTTCCTGTGGCTGATGCTTAGTCCTCCCCATTCCTCTTTTCATCTCCTACCCAATTTCTTCTGTGTCTTACTGGACGAGGATAAGAAGAAACATGTGGGTCAGTTGCCTCTCTGAGAAAAGGGTGTCCAAGTCACTAGAACTGCCCAACTTCCCAGCAGTGTCAGGATGCTGAGGAATGGTGAGAAGAAGGAGCAGCTGCAGAGGCGCATCCTGCAACCAGCAGCATGAGGCTGGACATCTAAAGCCAGAGGTTTGGTAGACCTGCGGCTCTTGCTCTGTGTTACAGGCAGAAGGAGCCTTGGTGAGCCATTAGGAAGTATAGACTGGAGACAACTGTTCATTTGAAGCTTACAAACAAGTAAGGGTCTGAAAAGTTGGAGAAGAGAGGATGAAAAGCCATGGCTTTGGCATGTAGGACTTTTTTTTCCCCTCATTGAAAATCAATGCTTATGAAACACATTTTAATGCCAATGATATGTGAAATAAGCAATATAAATGTTATAAAAATCAAATGAACCCCGATAAATTGTGAAGAAAAGGAGATCTGATGGGAAGTGAACACCTTGGAGTGTATCAGGATTCTGCATGAACTGTTATTGTCTTTAGCAGATGTTAAAACGGGTAGGTTGACAGGTTATACTGCGGTAATACTGAAATAAGTGGAAATTGAAAATCTCATCAGTTCAGTAGAGTGCTGTTACTTCCATCCTTAAGCAAACAATAGCAACATAGATTTTGTTAGTTTGGATTTTTTTTGTAAATGGTTACTTGTTACGAGAAAAAGAACAAGAAAGAAAACGAAGGTTCAGCACTTTACTAATTAATGTAGAGGGAAAGGAACGCAGTCAGTGGACTGTGAGACAATAAACTTCTAGAAGTATTTCTCACTGGTAAAAGTGATTTCAGCACCTAGTCACTCCCCCCTAGCTATTGTTAAATTGAGGAGACTTGTGCTCCTGAACTCTCTGGGATATCACTTCTTCAAAACTGCCTGTGTGCTTGAAGATCTTTGCTGTCACATGTCAAGTAAATGGGACTGTAATATTGACAGAACTTTTTTTGATCTTCATTAAATGTTTTTTCTGTTTGCTCTAATATGACTGGTCATTAATTTACTCATGTTTACAGTCAGATTTAAAGGGGAACGCATCATGATAACCTAAACACGCTTTTAATGTAATAAAGTAATAATACCTGTTCCATCTGTGAATACAAAGCAATGAACTACCCTATAGGCATTTTTACTGTTTATTTGTAAGTATAAGCAGCTGAAATAAAAGTTATTGTTATGCTACAAGGATTTTTTCTTCCCCTTCCATGTTTTTCCAGAACATTAATTTTTTTAAATAACCTAAATATGTGTGAATTCTATCTGTTCAATTGATCTAGTCTCAAAAAATGTCAGTGAGCATATTTTATGCTCTGACTTATTAAAGATTCAATATGCTGTTTTAATATTTTATTTATTTTGAGGCTATAAAGGGGGGGTTTCATTCCAAACCAATTTAAAAAAACTCATACATTGATTTTGCTGTGATGTTTTTGCCTTCATTAGTGAAATGGAAAGCTTTGACTGCTTGACAGGGTAATTGGTGGTCTTGGCATGCTGTAGCAGAGATTTGTCAGATTTGTTAAACTTGATGAGTTTAAATACAAACTACTGATTTTGGGAAGGTTTGAGTAAATATCTTAGCACTTCTCTGTTTTTAATTGTTTGGATAAACTCATTTGTAGTGCAATTAAATGGTTGTCTAGTAGATGAGGTATATCGGGCTTTTGGGAACAGCTAGGAATATACAAGAAGTTAAACAAGCTGTGAATCAGAAAACATGTAGAATGCTGGCCAAGTCATTAATGGACTCACAACCTGTCCATGATTTTTTTTCAGCCAGCCAAAACTTTTCATATTACCTAAATTTTAAACTTTTACTGAGATCACAGCAACATTTTTTCTGTATTCCAGCTTGCAAGAGGTAGCAGGTAGTAGTAGTAGTCCGTTTCTTCAAGTTGGCATCAGCCTGGTTTCCTCAAACAGCTCAAAAAAATAAAAATGACATTTGATTTCAGGGAGCTGAGTGATGTGACTTCAGTTGCCCCTCAGTAATGGATGCTTGTATCTGCCTAAAGCAAATACGTAAGACCACTTTTGTGCCTACATGAAATGCTTTTATTCCTAGAAGACTGTAATGTCAATATATACATGACATACTGGCTAATGGTGTTGCTTCATAAATTTAAAAATTCTGAGGCAGTGTTGGCTTGAGCAGCTGCTGCTTCTGTCCTCTGAGTACTCATTCCTGTCCCTTCTCTGCACAGTTGATAGTCCTTGCTCGTGTGTAGTTGCATTGGGAATGGGACTAAGAAAGTTACCCAGCTGCTGAATAACGCTTTGTCAATCAGATTAATTAATCATTAGACTGGCAGCCACCAGTTCAGAAATGGGAGGGGTAGACGGAGGTGTGGCTTTTTGGATTCACTTAGGTAGTGCCACCTCTGAATGGACTAGAGGTCTAATGAGCTTCTATTTTTTGTTTACCTTTGTCGGTGACTAGTCTGTGTAGAGTGAGAAACTGTGATTTCTAAACACTCAAAGCTTTAAAGAGCATTATAGAAAGTAGAGGCTGGCCATTTTTTTGCTAGGGATCTACATCATTGTGGACTTAATCAAGATGGTGAATTTCACTGCCCTCAAGTAAGCCTCACTTTCCAGTACAGCACAGGCCAAGTACGTTTTCTTTATTCTGTTGCTAATATGTGTCAGGATTGATATTGGCAGGTAATGCAGTCCTTTGGTTAATTAGAGAAAGGTTGTTACAATATTGAAGCTCTTGAATTCTGTCCTTCCTCAATGTGCAGCATACTTTGAACTTCTGAGGAGCTCTGTTTCTCAAGTGTTTCTTTTGCAAACACAGGACAGTTTACCTATAGGGTATCTCAACACACAGAACAGTTTACCTATAGGATATCTCAACAGCAGCTTCAACATTTTGCATTTGTGTTTACTAGCTGCCATAAAGACATAAGACTTTTCTACTGTTATATATGGAGAGGTGATTTTATTATCAGAATTTCTGACACACTGGAACAACTAGAATCTAGTATCTGTTGTGAGAGAAGGATCACAGCTATCATGTTCTCTTCTTCAGGTGGCCAGCTTCTTATTTGTTTCTAGCCAGACTAGGTTAAGTCTGAAATACTGCTGAGAGGAGTCTGTGCATGTTGTCCTGGGGCTCGGAAGACCCACAGTGCACTGAATGCTCATGTTAGGAGCACTACAGTGCTTTAGTGCATTTCCCCTTGCTCCTAAATAAAATTTATTGGTCATGGGCATCACATAGCTAGCAAGTAGTGCAGTGCTACCTGTGAATTCTAATCCTAAATAACTTTCCCTAAAATTTACCATGTTGTCTTAACATGAATCACAGCCACACAAGTTGCTCCTCTTCACTAAAGGCAACATTAGACACAATTCCAGGGTAGTACAGAATTTAACAGTCTGTTCTCAGGAAGTTGTTTGCGAAATATGTCTCCTGGTGAGCATCTGTAACTTTTAGGCAGCAAGTATAGTACCTGTATTTCCACAAGGAGTTCAAGGTCCTTTGCCAAATCAGAAAATTGGATCAAAGCAAATGACACAGCTACATTAGCTTCAAGAGCTGAATGTAGACTAGATTGTAAAGTGGTTCTGAAAGTTGAAGTTACTGGAAATCTGTAAACCAGACCTGAAGCCTGTAAGCACTTCAAGGAACAATAAAGACTCTTGGTTGTCTGATTGATGGGATAGATCGCACAGTTTTGAAGTTGAAGCAATTCAGGAGCCCCAGTCAAATGTTTTAGCATCTTTTTGGTCATCCTAGTTTGTACACAGTGTTTTATATTTGTGCCTAGTTAAAGGTATTTTAGAGATACATTTTTAAGCTGAGACTTACATTGGAAACGGATTAACATAGTGTTTGGACAGTGCTGAAGTTTATGAATTATCTTACTTCTCTGGAAGAATAAACTATACTGTATTGAAATACAGCATCAGTAAAATGCAGGGCACTCATGTATGTGTTGAGATTCATACAGTAAAATCAGAGGATGTTTTGGAAATCTTCTGTCACCACGTTACTAGAAAGGGGTGAGGTAGGAAAGCAAATTCTTCATTTGAAACCAGTGGAGGGTGCAGCAGCCACTTCTGTAATTGAACGGATTGACAGAGCAATCAGATGGTCTGGATGTTCTTAATACATTACTTGTGTGTTAAAGGAATTCTCAAATTTACATTGTCTTTATAATATACTGAGAAGCTTGAGCAATATTTAGTGATGAAGGCCAAGAAAGGAGGAGCTGAGGTATTGTGCTCTCTTTTAAAAGCACATAGAAAACAAAAATAAACTTTTCTCTAGTGCTCCAGCTGTAGCGTTCTGAAACATAAAGAATAGAGATAGATGTGGGAAAATGTGCCTGTAGAGTGAGAAAACAAAGTATGAGTTCAGTGCCAGGATCACAAGAACGTAGCAACATGACAGCTTCCAAGAAGCTGAATGGAAACTAGAAGGCCATCACAATCTACGTGGTAGGTTGTTATACAATAACAGAAGCATATTTCAAGGCTGGCAAATCAGCATTCAGTATTACCTGAGACAAAGTTATGTACTAGATTCAGTACATAATTCAGCCACATGTACTAGATTCTAGGCTGAATCTAGATATGTACTAGATTCAGCCACATTCAGTGGCTGTTCCCATTTTATCTTGAAGTTCTTAGTTGTGTCTCAGAAGGTGTATGCTTCACTCCAAGCTTTCCTTTTAGGTTAAGTTGAAGACCCACTTATGTGCAGAAATATGAAAGATTTCCTCTTTCTTTTTTATTTTTTTTTTTTAATTTCCAGGCAATTTATGTATCTTTATTTAACTGTTTCTCTTTGGGAAGATTTCATTTTCTATTTGTCATTTTATTGACATTTCCAGGAAATTCTAATATGCTCTTTCAAACTCTATGAGCTGAGAACAGCAGTGTCGCAGGCAGTCCAAGGTGCAGATGTTGCAGTGTGCTTAGTTTAGTATACTACTAGGCTGAGGAAGTGGCATCACTGCTGTGAACTGGGAGGTCTGCAAGTAAGGAAGGAGGTCTTTTGTGGGAATAATGTGCTACTGACTAAGGCGTAGTTTCCTTTGTAAAGCTTAAATGCTGTTTGCTGCGGTGAAGGTGATCAGGTGATGTAAATAAATGACATTAAATGTTGTTACATGTTGAAGATAATTTAAAAGCACTTTATATAGGATGAACAGTGCATGCATATGTAAATCTGAGAGACACAATGGTGTTGCACTTGTCTCCATGATCTGGTACACGTGAACTAAGCTTAGTTTTTCAGAGGAATTGAAGATAACTGAATTCTAGTGCAATTCTAGTCCGTGGCTGTAAGACTGGAGAATGTAATTTAAAGACCTGGGGAAACATAACCAGCATGTCCCAGATATTTACTAGACTAGGTAGTGCTTAGAACTTAGTGGTTCTTCATCTTTAAATATAGTAGAAGTGACCCTACAAATCCATGTGACCTGCAGAGGTGATTTATTAAGATGCTGTAATAATATGATTTGGTTAATATCTGTGTTTCAAGAGTTCATCTTGGCACACTGTCCCAGTTAACGCTCTGAGAAAGATCTGCATACTGAGTCTTCAGGTAGTCCTCAGTTCATTCATATAGCTTTATTTTTTTTTGAAGGATTGTGTGGCTTCAGTCACCTGAAGGGCTCACTTTCCTGGATACCAGAAGTGCACAAGAGAACTGGAATAGGGAAAAGAAAAGATGAAATTGCAGGAGATTAAGAAGCTAAGACTAACTGACGGGAGGTAGCAACAAAAGAGAGGGAAATGCAGAATGTAAGGGAAAGAAAAGCAAAAGATGAGAGTTGTAATGAAGGGGAGGATAAAGGAGTGAGCAAAGGGGAGCGGTCGGAAGAGGTGCAGGAGGACAGAAGGCATGAAGCCAGCAGGGAGGAGTAGAGGAGTTGAATAACTCGATCTTTATTCAAGCTTGGGAGGGGCAGAAGAGAGTGAGGTTTAGTAGGAGATACACAGGATGGGGTTTGTCTTGGTTTTTGTCCAAGGCGGTTTTCCCCTGCTTTCATACAGGTGTAAAGTTTTACCTACCCACACTCAGAGGGATTAATGAAAGCTTTTGGAATCAGTAAGAGAAACTACCTTTTCTAGAAGAAGTTTTCCTCCACAAAGGAAAGCCAGAAAAAGTTTTTTTCAGTGCCTGTAACTTTGGTAGCTGTGGGAAAATATCCATGGAAATAGTAAGGCAAGAATTGCTTTTGTGTTTAACTAAATAATTGTATGCTCATAATTAGACCTCATGGGGACAACAAATTGAATTTAAAAACTACATAATTGAGTCACATCCCCCTCCTCCCCCCCATTATTTCCTTTTAGTCTTTTCTTTCCATGAACACTCACTGCTGTGGTAATTATGTACTGGAGATGCTATAAGCATTAAATGTGACAAAGCAGATTTCAAGCAAGGCAAACATTTTCAGGATTTGCTCAAGGGATTTTGAGAAATACAGCTGTAATGTCCTATGTCAGTGTTACACGGCAGGGTGATTCCTGCTTCAGAACCTTGAAATAAAGAAAGGTTGTCCATCTGAGGTTTTCTTTCACTTTACTTCCATTGCTGCCTTGACCTTATCTAACCAAGCTTACAGGAACCTTTGTACTCAATACCCAGTGGAAATTCTGCATGTCAAAATACATCTTAATCCCACGTTACCATGCAGTTAACACAGTGATCTTTGTTTCGGATTACCTACTGGTGACCTACCCTTGATATGGATCAGTGCTGATGTCAGGAACTGAACAAGAACAGAAGATTTTGCACCTGGCAATGAGGGAGGCACCCCATCGAGCAGCTTCTGAGCTACTTCATGAGAAACCTGTGACACATTTTAAAATCCCATGCACAAAGTCTGAGTCATAAGTATGACAACACACTTACAGAATAAGCATTTGTCCAAATGTGCCATAGCTCAGTTTTATAAATAATTCTGTGTTGATGGAAATGCCCAAAATCTGCATAAACTGAGAGCATTTGCTTCATCTGTTAGGGGTTGTTGGCTGTACCTGTTGTTTGGGGTATGGGGTGGGGGGAGATGTTTGTTTTTCGTTTGTGTGCTAATTTCAGTTGACTGAGACTTATCCTGGTTATGAAACAAAATGAGGGTCGTAGCCATTCTCTGATGTGAGAGGCAGGTGAGCTACATTAAATTAAAACCAGATCTTTTATATAAAACATGTACAGTTTTCACAATTTTATTTATTTGTAAAAAAAAATAAAATTAAAATACATTTTTAATAGTTACTCAGACTTTTTTCTTTTTCTCTCCACCTTGAACTTTTTCAGTGCGGTTTATTTTGTGAGACACAAAGAAACCAGACAAAGATTTGCCATGAAGAAAATCAATAAGCAGAATCTCATCCTCCGAAACCAGATCCAACAGGCCTTTGTAGAGCGTGATATCCTGACATTTGCAGAAAACCCGTTTGTGGTCAGCATGTACTGCTCCTTTGAAACAAGACGTCATTTATGCATGGTCATGGAATATGTAGAAGGTAAAATGTTTGTTCTGCTTCGCAGAGGAAGAACGGGGTTTTCTTACATCAAGAAAGAAAAATGTGTGCGGTACTTGCATTAGAAAGGCCCCCTGTGTATCTGCTGCACTCTGGCAATACAGATTTAGGATATAAATCCGATAACAAGGTGGCTTTTTTCCCAGTCATTATCTCCTGGTGAGAGCTTGTAAAACACTTGTGCTCCAGCTATAATGGGGAAAAAAATGCTCTTTGAATAAATTTCTCATGGACTGTAATCATAGATGTCTTAGCATTCAAAGTTCAAATTTTCATTAGGTATTTGTAATAGTTATTTTTACAGAGGAAGAGGAAGCTATTTGAAAAGGTGCTGATGGTGAAGGAGAATAGTGGACAGAGGCAGTGCAAGATAAAATACTCAGGCTATGGTTGTGTGTGGGTCCCCTCCTCTCCATTCCTGCTCACCACCCAACTTAAAGTAGTAGTGTAGACTTCATTGGTTTCCAGCTGAACCTTTGTATAGCCCGCTCCCAGCTTCAGACTGTGTTCCCAGTTCAGTAATCGGTGCGGTAACATGTTCAATTGAATCATCCAACTGGAAAATAAACATTGACTAAGGTTTGTGTGTCTTCCTGCAGCGTGTAGGATTATGCTGTTACAAGTCAGAAATTATAGTATCTTCTAGAATATTTGTCTTGTTTCCACAGGTGGAGACTGTGCAACGTTGTTAAAAAATATGGGTCCTTTACCTGTAGACATGGCAAGGATGTACTTTGCGGAGACTGTTCTTGCCTTGGAATACCTTCATAATTATGGAATTGTACACAGGGATTTGAAACCAGACAAGTATGTATATTTGGTATCACCAAAAGAGGACTTTGAAATAATTAGATAATATATGAAGGGTGTAAACTTGCTTTGAATGTTTTTTTAAATGTTTTGATTTTATTGTGACTGTTACATAGATTCACTATTTCTGCACCGTATTTGAATTTTCATTGCCTGCAGTTACAAAAAAATGTGTTTTTAACAGAAGAGCTTGTTAAAAATGTCTGGTTTTAAAATGGAAGAGGCTATTTGTGTGCCTAAAAAAAGAATACTTCTGGCTGAAATGGATGGAAATGCGTTTTGGTCATTAAGGGAAAGATCTTCCAAATTATGCTTAAAACAGTGTTTAATACAAAACGTCATCATCTTGCAGATACTGGCATATATGAAGACGTGGTTGACCAGATTGGGGAATCTTTCCTGTGGCATGTTTTGTTTTGTGGGGTTTTTTTTTCAATTTTCAGGAGTATAATATTGCTCCTGTACGGGTAAATAACATGAGAGTAGGTAGTTGCAGTTGCGTTCATAGCATGGTATCTTAGGCCAGTGTAGTATTAGTTACTGACTTACTTAATAGCTGCTTTTTTTTTTTTTTTTTTAAATGAATGACCCAGCTTGTTAAAGACAGAAAAAGCTCTCCTCACTTCAACGTCAAATTCTATTCTGTTCTAGGTCTTTCAGATGATGACTGTTTCTTTTTCTTCAAAGGGTCTAGCATTCAGGTCTCAACACCTGTATAGTTCTGTAATTGTAATTGTACATAAAAAGTTTGTTTGTATCTGATAATAATAGTAACAAATATAGGACAGTTACATTTTTAACCTGTTGGGTTTGTGCCTCGTTAAATTACTTAAGGTGTCTTAATATCTTAATCTTAATATCTTAATATTTTTGCTGTGCTAATGTAATGTTTTCACACAAGTATAATGATAATGATAGGTACATGACGTTGAATTATGTCATGGTAACTTTGTATTATTGAATTTTCAGCTTACTGGTAACATCCATGGGCCATATAAAGCTTACAGACTTCGGCCTGTCAAAGGTGGGGCTAATGAGCCTGACTACCAATCTGTATGAGGGTCACATTGAGAAGGATGCCAGAGAATTCCTTGACAAACAAGTAAGACAGGTTTTTTCGTTTCTGCATTGAGTGTTCAAATGAAGTGATGTTTTGCCAGCACAATGTATTATAATACTGATCATCGTAACTGATGTTATTTCTGTGTTGCTGTTCCAATTGTGTATGTCAGTTTATTGATGCTTGCAGGTTATTTGAGGCTCTTTTCGTCCTATGTTAGGATCGTTAGCAAGATGAACAGTCTAATTGTGTGGAAGTGACTCTGTGAGAGAGACAAATGGAAAACTATTTTTACAAGGAATTCAAAAGTCTCAGTAGAGTACTTGTGGAGCTCATGATGCATTGTACAACCAAGGGTGCTAAAATCCTTGCTATGGCCCATTTCCCTTTAAGCATGCCTCATTACCGTTGCTCACAATCTGTTCGTTGTAGAAGTTGCTTAAGATAAAACCATCACAACTTTAATGTAAAGATAAGGATA
Organism: Cuculus canorus; assembly: GCF_017976375.1. Classification (NCBI taxonomy): domain Eukaryota; kingdom Metazoa; phylum Chordata; class Aves; order Cuculiformes; family Cuculidae; genus Cuculus; species Cuculus canorus. Next base: position 12,840,759 of record NC_071441.1, read on the forward strand.
TATTTAAGTTAAAGTATTTGCCACTGATGGACTCCAGTGTACAAAACAAACTATCTTGTGCCTGACAGATATGCAAATGTTGATTATGGTGCCTGTGAATGTAGCTAGATCATTTTAAAAACATTAGCTGTTGTCCAGTCAGCAGGGTAAAACCTACTGAATTCTGTTTTTCCATGTTTCTGTATTATTTTACATTTCAAGAATTATAAGTTGTGTGACATAGCTCAGTTAAACTTGCTTTACCGTCATGCTTATCTTCTGTCTTTTAGGTCTGTGGTACACCTGAATACATAGCACCTGAAGTGATTCTGAGACAGGGTTATGGAAAACCAGTGGACTGGTGGGCTATGGGAATTATCCTTTATGAATTTCTTGTTGGATGTGTGCCCTTCTTTGGAGATACACCAGAAGAGCTGTTTGGACAAGTAATCAGTGGTGAGAATCAAACAACAGCAAGAAGCCTAGATTTCTTAGCTTGCTGTACACATTCCAGTTTCTGTTAATAGTAAACCTATTTACAACTTTATTGATAGACTAGGTTTTCAAGCTAGTTCTGCTCAGAAAAATACCATTGTCGTGATATTATAATATACAAATTGCTGTCAAAGGAGTAAGAATAAATTTGGATTAAAAACTGAACTTACTGTATGTCGTTGCGAAGTACAGAAATACAGTAATGTAGAGTACAGGGGTCAAACAGCACTGTTTGAAAAAGAAAAGCAGTGTTAGTAGAAAAGTAGGGCCACTGTGGCACCGTGATTACAGTCTTTAGTAAAGAAATTGTACCAGAGAAGAAACAGTTAAAATAAATTTGCATAAATGGGAAAATGCCTCATGGCACAACGAATAAATTAACAAAGATGTACTAAAACCCTAAAACAAATGTCTCCCAAATAATAAATAAAGAGAAGGAAACAAATTCAATTCACAGATTGTTAATGATTTCATTGGTGATTGTTGTAGTGTAATGTTATTTTTGTAGCAGCTGTTCTTCTTCCGTTTAAAATTCAATAACCTTTTAGATCTTAACCTGCAAGCTGACCCTAAGTATTGTTATGTGGCTTGTGGCAAAACTGAATGATAATTAAACAGAATTGTTTACTATCCTACCTGCTGTTTCCATAAATTTCCCAGATGCATAGATGTAGAGGGCCACTATTGATGCCAAAAGTTTAGCAGAATGGCACCTCTGTTGCAGGGCATTTCCCAGTCTGTTTTGTGGTCTGCTTAAAAGATCCAGTAGCTGAGACAAGAAAAAACAACCAGACAAAACCAAACATATAAAAACCCCAAGGGAAACAAAACTAACGGCACCTCTGCTTCCTCCGAGAAGGCAAAAAATCCCCTTTTGTACTTAGGGAGGCACTCTGTCATCATCTTGCTTTCCTCTGTCTCTGAAGTTGAAAGCCAGACTTGTTTGCAAACTGTAATGAAGTGGATTTGTGAGTTGCCTGTAGTATATGACCTCTTTATCTAACATCCTAGCAGCTCATAGATTAATAACCATGTTGTTTTCTGACGTGATACGTTAAGGCTTGGGTAGCACGGAGAATCAACTGTTTAATTAACACAAGCAGCAAATGCTGGCTTTGTTCTGGATGCCTCATGGCTGCAATGCATATTCATGCTTTGTTTTCCAAATCAGGTTTAAACCTCACTGGACGCTGTAGGCACGCAAACATGGAAATAACTCATGTTTTTATGGCATTTCCAGACACATGCACGTGTGTTTTTATCTTTACGCTCTCTGACTGGGAGAAGGGGAGGGAGTTGTCTAAAATTAATGACCAAAGTAGCACTTGAGACTTTATTTTGCTTGTAGCATTAATTTTACATGTTGTAAAACAAATTGTCATGTGTTACAATCTAGCTGAAACTTAAGTAAATAACTATGTGTTAGAATGCATCCATTTATCTTCCATAAATCATCTGTAGAAGTTTATGCTTGTAAACCTGATCTATTCCCACCCACCCTCTAAGACTGTGGTCAGCTTAGTTTCTTATTTTGATGTTGACTTGTCAAATTCTTGTTTTTAATTCTGACTATCCTTTCTTACTGAAATCATTCTGACTGTGAGCATGTGCAGAAGAACTCTTTTGTTGGAAAAGTTCTCTGTGCTAAAATACATGATCTCCTTGTATTTAACTGTAAAAGTTGTATTAAATAGCCCAAATTGTAGCCTAGGCTTTTATTGTGTTTTCTGTGGGTAAAATCTACATTCTTCTAGAAAATCTGTTTTAAAATCTTGCCCCCTCTTTTTGCCTTGCTGCTTCTCCATCGTAGGCAGCCTTTCCTGCCTAAAGTTATAAGAATACAATGGTGGGAGACCTCAGGATAAACTTAGATGCTTAAAATTATTTGGGTTAAAAATAATGCTCCAGAAGCAGGTTGCGTTCCATGCCTGTTAATTTCAGTACCGTTCCTTAAACTCTGAAAGATTAAACTTGCATTTAGCTTCTAATGATCATTTCCCCAGTGATAAACATTTTGAAGGAAAAGTTTAGATCATACAATGACAGCAAAATCCTTAAGTCTTCTGTATTTCCTGAACTTTTAGTTTTCTGGTTTTCTAATGGCCAAATCCTTGTACCTCCTAAGAAACTCCCCCGAGTTTTGTCTAAACCTGCAATATATTAGATTTGTGGAGGCAGGTTATGCTAAAAACCAGACAAAACTTGCTGTGTAGGCTGTTACAAAGTTCACATTCATTTGAAACTGGCACAATTTTCCATTGTTTAATTTAAATGAAAGTTTGGCAGAATTTTATTCAGCCTCACCTGAATACTGCAGGGTTTAATATCTTGGTTGTATGATCTAGGTCCAACTTGCTGTGACATGCAAAAGCCTGAGTAGTATAAAAGTCAGTAGAGTGAGGTGACTTTCTGCTTTAGTATGAAACACTTGGAAGAAAGCTCCATTGGCATGTATCTCTTCAGAGCAGATTCTGATACCTTGGCCCTTAGTTGTGAGAGTAATGACTTCAGTGAGTCTACTAGCAGGAGAGGAGATTTACAGATGTGAGCAGTGGCACTGTGTCAAGTCAGCTCTTTCCATCTTAACAGCAGTTTTGGTGGAACAAAATTAAAATTTTAAACTGTTATTGGAGGGGATGAAGGAACAGCATGCAAGTTGTGCTAATATTTTGCGGTAGTTTTCTGTCAGCCAAGCATTCCTGCATTCTGTTGTTAAACACTGTTTTGGGTTGAAGGGTACTTCTGAGGAAAATGCAACTAACAGTATGTTTGTGGATCCTGTATAGAGACTATAAAAATTGGAAATAATTGGTATGCAGCAGAGAGCAACTTGAAAAAAGCTGCCTCAACTCCAGCTTTACTGATAGCTCCACACGAGAGCTGTCACGGGGTTCTGCTGAATGTTGAGAACAGACTTCAGTAATAACAAATGAGTTTTTGTTTTGCCTAGATGAAATCAACTGGCCTGAAAAGGATGAAGCACCACCTCCGGATGCCCAGGATCTGATTACCCTGCTGCTAAGACAGAATCCTTTGGAAAGACTGGGAACAGGTTAGGAGGCACTATTTTTAATTGTTAGTGTGCTAGAAATAGCCTCTTTATTCAGCTTTGGGAGCTTTTGTTCACCTATTTGTTCTGCCCAGGAAACATCTGTCAAGGCATCTAGCATGACAACATGCCATTATTGCAGAGACTCAGACAGATAATATGAAATGATGATGACTGTCCTATGTTTGGAGTTTACGTGTGGTCATTTGCATTTACTCTTCTCTTAATTTGATAAACAAACCAGAAATTTCTCAAAGATCCAGTTGGGCATTGGGTGGGGTTCCTTCATGAATACAGCATTAAATAACTGAACACAGACGCAGAAGGGGAATCAGTTAACAACTTATGCTGCCTTTTTCAGAAGTATCTTAACATGGCAAATTGGTTCCTGTAGGCTTTAGAGTGGGTGATGAGTACTTGAACTAATTATTCAGAAATGAGTGTCTGAGGTTATGTTGTGAAAGGTCTTCTCAATCAGCAGACACTACTGCCTTGCATGAAAAAGAATAAAACCAAAAGTGTGAACGTTAAGAGAGTAAATGGATATTGGTGAGAACACGAGCTGCCATTTTTTTTCTGCTGTGGTCATTCAGTGCTGTGCTCATTCCATTGAGAGAGAAGAACCAGGCAGCAGAGAAAGTGAATTGGCCAGAACAAAACTGGCTTAGCTACTGTAATGGTCAGTGCCACCATGTGGAGCATCTGTGCAGCTCACTTACAGGCTGATTTCTTTTGACTGTTCATGGTCTAAAGAGCTGGCAGTCTGAAGGAAGTCAGGCAGCCATTTCTTTAAAGAACAGAGAGGTGTTTAGAAACTGCAACAAAGTGTGAGAAGCAACTCACAGAAATGGAGAATGCAAGGTGACAGGTCCCATAGGGGCGCTGGAAAATAGCATGGTTAATCCCAGTTGCCACCATGCATTTTGAATGACAGCCCTATCTATTAAATACCTGTTAGCAAGATGCATAACACTCCACGAAATTCGTAATTCTGTATTTGCTCAGGAGACCTGAGTGGCACAGTCAAGTTGAACGAAGAGAGAGAGAAGCTATACTTACTTTGAAGAAGTAAGATGACAGGAAAAAAAGACCTCTTTGGGTTTGAAGTGTCCAATCTCAATCAAGAATTGCATAATTCTGACATAATATCTCATTACTGTGCTCAGAGAAATGTCCACTCTTTGGCTAGTGACTTACAAAGAGATGTGATTTTGATGTCCTTTGGGAAGATTTGGCTTTTATTCATTTTTCCTTGGTGCAATCAGAGAAGCAAAGAATTCTGCCTGTGAAATCTTCACACTCTGACTTAGAGACAAGTCCTGAAGACTTGACAGTTTTTGCGTGTCTCTCTCCTGACTTAGCCTTGACATGGGGAAGTTCACGTGCTGTATGAGTAGGGTGGATTGACCTTGGCTTGCCACTAGGTACCACCAACCTGCTCTTTCATTATCCTCCTCAACTGCACAGGTGAAAAAAAATATAACAAAAAGCTTGTGGGTCAGGATGAGGATAGGAGATCTCTCAATAGTTGCCAGCACAGCCAAAACAGACTTGACTCAGGGAAATTAATTTAACTTATTGCCATTTAACTATAGAGTAGAATAATGAGAAATAAGAACAAATAAAGGCATATTCCCCTCACCCCTTCTTTTCTTCCTGGGCTCAACGTCATTCCCAGTTTCTCTTAACTGCTTCCTCTGAGTGGTACTGGGAAACGGGGAGTGGGGATTGCAGTAAGTTCATTATATGTTGCCTGTCGTGTTCCTTCCTCCTCATGATCTTACCCTATTCCAGCATGGGTCCTCCCACAAGAGACGGTGCACCCACAAGAGACAGTCCTCCATGAACTGCTTCAGCCTGGGTCCTTTCCTTGGTGTGCAGTCCTTCAGGAACAGATTGCTCCCACATTGGTCCCCACAGGGTCACACATCCTGCCAGCAAATCTGCTCCAGTGTGGGCTCTTCAGGGGGTCACAGCCTCCTGCTCCAGTCTGGGGTCCTCCACAGGCTGTGGGTGGGTATGTGCTCCACTGTTAACCTCTGCAGGCTGCAGGAGGACAGCCTGCCTCACCATGGTCTTTACCACAAGCTGCAGGGGAATCTCTGCTCTGGCACCTGGACCACTTCCTACCCCTCCTTATTCCCTGAACTTGGCATCTGCAGAGTTGTTTCTCCCAAATATTCTCACTCCTCTCTCTCAGCTGCTATTGTGCAGCTGTTTTTGTATTCTTTTGTAAACATGTTATCACAGAGATTCTACCATTATTACCAATGGATTCAGACTTCGCCAGCGGCAGGTCCATTTTGGAGCTGGCTGGCATTGGCTCAATCAGATATAGGGGAAGCTTCTGGCATCTTCTCACAGAAGCCGCCTTTGTAGACGCTCTGCTACCAAAACCTCACCACACAGCCCAGTCAAGTTGGCAGTAGCTCATGCTGCTGTAGGTTTCCTGTTACAGTTTTTAGAATCAGATTTGTGGTTATTAATAACATCCTCACTCACTTGCCCAGGACAAAAACTCCAGTATTTTCTTGTGTTCTTATAGCTGTTTCTTAACTTGAAACTATAGTATAATTGTTTCACACATGTTATAACAAGTAGGCAGTGATTGATAAGAAGGAAAATGATAAAATATTTACTATAGAATTGTGTATTACTGCAATAAAACACCAAAGGAGCTCCTGATCAGCAATGATATTTTCATTGAGCAACAGTTAGAGAGTCATTCTTCATCTCTTTCTAACTCGTACTAACTTGTACTTCCTCATCTAGTGTACACGTTTATATTTCTGACTAGTCCTACTACTGCATCTGATGATTCTGACTGATGTGTGGCTGACAGATAGTAATTGGTATATCCAGAAAAACGAAAATCTTGAAAAGAGGAAGATGATAAAGCACTGCCACCCTGTTAAAGAAATGTCAACAACAAAGCAGGGACAGGGAGGTGCTCTGACAAGTTCAGGAGATTCTAGTGTAAATGGGTGGTAGATGTTCCTACCTACAGTGATGGCTATGCTTTTCTATGATAATTGCGTTTTTTGGCCAGAGGCTTAGTTGGATTATTGTCAGAAGATTTGGTACAGTTTGCTCAGTGTTTTTCTCTGGCTCCCCCAGGTGGTGCATTTGAAGTAAAGCAGCATCAGTTCTTCAAGGGCCTTGACTGGAATAGTCTGCTGAGGCAGAAAGCGGAATTTATTCCACAGTTGGAGTCTGAAGATGACACAAGTTATTTTGACAGTAGGTGTTCGGTGGAATTAAAAAAATATGATTAACGCCTGGTTTAAATAATCACTGCCTTTGACTTTTGCTTACTGCTTTGAAAATCTCCTTTATGAGTACCAGTAGCCACTTGCAATTTCACTGGTGGTTTGACATTTCAGCAGAAATAATCTTAAAACTAAAATTATGCTTTTAGATAATATTAAAGCTTGGAACCTATTCTTCCTGCTAAGTTCGGATTCTTTATTTCCCTTGTTTGTAGCTCGGTCTGAGAAATACCACCACATGGAAACTGAGGAAGAAGATGATACCAATGATGAAGATTTTAATTTGGAAATAAGACAGTTTTCCTCATGTTCACATAGATTTTCAAAAGTAAGTAAAAATTGCTGTTAAACACTTCTGCTGTGAAGCTGTTAGAGCGTTGGCACAGGTTGCCTTGAGAGCTAGTTGTGAGCTAAGCAAACAACAGACATCGAATGATCAGAGTTTATTTTTTCTAAATCCTTTAGCCAAGTAATTTTTTCTTAACTTTAGAGTCAATTCAGATGATTTTTTCTGCTTTCCGCACCTGACTGGTAGATAGTAAGTCAGTATCTTAGTGCTAGGGCTTTTTTACCTTGGCTGGCTATATGGTTATGAATTAATCCAAGATGCTCATTAATCCTGTGAGCTAGAGACCCCAAAGCTATGGATTTCCTTTGTACCCTCTTGGCTCATATAGTGGAATGGGGAGAAATTCATAATCATGAATTCATAATTAGAAGAGACATTGTTCGTGACCCTGTACATGAGGAGCCAGGAAAGCAAAATAGGAAAGCATTTTAAGAACACAAACTCTTGGAAATATAAAAAGGCTCAAGAAGTTTGAAGTTTGCACTCTGAAATACTATATAAGCATTTAGAACACTGAAATGTGTTTTGCCTATCTTTTTATAACAAATATGTTGATGATAAGTTGAGGTTTTTTTCTCTGTAATAGGTTTTCACTAGCGTAGATCGAGTCACTCAAATACAAGGTGAAGAGAAGGAAGATGGAGGAGACAAAACAAAAAGTGTAACATTGCCTTCTGTGGAATCTTTAAGCTGGAGTTCAGAATATTCTGAAGTGTAAGTAGATGCAGGTACTGTAAGTGGTCAATGTCCTGCTTCACAGGTAGCAGGCCACCTCATCTCGATACCTGCGTGAGATTTTCCTTATTTTCAATGCAGACAACAAGTATCTACCTCCATCTCTTCTGACACTGAGAACAGCAGGCAGCGACACAGTTCTGGTTTGCTTCCAAAGTTGGCCATATCAGCTGAAGGAGAACACAGTGATTCCACGAGCATAGTGGGACCCCAGGAGGAACACGAAAAGCCTGCTTTTGTGAACGAGGACTCAGTGCAAGATGAACCTGAAGTAACCACCCCAGCAAGTACGATCAGCAGTTCCACACTATCAGGTAATTCACAGTGAGTCTCTTGACTGATGATGTTAGAAACAGTTGTAGACCTTCTTTGTTTACCAGTAACATTCATGGATTTAGAAGTCCTGTATTTCAAAACTGCTTAAAAAAAATAAAATATCCCAAGAGGGCTCAAGCTAATAAAATTTCATGAAAATATGTATGGAAAAATTTCAGCATTTTAGGAAATGCCAGCATTTGGTGTCACCTCACTGACTCTGGAGGGCTGCCAGACAAGTGAATAAAACGGTGACTTGACCACAGAGCCTTTGCATGATCCTTCTGTGGAGAAAAGGATTCCCAAGTCCCTGGGGCACTTAAGGAACTATTTTTATATCTTCCCTTGCTGAAGTTGGTAATCTTTTGATTGGTCATCTTGGAGACATTTCAGCTGATCTCTATTGCTGTTTTCTAGCATTCTCTTTTGCAACATTTTATGTTTTCAATTAAGACATTTCAATGATGTACACCTTTTAGAATTGGCAGTATTGTCTTTAACTTGTGGAAATCACTTTTGTCATTAGGAATCTAGGAGACAGTATTGTAAACTTCTCCTCCTTTCTTAAATAGTTTATTTCCTTTATACATTCCTCTCCCAGTTCAAGTGTTTGCATGCGTTTCAATAGGATCCAGGGCCTTAGTATTTTGCTGGGTTGGTATGTTTGGAGGAGAGTTTTGCATAACTGTGGGAACACCTGATACTTAGCACAGATCTAGGTCTATTATTGGTCTCATGATTGTCCCTGTATAGATTCCAGTTAACTTTTCTAGGTATTCACTTTTCTTCAGCTTCTTTCTCTTTTGTACCTCCCTGAGTTTTCTCAATATACCCCTTTCTGTTCTTATACCCATAATTTCCCTTATAGCCCACATTTTTCTCCCCCTTCCTTCATTCCCTTTCTGGGACAATAAATTTCCTCAGGCTCATCCAGCTGTACAGCAGTTTCTATCTCCTCCCCTGGTCTAAAACCTTGACTGTGCTGTATCTGTAGACTTGTTTGCTGCCCCTGGCCCCATATTATAATGTTTGGATTACCACAGCAGTCAGAGTGATAACTCAAAGCTTCTGATCCTTTTCTGTCACTTATCAGTTACGCTTAAGAATAATTTCGTTTTTCCACGGTCCATTAGCAACAGGATATTCAGTGACCTTAAAGGAATACTAGGGATTACCGCTGTGTCTTTAAACAGGTGACCTGCCCTTTGTGCATGGTTTCGTAAGGTCATACAACTTCCCTGTGACATTCTGAATTTTTTTAAGAAATCCTGTGCAGATTGTTCACACAATACAGGGCCTTTATGTGGGTTTTTTTGATTTTTTTTTTATTTTCTGAAACACAGTTGTCTTCCTATTCCATTCTGTATTGTGGAAGTTCATTACCTAGGATAGACCAACATCAGTGTAGTTGTAATACTGAGTTTAGTGTTGCTGGATGTCTTTCTCATGAATAAAAGCAAAAGTTAATTATTAAAATTATGCTTAGTGTTTTTGATGATTTTGGAGAAGTTGTTAAACTGATAGCAACTCAGATAGGGTTGGAGCCTTTCATTTACTTTAGGAGGAGTTCACATGAAAAATAAATGTATGATTAGGTTCTCTAAGGTGACTGCTCTGTCTTGAGATACCCTTGCTTCAGCTTTTATCTTTTATCTTACATTAGTCAGTGACTACAAAAAACCTGTTGCTTTAATTACTTATGTTAACATTTTTCTATTCTGTAAATCTGGAAGAATTCCTTAAATTTCCATAAAGTTGTTGTATGAACTTGTTAACAGAAAGAAAAATTCCTATCTCAAAATTGCACTGTTACCCCTCTCTTACCCCCAGTTTTCCCTTAATGTGTTTATCCCTTCTTCTTCGTACAGTTGGCAGTTTTTCAGAGCATTTAGATCAGATAAATGGAAGAAGCGAGAGTGTGGACAGTGCAGATAACTCCTCAAAACCACCTAGTGAAGTTGCATCTCACATGGCTCGTCAGCGATTAGAAAGCACAGAGAAAAAGAAGATCTCTGGAAAGGTCACTAAATCCCTTTCCGCAAGTGCTTTGTCCCTCATGATCCCAGGAGGTAGAGATAAATCTTTTTGTTTGAAATGTTATAGTTTATGCATATATGATGGTTTATGACATAAATGCAACATTTTGGAGAGCCCAGAATGGATTGTGTCATATTTCTTGTTGTTGTTCATGTGTGTTACTAGGTAGTGCAGTCTCTTCAGTGACTTGCTGTGGTCACATTACAGCTGAGGAACCTTCTTTGACAGGCAGAAATGTAGTTTGGGATTTTGTTCCAAAAGTGAGTTTATGTATCAGTTTTGTACACCAGCCGTACGCTGCTTTTAGACCTTAGCTGTAATATTTATCTATTGGCCTGATAAAATAACCCTGTACTTGCCCCATAAAGCCACCTTATAGGTGGCTTTGGCAGTAACTTTAGCAGGTTGCTTTCCATCCTCGGGCTAGTGGAGAGTTGTACAGTGTTGAAGAGTTGGTTCTGGCTCTGCTCTTAGACTTCACCTGTCTTTGGGCTGTAAAACACATGGACCCTCTGTGGCCTTTAAGGATGAGGTGAGCAAATGATGTTGGTGAGCAAACGTGCTATCATGCACATGCCTTGGAAACCTTGGAAAGGTGAAAGGCCTATTTCTACTTCATATTTTCTACCATTTGTTTAAGGAAAAGCATAGGCTTTCTATGCAGGACCTGTAATTCTGATAGCTATCGTAAGTTTTTTTCAATGAGATAAGTCAAGAGTAAAATACTGAGACTTTGTTAAAGAGGAATAATTTTGCCTCTGCTTTAGTGAGGACAACTAGGTGTTAATGTTAACTTAGCATTTGTGTGATAATGTACCAGTGTGAATGATCGTTCTCACAAAATGGATGAGAGATGATAAACACTTTATTTTTACAATGAGAAAGATGGTGACCGTGTGCTCAGCCTGTTTAGAGCACTGTTGACACTGAAAACGGCAAGCAGCTTGTAAACACTCTGTGCTTGTTCCTTGTGTAGACTTTCTTCCAAATAATATTTCTCTCCCAAATGTCCTAAGTACTTTTTGGTACACTCTTGTAGCTGTCAATACCATAATTATTCTTTCTGCTTGTAGAGGGCCTGTCGTGTGTGCTAATTCTTGAGATTTGCTATCATAGGAGCATAATATACCCATAGGTAATTACACAGCCAAGGAATACTTGAGTTATTTGTCAGTTGGTATTTGAGTAATTCGTTCACTCCTATCAACTTAGGAGTCACTGACCTCACAGTAGATACAAACTGATTTACTGTGCTCATCAAGCCTCGTTCTGTAAAATCCAAACTTAGCTTTGCCGTCGCCTAGAAATGTTGTCATTATATTGATATCAACCAAAAACTTACATGTTAGCTGTACCTAATACTGTCTGAAAAACCTACCTTATTCATGCTTATCCGTAAATAATCTACAGCAACAGATGGCCAGTGCTCCCAACTTCAGTCACGTAGCTAAGAGTCACAGGATGTGTCATCCTGCAGGCAGCAGAAAGCAGAGGGCAGGGGATCTGTGCATGTTACAGAACCAGAGGGTGACAGTGACAGCTCCCTCGAGGCTTGGCTGTTCTGTGGGATTTCAGCACTAACCCAGTGACAGGGATCTCTGGAAGCTTCTGGTGACTTGCATCCTGGAAGTAGCACCTCTGCTGTCAAAGCACATCTGCCCTTCTGTTACATGGCTTGACATGGACACCAAGAATGGGTTGCATTCCTTTGCAGAACTGTCACCTTGTTACAGTGACTGAAGTGTTTTATGCTTCTGCAATTGTGTTTACATTTGCACAACCATGAGCACATAGTGCTCTCAAAACAGTGAAATAAAATGAAACTGTAATTGATGTTGTTGCAAGAAATTCTTGTGGTCTTCTGTGATGTAGCAGGATGTATAAATGCAGGCTTGGTACCAGCATTGAGTTAATCTCCTGTGTACCGACTGGACAGTGTGGTTTAATTACAGTAGTATTTATCTGTATCTATATATAACTGAAACCAAAAAAACAACTAGCACTTGTTTAGTGCTGCTGGATAGTTTTGAAGGGGTTTCTGGATGTACTCACAATAATATCGACCAAACTCTGATTTTCTTTTCATGAATGCTTGTTGGGAAGAGGCTGAGAACTGCTCTTTCAAAGTTAAAGTGTGTTTCCTATTGTGTTTCCTATCTAAAAGGAAAAAACAGTCTACTTCTAACAAGTTAACCCTTGCATTAAATAAAAACGTGTTTTATGCTACAGGGAAGGAAGTTCAGTTCTAAGATCTGGTTGTTGTTTAAATTGCTCATTCACCAAGATATACACAGATTGAGGAGGAGAGAATGTTTATGCAAAGACAATGATATATTTTTGCGTAAGGTTGTCATAAAACTAAGCAGATTCCCTGTTCTCTGTCTGTATTTCTGGGTGCTCAGAATGTACTCTAATAGGCAATTTTTTTTTCTTCCAGATGTGTTTGGTGTTTCTCCTTTGGGAAGTCCTATGTCTCCTCATTCCATATCATCTGATCCTTCATCCTCCCGAGATTCATCTCCTAGCCGTGATTCATCGGTTGCTGCTGCAAGTCCTCATCAACCAATAGTAATTCACAGTTCAGGAAAAAAGTATGGCTTCACCATCCGAGCGATCAGGGTTTATGTGGGTGACAGCGATATCTACACTGTGCACCATATTGTTTGGGTAAGATAATACTGTTTTCGCTCATATAGAGAAACAGAAAACTGTAATTATGTACTTGTTTGTGGGTTTTGTACTTATGGTGTCTGCTAAAGTTGACAGTTGGTATGTCATGAAAGTCAGCAGTGTCGTACAAGACATAAGCAGGCTGATTTCAACTGCTGACTTCCTTTTGTGCAGAAATGTGCAAATCATTTGGAATTATAAATACCTTTGAGGATTTTGTGGCACAGACTGTCTGGAATAAATCATGTATTTTTCATCCTCTGTTCACTGCTGGTTTGAGTGAAGTGGGAGACAGGCTAAGGGAAAAGACAACAGGTCCTGCATTTCTTTGGTTATCAACCCCCTTAATTGTAAAATAAATACTCATTTATGTAAAAATATGTATTTACTTTGTAAATGAGTTTGATAACAAATTATATCATATAAGTGTAAATAAATTCATTACGTGTAAATAAATATTTGCGCACATGTAAACTAAAATATTTCAGCTGCCTTAAAATAATCTTGAAAGATTGATTACAAATATATTGAAGCCTTTGAAGTCTTGTACAGCGCTTTGTTTTAGATATGTACTGTAGGTTTTCAAATAGCAGTGCTTCTGGTGTGGGAGTGTAGTACTTATTTTTCATTTGTGTCATTTACCTCTTGTACCTATTAATCCATCAAGAATGTTGGAGAATAGGGTACATTTGACGATGGAATGAATAAAAATTGGATTTCTTGCCATTGATATAGCATCACATCAGTGAAAGGCAGGGAAAAAAATGGTACGTTGCAGTAAAAGTGAAGTTGTAGCTTTTCAAAATACTACAGGCTTGTTCTTTTTTTTTTTATTTTAGCTCTGTAAGCACTGTAGACTTCTCTAGGGACTGCATGGCCACAAATCTTTTAAAAGTTCATTTTAAAATATAATAAATTATTTAAGCTGCCATCCAGATAATTTGCAATTCAGTCTCTTTTCGTTGTTCATCACCTTTATGCTGCACTTTCCTTCTAATGGACAGCCTGGTGAATTTGAACAAATCACAACAATGTTTAACTATATGGTGGAGTCAATTATTGTCATGATTAGGATAGTACATGTGACTACTGCCTAAACTACATCAGTGTTTCTTAGCGTCAGTTGCTAAAAGTCTTCATTCAGTTCTCTAATTTTGCCATGGGGAATGAATGACCCTTTCTTTATCATGCATGAAAACTGCTCTGCTGTACAGAGCTTACTTAACGCCTGTGGTTACAAGCACTGTTTCAGTGTGCTTTGAAACAGCTCCAGGCCCTGTGTAAATATAACATTTGAGTAAGTAGTTGATGGTGAACTGCTGGTCTGACTTTTTGTCTCTTCTTGCTTTATATAACTTAATATCTGTAAGTTTCCTTCATTGCCAACAGGTTTTGTAGGAAATTACTTCAGTAAACAAAACCTGCTCTTGAAAGTATAAAGGTTAAACAGGAGTAGATTTTCTATACGTTCTTTATGTCTCTGATTTCCAGAATGTGGAAGAAGGAGGTGCGGCTTACCAGGCAGGTTTAAAAGCTGGAGACCTGATTACTCATATCAACGGAGAGCCAGTGCATGGTCTTGTTCATACGGAAGTCATTGAGTTGTTGTTAAAGGTAACTCTTGGACAACTGGAATACAAAAACACTTGCTGCCTTCACTAAGGATTGAGGGGTTATGTTTGTTTCCTTCAAAGATTAGTTATCAGATTTTGTGTTTATTCAAGTACAAACTTTAAGCTACTATTGCACAAATCTGGAGAAAGGTCAATGGCTTAGTGTATCCTCTGATTTTCCTTTCTCTGCAATAAACTGGCACTACTGCTGACATGGCTGAACTCTATTCAAGGAACTAACACAGAGAGATGTCTCTGTATCTCAAAATTTGATATTTTCAATGACTTTTCTTGAATTCCCCCATCATCATCAGGTAATTTGGGCTTTGATAATGATGCTACTTCTTATTTGCTCCTTTTAAAGTGAAATCAATGAGGGAATATAGAAACAAAGAATACGAAGTACTTGTCTGTTGTACAGGAACTTGCCTTACATTATCTTAAGGCCCAGAGATTCTCTCTTATATAGTCAGGCATATCCTACAGGGCTTCTTTGTTTAATGAAGCCCTTCTCCTTCAGTTGAACTTATATGAATAATCTATCACTTTTTTTTTTCTGTGATCTGTCACATTTGTGAAGTTTTCCAAGGTCTTCCTTATAGTTTATATTATAAAATTATAGTTTTTCCTTAAAAACAAACAAAAAAACCCAATTTTCTTTTAATGAACAATAGTGTTCTAGCTTTTCCGTGTTGCTTATCATACTGCAGTTTTTATGTAATCTTTTCAACACAGACTTATATGGATCAGAATTATTTTAGACGGACATGTATTCATTTCCTATATTATTAGCAATCTATGATGCTATCTGTAGAGCTTTACCTGTCAAAGGGAGTAGTCAATTATAAAATAAGATTGGAAAGCAATTAAGTAATGGGGAAACACAAAGAGCTGAGAAAAGATGCAAAATGCACTTTTCCGTAAGCCTCCGTTTTCCCTCTCTGAAACTAGGAGGAACTTACAAGTTTTCCAGTTTTTCAAGAAATGTATAAGAGAAGATCCTGTAATTCTAGATAGCTAAGTGTGCAGCTGTTTTCTCTGTCAGATACAGAAAAAGAGAAGCATTACAACCCTGCACACTAGTTACAAGAGTAAACTCAGAATGAGATTGTTGTTCATCCAGATGTGCAGTGTCATGTATTAGTTTTGGCTGTTAGAATTCCTTTGAAAAGCAGTTCACTATTGCAGTATACAATGCTGGGCAGGAGGTACAGAATTTTTAAACATAATGTAGATATTTTCAATTAGTTTTATTTATTGAGTCATCTGTTCATGTAAACAGTCCCAAAAGCTTACGTTAATTATATTCATTATCTGTTTTGAACAAGATTAAAGACTTGTTTTAGGCTGAAAATTAATATTAAGTTTTGCCGTTTATTATGTCATTGTAGCAGTTAGTATCCTGAGATGTCAGTGGCCAGCAAATGGACCACTAAGCAGTGACAACTGTTCTTTGTGGGAAAATAGGATGTTTCTGTAGAAGCTTTCATCTTGAAAATTGTTCTTTTCTCAATCCTCGGTCTCCCTTCTGTCTAGAGACAATTACTGGAATTTCTTCATGCCCTGAAACTGGAATGGAGGAAGCTTAGGAAATTTTGGCGGAATTTGAGAATTTACCAATCATCATTTATTTGACTTAAATTAACCTGGTGTTGTCTGCACAGGGCTCCCTGCACTTCCAGCGCTTACTCTGGTGCTGCAGTTCTGTCTTGACATATTCGTGTTTCTGATCTAGCTTCAATTTAAGGTGAACTCACCCTGTATTACTCATAGCTAAACCTTTCTCCTCCATTTTGACAGAGTGGTAACAAAGTCTCAGTAACAACCACCCCATTTGAAAACACTTCTATCAAGACAGGACCTGCGAAGCGAAACAGCTACAGGAGCCGAATGGTCAGGCGCAGTAAGAAAACTAAGAAGAAAGAGAGCTTAGAGAGGTGTGTAAACCTTTTGTTTCGTGGTTCCTTGTGTGTGTGTAGGCATAACAATCTAATACATGAAGTTAATGCAATTGTCGTTCATCTTCTATATCTTTTTACCTTCTTCTGTGACATCCTGTGGTTGTTACACATCCTTCCAATCCTGCTTTGCCTAAACTGGATCTGTTAAAATAATCCCTAAAAATTGTGTATGGTACACAGGGATTTGGAGAAGAAAGTGAATAACTCAGGTTGAATCTTAATATGGTTTTGTACTTGTTCAGTTAAACTTTCTGCTCCTAAGTTTATGGGCACTTCTAGTTTGATGATAAGTTTATGCGTATTTTGTAAATACATCACTAATACTTTATGGATATTCTTTGAGGGCTTTTAAATTAGGAAAATGAAGATTTGTACTTATAAGGATCTAACCTTTCTTCTGAAATACAGTGACTAAATTTTAGTACAAAAAGATTTAATTACAATATCTATCCCACCACTCTGCAGTGTAGTTTGCTCTCATGAAAACACAGATTTAGGATTTGCTTTTCTGAGGATAATGAGGGAAGGAAGCATTGTCAGCTTGCAAGAGTTTTGCTGGTGGTAGTAATATCTTTTGTGCATCTTAACTTTTCTTATTCTAGAAGAAGATCTCTCTTCAAGAAGCTGGCCAAGCAACCCTCTCCTCTTCTTCACACCAGCAGAAGCTTCTCCTGCCTGAACCGATCCCTTTCATCAGGGGAGAGCTTGCCTGGGTCTCCAACCCACAGCTTATCTCCTAGATCACCTACACCAAGCTACCGCTCTACTGATTTTCCATCTGGTGAGTGTGATGGAGTGGAGGGCAGGGGAAGGATTTCTAGAGTATTCTTCTTCTTGTGAGTCCCCCAGATCTGTTACACTCTGCTAAGAATAGTCAACTCTGACAAGCATAATTATTGAACTGCTGAATTCTCTTGGAAAAAGGAAAAAAATTCATGGTGCAAAATCAAACATGTTTTCATGATACAGGAGCACCTGAAAGGGAACTACTGTCTGCTAGGTTTGTCCCAGAGTTTAAATCCAAGTCCAGTAGCTGTACATTGAGGAATAAATGATCCAAGCTGGAAGCAGAAGGTGGAGTCTTGCCTAGAAGAGGCTGATTGGTGGAAGAATGATCCTGAGGAAAAAGTTGCTACATAATGGGATTAGCATGGGCACTCACAAATGCAGATTTATTGCTGAAAAGATTGGCTGGGTACTGAAATATGCATCTTTTTGTCTCCTTTTCCTGTTTTACTTCTGTCATGGTTTTAGTATGGACTAAAATTGACTGCTGTTGTACAGTCTCTCAGTGAAGCTAAATTATTTGGAAAGCCTTGATCATTGCTTTGAAATGGAAGTGAGCATTGCTATTCTATTGAAATAGAAAGAAGCAATGCCTTAAAGGGATGAAGCAGCAGAGGGAGAAGGGGACAAAAAGCAACGCATTTGGAGTGGTGTAGGGGTTGACAGCCCAGTTGCTCAGAACCTTCCAAATTTTGGAACATTGTGGCAGCAAATGGGTCATAGGTCCATAGGTCTTATGGACCAGTGAAGAGTTCTGTGTCTCACCAAGCATTTAGGCAAGATGAAAAAAATCTAAAATAATCTTACATTTGTTTGGTTTTTTTTTTTTTTTTTGTTCTTTTTGTAGGTACTAACTCTTCCCAGAGTAGCTCCCCTAGTTCAAGTGCTCCCAATTCTCCAGCTGGCTCGGGACACATAAGACCCAGCACTCTTCATGGCTTGGGTCCAAAGCTTGGTGGGCAAAGATACAGGTCAGGAAGACGCAAATCAGCTGGCAGCATTCCTCTGTCTCCTCTTGCACGGACACCTTCCCCAACGCCCCAGCCGACATCCCCTCAGCGATCTCCATCACCTTTGCTAGGTCATTCGATTGGAAGTACAAAAATAGCTCAGTCTTTTCCTAGCAAAATGCATTCCCCTCCAACTATTGTAAGGCATATTGTTAGACCAAAGAGTGCAGAGCCACCGAGGTCACCACTGTTAAAGAGAGTCCAGTCTGAAGAGAAACTGGCACCCTCTTACGGCAGTGATAAGAAACACTTATGTTCACGAAAACAGAGTCTGGAAGTGACCCAGGAAGAAGTGAATAGAGAATTGTCCCAAAGGGAGGTAACGCTTCAGAGCTTGGAGGAAAATGTATGTGATGTGCCATCACTCACACGAGTCAGGCCTGCAGAGCAGGGCTGCTTGAAACGACCCATCTCCCGAAAATTAGGTAGGCAAGAATCCGTTGATGAGCTAGACAGAGAAAAGCTAAAGGTCAAGATAGTTATGAAAAAACAAGACATAGCTGAAAAAGCAAGTGCTGCTATACATGAACCTGGCAGTGAACCAGAAAATCCCAATGCTTCAAGATTGGAAGAAAGAGACAAAAAAGCATTCCAGAAGGTATTAGAAAGATCAAATCAGTTTGAAACAAAAATTGTTGCTTTGGAGACCCAGTCAGCTGGTGGCATACTCAAAGACACCCTTCAAAAGAATGCGAACTTGAGATCAAGTGATAGCGTTGCTTCAGATGCACAGATGTTGTGTCACGGGCCTCCAGCTAACGAACTTGTTCATATTTCTTATGACTTCAAAAGAATTTCCCCTCCGTGTACACTGCAAGATGTACTACCTCAGTCCTCTGACAGGATGCTAAATGGAAAGGGAGAAAACACAGACAAAATTGTACCAACAAAAGAATTTGTCAAATTTGAAAGACTAGATGGTAAACTTGCAAATATTGATTATCTTAGAAAGAAAATGTCCATTGAAGAAAAAGATGACAGTGTTTGTCCAGTGCTAAAACCCAAATTGACATCAAATGTTCATGAATGCCTTCAACTTAATACAGGCAGACCCATGAATATACAGCAGGACTCTGCTGCAGTTGCTGATGGTAGAGCATTTATTGGTAGTGCACATGCTACTCAGATTAACTCAGTTTCTTTTGTTCCTCTCAAGACCTTGAATGGACGAATGGACATGAATGTGGAAAAATCAGCCCTTATTTCCACTGAGGCTCCTGTCAGAAAAAGTCCATCAGAGTATAAACTTGATGGGAGATCCGTTTCCTGTTTGAAGCCAATAGAAGGCACGCTAGACATAGCCTTACTTTCTGGGCCACAAGTTTCGAAGACAGACCTGCCTTTGTGTGTGCTGCCGGAAGGACAGAACACCAACAGTAATGGAGGATCTAAACCCCTGGCACCACAAGGGAGTGGTGGGAAGGCAGAACTGGCATGTCAGAAAGACCAGTTGTTAAGCTATTCAAAATCTAGTAAAGTCAACGTGTCAAAGCCAAGCAAGAGTTCTCCAAATCCACCAGTCATCCCTGTGACTGCAGAAGTAGTGAGAGAGAAGAAGGTTTCTAGCCCTGCTGCTGAAGGCAATATTTCTGTTCTTGAAGCTGTTCAAAGGAAAGATACTTCCCCTTCGAAACAGGACAGTTCAGTGGAGGTGAAGTCTTGTGTTACTCAAAGCCAGAGTGTATTAACTACCCAAACATACTCCAAACTTTCTGCTGTCCAAAGCACTCCTGAAAAAGCTGTTGGAAAAGAGAAGGAAATACAAAAGGTGTTGCCTGCCAAACAGCAAGTAGCCCATAGAAGGTGTGAGCCTGTCCCTGCAAAGGTGGAGGTGATCAGGGAGTCATCTCTGAAGGTGTCTGTCTCAGATGTCCTCATAACGAGCTACTCCAAAAGCAATGAAAAAAGCTGTGCCGATTTTGCCATTCCATCTCAGGTGGAAGGGAAAATGCAGGCAGCTGGACCCAAGACACAACTGAAAGATGACAGAGAATCACTGAAGCAGCTACCCAAAGACAATGACAGTGTTGCTAGTGGTTTGGTGGAAAGGGACATAAGCAAGCAGAAAGTTCTCACTGAGTCTAAGAAAGGTATTGCAGAGTCAAGGAATGAAGCTGTCCTGTCTAAACGACCCATGAAAACCTCAACAGATAATGATCCTAAAAATGAGAAGTCTGCACCCATTTCCTCTGTGCAGAAGGAGAACGTCAAAGATTTAGGAAAGAAAGATCAGAAACAGTTTACTGACATAAGGCTTCAAACTACTGTGAGAGAGCAATCCGGTCAAGTTCCTCAGCAGCAACTTGATGCTTCAAGCTTCCCTGCTGTGAGAGACACTATAAGCAGAAATTGTGCTGTAGATGTTCACACAGGTGTTCAAGAACACATGAAGCCTGCTGCCACCATTGTGGAAAGCAGCAGTAGCAGACATAGGCCAGTCTCTGATGTGAGTTCCTCTAAGTCTAAGTACTTGGATAAACAGACACTGTCACAAAAACCATGCGCTCCAACCATGAAAGAAAAAGAAAGTATTGTTCAGATGTCTACCAGCTCCCGGAAAGATGGGAAGCATGCTGGTAAAAATGTGCTAGATCCACTTTCTTCTGTTCCAGCTTCTTTAAGAAAAATAAACAATGAACATGTGCAAGTTGAAAGGCCTGTGAGTTTGGAGAATAGCTCAGTAACAACTCTCCAAATGAACAGTGTCAATCCTGACACTAAACCCAAATCCTCTGTTGCTGGCTCAATACTAGCAGGCCCAGAGACTTCTAAGCAGATGCAGAAGCAAGAACCAGCAGACTTGGGGGGATTTGCTGATCAAAAGCAAATACACCTGAGTGATAAACAAACCACACCTCCCAAGCTGTCCACTGTGAAGGACTGTCTCTTGCTGAGCAAACAGGCAGACAGAAGTCCTAGTAACCAGATGATCTCTGCAGACAAAAGACCTGAAGGAAAGATATGCACTGACGCACTTTATGTTCAGCTTGACAGTGGGAAAGTGGAGCACACCCTTTGCCTCACAAACTGTGATGCCAGGGGGAAAGGGGCAGAGAAAGCAACCACAAATGGCAGAAGCTCTCAAGATTCTAAAGGGAAAGGACAAGTTAATCAAAAACAGCCAGAGGATGTAAACAAGCAGATTGCAATAAAACACTTGTCAGCTGCCAGTGTGCAGAGTCCTTGTCATGTGGCTGCAACACCAGGAAAGCCGCTGAATGTTTCAGCCAATTTCTCTGAATGTAAGCAAGAATTATCTGTTTTGTCCTCAGCGAAGAGTGATACATCTTCAGCAAAGGTTAAAGCGACCACATCTGAGCTTCCTCCAACCTGCAAGGAAATAAACAAGAAGAGCACTTCTTCCACGGGGAGTAGCAAAACAGAAATGACTAAAAGTGTTTCACTAATGGCCTTACACAGTGCTGCTGTTG
Organism: Cuculus canorus; assembly: GCF_017976375.1. Lineage (NCBI taxonomy): Eukaryota > Metazoa > Chordata > Aves > Cuculiformes > Cuculidae > Cuculus > Cuculus canorus. The sequence goes on from NC_071441.1 coordinate 12,862,458, forward strand.
TAGTAGAAGCGCACCACCCTGCTTCAAGCTCTGGAGGGAAATCTGGAAATCAAGAAAAGTCTTTTCTTGTTAACACTGTGGATGCAAAGGGAAAAGATGCTGTTCAGGCTCAGCAGTCTGCTTCAAGAAAACAGAATGTAGGTAAAGATTTATCTAGGCCAGCAACCACACCTGATCGTCCTAATGCACTTTCTAACGACAAAGATTCAGCTCGCCAGCGGCGAGGAAAGGAAGCTTCACGGAGCAGTCCTCACAAAAAATCCTGTTGACTGTAAGATCTGACAGGTATGAGTTCAAGACTAACTGAAACAATGACAATATATTTGACTGCCTTTAAACCAGCACTGTGTCGTGTCTTTGTGCGGCAAAGCTTTCATGTCACTGGAGCAAGATAATAGGGGATATATAAAAAAAAGAACTTTTTTCAAAATGCCTTCCCAATCATAACCGGTAAAGCTGTTACCATATAGTATTTGTACAAAAATACCTTTACAGCCAACAGCTGTTGAAGAAATATTTCCTTTGTAAATACCTAGCAACGTGTTTGGGGTTTGAATGTAGCATATATACTTTGCTGCTGAATGTGTTGTTTACTCTTCCCTTTTTTAAGATAGTTGCTTTGCTACTTATTTGCCATACTCAAATATAAAACCAAATTATTAAAACTCAGACCCGGCATGGACATGCAGAAATGTTGGTCTGACTGCAAAACAAAAACAGGCCACATTTTTACTTAATAAAACCCCTAGCTAGAGATTAAAGAAATACTAGTACAGAATAAATACAGTGACTTGTTGTGAGTTTTTACATGTATTTTTAATAATCCAGTTTTGATAGTACTGTACCTGGCTGACTGCTTCACCAGATCTAACACAAGACCTAACTGTATCTCCCTACCGCACAAAGCCTGCTTCTTAGAGTAGGTGTTGTTAAAGCTACTGGAGGACCACTTGTTTATCAGGGCGTCCCAGTAAGAGTCGTGTTCTCTGGTGAAATGGTGGTTCTCATCTTGTCTGTTGCGAAGTGTGTCCTGTGACCTTCATGTCAGACAAGGCTGAGACTGAAGCACACACAGTGTGCGTTGTTTTTGCTGCAATCCTCTCTTTACTTCCTTGAGCTTTTTTAAATTCAGGCCCTTACAGTGTGAGGCACAAGTATAAGCACATGACTTGCAGTACTAGTTTGTTCATCCCTATTTTTTAGTACATTTAGAGATTAGGAATTGTCATGGCATATAGGTCTGCATAATTAGCTTCATACAGCCATAGTTTTTTTTCTATATTATGACAAGTAAGGTAAAAAGGAAAAAAAGCAGTTTCAGTATGTTATCTTCAAAAAAGTTCAGGACATCCGATACATTTTAATACATAGCTGCGGCCTTATGTTGTAGACTTAACTTGCTGTTTTTAGCAAGTAATTCTGAGTTTCACATTCATTTCTAAATGCATTGAGTAGCTCCATGCATTTCATAACATACTTATTATTTGTATGCAAAAAAAAAAAGAAGTAAATACTGTAACTATAAAAGAAGCATTTTGTAACAAAGGAAACTGTTGGAGCTATTTGGTGCTAGAATGTGACTGTCTTTTTACTTTTGCTAAGCCTTATTTAAATTTTGTATACTGTGGAACATGTAGACTTTGATCATTTTAGTAGTGTGGAGGTATTTAGTTTTGAAGGATGAAAGGTAAAATTTGAAACATGTACAGAAGCACTACAAAATACCCTTGCGGATGTGTACACGTTTTTTAATGATGGGGATCAATAGAATGCTAGTTTTGCTTATTTCTGTTTTATGTACCCACGGTAGAGCTAGGCCCCTGCCTGTTTCACCAGAGCTTACACATTGTCTTTCTGTCACTTTCTGTCACAAAAGCTAGAAAATTGTCCATAAAAGCACAGTGTAATCTTGACTCCATGGTTGGTATAACAGACAATGGGCAGAATTAATTTCCCTCTAGTGAAAACTTTATTGTACTGGTTAGTTGAGTTGGATTATAGCGAACTTGGCATGGAAAGATAATACCACAAGTCGTTCTGATTTTTCATGTGGCACTGGAACATTCATATTGCCTTTGATGTGTTCACAGAGGAGCTGGTGAGCAATGGATAATATTTTTTGAGCAGTTTTAAAGATAAAATGGTCTCAACATTTACAGTTTATCTGTGCTTTGGCAGTTACTGCAAATGAACGCTGATGCACTTCAAAGTAACATTTCTGTCTGGGAGGTATTTCCTAGTTTACAGTCTTCTGGATTTTTTCAACTATCCTCTTGTTTCCTTTAAATTACATCTAGCTATTTGTTTACAGTAGGATTTCCTGTATGTTTTGCAAAGTTCGTTATCACTTCTGACAAATAAGTTCTTTGCATTTTGAAAGTGTAACAGTGCTCAAGACTGTGTTTATGTAGTTAGTACCTGTTTGTTGGTGTTTACCTTATTAGTGAGCTGTTAGGGATTCTCCTACCTGTGTGCTACTTGGTCAGTCTTATCTGATTGTAGATCTGATGTGTTCTTCTGTAGACTTCCTGCTTGTAAGTTCCTCAGCTTACAGATAAGAAAAAAAAAAGAAAAAAAAAAAAGAAAAAAATTGTTACGGTCTGTGCAATAAAGTGTTTGCAGTCTTATTTTCTCTGAGAAACTCCTTATGGATGTTATAATTGTTGTATATTGAACACGATTATTTATACTTATGCAGTTGCATACAATTGAAATAAAAATTCAGCATGAAACACTGTTATTAGTATTTTCCCTTGAACTGCTTTCATTCCTGTAACTTAAGGCACATCTCTGCCCTACTCCATGTTGCACCCCTTTTAGGGACCTGCTAGCTGGCTGTTTTGCATGAGCAAATGAGAAGATCTGCATAGCTGAGTATCGTGTCTCAGGCAGTGGCTGATGTAGATTGGCATGGGGTGGTTATGGGCACCCTGGTGGATACCCTGGCTGGTAGTTAATAACAGCAGGAGGCTGTAACATGACATTTCCATATTTCTTCTAAACCATGTATCACCCTTCATTACAATGGGTAAGTATGGGTGTGTGTACCTTCCTTCAAAATACCCAATCTTTATTAGGTTTTTTATTTCTGCTACATTTTCAGCTTTAACAAATCCCTGTAGCATGTTTCAAAATACCCAACCTTTACTTTTTTTTTAGTTTTTGATAAAATTTTCAACCTTAACAAATCCCTGTAGCGTGTTTTAAGTGCAGTGTTTTCTTCAGTTTTGAAATCTCTACCCCTTGAATGTAATAAAATTATAAATTTTTTCTCATTATAGAAGATAGATTAGGTGTGGTGATCTGCACAAGGGAGATGGAGGAGGGCACCTTAGTATCCAATGGCCTCTGAAAGAAAATCCTTTTTTGTGGAAGGAGAAACAGGGCAGGACTATTGCTCATCTGATTTTCATCTTTACACTTCTTGCAGAGGAGTGGTATCTTTACTGTTCCATTGCTGGAAGCGTTGCACAGCTGAATGTCACGTGCTGGTGAGTGTGCCCAGCTGGGGGGTATTTTTGCTCACTTTTTACTGTACTATTACATTGTTTACTCTCTGGGTTTTGTCTGTACAAGACCAGGTTCGGCAATGTTGTGGCATCACTTCTGCTGCTTTGCTCTCAAACTGTTAAGTGAGGGGAAGCTGTATGTCATCCCCTACCCTTCCAACTTGCTGCAACCCAGCAGAACAGTCAGTCTGCAAAATCAGTGCACTGACGTGGAGTGTAATGAGATGGGGCACGAGAGAGCAGGATCCAGCAGCTAAGGGAAAGGAAATTGCTTGAATTGAGGGTTGACTCGATCTAGTTGCCCTGCCTGCTAGGGACTGTCTGGTTATGGACAACAGCAGTCAACCTTTCCTAAGGAGGCCTAGAAACCTAGATTTCCATAGTGTTTGGCGCCAGAGGAACAGCGTAGCGTAAGGTGTTTGCATTGAGGAATTGGTCTTATTTGTTGGAAAAGACCTTTAAGATCAAGTCCAACTGTAAACCTAACACTGCCAAGTCCACCGCAAAACCATGCCCCAAGCACCACATCTACACATCCTTTAAATACCTGCAGGGGTGGTGACACAGCCGCTTCCCTCGGCAGCCTGTTAGAATGCCCGACAACCCTTGCAGTGAAGTAACATTTCCTAATATTCAATCTAAATCTCTGGTGCAACTTGAGGCCATTCCCTCTTATCTAGTCACTAGTGACTTAAGAGACCAGCATCCACCTCACCACAACTTCCTTTCAGGTAATTGAAGGGAGCAGTAAGGCCTCCCCTCAGCCTCCTCCAGACAACCCCAGAGTCTTCAGCTACTCCTCATAAGACCTCTGGTCCAGGCTGTCCACCAGCTTTGTTGCCCTTCTCTGGTCACGTTGTAGCAACTCAAATGTCTTTCTTGTACTGAGGGATCCAAAATCAAACACAGGACTTGAGGTGCAGGCTCACCAGTGATGAGTGCAGGGGGACGTTCACTTCACTGATCCTGCTGGCCACACCATTTCTGATATAAGCCAGCAAGCTGTTGGTGGTCTTGGCCACCTGGGCACGCTGCTGGCTCACATTCAGACAGCTATCGACCAACACCCCTAGGTCCTTTTCCAATGGACAGCTTTCCTGCCACTTTTCCCCATGCCTGTAGCATTGTATGAGGTGGCTGTGTCCCAAATGCAGAGCCCGACACTTGGCTTTTTTGAGCCTCATGTAATTGGCTCCAGCCCATCCAGCCAACTTGTCCAGGTCTTTCTGTAGAGTCCTCCTTCCCTCAAGCAGATCAACCCTTCCACCCAACTTCGTGTCATCTGTGAATTTACTGAGGGAGCACTCGATCCTCTCATCCAGACCACTGATAAAGATGTTCAACAGAACTGACCCCAACACTGAACCCTGGGGAATAGCACTTGTGACCGACTGCCAACTGTATTTAACTCCGTTCATCACAACTCTCTGGGCTTGGCCATCTAGCCAGTGTTTTTTTCAGCGAAGAGCACTCCTGTCTAAGTCATGAGCAATCAGTTTCTCCAGGAATATGCTGTGCAAAACTGTGTCGAAGTCTTTACTAAAGTCTAGGCAGACAACATCCTTAACCTTTCCTTCATCCAATAGGTGGGTCACCTTCTCATAGAAGCAGATCAGGTTAGTCAAGCAGGATCTGCCTTTCTAAAACCTGTGCTGACTGGGCCTGATCACCTGGTTAGCCTGTACATGCTGCATGATGCTACTCAAGATGATCTGCTCCATAACCTTTCCTGGCACTGAGGTCAGAGTGGCAGGTCTGTAGTTCCCCAGATCCTCCTTCTGGCCCCTCCTGCAGATGTGTGTCATGCTTGCTAATCTCCAGTCAAGTGTGCTCTCCCTCTTTAGACAGGACTGTTGATAAATGTTTGAAAGTGTCTTGGTGAGGACTTCTGCCAGTTCCTTCAGTACTCTCAGGTGGATCCCATCTGACCCCATAGATTTGTACATGTCTGTGGGGAGTAGCAGGTCAGTAACTGTTTGGGCTTGAATTACGGGGTCTCAATTCTGGTCTCCATCCCTGTTTTCCAGGTCAGGTGGCTGAGTACCTGGAGAACAACTGGTCTTACTGTTAAAGACTGAAGTGAAGAAAACATTAAGTACCTCAGGCTTTTCCTCATCCATTGTCACTAAGTTTCCTCCCACATCCAACAAAGGCTGGAGATTCTCCTTAGCCCTCCTTTTGCTGCTGATATATTTATAGAAACAGTCTTAATCATCTTTTAAATCACTAGTCAGACTATGTTCTAGTTGGGCTTTGGCCCTTCTTATTTGCTGGGTGTATAATGTCTCAATATCCTTCTAGTCCTCCTGAGTGGCCCGCTTCTTTTTTCCAAAGGGCACAAATTTTCGTTTTATAACTGAGTTCTCATCAGAGCGCTCTGTTCAGCCACTCTGGTCTTCCCCACCAACTCATTTGCTGGCACATCGGAGCAGCCTGCTCTTGTGCCTTTAAGACTTTCTCCTTGAACAATGCTTGGCCTTCCTGGGTTCCTTTGCACTTCAGGACTACCTCCCAGGGAAGGCGCTTGACCAGTCTCCTAAACAGACCAAGGAATGGCCTCCAGAATTCTGAGGTGGCAGTTCTGCTGACCCCTCTCCTCACTTCTCCAAGAATCAAAAACTCTATCATTCCATGACCACGATGCCGAAGATGATCTCCAACCATCACATCACTGACAAGCTTTTCTCTGTTCATAAATGACAAGTTCTTCTCTCTTCATGAACAAGACGTCCAGTGGGGCACCTTCCCTGACAGGCTCATTCATAGGCTTGTGTCAGGAAGTTATCCTCCACACTCTCCAGAAACTTCCTAGACTGTTTCCTCCCTGCTGTATTGTACAGCAGACATCTGATAAGATTGAAGTTCCTCATGAGAACAAGGGCTAGTGATCACAAGGTCTCCCCCAGCTGCTTATACAATCATTTGTCTGTCTCTCCATCCTGTTTGGGAGGTCTGTAACAGACTCTCACCGTGACATCTGTCTTGTTGGCCTTCCCCCTGATTCTTACCCATAAACACTAAACCATATCTTCACCATCGTTAAGCTCTAGGCAACCCAAACACTCCCTAACATATGGGGCTACCCCACTACCTCTCATTCCTTCCCTACCCCTTCTGAAGGGTTTGTAGCCATCCATTGCAGCACTTCAGCTGTGAGAGTCACCCCACCATGTTTCCACGATGACAACTATGTTATATTTTTCCTGCTGCACAGTGGTTTCCCACTCCTCACCTGGTTGTTGCCCATGATGCATGTGTTGGTGTACATGTCACCTTCTTAGAGGAACACCCCTTAATTCCTTTGAGGTGTTTCACTGGTGTTTCCCTCTTGATTCCAGTAGCCCCTGGCTTGTCTCTGTACAATTTCAGCTGTGCTCCAGTGTACCCAGCATATCTCAGACAGGCAGACTGAGATACCTCACCAGCACCGTATCATTCTAACCTTGCTATGTTGTCCCTCCACTTGTTTTGGGTAAGCCTGATATTATTCTCCTACCCCTTCAAGTCTGGATTAAAGCCCTGTCAATAAGCCCTGTAAACTGCTGAGCAAAGATCCTCTTTTCTGTTTGAGAAAGGTGAATCCCACCTCAGTAAGCCAGTTACACTTTGAGGAAGTCATGTCTGTAGCAGGGCTGACCTGTTTAATGTCAGCACTAGAGCTGTAAATCACACTATGGTTACACATGACAGACGTGAGGCTCCCATCAGACCCTTAGTCAAATGCACATACTTTGTCTTGTCACTGGTTTTACTTACTTGCGATTGCAGTAAGAGGGGTATAGTCATTCAGTAAAAGTAATAAATCTGCATGTCTTTTTTTCCCCCCTCTAGCTCTTGTGTATCCTTTTGGAGCAAAGAACACAGCCCAACTCCAATTTCACTCCAGGAAGGTACACACCAGAAGTGATGGGAAGTAGCTATTAGCAGCAGGAGCACCTGCTAGGTCAACTTCTGGCTGGCCCAGGAAAGACTCCTAACCATTGGCATTGGTTTTCTGCACCATTCAAAGCACATGTAGAGCCAAGAAACTGCAGAATTTTCATCAAATCTGCAGGTTTCATGGTTCAATTTGAAATCATTCCTAATCTGCTAAATATGGAATCTAGTAAATAGTCCCAGATCAGGGCCTGCCCTGGGGCAAGAGATGGACTGGCAGAGGTTCAATGGTCTGGAGCTTTCTTAGGATCAAAAACATTCTAAAGAAATCAGAGAGATTAGACTCTTTCTGTTAATCCTGCAGGAGCAGGTCTGTTGTGACTGTCACTCTTGAGTCTGTTCTTCACAGAAAGTTTTTTCTTTCAGCAAAGCAGGGTACGTTAATGCATTTGATAGAGGGTCAGGGTTTGTTTCGTTCTTTTTTTTCTTGTGTTTTTGTTTGTTTGTTTGTTTTGCACTGGGTGGTGGTGGTGGTTTGGTTTTCCTTTTTTTAGAGAGAGCAATGTTTCCATTTTGGTCCTTGGATATTCCCTTTCCAGGTGCATTAGTAGCTGGGACACCAGTGCTAAAATTGAATTGAGTTGAAGTGGGATTTCTCAATAACAGAAGTTATTAATGTTCAAGGCTCAAGTTGTGTTTTATTTTTCCAGTTCTCAAATAAATTTTTTGTTATTTTTCAAAATTTATAATACAATTAGAAAGGGTATTAAAAAAGTTAAGAAAATTCAAGTCACAAAGGAAAACAGTAAATTGTCTTTCATCTTAATATAATTGCTATGCATCTTTTCTATATTTTGATTGTAAACTTATAGTTGTTGGTAATTTCGTTTAAAATAGCGAGCCCCCCAACAGAAAAAGACACCGCAAGATAAAATAGCCAGGACAATGGCGATGACTCCTGCAGTGCTGATCTCACATGAGAGCGAGATGGTGGCCAGTTGAGACCCAGCTAGCGATTTGGGTTCAGAACATCTTGTCCCTTCAGGATCTTCAATTTTATCCAGATTCTTCTTGTACCAGGTGATTAAACCAATATTGAGGCATGTGCATTCCAGAGGGTTGTAACTTAAATTGATTACGTAGTGGCCAGCTAGAGATGCTAACTTATCATCTGGTATAATATGAATCCTGTTGTGGGCAAAATTGAGATAGATGCTCTTGAGGCTTGAAAATGCATCTGTGCTGAATGCACTAAGTTTGTTGTGGCTCAGATCAACATGCCGTAACTTCTTGAGGCTGTGAAATGCTTGGTGACCTATTGCTGTCAGTCCACAGGATGATAAAATTAGCATCTCTAAATTGGATAGCTGTTGGAACAGTTTGTCCTCTGGCATGATCCCTGACTCAAAGTTATTTTGACTAAGGTCCAGGAGCCTGAGGTTTTCCAGGCCTTGAAAGAGATGCTGAAAGCTAGTATTAATGTGGGAGGAGGAGAGATTCAGCACTTGCAAGAGATGTAAATTTCGGAAAGGACCCTGTGAAGCGTTGATATGAAGAGGAGTGAAAGCTAGGTCCAGCAGCTCCAGATTAGCACTATCCTTAATGAGCATATCTTGGAGGTGGAGCTTTGTGTTGTGGCTGAGATTCAGATACTGAAGACTGCTCAAACCTCTCAGTGCTTTGTCGCAGCAGTCAAAGCTTTCAACATGACTCATACTCAAATCAAGGTGTCGAAGCTTTGCCAGTTTCTCCAAACAGCCAGAGCCCAGCTGCAGGACCGGCAAGTTCCCCTTGATGTTGAGGTGGGTGAGGGAGGGGAAGGCAGCAGAGCTGATATTGCAGAGGTGTTTGAAGGAATTCACATTGACAACTAACTCTGTAAGCAAGCTCATACCACTGATGCTGGGGGGCAACACGCTGATGTGGGTTTGAGTTAGGTCCAGCTTTCGGAGCTTGGTCAAGCACTGAAATGTGGTGGCATTTAGGTTTCTGAAGTGCCGTAGTTGCAAATAGAGATCTTTGACAGAGATATCACAGAGGCCTTGTAAAACATCTGGGCTTATGTAGCTCTCCTTTTCCATCATGTGAAATGTTCCCAACCAAAGGGTCTCAACTGTGGAATTCTGTATCCCTGCCAGGACCCCAGGGATGTCAGTGCAGCCCCCAAAGTCCAAACTATAGAAATGGGACTGGAAAGCTCCAGGTTCAACGTGTAAAACATCATTGCCTTTAAAGATGAGAGTTATATTGTTGGTTTTCTGCAGAACTTGGACATCTTCTGTTGTGATTGCTTTTATGTTGTTCATTTGAAAGTCAAGGTATTTGAGGTTTTGAGTTGGAAAATTGGGAGGGAGCTGCAATGAAGAGATGTGATTGCTGCCCAGGAGGAAGGTATCCAGACTGTCCAGATTTGTCATTGGAATAAAAGATATACTGGTTATTCCTGTCTGTGTTAAGACAAGTTGACTCAGGGACTGAGGGCCAGCAAATGCTGTGTCAGACAGAAACATCAGCAAGTTCCCAGTCAGCACAATTGTTTTCAGCTTCTTATTGTTGTGAAAGGCGCCATCGTACACCCAGTTGATTTGACACCTGGAGAAAGCAGCAGAAACCAGTGTCAGTGGCCTGTCATGCAAAACTCTTCCTGCGTATACGATAACCCGAACTGCATTTCTCTGTAAGAACTCATGATCAGTTGCCTTTACCAGGATAAATGTGTCATTCTTTTCTAGTGATGCATGCCTGGTATTTGTAGGCTTACATTGAAATACAGGGTCCTGGTGAGAAGAAAACCTGCCTTGAAATAATGGTTGTGTGGAGGCGTTTGTAGAAGGAGACAGGAGATTTATAGCATCAGGCTTAGTACAGTGAAATCTCTTTTCCTACAGAAAAAGACAAGGACCAAACCTGTCTTTCTCTAGGGTTTAGGAAAAAATATCTTTATAGAAGAGTGACTAGAAGGATTGCTTTAGTGACTGTGCTGTCACTACTGTATTAGCTGCAGTAATCAATGGAAATCCTATATTTTGTCCACTGTCCTGCAAATTATTATTAGCCTCTGCTTAGCCAAATACTTCACAACTGTCTGCAACTGCTACTGTTGTTTTCATTATGAAAGCAGGGAGATGCTCCTCAGTTGTGCCCCAGAAGCCAGCTTCAGGCACATGGTTTGACCAACCTGGTGTGCAGAACCGATGATGTTCTTCCTTACCTTGTTAAATCCAGGTAGAGGAGAGACTTCAGCTTAGAGAATGTTGAATTCTGGAGGGCAGGGAGCATGTTGAAGCTGAAGTCAATGATTTCAGTTGTAACAGGTAGTTTTTCAGGAATTTCCCTCAGTCCTAAACCATCACAGCTATAACTTTTATTTACAATAATCTGTGGAAGACATATGGTGAAACTGCAAGAGGTATGTACTTTGAACATTTAAACTATCATATGTAAAAAAGTACAAACTAACTAATAGAATTTTTAATTATTCAAAAATGTAGCAGCCAGAATCCTAGGAAGTTTTGGTGCAGGCTTCTGATGCACAATCCTGAGGTTTTGTGGAGTGTATTTTTAAAATTAATGCCTTGAATCTCTCTCGTGCTAATTTGAAGTGTACGTCAGCTGTAGTACTCTCTTATCAAAAGTTTTCCTATCAAAGGTAGAACATATGAGGATTGTTTACTCTTCTGGATGAATTATTAGCCCCTAAGAAATAATCTCCATGAAGTAGTTTTAAATTCTGAATTTCCTGAGTCTTGTAATAAATCTTATTTTAAGAGAAGTCTTAAGAAAACCTTATGGAGAAGAGATAAAAAAGAGCAGATCTGGGAATGTTTCTAGAAGGAACATGTGCAATTAATTGGATTTGAACTGCAGTTATGTGATGCATTAAGAGGATGGCAGAAAGGGTTTTTTCAGGCTAGGCAAAGATCATACGATATGCTGAGTCTTTGAAATTCCCACAAAGGCTTTTCAGTGTAACTGAAGTAGGGAAGTCTACTCTGTGTATACCAGAAAAATTCATTGACCTGTTTTTGCCTGCGGATTACATGGAAGTCCACAAGAGCCTAGGACTATGCCATTCAGGGAAACTCTGGCCTGGAGTAGCTCACTACACTGCTCAAGACAGTGTGGATATTCAGAGCATTGCCCTCGTCCCAGCTGCCAGAGAGTGACGGGGAGCAGGGGAGCAGCCAGCAGAGTGCAACCTGCCTCCTCACCCAGCCCTGCTAAAGAAAGCCCTGGGTGGTTATAGGGCCAGCCTGGGAGGGTTGGGGTCCCTCAGGCTACGTGGGAGTTACAGCGTTGGAAATATCCTGCCAGGAAGCTCAGAGATGTTCTGCTTGCAGGGAAGGAAAAGTTTGTCATAGAATCGTAGAATCAGCAGGTTGGAAAATACCTCATGGATCAGCAAGTCCAACCATTCCTATCATCCTATTATATTACACAGTCAGCCAGCCTGACCATTTTAGTGAGGTTTGAAGCTATTTGTATTAGCCTTTGGGCTTATAGAAAGCAAACAGAGAAGATGGAATGTCCAGTGAGAAGTGCATTGGAGCCGAGAGTCTGTGGTGGGCAGAGGTGTGCGCCGTGTGGGGCAGGAGCACGTGGCTCAGCAGAGTTTTGTTGAGGTGCACATGCATGGGCCCTGGGGGAATGGTGCATGAGGTTCAAGTCTTTCTGTCAGCGTGGGATCGTCAGTGGGACAAAATCACACCTATCTGTGGCTTAGGAGAGGCAGGTGGGCAGTGGATGCACTTGGTAACCTCACTGGAGGGGAAAGAGCAGTATTTGTTTCAACCCACAAGCTGGACACGGTGAAAAATATTTTCCTTTCCAACAGACACAAGTCCTGTAACTGAAGGGTGCTGGGGAGCACGCCACAGCCCCGTTGGCGTGAGCAGAGGTGCTGGTAGGGAGTGGAAAGGGACTATCACAATGAAATGCCCCATGCAGGTGCGGAGTGTGGCACCTCCCTGTGCTGGGGCCCAGCTGGAGCTCGGCAACGTGCAGGCACTTGGCACAACCTTGGGGAAGCAAGACAGGTTAGTACCCACTGTAGCATGGGGGCTTACTCCAGCCTAGAAACACCAAAATAGTATAGCACTGGTGACTATAGAAATGGTAAAATATAGACTTAGAAAAGCCACTGCTTTCAACACTGGTAAGCCAAGAAGGACTTGTGGAGCTAACTACCGTGACGTGTGGTTTCGACAGATAAAAAATGTTCAGCTGTCACTATAAATGAGAACAGTGTCTGTGTTTTGCCATTTAATTAACATAGAAAGCAAGTTCTTTCTGTGCTTCAGGGCATGGAACAGCTCTTGGAAGGAGCTGAGGAGCAACCATTCCCTGGAGGATCCTACTGTGCAATACAGAGTGCTTGGAGATTTGTACATTTAATTCAGTGAAGAATATGCTATTGGCCCCAGCTCTGTACTGTGTAGGGCTGGGTTTCCATGGTGTTTCTTCCCTAAATTAAAATCCTTGCTCTTTTTCCCTTGTCTCCCCCTCAAAAAAAAACCAAAACAACAAACCCATCCAAACAAACAAATGCAAATTATAGGTCAGACTTTCTCCCTACCCATGGAAAACCCCTGGTACTCTCTTATCATTCTCATCTGGTATCTCACATCAATCAAACAGCAAATAGAGACACCATCATCCCACCTCTGTGTACAAATTCCTGCATGGAGAGCACAAGCATAAGGGACAAAATCCTTTCATGTGTCCCCTGTCTAGCTCTGATATCTGCTGAACACCCCTGTGAAATTTCATTGTCCTTTTGAGTCCTCTTGGGAGGTGAAGTATGGTGCTGGTTTGACAGGCTTCCAAAGTCCCCAGCAATGGTAAGAGAGCATAAAGGTACATGGATGCATGGGTGTAAGAAGTAGGAACAGTGACTGATGTCCCAGAACACATCTCAATACACCCACCTTTTTTGTCTAATAAAGGCCTTCAAAGCCACCTGAAAGAAGCCCCTTGGGAACTGAAAGCAAGTAAACATTCACCAGAGACTGATCCTTTACAGACACAGCTCCTGTATGTCTAGAGGGACTGGCAGCTGTCACTCACCTCCACGCACATAGTCTCTGCAGTGCCGGATGCTTTGCAGCTGATGCAGGCAAGTGTTGTAAAAAGCAACAGGTGTAGCTCCCAGGCCATGGTGGAGTGATGCAGGTTGCTAAAATGGACAATCTTGTGCTATTTGACCTTAATGAAGGTAAGACAGGGCAGCGAAGATCGAACAAACTTCATGAGTTGGCTGGAAAGGAGGTTGTAAAGAAATGCTTGCTGGACCTCTTGGGCTCAGTGTGAGAAAAACAGTAACTTTGGAGTGAAAGAGGAACTTCCCTATTTTAAATACAGTCAAATGACTGTGCACTGATGCGGTTCTGGGGCAGAAGATTTTAAAAAAATTGAAAGTAAGGGAAATTGGTCTTTATACTTGTACCGCTAAATATGGGAGGGTTAGTTTAGCGTGAAATAGGAGGTAGAGTGAGAAAACAACAGCTGAGTCTGCAATGTCGCCCCAAAGGAAAATTTAATCCAATGGAAAGATTGAATCGAACAAAACTGGTGCATCACTTCTGGAAGTTACAAGAACTTGTAAAATGACTGAAATATAGGAACAAGACCTGTGCCTATATTGCTGCAAAAAGGATCACAATGTGAAACGTGCTTCTCTCATTACAAACAGTAAAGCTGAAAAACAATCATTTAATCTGACAATGAACCTATCCCTCTTGTATTTAGATCAGAGGTAATGATAATTTTTCTGAAGGGGTACAATACTTCTAACCCTCTCTAATATGGATGGCTGCAGGTGGAAGTGTCTTTTACGTGCTGCCTGAGACTGCACTCTAGCCTGTCTTCTCCTTTCTTAAGTGACAGAGATATTAGCTAGGCAACTCTGTTTTCAGAAGGCTTAACTGTGTCTTTTTCTACACCACCTAGTAGAGAAAGGCGTGATGAAAACGTACTGGATTCAGCAAATGGTCCCCAGCACGATGTGGAGATGACAGGTGAGCTGAACCACAGAGCTGATCTAGCCCCAGTAACTTGACTGGATCAGTGAAGCTTCCAGCAATCAAGGTGCCACCTGGAAAGCACCAAGCTCAATACACAGAATCACAGAATCACAGAATCACAAGGTTGGAAAGGACCCATTGGATCATCGAGTCCAACCATTCCTAACACTCCCTAAACCATGTCCCTTAGCACTTCATACACAGGACGATCGAGACATCTGGAGTTCTCTGGTGCCAGGGACACACACAAAATCAACAACTTTGGCTCTTGAAATAGTGTATGAAGGCCACAGCAGCACTGGTAGCTAAAGCTGATGCATACGTCAGGTTTTACCTGAGCTGTGCTGTGCTTATCCCTGCGGGGGTGGGGGGAGTGATCAGCATGGCAGGAGCAAAGCTTAAAATCCAGTTCAGAGCCAATCCTCTTTTGCAACTTTGCCTAAACCTGTTGAGTGTGCTGTTGCAGCTGGTGAGCATGGAGAGGAGACAGCATCAATGCCCTGCTGCTATATTTGTTTGCTGCTAGGATGCTTCTGTGCTGATCTGATTTGGCTGTGTCTTTTTTTTAATATCCTCCTTTATTTATAAAATTCGAGAGAAAATAACTTATCTGAATGACCAGTTAAAAAGGTCACTCCATATCCCACTAACAGCTCTGTTTCTTTCCCAGTCAGTTCCGCATTTTCTGGAAATCCTGGTCCCACTGCAGCTGATAGCAAAAAAATAAGAGGAATTTCTTGTTTGGGGTATTAGCTCCTTGTTTGTTTGCTACTTTCCATGCTAAGGTTTGGGGTGTTGTAGTCTGCCTCACTGCACTTCCCTGGCTGACAGCAGTTTGTACTTACATTTGCGCCCTGTGCCTTGTTTCTCGCAGGCTACAAGCTCCAGTGACGTGGATGCTTCCTCAAACTTCCTATATCGGAAACCTCAGATTTAAGATAAATATGTTGTTTCAGAAGAAAAGTCCTTTAAATCAGTATGGGATATCAGCTGAAGGTAGTTCTGCTTGTTCCTGCAGTGCAAGTGCATTACTATGTGTTGTGGAAATTCTGTGTGACATAAAGGGGTATAAATATCTCCAGAAATTTATTTTGTGATGGAGGTGGCTTTGAGAAAATGGGAAGCTTTATGATGCAAATAAATAATTCCAGGGCCTGCCTCAATTTTTGCTAGTGAAGAATTCATTATGGAATTGGTGTGAGATGGCTGAAGTTCATCTTATCCATGTGCACAAGCAACTGCTGAGCTTTGTAAAAGTGAGTGATGGTTAGAGGTGTCTGAATTATTCATTACATGTGCTCATCGTCTGGTTAATTTTGCTCCTTCTGCTCATAAAGAAGTCAATGGGGAGGAGGTAAGTGTTATGGCAGCAGTTAGAGGGAGGGAATTTTGGGGCTAGCAGGGAGCTTTGCTGTAGGTGTTTGCAGCGGGCTCAGGCTTGGCCAGGCTTCAGCCTCTCAGTAACCATGGCTGCGGCACCCAGGGACATGGCAGGCTGATGCACTTCTTGTGTGAAACAGAGGGAGATCTCCGTTTCTGTATGCTTTCTTCTTTTAATGATGGTGTTTGATACTCCCAAGTGCTGGATCTTTTCTCCACCACTACATTTGAGGGGTTGAAAGACCACAGGGATCACTAGTGGAGTGCCCTCTAGAATACTGTTCTGTTCGTAATATTACTTTCTACATGCTTGTCTGAAAGTCTTCCCACTCTGACAGAGGGGAATTTAAGAGCAAATGAAAACCAGTGGTAGTAACTGGCTTTAGTGTGATGGTGATCGTTGCTGAGTGCTCGTGAGACACTGGATGCTGCAGGGGACTGAGTAAATCACTCCCTCTGCACTGACCCCCTGGCACCACCCCACCCCACAAACAGGTTGCGCCACCCTGCAATCAAAAAGTCCCACAGAGAGGGCTGCATATCCCCCCAGAAGTTCTCTTTTTTCTAAACTGACTTCTGAGGTAGACACGGGAACGGCTCATGATGCTTACCCAAACATGATGAGTCAGTCACTTATGGGGTGAAACCAGTGACAGTGGCCCTGCCCCCAGTAAAAATCTGTGTCCATCCTAGCTGGCTGGGACCATGGTGGTGAATTGTTGGTGTGTTCCTCAGCCCAATCAAGTGGCACAGACATGGGCATCATGTGGGCTGCTGGTGTGATGCTGAAGTCACAGGATGCCAAATCCCAACTCTGCCACAGAAAGGTGGGTCCTGTTTCTGGGTAGGATCCTGGGTCCTGCAGGACCCTTTCTGTCTGAGCAGGAAGACAGCTGATTAGGTCAAGGGAAAACCCTGTTGTCAAGCCTGGCTGGCCAGCCCTGCTCCTCCTGGTCTAGCCCTTGTCTCGGGAAAAGCTGTTGGTCTGAGCACTGAGCACAGCACCTCCAAATCACCTGGCCACTGAGGGGTCCCGCCGGTGGGATGAACCTGGGAAATTGCTCATCTTCCAGGGCTGCCTTGGAAAAAGTGTGTAATGTGTAATGACTGTAGGAGCAAGTGGGAATCAATCTAAGGCATTAAAAAAAAGTGCAATGAATTGCATATATATATTATATATTTATATAAACCAGGCTGTAGTACCCTCAGTATTCCTATGAGATGTTAATTGTCTCTCATTAAAGAGATGAATCATGTCAATCTCTGGTTCTTCTGTAGTTCTGAAGAAGGAGGGATTGGCAACTCAACACAGCAGGGCTTCCAAAATACCTGTCTATACAGGATCAAAGGATTAATATAATTTTCAGTCATTTCCATCAAGGATGGATTTCAAGATTTTTCTTGTTTGTTGTTTTATTCGGTACCACAAAAAAAGCACAGGAATCCAAATGGTTGCTTTAAATGAAAGAAGTTAAGATACTAGACTGGGATTTGCCTTGAGGCAGTGGGATTTGGGCCGTGACCATTCCCCCATTGTGGCCACGAGATACTCCTAGAGGAATCACATCATCACGGAGCACCACACCATCATCCCTGCCCTGCCACAAACCTGCATTTTCCAGCAGGAAAGCCAGTGCAAGAGATGCTATGGGCTCAGCCTGTGCTCCGACGAAAAGTCTAAAACAAGGTGACGCAGCAAAAGCATAAATCACGTGCAGAGAGAAAAAGCTCTCATAAAATTTGTCAGGCTTTACCAGACTTTATGCGAAACCTCTCTGCTTCATGCTGCAGCAACTGGTGTATCTGAAACCCTAAACAAGGGCAAGAGGCAGCAGCCAGGTGTTCTCTCCGGCCCACACTCTACATGCGTGTCAACAATGTCCTTTTGCCTGCCCTTGGTGGTGATGGGGACACAAGGACAAGAGTTGCAGGACTCTGCCTGCAATGCCCTCCCCAGCTGGCCACCAGCCGGTCTGGTATGAGTTTCAGGCAGCAAGGAGCAAGGCTGAAGCTTCCCACCACCCCAGGGATTCCTCTTCCTCTGCTTTGCCACTGATCCTTGGCTAAGAACCAAACCACCATCTTCTATAGTCTGGCACTGATGGTTGATGTTAATGCTGAATGCATGCCATGGCTTCGACCTGAAATTTCCATGACTTGAGCAAACACGTGCACTGGTAGTGACCTGGATGCCCCTTGAGAAAGGGAGAAAGAACGACTAGGGACACAATGTGATCACTGCATACAGAAAGATCCAAACAAACAGGGTGAGCGCTCCTCTGTCTGCCCTTCCATGAATGGCTTGTTTTCACCTGGATTTTATTTGAGGCAGCTTTCAAAAGGTTTGATGGTGAAGGTACTCAGCTAGGGCACTGCTGCTGTGCCATGTCCTGGAACCCCTGGGTTTTGGGAGAGCATCAGTGCTATTTTTTGAGTAGGCAGGGTGAACAAACTTTCAGCTGATGATCGCAGCTTGCTGGAGGCCAAGGGAAGCCAGGCTTCCTGGCCCTGGCGCCTGCATCCTGCGCTTGGCCTGCCAGCCAGGAAGCTGGGTTCGCCACAGCTGAGGCATGTGGAGCGGTCTGAAGTCCTACTGAATGCAAACTGAAAATAATCAGGACAAAGGCGCTACGCAGGAAGGAAATTGCTGACAGGAATTAGCAACTGATCCATCAGCAACTGATGTCTTGTACATCCACATTTCATCTGCAAAGGGGGATGTCTCCTACACTCTCCCCGCAGATACTGTTTCTGTATAAATAAGCTTGTTGTGTTATCCTCTTTGATTAGCATGTGTTTTCTAAAAATCAAGAAGTTTCGAGGATCTCAGTGCTGGAGCCCCGTGTTACTCTGTGAAACAGCTGTAGACTTTTTCCTATCTCAGAAATGCAGCCCCTGTTCCCTGCTAAGCAAGAAAAATACCCAATGTTCTTGCTCCCCACGGGTTACATCAGTTCTACAAAGCCAAGATAAAAGGCAGATTTCAATGATTAATAACAAGCTGTTCTTCCTCTCTCTGAACAATAGAGAATCTGACAAACTGGGCTGTGCAAGTCTTGCACGCTAGATTTTAGACAGACAAGTGAGAAATCTGGTTGCATCTGTAAGTACAACTTGAGTAGCAAGCAAAAAAGAATTAAAATTAAAACCCTCCCAAGTTTTCCCTTTCCTCAGCTGGTCTCTGTGGAGAGTAGCTTGGCACAGCTTTGAGGAAAAGGAGCTTCCTGGTCCTTGCATGGAGAAGCTGGACTGATCCCCGTGAGTTGTACTTTTGTTGGATTTGGCTTGCTTTGGCTGGCTACAGATATTAACCTTGCAATGGGAGGAAACTGGGCAAAGATAAAGAAAAAGAGCCAAACCGGGGGAGGCAGTGTGAGTTCAGGCTATTTAAAGAACTTTTGGTACAGAGGCTTTGAAATAACAAAAGAGCATCTTAAAAGGAAGTCCTGTTGCTAAGCGACGTTGACTGCTGTGCATAGAGCTCAGGAGGAGAGGAGAGAAACCGCCCCCTCCGCTTTCAAGTCAGAAATCCTGGTAAGGTGCATTCATGATCCAGGCAACATAGCTGCGTTTGAAGTAGGTTGGAAGTGTCCCACATTATGTCCTGTCTGAGTGAGTGTTTCCATGGCCCTTTGGTACAGGGTGGCTATGTGTGGGTAACTGAGAGGGGGTTTTGAGATTGCTGAAATGCAGCAGTAGGCTGCACCTCTGGTCAGGTTGGGCAAGAATGAGAGAAATCCAATACTGCCATGATGATGTAAAAAAAAATGTAGTTCATGCTCAGCCACATGGCTTAGGAACCTGAAATGAAGTCTCTGCACAGTTTAAGCTGCTTCAATTTACTTCTCAAGTTTCTTTCTTCTTTCTCCCCCATTCATGTGAATAAATTCAGCTCATTTTATACTGCTGGTCTTTGCCAGGTAAGCATTCATGCAGCTGCTGGCTTGTATGCTGTGCTGGTTATAACTGCATATGAGGCAACAAGTTAAAATGCTAGCTGCTCCAGTCAGGAATATGTTGATGACCTAAGTATATTTTGCCACTGGGTAACATTCACTCCTTTGTCCTTAAGATGCTCCAGAGACATGGCTCTGAAGTCCCTATCCTCACAGCCATCTTGCCATATTGCCAAGCGTGAATTCTTGACTGATCTTGTTTGTTGATTGGAGAACAAATCAACCTTACTGCTAAAATTAAGTGTTTCATTCTCAGAGGAGCTACTGAGAATTTTGAAAGGGGAAGTTCTTACCACCCAGTTGGACAAATCATGTGGAAATGAGATGAGTGGTGCTGCACGTGCAGGGCACTATCATGGCAGTACTTGCTGCAGCCATGCTTCCTCCACCCACTGGCCTCAGCAGGTACCAATGACCTAGAGTCACAGGTCACTTCTTTCATCAGATATGTACTCCGGAAATCCCACCTGCGCTAACATCTGCTTTCATGTGGGTTATTTCTATATATTCTGAATAGCTTGTCCCTGCTTGCAAAGGTATGTGCAAGAAGAAGAGTGCCCAAAGTTTAGACTTGAGGAGTTTGTTAGGTCCAGGTCAGAGGTGGGCAGATTTAGTCCTCATTTACTCCTCAGTCCCCTGAAAGAATGCTTGACAAAAGTCCTACAGTATTGCCAGGGGTAACTATGCAGGTTGGTGATTAGTCTTTTGCACGTGTTTCATGTGGCAACTCAGTATTCGACAAGGTTTCGTTGCCAACAGACAAAGCATGTCAGAGCTTCACATTGCAACTTGGCTTGGTATTATTTCTTTTCAAATTGCCAACCCTCCCCAGCACCAATTGCTTTCATAGTAAAGCCATAAGCAAGCAATAGCCTTCTATTCGCTTTTGCAATAATTTTAAAAAGAAGTAGTGAAATGCTCAAGAGACCAGATCCTGAGAGTATACACTCTCTCAGGACAGTTAGGAGGAGCTGAACAACCACACCACTCTATGGCCTGCAGCAGGGAAGGCCTGGGATGGCTAATTTCCCTAGCCCTAAAGGAAGGGAGCTGCAGCAGGTCATGCAGTTCATTCCCATGGCCATCCTCTGTCCTCCCGCAGGTCATAATGCTGAAGTCTTGCAAGAATGGGCTTGGCAGATAGTGAGCACTTCCTCTAGAACCGGGGCTTGTTGCCTAACCACTCTTGCTATCATTTATAGGCTTTTTCCTCTTGGTGTAGCTATATTTTTCTTGCTGTAATTTAACTTATTACTTACTTTGCTGTGGACTGTTCAGAACAATCGATCCTTTCCTCCACCTAGCATCCTTCACCTAGCATTTGTAAGCTGTTGGCACTGCAGTGCCCATTCCTTTTGCTGCCTGTTTGGCTCCAGTGGCTATTGATCAGGGCCAGTGTCTCCAACTTGTAGAGACCAAACCATGTCTGAAGAAATATTCTCAGCAGATGCATGAAATATAGTTTGTCATGCTGCTGTGTTGATCTGAGCTGTACTGCCTGGGCCATCATAGGCTGGGCACTGCCCCTACATTTTAATAAAAAATGAAGCAGTTTCTGAAGTTGTGCTGCTGTGACAAATAGCAGTGTGCCTGCTGTGCGAGTGGTAACCCTACCCTGGCCGGAGTTTGCCTGGCCTGATTAAACAACACAGGCTAGGGGAGGCAATAGCACTGTATAAATGGTCTTTTTCACACGAGTTGAAATAACTCTCTGGAGGAAGATGGTGCAGTGAACAATGGCAGAAAGTGAAATTACTGTGATGCAGACGAGATTTCCAAAATTTGCTTCCCATGTTACCCTTTTATTTCATTTTACCACTTGTCTCTTCTGGTTTTTTTCTGCCATGTAAGCAGCATGTGGTTTTCTACTGGACTAAACCCTGCATTATTTGGTGTGAAGGAGTCAGGGATGGCATTGCAGAGTGAGCAGGGGCTCAGGAAGGTCCTAGTCCTGAAAGAAGAGGATAGAAGGAAGGTGTAGGACGTGTAATTTGCAACAGATTTAGTCAGAGGAAAATGTGGCCACTTACTCTGGGGAGACTTCCTTTAACCATGACTGTCTAGATTTGCAGTTAACAGCATTTTCCATGGTCTCATTTCTAATCTGCCATCAGTCCAGGCCTCATTATGATTAGAGTTGTGGGATCTCTATAGTGCATGCTGCTGTGCCTTTCCACTGGCATATCCTTGGACAGAGCTCCAGCTCTTGTGTCCATGCGCTGAGGGGCTGCAATTTGCTAAGGTTCTCCAGAATGCTCTCAGAACAGCAAGGTAATGCAGAGCTCCCCTGAAGTCAGAGGGGTAATTCATCTTCTTAGCATTATTTTTGTTTGTGCATATTGCAGGTAATTTCACTTTCAGCTGAAGAGATTGTTGCATTTTTGCTCAGTGATCTGCACTTTTGGCTTAGTGATGCCTTGTGTAGTTCATAAATGTTTGTCAGCCCTCTTAAGCCTAAAAGATTCTGTATTTTCCTAGGTGATTCTAAGTGGTGGTGGTGGTAACAGCGCAATACCAAAAGGACATGTCTTTTTGCTGAAATCTGCTTCTTGTTTTGCCTGTTCTTTAGGACATGGATTAAATAGTCTTGCAAGATAAAGTCTGTTATCAAAGGGTGAAACTCAGAGCCTGAGTAAGCAGGAAAATAAATTCAACAGTATATTAGGAAAGGAGGAGCAACTATTTAAAAATGTAGCCTCATGTATTTAATGCTGTGTACTTGCTTCATACTCATGATTGAAAGGGTTGCTTATCTAAACTGGAAACTCTTTCAAAGACAGGAGGAATGTGTTTGAGCTCTGTAGTACAGATGTTCCCCCTGATTTATGAGTACAGACACAAGGGTACAGACACTTCTAGAACAAGCTGCAAAATGAGAAGGGGGAATTAGGTGACAGAGATAAGAAAGAAATGCTGAGCAAGGTGCAGATGCAGCTGTAAATTAATTGATATAGGCAGGGAGTGATGGAGGGAGTTGGGGGTCTCTTTTCCAGACAGTCTGAAGTGGAGCTCTGTGTGCAGACTTTGAAGCCACCACACAGCTCCAAACATTCTTGTGAGCTCTGAGCATGACCATACACTAATGATATAAATATTAACAGATGATATTTCATCTTACGTCAAAAGTAAGATGAAATATACCATTTTTGGGTTTGCACGGAGATATTCTTCCTTTTTTTTTCAAGCCTGGAGCTCGGAGTGAAGCTCTGGAAGGGAAGGGACTAGATGAACTCCCGCAGAAAAGAATCAAAGCTGCTGTTGGCTCACCCACCCAAGGAGTACGCTGCCAACATTTTCTTACGGCTTTTGTCCCTGTTCGTTGTTGTTTGCCCTCGCTTCTGTTGCTGAATTCCACGAGGTGGAGCTGTTCTAACGTGGCTGTGGCAGCAGCTCCCGGGGAACAGTACACTACTGCATTATTTATTTTATTTCAATGGCAGTATTTTTGAAGCGGGTAGGCTTTTATGAAAAATCACAATCCAAAAAAAATCTCTGACTGAAACTGCTGGAGTTTGATGTACTTTCTGCCAGGCTGCGTCATTAAAAGGCTTCTTGTAAAAATCGCACCCAGGAGTTGCAGGTATGTGCAGAGCAGCAATGCCCCACTCTGGGGTAGCTGGAAGGGTGTGCATTGACCCTCACCTCTCTGGGAGGCTTATTTTCCTGTGCCTAGGGAAAACTCCAATGCCCGGTGTCCCTGGGGAGCACCTTGTATGTGCCTGCAAAGGTGGCTCCTCAACACCCACTGTCTTTCGCCCACAGCCCTGGTTTGAGGCAGGGCCTGCCTTTGCCAAGTTGTGATAACCCCCTCATCCAACACTTCTGTCCTTTTAAATGCATATTTTTTTACCTTGTTTTATTTCTTTCCATGGACCGCCTTCTCCCTTCTGCAGGACCAATTCATTCCCTCTGTGCAATGCCCCCATCGGCCCCATTGCCCACTGAGTCACACTCCAGAAAAAAATCATGCAAAACCTGTTGTTCTGTGATGAATGTCTGCAGACTCGATGGCCTGACCTGGCCTTTGAACAGGTCATACCCACAGAGCCAAGTTTCTCCTGCCCTTGTTGTTTTGGCATGTTTTCCCACTGCAGACCCTACAAACAGCAGCAGCTCAGGGAGAGGCTTTTATCTGAGGAGTGTCTACAGGAGCTGTCAAAATCAGGGCCAGGTTTATAAGCAGTATTTGTAATGCTTGAAAAGAGGGTGTCCTGAAAACCTCTTCCTCAACACTTGCCTTGTGAGCAGTTTTAGGGCAGTGCTGGCTTTGTTACAAGAAGCTGCTGTTCTCCCTTTAAACACTGGAGATAAGTGATATGTCTGTGGTGAGGCTCTGTTGGCAACGCATGCCTGCCCCAGAGCACGCAGACAGGCTCAGAGCTGGTGGGAAGAGGTTTTCCTCCCGAATGAGTGCCCAGATCCATGGGCCAGTTCCTCCCTGCACCTACCACCGCCGAGAGCCAGCTGCCACTTCTCAGCCACACTTGAGTCTGAAATTTTTTCTGCTCTGGGACCGGCTCAGCTAAGTGAAAACCACAGCAAGATAAATAAGGGTCAGCAATACAGGGCAAGGAGCTGCCATTGCCAGATCTGGTAACACTGCACCTGTTCAAATTCCCATGTGAAATCTTAGTTTGAAAAGACAAGCATAAATATGTTTGGTGGATTTTTGGGGGGATTTTTTTCCCACTGTGGTTTAACACCTCTCTTTCCCAGCCCCCAAGACACTTTTCACAGTGGAGTGAATTTTGGAGGAAACATAAAAATCTCTTGTGAACTCCCAAGCAGAGGCTTGTCCCCTTTCCAGGCACCCCTGGGGCAAACTGAAATCTCTGATGTGCTGTTGGCACACGGGTACTTAGCAAGAACTATGTGTCTTTTGCTTTTGAAGAACAGGACAAAGAGAGCACCAACATAATTTCAGTTTCTTTAGTCTGATTAGTACTGTCCAGTAGTTGAGTGCAGTCAGGAGGCCACAGCATGCAGGTTGACATCATTCAGCTCTACTGCTGAGGAGTGCCTTTCTGTGGTTCCACTGGCTAAAGTTTGCTTGTCTTTCTTCCTCTCTCCAATCCTACCAGTATGGCTTTCTTTGAAGTGATTCTGCTTGAGCCAATTCTTTGCCATCATCCCACTTGTCCTTTCATGGAGTCATTAAAATCCTCTAATAAGGCTTATTTAAACATAGCTTTAAAGGCCTACTTTTCATAAAAATGTGGGTTTATTTGTGCATGCCTAGTACGTAGTTACTATGCACCTTATGTGTGTGCACTTGATGTGCTTACCCACAGGCTCAGGTTTGCACAGTTGAGTGGCTATGTAGATGCTTAGACTTGCCATGTGCATGTCCAAATACAAATGGGCATTTGAAATTGGCCAAAAAAACATGCAATATGCAATTGCCTGTGGGTATTCAGGGGTGTAGTCCTTGTGGGTGTCTTAGTGTCCATAGCACCTTATGGATTTCACTGTGCTAATTCCTTGAGACAAATTGGCACAGTTCCTGAAGCTCCTGACTTAACTTGCATCCTGGAGGGCGACCCTAGTAGAGGGAGGGTAGGAGAAGGCTGGTTGCAGCTTGTGGGAGCACAGCATGGGCAACTCTGGTTCCAAGAGGAAAGGATGACTGCAAAATTGATGAGCCAAAGCAGAATATTCCCCTTGTCTGCAGGTCCTTGCTTTAGCTGGCAGCCAAGCTGGAGCACAGCAGAGAGGGAGCACCACACTTGCCAGCTCTACTGTAAGCTCACCACCCAGAACCAGAGAGAGCCGAACACACACTGCAAAGGATGCTTGCTCACTGCAACAAACTATGCACAGAGCAATCTGAATTTCCTCACCAGAAAGAAGATGAGGTGTGCAATAGCTCTTACTAAACATCAGCGCCATGGATATTTATTCCTTTTATGTGAGAAGAAAAAAGCAGTAAAAGGAACTAATAAACCACAATACAAATATTACCATTTGAAAGATCTGGGCTAGAAATTGCTTGGACTTCCAGGAGCTTCACCTGGCATAGTTGTGGGTGATTTAGGCTAGTGCTTATTCAAGATGCAAGGTGTGATTGGACTTTCAGGATTTGAAAGGATTACACTTGCTTGTGAAGTGGGTGTCTAATTTCTCTTCAATTTTAACTCACTCTTTGTAAACATAAAAACTATTATGCCCTTGGTCCATGGCACAGGACAAACTTTGCTAATTTTCTCCCACCCCAGCTCAGATTAACTGCTTTTATCCAGTGCTACATATGACACACAAAAAAAGTCTCTTCTAAGTAGTTCACACTGGTGTGTACATGCATACATGCAGGCAGGCATGTGTTTCGTAACAGGTTTTTGCGCTTGTGACTCAGAACTGAACTATTAAACTATAACACATGGCTGACATCTGGAATTTACTCAGACTTTTTCCTCATTTGAATATTGGTGGCCATGCTTTGCTACTCTCCTTTCTTTGAAAATCTAACTTTCTTTATTTTCAGCTCATAAAAGCAGAGGTAGAAGATTTTACTGTTGGTGCCACTTGATCAATATGTATAGAATATTCAGTTTGAGCCTGCTTGAAAAGCACATGCATTCAGAGTTTGGCAGGCAGATCTTTCCAAAGGAAGTCTCTATACTTTCTTTAGATTCTTAGCATGAGAATACTCAGAAAATTGTTCATTATTACTCAGTAAGAGTCTGTGCTTGCTCAGAGTACAGGCAGGAACCTGTTGGCTAGCAAATTTGGTTAAGAAGTGCAGACAGATTGCCTTGGTATTTGAATCTGTAACAATTAGTTACATTAATTCCTTCAAATGAATGTCTCTCATTCAGGTGGATTTAAAGCAAGATTAAAATACTCTGATGTTTCCTGTAATGTGGAACAGTTTGTCTTACCTGTGTCTCATGGGGCACTGTGTGCTACTCCCAGGAGTGTTTGCTGCAGGCTGCTCCTGCAGAGATTAAAATTTTGCATTCTACTTGAAAATATTATGGGGCTGCCAACTGGAGTGTTGTAATTAAGAATATGTTGAATCTCACATTGATACCAAGGATTTAATGAAAACTGCTGTCTATCTGCTGCTGCAAGGAGTCTCAAGCAAAAGGGATAGGTTTGGGGAATTGTTTCTGGCTCTGACTCAGAAAAGCATGTAAACGTATTTTTCAATCCAGTCATATAAGCACATCTTTAACTTTGAGGACCATGTGGTTTTCCATTGACTTTGAGAAGGATGTGTTCCTACTTCAGTGCCGCTTCAGGAAGAATAGAGGAGGTGCTGTTTGAAGCATATGCTGACTCCTCTCTCTTTGAGAGTAAGTATATTCTCCCTTTAAGGCATCTCCGTTGCCTGGTGAGCTGCAAAAGATGAGTGACTTCATCATTAGGTTAAAGAAAGTGATCACGAAGGTTTCTGAGAGCCTGGCACATGAAGGTTTGTTGCAGAGATTTTCCAGTCTTTAGCTATTGGAGTAAAAAGTGGCATTGGTGGTAGAGAACTGTGGTGCCTGTAACTGTCAGCCTGAAGAAGAAAAGGCTTCAGGGAGACCTTATAGCGGCCTTCAATATTTAAAAAGGGCCTACAGGAAAGCTGGGGAGGGACTTTTTACAAAGGCATGTAGTGATAAGACAAGGGGGAACAACTTTAAATTGGAGGGGGGAAGATTTAGACTAGACATTAGGAAGAAATTCTTCACAATGGGAGTGGTGAGGCATGGGAACATGTTGCCCAGTGAAGCTGTGGGTGCGCCATCCCTGGAGGTGTTCAAGGCCAGGTTGGATGGGGCTTTGAGCAGCCTAATCTAGTGGCAGGCATCCCTGCCCATGGCAGGGGCGCTGGAACTGGATGATCTTTAATGTCCCTTCCAACCCAAACCATTCTATAATTCTATGTTTCTGTAATGCAAGATTTTTAATGTGTTTCAGTGTGAGGCCTCAGGTTTAGTAGGGAGGGTTTCACATGCAGCCTATCATCTACAGCACAGATCTGCCACATACAGCTAACTCTGGTGATCACTCAACTGTGTTCCTGAGCTTCCAGATTTCCATATATGTAGGCTTTTAAATGTGGGTTTTTTTTAAGCAGTTACGTTTCAGACTTAATGCCTGTTCTATTCACAGTAGCTGGGTAAGAATCTTGTGTCCATGCTTCAGAAGATAACTTGTGTTCTGGGGTCTTTGACTGTTACTGCTATTCAGAATCACACCATATCAAGGGGAGCTCACTGCAGCAGGCTGTGATGCTTAGACACATGGTTGCCAATTTTTCTTCATCCTCCCGGATGCACTTTTCCACTGACTGAAGTAGGCAGAGCCACATTATTCTACTCACTTGGCAAGATTTCCGTGGAGTCCTTCAAATTCATTCTTCATCGGAAAGCTCCTAGTGCTGCTGAATGTGGCCCTCAGCTGTACCCTTATAAAAATGTTTTCCAGTGCATATGGATATGTATATTGATGTGACCCTGGTGGCTGTGCCTCTGACTTTGGTTGAGGTAGGAGGTGGCCTTGGGCACAGGTGGTGATGGCCAGAGCAGCACCTGCCCCTCTGCTGCCTATGGTGGGTGAGACCATCTCAATCCTTCCCAAGATGGTGTGAAAATGTGATTCTGTTTAGCTGCTGGCAGCGCTACTAATTGATTATGTGGCTACACGAAAGTTCTGTGTTATAAGTGGCAATTAAAACTATGCTGTCA
Source organism: Cuculus canorus (assembly GCF_017976375.1). Lineage (NCBI taxonomy): Eukaryota > Metazoa > Chordata > Aves > Cuculiformes > Cuculidae > Cuculus > Cuculus canorus. The sequence continues at coordinate 12,890,876 of NC_071441.1, forward strand.
GACTGTCAAAATCAATCTCAATTTTGGATATGGCCAGACATGCTACTTCTTTTTCCCTCATTTTGAGGATTAGAGCTTATTATTATGTTCATCTGGTACTTCTGATTGTCAGAATCTGTTTTCAGATACTTCGTGGCTTTCAATAAAGCATGAGACTTTGAGCTGAGCATGTCCTTGCCAGATCTTTAGGTCAAGCTGATTTTGCTGGAAAAGGTCAGCCAAAACAACTTCAACTTAGCCATTTCTGAGCAAAAATCGTGTGAATAAAATCTGGTGCATGCTATCCCCTGGGATTCCTCAATCTCTCTGCATCCCTTGGGGTGGCTCACTGGGGTCACATGCCTTGGGAATTGCACCAGATCATCCCAGTGCACCAGACCATCACAGTGCCTGTGCCGCTGACTGAAACATGCCCTACCCCTGCACAGCCCAATGCTGTGCTCCAACTTGGGGATAGGTTATTTATGCTTCTTAGGTCTGGGGTGGAATGGGAACAGGGAGACAGTTTTTGAGTCTGGTCTCCGCTGGGGATCTCAGTTTTGGCTTGCTTCTTGTAAAACAAAATTACTACCTCCCACACCTCTTTACTGTATGCCCATCTCCCCAGGCTGCTGTGAAAAAGAACATGTTATTTCTGAAGCATTCACATACTGTGGTGGCATGGGAGGAAAACAGACAAAAATTAATTAGTCTGTCTTCAGAGCAGGTTTTTGAGAATTATAAAGAATAGGACTGTTAAACATCAAGAAGAAAGCAGAATGCTCTGTACTGGGTCCTCAGTCACCCTGGGTACTTAATGACATGTTTTCACTGGAAAAAAGGTGGTATGATCATGTTAATTAAAGGCTATGCCAGAATGCCCTTGTACAAGAGGGGTAATTGAAGGATGCTGAACGTCTGCCAATTTGACATTACCTAACTAGCTTGATTTTTCAACCATGGTAATATTCACATATTTATTTATTTTTGGGGGGTGCCATGTGAAAGAAAAATATTTTAGCCAAATTTCATACTGAGCAGACCAAATTACACTGGTAGGGTTTCTTGTCGCTCTGTGCCTGATGGAGATAATGAAAAAGAATAGTAAACAGAGCAGAGAAGCAGTGGTGTGCATATCATACATAAAAAGGAACGGTAACGGTGATGATCTATCTGCCATAGTAATGAAGACAAGCATTTGGAATAATAGGATTTCACAGCAAGAAATGATAGTAGAGATCTACTGAGCTGTATCTGTATTAGACTGTTGTGATTTATCTGCTGGAAACTACGGGAAAGGTTAAATCTTAATTTTATTCAATAGTGAGTCACAGCAAACAGGGTCCCCTTATGGCTTTTCTAAATTCCTAGCTTTTCTTGTCTGCAGCATGTTATTTTTAGAGTGCTGCACAGCTCTTTGGACTTGCTGTGGTACTGGGCTCACAATGTAATGGTGCTACCCCTCTACCCCAGACTTCTGCCCTTACTCTTTTATGCTGCCAATCTCTATAGTCAAAGACATCACTCTCTTTAATGTCTCTGTTTTTCCTGTATATAACCCTAGTAAGACAAAAAAACCCAAACAATTTGTCCCTCTTTTTGCGTCTGAGAAGCACTGGCACGAGAGTGTGTTGCTTGCACGGCAAAATTGAATTGGATTTGTATTCCCTGATCTCCAAGTATCTAGACCACCAGCTACTAATCTGATCTCTGTGACTCCATTTCCCTCTTTTCTTGGGCTGACACCCTAAATTACTCAGTTATCCGCTTCTCCCTTGAATTCCCTCATGCTATTTTCAGATTTCCTTTTGTGAACTACGTAAAAAGCTTTGGCCTTCTGCAGATAAGTTCTACTCTGAATTACTTCCACTGGGACACCTCTGAGGGAAGAGAAAAAACTGGTTGGAAAAAAAGGAAAACTAAACCACACACAATGTAATTAAACCTGCACCCTTTAGAAGGTCAGCTGATTTTTAAGACCATTTGTAACCATTATGTTGGGCAAGGGCAGATAAACATCATTACTTGAAATTTTCTTCATTGCCCTGGTCACCTTTGATCTTCATTTGTCTTCCCCCCCTTTTTTTTAATACTCTTTCATGCATTGCTTCAAAGTAGACTGTGAAGTCTGTGGGCAAAAACCAATGGTGTGGTGTTTAATGAGATGGACAGACTGACTCCGCCATCTACTGGCCTGGTCTTGACTTTGGGGAATGAGTGAATACTGCTGACTGTAAGGATAAGTATATCCACCCTTGGAGAAGGGGAATTTATTTGTGGCTATTCCACAGTTAGGGACTGAGTTTACTTCACCAGCTTATCTGTATTATTAGGTGGCCAGAATAGCTGCTGTGCTAAAGCCAGCCTCTGGCCTGTTATTGACATGAAACATCGGCCAAGGGATATGAAAGAATCTGCTATTTAAAAAAAAATAAAAAAAATCATAGAGACATCAGGTGCCCTTAGCTTTAGCTTTCATAATGTTTTCACTCCTCCAGAGCATTCACAAAGAGTGTCATTTTTTCTCTGCACAGATGTTGATCTTCAAGACATTCTCAGATACATGGTTATTGTTAGATTTTACACAGACAAAGAAAATAGCATGAGGAAAACCCAGAGATAAGACAGCTAACGGGGAAACATCAGAAGATTACCCTAGAAATGTACATTGTTTTTTAAAATGCTTTTAATTGTGTTTAATGCTTCAGGGAATAAACTCTGCAAAGAAGCTGTTGTAATGCTAGATAAGGGAGGAACAGTTGTGAGAAAGCCAGATCTTAAACACCTGGCATAATGCAAAAGCCCAAGTGAACCAGAAATGCCACTTACAATGCAAATATCAGAAGTATCAAAACCCAGAGTGCAAGTAGCTCTGTTTTCTTTAAAGACTAACCTCTAGACTTTATCACAGTGGTCAGGGGATGTCTTAACTTTTCTTGACCCTTTACTTGCTTGACCCTTTACATCTGTCCCCTGATGTAAGAAAGAACTGCATGAGTACCTTAGTGCTTACAGGTATTAAAGATGAAATATGCAAAGCTTCTGAAAGAAAATAAAAGCAATGGCTATTGATCCATTTTAATGTGAGATTTCTTCATTTGAGTTGGCTGTTCCTCAAAGTTTTCATGAAGTAGTAATGGATTATTAAATTTGCAGATGATACCAAGGCAGGAATATTGTGAGCATATCTTAGGAGGCATTAATTCTAAGGGATCTCAATGGCTTAAAGATATGGAGTGAAAAAGGATTTAGTAACTCAATAAAGACAAGCCCAAGGCTTGGTTTTCTTAGAAGGGCACAGATAAGGAAGGGCTGAACGGTCGGGAGTTTGGCAGAACGGGATCTGGGAGGTGTAGTTAGTTGCAAGGTGAACACGAGGCACTGTAATTCTCTGTTTGCAGGGAGGGAGTAAGAAGTGCCACTAGGGACAGCAGAAGAGAGAAATGTTTGAGTGCTGCAGGTACTCTGAGGAGTAAGAGAATGACTGTTTGCAAGTACCAATGGAGAAGTTTCTGGTTTGAAAATGAGAAACACTTTCTAGTGGTAGTGATGGTGAATCGTAGGAATAGGATCCTAGTTTTCAAAGAAGAGCCGCACAAACCTCTCCCTGTAATGACACTGAGGCAGTTGATTCTGACTTGGAACAGTGATAAGAAGTTTGTAGCTCTTCAAATCCTTTGAAGCTAAATACTTCTATGTTTCTACAACACATATTTCAAAGCATTTTGCATTGAGGAAATTGAAAGAGAAGATAATGTAACTTCAGTTTTCTCTTGCTTGGTATGCCTAACATCAGATGCTATGACTTTGCTTTTCATGGCAATAGGTGTTTTGGCTCGTTCTTAAAAATGGTAATATAAAATGAAAGAAAAAGTGAGCATTCTTGGGGAGGTGTTTCTTCTGCAATTAGTTGTGGCTGCAGTTTAACATGGGCTGAATGTTTGGAATCTCACTACATCTAATGTGGCTTTATCATGAGTTCTGAATGTTGCTGGTCCCCATCAGCTCCAGTATTTTTATGTCATTTGTCACCATGTACAAGAATTTGTAGGATGTAGCCTGGCTAAACAAAAGTAACTATCAAATGCAACTTGTTGGAAAGTCAGTTCAAACTACAGCTTGGTTGGGCAATTAAATTTTGGTAAGTCTGTTTTGTGGAAACATATAACTATGACTCCTACAAGGTAAACAAAAAGCTAAGAATAGTATTAGTAGGAATGTGGCTTTGGTGGTTTTTCTTAGTAAAGAGCCAGATGAGCAAGCTGTGGCTTGTAAGTGAGAAGAAAAGGCTGTTAGGTATAGGGGTGAGAGATAATGAATTTTGAAAATTCCAGATGGGATCTAGTGGATTGGGCGTGTGGAAAGGTAGACTGGATTTGCTAGCTCTTAACCACTAAAGATACATATTTACTCTAGTTGAAGCATGAATACCATCTTAGATAATATTTTTTTGAGCTGCTTCTCTCATATATGTACTATAATTACATTTTACGCAGTTATATAGGCCTACGTCAAATGTGTCTGAAATATGATGATTCCAGCCTTAGTGCATTTCTTCTGGAGTTTAATGGCAAAGAATTTCAGACATTTTATGAGACACATGGAAACATCCAGCTGGAAGAAGACATTTCAACCATTTCCACTAAAACTGAAGAGTTCTTTGGAATCAGGTAGATTTTCCTGGAATTTTACAAAGAAGGGACAGCAGTAGAAAGGTTTAATATTTTCTGGAGAGAATTATTTTTAAACATTCCAACAAGATCCCTACTGTCCCTCCAAATGAACACTGAATATTGCAGCAGTATAAAAGTAAAAGTCGGAACAGTATTGGGATGCTTTGATGTTGTTGATTCCAGACTGGCTGGATTACTGGAAACCAATGTTGCTGCAGAATCTGCCTTGTTTGAGAAGTGGTAACTTGAGGGGCATGCTCCAGCCTGATGTGGGAGAGACAGGTCTTGCACAGCTCTACTTGAAAGCTTCCTTACTTTATGGCTTTTCCTCATCAAGAAGATCAAAGGGAAGAACTAAATTTGTCCTAGCAAGCCAGTTTTTAAACCATATAGTTAGGAAACTAAGCCTAATTGGAGCAGCTTCCCAAAGCCTCCACCAACTAGCTCCACCCAAAGAATGGTGTTATACATCTAACTGCTCTCCATTCCACTGGCACTGCTCTGGGACATCCTAATTGCCTGCAATTGCTCATTGAAAGTGGATAGAGAAGGACTGCAATATAGCTCTCAAGAATATTTCATCAGACAAAGCATGGACCTCTGTTCTCACACATCTGTTTCTGAAGTGGTAGAGTCTGCATGATATCTTTGCTGTGTGAAGAGCTTAATGCAGAAGAGCTGTGCACAGTTTCTGCTGCGGATATTGCTCAGCATGTTGCCATGCTCTGCTCAAGGAACACTTCCCCAGAGAAGTGATGGGATTAGTGCAGGCTGCCCCCCCTGAAAATAACAGTCCCATAACAGAACACGATTAGTTGACAGTTGAGGCATGTCATTCTCACTTCTTCCTTATCTTTACTAACTGAAATGTGCATTTGCAACCGCAAGCTAGCTCCTCTGTAAGAAGAATTTATAGCAAAGTTGATAAAAGAAAACACTGTTCAGTTGATTCACCAGTTATGCAGAATCAGCTCTAGCCCATAGATTCGAATCAGAGAGCAGATATGTGGGGAAGTTGCACTTACTGTTTCATCACATCACGAATTTGAGGTAAGTGTATCTAAATACTAGAAGACAATGACCTGATTCTCCTGCACCATTTTCCCTCTTTATTTAAAGGGGACTGCAGCTTCCATTTCCTGGCAAACAATTGCTGAAGATGCTAAACAAGACAAAGCAGGTCACCTATTTACCTCCAAGCACTGAGGCTGAATTTATGATGTACCTTCATATTACACCTGCTACGTTCCACTAAGCTTTGCAGCCTTGCCAATCAAGCAATTTCAATGGTCTGACAAATTACTTCTTCATAAACCAATGCCGTCTCTTGCCCAAATCTGTGTTACTGGCTGAATGTTTAATGCTGTTATATCTTCCCATTTGTTCCACTCTGGATAAAGCAGAAATCTCCAGAGATTTGCAGCTGTCTGTGACCTCCGAAATTAAATGTAGCACCTTGCTTCAGGGAAGACTGGCAAATTTAGAAATCAATGTCTACCTCCCAGGGGTACTTCCAGGCTCCCTAAGCAGGTCTGGGCACTGTCAGGTCAGGTTATTCCCCAGAGGAAGTACAAGGATGCTGCAGACTAGGTCTGAAGACCACAGTGTTGATATATAGGAATGCAAGAGGAAAAGCTAGCTGACTGTAAGTTGTAGCTGTAGGTTCCCTTTGCAGCAGCACTTTCACTCTGGTGTCCCAGCTATTCAAACATGGGAACTCAGACACCCATGCCCTGTGTTATGAACTGCAACCCTCTGGCTGACTCATCACTGCAGGAAAGAGGCAAAGCTGCTCTCTGTGGCAGCTAGAGCTGGTCAACAGTTTGTTGTTTGTTTTAGTGAAATCTTTTCTTTGGAAAAAAAAAAAAAAGAAAGGGAGGGCCAGGGGAGAGGCAAGGGGGAGAGATTATTACCCAAACAATACCTGCTCTTCAGTTTCATTGAGGCCAAGCAGGGTGATGGCTGTATCCATCTAGTGGTGTGCACTATAAGCTTGGCACCGTGCTGGCTGAAAGGCACCCTGAAACCTGGATCTCTCAAGAGTAGCAGCCACACCAGGGTGTCTTGTCTGCACATTGGGGTTTCCTTGCAAAGTCTGGAGCTTGGCATGCTTGTTTCTCACTGGTCACACCATGTGACAGACATGGGTTTCATACTCCTTTTCTGAGTGAAACAAAAACATGACTTAAACCTCAGCCTGTTGCTTGAGTGGTAGTTATTTTAAGCAAAGTTCAGGCTTCAATATGCTGCCTTTTTCACTCAGAAATGTTGTAGGTCTAGTTTTCATTCTGCTATTAGATGAAAATATTTGACATTTTAATGGAACAGGATTTCTGCCTGGTTGCCCAAGGGCAGTGGCTCATAGCATGGCTTTGTAGATCAGCTTCATGGTTAGAGGGATCTACTAGGGCCTCATTGAGGTTCCATGCCAGTAATTAACATTTTGGATGAAGAGAAATCCTCCTTCATGCTTGTTACAGTCCTGTCATCTCTCCTTTGCAAGTAGAGATGATGTGATTAGGGAAAGGTGTTGACAGCTAATAAGGTAGGGTAATTACCTGTAGCTTATGCTTTCTGATAAACACCCCTTTTTTTCTCACAGCCCCCTGCCTCCCTCTCCTCCCCCTTGCCTTGGCTTCATATTCTCTTCTATACCTTCTAAAGACCTGAGCCTCTGTTTGGCAAAACCAGAAAACAGGAAGATGAAAGCATACAGTGCTCTTTTGGAAGGGATCCATGTGTCTTGCTCTTCCTCTTGAAGATTGTCTCTTCCAAGATGTCAATGAGGATGCAGTTTTCAAATAATGACAAAGAGAAACAGAATCACAGCTGAGACTGCTTTAAGTAGAAAACAAGCAAGTCATAATTCACTATGGGAAACATGTAACTAAAACTTCATGAATGCTCCCTTCCTTGATTTCTGTCATCTTTTTCCTACTCTTTGATAAAGTTGATGAGTCAAACAAATTTGATGTGGTCTTTTCTTGTTGTCCGTTCTTATACATTTGTTGATGATCATATGATGTGAAACCTTGTCTTGGTTATATGATGTCTTGGTTAGAAATGAAAGTCATTATGAGAGTACTAACCTGGACAATAGAGACAGTGGAGAAGAAGTATGAAAGGCCCCAGTAGTGAAATATTGGACTGAACTACGTTTCAGCTGCCAAATACAGAGGGAGTGTGGGAAAAAGAGAAAAGAATAACAGTTCTGTATGTTCTTTTTTTCCCAGTGAAATGTAATAAAAAAGAAAGTTTACCTTGAAGCTACCAAATGTTTTAGTTTTGTCTCAAATGAAATATTTGATTTTTACACTCCAAAATCTGTGAAACAGCTTGTTTAAAATTTTTTTCCCATCTTTATTTGCCTAACACTATTAGACTTCAATTACGAACAGCTGAATTTTGGTTGTCTCTGAAATTACATATTTTGTTGCAGCTCTACTAATTTCTTGCACCCATTAGTTTTCTTTCTGTGGTCTCTGAAACAAAAAAGTCAAACAAAAAGAAGCAGTGGGGCTGCATATGGCAAGAGTGGTTGCAATTATTTACAGTGCTGTTGAAGTTCCATTGTAGAAATTATACAACGACGTGGAATTTTTTGGAGCCAGAGAGGCGTAGGTGTTGCTTACTGTCCCGGGGGGAGTTGTGGTCTTCGTTCCTTGGCAATACCTCATGTACTTCTACAGCAAACTTTCTGTCTGCTCTGATTGCTTACAAAGCAAATCCTCTATGTATAAGATGATAGCTAGCAACTGAGATGAAACGGTAGGATTTGCTCTGTGCTTCAGCAAAGATAGTCCAATATAATTTAACATGCAAAAACGTAGTAGCACAGATAAATGGGTTAAACAATAGCAGAATGATCCATGCTTTAAATGGAATTAGCCTCAACACAGTGCAAGGAAAATGGTCTGACAGATGTAGTGTTACAGACTTTATAGCACCACACAAAGCCTGTGCTTAGAAAAGCACACAGGACGCTGGGCTGCTGTGTGCGTTTGACACCACATCTTGCCACTCCTGCAGTGCAGCACCCCACATGAAGCACCACATGGGGCTATGCAGAGTAGGCATTTGACTTTATCTGGATTGTCATAGAATCGCAGAATCATTAAGGCTGGAAAAGACCTCTAAGAGCATGAAGGCCAACCATCAGCCCAACATCACTATGCCTACTACACTAAGTCCTGAAGTGCCACATTTACATGATTTTTGAATCCTTCCAGGGAAGAAGCCTCCACCACTGCCTTGGGCAGTCTGACCTAATGCTTTACCACCCTTTGGTAAAGAAATTTTTCGTGATATCCAATCTGAACCTCCCCTGGTGCAACTTAAGGCCATTCCCTCTTGTCCTGTCACCTCACCAAAACCTCCTTCCAGGTAGTTATAGAGAACAGTAAGGTCTCCCATCAGCCTAATCAACCCCAGTCTCCTCAGCTCCTCCATGTAGGACCTGTGGTCCAGGCTCTCCACCTGCTTTGTTGCCCTTCTCATGACATGCTCCAGCAACTCGATGTCTTCCATGTAGTGAGAAGCCCCAGACCAAGCACAGGATTTGAGATACAGCCTCACCAGCGCCGAGTACAGGAGGACGTTCACTTCCCTACTCCTGCTGGTCACATCATTTCTGACACAAGCTAGGATGCTGTTGGTGGTCTTCTTGGCCACCTGGGCACACTGCTGGCTTACATTCAGACAGCTATTGACCAACATCCCCAGGTCCTTTTCCAATGGACAGATTTCCAGCCACTCTTCCCCAAGCCTGTAGCATCGTATGGGGCTGTTGTGATCCAGGTGTAGGGCCTGACACTCAGCCTTGTTGATCCTCATGTAAGCGGTCTCAGCCCATTGATCCAGCCTGTCCAGGTCCCTCTGTGGAGCCTTCCTTCCCTTAAGCAGATCGATCCTACCACCAAATTTGGTGTCATCTGCAAACTAACTGAGGGACTATTCAGTTCCCTCATCCAAATACTTGATTTGCTGCTAGTTTTTAGCACTGGGTTGGGTTACTAGGTAAGAATAGCAATCTGTGCTGTGGTGGGTAAAACAAAAATCTTGCTTTCAAAGGCCTGTATTTTCTCTAGTTATCTTTGTACTGATGATGCATATTGTAGGCAATAATGTCTAATGGTGGATGAAACCCACTTCTGCAACAATACTTCTTAAAAACCAAGTTCAGACTGTTTCTTTCCAAACAGTAATGAACAAGGTTGAGCACATCCAAAGCAAGAGGGTAAAATGTGTGGCAAAGCATAGAACTTCATGTGAAGCAAATAGTGAAATTAGAAATCTTATATAAAGTGTCTCTCCTGTGACAGTCACTCAAGTCAGGTTGTGACCATGGGTTGAGTCTATGAGGAACTTGCCATAAATTTCATTAAGCCTAAGATAGCAGAATTGCCAAAACTGAGCTGGAGGGCAATGAAGCTTGGAGCAGCTGCCTTTCGTCTGTAGTACACCTCTCAGCTCCATTATCTTAGCTGTGATGGAAAAAATTCCTTGTTATGCTGGGACAAGCATTTTCTCTCTTTTCAGGCTCTGCAGACAGCCACATGTCTCTCCCATATGGATTTTGGCAACCAGCAAAAGCAACATGTCCTATTACTAATGCTCTCTCTGGGGCAATCACTTAGTGTAGCAATGGCGAATTACAAGGCATCAATGCAACAGTGTGAGTACTCATTATCAGAAAAACACTCGGGCTATAAAATCCTAAAGACGAGCCTCAGCTGGCCAGAGAAATGATTGTTGAAGGTAAGGCTGCAGCAAAACCTGTACTCAAATATCTCCTTGATTCTTCATGAAGCAGGAGAATTGTTGCCTCTGCAGTAATAATTCTGACACTTACTCTTCTTCCTGACCTGAGTTAGAGGCATTTTTTCTTTCTCTGGAGGAAGATGATCTACTGAGCATCACAGCTGGAAAAATTCTAGGAGAGATGAAGGATAAAAGATAGACAGTGAGATAATTTGATGTCTTCTGGTCTTCCAAGAAGGCCTTGGGACTTAAGGCAGTTGGTGGTTCTATTTTCGATTTGGTAAACACCAGATATATAATTTTTAGAAACAGCAAACTGGCTTCTTGTGATCTGAACAGAGGAAGATGATTTTCAGGGTCCATATGTGAAAGAAAAATAGCCACCAGCTGTAACTCCTACCTGAGATATAGAGCTTCCCAAGTGTGACAGGAAGGATACATACTTATACATTTCTACCAGATCATGCGTTTTCAAACTTTGTCACGTGCAAATTTCTTTTTCAGCAAACAGGCACAAGCTTTCTTTCTATACTCTTTTTTGCCTTTGGAATCAGGGACAAGCTTTGGAATCAGGCACAAGCTTTCTTTCTATACTCTTGTTCGCCTTCCAGCTGCAGGAGTAAGTTTGGGCTATGTTTTCATCATTTTTCCCTTTGTACAGGCTGCAAAAAAGAGAATATAGAACGAGATAGGACAACTGCAATGGCCTCTGCACAGCCAGAAAAATACTAATCCACTGGTTTTGTCATCTTTTTGTCACTTCTTCACATGTCACTGTACCTTTATCTCGGTGGGAAGAAAGCATTTATTTCTCTTGATTTACTTGAGACTGGCTATAGGTCTTTCATAGTCTTTTAAAGAAGTTGCTCAATGGAGATGTGGCAAGTCTTGTCAACAGTTGGAAAAAACATTAATACCTTCTATAAGCCTTTTTTTTTTTTTTCAGAATTCTAAAACTCACAAAGAGTTCCATCACTGTGCACTTTGCAGCAGCAACTCCTTGCAGGGTCCCAGCTCAGCCTTCACACAAGTGAGGCACTGGCCCCTGAGGCATCACCAAAACAGGCAGCTTTGCTGATAAACATAACCTCCACTGGGACTGTGAGCAAAGCTACTTGCTCTCATGGACATGTTGTTTGAAAACCCCTTGGAGCCTGGGAACCTGGGTGGCATTTGCACCTCAGCTGCTGGTTTGGTTTGTGTCTTGACAGACGCGTTCCTAACCCCAGGCCCAGCCTGGCGAGCTGTGGGAGTGTCGGCCCTGCTCATCTGAGAGTGGCTGCATCCAGCTGGCTTTTGGAGAGCCTTTGGCAGGCAGCTGGATGCCCCTTCCTTTGCCCAAATGCTTTGCTAGTCAACAGTCACCCTACTACTTAATATTTCAAATATGTGTGAATAATCTACCAGTGCTCAGAATCCAGTTGTTTGTTCTGTGCTCTGTGATCCCTGTGGGTCATGGCTCTCCCTGAGTATAACACACTTTTCTTTTAGACCTGAGAAAAATCTTACTTGCCAAAATCTGGTCTGTATTTTTTTTCAACTGTTTTAGTGGGTCTAATAGAAGATATTACACTCTGTCCACAGATCCTGATGTTTCATGTTCTTAGACTCTTACACCCCACGAGTGCCATTCCACTGCTGTGAAGCTGGATCATCAGTGTTGTTTGTACTGTGACTGAGAACTCAGCCAAGCCACCCTGCTGGGGTTGCGTTTTTTTGGAAGCACTCTTGAGGACAACAGCTAATCTAGTGCCTAAAGCACCACTCCCCTTTCCCTTTTGTGAGCTTTGGGAAAGGTGGTCATTTCTGAGGGTGTCCTCGTCCCAGGGCTCTTGGGCCCAGTTTGGATTGAGGTGTCTCTCTCCACACCCGCAAAACTGGAGAACAAGTGTGTGTTCTCTGTTCTGCAGATGCTTTTGCTTCTTTTGGATCAAAAGTCATCAGGTGGCAACCACATCTTTCTTTGTAGTTCAGAGCTTTTACATACAAGCCAAGTAAAGGTACTGCAAGTGCTTCCAGCATGTGCTTTCCCATTTCAAAACCATTTTCCTTTATTCCATTGGGCTAAGGTTATCTGGGGTGACATACTGTGTGGAGGCAGAGCAGCTGGACATCGCAGTTAAACTTCTTCTCAACTGCAGATCGTTCGGCTCCATAGTACCATGCTATGTCACTATTGCTAAGCTAGGTAAACCATGTTGAAAAAAGTAAGTGGATTTGACATTTATGTTCCACGTGTATGTGCAAGCAAAGATATTTGTAGATAGAAGACTATTATCTGGATCACAGTCTGCTGGCATTTTCCAGTTACCTTAATCAGACATATTTTAACTTTGGAGTTACGTTTTTGTTATGTCATGAGTGTGAGTTCTTCCTCTGACTTGGCTTTATTTTTGATGCACTGGACCAGCGGTTTGCAAGTCCTGTTGCTGTCAATTGGAAGCCGACACAAAACAACTTAGTGTTTCTTTTGGCCTTTTTTTCATCCCTGACTGACCTCACTATGTCAGCTAAAGAAATAGCATGGCTCCTCCTTGTCAGCACTGTGGCAGGAGGGTCACAGGTGCATGGCGCCCCGGCATCTATAGCTGAGGGACAGCGGAGGGATGGGTGCTTGTTTTGGAGACGCTGTCAAGGTTCATATGGGGATGGTATGGAGGAGGCCATGAAAAGAAGACACTAGGGGAGAGAACCAGTGAAGTCAAGCCTTAGAAAGTATTTGGAAACACCAACACAGAGAAAAGGTCAGTGCAGGACTTGATGGCAGGGCTGGCAGATGAGCAGTGCCCTCCAAGCACATGCTAAGCTGGCAGTCCCTGCCACAGAACGTTTCCAGCCCTGGGCCTACATGGCTGGGAACCTGGACTAGAGGCAGAGATGACGGCAGTGGCCATGTGGAGATGTCATGGCATGGGAGCTTCTTGTCCCCTTGTCCCTGTGCCGGGCCTTCTGGGTCACCCCTACTAGTATTCATGACCTTAGCCACAAAATAAATGAATATATAGTACTTTTTTCGAAGTTTTGAAGTGGAGTGAAGAAAGTAGAAATGTGACATTGCCTGCATCTGGGCACACGTGCTGTCAGTGCAGAGTGCAAATAATACTAGTGAGGTGAGGCTAGGGGGACCTGGAGGTGGAGGTGTTGCAAGTACTGTGCTGTGCTGCAAAATGTTCCTGTCACTGACAGCATTATTCAGTGATAAAGACTTGGCACTCTACTTTTAGATGCTGTTTTGTACCATTCCTCCTGTCTTTCTCTGTTTCAATTCTAGAATGGCTTTGAACAGAGAAGATGGAGTCAGAAGTGGCGAAGTATTAGATATTCTACATCTAAATTAAGCAGGTATGAAAGCCTGAACTGTGTTAAGCACTGAATGGATAAATGTATTGCTTTAAGTTCCTTAGTATGGTTGATATTCAGAGGGGAGAAAATGGAGGAGGCTTTGGCTGAGTGGTCCAAGGTCAGTTCACAGTCATGAAGCCTGGCCGCTGTCTTCCCTTTGCACATGACATCTTTGTTCACCAGTGAAAGTCCCTGGCTTGTTTCTTGTGGCAGGACTGACGGGATCTGTGCTGGGAGGTGGGTAAAGCCTCACTCTGCTGTGGTTTGTCACATACCTGCTGGTTGTAAACCATTAGGAGGGCTTTGGTCAATGTGGCGATTGGCGGGTCACAGTGAACTGCCAGGAAGGACAGTCACTGTAAGTTGTGCTTCACCTCAGGGCCTCATCCTGATGAGGTAAATCGTGCACCACACTTGTGGTTTGCTCTTTCCTCACTAGTCATGGCAGGTAGCTTGCAGGCACTGGATCATGCTGGGTGGAATATAGGGTGGTCCCAGAAGCATTTCCTACTGAATTAAACATTTTCTTACAGAGAGAAGTAGAGTTTATCTCTGGTCATGGCTGGGAACTCCCATGCTGGGTCAGTGCAACGTCAGCAGCCCCAAACCCAGCAACAGGCCTCCTCTTTCCTGATGGCTTACAATAGCCTTTTTTCTAGTACCAAACCTTTCTTTTCTTCTTGTATTTATTTCTTTTTTAAAACAGAGGGATTTCTGCAAAAAAGCATATGGGTTCTAATGTGACCCTTCCGTGTTCCTTTGCTTTGGGACTTTCTTATTTCCTGAATGGCTTGATCTGCACTGAAGTTAACTCACACCCTGGATTTTGTCCAAGTACATTTTGTTTCTTGATATGAGGCCAGGCTTTGCTGACTTGTGGTGCCGTTTTCTTCTCCCTGCTCTCCTCCCTGCTCCTCTATTATCATTCTCATTGCTGAGTGTTACTGGCACCCTGTAGCCAAAGGCGGGACACAAAAGCACAGTCCCATGCTTGCTTCTGAAAACAGCTGAAGAGAGTGTGCTGGAGCTGTGGTGAACGCCTTCTTTAATGAGCCTGTAGGTTGAGCTGTCCTGAGCTCAGCCAGGCACTAAAAGGTATGTCTGAAACCAGCTGAGGCAGAAAACATTTGAACTCTAGACCCTGCCAAATAGCTTCCAGATGTGTAAGATGTAGCCTTGCTATGGGCTCTGACTGTAGCTCTGCCAGCATACGTCTACACATATCTAGTGCACAGGGAACATAAAAGTAGATATTTTACAACATCTGCTGCCTTTCTCTAATTCTCCCTCCCTGCTTCTTGTGGTCCTTTTCCTATATTTCATCCTTCTATTAAAAAAAAAAAAAAAAAAAAAAAAAAGGAAGAGCTACAAGTGCTTCTACTTTTTGATAAAATCTTTCCTGCAAGCTTTGTACCTTTTTGTGCTGGCAGTGTGGTAAAAGGGAGTAAAAGAGAGACCTTGTTCTTCTGCCTAGAGATCAAGCCAGTGCCTGAGCCCTTTAATGATTTCTGTATTGACTCAGGCCTCAGCTGGATGCTTTTCTTGCAGAATCAAATCATAAAATTTTATCAAATCCCACAGAAAAGGAGCTTTTGTAAAAAACGGGGATTTATCTTACTGTTGCAATAAGAATTATTGTCTTAGTTCTGCAGTCAGCTGGGCCTAAGGGGTGTCAGAGCAGAGCTGTCCAGAGCAGGCAAGAGAGCAAGCAGCTGGGGATTAAGTTACATGAGAATGTGATAGTATCTCTTATTTGTAAATAAGTACTTTTAAAGTACTCTTTTGGTTAAGAAAAAACACAATAGAATCTTTCCTTTTCTGCTGTTCCCAAACAAAAGGGGCTAGATAACCCTATCTCTTCAGGTTTGTTATCACTTCTCTGATTGCACAAGTGTTTGTTGTTTTTTCACCTTTGTAAGTCCCGCCCCCCCCCAAATGTGTGTTCTTCAAAAAGTAATTATATTTGGAGTCCATTGCTTTGTTGATCTCATCTGTTCTGAGAAGTTAACCATATCCAGGCCTGGGATCTATTTTGATGGGAGGCCACCTGGGAATCATAGAAGCCATCTCCATATACCAGGGAGTTCTGGTCGAACTCTTGGCACATAGCAGACCACAGGAATCTAATGAATACAAAGACTTCGTTCTGCTCCATTGCCACTGCTGAGCTGATTGATTGGGCTGAAATGCCTCCATACCGACATACCTATTTCTGCCCTCCTGCTGTGAGGAACTGGGGCAGAGTGTGTGGTATATGAGAAGCCTGTCAGCCAACTCATAGGGATTTTACAGATGAAAATGTCAAACAGGGGGTGTCTGTGCTGTAGTTCATATTGTGGAGCTGTGGGAAGGAAGACAGAGTGAGACAGAAAAACAGCGTGTTTCCTAATGTAGTTTGCCTATAGTGTATACTGACTGCTTTTGTCTTCCTCGATTTGGAGCAGTCAGTGTGATAACATTCACCTGTTGCTTCAGTGTTTGCAGTGAATCTGCCTCAGTGGCACCTGGCCCTGAAGTAACTTCTAATTTTGTTGAAGTAGCAGCTCGGAGAGTTGTAATTCTTACCAGCAGCTCCATTTAACCAGGTGTGCAACCATGTTCCTGGCTTCAGGCACATGAGGAGTCTAACAGACATACTTCACACTAAGCATGTGTAGAGGGACCTGCAAGATCACAGCTGTCTTGGTCTGGGAGCTAACCTTGTAGGGGTGGACTCTATTGCAGGCTTTTGGACTTCATGGGTGTGCTTTCTTCCTTAAAGCATTTTCAGCAGTGGAAGCCTCACCTTCTGCTGCTGTGAATGTATGGATCAGATCTTGCTATAAACCTCATTTACTGTAGCCTGATATGAAATCTGTTGAGATTTATTCCTATTATCCCTTCTTTACTGCTGTGTTTTCTAAATGGTTTGTTTCTTAAGGCAGCTTTTCTTCCTCTAGTTAGAGACAAAAGATTTCTATACCACAGTTAAAGATGACTGGGGAAAAGCATGAACAGGATGTTGAAGAAAAAATGCTTTAGGAAGCAAAATAATGATCTTACTTCACCCTGCCCCACTTTTCCCTTCAGTATATCAGACAGAGGGAAAAGGAGGTCCTGATATTGGTTGATGCTTCATCTCTTGACATAATTTAAGTAACTATGTGTCAGACCCGAATAGATATGGGTGAAACAACTTTGCTTTTAAGAGACCCACTCCTCAGTGTTTTAAATCTTAGAGGCAATTTTATGTTGAGAAGTGTCTGGAAATCTCTTTGGCCCCTTTCCAGTTCAGTGTCCCATGGAGGATCCTCCTCTGAGTGCCCCCAGTGAGCGACCTCTGACTTTGCCTACAGGACAAAAGAAAGCATCTCACGTTCAGATCTTCTAGGCTTCTCCTCTTGTAATCCCTGCTGATGTGTTATTTGAACAAGGGAAAAGAACAGGCAAGTAACAACAGTGACATTTTAATTGCAGAGGATACAGCTTAGTTTAGTAAATAGTACTTCTGATACAACCATTCTGTGCGTTAACGCCACCATCTCCTCCAGTTCCCTACTCATATAACCAAGATAATAATGGTAACTACAGTAAGCACAGTCCAGATAGAATAGAAGATAGTAAAGGAAACCAGCGTTGCTTCAGTCTTTATCTCCATCTGCTCTTCCCTTTACTCACATAGTTTTGGATCTGACTTTCTTCATTCAATAGACGTCTCTTTCATCTGCTGCCTTAAGTACACACTAAACCACTTTCTGTTCTTTCTTTCTCCAGTTTCTTAGGCTCATATTATTTCTCCCTGATGGCTCTGATCTCACATTTTGAGCTGCCCCAGGCCTTTCCGATATTCCCAGGGAAACCGGGAAACAATCTTTTCCCTTCAATCATTCTTAGGTGTAAATTTGATCTCTAAGTCAGTCTGCCATCTGACTTCTCTGGAGACTTCTATGCCCCACATCTCTGTGTGTGTGCTGAGACTGAATGTGGAGATATAGTGTAGAAATGGGAGAATACAACTCATTCATACTTGAAGTGAAACATGTTTGTAAATGCAGTACTTTTATGTGTTGTGTATGATGTTGAATGCAGACTGCAGACTTCATGCTGCTCCCTGATCTCACAGGACAGACTTCGCAGGTGTCCTGGGAGCTTAAGAAGTCAGTGAGGGTAATGGTGAAGGAAAGCAGGCCTGGGATTCCTGGCTCTATGTCTTCTAGTAGCTATAAGATTATTTTGGACTGGTAGGAGGTGAAAAGACATTAACATTAGCAGAAAGGAAAGTCTACTCTAACCTCCTCTATGCTTTTTGCTTTTATCAGCCACTGATGGTTTCATGAAGGGACTGACCAGATTTCTTCTGTTAACACTCAGTGAATAGTGTAGCTAACTATTTTTCAGTGAAATGTCTGCGTGCCATTCATCTTGGTCAATAGCATCATGGTCAGCTGGGTTTTGTTTCCTTATTTTGTAGCAGGGACCTCTTAAATGAGGGAAAGTATTGCCAATGAGGATTTTAGTGCAAAATTATGACAATGAATCCATATTCTTCATATTATTATGTTACTGTTATTACGTGTTACTATTGTGAATAATGATTCATACTAAAATCTGTATTACTTTTGGTATCAGTGCAGGTCATGTTCTGGCCCAACAGGTAGACTTTATGACAGACTGATCACTGATACTATGTAGGACTGAATCTTGAAGTATCCGTCTATCAGGGCTTATGGATGTTCCCATTTTAAGTTTTGGGTAATTGGATGGTTAACAAATAGAAAATGTGCAAGGAGTAAACTCCTGCATTTAAGAACCAGTCAGCTAGAGGGCTTCTGATGTTTATGGGCACTTACGCCTTCGGCTGTTGCTTTGGTTTATTATTTGGGGAACACATGCCATTTAATGAGATGACCTCTGTCAACAGCTTTATAAGTGTATTCAATTTGATATAAAATATTGTCTACTTCATTATTATTATTGCATATATGTAATGGATTTAGAACCCAAGTTTTTACAAGTGCGTGCACAGACTACTATTCTGTGGTAATCAGAAGTTCAATGCGCAAATATCCAGAGCAGATCTATTGAAGTTGCACCCTTACATGCTTAAAATCTATTGAAAGCAGAAATACATATTTCCTGAAACAGAAAAGAAGAAGAATCCTTGATAACTACTTACCAGCTGTAACCACACCAAACAAATAAGGTTCTTGTCTGGACTAACGTCTGACTTAACCATGAGATGTTCTTACAGGTTCTTGAAGGGCATATGATAGCATGTTCCACTCCAAGAGGAGTGCAGTGCAGCCCCTCAGATAGGTAAAATAACACTCAACTAAAAAGCATGGAAGGACCTAATGGAAAAACAGCAAATAACCTAGCTGCAAGGTGTTCCGTGATCTTGAAAACAAACAGAAAAACACACTCCAAAGTAATCCCTGTTTCATCCTTGAAGTTCTGAAATGCAAAATGCAAATGAAGATTCCAGAACATCAGCACAAGAATTTATAAATGAAAAAGCAGAGAGCAAATGAATTGCCAGGGTTTTCAGAGGGGAACATGAAGAGTTGGAGTGCAAAGGAGAACAACCAGAGAGAACTCACTTCACACATAATCTACATAAATTCTTGAAAGATATCACTTCAAAGAGAAAGGAGAAAGAATGGGCCATAGGTTTTCTGAGCCTTGAGAAGCAGGGAATAGGAGGACACAGAAACAACAAAGATGAGTAATTTCTTCAGATCACAAGTGTAAGTCTTCTTAGATCTTGCTGGTTTTTTAAAAAAAATTATTATTTTTAAGAAGTACATATTTAAGCGATGCTCTGGTACTGCTCCAGTAGAGAATGATGAAAAGTGGTGTTTATTCAACTGTTCCCATCCTTCTTCTCAGTTCTCAAGTGCCACACGAGGCTTGTGATGTTTTGCTAAACCAGCAGAGAACTGATTCAAAAGGTGGATTTACTTTTCCATAGTATAAATTGTACCAGAACAGGATACATATATGAAATATACATATATTCATGTGTATTTTATGTTTAAATAGAATTCTCCTTCATGTTGCTGAAGCTTTACCATGCTTTCTCATCCTCAAGGGTTTTGAATCTATCAGTCACTGGGAGACTCTTTTTCATTTTCTCTTCAGCCTTTACATTGGCAAGTGTCCAATTTTAACAGTCAGAAACAATAGTCTTTCAGAAACAATAGTCTCAGAAATTATGTGGGCTTATTGTTGGGTTTTCTTTGTAGCGTAATTGTTACATTTTTCTGTAAATTCCTAGATGCGTCAGACTTATATTTTGTACCAATTTAGAAACCCTAGTCAACTTCTTCAGAAATTTTGGAAACACTGAGAAAATACAACTGAAAAGGAAAGAACTTACAGGGTTATGAATCATGCATATGGAGACTGAGGTTATGAATTGGGTTTATTCGTATCACCCCCTGAGTTAGTGAAAAATGTAGTTTTTCTTCAACAAAATAGAAAAAGCACACAGTGGGTACAGCTTTTAGTATGTCTGAAGGTTGTAACTCCAAGGCATTTGGCATTCAAAAAGCCCCATCTTTCCTAATTTCCTCTCCAAACCCTTTTACCTGACTTTGTGTCTCCAAAGTCCAAATCCTGCAAAACTAATATTACAGCCTTTTCTTTCATAACAAGTTGAAATCCTCAGGTAAAATGGCTTAGCTTTGACCCCTTTTGTATTTCAATGCCTTGTGAGGCAGCTCTAAATACTTTTTATTATATAGAAAGTGGTTTCATTGCTTCTTCAACTGAATCTGAAATGAGTGTGACAAATTCAGTGTTTTGATGACAACTGCTATTTTCTTAGGTTCTGAAATTCATGTCCTGGCAGCCACTAGGTATTTTTAGCAAACACTATCAAAAAGGCATACTCTATGTGTCTAAGGGCTTGATCAGCAATTGCCACATAAAACCCTTTTATATCCTCCAGGAGATTGCTGTCTTTCCAAGGAATAAGTTGGCGGAGACATGCTTGATCAACTTGCTTGTGCTTCAAGACTGAGAGATGAGGTTTGTTCTGTAAGTGAGGTTCCATTTGATCAGAAGTGGGAGGTTTTATCCCTGCATGACAGCTGGCCATAAGCTATGAAACGAGCAAGCACGAAACACTTGTTTTGGAATATGATTTGTTCTTGACCTTTGCTGAAATAAATAAGCCCCTGAGATCTTTGAAATGTGTGTTCAATCGTAAGGTATTTGCCTCTGTATATTATTCAACGAATTTCAGCTAAATCAAACTTACATATTTTCCTAGATTTCAGGGAGATGATATGTATTTCTGATAAGTTCCCAGAAGACTTTCTTTCAGAAAACCATTGAAAATATTCCATGCCTCATTATGTAGGCTTTTTTTTTTCATTTACAATAGGTAATATATAGATAATTGCCATTTATTAAGAAATGTAAGAACAATTCAGGGTGAGTTATTGCTCTCAAATACACTTATATGTTGTTTATGGCTTTGGATTGGGCTCTTACTTAAATGCAGATTGGATCTCTCCTTCACGACAGAAGAGATACTGAATGGCGGGGCAGAGAAAAGCATCCTTAGACCCTTGGGTTTTTTATTTATTCCTTCTCCTCCCACCCCATGGGTAATTCTCAGCCTCAGGACGGAAGGTTGACCCTCGCTTAAGTTTTGTATTTTGAGTTTGCTGTAGATCTGTGTTATGTTTGTATCTTCCACTTCATGTTGTGTCAGACATAGCTTAAATTGCATAAACTGCCTCATGAGCATCCAGCCTGCTTCACCTCCTTTATACAGCAGCAAGATGATAATCAAACTGTAAAAATGGTAGGATGTTCTTATGCAGGAATATGTGTGTTCCCTCAGATGTGTCTTTAATTTATTCACTTCATGAATAAAAAGCATTAAAACCATTAATCTAATGAACTATGATGTTGGAGAGATTTGTTTCATGCACGTCATTCCACAGGGCTTATTGGGGAACCTATAAGGTATCTGATAGGTAACCTTTTTTGTCAAAGGGGAAAACCAAGACAATCCTTAGAATTTGCCTTTCTTTTTTTCTTTGAATGTTTAGTCAGCTTAATTACATGTTTGCATTATTTACAATCATTCATCGCAAATTCATGGTTACTCACTGCAAATTCCAGTTACTCTCTGTAAGGAAAGGGGTAGTTTGGATTTCTGAATTGCTAGTATTGCAAAAGTTTAGCTCATTTATTTTAATAACTGCATCATCTAGCCAATTAGTGCGATGGTAAGGCTCTTATAATGAAGTGCTTTAGCTAAAGCATCAGCAGCAAGCACTTTTTCCTAAATGTGAGGACTTTTATCTAAAAAGTCTATATATTGTTGGACAAATTTCAGCTAAATAAAACTTATGTATTTTCCTAGAATTAAAGGATATGATGTGTATTTCTGATAGTTCCCAGAAAACTTTCTTTCAGAAAACCATTGAAAATATTCCATACCTCATTTTGTAGGCTTTTTTTTTCAATAGGTAATATATAGATAATTGCCATTTATTAAGAAATGCAAGAACAATTCAGGATGAGTTATTGCTCTCAAATACATATCTACGTTGTTTGTGGCTTTGGATTGGGCGTTTACTTAAGTGCAGACTGGATCTCTCTCCTTCAGGACAGAAGAGATACTAAATGGCAGGGCAGATAAAAGCATCCTTAGACCCATGTTTTTTTTTACCTATTCCTTCTCCTCCTCCTTCTCCTCCCACCCCATGGCAGGTAATTCTCAGCCAAAAGATATGAGAAATGAAGTCTGAATATACACTTATGTGTATTTATGTGCCTGTCCATCATTTCCTATACATGCACATGTTGCCTCAAGTACTTCATTTGGAGGAAATTTTATTAGCCAAGAATGCAGCTTGGCTGAAACAGCACCAATCTCCTAGATGTGTGCTTTGTCTGGTTAAAATGAAGGAAAAGGCTTGTTCAGGACTAGGAGGTCAGAGACAAGTTCTGAAGAGGTAGTGAAAAAGAATTACTTGAATTCGCTTCTGTACAGAAGGCCATAACTCCCTTTGCCTGATAGATGAAGAAAAAGACAAAAAAAAAAAAGAAAAAGTAGATCCTGAAGTGCTAGTAGTACATCTAACTAAGAAACAGGAGCAGAAAGACGTTTTGAAGTCACAGGCCATGGCATGGCGTTGTAGTATGGTTCTTACCTTCACCAGAATATCTGGTAATTCTTGTCTTGGACAATGTTTTCCTTGGAATCCTGTTCCGTAAACTGAGTTTTTTATACTAGGTTAAAGTCAGGTTTCCTTTACTGTGTGAAACTTTCATGATAAAATGCTTCAAAATCGACTCTAGTCCAAATACGTTCTTCCCTACAGTACTAGCTAGTAATAATGACTTTAGTCCATTGGCTTGGGTCATAGGTGCTTTTGGGCTGAAGCTGGTGATACGAGCCCGTATTGGTCCTACCTGATGCTAGCAAGTGTGTAACTGTTTGGCAAATATGTCCCCTGGAAGAGAATTTCCTCCCCCTTAGCCTTGGCTCTAAATCAGTAATGATATTGGACCAGCAGAAAAAGACCCAAACCTCCTTTTCTGCAGAGAGGAGGAGAGGGGAAGCTGTGTGCCTGCAGCTGGGTTAGCCTGCAGAAGCTCCCGGCACAGACACCATATTATACTTCATTTTGGTACATGTTCTGGATAACTCTCTCCAAAACTGAAGGTTGACTGTCCCATTAATTGGCTAGATGATGCAGTTATTAAAATAAATGAGCTAAGCTTTTGCAAGACTAGCAATTCAGAAATCCAAACTACCCTATTATCTTACTGTGAATTTACAGTGAGTAACCATAAGTTTACACTGAATGATTGTAAATAATACAAACATGTAATTAAGCTGACTACACATTCGAAGAAAAAAAAAAGGCAAATTCTAAGAATTGTCTTGGTTTTCCCCTTTGACAAAAGAGGTTACCTGTCAGGTATCCCACAGGTTCCATTGGTGGGTTTTGGGTCACCTGTCCTGTTCACTCCTCCCCGCAGCTGCGACAATTTTTGCCCTTTTGACTTACAGCATTTCACCAACTTGAGGGTGACCTTACTCTCTATAGGGACAGATGTAAGCAGTGGCCTGTTTGTATACCAATGCCCCATTACTTCAGTGATAATAATGAATTTTAAGTGTTATCACTTCTAGAGGCAGATGCTGTCTGAAAACATGTAGTTAACTTTCAGAAAATTAAGTTAGATGAGGCTCACTTGAAAGTTAGAAAATTAATTCTGCTGTAGCTCAAACCAGAGCACTGCAAACCAGATAATCATCAGAGGAATTTTTGTCCGAGCCCTGAGGCTTAAATACTAGAATATTCCCCAGTGTTGCACAAAGTGCCAACATGAATAGGTACAGGGCTTCTTAAAGAATAAGAGGTTTCAAAGAAAGGAAACCTGAAAAAGTGTGTTTTCTAAGAATTTGGCAGTGAGCTTCTGATGGGCAATCCAGCCCAGGATGCACTAGGCTGTATTCAAAAACTAAGGTGAAAGAGCAGATCACAGGAGAGCACTTGTGCAGGACACCAGAAGCGGGAGGACCACAGACTACAACTCATGGAGAACTGCAGGCTGCAGAAGGGTGTGAATACATCTGTAGTTTCACCCTAGTAAGAGAGAGAGAATTTAAAGACACTCTACAACTCTTGTGTTCGCCAGTCAGCAGAAATTCCTGCAGCCTGTGGGAAGTACTGCTGAGAGGCAAGGGCTGCCCCACAAGCACTGGGGCTACCGGGCATTGTTTTCTGAGAGACAGGGTACCACAGCAAGGGAAACCTCTCAGTGGGGTTATTGGTTATTTGTTCTAAGATGCAGTGAGCACAGGTAGTGGTTTCACCATCAAGTTTTTTTTCTGCACATCTCTGTTGTGAAATTTACTAATGATTGCTGTGTTAATTTATACTTTTAGGATGGAGACCTCCTAAGATAAACCCTCCAATTGTGACATAAATGTAGGAACTGCAGAGAAAAATAATGGCCATAATGTATCCTGCAATTCACACAGTGCTTCTGGAAAACATTGAAGAACTACCTTTACTTCTTCAGGCTCTGCCTCCAAGTTTTAAAATGTGTAGCACGTAGCCATGCCTTTCTTTTTCTTGATTCCAATTGAGTCTGGGGTATTTCATATGAATGCAGCTGAGCTCAGAGAGCTAGGAAAAAAAACTATTATACTGCATATTACAAGCTAATTTAAAAAGGATATATGTGTATGCACATATGGGAGGTATAATGCAGACACACTTCCTAGTCCTTGCTCTGAAGTCTGGACATCAGAACTAGTGAATTTGCTTTATCCATCCCAAGAGAGCCCTTGTGCAGTGTTCGAGGTATTATGTGCTGAAAGACCTCATTAATGATGCAAACATTTCAGCTGTCATTGACTCATAAAAAAGGCTCAGAAATAGGAAGGTCTGAAGGAAATTGATTTTCTTTAATTCCTTTGTGAAGTGTCATGTGGAATACTGATCACTTTGGTAGGAATGATTTAAATCTCCCTCAGGCATCTACTGGAAGGCAAATAGTTTTTTAATCTGAGATTTTTTTTTTCTTTGAACCATAATGCTCATCATTTGGATGTTAAGATGTTTGAGACATTCACTAACCCAAAGGTGGACCAACTATGTTTTCTCCTTAGAAGGAGGGGCTGTTTGTGTTTAAGCTGCTAGAGAATTAGTGTTTCATGTCACATTATACCCTATGTATCTATTTTAATGGCTTTGCAGTGAATAACTAGAAACATGTTGTGGAAGTATTAATATTATTCTAGATGCAGTGTCTTCTCCCTGTCTTTGGAGAAGGATCAAGATGACTCAAGGGTCTGTTAGGATCAGTTTTATTAAGCATCTTCACTACTAAAACTTACCTTGTTGTCAACAAGGAATATATTTTGCCATGAAAATTAGCTCTGAGAGGAAGAGTAAAGGAAAATCCCTGTGGAAAAAAAAATCTGATTTTAAATATTATAGTTTTAAAAAGACATGGCATTTCTGTGTGAGAGGTGAATCTTTCCAAGTTTTTTTTTTTTCCTCCCTAGGCCTCATAGGTAATGAGGATAAATTCATAAAACTCTGGGTGCTTTCTAGGTGGAAGGTGAGGTAGAACTGTAAAGTAGTTTTATTTCCTTGCTATGCATAAGTGCTATGCACTTATTACTTTGCTTCAACACCTAATAAGTGAGCATTTGGAAATTACACTGAATGACTCACTGGGAAACAAACAGTAGTAAATAATGCCTGTTCAAACCTGCTGTCTTGTGAAGAACATTTTGGCCAGAAGATAGGCTGAGATTTGCTTGAACTAATACATATTTCTAGAAAAATTCAGCAAGGTCAACCAGTGTAATCATAAATCAGCAGACTGTGATATTCACCTCCTGATTGCTCTGGCATTTACATTACCTTGGTCTGCTGCCTTCATTACAGGTCCTGTCTTAGGGAGATGAATCTACTCTGCTATATGTGGAAGCAATAGGAAATGCTTAAGGAGCTTCCACTGTCCATGTGTTACAAAACTGTCGTGGAGAGTGGAGTGCCTGGAGGCTGTAAAGTAAGTCTTCAGGGCAGAAAAGGAGAAGCGTCCGTATTAAAGAACGCCAGTCCTTGTGATGGGCTCAACTGGATCCAGTGTGGAGTTGTGATGCAGGTTCCCATCCGCTGTGAGGAAAGGTATATCCCCCATCAAAATGTTTGGCAAAGTTGGCTGCAAGTTTAATCTACATTCAGCACATTGAACTCTCCCTTAGCAGCACTAATAAACTTATTCATTATTGCCCTCTAAGTTAATGACGGATATCTGGTCTGCATCTCTTCTCAGCCATATTCATCATAATATCAGCTAGAACATTATTAAGTAATAGAGGTGAAACGTGGGATAATCCTTTTCAAAGTAACTGCCCATGCCAGTGTCAAAATATGATCCTAAGGTAGCTACACTGACTCTGATCCACAGGAACCTGCTGCTGCCGTATGTGTTTCATCACCTGTCAGTGACCTAGCCTTGGGAACTCTGCCCAGCTGAGCAGAGGGGGCAGGCAGGACTCCACGGCTGGACCCTGCTCTGGGTGGCACATAAATTGCAATGGGCTGCCTGGGCATGGCAATACAGGCCATGACTGGGCTCTTCCAAATCCTCCCCCTTTTCTGCCAGTTCTGATATTGAAAAACCATTTCAATATAATCCAGGATCTGAATACAGAAAGCTAATTTAACACAAATCTACTTTCTTGTCCTGTGCGTCAGCCTGCCATGATAAGTGACAAGGTATTGAAGGGCTGCTCTGCAAACCAGCAAGTAGAGCACAGTGAGAGTTACATTTACTGAATGTGTTCTCAGCAGTGCTTGCACCTACTATCACCGACACGTCCGTTCCATTGTGTGGCAATACCTCTGCAGTACGAATAATATTGCAGGCAGGAGCCAAAACAGAGACTTTTCCCCATGGTGTTGCCACCAGCCTAATGTGTCATATTCAGTGACTCTAATGACTCTGCTCAGGGGGTTGCTGTTGCTTATTTTCAGGCAGGGTTTGCCCTTGAGAGAAGGAAGTGTGATGCTGAGTGCAGCAATGATCTGGCAAACATACCATAAAGGGAAAATAAACCAGCTAGGGATTCCTGGCTGGAGATCTTGTGATAGCTGAATGAGCTGCACTTTAACAATTAACACCAGATGTACTACTTGTCTGTGTGTAAATAGTCAGTCCAGATTAACTACTCTTTGGGTATCACCTTAATTTGTTGAGTTCAAAATGACATAGTTACAGTTTAAAAATTGTCTGCTACCTTTGCTTAGAGCTCAAAACCTGTTCAGTGAACACTATATTTTCCTCGTATTTTTTGATATTTGTAATGATCTTAAACTATTTTGAATGGATTTTTCTCTTAGCCTTAATAGATATGTACAAACACACACTATGCACACAATCTTGCTCTTGTAATAAACCTATGCTGAGTTGCTGATGGCATTTATTCCCATAAAATGAGATTGAGGTCATAACATTTATGACTTTTATATAGGTTCAAACAGAAGAAGAGAAACTAGGTGCAGAGCTCAATTTCAAGTATGTGTCTAGCAGAAAAAAGCCTATGATAGTTCTCACAAAACCAGGAATGTCCCAACCATGCTACATCTGTGTGAGCACCCCAATTGTTTCTGCTCTGTGAAGATCTCCTCTTTCTGACCTGTGGTTGTGGTGGGATGTTTCTTTTACTACTGTTCGGTTGCTGCTTACCCTCGTGGGTATACCACTGTAATTGATTGTTTATAGGCAATTCCTTTAAAGCAGATTTTATAAAGTCACGGGGTCTGTTTTTCCACAGGCATAGCTGGTTCCAAGCATTTCAGGGAGCTGATCGTGTTGGTAGGCCCTAAAATAAGGTCTGGATGTTGAAGTGCTTGAGTGCAGAAACTCTGGTCATGATAGTCTGAGCTCATTTTTTTTCAGAGCAGGACCTTTCCTCTGCTAAGGGGTGAGTCAATGTGGCTACGTCAGACTTTTGAGATGCCTGATCCTGGAGCAAAGTGCTGAGTGCTTCAGAGCAATGTGGTCCTTGTGTGTGTATGAATGGGGATTCAGAAGGCTTCAGTTTGGAAATCCCTGGTCTTACTTGTTACATGTGTGGCCGTCCTGCTACTCCAGCTGAGGATGCAAGTGCGGTACTCCTGGGCTCGTATTTTTCAACTTTGTTGGGTTTTGTTGAGGGCAATGAATAACTCAGAAATCAGCAAAACCAAAGCAGAAATAAAAGAATGTGAGGGCCTCTGTTTAATTGAACTGAGGCATTTGAATTCTTTTTTTCTGGTCCAAGTAAGCTGTGGTCAGCATGGCGGGGGGGGGGGGGGGGGGGGAACACGAAGAATCTTGAGAAACATGGTGAAAGTCTATGAAAATCCATGGATGGCATAGGCACTGTTACCAGGGAATGACTAATGACTGGCATCTTACAGTCTGAGACACCCAGTGGAAATATCAACCATTGGTTTTAAAACAAAAAGCAGGAACTCTGTCTCTGCAAAATGTGTGCTTAAGTTGGGGAACTCATTCTCACAGGCCAAAAGTATGAATGAGGTCACAAAAAAGCTTATTCGAGCCCATGACAGACAGGCAAATGTGAGAGCATGGTGGGAACTCTGGTTTAGGAAGTGTTGACACCAGTGGCTGCCAGCAGCGGAGACTGAGTGCTGGGAACATGCTGCTATCTGCCTTGCCTTTCTCCAGGATCCCTGTGCCCTGCTGGTCTCTGGCATGGGCCACTGCTTCTCCTTACAGTCAGGTGAGGAAGATGAAGGCTGTCTTTACTTAATCTCTGCGTGGCTACTAGATCCTGAAACTTAATCCTTGTCAGCAATGAGGACCAGAGCCTGGGGTATTGCAGTGCTTCTACAGAAGAGCATGGAGGGGAAAAATAACTAAAGTCTAACTATTTTGCAGTGGTTGTGCTCCAAGCTGGGTAACAGGACTCACGTTTTTGCAGCATGCACATTTCTCAGACATAGCAGGAAGATATTCTCCATCTATCCCTAGAAATCCTCTAGACTGGAAATTTAACACATCCTCTCATCTTGGGAAGTTTTCATGAATCGTTTTATAAAAAGCAGGAAACTACAAATACAAGGGTTGAAGAAAATTATGGTTTTGATGTGGAGGATAAGCTGGCTGGGTTTGTACTGTCAAACTGGCACGACATGTCACAGTTCTTTTTCAGAAGAATTGGGTCTTATGGCCTAAACTCCACCTCTGTTTCCTCTTCACATGCTCCCCTTTTCAGGCAAGGAGGGTCCAAAGGAGCTTTTTAGGACTTAGCCTGAGTTTTTCCCAGATAAGTTGACTGCTGATGTCTCAGGGCTTCTTGCTTAAGTACAAAGGGCAGTGCTGGGACTTGGATGTCTCAAGAGGAAAATGAAAACCAGATTTAACTAAACAGCTGTGAGTGAAATTTAGTATTAAAAATACAGTACCAGGAATTGCTCAGAAGTAAACCTTTGTCCTAAGAACAACCCATGTCATAGTTCAACGTTTCAAACTGTTACTGATGTTTCTTTCTTTTTTTTCCAAACTACAGTGCTGGCAAGTAGAAAGCTACCCATTTAATCAGCTGAGCTCAAATACTTTCTTTCAGCCACAAGGATTTACTCTAATTAAAGAAGAAAAAGCAGAAATATTATATCTGAGAGCATTTTTGTAAACACAAAATGGTGACTGAGACAAGGAGAGGAGATTTTTCTCATTTAAAGGCCTAGCAGACAGAGAAAAAACATTGCAGATGCAGTGGGCACAGCCCTCAGAAATAACAGCCCTGGCTTGTACTGCTCAAATGGTTTCCAGTGCAAAGCTCCCTGTAGAACCATACATCAGTCTGGCATTCCTGGGGCTGTGGAGGTGACTTCTGTGGACTTATAACTTAATGCCAAGGATAGTTTGCTCACAAATGTGTTGACTTCCTGATGCAAGTTCTGGCTCATATGGCTTCAGGATGTGCAACATTTATCGTTTTCCATTTATTGGTCCTGATTGAGTATGGGGCAAGGAGCCGTGTCATCTCAGGTGAATGAAGGTGCAACTACAAATTTATCTATCATTTCTAGTAGAAATGGATGAACTCAACACTTACTGGATTGTGGAGCACAAGTCCAGGGTGTGTAATGCCTTGGGAGGAACTGCCTGCCCCCTTTCTCCCTCCACCAGGCCATAGTAGGCTGCACCCTCCTTTTGGGTTTTGTGCAAAGGGATGGGATATCAAACCTTCATGGGTTATTTTTAGGACAGAGGTTTACTTCTCAGAGAGGTTTACATGCTTAAAACTCTGCTAGCATCGAAGGGTAAAAGTCTGCTCTGTCAGACAGACATTTTTGAGAGTCTAAGTAAAAGAAATAGGCACTATCCTGAGGCAGTGTTTGAAGGCAATATTTACATAGGGACAGAACTTGGTGTGGTGGTTCCCAAAGGGCCTCAAGCAAGATGGTTCAAATTTTGCCATGTGCATGATTTGATGGCAAAATAAATACATTTGGGGTCAATTTGTGCAAGTTTGAAAGTGACTGCAGTGTTGTTAAACAGTTTTGAAGTGAAGGGTTTGTATGAAAAAGGATGAAATATAATGGTAGTCATGCAAGCAGCCCTTGGCTGTGATATTTGCTTGTGTTTAATTTTAAAAAAGTAGCTTTTAACTTGGACCATTGGAAATGTTGCTGTCGATTCCCTGTTACATCGTCCCACTTCTTGCTTTGCTTAGGGATTCGTGTTTTGTGGTTGTTTGTTTTTTGGTGTTTCTTGGTTTTCTTTTTTTTTTTGAGTTAAGACAGCAAACCAACAAAATCAATTAATCATATGACACCTAAGCAAATAACAGCATCAGACTCTCAGTTGCTTTCAGAAGGGCTGTGGAGATCTGACCTCTGAAGTTCCACTTAAAAAACCCCACCTTAATAGTTCTTGTGAACAAAAAGCAAGGTTTTATAGGCACAGACATACATTTTCTGTGAAACACGTTAACAGATTCTGTACGTAAAGTTTGACTCAGCACTTGCAACATTTTTTAAAGCGATTTCTTGGAGCACTTACTCTCTCCAAGCTGTTGGATTAGTTGATCTTCTGAGAACTGCACATTTGCCCTCATTTTGAACTTCTCAGTCCAATTGTATGAAATGCTAATGGTATGCAGCGCAGAGGGCTTGAAAAAAAAGCCACTGCTAGGGCTGTGGAGTTTGCCTTTCTGCAAAACACATTTCTACTAAAATAGCATTCACCAGGTTCAGTATCCAGGAAATATGGCCCAGCAATAATGGGTTTATGAATAAAGCTAGAGAGGAAAGATCTGTGAGCCTAAGTTTAACAGTAAGGTCTCTAGCCTGCTGCTACAGCTTCTTATTTAATTATGTATTTTAGAGCAACTTGAAGTGAAATGTGGCAGGAGAACATCTGTTCTACCATAATGACTATTCAAAGCATTTTTATTTGATTGTCAGTTTTGACTTCCTGATAAAATATAGTTCAGATGTACTTTCTCTACTATAATGAATTATTTTCCTTATTTCCAGGTTGCTCTATTTTTTTGCCAGAGGAATTCTGGGTGTTCATGAAACTCCAATGACCTGAAAAAAATGCGAATTTGGTATGCCATTGTTTTTGTGTTTCTTAATAAAAGACTATAACTTTACATGCCAGTTCCCTGATTCATTAGTCTTTCGGGAATGAAAGCTAATTCTGTAATTACAGCTTTGTTCCAAATCTTGATCACAGCGACAGTAGGTGTTTTCTGATAATTAAACCTTGTTTAGCTGATTCATGACTGATATTTTTACCCTTTTTTCAGTTCATGAGTAGTTCGCAAACAGGCCTTTTTTCTGGTTCCTGGGCGGTGATTATGGGAGGAGGGGGAGGAAGAGGCTAACATTAGTGGGGGACTTCCAGACTGCAAACTGTCTGTGTGTTGCTCATCTTCCCTTTGCAGTCTTTTCAGGGTGTGTGCACAGTCAGTTAGCCCCAGTGCTGGGGTGCCAGCTACTCGGAGGGTTGGCTGACCTTAATAGGACCCTGCTGAAGCCCCAGAGCATGCTCACTAACTATGAGCGCAGAGGTTTTTGTTAGCATGAGAAATCCCGTCTTTGCATGCTAGTGTGGGATTTTTGTTAAAACAGTGCAGATTTTTGTTAAAAAAGTGTTGGGAAGGGAGTGAGCGGCCACTTGGCACTGAGAGCACCTTCCAGCCTGCAGCAGGGGTGTACAGCCCGCAGTGAGCACTACTCCGTAAAGGCAAGCAAAAATGGGTACGCTGCCATGTGTTATCTAGCATAAACTGTTGCTATCTCATAGATGTGCCCCATTAGAGGGGCACCAAAATGCCGCAGCCCGGGCAGGCTGTGCACAGGAATTGGGCCAGGGATCCTGCTTGGTTTGAAGCAGTAATGCTTTGCAGGAGCATGGCAGGCAAAGGCAACAGCCTTGTCTCTGTCTCTGAGCTGGGGATATAGGGTCTGCACACAGATTAGCCTTTGCATGAATCTGGTGTCAGCAAAGAAACAAAATCCCAGTAACTCCAACTATTTTCTTAATAATGAGACAAGCCTCAGTTTCGCAAAGGGAGAGAGCAGCTCTTTTGAACTTGTTTTCCAGAGGGAGCTTCTTCAGTTGGTACATGATGCAGGAGGGAAAAGCTCAAGGTAAGAGGAGAAAACATGTAGGGAGGATGAGCACAAAGAAATTTCCTCGTGGTCTGGCAAAAGTCTCTGCCTTCTTCTTTTACTGTATAGGTTGAGACGTCCTTCTGCCTCTGAGCTTTCCAAACTCTCACTTTCTTTTTTCTTCTCTTCTTGATCCTTGTGTCACATACTGCCTGCATATCTTATTTTTTAGTGGAAAAATCCTGTTTGAGGTGTACCAATTACCTAGAAATTAAGTTGTGCTGCTGTGCTGCTACTTTTCCACTTCAAATATGCAGAATGGAATTAAAATACTTTATAATAAGACCCTTACTGTTTTATGAACTCTAAACTGCACCAAGAATATTCTACCCGGTGACCTTTATCTGCACATAATTACAGTCTGAAGCATTCTTAAATCATTGGCTAAGCTATTTCTAGTGTTATTCCGTGGTAATCTTAAATACCTAGGGATTACCAGGGATTACTGTCCTATTTTCTGGGCACAGCAGCTAGACATGTAATTAATTCTGTGCTCTGATACTTCCAGCAAGCATTGTTGATAAATCTGATTTTTTTAAAAATGAAGATTAAAATTGCTTTATTAGATTGTGTAGAGACAGATTTATAATTCTTCTCTAAAAGTTTTAGTAAATTACAAAACATAACAAAAACCTGTCTGTATAAAAAAATCCTTGCTCTCTAATGCTAAAGTTCAGTGTGTATTTTAAGCAATTTCATGATCCTATTAAATGATCACACTTCTGGAGTAAACTTCTTAATGGAATTTAAACTCTGGACTTTTGCTGGATGTTACATGCTCAAGAGGGTGAGTGGAAATAGTCACGTACATGCCACAGGTCAGCACATTGGTTTCATTCAGGAAATAAGCTGCACAGCAAGTAACACTTCTAGGGAATGGGATGTTACTCTGGGAGCCTGAAATAAGCCACTTCTTACCTCTAAGTTATAAGCAGCTGCACATGGATAGCAGTGTTGGTGGATGAAATTACTAGCATGTGACAGCTCTTTGTGAAACAAGTCTGTGGCACTAGCCTTGTTTTTAAGTGTATTTTGGGGTTTAGAGGTACTCCTTGCAAGCTATGAGTAATAAGTATTTTCAGCTGAAGCTGAATTGATCTATGAGTACCATGAGGGCTGCATTAATCACACCTTCAAGGTCAGGTCAAAAGGGACCTTCCATCTCGCAGCTTGACCTGCTGAATGTGGGACGCAGCTCCTAACCAAGTGGCTGTTACATCTGGCTCATGAATTAGTGTGGATCAGAAGAAATTTGCCCCTGGGCTTGCATCAAGGTACATCTGCCTAAGAATTAAGTTGTCTGCAAAATACAGGAAAAAACACAGGAAATAAATAAGTATCCTTAACAAACTAGGAGAAAGTACTCTGGAACACTGAAACACTAACACCCTGTCACAATATTATAGAATTTAAACATGAATAGCCCTTCTGGTCCATATTGTGTGCACAACAAAAAAAGAAAAAAAGGAATTTTTTCCCCCTGGACTGCAGCAACTATTATGCAGGCGCCCCAGTTATTTTCACATCTAGTAGTTGATGTTAAAGTATACAGTTCCTTTATAGAACTGGTAAATGCAGTGGCATGTTGCAAGCCAAAAAAATGTTACAGAAATTATGTGAAAAACATTTAGACTGTTTGCAAAGAATTTGTTAAGACTGTGTCACATATACATAGTTTCTGTGCTTCCTTCCCCCCCAGTTCAACAGAACAACAGGGACATGTGAGTTCTCCTTAGTGCTTAGTCTCTTTCAATATTGATGCTTTTTTTTCTCTGTACAATCAAAGGTGTTTCTTTTTATTCTCTTAAAACAAGGTTCATTAATGGGCATAAAGCAGTTTTAATGCTATAATACAATCAGCTCTCTAGCAGTCCTTCAGTAATCCACATATGGATGAAGGAGGATGATTTCCTGTCATCCACAGTAATGTAATTAAATCCTGTAATATACTGCTGAAAAGATGTTTTTTTTTAAGAGCCAACTACCTCTTGGGGACAGTGGTGATGTCTTTTCAGAGTTATTTTTGTTCCTTGATTTTGTATCTATCTTTATGTGTATACACTCCTTCTTAGCAAGCATTCAGGCTGGCTCTGGACATATTAGTCTGTGCTCAGTTTTGCCTATGGGTTCTCAGATACAGCAGCAGTATATGACTCATTATATGAAGATGTGGACTGTGGCTGGAAAACTTCAGAGGGCTATGAACATTTGAAAAGAACTCTACAATCTCCAATGACATGTAGTAGGAAATTTGTCTGCTCAGTGAATTGTGGTCTGTAATTTTCCACAACCAAATAAAGTTACTTATACTGGAAAAATCAAAGTCCAAATGTGTTCCTCCAGTTAAATCCTTTAGATTTATAGCAAAGCAGCTGAGCGAACAGACATCTTTTAATTTGTCACTTTCCTTCCTCTGCCTGTCCAGACTAAGAAATCTCCTCAAAGTTAAAACCCTGGCTAATAAGCAGATTAGAACTGGCAGATGTCTCTCTACGACTCTTCTTCTACTCAATAGAAGTCAGTAAAGCCTCTCTTTCATTCTACTTTTCTGCTTGCTGGTATTTTGTCACTGCGACTGCTGCAGCTCTACAGGGACAGTAACAGTAAGACATAGTCAAGGTCTTTGGAAATACAAAAGAAGAAGTAGTTCACTGCGATAACTATGGTAAATTTCATGTATTTCATCGAGATCCTAATGATTTTAGGAATTTATGTTTTCTTCTTCAGTTGGCCCATCATTCTCATTTTCCAAACACTTGGCTTCCCGTTTCAGGTGGTCTCATACATTGTACTAGCTAATATAAATAGCAAGACGTGGCCTTTTATTCTTCTACTTTCTGCAAACAGCTTTCTCTGCATTTGAACTCCAGACAAAACATAGTGGGAAAGGTGTCCAGAGTCTGTTGCAGTGGGACTGAAAGTAAGGAAACACTCTTGGTTTTAACTCCTTTTTGATGCTGAGAAAACCTTGCTCTAGTAGGAAGAAGGGATGGCTCAAGGGCTTGTGTGGTACCACCACTAGAAGGCCACATCAACAAGCTGTCAGAGGGCACCTCTGATACTGTTTGTTAGGGGCCTAAGACCAACACAAGACCCTCAGACAATACACATCAAACAGCAGCTAAGAACATGCAGCCTTCCTGCTCACCAGCAGCCTCTGCTAAAGTCATGAAGCACTGAACGATCCCAGGGATGCAGAAGCTGAAGTGCTTGCACACAGATGCTTGCTGTACTGCCCATGCTTAACTTTTCAGAGTACAGTCCTTAAATAGAAAACACCTGATGTCATCTGTGCTGAAGGTCAGCTGAGATCAAGTCAGATAAAATAAACATCTGCTTGAAACAGATTTGTGAAAACGTGTGTATAAGAAAGGTCATTTTTATGCTTGCTTGACTGATCATAACACAAAAAAAGGGGGATGGAATGTTCTATCTATGGCCTCCTTGTAGTAAGATTAGTTTTTAATTTTCATTTGAGGTTCATATACTGTGTTTCCATCCTTCCCTTTCAGTAGCACATCATCCTCTATTTTTCTTTTTTACACTTCGAATTTGAACTCATTCAAAGAGTCCTGCTCTGCCTCGAGTGTCATTTATCCTCAGAGATTTGATTTGTTAGGGGCTGCGGAGAGGAAATAAGCTCACTTTGCATTTCCAGTATCAAAAAGCAGGAGGATCCAGGGGCTATATCTGTGGTCATAAGTATCACCTAGTGTAATGTGCAGTGCATGTTGCAGGATGGGAGGAAGCTCCGTGCTCGGCTCCATGATTATCAGTCTGCTGCTGGGAGCACAAAACACTGCTGAAATCCAGGGGCTTCAGAGATGCTGTAAATGGTGCATTTATAAAGGAAGTTAAAGACAAAATCTCGTTAACCATTGGGGTCATGACCTTAAAATGCAGGACTTCTTTTCCTGTCATGTTTTAAAGCAGTTTCACAAGTCCATACTAAAACCTGCAAGTCTCTAACACAATGCTTTTCTAATTGCAGTGAATTTCTTGTAGCTAAAGTGCTTAAAACACTGCTGCATCACCTTAGTACTGACCTCTCTAGGATATTACAGCAGCACCACGTCCTATCTGGTCATGCACCACAATTTCTACTCAAAAATTTCTGCCGCAAGTAGCATGGGCAGTAAACAGGAGGAGTTAGAGTGCATATGCCTGCAGGGCTATGATGTTACTGGCATTATGAAGACATGAAGGGATGGATCCTATGACTGGAATGTTGGGATGAAGGGATAAAGGCTTTTTAGGAAGAGCAGACAGGGGAAATGAGGAGGAGTTGTTTCTCTCTGTGTCAATGACCAGCTGGAATGCGTGGAGATCCACGTGAGGATGGATGAAGTGCATATGAGTCAGGATTAGACGGAGGGCAGGGACAGGAGGCACTACAGCAGAGGTCTGCTACAAGCCACAGGACAAGGAAGAACAAGCAGATGAGGCCCTCTATAAACAGGCAGGTGCAGCCTTGGGTTCACAAGCCCTGGTTCTCAGTGAGGATTTCAGCTACCCTGGTATCTGTTTGATGGACAACACGACAGGGCACAAGCAATCCAGGAGGTTCCTAGAGTGCACTGAGGATAACTTCCTTATCCAAGTGACAGAAGAGCCAACAAGGAGTGGTGTTATGCTGGATCTTGCTCTCGCCAACAAGGAAGATGTCCAGTGTAGAGAAATCTACCACATCCTGGAAAGATTTATTCCAATGTTTAACTGTTTTCATGGTGAAAAATTTTCTTCTGGAATGCAATCATGTTCTCCTCAGGAGCAATTTACACCCATTATCCCTTGTCTTTTTCATGCAACTCCTTGTAAAAAGAGAATCTCCATCCTCTTGGTAGACACCCTTCATGTACTGGTATGTGGTAGTGAGGTCTCCCCTAAGCCTTCTCCTCTCAAGGCTGAACAAACCAGTTTTCTCAGAACAAAAGACTCCCTTAACAACAAGAAAAGCTTCTATAGGTATGTCAGTGATAAAAGGCTGACTAGGGAGAGTGTGGGCCCTCTCTGGAAGGAAATGAAAGACATGGTTACCCAGGATATGGAGAAGGCTGAGGTATTTGATGGCTTTTTTATCTCAGTCTTCACTGGCAAGGGCTCAAGCCACATCACCCAGGTTGCAGGAGGCAAAGGCTGGGACAAGGAAATTGAAGAACTGCCTGCTACAGGAAAGGATCAGGTCTGAGACTGTTTAAGGAACCCGAATGTGCACAAGTCCGTGGGACCTGATGAAATGCATCTGTGGATCCTAATGGAAATGGTAGATGAAGTTGCTAAGCCATTATCCATCATATTTGAGAAGTCATGGCAGTCTGATGAAGTTCCCACTGATTGGAAAAGGTGAAACATAACTTCCCCTTTTTAAAAAGGGAACAAGGAAGGCCTGAGAAGGTCAGTCAGTCTCACCTCTGTGCCTGGAAAGATCATGGAGCAGATCCTCATGGAAACTGTTGAGGCACAAGTTAAATAAGGAGGTGATTTGTGACAGCTAACATGGCTTCACTAAGGGTAAAATGTGCTGGACATATTTGGTGGCCTTCCATGATGGGTCTATGGAATTGGTGGATAAGGAGAGAGCAACTTATAACATCTACGTGGACTTGTACATAGCATTTGACACTGTCCCACACAGAAGTCTTGAATGCTCCACCCTGGAGGGGTGTTCAAGGCCCGGTTGGATGAGGCTTTGAGAAATGTGGTCTAGTGGAAGGTGTCCTTGCCCATGGCAGGAGAGTTGGAACAAGGTGGTCTTTAAATTCCTTTCCAACTGTTCTACTTCACTATAATTCTATGAAAATGTCTTTCTTTGACAGGAGACGGTTTTTGTTGTTCCTCTCTGGACTCTATTTCAGCAAGAATCTTTTTGGAGAGGTGGTGGCCTGAGCTGGTGTTCATAGATGTCTAAAGCCAGACTGTTCATTCTACAGGTACTGCCCAAAGCCGAGCTGGCTTTTTTCTTCTCTGTCATGTTGTAAACTTAACATCTTACTTGTCAGTAAATTATTCATAGGCTGCAAGGCCCTGAGGAACAACTAAGGCCATCTAATCTTGACCTGCTTTGTATTGAGGCTGTTTGATTTTTCCAGAAGAGAGTTAGAGCATGCAAATCCTCTAGAAAACCAGGGAATCTAATTTTAAAGACTAAATGACAGGAACTTGACTGATTCCTGTAGTAGTCCCCTCTACCTTTTTCTTACCTCCACTGCTGTGAAGCAATATCTTATTGCAAGGATTCATTTATCTATATCCAGCTCCCACCTGTGAATTCTAAACCTAGGTTAACCCTTCTACTTTGCCTTCTCTTTGTTCTTCCTGGAAACATCTCACTGGATGCATAAGCATCAGACAATCTCTTTCATAACTTTTCTCAATGCGATGCAGTGCAATGCTGTCCTTACATGGAGACGATTTACCAAGGTGGTTCAGGTCAGTCCAAAAGACCAACCAATTCTTGTTAATTGACATCCCATGAGTCTTTCTGAAACTAGCATATTTACTTGGCAAGAATTTTATTCTGCCATTCTGATCACCTGGATCGCTGGTAGCATCAACTAACATAGGATTAAGGATGTTTTCTTGGGAATATTTCTTTTCTTATAGCCCTGCTTCTTCATATCTCCTCTTTATCATCAGAGTTTGGAGAGTTATCAGTGATCCACTTTCAGATCCATAGAAAGAACTCACTAATTCCAGACAATGCAAGCTTTTTAGTGAAAATATTTGGTTAGTAAGAAAATTATTTTCCTCAACACAGACTAGTTAAAAATATATATTTTTTAAAATAAAAGAAGGTGTGCTTAAAATACGTATTATCCATGAAATCATGCTGACTGGTATTCCTTGTACTTTTAGGCTCTAGCAATTTTTTGATAAAATCATGAAAAAAATCTGGCAAATAATGCTGA
The DNA here is from genome assembly GCF_017976375.1 of Cuculus canorus. NCBI lineage: Eukaryota > Metazoa > Chordata > Aves > Cuculiformes > Cuculidae > Cuculus > Cuculus canorus. The sequence goes on from NC_071441.1 coordinate 12,930,713, forward strand.
TGGAGTTACACTTGAATATGTTCTACTTAGAAGTTGGAGACTTTTTCTAGTATTTGTGTACCAATCAGCCTTACTGATGCAAAGAGATCTTCCACTCTGGCTACAGAACACGATCCAGCTGATTTGAAAACAGTGTGATTGGAATCTCCATTGCTAGATATGGGCCATTGGTAAAAAAATGGATGGCTTAAGACTTCTGCAGCTATTTCATAGTTCGAGCTTATAATTTCCTCATTTTTCAGAGGTACATATCTAATTGAACTTGGCGCCTGAAAGAACACCAGAAACCAGGAGGCAACTTTATATCGTTGTTAATGGGAAAACTAATGAGAAGAAGCTATTTCTGAAAACCGTCTTTTCATCAAAGCGGTAATTATCCAAGCACACCCTTACACTAACCAGGCTTCCCAAGAAGATACAGCTCTGAAGGAGGTCGGCAAAAGAACACTCCAGCCACATACAACATGTTCTACCCAGGTGCTTAAAAAAGTTCACAAAAAAAGTAATATAAAATGTAATGAACTGGTCTTAAATGTCCCTGAGATATCAGGAGGCTCTTAACCCAAAAGCACAGCAATCTTCCCTCCTCACAAATGAATTCCTGGAACCGATTGAGAATAAGTGATTTAGGGGAAGAAAGGGGTCATAAAGGTTCATTGCCTAAACTAGAAAGAAAAAGAAAACTTCAGGCAGCTTGCCTTTCTATTTCAGAACTGTATAACTCTTTTTTTCTTCTAAATTCTGTCACATGAAAGTATAAGTGTTTCCATTTCATGCCAAACTCTAATGTGACTATGACAGAGCGCACTTTGCTTTTGAACAGGCATGTTATGCTCATTCTGTGGCAGCTGATGCTGTGATATCCTCACCAGGCAGCGGTTCACCTTGGGAAAAGCACTTGCTCTGGTGGTGTCTCTCATTATGTCTGCTCCTCAACTAAACAAAAATGACCATATTTGTGCCTGAAAATGGGGTTTAGGAGCAGTGAGAGGTTATTTTACTGCTCCCCTGTTTTGTTGCAAGAATTTTTTGTTTCATCACATAGATTGAGCCCCTACATGTTGTGATTATATGGGCACCTCACTTGCAAGATTTTTTTAATTAAGTATAAAATAATTGGATTAGACTCTAATAGCTTCATACACTTTTCATCGGGAAGGAACCTGGAGTCTTCTGGGCTTCTAATGCACCAGAATTGAGCAGTCTTTTCGTTTTAATGACAGAGCTTTAATGCTCAGGATAAGGAGTCTGCCACAGCTATTTTAGCAGTTAAGTGCATTAGCCAATTTAATGAATTACTGACTAGTGGTTGATAGTTTAACATTTGATAAATATGCTAAAATATTTAAACAAAAAAAATCCTAGGTTGAAAAGGTCTTCCTCTCTTAGTAGGGAGAGTGCTTAGAGTTCTTTAGCTTTTCTATCCTTCACAATATGGAGGTTAGACAAATTCTTGAAGCATTTTATGTGCTTTGCAATCATTAATTCATTGAGTACATTTTGGACTCATGCCTTTATCTACATTATACATTTCTATAAGTATCACATACATCAGCTCTTGAACATGAATTTGGCGCTTTTTGTAGATGGAGGTTACCTAATTTACCATAAGATGATAAATATTTAAAGGAAATTACTACTATTACCTGTATGGGTGTAAATGAAGTTGGCAGTAGTATTTTGCAAGTTTCACAGAAAAAATAATTGACTACATAATTTGATATGAAATAATTGGTTTTTTTCACTGTAAAGGAGAGAGAGCTACCAAGATTCACATTTCTGATGCAGTGCTAATGGAATAAAACCTTGAAATGTCAAGGAATTCCCACAATGGGAAACATAAATTTTATGAAGATATTTGTAATTCTTCCTTGGCATGTGTGTCTACCTGTCCATCACGATGATTTAATTTAGAAGTTCATTTATTCAGGACATTGTTCTAGGAGGTAGTTTAAGCTTACTGACAGGTTACAGCGGGGAGCTGTACAGCAAAGCCTCTTCAGGCAACTAAAGGAGACTACGGGGGAAAATTGCATCTTAGCGGAGATTCTCCTTTTCTTACATGATTGTTTACTTTCCTTACTAAAATTTCTCTCTCCACTGACAGGACTTCCAGGGAGGTTATTCTCCCTCTGTACTCGGCACTGGTGAGACCGCATCTCGAATACTGTGTTCAGTTCTGGGCCCCTCACCACAAGAAGGATGTTGAGGCTCTGGAGTGTGTCCAGAGAAGAGCAATGAAGCTGGTGAGGGGGCTGGAGAACAAGTCTTATGAGGAGCGGCTGAGAGAGCTGGGGTTGTTTAGCCTGGAGAAGAGGAGGCTGAGGGGAGACCTTATTACTCTCTACAACTACCTAAAAGGAGGTTGTGGAGAGGAGGGAGCTGGCCTCTTCTCCCAAGTGACAGGGGACAGGACAAGAGGGAATGGCCTGAAGCTCCGCCAGGGGAGGTTCAGGTTGGATATCAGAAAAAAATTCTTCACAGAAAGAGTCGTTGGGCACTGGCAGAGGCTGCCCAGGGAGGTGGTTGAGTTGCCTTCCCTGGAGGTGTTTAAGGAACGGGTGGATGAAGTGCTGAGGGACATGGTTTAGGGAGTGTTAGGAATGGTTGCACCCTATGATCCAATGGGTCCTTTCCAGCCTAGTGATTCTGTGATTCTGTGTGACTTGGAATCCAAGCAGTTTTAGGAGACTGCATTGATTTCTCTTCTATTTGAAGCATTATGGACATAACAGACCTAATGGATTTAAATTTTTGCTTCATTTTTTTCAGTTCGTTTCTACAGATTGATTATTTTCTATGTCAGTATAAAACTGCCTCTCTCCATCTCTGTGAAGAATTGTTTTGTTAGGGTATTTGACAAGGATCAAGCATGGATGAAGCTGTGTAAATGTAAATTTTATAAGACCACGTAGGTAAGTCAGACATCTTTCAGCAAAACTTGAACAATAGTGACAAAAACCCACATGAAATCTCTTACAAGACTTAGTTGGTACTTACGCAGCTCAATATTACATATTATGTTTCCTATCCTTAGGTTAACCAGTTCATTTCTGGGGGCACCATTAGGCCATGCCAAATAAGAAAAAGTTCTTCCTCTGTGGGTGATTTAAGAGATGCCAAAGGCACTGGGAAACGGTATAGGTTTTATACAGCAAGAAAACTATGGTATAATTGCCATCATGGAAATGTAGTGGGACAATGCACGTAACTGGATTGCTGCCATGGTCGGATTTAAACTCTTCAGGTGGGATGGGCAAGGAAGGAGAGATGGTGGGGTAGCTCTCTAGGCTAGAGAGTGTTTTGATTGTCTTGAGCTCAATGATGGTGGTGAGAATGTTGAGTATCTATGGGTAAAAATCGGTGGAATGCCCAATAGGGCAGGTACTGTGATGGGAGTCTTCTATGGTTGGCTGTAAACTCTTCAGATGGGATAGGTGAGGAAAGAGAGGCAATGGGGTAGCCCTCTATGTTGGAGAGAGTTTTGATCACCTTGAGCTTAACAACAGTGATCATACGGTTGATGTCTCTACGTGTGAAAATCAGTGGAACACCCAATAAAGCAGACATTGTGATGGGAGTCTGCTATAGACCACCCAGCCAGGAAGAAGAGCCTGATGAGTTACTGTACAAGCAACTGGGAGGAGTCTCATAATTGCTAGCCCTTGTTCTTGTGGGAGACTTCAACTTACCAGATGTCTGCTGAAAGTATAATACAGCAGAAAGAAGACAGTCTAGGAGGTTCCTGGAGTGTGTGGAAGACAACTTCCTGACAGAACTGGTGAGTGAACCAGCTAGGGAAGGTGCCCTGCTCAACCTGCTGTTTGTGAACAAAGAAGGCCTTGTGGAGATGTGACATTCGGAGGACACCTGGGGCACAGTGATCACAAGATGGTAGAATCTTCAGTTCTAGTAGAAGTAAGGAGCAGGGTAGGTAGAATGGCCACCTTGGACTTCCAGAGGGCAGACTTTGGACTGTTGAGAAAGCTGATGGATACATTTCCCTGGGAGACAGTCCTAAAAGCCAAAGGAGCCTGAGAGGGCTCGACGATCTTCAAGAAAGAAATCCTGGCAGTGCAAAATCATGCCATCCCTGTGTGCTGACAAATGAACCAGCATGGAAGAAATCCATCTTGTCTGAGCAGAGGTTTGGGTGGAACTCAGAAAAAAGAGGGAAGTCTATGAGCTTTGGAAGAAGCTGCAGGCATATCAGAACTACTACAAAAACGAAGAGAGAACATGCAGAGAGGAAATCAGAAGGGCTAAAGCCCAACTAGAACTTAGACTGGCCAAATTAGTGAAAGATAATAAGAAAGGTTTCTACAAATTTATCAACAACAAAAGGACAGCCAAGGAGAATCTCCATGCTCTACTGGACTCAGGGGGAACAGTAGTGACAAAGGATGAGGATAAGGCTGAGGTGCTTAATGCCTTCTTTGCCTCAGCCTTTAATACTAAGGTAAGATGTTCTCCGGGTACTCAGCCTCCTGAGCCAGAAGTCAGGGGGAGAGAGCAGAATAAATCTCCAGTGATCCAAGAGGAAATGGTTAGAAACCTGCTCAGCCAATTAGACATTCGTAAGCATATGGGGTCAGATGGGATGCACCCAAGTGCATTAAGGGAGCAAGTGGAGGTGCTGACCACATCCCTTTCCATTATCTATCAGCAGTCCTAACGGACTGGGGAAGTTCCACTTGACTGGAGGATGGCAAATGTTATGCTTATTTACAGAAAGGGCTAAAGGAAGGATGCAGGGAACTACAGGCCTGTCAGTCTGACCTTGGTGCCAAGGCAGATCATGGAACAGGCTATCACACAGCACATGCAAGACAACTGCGTGATTAGGGCAAGTCAGCATGGGTTTATTTATTTATTTTGGCAGATTCTGCCAAACTACACTGATCTCCTTCTATGACAAGGTTACCCTCTTAACAGATTATGGAAAAGCTGTGAATATAGTGTAGATGGACTTCAGTAAAGACTTTGACACTGTTTTTCACAGTATTCTACTTGAGAAACTGACTACCACTGGCCTGGACAGGCACACCCTCTGTTGGGTAAAAAAATGGCTGGATGACTGTGCCCAAAGAGTCGTGGTGATTGGATTTAAATCCAGTTGGGGTCCTGTCACAAGTGGTGTTCCCCAGGGATCAGTGCTGTGTCCAGTTCTGTTCAACATCTTTATCAATGGTCTGGATGAGGGGATTGAGTGTACCTTTAGTGAGTTCGTGGCTGACACTATGCTGGGCAGAAATGTCGACCTGCTTGAGGGTAGGAAGGGCCTACAAAGGGATCTGAATGGACTGGGTGGATGGGCTGAGACCAGCAATATGAGGTTCAACAAGGCCAAATGCAGAGTCCTGCATTTGGGACAAAAGCCCATGCAGTGCTACAGACTAGGAGAAGTCTGGCTAGAAAGCTGCCTGGAGGGGAAGGACCTGGGGATGTTGGTTGACAGCTGACTGAACATGAGCCAGCAGTGTGCCCAGGTGGCCAAGAAGGCCAATGGCATCTTGGTTTGTATCAGCAACAGTGTGACCAGCAGGACCAGGGAAGCGATTGTGCCTCTGTATTTGGCATTGGTGAGGCCACACTTCAAACACTGTGTTCAGTCTTGGGCCCATCACTAGAAGAAAGACATTGAGGAGCTGAAAAGTGTCCAGAGAAGGGCCATGAAACTGGTGAAGGGGCTGGAGGACATGTCTTACGAGGAGCAGCTAAGGAAGCTGGGATTTCTTAGCCTAGAGAAAAAGAGGCTGAGGAGGTTGTAGAGAGGTGGATGTTAGTCTCTTCTCTCAAGCGATAGGTGATAGGACAAAGGGAAATAGCCTCAAGTTGTGCCAGGAAGGTTCAGATTAGATGTCAGGAAAAATTTCCTCACTGAAAGAGTTAATCAGGCACTGGAAGGGCTGCCCAGGAAGGTGGCTGAGTCACCATCCCAGGAGGTGTTTATGGTAGGCAAGGGACTCAGTTAGGTGGTTTAGTAGTGGACAGGTGTGGCTGGATTCAGTGATCTCAAAGGTCTTTTCCAACAGAATGATTCTATGATTCTATGGTTTTACTCTGTCAAGACTGCTTTCTTGTTGTTTTTATTTTGATAATTTTTTAGGCTGTCAATACCTTCATTCCAACAGGCAAAATAACAGCAGAGATTACCTGCCACTGTGACCAGACCCGGGTTACATCAGAGGGAGAATTGCATGTGTAGCTGCAGCTTTCTCTTAGGACATCATGCAATGCTGTTAGAAACAGCTGGATATGTCACAATTAGATACCATATATTGCTGTGTATTGCCATTCGTGTGCTCAGTGCGTATGATCTTATATATTTTTCTGTAACTTTGACAGATGTTTATCAAGTGTGAAAAATCATGCATGCTGCAGAAAAGTCAATTAATTTCACAGAGACTTATAAAATGGGACAGGAATAGGTCAGGACATGGAGCAATGAGGGACATCGTGTTTCCTCCCACTACTTACACAGAGAACAGTCTTGTGGATATGCCACAGCCCACTGTCTGGGTAAAACACATAGTGGGCATCCTACTCTCTGAGGAACATAGGCATTTCCACCAGGTGCAAACACTGCACTTCATGTCCATAACCATCTCTGTTATAGATAATAATAGGACCATTTGATCCTAAATTTGGCAAGCATAGCATTATCTGCCTTATATTCCCACTGGAAAGACAGAAAAGGCTACCCCTGAGGTATGCACTATTGCTCTGTAAATGAGGAATGAAGGGTTTCCAAAGAATGCATGTACTACAAAGTGAAAATGTCAGTGCACTCAGAAGAACCTCAGCTGAGTGCAGGGGAACCAGCTACTAAGAGCTGAGATGGCAGTAACTTTCAGAGATTCAAAATGAAAAGATTAATTAGGTCTGTACAGTGTACAGCATCCTCTTGTTGGAAAAAAAAAAAAGGCTTCAGGATTTCAGGATACCTTGATGAAGTCTTTAGGCTCATGAAAGAGTTTGATAATTTATTTACCAGTGCTGCTAGAAAGTACAACATAATACAAAAGCAGGGGTAGAAAACAGCCTTGATGGGGACCTTCAGCATGTAACTGAGAAAAGGTAAAGGACAAGTTTTAGGCAATCCAGGAAACTCCTAGAATGCATTAAATATAATTGCATAACCCAGGTAATAGACATCCCTACCCAAGAGTATGCAGTACTGGACTTGGTGGTCACCAGTGCAAGTGAGCTCATCAGTGACATCAAGATTGGAGACAGCCTGGGCTGCAGCGATCATGCACTGGTGGAGTTCAAGCTCCTGAGAGATACAGGACAGGCGAGGAATATAGCCAGAACCCTAAATTTTAGGAAAGAAGACTTCCAGCTCTTCAAGGAGTTAGTCAGACCCTCTGGGAAATGGTCCTCAGAAGCAAGTGAGCAGAACAGAGATGGAAAATACTTGAAGATGTTTAGATATCTTTAAGACCAGAGAGCACAAGAGTTCTCAGTCCCCAGATGCAGACAATTGGGCAGAGAAGGAAAAAGACCAGCATGGCTAAATTGAGACCTGCTGGTCAAATTGAAGACCAAGAGGAAGCAGCCCAGGTAGAATCATAGAATCATGGAATCATAGAACGATAGAATCACAGAATCATACAATCACAGAACAGTTTGGGTTGAAAGGGACTTTAAAAGTCATCTGGCTCCAACCTCCCACCCCACATGTGCAGGGACACCTATCACAAGACCAAGCTACCCATGGCCACATCCAACCTGGCCTTGAAGACCTCCAGGGATGGGACACCCACAACTTCCCTGGGCAACCTATGCCAGTGCCTCACCACCCTCATAGTGAAGATATTCTTCCTTATGTCTAATCTAAATCTTCCCCTCTCCAGTTTCTACCCATCACCTCCAGTCCTATCACTACAAGCCTTTATGAACAGTCCCTCCCCAGGTTTCTAGCAGGTCCCCTTTCGGGTACTGGAAGGTCACTATAAGGTCTCCTCTGAGCCTTTTCTTCTCCAGGCTGAACAACCCTGACTCACACAGCCTGTCCTTGTATAGAAGGTGCTCCAGCCCTCTGATCATCTTTGTAGCCCTCCTCTAGACCCGTTCAACAGCTCCATATCCTTCTTATGTTGAGGATTGCAGAACTGGGCACTATACTGCAGATAAGATCTCACAAGAGGGAAACAGAGAGACAGAATAGAGGAATAGAGGGGCAGAAGGTAGTGCAGGCAGGGACAGGTAAACTGGAAAAAGTATAGGGACAATTCCTGGTTGTGTAGTGATGGGGTCAGTAGGGCCAAGGCACAGCTGCAGCTGAAAATGGCAAGGGCAGTAGAGACTAACAAGAAGGGTTTATACAGGTGTTTTAATCAGAAAGGAAGGCTAAAGAAAACACACACCAACTGATGAATGAAAATGGTGACATCATATCAATGGAGAAGGAGAATGCTCAGATACTTAACAATATTTCTGCCTCAGTCTTCACTTACAGCCTTTCTCCTCACCCCTACTGGGTCAACGGAGAAAAAGAAGGGAACCAGGGGTTATTGCCCCACCCACTGCAGGGGAAGATCAGGTTCATGACTGAGTAGCCTGTACATCTATAAGTCCATGGACCTGATGAGATGCATTCCAGAGTCCTGAGGAAACTGGCTCATGTGGTTGCCAACCCACTCTCCAGGATATTTAAAAAGTCATGGTGGTCAGGGGAAGTCCGTCATGACTGGAAGGCAACATTGTGCCCATTTTTAAAAAGGGTAAGAAAAATGACCCTGGGAACTACTTACTTGTGCCTGGGAAGATCATGGAACAGATCCTCCTAGAAGCTACGATAAAGCACATGGAGGACAACACAGTGATTCAAGACAACCAGCCTGGTTCCACCAAGTGCAAGTCCTGCCTGACCAACCTGGTGGCTTTCTATGATGGGGTTACCACAGGAGTGGAGAAAAAAAAAGCAATGAATGTGATCTATCTGGACTTCTATAAAGCTTTTGAAACAGTCCCCCACAACATCCTCTCTCTAAAGCTGGAGAGGGACTATTCATAATGGATTGTAGTGATAGGTTGAGGGGGAATGGGTATAAACTGGAGAGGGGTACATTTAAATTAGTCATAAGGAAGAATTTCTTCACTATGAGGGTGGTGAGACACTGGAACAGGTTGCCCAGGGAAGTCATGGATGCCCCATCCCTGGAGGTCTTCAAGGCCAGGTTGGATGGAGCCCTGGGGAGCCTGATTTAGTGGCATGTCCCTGCCCATGGTAGGGGTGTTGGAACTAGATGATCTTTCAGGTCTCTTCCAACCATAACTACTCTATGATCCTATGATTCTACGATTCCCGGAGCTCCCTTCAGGTACTGGAAGTTTGCTATAAGATCTCCTCTGAGCCTTCTTTTCTCCATGCTGAGAAGCCCAACGCTCTCAGCCTATCTTCATATGGGAGGTGCTCCAGCCCTCTGATCATCTTTGTAGCCCTCCTCCGGACCCATTCCAACAGCTCCATATCCTTCTTATGTTGAGGATTCCAGAACTGGACACAATACTCCAGGTGAGGTCTAACAAGAGAGGAATAGAGGGGCAGGATCACTTCCCTCACCCTGCTGGCCACACTTCTTTTTATACAGCCCAGGATATGGTTGGCCTTCTGGTCTGCAAGCACAAATTGCTGGCTCATGTTAAGATTCTTATCGACCAGCACCCCCAAGTCATTTTCTGCAGGGCAGCTCTCAATCACATCATTGCCCATTGTGTACTGAAAATGGGGATTGTCCTCACCTGGGAGTGGGACCTTGCACGTGGCCTTGTTGAGCCTCATTATGTTCTCACAGGCCCACTTCTCCAGTCTGTCCAGGTCCCTCTGGATGACATCCCATCCTTCTGGTGTGGCAACTGCACCATTCTGCTTTGTGTCATCTGCGAACTTGCTGAGGGTGCACTCAATCTCACTATAATTGATGAAGATGTTAAACAACACTGGTTCCAGTACAGACCGCTGAGAGACACCACTCATCACGGATCTCTGGACTTTGAGCCATTGACCACTATTCTTTGAATACGACAGTCCAACCAGTTTCTTATCCACCATACTGTCCATCCATCAAATCCATATCTCTCCAATTTAGAGATAAAGATGTTGTAGGGGACCGTGTCAAAGGCTTTACAGAAGTCCAGATAGACCACATCCATCGGTTTACCCATGTCCACTGCTGCGGTTACCCCATCATAGAAAGACACTAAGTTGGTCAGACAGGATTTGCCCCTGTTGAAGCCATTAATCACCTCCATGCCCTCCACGTGATTTAGCATGTCTTCTATGAGGATCTGTTCCATGATCTTCCTAGGCACAGAGGTGAGGCTGACAGGCCGGGAAAGCTGGGGAGGGACTTTTTACAAGGTCATGAAGTGACGGGACGAGGGGGAATGGCTTTAGATTTAGATTAGATATTTCAAAGAAATTCTTCACAATGAGGGTGGTGAGAAACTAGAATAGGTTGCCCAGGGAAGTTATGGCTGTCCCTTCCATTGAAGTGTTCAAGGCCCACGTGTTGCTGCCCATGGCAGGGTGCTGGGAACTAGATGATCTTTAAGGTGCCTTCCAACTCAAACCATTCCATGTTTCTATGATTCATTGACAAGGTTCTTCTTCCATTTGAACAGCTCGATTTTGTCTGGAAGAAGAACCAGGAGGCTGATACATATGGTGATTATATAATGCAAAAAATTCTGATGGGCTGATCTGCCACAAAATTAGTCCTACCAATGTGTAAGAGACCTTCCAGTGAATGAAATAAGGCCAAACTAAAATTCAGAGATATGAAACTAACTGCTTACATTTTTCTGACATACTTAGATCTTGCTAGCTATACTTTATAGAAGAAAGAATTGGTATAATGTTGGTGACAGAATTCCTTGAGTAACCAGATGTAAGAATAAAAATAATGTTTCAAACCTTGGTTTGTTGTAGTTGCAAAGTAAAACACTCCAATGAAACCTTGAATTCTGATTGAATTTCAAAAATGTTTGTCAAAATCACTCAAGAATGAAAACATTCAGAGGATTAGCAAGTTGAGATGAGCCACTGTGTTTATTTTGTTAGCCCAGGTTACTCTCCCATCCCATCATTTGTGGTGTACTTCCTGCAAGCCTGTGAGCCTTGTACTTGTTAGCAGACGTTTATACAAAGTTGGCTATAATTAAGGAAGCCTGAAAGTTTAACTGGACTCTCTGATTTAGATATTGAGTAATGAAAATATTACCACCCTGTTTGACATGCTTGTACTGCATAAAACCATGATAGAATTGTTTGGGGTGAAATGAAGGGAAAAGTCTGGGTGTCTATAAGGAAGAAGGAGGCAGCCTGACAGGTGGAGGGAAGCAATGTGGGCAGTTTTTTCAGCTGCCACATGGATGGTCACAAAACCTGGGTTATGAGGCCACCCTTACAGTTAGTCTGCACTTAACCCATCCCAGACTGTACTTTTGGGAAATTATCCTGTCTGCTGAATCTGCTCTGCAGATGTCTGTATGGGTCAGAAATATGAACAAACTGATGTTTCTTCCCTCTGAGACAGGCAAGTTGTTAGGAATATCAGAGGTGGCAGAAATGCCAGCTACAGTAAACTTCACTGGGACTCAACTCTTTTTGATCCCTTTAAGGGTTCCGGGCATTGAAAGGAGGAGAGGAAAATCAGGTCTTGCAGTTAATGGCAGATGTCATTAAGCCAATTTACTAATCCAGAGTGAGAAAAGGCAAAGAAGGGGAGAGGACCAAGGTAAGAGGAACCTGGCCACACCTCTGCTTCTCAAAACAGCATTCTGCAGGTGACACTGTGCCTTGCTTGTGCAGCTCTGCCTGGAGTAGCCTTGCTCCTGCAGCTCCCTGGCCCAAACTGGGTGTTCAGCCAGGCTCAAGTCATCCCTTTTTCCTGAAAAAGATCTTGTTAACAAGCCTGGTTTTCTAAGCTTACAGGTTCTTATATTATGGAAAATAAAAGACTTTAGTGTTACTATCAGGAAATGGATGGACAGAAGTTGATAGAATGAAGGAGAAAACTATCCCCTGTAATTTATAGTAGTAATCTCCAGCACATTTAAAGGGCAGTAAAACTAATGTTTCTTCTTTGCTGCCAGAATAATTCTCTTGATTTTCCAGATCTATGTCCGGCAAATAAACTGGCTTCCTTTTTTTTGGTTTTTTTTTTTTTTTTCAGAGGGTGTGATACAGAATGACCATTTGCTAGTGTCACAGTCAGTAGGCTGCTTCCTTTGCTCTTCTGAACTGATTTTCTGGAAGAAAAGGTCCTTATAGTCAGTGGGTGTACAGCCTTGATGACAAAGTGCAGGAAGGTTTGCAAAGGCTAGCAGCTGATTAAATGTTTTTATTTAGGCTGTCATTTATTTATTTAATGCATCAGTAAATTCTTATTGTTGTTTGATGTGAATTGTTGTGTTAATAGTTATGGCAACATTTTTTACTTATGCTAAAATATAGCCTTCTTACCACCTTTTGTTACTTTTTTTAAAATTACTTTTTTTAAAATGATTTTTTAATTACTCTTTGTAAAGGTTTTAAATGGTGTTTAATAAAATATCTTGATAAAAACTTGACTGTCCTGCAAATAGTTTTAGCTGCTACAGTGTTGCCAATGGAGAAAATTAAAATTTCTGTGAAGGAATCAATGAAATATTCCTTTAGCTGTGGAAGAAACCAATGTACCACTGTTGCTTCCAAGCAACCCTAGGCAATCCGGATATAGGCAGCGATGTTATTATTGCTGAGGGTAGACATCTATCCTTATCAGAGCCGAGGGCAGGGTGAGAACTAACTTCTCCGGGCTGGACCTGTTAAGTTTTGCATGGTGAAAAAACCACCCTCAAAATCTTTAACATTAAATCAGTCCCTTTTATTCAAGCATTCAAAATGCTTTAAAAGCCTTAGCTAATGAAGCCTTACAACACCCTGCAGTATGCTGTAGGGAAGTGCTGGATGGGATTATTAGATTGACAAGCTGCCAGCTGGCACAGAGCCCTGTGTGTCCTCCCGTTGTTCCACCACGCAGGAGAAAGACCTGATTAGAGATTTGCTTGGCTACTCTCCATTACCAAAAGTAGACAGACTGATATCTCTAAAGGTGTTATGGGGATGTATCAGTTGTGATGTGTTTAATAATAACACAGAGATATGATCTCTTGTTTGCAAAAATACGCTAACTTCTCATTAAGAGAGTCATGAGATGTTGCAACAGCATTTGGTGTTGCAGCCCTGCCCCTCCATGTAGGCTTCTTGGGTCTCCATTCAACACCTCCTTCTTAGAACTTTTGCTTCTCCTTCTGCAATTTTTACAGGTTTCCAGAAGCAAAGAAAAATGTTGCAAAACATCATTCTTTACACCTTCCCCTTGTAAATGTAAAGAGTGTGCTGGGTTACAGCAGCATGGTGGACAATGAGAGTTTACCAGCATAACACAGGGTAGACCTGGCAACACAGTAGTATGAAATTATAACTGAGTAGCCAGCACCAATGGGAACTAGGTAGACATGTAGAAGATAAAGACAACAATAAAAACATAATAGCTTACCTTAAAAGAAAACACAAAAAATGAGTGATGCTAGTTGCAAAAAAAAAAAACCTAACAACTAGCCAGGCGCTTCAGTGGTAAAAAAAAGTGGATGTTTTAAAACTGTTACAAAAAGTAAGCAAGCTAGGACATAAAAAGGACTGCCTATTGCTTCCATATTGTTTACATGCTGGACTCGTGCAACAGCAGAAGCACTAACAGCAGAGGTTACTTCAGAGTGCGTGGTGGTGGAGGCAGCTGCAGCACAACATCCAGTGCCCAGGGACCTGTGCACCACAGGACTGTGAGCTTCATGCTCCTGTGGACAAAAAAAGGTTGCCGCTGCTGTTTTGCTGCCATCATATGTAATTTTCCAAGCAGCTCCCACACAGTGGATTTGGCATATGTTTTTGATCTCGGCTTCCCAGCAGCATTGGGGAGCCCCCACAGCTAAACAATGGACCAAACTATGAAATACAATTTTTCTCAAAACTCAGTTGAGAACTATGGGGTTTGACTTGAAAACATGGATGTGGGAGCCACTTGACAGTTTTGAATCTTAATGGGGATTTGTCTCAGACTTTTTGGGGCTGGGCATCCCAACTTGGGCTCCGTTGTGTTTTTCACAAGTTGTCTGACCTTGCTTGCAATGTAATAATGCAGATGGGTTTTTTGTAGCAAGTAGTGTGTGTTTGAGTCACACGGTATCCTTTGCCCCCACTTATTTGGTGTTTCAAATAGACATACTCCTTACAGCTGTCATTAGAAGGGATAGTCCTTTGGGCCTAATCTAGCATGCTATTTCTTTTTACTTGTTGTGAGCCTGGAACATCAAGATAAAATTCCAAAATGGTCATAAACTCTTGCTCATCTTATCACATTTCTTTTATTAGGGCAGGACCCTCTGAAGAGCTTATTTGAATAGCTTTTCTTTCTTTGTGGTTTTCAATGAAACACATTTCTGAGAACCAAGCCAATGAATGCAAGCACTTTGTTTTTTTGATTATTATAGTCTTGAAGATTAGTATCTATACATATGTATGTTTCAATTAGTACCTATATATATGTTTACTGGGTACTTTTTTTGTAACCGCTCTTAAAATATCAGTTTGCTTCAATGCAACAGTGTTTTCTGAGTTCTCCCTCTTTCTATCTCTTTATTTTCCTTTTTACTATCTATTAATTACTCTACATTAATTCTGTCTTCATTGTTGCTCGACTTAACTCTTAAGACACTTTTGTTCTAGACGTTATCACCATAGAAGGCCTTTCCTGCCTCTTAGCCATCATTTTCATTGCCTTCACTCCATCTCCAGTGGGTGTGTGTACTTAAAAATTGCTTAATTACAAAACCTGGTCTTCTGAGACTCGGCCATGATCCCTCGATTTTGCAGGGCTGAAACATTCTCTCTCAAGATTCAGTCACAATGCACAGATTTTGCGTGGCTTTGATTAAGTCCTACAAGTGTGGACTATTGCTGTATTCACAGACTATATTCCATCTTACAGATCAAATAGCTGCCTCTGAAAAAGGTTATCTAAATAATTTTTCTGTCAATGCCATTGCTTAGTTTTTTCACTCTCTCTTAAAAGGCAAACTGTGGTTTTGGGACAGGATGAGTAGTTATTAATATATGCATTGAAGGTGACACAGGCCAGCTGCTGAGGAGCCACCATGGCTGCCTCCTTCCCTGGGAGTGAGACTCCCTTGGGAGCTGGTTGTCGTGGCACATGGGTTTTTGCTTGGGCCACGACTGCTAGCTGAGCAGCTCAGTCACAGTTCCCTGTTCCTTTCTGTGAAATGATGGCAGAACCTACTACTTGACTAAAATAGATTGTCTCCTTTCTGCCCTCAGTAGTCTCCCAATTGGAAGGGCTTGATTCAGGCAGAAATGCACAAGGGAAGCCATAGGAAACCACATCACTCTCCCCTGACTCTGTATGCAAAATCTAGCCATAATTGCACATTTCATGCTTGTAGAACTTTATAATTCATATGTTTGCAGAGGACAAATGTCATCTTATTTGACTGTCTGGTGAGAACTCAGAAATACAGCTGACCAAAGACAGACATAACATTTGTATTGCTTTCTAGAATTGCACCCCTTGCTTTCACAGCAGTCCTTGCTATTCTCTTTTCTGTGGTTAAAACATCTCTGAATATACCAAGTAACAGTAATCCGTTTATGGATTAAATTGTCAAGCACAGGCATCTTGAGCATTAGGCAATTCTAAGTTGAGTTCTGCCATTTGCATCTGCTCGATACAACTTAGATCTAGATACAACTTCCGACACTGTATTGAGATTGATTTAATATTCTTTTAGAAGCTGATACTACTTGATATCAATCACTGAAAACTTCTTGTCATTTTTTTTTTGGCAGTAACAAATAATTCTGATGCTGATACATCTCAATGGAGTGGATGTTCCCACATCTGTGTTCAGAGCACAGACTGGTTTTGCCAGCATTGCCTGTTGGAAGCTCTCTCTGTCTGGGTATAGGGTCTAAAGTAAGTCTGTGTAGCCCTAACTCCAAGCTGCCATGGGGAAAGGTGGGGAAAGGAATTGGGAGCAAGAAGCAAAGCTGAGTAAACGAGGCTTTCATTACTCAGTATGCCACATACCCCACTTACAACTTTGCCGTAGACACTGGAGCTTTCGCGTTCACCACAGTGGGAGCTGAAATACAAGGAGAGCTACGTTAAACCTTGTCAGGGTGAAAAATACTGCTCCAGCAACTGACAACAAAAGGCTTTTAGTGGCCTCAGGAAACATTTCACCTTAAAGAGGACATGTAAAGGAAATTTCAAGGGATGAAGGCAAGAAACTGAAAGGCGAAGAGGATCTAAGAGATTTATCAAAGGAGATATACATGAGGGGATTGTGTGGGAAGAGATGTCACCTCACTCCCAGAGCGATATCTGAACTAAAACATGCCCCAGGAAATCTCTAGATGAGACAGATATAAATGGCTTAATTGCAGGACTGTATAAAAGTTTCTGTTGATTATCATGTTAATTAGTAGCAACAGAAGAAAATCTTCTCAGCCATAGAGTAAAACTCAGAGTAGATCCTATGGAGATAGCTTTGAACACATAAATGAAAGCATTTTGAAATTAACCTCCATCTGTGCTTTGAATCTAAATCTTTTCTTGCACATCTAAATTTAGTTACTGGCTGCTCCTCTGGCTGCTTCTACCGCGTGACAAACCTCAAAGGAGGGCTCCTCTTTTCCAAGCTATTGAAGGAGAAAGAAAGACAGACATCTGGGATTAGAGAGGGACTGTGGGCACAGAATGGATTTAGGGCCCTAATGAATACACATCCCAACAGGTACAGTCATTGATACATACAAAATAGTCTCTTATTCAGGGCCTGTTGTTGTGACTGTCGATTGAAATACCGATGGAAATAAACTCTGGAAATGCATGGAAAGTCTCTTGGTTTCCTAGGGAAATCGGACTTCTGAACTATACAGTCTCCAGGGGTCCTTGACTCTCAAAGTAGATCTCCCTTCTGAATGACTGAATGTGAGTGAGGACGCACCTTCAGCCTCCAGTGTTGAGCTCAGTCAGGTAGGCACACCCAGGTGTTCAGCCAGAGCTATGTCCTCCAGTTACCAGAAGATTCTGTATTGAATGACATGATCACAACAGTTACTGATTATGAGAGGTGTGATCGTGGCTTTTCATGGAGAGGACAATGCACACAGGAGAAAGAGAGTACAGGTTGCATTTGTCCTTTTTCCAAAAAGATGGTTCTTTGAACTTCTACAAATCTGACAAATAGCTGGAAAGAAGAAGACCCCTGTTTGCAGTGCAAGCCAGCAAGCCCTTGCTACCCCTGCCATTCCTGCATGTGAATGTAGCTTTGTTTTCTTGCCTAGGCTGGTGTAAAAGTGTGTCTCCAAACTTGTTGTTTAGCCTTTGTCAAGAGTGACAGCACTGTACTGCAGAGTCCTTTCTGAATCCGTAATGGCACGATGGAGCTGTGATACCTTCACGGAGGAGCTGCAAAAGGCCCAGGGCAGGCATGGCTGTGTGCTGTCCCTGCCCATGTCCATGCTGCCACACTGTGTACCTGTGTCATGACACTATGCCAGCTCCACCATGCGGGCTTGGATGGATCCGCCAAAGTTGCCGGCCAGGTAGAGATCCCATGCCTAAGTCAAGTTGCTTATGAACAGAGAACTTTGATCTGCTCACAGTGGAAAACCTATGGCCACACACCATGTTTACCAGCCAAGGGATTCAGAAACAGTTAAAATAATGTAAATGGAGCATGAAATCAGGTGGAAGTGTCAGGACTGGAGAATGAGAAGAATCTGCTTAATGAATTGATAGAAATGTGGGGGTTTTGCCATTACTGAGGAGAGAAAAATCACATGACTGGTATGTGCTATCTAGAAATACTTTAACATTGGCTAATAGATGCTTCTATGTTCTGAAAATGTTACACTGCCCCACAGCCAAAATCTGCTGGTTGCGTATCTCCCTGAAGGTCTATGTCTCTAACAGCAGCTCAGCTTCCTTAGAAAGTTCTGGAAGAACAACTAGGGAAAATGCAGCTCACTCTCAGAGAAAAAGTAGTGGCTTATGATCTTAGTGTCGATAGGGTGTGCTCACAGAGATAGTGTATAAAAATCAGAAACAATCTTTGCTGCTGGGTTGTGGCAGTTGATTTCATCATTGAGGCTGGGTCCCTCTGCAACCGTATTCTTTCCAATAAAGGGACCACAGCAGAAGAAGGCTCAGGAGTAGACAAAGAAGTCAATAAGGAAAGATGTGCTTTGCTTGCAAGTTGGAAGAAGAGTAACAAGAATGGAAAAGTGCCATAGCTGACTGGCTTCTTAAAAGGTGAGTGATAGTATTGTGTGAGTGGATGTTGAGGGCTGCCAAGGGCTCCTGTGGCAGAAATACCTCCCTGCAACATGTGGGCAAAGAGCTGCGACCCACACCCCAACAGCAGCCTGGGAAAGGTCCTATATGCCAGTAACACCCATAGAGTGCAGAGCTGATACCGTCCTAACTCTGCTCCCCTGCCTCAGAACTGTAATGGTAGAAATTGTAGCTTAAAACCAGGAGGCTTCATGCAGGAGGAGAGAAGCTGAGACTGAGCTTGAGATGAGGAGAATATGCAGCCAGGAGAGGAGGGCAATATGCATTTATTTTGTCATTTTGTTCACTCATTTTTGTCATCTGTTCTCCACTCCAGACTTATTGACTACCAAGGTCGTGTTAGACTGCTCTACACAAAGAGTCCACAGATGACTGACTCACTGATGCTCAGACAGCTAGAATGTCATTGATGTACATAGGAATTGTTTAAATGGGCTTATGGTTAAAGATTGAACTAGGGTTGGGTCTTGTAGAAAGAATAACAAGAGGGAAAAGAATTCAATCTCAGTGATGAGTTAGCCCCACAGAGAAGGCAGCAGTCAGAAGCCAGATCTCATGACTGATCAGGTGCAGTCATGTCTTCCTAAAAATATGGCCACAAAGTGGCAAATTAGAAGGTTTTTTAAAAAACCCAAACCAATAGGTGGATAAACAGAGAGGTCAGAAGCAGGGGAGGGGGATTGTAGGGAATCCAGGGAAAGCTGGCTCAGATTGAGACCCTGTAAGGAGAAGTCACATGAGGGTTTCCTAGGAGTGGCTTTCGGGTAAATCCCAGGCTGGGGATAGAGCCAAGCTAGACCACTGCTTACAAAGACCTGCAATGTTATATCCTTCCAGGATAAGGCATAAAATGGGCAGATGGCCGTGGCTTGCTTCCTTGTGGTTTGGCCTGGATCCATGAAAGGTTAGTCTAGTAAAAACAGCTGCAGGGAAATTTGACTTCTGAATCCCTTGGGGCAAATAAATTCACTGAGGTCCACAGAGGAGGAGCAGTGCCTAAAGAATGAGGAAGGAATGGGGTAAATGTGCAAGCTTTTCTTTTTTTTTTCAACTCTGCCACAAGTTATTGGTGACTATTGCTAAAAAATGAGATTCTAATGAATCTGGTTTGTCTGATCTACCTCATATTATATTTTATAAGCACCACAATACTACCAGGTGTCTAGCCATTTTTTTTTTTTTTTTTTTAATAGTTTGTCTATAAGACAAAACATGCATTCTACTCCTCACTGAGAGTACGTGGGCATATCTTGACTCTGGCGAAGAAACATCCCTCCTCTTCCTGGAGGACTATTTGGTTTGTGGAGTCACATCTGAGACGCCAGTGTGTCAGACCCGTCTGGTATCCGTGGATTTGGCACAATACCCCCCACAGAAGTAGATGAGAAGATGGTCTTGTATTTGAAATAGTTTACCAGGAGGTTTGGTCTACATACTGGAAGTGGATGGCTGATCTGATAACACTTTCTGTGTACGTTTTCTTTCAGGATCCAAAGTCACTGTCTCAGGTATTGCCCAGGGCCACCCGGTTGCTGGTGGAGAGATGCAGCTGTTTTGCAAGGCTGTGGTCCTTAATGAGTTCAGTTAATTGGGGTAAATGGTGACAGTTTCCACAACACATACCAAATTCAGGTAAAATACATTAAAATGCCTTCCCCAGAAAAAGATTCATGCAGAGCTTCATGCTTGATTGCTTCCTAGGGAAGCTGAAAGCTACTGCTGCCTGGAGTACTGCTATACCTCTTTTAACAATTGTCGCAGGGAAGAGAGAAGACTTTCCAGCCTGCAAGCGCTCACTCCCTTTTCTTTCCCAGCGATCACTGATCTGAAGCAAAGGTTATAGCTTCAAAATGTTCAACCCAAACAGAATATATGTCATCCTGCCAAAATGTGGAAAGAGCTTGGAATAAACCTGAAACCGTTGCCCTTAGAAAGGAAAGATTTCAAAGAGTAGTCACAGATTTCGTAAGGCTGAGCAACACAGCTTTAGAAGGCAGAGATAATCATGCTGGCAGATGCTGCTCAACATTATTGTTGTCTGGTGCTGTCTCCAGGTAGAGCAGTGACAGGGGCTTTGCTCTATGTCAGGTCAGGTCTTCTACGGAAGGTCTTCAGAGAATGGACGTTTATTTCTAAATTCCCTTCTCTACAGCTCTTAGGCAAAATGTGGGGCTATTGTATTCCTTCAATATTCCTATGTATGCCTTCAACATAGTTCTCAGGCAACAGAAAAAGTTGAAACACTGATTAAAATGAATTTGAGGGCTTAATTCACAACCTCTGCAGAGCTGGAGGAAATTATTAATTCTGACAGTTTCTACAACACAGGGCTCTCTGTTGTGCTGGTGAGAGGTAGGATAATTGCAGGACCTGAGCTTGCTGAGAGCCAGATAGCTGTGAACATTCACAGAAAAGGGGTTTGTATAGGAGCGTGGTGCCCAAACAGAGTGTTTAGCATGTCCCCATATTCTGTAAGGTGGACTGGAAAGATCCTTCATCTTAGATTGTAGGCAGCTGTAGTATGTTACCTTGCTGGAACATGCTGACCTCTGTCAAATGAATTTTGAATTTTTATAGCAGAGTTCCTAAGGGAGACTTCCACGAACATACTGGTGGGCTTTGCTTAAGAGAAAAGAGAAACAGATCTTGGAGGGTCATTAAAAGACAATGTATATACAGTGTCTGTATACACATATGTATGTATATATGAGTACTTCCTTGATTTAGCGTACGGAGTCAAGATGGAAAAAACTAACTTTGACTATACCAACCTTGAAACCCTTTTCAAAAGTATTTTAATGCGGAGCCAAATCATGAGAATTTGACCTAGGTTGGTTTATACATATGAGCAAAAATATTTACTCAGCTAGTAAGTATTTGATTAACCTTTGTTTATTGCTTCAAGATGAGAGACGGTTAAAATACAGGAACTTGTGGATTATATTTTGCTTTTTGGCTAATGTTCACTTCCTCCACAGAAAAGAAAAAATTGGTTTAGTTAGTAAAGTAACGTATTTCTTTCTCATCCCAAAATTTCTATTTCAAAGTCTAGGGCTGAACTCAGGAGAAATGTACCTTCTTTTTTTTTCCCAGTTTGTTTATAACTAAAGCAGTGGACAGTTATAAGCAATGAAAAGTCATGCATCGCATAACTTCTCTGATGTGGTAAAAGTGGAATCATGGGCAAAAGCTTGTGCAAACCTTCTGCTTTCTGAATTGGAAATTCATGGTCTAAAATGAAGTGTTGTCAAACACTAAGCCTTTTTAGGCACACTCTGTTTGTAAGGGTTTACATTACAAGACATTTCACACTTTAAATTGGATTATTTCAAAAGGAGGATACAAACTCCTTTTTATGCTGTTCATTGCTGCTAACAAGACCCACCAGCCACAGCCATCCACCTTTCTGCCATGGGCCAACAGAGCTGTGCTGCACTTCCACGCTGGGTCCTGGCATGTTCAACGTTGAAAGCAGTCATGAAATCTCCCTGGTTTTTTTTTCCCCTGCTGTGTAATCAAGACTAGGTATTCTTTTGTCCTGAATAATCTGATGAAACCACTTCGCAATATGGAGAGGTCTGGCTGCCGCTGGCTGCCTGAACCCCAGAGACTGAGAAGAGGGTGGTCTGTTGGAGGCTTGACCCAGATGATCTCTTCATTACAGGGCAGGGTATTAACAGAAGTGTTAATTGCTGTGTGACAGTAAAGAACTGGAACATTCTTTGGGACGAAGTAGAACAAGACCTTTCATTTGGGTGTGAATATAGCAGAGTGTAACCCACAAAGAAAACCTCAGCAATTCAGTGCATTTTTAGTTTAGTTTCTTTGTTTCGCTGAGGGGTGGTGGTGGTTTTTTTTTTTTTTTTGTTTTAAAATAAAATAATTGTGTTCAGTAGGCATTGACTGAATTAGATAGTCTGCATGTCTTAATAATTTGTCCCTTGAGACTCACTTTTGAATCGAGGTTGTCAAGGAAAGAGCACTTTAACACAGTGTCCAGCTCACATTTGTCCTGGTCAGAAACAGATTTTGTTGGTGTAAATTATTTGGCACTTGGGGCAGGAAGAATCTCTATCTCAGGCACTCTTAGAGGCATGGGCTTAGCTTAGATCTAATATCGTACTAGGATGTGGAAATGACCTAAAATATTCCTCTCTGTTTTTGCAGGGCAGTGTTTTTAAAATAGCATCTGTTACAAGGTGCTTTAGACAAATACGCAAACATAACCATGAATAACAGAAGGGGATTGCTAATAGCAGCCATGGTGACTTTTCAGGAGGAATTTTCAAAGCCACATGTCTGTCATTCATAAACTCAAAATCAACTGGCAACCCCAAAGGTGGCCAAGGCAGCATTTTGCCAAATAGCTGGCACTGTGAGTGTTCATCCCCACCCAGACAAGCAGCTCTGAAGACCTCTCCTTGCAAGACTAGGTTGAGTAGAAAGACACATGGTACACAACACAGTTATTCAGCAAATGTCAGTCCTTTTATTCTCTGGTAAACTACTGTCTTGAGTTATGGCTCACATGAACTCTTTAGCTAAACTAGATCTATAGGTCTGTTTTCTAAGCTGTCTCAGTTCCTCAGCTGGCTCCAGCACCCAGGCTGCAGGGTGGTGATGGAGGTGGAGGCCAGGCAGACTGCCCATAGTTTCATGCTCTACTGATCTGTGCGAAAGACAATATCTCATTCTCGGGCCTATGCCCAGGCTTGTTCTGTTAACGTTTGTGTTTGCTTTCCCTGCTGGGCAAATACACAATCAAGTCATTAATTAGACAGTAAAAAAAAAAACCCTGGATCATCATTTCACTTTTGCAGGAGTGCTTAAAAACTTAAAAACTTTCAGAAGGGCTATACTTGGCAAGGTGTTCTTTACCTGAAAACCCCAGTGCTTGGTGAAGGCAGGGATGTTCAATAGCTTTGCATTTCAGGAGGGGGAAATGAAGCACAGAGAAATATTGTGAATTAACAAACATTGAAAAGCAGTTTAATTGTAAGACTTCTTTGATTCTCAGTCAGGTTTTATGTCCACTACCAAAATAGCAAAAGATTTCTACATTTCCAGAGATAAATGCATTGCTTTGAGATGAGGAAAACCCCAAAACACAGCTCTATTAAGACCCCTGTCCAGGGGTAGCAGTTTCTTTTTACTGTTAAATTTGCAAATAATAATGATAATAATGATCATTATCATCATAGAATCATAGAATAATTTTTTTTGAAAATTTGAGATCGAG
Organism: Cuculus canorus; assembly: GCF_017976375.1. NCBI lineage: Eukaryota > Metazoa > Chordata > Aves > Cuculiformes > Cuculidae > Cuculus > Cuculus canorus. The sequence continues at coordinate 12,954,383 of NC_071441.1, forward strand.
TCTAACTGTACCTGTCCACTACTGTACCATATCTCTGAGCACCTTGTCTACCTGTCTTTTAAATACCTCTAGGGATGATGACTAAACCACCTCCCTGAGGCGCCTGATAACCCTTTCAGTGAAGGAATTTTTCCTTATATCTAATCTAAATCTCCCCTGGCACATCTTGAGGCTATTTCCTCTCATCCTATTTGCTATCACTTAAGAGAAGAGACCAACAGACGCCTTGCCACAACCTCCTTTCAGGTAGTTGGACACAGTGATAAGGTCTCCCCTCAGCCTCCTCTTCTCCAGGCTAAACAACCCCAGTTCCCTCAGGCACTCCACATAAGACTTGCTCTCCAGCCCCTTCACCAGCTTTGTTGTCCGTCTCTGGACACACTCCAGCTCCTCAATGTCTTTCTTGCAGTGAGGGCCTCAAAACTGCACACAGTGTTCGAGATCCAGCTGCACCAATGCTGAGTAGAGGTGAAGGAGGATTTCCCTGGTCCTGCTGGGCACAGGCATGTTTCTGATACAGGCAAGAGTGCCATTGGCCTTTCTGGCCACCTGGGCACACTACTGTTTGCCTTTCACCCAGCTGTCAACCAACACCCCCAGGTCCTTCTCTGCCAGGCAGCTTTCCAGCCACTCTTCCCCAAGCCTGTAGTGTTACATGAGGTTGTTGTGTTGCAAGTGCAGGACCTGCCCCTGCTGGTCATCAGCATCACCATGATAAGCATCAATTATTTTATTACTTGTTCTACTCCCCTTGAATTTACTTCTTTAAAACCTCTTACAAAAGCAGTTCAGGCTGGGCTGTGATGGGCTCACTCACGGCTCTGATAAACGAGGAAACCCTGGGAACCAAGGCAGAACTGAGTGGTGACGTGCACTTCAGAGAGATGCCAATTCCAAGAAGCTGTTATTGGGCTAATGAATTTTTCTGAGTGGAAGAGGGGAAGCAGGTTGCCCAACAGAAAGAGAAAACATGTATTCCTCCATAATTTTCTGGGGTTTAGGCTTACCAGAGACTTGACATGTTTAGGGAGCAGTGACCCAGTTTGCCATTACCAGCTCTGGACAACCCTTGGCTGGACACTACAGAAATTTTCCTGTTCATGAATGTGTCTGTAAGCATTCTGAGTGGGGAGAATGTGTCACAAAATGGGCTTTGGTGGTTCATCCACCCCAACACTCTCAAAACACAGTTTCAGTACATGTGTAGGTTTTACCAAATCCACAAGATTCAGTATATACTGGAAAAATGTTAAAAAAAAAAACACCTGTAAATCTGGCCTGGGAAAAAAGTTTCATTGGTTTATTGGCTGGGGAGTGGGCTGGGAGAAGCAAGGTTGGTTAATGGGAGGCAGCCAAACAAGGGAGTAAAAGTTTGGGAACTAGGTTCAAACCCAGTGCTACATACCACTTGCTGGGAGGCCTCTGGCAGGTCACTTGACCTGCCAGTGCTCCAATAAACCAAACTGTTGAGTTTGTTTACAAGCTGAGAACCAGATGCTACATCAGGGAAGAGATGGCAAAAATTCTTAACTCCCATTTACAAGGCTTTTCTGAGCTGGGCTGATCTGTCCACCAGCCACAGCAGATGAAATCAAAGTGATCTTTAGAAATAAATTTAACTCAGATTATTTTCCTTATTTTCTTCTTGTTAAAAAGAATGGATTTGAAGGAGATAAGTATGGGCTGAATTACTATCTTAACATAGACCAAAACGCCAAGGAGCAAACAATAGTTTGTTTTCCAGAAAAAAACTTCTAACACTTTGTTTGCATATCAAAGGATAGAATTGCAATAGTCAGACCTAGATATCTGCAGAGAGGTTCCTACAGAGACTTCTATCCACAACAGCAATTCCTAGGTCATAGTTATCAGTATTAAACCCCACAAGAAAAAGCAACGGCTCAGACTGTGGTTTTGGAAATAACTTGTACTATCAGGTTTACATCTTTCTATCTGTTTTTATATTTGGTGAGAAAATTAACTGCCTGCTTCTGATGCTTTACTTCCTTTCCTCCTACCACTGTATGTCTTCTCAGCGTTCAGCCCACCGGGGCTGGTGGTATGTAGATGGTGCTGCAAGAAACTGCTGAAACCCCTGCAACGATTGTGGGCTATGCATGGAAGACCTGGGAGGGAACAGGAACAAATACTGTCCTGAGACAGACAATCTCCATATCCACTCATGCACCATGTGACAAGGTGTGCTATCTGTGCTGCAAAAGAAGGTGCTGATATAGGGTTATTTCTGCACTGGTGTATCTGTGGCTGTGTTCTCTTAGTTGTGATATTTTGGGCAAGTGTCTGTACGCACAAATCACATGAATGTGGTTTTGTCAGACCAGATGTTGATACTATATAGTGATGAGCAAACCTCATGTGCATGCTTTCTGTTTCACATTCTGAGTCTTAGTAAGAATGAAGCAAAAATATGGCATTAATCTGAATACAGAAATAGCTTCTCACTCATGCTCTTTCTTCAAACTTAAAGCTATGAAATTAACTATTTGACTATATTATTAGCTAGTTGCCATGCTTCTGCTTATTTGCATGAGAGTCTTTCCTCCTTTATAGCTGTGAAAGAAATAGAACATTCTGAAAAGAAAAACTGCACGAAAAGTTTTGCTTTGTTCTCAAATGTAATCGTATTTTGTTCAAACTGGGGAAAAAGAAGAATTCTCAAACATTTGTAAAGTTGGTAGAGAAGGCTGACTATGTATGCTCATGAACTAGAGCAGTACAGCTAAAGTTAGTGGAATCACTGTTGCTCAAAGTCTGTGAGTGAATGGAATCAAACCCCATATCTTAGGAATTCTTACAGCTCAGTGATTTATGGCATTTAAATAAAAAACAAGTAAAGAAAGAAATGTTTTGGCAGACAAAGTTTATGGGAAAATTATGAGCTAAGGAAACAACACTATAAAGAAAAAGACCCTAAACTGCAGTAGTTTAAAGTCCTTTATAAAATAGCATAAAGTTTATTATTCTAATGCATCAATATTTGATCATGGTGTTACATTATTAAAAAGCAAAGCAATTGTTACCCCTGATTACTTGGGGATTTATCCAAGAAAGAAATAATAATACTGGTAGAAATAGAGCCTGAAGTGTAAAAAAGTTAGTTTCCTATAAAAAAAAAAACAAGGACTATTTCATAGTCATAATTATTAATACACCAATTTAAAACAAATTAGTATGTGGTTTTGAAATTGCATACCCTTTTATTTATATCAAACCCAACATTGTGTAGACTGCTATTTTTTCATGCTGGTTAAAGAGTGTATTTTATCAGGTACCAGCCACTGACTTTAGTCAAACTAAATCTTGCCAGCTGGAGCCCAGCTGTTCCAGAACTATAGAGAACTGTTTCCCTGAAAAATGTGGGCTGTGTCCAACAGAAGGGTCTTTTCTTCAGAAATGATGTCTAACTCATTGGTATTTCTTCATCTTTTCTGATTTTAGACCTTGATCTAGGAACTTACTAGAACATAGACTGAAATCTTCACCCTTCATTGGATGAACTACTGATTTCTCCAATACAAAGCGAGTATGACAGTCAGTGCAAAGAAAAATGTTGAAGTATTACTTCCTTTCATGTGACATAAATATGTGTGTAAATTTAAACATATGCTTAACTAACCTTTCCTTATAGAGGTTCTTTCCTCACTCTAGACCTTAAATATAAGCATATTTTTGGCAGCTATTACACATTTCTGATGTGACTGAGAATCTTTGCATTGCAGGAGGAATTTTTTCAAAGCACAGCAAAATGGCATAAAGGTTTTGTGAGCACCTCTGCAAAGGCACATATTTTGATAGGAAAACATGTCCTGCTTACAGGTTTTCAAATACCTAGTTCACCTCAAAGACCGTAAGATTGGCTCCTTATGAAACAGTGCATTTAATGATGCAAGCATGAAATGATCAAACCCGTTTAATGGGGCCATTTCATTTGATGGATGTGAGTTTAAGCCAGCTAAAACCTGTCCTGAATTAATTGGTCATTGAAGGTATTCACATGCAAATTTTGCAGCTGTAGATCCAAATAGTTAAGGTGTTTTAAGGTGTTTTATTGACTCCCTGAAACAGATGGAAAATGCTGCCTTTATTAGGTGATTTAAGAAGACTCTTCCCAATTTGGGCTAACAACAACAAAAAAAGACAAATGGTACCGGTAAGGCAATGGCCCTCCCACAATAAACTTTTCATGTAAAATGCATTATAGTCAGAATCTGAGCAGATTTCACAGTACTGCAACCATTTTGGCCTGAAAAGCTGAAGTCAGTTATTTATAAATTATTACCATGATCACACTGTAGTAAATTGTACAATGTCTGGATCAAAACTTTATGCATACAGTTACAAAACTGCAGGTATATTTCTAGTTATCTCAGAGGGATTGAGTCTATATAATCTCTAGAGTTTACTTCAAGATAGTGTTAATTAAAAGGCTCCACAGGAAAGGAATCTCTGCATTTCCTGGTGGTTATTCTGAGCAATAGCAACTCATTTCCCTTTCCAGAAAAATCTCTGAACTTGGTTAAAGTGAAAGTCTTATGCATAGCAGGTATTGCTTTCAGAATAATGTGGCTCACAGAAGTCACAGAGAGCCTGGAAGGACAGACTTTGGTTTTGTCCTCTCTACTCAAGGTGGAAAAAATGTCAGCAATGACTCAGGAAATCAAGAGCCTTCTTTCCTCCTGGGCAATCTGTTGTCTGAGCATGGACGGCTGTGGCCGATCTGCTCAGTTGAAGCTTCCTTTGTAGTCAATGGGCATGTTGGTAGATGCCCATGAGATTTTTAATATCTCAAAAAAACTTTAGGATTATCAGCTAAACAGGGAACTTACACAATATGGGTCCCAGTTAATGATTATCTTTTGTAAATGTAGTGGATTCAAGTTTGTTCAGCTGTATTGTTAGACAATAGTGTAATTTATTAGCATGACTTTTGAATAAGGAGCTGGACATTCAATTAAATTAAGAAGTTCCAAGCAGCAGTTTAGAGATACTGCCAAAAATTGGGAGGAAACTGGGAGGAGACTGGGAAGACTTGACTGATGAGTGAACTTGGGAGTTGTTTTTTTGGGTACTGACCACTGGACACTCCTAAAGACCCTCTTTGAGCTTGCATAGATCATGCAAGGAATAGCTTGGCATTTATTATAATTACATGTAAATATATGATTATATGCATGATGAATAATGTATAGCTTTATGTAACTTTGTGTGTAAATTAAGGCAACAAGCCCTTTGAGTTGTTCTTGATTTGAGGAAAAAAAAACCTCCAAGTGCCCTGGATTTGTGCAAACCTGAATAAATAATGTCTGTCTTGGTGATGTAGTTCTTAGTTTATTGCATACTGGGCAATGGATCCATGCTTTGAATAATAGGCAGACACAGCACACCTTGCTCTGAAAAAGTTACCTCAAGTAGATCAGCTGCCTGGTGCCCAAAACCCACAGAAGTGACTTAACCCAGAGGTATCCACCATAGAAAAATACTAACAGGCCAAAAGCCAAAGAGTTTATTGTCCTAAAAATGGGTTACTCCAAGAGCAGGAAAGAAGCTCACATATTTGACAGTAATTGGTTTAACAGTTGTTGCAAGTTCTCCACCATTTGAATGAGAAAAGAAAAAATGGAGAAATTCGGCACAGCTGAGGCATTGAACTCTGTGAATGATGATCTGAGGAAAGCTGACATATGTTTTTATCTTTCTCCCCATTTTCAGGGATGCTGTGCCACAGTAGTCCTGAACACCTCCTGGTGCAGTGAAGGTCCTCTGTCATCCCCTCAGCAGTCTCATCAGATGTCCTTGATTATGGTCTGGGTTGCTGACATTACTGTTTAGGACTCCTTCATCAGAAAAAGTCCTATTGAGTGAGTTTAGTAGCTAAGCTGGCTTTCCTTTGGGGAGTGGTTTCCATAGTGCCAGCTGTAAGCATGGGTAACCATGGCAGCTGAGACAAAAGCTTGCAGGAGAACTGCTGCCTGTGTTACCAGAGGCGAGATGTTTTCCTGGAAGGGGGTAACAGAAGGTCTTGGGGTGCCACAGAGTAGGGACATGGTTTTATCTTCCTTCAGACCTCCAAACGATATGGATGGTCCTGCCCAGGCAGAGATGTGTGAATTGTCTGGCTAACTGATCAATATGGAGCATCCATGGTGCACACACGTATGGTCTTCTCCTTGGTGACTGGTGTGGACACGGTGCCCCTTCTCCACCTTTGATCGGTCAGAAGCTCCTGGACTTCATCACACCTCTTTATTGTTTCAGTGCCAAGTTAGCTAAGTTACAGATGGTTTTTAGTGGAGTTAGTTATGTTTCAGGTCCTACCAAACTACTTTGGGTTTTTAGGTGGAATGAGATATAGCACAGCAAAATTTAAAACTACTGCAGTTTCTGATGGAGTGGCTCTGTTAATGGTAATGAACGGTGATCCTGTTATTCCCTGGTGGTGTTAGCTCTGGGATCCAGTGCTTCTGCTCATCAGCAGCTCGTTGTTGTCTGTGAGTTCACTAGAATTGTCAGTAATTGTGAATGGCTTCATATTGTGTTATTACGACAGTCCTGGGCTTCCTGGTTGCTGGTATGATTATGCACACAGTGATTATGCAGCTAGTGGGGAAGTTCTGTGTTCTGGTTGAGCCCTGGACTGGAGGGTCAGGTTGGTGTCTGCACCATATGCATGTTCTGTGACATTAGGAAAGCCACTTACTAGTTATGTCTCCATTTTCTTGCTGAGAGTATTATTTTTACTTTACCTCATTGGAGTGTTGAGCATATTCTTTAAGCAGATGGCACTATGGCAATGCAAGTTTTGTTGGAGGATTCTTATGAATATGGATCTCAGCACATCTGTTTGGATTTCATCTGTTCTCTGTGGCGAGCTGACTCCAAAATAAAGTGTAGTTATTGTCCTTATTAAGCATTGCACCTTATTTGCTTTTTGTCTGGCACTGAATAAAAAGTCTTAACAAGATGTAAACAACAGCAAGAGGTTTTTGTATTTTTTTCCCAAAGAGCCATGTTCAAACAAAACAATGAAGCACTGAAATTTTAAGAAGAGTGTGTTTATACTCCACCTTAGGTGACAGCAAGGGGAATGACTTTGTTTAAACAAAACAGACTCAAAACACCCTTAAATTCCATGAGCCATTGCAGATGATATCTCTTGGTACTTCTGACAGGATTCCAAAGACTGCAAGTTTGAGATAGATCAACCAAGTCTTTCCCCTACAATGAGTTTCTCCAGGAAAACTGGAAGGCTTTTGAACTAAAAATGTAGACATAGGCTTTTAAATAAAAGAAACTTGAAGTGACTGAGACAGACAGAACTGGAGGGGAAAATAAAAAGATTAAATCAGAAGCTTTGTATGCAATTCCTTTCCCCAGCCAAGCTGGCCCTGTGGTTGCTCCCAGCCGGATTACCATCTTCCCTGATATCAGGACTTTTGTAAAACTCCATCCTTCCCTGAAGTCCCAGCTGTCATTCCCTATCCTCTGGCATTCCCTGTTCATCACTAATGCCTGCTGTTCACATGTTCCTGCTCCCACCTTTGCCCCATGTGGCCCTAGGAGAAGGAGAAGAGGCCACTGCATTCTCCCTTCTATCTCTCATATATCATCCATCTGTGAAAAGCTGCAGCTAGTACACTATTGGGAGAGAGCAAAGGAAGCATGAGTTCTGTGCAGCAACTCCACTGCTTTGGCTTCTGCTGTACCCAAACATTTTCCACATTCTTCAGCTCTGTGCAAAGTATGATCCTTTCCCAAAGGTGCAAGACAGTCCTCCAGATCTTCCTTTGAAAAAGAGATTTGGGGGGTTTTTTTTGTGGTTTTTTTTCTTTTTTTTTTTGTAATTCCTGCATGCTATGATTTAAATAGTGATGAACGTATCTCTGCAGATCTTCTGCTAATCTGAGTAACGAGATCTGTACTGACAATGGCAGACAAGAGCAATTCACCACATGTGAAGACAAATGCTAGAGGTTCCATCCTCCTGACAGAAGACAATGGCAAACCTCCCACTGACTTCATAAGAAGCAGGATCTGACATTCAGTGCAGTATCTGGAGAGGTTTGCTTAAGTGGACTCTGGAGAACTTATAATAGCATACACTTCATTCTTTCCTATGTGCGTCCAAATGTGAAGTCACTTGTTCAATTAAATCCCAATTCTTATTCTATTGGATAATGAGGGGAAAACAAAAGAGTGTTGGCATTTGATTATAGCACTCCAATTTTCTCCAACGCTAACACAAAGGCACTAGGAAGTTTGTCTCTCAAGAAAATGTACCAAGCCGGCAGGAAAAAAAAGCCCCAAAGTGAGTAGTGGAAAAATGTTAATGAAAGGATTCATAATGGGTTTCAAAGGGTTTTATTGAATAGCGTGAGGAAAGCTTAATTTTTTAAAATAATTTTTGAGGTGAACATGTATTTAGTTATATTTCAGTAGGGGTTAAAGCCCTTCTGTTATTAGCATTGTTTGGTGAAAAGCTCCTATATTTTTTTCAAATGTACCCCATACTCATAAATTTAATTTTGAAAAATGAACTATTTTTCTTAATGTTGGTTACTGTGAACCTCAGGAGGGTAAAAGAAGTTATTAAAATAATTTCATTCTGATGACCTATCAGCTGTGGAAAATGTTTGAATAACAGTGAGTGTGAATCAGTGCTACTAGACTGAATAACAGTCTAAAGGCTGTCCTTCCAGACTCTGTGAATGGTGTACAGCAAGTTTGATTGGAGAATTATGTCATCACAAATTTGTGTGAAGATGACGTGGCTGAGGCATTCTGGAAAGCTGTACGGAAGAGAGATGTAGTGTAGGGAACCATGGTGAGTTGTGAAGGAGCAGGACATCAGGCTTCCTCCCTTCTCTCTTTACCTCCACAATCAAATCCAGGCTGGGTTTAGCTCGAACATTCTGGCCTCTGGTCCCAGTGCTGCAGTGTCTTGGCTCCATTGCACGGTCTGTCCTGTACCACAGTATTTGTGTATTTGCATAGCATAACATTGAATATTTAGCCCTGGGGTTATTAAATACAGGAAAGCAAAGGAAGACACAGCATCTCTAAAGAATGAGGACTCAAATGGATGTGTTTCTTCCTGCCTGAAAGCAGGCACACTTACCTGTCAGCCCTTATTTCTTTAAGCATAAGCTAAATACCTGTTTTTCTTGTCTTGCACACTAACTGATCCCACAGCCCAGGTATCACCACTTCTAGTGGAGACAAAGTGCCTAGCAGAGGTTACATTTAGATATAGTCTCACTGTATGGATATAGAAGGATTACTTTTCATTTATTACCTAAGATCCCTTCAGGTCAGGACACAGCTGGGTTGTCTCAGCTATATGCCATATGAAGCTGAGAGAGCAAGCCCTGTGGCTAAATCTATGAGTGCACAGCATACTTATCTGGCTTTTGCAAGGAGGATTAGCATGTCTAATTTTGAAACATTACCTGTTGTTTAGTCTTAAGCTGCAGTTGTAAAGTCTTTCCAGCATATGCTTTACTCCGCTTCTGATATACCCATCTCATGAAAACTAGCTGTTACAAAATCCTACTGCAGGAGGTTCCCTTGTGCAAAAAAGAAGGATAGTTCTTCACAGGAATTGTCAAAAGATTGTATCCCAGCCTCAAGTATGTTGCTGCCTTGGCTTGACTTCTCTGACCAGTTTAGTAGAAACTCTGACCCTGGAGATTTTCCACAGCAATTGCCAAAGCAATTTGAGAGTGGAATATTTTGCAAATGTTTTCTGACAATTTGAACTTTTTGTTAGAACAGCAACTAGTACTTTTTCTTTGGTTTAATGACTACCGTACTTGTTGATTTTTGTTGCTATTTTAACTGGTTCTTCTAGAGTCCATTGTACTTACAGAATACACATGTAATTTATTATTGCCCCTGCCCAGTGGTAAATGCAATATATATCAGATAAGATAGAACACAACGAAGACACAGTGACTTCTGCTTCAGTCACAATGTTTTTGTCAGCTTATACAATTTGTTGTGTTAGCCAAGAAATGGAATTGGAGTTGACAACACAAGCTGAAAGAAGTACACTCGGAGATGTGAAACAAAAAGCACTTTATAACAGCATTTTTATTTTTAAGCTATTGTTCATTTGTGTTAGTTTGCTGCAAGTTGTAACATACCTTGGTCTCTCATCCACCTAATTTTATCTAGCTTCTGTGTATTAGGTCTGGTTTCTAAGTTGAGAAAATAAGTTGCCTTTATTCTTTGGACTGCACTGGGTATATTTTATGTTCACTTAGTTGTTTTGGCCAAGCTAACTCAATCACACACAAGAATTGGGTGCCCTAGTCAGGTCTTGGGAATACCAAAGAGAAATCTGTGGCTTACATCTTGCAGACTGTTTTTTCCAGGCTGTTAAAGGTTTTGTTTCATGTCTTCCGCATGTATTTTCTTCCTCTCTGATATCAGGAAATCTGCCTGAACATTCTCAGTATTAGGGCAGTTTGGGGTAGGGCGGTTTTCAAGTTAGTACCATATTACTAACAAAGCATCCTGGCTTTGACAATGATATTTGGCTGGAAAGGCCACATTAAGAAATGAACTAATTTGTGTCCCTGTTCCCAGTACAAAAGCTAGTTGCCAACTATATGCAATAAGAGTCCTACCTGCCCTTAAAAGTTCCTATTTTTCCATCTTTTCTCCCTCAAATCTTCTCATTATTTCAAAAGTTCTTTTGATTCAGTTGTGAATCCAATGACCTTATTTGCCTACACCCTGATTATAAAGGAGTTTGCTGGAGTGATAAGGGATTCCTCCCCACAGCACTTGTCATTTCAGTGCTGCAGACAGTGTTTGCACAAGTTCCCTTTCATTGTTTTTTCCATTATCTGTGATTTCTACAGCATGGCCTTTCTCTTGCACAAGGCCATTCCTGCTACAAAAGTGCCATGTATCAATTAAAAAGCATTCCATGTCAAGTCCTAATTGTATGTTCTTATTTGGGAAAGGCTCTAGGTGTTTTTCCTGGAAGCCAACATCCTCCTGCAGGGCTGGTACTGTCCCTGGCATCAGTCTGATGTCAGGTCCATGTCCTTCTGTTGGTGACTCTGCCATCTGCACACACCCCTGTTCTCTGTACAAGCACATTTAATAGCACCACTGAAGATTTTTAAAGCGTATTCTCATTTTAGGCAGTTCAAAGAGGATTCATCATATTGAAACAGTTACTGAAGCCAGGGAACAAGACAGCTCTCAGAGTCGTAGGATATGCCTGGGGAATATTTTTATCCTCAGCACTTTACAGTCTGATACAATAGCTGATACAATATGAGTTAATGTTCTCCTGTTGTTCTCCTGTTGCATGTCACCCTTTTTTTTCCAATTACGTTCAATGGAAGCAAGCACTGCTCTCCCTGCTGATCCCAAACAGATGAGATGCTGAGCTGCATTCCCCCTAGGAGGAGGAGGAGGCTGTCCCAGAGGGCTGTGAGCCACATCCACACAGCAGGACTGCAGCGTCTGCTGGACAGGCTGAGCTTGGCAGCGTAGCACAGCTTCAGCAGCAGCCAGATTTCCTGCTGTTCAAAAGGGTCAATTATTTCTGATTAAATTTGAAGAGAGATGGCTGAAGGCTCCAGAAACAAAATCAGCTCGCAGAGCTGAATCACAGTGTTACTAAACCTCGGGGTTTTGTGAAGGGGGTTCTGATTCTCTGTAGACTTGGACTTTCTTTGACCTGCTCTCCTGCCCATTAATCAAACAGATTCCTGTGAACAGCAGTTTAAGGAAATGGAGAAGGTTGTCTTTTAATAGCTAGGTACCATTCATGCAGTGTATGAAGAGAGTTTTCTCAATGAATTGATTCCAAGATTATTAAACCTTCTCTTCAATTTTTTTTTTACAACTCCTATAACCTAAATCTATCTGTCTGCTCTCCCATGAAGCCTCTTTTCTTACTGTAAAGTAAACCACTTTCTTTACTGCTGTAAAGTGATGCATGTTTCTACTCTATTTTAGGTTTCTTATTTCAGCTACTGTGTGTATAAGTGTAAACATTGTTGTTTCAGCATGGATCTCTGTGGTGGTTTGCCATACTTTAAGCATTTAGCATTTCAATCAAAGGCTGTTCCCAGGCGATGGTCAGGGGTGCTCATCGATCAAGGAGATCTCCAGTGCAAAGACGTTTGAGTAGGATGATTTAGATGCTTGATGCTATCTATTGTGATATCTGACACAACATATAGTAATGTTTTCATGCAAAGTAAAGCTGTTTGATCTAAAAAGAAAACACACTCAATTTGTTCTGACCTGGCTTTGCACATTCTGTTGTGCTCTGGAGGTCCAGGCGGGCACTGCTGGCACTCTGGCATTTCTCATGGTGTGGGGCTGTTCTACTGTTTCTGGCTCACCGGAGCAAGGAGACGTGACCTCCACCCACCAGCCTCTCCTCCTCTACTCATCAGAGCTCCAATAGGGCTCACTGCATTCAGGGCTAGCACAGTCTCGGGTTGGTTCTTCGTGCCTTGGTGTTGTCATTCCATGGCCTTCAGGCTGTAATATAGGATTGTTCCACCTGTCTCTGGCCCTTCCCTGTTTTTCAACTGTGCTACATGTTAGTTGGTTTCAGAAACCAGCCTGGTTGCTCAAGTACATGTGTTTAGAGGAAGAGGAGATTTTCCACTGGATGGCATGACCAGTGTGGGAGGAACAGTGGATGCAGCTAACCTGCTGCACCTCAACAGCAGCAGGCAGCTTGAGATGTAACAGTCTCTTAGATTTCCTTTAAATATCCTAATACAGCCCTTAAACATCCACCTGCTTCAGGGCAGAAGTCGCTATAAGGGCATAACCCAGTGTTACCATCTCACTATTACACATGACACATCACTGCCACCCCATCAGCACGTAGACACCTGCAAAACAGCACAGTGGGAATAAAGGTTTGGTGGCCCCAGGCAGCCTCCTGTGGAAGGCCATAATCCAGTGGCATTGCAGCTGCAATACAGTGACCACAGGGGATAATTGGAGCTATGGGCTTGTAAAGGGTGCACTTGCAGCACTGTTGCACCATTTGCCTCATCCACACCAGCCACAGTGGGTTAGCATTGCACCAAAACCAGCTAGGTGTTTTAAAATCAAGTTCTGGGATCCATTCTACTTGAAAACTACATTTGGCAAAGCTGGGGGTGGAAGTGGAGGTGTATTGCCATGTTTCATGTCATTCACAGATCTATTTAAAGCTGGTGATAAACACAGTTAAGTAAGAGAATCTCTCACAAGTGACGGAGGTTCTGGGAATATCAGGTCCTAGCTCTTACACAGCCTAGTAAAAGGAGATAACAAGGTAAACCGAATACTGTGTTTTACAGGCAGTAGTATACTAATTAAAATGTACAACAAGAGAGTTTCTTATTGTTAATGGAATAGTAAAACACCACCATAAACTTAGCAGCTTTTTAAGTAGGCATAATGGTTAATGTGTTATATGTTTTCACATATCTTTAATTTAAATGACACACAGTGTTTCCCTCAAGTCTCCTCTTCATATATTTATTCAGGCTACAAAAGCCGGTATTTTTTTTATAGAGGACTTTAGAACATGTTTTTTTTTCTGTAAAACAGTGACAATCCAAACGAACTAAAGATGAGTGAGAACCAAGGACTTTCGTGTCCTGATAGGTGTAAGAACCGAACTTTCCCACAGTTTGAGATTGTCAGATGTGTGTCTTTGGGTCTGGCTTTTAGAGAAATGTGGTAAAAGCTGCAAAGTTTAAATCTTCCTTTTTATGATCATAGTCTCGAAGTATCAGATTGGTCATATAATTACACTTCAGGCCAACCACTGAAAACATAAGTAGAAAATTTAATCAAAAGTTATCACCATGTACAGGGAAACCACTAGGCTTTACTTTTACACAGCTGCTTTTTCCATGAGATCTCTAGAAAAGACTGGTGATTTTTGGTTTCAAATATTCTTCAGTAGTAACTTCAGATATTTTTAAGGAAATATTGATTTTTTTTAGGTGGTACTGCACAATGGCCTCTGCAAACCATAAAATTTATGAATGTTTTCTGTTGTGGTGAACACAGTAAATCTCTATTTCCATTTTAAAATCTCAACCAATGAAAACAAAACAATCTTTGGCTTGGTTCTGTTTTTCTTCTGTTACCCATAGGCCAGACCCTGTTTCTGCTACCCACTCTGTCAAAATGTCTATGGACTTTTTGGCACTACAATCAGCCCTTAATTTTGCAAGAGTTATCTGCAAGGGATCAGCATAATTTACAAAAATACAGTGATTATTTCATGTGTTCTTTTTTTCCCTGTCTCAGTATGCACCAATTTTGTCCTCTTGCCATCTTTCCATCCCCAGTTGGTATTCTGAAATTCCAGCTAAGCTGCTTATAATAATTTTCTCATTCATCAGTAATTTGTTCCATTGCTTTCTTCCCTCTCCTGATCTCAATGAGTTGCTTACTTCATAATTTTATGTTGAAAAAGTGCTTTCTACATACTAAGCATAACCTCTCTGGATCTGTATTTCTGCAGAAACCATATCAGCATTAATTCAAGAAAGCAAGTGCACCAAAATAAAAGGTTGGGTTTACCTTCTCCAGTCAGGTTGCTGACCAAAGGTTACTGATTGTTTTTCAGGCCTTTCAAGCTACCAGTTCAAATCCTTTTCCTACCAATGGCAAATGGTTACATCAGATTCAATATTTCATGGTAGTGCTATTACTTTGGTGACAGTCTAGTCCATCTTCTTGGTAAGCACAGGTTAACTTCATTGTTGTATTTTAAGGCAGGCAGAAATGCTTGAAATCCTTTACCCTGGAAAACCAAAGTGGCAACTTCTATTAAGATAACATCTTTCTATGGACCCTCTTAACCTCTGTGGAGGAGCTCACAACCCTTGCTTTTGCGTCCTCCCAGGATCTGGAGGTGATAGTGAGAAATAGTACTCTGTTACTCCAAAGGGAAAGTAAGCAATTTGCATGGGATCTGGGAAATGCAGTGGTTCAGGGAATTAAGTCTTAAAAATGGAAAAACTCAGCTGAACATCATACTCACAGGGCAGGCTATCCTCACTGTACCAAAAGAAGGATGCAGAAACAGTAAGAACACCAACTTGGTCAAATTGTTCTGGTGATGTAAAGCCCAGGGTAACGGTGGGAGGCAGGAGATGCAGGGTGTCCACTGAGAAGGAGTGGTGCTTTTGTCCTCATCTAAGCATCTCAGTCCTTGAGAGGGTATGGGAGCTTAGTATTTATTAAGAAGATGAGCAAAGTTTGGTGTCTTGGGAAGACATGTTCTTCATCTGTCAGAAAAATGAAGTGTGGAAATTACTACTGTGCCAATGTGTGACAGCAGGGGTTTAGAGAGCCATTAGTTATTGCTCAGAATTGCTGTTTTTCCAAAGGCTCCTGTCAGACCCAGCTGACACTTCAAGCACAGAGAAATATTTCGTTCTGGACATTCCTTGTGAACATGTTCTACGTACTCCCTTTTCACACACTCGATTTGTTCTCATGAGGTTTTGTATTAACTAAAGTTTTCTTCTTTGTTCTCTGCAATAACCAGCAGTGCCTCAGTTAAGGCACTGTGTGTAGGCTTTGCCATTTTGACTGTTTTCCACCGTTCCCCTGGATCAAAAATTAAGGCTATTAATGAGACATCTAGGATTAAATACTGCAGATAACTGCTCCAATTCCTGCCCTCTATCTAGGGACCTTGGTCAGGCTCTACTTTTCTTTCAGCTGCCTCATAACCTGTGCAAAGCATTCGTGTGAGCTTTTCATTGCCCACTTACTTGTGTTTGCTGAGATTGTCTCCTAGAAGAGTGAAGTCTGGTCTGGCCCATGAACTTATATGTCTGCTCCACTGCAAAGTCCTCTTTGCTCCATGTTCCTGGTGGGATTCTTTGCCTGACTTAAACTCATTTTTGATGCACACAACAATTTTTAACTGTTTCCCCTTTTTCCTTTTGAGGCAACATAAAGGTTGTATAGCTTATTATTATTATTATTATTATTATTATCATCATCATCATCATCATCATCATCATCATCATCATCTTAGGTTTTCGCTTTGCCAGTCTTTAAAAGATCTCACTCCCTCCCCAAAATACTGCAGGAAAAAACAGAATGTAGTTCTGCCTTATGGACAGAAAGTTAAATAGTAGCAAAGCTACTATTGGAGACCAGTGGAGGTGTTCAAGTTCTGTAAAGCCTGAAAAATTCTACCTTTAAAAAAATTATTAGCTAATACTGAGAGTCCTACCTCTCCTTTTTAATTCCCAAGGGAGAACTGCTATTTTTGTTGACTCTTTCTGTCTTAGGTCTCTATGAGCTCTGGCAATCTCAGTCCAAGTCTGCCTGGGATTATGCAGGGTTTTTTTCTAAATCACTAAACTGCTATTTCTGGAATTTTCTCCTCTGACTGTTCTGTCCAGGAAAATAACCACTCACTCCTAAAATTGTATCTGCTTTGCAGATTGGATGCTTGAAATTATGGATAGGATCTGTGTTTTTTTTTTGTAGGGCAGGAAGATGTTAGTGAGGTCCCTTTTGGAAAATGCAATCCTTAGTTTAAGATCAGGTCAGGTTAATAATAACTTTCCTTAAAAAAGGCATAGCTGATTTCACAACATAGCCCTTTTCTCTATTTAAATCATACTAGTGGTGGCTGTACTTGCCTGATGATTCCTGGAGAAGGAAACTCCTTATGTTTCTGCTTTTAAGTCAGAGAAATAAATCTTGAGACATGATCAGTAGGATGGTTGTGTTCCTTCAGCCCTAGCCTGTTTTATTATTGGCTCCTTGACTCTCCAGTGCCCTTGAACTCTTCCCTAACCACATGGATGACCTGTTCGGCCTAGGGATGTCAGCTTAATATGATCTATGTGTGATCTGCTTTTAAAACAATGAGTATTTTATTACCTCTGCTACAATCCCTGGCAGGTTGTTTTGTAAATATTTGTAATAACTTCAGATCTTGTATTTCGTCAGTGAGGAGAAAGTAAATATTTCAGGTCTTCAATTTCATTTTTTCTGTGGCTTGTTTTTTTCTCCAAGTTGATCATCAGTCTCCCTCTGCACCTTGCTTAAAACAAAGATATTAGCTCGCAGGCCAGTAGTCTAGTAACTTTTGTTCTGAGGTGTTGCATGCTGCTCTTAAGAGAAAGACTCTGGGCTGTTCTCCTCTTCATGCATGTCTTGTACCTCCTGCTAGCATACTCCAGCTTTGAAAATTCAACATTTATGAGTTTGCAGTGCCTTGGCCTCTTTGACCCTAGGCTGGCAGACTTCTGCATAGGATCCTTCTGGTCTTTTTGAGATCTGCATTCTTGGCCTTGCTGGGTCATTTTAATGAGAGAGAGAAACCTCAGTGATCCAAAAAAAGGGTAATATACCACTTTCTTGGCTGAAACTTGTAGTGCAGGTAAACGAATTGTGACGCTTACGTGTGCAAATATATTTTCTGAATATATTCTAATGCTCTTTAGTAAAAAGAAAGCGTACTTGCAGTAGGTGAAGCAACAACTTCAGAGTGACTACATTAAACATAAAAAGTCCCTGCAGGTTTTCTCTGTCAAAAGTAAAGCACAAAATTTACACTGGTTGTATAAATATACAAAGCAAGAACACTACAGGCAAATGTTTATAAGACTTGTGTTTAGCCAGTATCATTATATTACAGTAGACAGCAGAAATGCCAAATGTCCAGTCCTGGGCAGTCATTTGTTTTGTCAGATGTTGTGTGTCTGTGGAACAATGGTAAGTGAACGGTGTTTATCCTGGGCTGTTATTAAAAATAGGCAATGCACCCATCAAATACTTAAATAACAGCTTTATGGTGTACTTGTCATCTGATGTCTATATTGTTACACTTGCCTGAAATTTCAATCCACATAGTTACGTCTTGAGCGCAGATCTGCCATTTCACCAACTATTATTTCATTGTTGTGTCAGAACCAGAATCACTGCCATCTTCACCTAGCAGTGGAACTTTCTGAGCCTCTATTTGCCATGGCTTCACCTGAACATTGCTGTCATATCCATCAGAACACTCTGCACCAGGATCAGTATCAGGATGGGGACTTATTCCAGTCATCCAGAAGAAACTCAGGCCAGATGCTATTCCATGCTTTGCCTGCCACACAGGTTCAGTCTTTCACGGTTATGGTCCTGACAAGCTTCTGCAAAGTTTCTTTTCCTAGTAAATGTGTGCCTGTATGTCTTCGGATTTTTGCACATCATCAGTATATTCTTTAGGATCTTCTGACCTTGGTGGCAGCCAAGTGTTTCCTGTTGTGGCCTCCATCAGCAATGTGCATTTGCTTCAGTGATAATATGGTGCAGCAATGACTTACAAGGGACATCCTCCAGAAACTTAAGAAATTGTATCTGTGACTTTTGCTTTGCACCATGTCTGAACTGTATGTCCCGTAGCAAAAGAACTGAAGAGTCAGGATGTGAAATCTGGCCTTGCTCAGGGACAGAGCAGTCTGATCAGTCTCTTTAAGAGAATGAAGACTTAGGACTACAGCAGCTGGGAACTATGGCTAGTGGAAAGTCTCTGAAGCAGTAATGACTGCAAGAAGAATGTTTTCAGAGCTTTAAAGTCTCCTGCATTGTTTAATCTGTCTCCAAGAGGTAACATAGTGCAGACTAAGTGCGTTCCATAACAGCCGAAATGAAATTCTGACTTATTGCACAGTTAGCAATATGGTTTTGCCTTGAAAGGTCAGAGGTGTCTAAAATGGAGTGAGTTTGACAAACACATGACAATTTGGATTTATTTGCTCATCCTTTTCCTGAACCTCTCAAAGTAGATGTGGTTGTTTTTTACTCTATCCACCATAACATCTGGGTGCCATAGTTCTTGGGAGAAGCAGGATGACCAGCTGAGATGATGTCTAGTCTTGCAGCTTACCAAATGGATGTCTAGTCTTGCAGCTTATCAACTGCTTTTGACTCAGCAGATGCTCCAAATCTGTTCAGCTGTCTGAGAAAAAGAGATTCATACCGTAGTTCTGACCATTTCCCATTCCCTCTGCAAAAGATTTTTCTCCATTTGAAATGCCAACCAAATATGACTGCAAAACAGAAGCTGCCTAAGTTACAGCAGGTTTTGTAGGAAAAGTATATGTAGGTAGAAGAGGGAGATCTCCGTCACTATCCACCTGAGGAAGAAAAGGCAGCAGATCCAACTGGTCTTGTTCTGCACCTGGCTGGTCAGTGAGCTCCTGAGTGCTGCCAGGGCCCAAGCTGTGGGAGCTGTTCCTGCAGCCGAGCAGGGGGTGAAGCACCTGCAGGAGAGCAGGTTTTGCAACATCTACTGCATGTGGAGCAGCTGCTGGACCCGAGCTCAGGCCTATCCCCACACTGTCTGCACATCCCAGTGCCTTTGCAGAGTGGTAGGTGGTGTTTTCCTAGGCTCCCTCTGTGCTCAGCAAAGGAGAGCAACTTAGCAGTTCTGCGGCATGTGCTGCAAGACCCTCTTTCTCTCTCTCTCTATTTCATCTTATTGTAAAACCTCCTGGGTGAAGTAAATCTGGACTTTGACCACTAGGTTAGCAAGCTCTAACCCTTCACACTGCAGTGGGTCATGTTCATGTCTTGCTGCCTAGAAAAGTAATTGTCAGGCCATGGTGCAACAGAAGCATGTCACCTCCTCTTTTGGACAGGTCTTTGATGGCAATGCTGTTGGTTTGTAATCACACTTGAAGACACTTCTTAGGGGAGCTCTGAACAAGTGTACTAATGTAGACCCTCTGGGCTGCAGCACCTCAGACCCAAGGCAGGTGCTGGACTCTAAGAGAAATGAAAGCTTAAAAACCTAGGGAAATTTACTGGTAAAACCCCAGGAACTCATTTAAATAAGTACAGATTTGAGAATCTCGTTTTGGGTGCAGTTCTCCCTAATTTTAATTCCTGGTGCTTCTTATGCCCTTCTGTGGACTCTACTAAGTGCAGCTGGGCTTCAATAGTTAATATGTAAGAAAGGAATTTATGTGTCAAAGACAACTGGTGAAGTTGACTGATCCAGCTAGGGTAACATTGCACTATCCTACGTGGCTTCCCTTCCCTCTTCTCCCTTGCTTTCCACATTTCTTACATCACCTCTTTCATTCCTGCTGCTATAACTGACAGAGATGGGTACTGAGAAAGAAATACCTTTTTTTCCATAGCCATAAAAATAGTTTCCTTGGTTTTATTAGCAGTGCATGGACATGAGTTCAGCCTCCTCTCCAAAATAGACAATGAGCAGGAAGCACTCAAATTGGCAATGTGTTCGGGGTTAGAAACATTGCTGCTTTCAAAACATTTACTGAAGTCATTAATTAAGTGCTAGAACAGAGAACTTCAACCAAACAAAACTAGGGGAAATTACATTTCTCTTTCCTGACCTATATATAAAGCTTTTGTGCTTAAATCATATTGAAAGCTTGAAAGGGACCTTGATCCCAGTGGAACGTGCAGAAAACATAGATGTCCCGCAATAGAATTGTTGCTCACTGTAACTGGATTTGGCTGTGTTTCCTCTTTTTTACAGATGTTTAGTGAGAGTGGTTATGGGGTCAGAGTCTAAGCAAGGAAAGTGCAGATATGGAGTTTCATTTTTCAAATCTGAGTGCACAATCTGGCAAAATTTCTCATAATGGGTAGGTTTATCCAATCTGAGAACAAGGACAAATCCATCCCATTCCTGTCCAGTCCCCATGACTAGAGTCATGATTAACTCCAAAGCCTTGCTTGGATATACAGTACAAATACACAAAATTACTGGGGGAATAGCTTAAAATTTAGCAAAGTCTAAGAGAATAGGGTAAATAACATATCAGAGGGCTGAAGTATCACAGTGTTCCCTGTGTTATTGACAATGATTCAATAATCACAGCCAGAGGAGAGATGGTCTGGCTTTCATTTAACATGTAAATGTACTATACCTATCCAAATAAGGGAAAAGTCTCAGCACATTGTTCACCATCACAGTGGGAATGGCTGCTATGTTGCTGGATCTGTGTGCATGTACTGACCTGTCCTGGCTTCGTACGGGGTCCCTTTATCACAGAGACCAGCTTCATCTTCTGCTGTGTCCAGAAGGAACAGCCGGGTCCCTTACTGCTGCGTGTGTATAGCCAGGGAAGTGCACAGCAGTGGTCATCCTTGGAAAAGAGTTAAGAGAAATGGCACTGGATCTTTGGGCTGCTGTATTGGGGTCTAAGAAGAAGCCTTCTAAGCAACCGTGAGCTCAGCTGTCCTCTGCAGTGACAACTGAACACATGGATCTTCATGCTTAAACATCCAAAAACCACTGAAGCATTTCTGCCTCAAAATACTCTGTGTTCCCCTTCACTTCTAAATCTGCACTACTGCTTGTTTTTATTGGTGGGCCCAGAACAGATGCACCTCTAGATACCATCTGCATTAGGCTCTCTTGCCTCCATCCCCTGCACATGCTGCTGCAGATGTTCACGATGGGTCAGAGCACGTTGCTTAAAGAACTGACTGCCTCCTCCTCTGCCCATGGTCAGCAGTTGCTGAAGCTGCTGCAAGTGATGTTAATTCTTACACAAATTGGGACCAGGAACTGCTGCTCCATTGCTTTCTTCCATTACCCTTCTCTATTCTACTACAGCAGATTTTTCATTACTGCTTCTATGTCCTAGATGGGTGACCTCCAGCAGCAGCTGGCTTTCTCATATAAGACAATTTGTTCTTTCACTCTGTTTTCATTGATCACTCATCCTTTTATATAACCTACTTCATGAGTCACTTTGCCTGCTTACCTGCAACCGGCTTGGTGTGTTATCCATTAGATCCTTGTTCGGCAGAAATTACCAGCCTTTTATTATTGGATTTTTCTCTCAAGGACTCCTGTTAATACCAGCATACTTCATTAATTTCTAATTTTGCAAACCACAAATTGTGACATAGCTGCAGGAGCAGGAAATATAACAACTATATGCTCTCTCCTAGAATTATGTATATGGAGTTGGAAGTGAACTACGGGTGAAGTTGCCAGCAAGTTCCTTATAATTGCTTTCCATGAACATTTAAGCAGACAGATTTTACTCTCACAGACATTTGTTCATTTCAAAATCATTGAAGTAGACCCAGCAGGTGGCATTTGTTGTATAGATGGAATAGGGCATTACTTAAGATAGGAACAGCTTAAGTTATTCAGATGTTCTCACCACTGCCCTAGTGTGGTGGCAGACATAAGCTCGATAGTGCTTCTATGGTTTTCTCCACAATTTTGTCTGTTAACCTAATTACAGAGTGTTTTCTCTCATTAATGTCTCTTACTGGTACTCTGAGAACTGGAAGTTAGAATGTTGAAATCTATTGCCAGCGCATTACAGTCAATTTTATAAACAGCCAGTTAGAAAGGTTTTGGTCTTAATTCTGGGGCAATGTTAACTTGAAATGAAGTAACTAATAGTTGTGATTTCTGTATCTTGGGCTGAAGATACCTAAAACTGTCATTATCCTTTGCAAGTGGAATGAGTACTAAGCAGGTCTGGGGCATGGGAATAGCAATGCAGGATTAATTATACAAACAGTATGTTTTGCAGCCCTGAAATGAAGCTCAATAAAACTTCAATTGAACTTTCCATCTCCTCATCTGAAGGAGACCAAGGTGAGCCGTTTTCTTCTGTTTACCCCCGTGAGGTTTTTTTTACAATATTAAAAGAGAAAAGTGCAAACTTCTTCTGTTTCCTTGTTAAGGTGATCACAGCAGGGAGAGGTACACTCTGCGAAGGGATGATAAAGCCAGTGTTTGGCTATTCAGCTGATCTCTCTGGTATACCTTCCAACATAAATGGAAGTGCGTTTTGCCACCCAGACAGAAAAAAATCATTCACAAAAGAAATCAGATCATTAAATTCATCATACATAGCTCATGCATGCTGCAAATTAAAGCTAAGTTCAAGCTGCCTACCTCAGATGGGGCAGCTGGACATGCTGCACCCAGGACCCTGAGTGATCTGATCTCTCTGGGTATTGCAATAAATAATCACGGGTCCACATTAAAGAGTTCAGAAATTCTATCTTGTTTCCCCATCTGCTGGGCTATGAGTTGCTTATGTGACCTTTTAGGACTTGTACAGCCACTCGTATAGCACTCCAGGAGATATTCTGTCCCTGGCACTTTCTGTTATATTGGAAATTCTTATTATTAAGGGGAAAAATAGCCGGGGAAATTTTTTAGCATGGAATTTATAAAATGTCCAGTTGTTTTTTTGATCCTCAGCCATTCAGAATTCATGCAGTTCTTTGTTCTCACCTAGATATGGTAACTAATGTCACGAATTTAGTATCATTTAGTATTTTTCTTGGTTCTAGTATTCCTTAAGGATCTCAGTCTCACAAAATACTTTATAAAAAACAACCAAAGAAAGGTCTTCCAAACCATCCCGTACATCCAATTAAATGTTGATATGCTTTGTCTACTAATATGTACTTTCCATCCTGAAACACCATCATATAAATCAGTGCTTCAGCCAGCTGAAGTGAGTGTGTGCCTTGGGACATGATTTCCAAGTAGTTCTCTGCACATTCCAGTCTTGATTTAATCCAGGTTTATCTCAGCTCTGCATTAGCTGATTTGGAGCAGGTTTAAACTAAAGTGGACAAGGGCACTAAAACTGAAGCAAGAGTGTTCATACGGACTAACACACCAGCTAGCCTGAATGAGTGCAAAGTCTCTGTGTGTAGAAACCTTCTCTGTCTTTGAATATCACTTTTTCTTTTTACTGAGCCTTTCCCTGCTCCCATGTTTGTCTTCTTTCTACCGCCCCATGCCTGTGGCAGAATTAATGTGACTGAGGTCTCAGATTTCAGAGAAAGCTATACATAGTCAAAATTTCTTTTAACAGCAATGAAAATTCATCAGAAGGCCGTTCTCTCCCTAGTCAAGAGGATGCATGATGAAATCTTTATCTCTGACTATCAGTAGAGGTGGCTGTGGGGTCTTGGGTGTTGAGCTTCTTCCAACATTGAGCAGAGGACAATGCTCTGCTGAGATGGGGCTTTCAGCCATAGTGGCACTCACGTCTCTCACTGTTCAGGGGTACTTTTTACACCATGGTAAAATGACAATGCAGTAAACCCAGAGTGTGCCGGCTACTCTCACTGAAGAAAGCTCTGCTGGTTGCAGCTGGACCTCTTCCCTGATGGAGGAGAGTCCCTTCTTACTGGGAAGGAGATGTGCTGTGTTGCCTGCTGTTTGCTGAATTAGGCTGCTGCTCATTCTGGGCCATCCTTGCTGGAAATAGAAACATGGGACATAATATGGGCCACACAGATGGTGAAGTCTGAACTTCATAAGCAGTGGAAAAGGAATAACAAGGCAGAGCTCAAGGCAAATTTTCATATTTCCTCTAGGCAAAAGAAATAGCAGCCATTGAATGGGAGGCTGCATGCTTTTTACTACTTTTAATGGCAGGATGGTAAAACAAGGATCTTAGCATCAATGTGTCCATAAGAAAGTTAAGCTTTAACAACGGAGGCGTCAGGAGACCCAGATGACTGTGTAGTGAATTTTCTGGCTGGGGGACTCTGTAATGACCTATTACTTTTGGTAGAGAAATAAGTTCTTGCTTTGTTCTTTGTGAGGAATCCAATAGTTATAAGAAGAGATTTCTACAAGGTTCACTCAAAATTTTTGAGAGAAACAAAAAATTTTGCTGGGAATGCTGGGCTTTCCTTTATAAAAGTCAATAAAACTTTGTTTTTCATTTCTTAGCCTTTCTTTCTATTTTGTTTGTGGAAAGATAAAGAGGTGAAACCCCCAAAGCTGGTCAAAAAACGGTGGTATTTGAACAATGCCAAACAGAGTAACTAAACTCCACCCCCATTCCCAGTTCATGCTGAATTTTCACATTTCTTCGAGAGTGTTTGTTTGAAGTAGTATTTTCTATTTCTTTTAGTGATGCTGTGGAGCAAGGAGTCCTAGCACTGAAGGGGCAGCCTGCTGGCCCAGGTCCAGGACAGGGATGTGTGCTTAGCCGTTCCTTGCTCCTTTGGGTTAGAAAGGCTGTGAAAACAACTGTCAGAAGATTAGCCTACATTACTGCCATAGTTGCATTTTTGAACTAGCAACACGGGATCTGCAATTTATTATCAGTATTCTGCAGTCTCCTCAATGTTGCCCAGCAATTATGTTTTTTAACCAGGTCAAAAATATGCATGGATAATTTAACAGTCACTTGTAAATTGCCAGTATCTTAACTGGTCTCTCCAACACAGCAGTCCGGAATGGAGAGGTCAGCAACTCAGCCTTGGAAGGAAGGAGGAGGAATAAATTCGTAATGGGCAGTCAAGAAACAGCCAGCCAGCTGGGAAGCTTCTGATTAACCCCTCTTGCCAAATACGTGGCTGCAATATAATCCTCCCTATCCTCCCCCGCCCTGATTCATACGAAATAGCTTATCGCACAATATTATCATGAACGTTCTCATTATTCATATGTATTTGATTCACATTAAATTGTTGACATAAGTGATATCTCCTGGTTGTGGTTCTGCATGCTGATTAATGCTGGGAAATCTAGGATTCCTAGAATATGATGAGGGTTGTTATGCATGAATGATTAGGTAGATATTAATTACATTTAAAAACAAACATTTTTCTCAGAACCCAGTTGTGTATGTAAGAAGCTAAATGCATGTCGGGTGGTAATTTGCAGAAATTCTTATTATACTCCATTAGAGTCCACAGAAATGCTCCCCGATCTGAAAATTTACCCACTTAGCAATGTACCTTGGGAAAGGACCTGCAGCGATTTTAGGAGTCCTTTTTTCAAGGTCAGAGGATTGTTAACTTGCAGAAGCAACTGTGAAGAAATCTCCCTTTTGTCAGAAAAACTGTTTTCCTTTAGAATACTGTAGTCAGTCTCTGTAAGACAGCAGTGACTGGGTTTGAAAGGAACGCTCTCAGGAAGCTTCCCACCGTTGTGGACAAGGGACCTATAAGGAGCTACAGAGGCAGTGGCTTCTTTGTTTTTAATTTCTCTTTTAATATCTCATTGTTACCATAAATGTTGTTTTCCTTTCTAAAGAAAAGGTTTTCCTTTCCTTTTCTCACAAGCTCAGTGCAGTTGGGCTAGGTTTGCAGAGAAAACTGCATTAAGAGCTTTTGAGGACGAGAAAAGGGCATGCCTGTAAAAAGTTCTCTTGAAGCAGGTAGGAAAGCCTGATGTATTGCAGCAGTCAGTGAGAAGTCTGTTGGCTGGTATATAAGCAATTTGATTGAACTGAGAAAAGCCTTAATCACAGATCATCACTATTTGAACATTAGCCTCCAGCCTGAAGCAAGTTGAAGAAACTGGATCACCTTGCTTTTTTTCGGTAATGAAATCTTTCTGCTCTCTCTTCCCTTGGCACCACTGGTTCTTGGGCAAAAGTTTGGCTTCACTGAAACCAACAACACAAGTCCCTGTTGATTTAGATTGAAATAAACTTCAGTATTTACTCTGGCTTCTTCACTATGAAATCCTTCTCCTTCATTTTCAGAGTTCTGTTCTGGCTTCTCCTTGCACTATGCCCATGACAAGCCCAGCATCCTGCTGTCCCTTCTGAAACATGCTCTAAATGAACCTTCTTAAACAAATGAAGGCAACCCCCAGTGGCTTTCCTTGCTGGGAGAGGAGCTATTTCTCCAGTGGGTGGGGGCCCACCTGTGGGTGCTGCCAGCTGTTCTTCAGCAAAGGCTTCATGTGGGAAAGGCAAAAGCCAGCAGCTTTCTACGCCATATCTAAGCCAGTGGCTGGAGTATGGTCCTCTCCTTCCCGGTGATGTTTCAGATTGGCAGGTTAAGAGCCAAACAGCTGAGCCTGGCGTTTGCTCAAGCTGAAATCTGACATCAGGCACAAGGGAGTGGGTATGTCTTGAGTGTATAAACTCCAATTTTTTTCCCAGAGCTCTCTTTACTCTTGGTGCTTTTGGCCTTTAGGTGCATCGTACGTAATTGAAGTGCTTCTGTCAGAACCTCTGTCAAGCATCGGTTGCCTGAAGAGGGGTAATATCCCCAGCGTTGGAGCTGCTCAAAGGTTCTGGACAGCTTAGTACAGTATCAAAGGTGGATCCAGCTTCAGACTAGACCCTGCCTTAAGCAGATATTAGGGCTTAAGGACACTGGATGGTGAAAATTCATGTTTGCAGATATTCCATCCTTGTTCTATGAAAGCTGCAAGTAGTGGAGAGTATTTAAACAGATTTTTTTTGTGCATAAGTGTATTTTATTGACTTTGTACAGGACAGGGCTGCAACTCTAGAACTGATTGTACTAAGTCTTGTTTACTCTGTTTATATAGTTTCCACAAGACTATCAGCACTAGAAAACCTTAGATTGCACATCTGTTCAAAACAGGTAATCTTTGTGAGTTGAAAAAATTTTGCTTTGCACAGACTGAAATTTGGTTCTGTTTCCATTAAACTAGATGAAATTCTAATTTTTCTTACTTTTCTAGCCCACTCATTGCTGGATTTTTTTGTCCCTCACAGGCAAGGGAAAAATAGCTCTGTAGATAGAAAAGGAAAGGGTGTGTCTGGGTGAGTTGGTGACATACTGCAGAGAGATGGAGGTGAGCCAGTTACCAAACCCAAACCACAATATCCCTGCTGTTATTGCCATCTTGTTCTTACATGGAGTGGCCCAACAATAGTTTGCAGAGTGAGATCAGAGGAGCATTTATTCCCATATTTATGAGTGGCCTAAAAGTCACTTTGTGCTGAAGTTACAGTGCAGCTGCTGTAAAAAGTGGTCCTTCCTTCCTCCCAGTTATCATTTCCTCTTTTATTCTGAACTGTATCTTCTAGCATTCCTGTCAAACTGGATTTGACACCTGATTTGTTTGACAATGAAGCTTTGGTCTTACTCACGGTTACTTTTCTGTCAGATCAGCTCCCTGCTCTGACTACTGGCATAGCCACAGACGTGGTAGCTCTGGCACAAGGAGGAAGTGGGAACTTTGGGTCACAGAATCAGAGAACAGTCTGGATTGGAAGCGACCTTAAAGATCACCTAGTTCCAACCCCCGTGTCATGGGCAGGGACATGCCCTCTAGATCAGGCTGCCCAAGGCCCCATCCAACCTGGCCTTGAACACCTCCAGGGATGGGGCATCCACAGCTTCCCTGGGCAACCTGTGCCAGTGTCTCACCAATTCTTCCTTATGTCCAGTCTAAATCTGCCCCTCTCCAGTTTATACCCGTTTCCTCTCATTCTATCCCCACAAGCCTTTGTGTACAGTCCCTCCCCAGCTTTCTTGTAGCCCCTTCAGGTACTGGAATGTCTCCAAAAGGTCTCCTCGGAGCCTCCTTTTCTCCAGGCTGAACAAGCCCAACTTCCTCAGCTTGTCCTTGTAGGGAAGATGCTCCAGCCCTCTGATCATCTCTGCAGCCCTCCTCTGGAACTCTTCCAACAGCTCCATATCCTTCTTATGCTGAGGATTCCAGAAGTGGACACAATACTCCAGATGAGGTCTCACAAGAGAGGAATAGAGGGGCAGAATCACTTCCCTCACCCTGCTGGCTGCTCTTCTTTTGATACAGCCCAGGACAGTGTTGGCCTTCTGGTCTGTGAGCGCACATTGCTGGTTCATGTCAAGCTTCTCATCAACCAGCACCCCCAAGTCCTTCTCTGCAGGGCAGCTTTCAATCATATCATCCCCATCCTGTACTGAAATTGGGGATTTTCCCGACCCAGATGTAGACCCTTACACTTGTCCTTGTTGAACCTCATGAGGTTCTCACGGGCCCACTTCTCCAGCCTGTCCAGGGTCAGAGCCACTCTCTTTTGCAAGAGCCACACAGTGTGAATGTGGTGCCCTTGAGAGCAGGGAAAGCTTTGGCCTGAGCTGGCAGAGCAGGGGCAATGCTACAGCTGTTCCACCAGCCCTCCTGCTGCCCCACACCACGCTGCCCTTGGGGCTCACCCCTATGAGGGGACTCCTGTGCATGTGCAGGCCCAGGCTGAAGAGGCAGCCCTTTCCCCAGCATCCCAAGTTTGCCTGCGGGAGGCAACAGGCGCAGAGAATGGAGTGCTCCTGGTCAGTGCAACAGACCTCTTTGTCCCTCTTAAGTGCCGGCTCTGTGGTGGGGCAGAGCCAAGATACACCTTTTGGTGTGTCAGGGCTCCTCGGGCTTTTTCCTTGATTAGTTTTTGCCCTGCATACCACAACTCTGGGTTTGCCTTACCCAGGATAAAGCATTTCAAAGACTTTTTCTCTTTGCAGTCAGGATTTTGTGTGTGCCATTGTGATGATAATTGCTTTACTGAGTTCAAGCATCGAATGAAATCTGGTCTTTAATTACATGAAATTTATTTACATAAGCAAATACCTGACACCTGAGGATTACTTGCTATGAATTTGAGATTATTTAGAGGGTCACTGTGAATGCCATGTTGTAGGTTTATATTACTTAAGCCTCCAGAGCATACTGAGTTCACATCTGCATTGTTGCTCATCCCTGTTTAGATAATGCCTCTTGTTCTTCAAAACATGGAACTAAACATGAAATGCCCCAGGCAACCTGCTTCATGGTATTTCCATATGCGTATGTTTGCAACAGGTGCCCTTGTTATTACTGAATCCCCTTATCCTCCCTGTACAGGTCACATTCTCTTCCCATCACATTAATCCTGCTGCAGTGCCTGTTGAGGGAATCATGCCCACACGGAAAGCAAGAGGAAAGGAGCCACTGCAAAACCCCATCTTTACCAACAGCACTGAGCAGGGATATGCATGTGTGCTGTGCCTG
This sequence comes from Cuculus canorus, assembly GCF_017976375.1. Lineage (NCBI taxonomy): Eukaryota > Metazoa > Chordata > Aves > Cuculiformes > Cuculidae > Cuculus > Cuculus canorus. The sequence continues at coordinate 12,984,141 of NC_071441.1, forward strand.
AGCTGAGCACTCCATTAAGCACCTCAGGGTGTGCAGTGCAGGATGCAGTGCTCACTGAGAGGACAATCTTGTTTGCTTGGGAAGGCAGTAGACACTTGTATTATGTATTCAGTATTTTGAGATCAAATGTATTCCCACAGCACTAGCTTTGTACAAATTGTGCAACAGTGCACACTAATTTCTTTTAAAAAACACTACTCAAAGTACAGATGGGGCCCAGGGTGCCTGGGAACCTTGCCCGTAGCTTTGAAGGAAACTTGATATTTTCCATTACCTTTAGCTAATCAATACAGACACCATCCTATGCACCATTTCAGGCATTTCCAGCAGAGGGTCTTCACCATCAAATAGTTCATATTATCCTATGAAAAGTGAAAATAAATCCCTGAAAATGGAATTATTACTAAAGAGATTTTTCAATAAAACTTTTAATTTCCTTTCTCCATAGCTATAGGCCAAAATAAACATGCACATGCATATATCTGCTATGCTTAAAATTAAGTAGAAAAGGGTTTGCAGGAAAGGGCATAACTCTGTAGGCAGGAAAAAAAAATTAAAAAAAAATTCTCAGGAGTATAGATCTTGTAGAATTCCAATATCAGTGTTTATTAATTTTTACATCTTCCCATGTCTTTCTAAAATAGAGTTCAAGATTGAAAACATCTTTACTGATGCAAAATTAGCTAATAAATGTCACCTGAATACATTACAATATTATTTACAATTTCTAGATAAACAGTTGTATCTATGATTTCCCTGATTTTTGAGGAAAACTTATTAGCTGTTTAAATTGTAGGTAGAAAAGTAATATAGAAAAAAACTTCTGTGTTTCGTTTCACCCACTCATGCCCTCTCTGCAAGATGCCCCTTATCTTTTATTTTGCTCTCTTTCTAGCTCTTGAGGTCTGAGCCATCCTTAACTTTCCTATGGTTGTTTAAATGATTACTTCCCTGAGATCATTAAGAAATAAAAAAACCCAAACGTCTATTTATGTAATAATCTAACATTTTAAATTTAGACTAGAAACATTAAAATGAGAAGCACAGATAATCTATACACTTTTTTTACCACTGTGGTTAATATTAGTGACCTAGGAAACACTCTTATATGATCCTCCTTTTTTTTTTTTTTTTTGGTCTTTTTATTACTGCTTTGGCAAAGCTGTGAAATTCGTCTGGCTCCTGATGCAGAATATTAGTTCAAAAACCTTGCTGTCATGTGGTGATTCGTACTATACCTCATTGTTCCTGTGAAGCATGTATACTGCTGTTGTTGATTTTATTTCTCTTATTATAGTTTTGCAGTCATGGCTGGAGAGCTCTGCTTTGCTTATGGTCCTGTTGTGCAAGCACTGTGCCCACCCGGCTGATGCCTCCTGAAGCTCTGTTGCTGCCTCTGCTGTTTGTTGACCTAAATGTAAATCTAGAGGAAAGAGAAGAGGGATGTTCACCGGGAGATGGTTTGCAGGTGGATTGTTCGTATGAATAGAAACAAGAAGTGACACTAAGGTCACATCAGATGATGCAAACATTTTGCTTTGCCTCAGCAAAAACTATTTCTTGTTTCTTTTCATTTAACCATTTAAAAATATAAATGTTAGATAAATGTCTAAACAAACCATTTTTATGAAGTCAAAGGAATTAATTTACAGGATGCTGAAATTAAACATTAACTGTTCAGGAAAGGGTTGTCCAATTCAAAACAATTAAATTAATTAAATCTATAGTTTTTTGAGTATTTTGCAGAGTGTGATTATGTAATTATACTCTTTTTTTTTTTTTTTTTTCAAAAGTCCCTTCTTGTCTTCTCCTGTTTAGTGGGAGGAAAACAGAAATTAATTTCACAAATGGAAAAGTATGGCAGAGAGAGGGTGGGCAACTAGTCCCAAGTCCCACAGTTTTGGCAGAAGCAAAAATTGCCTTCAGCTCCCTGCTCAGCCCAGGACTGTAATGCCACTGAAGCAGTTTGATTGTTTACCAGATTCATAGGTGTAGTTCTGACCTCAGACAAACATTTGGGAATGCAGTTTGTATGAGTGGTATGCTTTGCATGGCCAGGGCATCCCAGTATCGCTGAGAGTGCGATTGCCAGCTTGCCATATAGGACCGGCTCACCCTAGATCTCCGTTTTGCTTCAGAGGGGAAATGGCAGCTGTTACGTATGGCTGCTAGTCCCCTACCATGTCTCTCACCTCCAACCCAGTGGTCTATCAGTTAGTAAAGCGAAGAGGAAGAATTTGTAATTGTTTCTGCCCTTCCTATTCCTTGCAGCAGATCAAAGCCTGCACTTCCAGCCCACTGAGATCTTCTATGAGATCTGCATAAGGGCTTCAGGAGTCTAAGAGCAACCACCTGTCGTGAGACCACAGAAAATAAATCCCAGGAGGCAGTTCAGAAAAGGAAGTTGAGGGTGAAATTCTGATGTCTCTGAAGCAGAGCCTGTGATGAATAAGAAACAAGTTATTCCTGATGTGTAGTTATGAATGTTTGCACTAGCAAAGTGCTTTTAAGGTTTGCAAACAGTATCATGAACTGCCATCACACTGTCCAGTCAACAGTAGCTCATGAAGTATCCCCAAAAAGCCTACAACTCCTGCTTGAGTTGCCCCTTCTGTTTTCAACACAGAATTGCTTCTCAGTTTAAAGATCCTGCATGGTTTTTAAACATGAGGGTCTCATATAACAAAAAGGTTATGGGGTGTGTGGCTTGGCATACTGTGGCTTGGGTTGCCCAAGTGGTAAGACTGTGAACCTCTCTTTATATGAGTATTTTTAAAGTGCATGGGTTCCTGAACATTTATACTTAGATATAAATTTATAACTACAACTACATGAAAATAAAATGTATGTTCTATATTGATACTAAAAGTAACTGCTTGGCACCTGTCATGCAAATTTGATGAAATTACAGATTCTTTTTTTAATAGACAATTGGCACAGGTGCTGCTCACTGGGAGTGAGAAATGTGGTAGCTAAGTGGAAGCCAGAGAAGTCAGAGAAGTTGTGGATGTTACACCCCTACAGGAGTTCAAGTCCAGATTGGATGAGTCTTTGAGCAGTCTGATCTAGTAGAAGGTGTCCAGGCCCATGGCAGGAGGGTTAGGTCCCTCCCAAGTCAAACCATTCTATGACTCAGTAATTCTAAGCCATGTTCCTGTAATTCATGTTCATGCTCTGAGCAAATCTCCTTACGAGTTCTCAAGAGATAGCACTTTATTAGGTATAAATCCTATCTGATGAGTTAGGAAAACTTTGGTGGGTTTCAGATTAGATTATCCAAAACATCTCTGAGATGCATTTTTGACCTTTCCCTGTTCTTAAGGAAGAGCTGGATAGAAAAAATCTATTGAGGACAAAGAAGAAGGAGCTTGCTGAAAATGTGATTTTCTTTCAAAAGGGCTGGGATGACTACTGAATTTTGGCCATGGTGGAGGCTAGTCCTGAGCTGTGGCTGTGCTGTGTAGGGCATGTCCTAGCTTTGCAGGCTGTCCTGCTGCTGCCTTCTGCCATCCCTGCACCTCAGAGGGTCTGCAAGTGATACTGCTGCTGGGGTGTCCAGCCTGGCAAAGAGATAAAGAAGGGAGAGGCAGCCTGTGTTTTGCCTCTGCCAGGTTCTCACCTACCAGCCCTGCTTCTCACAAGAGGAACCTTTGCTTCCTTTTCCCTTCTGCTGTACTTTGGGCAGAAAAAATGTCTGGAAAATTTTTAAGTGCTCCGGACACATGGGCTGAGCAGTGTCTCCGGGATGAAAGTGTTGCTCTCAGCTACATGAAGCAATAAGGAGGACCAGAACTGCTCATCACAGTGACTGTAGACACACCTGAGAGAGAGGGGACAAATAAAAGCTCAAGCACCCAGATTAAGTTTCAGTTGACCACTGCTTATCACAGCAGGTATCACAGAGAGGTTGAATAAGAGCTGACTAAGAAACTTGAGATTCACAACAGTGAATTAAGGAGGAGCAAATGAATGGACATCTAAACTGCCACGAGCCTCTTCCCAAGTCTCAAACAAACCAGCCATTGACTTTTCCTCTGCCTTTCCACTTCCTTGATTTTTGTGGCACTCTACATGGAAATGTCAGAGGCTAGTTTTCTAACGTTGCAAAGAGAAACAAAATCAGAAAAACTACCAGAATTAGCTTTATTAATATTTTTGGCAAGTTTTTCCAGATTGACTTCTAGATCAAAAAATTATTTTGCTCTAGATTTTTGTATACCTTCCAAACATCTGGACCTCTGGAATTCTGCTCAACTTTACTCCTCTGCTTTGGTTGTATTTCCTGTTGTACTATTAAAAGAACCACAGAAATATTTAAGCACTGGAGGTACAGGCATATGGGGAAATTTTCCAGGAATGAAATACATGCAGTTGGCTAGGTGTGATCAAGGAGAAGGTGTGATGAGGATTATCTTCAAGTCAATCTGTCTCCTCAGAAAGAAAGCAAAGCTTCAGTGTGGCAAACCCAGTATGTAATTAGAAGTAACAGTCCTGCTACGCCTCAGGCTGCTGCTCTTGGTTCCATTCTGGTTTGTAAAGTTTATTTGCAGTATGCAGAGAGCTGGCAAGACACAACTCTGACTTTTTTTTCCCATACTTCCTATTTCTTGTCTGGGGAGATCATTTGGAAATTGCTTTATATGTTTGTTATAAGCTGCAGCTACAGAGGAATATTTGCCAGATCAGCTGGTACTGCATGTAATAGTCATCAGCACTTCCTGTGTGTCTAGTAAGGCTGGAGTAATTTCATAAGGAAGAGGAAACATTGGAATGAGACAGTATGTTGGAAGGAGCAGAGAGAGGGGAGCATGATCTGCAAATTGGGCATTAATTGTGTGCTAGAAAAAAAGAAAAAGTGTGCAGGGGATGGTGCACTAAAAGGCCCAAGAACTGCATCCTGAGAAAGTGTTGGTGATACTGAAATGCACACTAGCAACCAGGACAACTGGCAGGCCAAAGCACAATTTTGGTACTGAGCTGTTTCCAACATTTTTTGAGTGAGTGGGAAATCCTTCTGAAACTACATAGCCCAAATGGAGGAAGGATAGTGGGAACTTGAATGACTGGAAAGACAAAAAGAGGGGTGACAAGAAAGATGAAGGCTTTCATCTGACCAGGTGACAATTGAACATGACAAGAGAGAACCTCCCACATAGCGGCAACTTCTCTCACTGTTGTGTACACTCTTGTCCAAGTGTTCTTTTCTCAGGCATCCATGGAGAAATCAATATCCTCAGAGCCAGCAGTGGATCTTCAATGACCTGTTTGTCAGATGTTGATGAACTGGGATGGTTGTAAGTGAAGGGATTTCTTTCTGAATGACTGTATGGTCTCGTGAATGTTTCCTGCTCTCCACAGTAAGGAACCATGTGGAATAGAGGATATAATCCCTGACTGGCCAAAGCTGAATCAATACCTCGTTTCCTTTTCTAAACTCTCTGTTCTAATGGAAACCTTAAAATAATCAGATATCAAAGAGGTTATTTGTAGCTGCTGTTTAGATGTTACTATGGCAGTGAAGCTTGTGTATAACACAAAGATAGTGGTTAATACAATTTCCATGTGGAACCAAAATTTTTTCTGAAAAGCTAAAGGAAGGAATCAGAAGAATTCACAGTTCCCATGGCCAGCAACAGTATCTGACATTTTGCCATCTTAGTTTTTCACTGGTTGCCTGAAGTACACACTTTGTTTCTGGTCCATGTGATGCTCCACGTATTTCTGGTGTTACACAAATTTCAGGGACAAAGGTTCACTTCTGTATGGGCAAATTATGTGTTCCTTTCATGTTCTAATTGGGACTTTGGCTTATTGTTTGGAACACTGTGTGCTTTGTGACTTGTTCTAGTGCTTATTTTTTTTTCCATTTTATAGTGATCAAAACTTGTGTAAGACTTTATTCGTGACCCAAATAAAATAGGGGTCATACAAAATACTTTTTGTCTTTGATGATCTAATTCTTCATTTGAAGCAGTGTTATTCATGGTATTACACATAAAGGTCCACAACATCCCAATGTTTCGACAATGTGGCTATGCAATTTCATAAATAGTAGTAAAGTGGATGCAGGTGCTTTCTGCACTCCTTTAGGCTTGCAGCAAATCGTTTTTTTGGTGGACAAAAGCAGCAGTCAGGTCTACAACATCAATAGAAAAGGGTAGGAAAATAACTTTACTCTTTGCTTTGTAAAGGAAGGAAAAGAATTTAGGAGCACCAAGACACTGAGCATGTATATAGACAGAGAGCAGGAGAGTCTTAGTCAAGTTTTCAGAGAACTGTCAGATTTTGCATAAAGGCTCAGGGCAATTTAACATGCTTTCAGGAATCAGAGGTCAGGCTGCATTGATGGTGTAGACATAGCCATGTTCGTCATATTAATATGCTGAAGAACATTATGAAACAGATATGAGTTTACCTTTGACATTTTAGACACTGCTGAGTTGTAAATACAGATAGCCAGTATAGGAATTATGAGTAGACCAAGCCTGCCAGGAGGAGTGGCAGAGCAAATAATCCAAGCATAGCAAAGATCAGAAAAATTAAAGGAAATGAGGTGCTGCTTACAATCTGTAAATGAACCATGATGAGGATTATATCTAAAGTTGTGTAATTTTTTATGAACTAGAAAGATTAATCTGATACTTAAATTTTTCCCTGAAATCTTACCTCATTTTAAGTACATTGACCCAGCTTTCATCTAGTAGGTCTGGCATGTTACATTGCTTGAGCATTTGGCTCATTAATTTGACTTTCTTCATTCCAGAACTTGTTTTTTTATTATTGCTGGTGAGAAGCAGGCTGAAAAATATGAAGTGGTATAATCTTTGACTCTTTAATCTGACAGTGGTCATGTTTGTGTATATGTGCATTTGTGTCTGCTTTTATATCTCCATACATGTACGTAGATGTACACTACTGTTGTTTTGAAGCAGCCAACAACAATGCAACTGTGATAGCATTGTCTTGAAAAATAGAGCATGTTAAATGTTTGCTTCATGTGAGTTGTGTAATAGATAAGCTGTAAGGGTTTTGAACTGTTGACAGGGAAATATTTAGGCTTACAAAAAGCCTCACTTGTCAGCTCCTGCCTGCATCCCTGGGTGTTGAAATTCTTTCTTATAATATTCTCTAGACTCATCAGGTTGCTGTCTAATCCAAAGGTGCCCAGTATCCATATGTATCAAGGTTAACATCCATAGATTTCCCCATGGTCCTAACAGTTACATCCAAGCGTAGAGTTATGTACCTCATCTTGTATTTAAGCATAATTTAGATAAATAATCCCAAAACCTCTTGAAATACCCTGTTCCTTTAAATTCCACTGGCATCTCACTTTTTAATGGAAGCTTTCCTAGATGCCTCAAGTTTTGCTTCTTTTCATTCCCAATGTGCCTCAGGTTTGGCAGGGCAGGGAAATTTAAAACTGAACTGATACCCAAGCCTACTGGAACAAAAACCCAAGTGTCCTTGCAAAAAGAAGAGCTCAGTCCAGAGGCTGTTCCCAGGGCACGCCTAACTTGTATCAAAGGCATTAATGTTTTCATAAGAAAGAGTTACAGTGACAGCTTATTCAAGAAAACAATAGGCAAATGATGGAAGAAGGTGTGGAAAAGGAGTAGAGTATGGTAATCAGCTGGGAGGGAATAAACTGAATTCCTGATTCTGCTCCCAAAATTGTTTGTACACTTCAAATCAAATTACTGGATGCAATAGCAAGTTGATGATGGGCCATTGGTCTCACAGGTGAGTTGTGCTAACTATGTGATCTCGTGCACAGCTGTAACGTACCTAGCATATACTAGACTAGAGCAGTCTCTTAAAATGAAAAGAGTTGAGAAAAGAAATCTGAGGTACCCTGACCTGAAATCCTGACACTGACTTTGTAACTGGTTCAGACATCTTCATGAGGTCCAAAACATATGAAGATCTTTCCATGAATACTGGTTTTGCTTCTTCCATTCTCAGCCATAGTTTTCCAAGAACTGCATCCATAGCTTAAAGGACAATGTAATATTGGGGAAAAAAAAAATCTGCGCATTGCAGCTCTTTTGTAATGCGATTTTAGCAGCTGGGAACAGGGAGGAAAGCCAGACTGATGTCATCAGCCAGCTCTCCTTAAAACAGTTGACTTCTACTCCCTAAGTTTAAGACTTATTTTCTTAGTTGGTGGTTCCCCTCTGAAGGGGTGAATGCAGAGGAAAGGTATAGTATGTATGTAACTTGCTGTAACTCATTAATTAAACAGTGTTGGGCATAGCCACTAGAGATACCAATGTTTGCAACAAGGATGGCTGTAGATTTATGCCTTCTCTTGATGTGACAACTCCTCTACCACAGGGACAAGCAAAGATACTTTTAAAAGACAAGTCAGGATGACTGTAAATTGGTGCATTACTACACAATTGGCAAAAGATGACCATGAAAGATTTCTTGGGTTTTGTTTTATAGTGTTGTTATTCCTTTAACTTCTGGCAGAACAATGTTAGTATTTAAATGGTGAACCCTCTTGGCAATAGCAGTATCTTCTCTTCAACAGTAACATTCTTCAATAGCAATACCTATGTAAAGGCACTGCTACATGGTGCTTCTGCAGGGTAAGCTGTAGGAAATTAATAACATTTCTGCCCTGTAGCAACATGTAAAAGTCAAGGTTTTGTGGCTAAAGAGATGACCAAAAAGTGTGATTGCATACAATGATCTGGAGAAATCCAGATATAATAATACCATCAGACTGCTCTCTGGAGGCTCCTTTGGTCATTTTAAGAAGTATTTCCAGAGAGGCACAACTGTCTTTTCATCAGACTTGAAGGGTTCTTAAAATAGGCCTAGGGCTGAAATCAATCTACAGGAACACACTCAACTTCCATGGCACCATAAAGTAATCTGAATCTCTCTGATGACAATTAAATGATCTCCAGCAGCCTTGTCATCTAATCCCAAATAGATCTAGCTTGCTGGAAATACCAAACCTTTTGCCAAGATAACAACTCTTTTCTTTAAAAAGACCCTGGGAAAACCCAGTGAAAGAAAGAGTTCATAGGAAAAAAAACCCAGTCCAATAAATTTGGGAAGATTTTTCCAGGAATGTTTTTTGGTTCTCAATATTTTTTAAATGACTTCTTTTAGGAACACAAACTTTATTTTATACTCTTAGATTTACAGACAAATAACTGTTTTCTTTGCTTCTTAGTGTGATAAGCATACAATTATAAAATCAGAACCTAACTCTAGATACAGCAGAACAAACAGGATGTTCATGTGTCTTACATGCAATGTCAGGACTCCTTTGCAAGATGCATTAGCAAGAGGAAATGATTACTAGCTGGGAGCCAAGACCAAAGATAATTTTAAGTCACCTTGGATGTTCCTCTAGCATTTTATACAGAAAAAGCTTGGATCTGCAGCCTTAGGTCCCCAAGAATATATGAGCATTGGCCACAGACTCTGCTAAGCCAATCTCACCAGACAGTAAAACACCCAGGTTTTCAAATTCTTAAAATGCAGAAAATATCTTCACCGAATTTTAATAGCACTGTAGGAGATGAGTGCCATTAATACTAAATTGCAGAAGGAACTAGTGACTTCCGGATTTATAAGCCCTAATCCCTGCATCTTCAGATACCAGAATGTCTTTGAAAATCTGGCTTAGATTCCTCACAGCAGCTCCTGATTGTGAAGACTGGCAGATCACGTGGGACTACTGCAAATATTTTGAATGTCAGATGATTTTTTTTTAAAAAATAGAAATTGGCAAGTCTTGTTTTTAAGACTGTTTAGTTATGGAGTACTGTGAGAAGTGTCATTTGCAGAGCCAAAAGTTTGTACAAGAGGGGCTAAACTTTGGCTAATTACTGCCCTCACTCACATAGACTGTAAATTGATCTGGCAGCCTCAACTTGATCTTTGAATTCTCCTGCAGCCTTGCTTGTTAACATTAGCACATGCCTTGGCTACAAATACATTGATGTTAACTTGTGGCCACAAAGGTTGAGGAAGGTGATTCTGCTCCCCTACTTTGCTCTGGTGAGACCTCACCTAAAGTACTGTGTCCAGCTCTGGGGCCTTCAGCACAGAAATTACATGGACTTATTGGAGTGGATCCAGAGGAGGGCTACATGAATTATTAGAGGGATGGAGCACCTGCATTATGAGGAAAGACTGAGAGAACTTGGGTTGTTTAGCCTAGAGGAGAGAAGGCTTCTATGAGACCTTTTCACAACACTTCAATACTCAAAAAGGGCCTTAAAAAAGACAAGGACAAACTTTTTAGTAGGGCCTGTAACAATACGACAAGGGGGGTGGGGTGGTTTTAAACTAAAAGACAGTAAATTCAGGCTAGATATAAGAAATAAATTTTTTATGAAAGAGTACTGAAGCATTGGAACAGGTTGCCCAGAGAGCTGGTAGTTGCCCAATTCCTGGAAACATTCAAGATCAAGTTGGATGCTGCTCTAAGCAACCTGACCTAGTTGATGATACCCCTGCTCTTTGCAGTGGGATTGGACTTGATAATCTTTAAATGTCGTTTCCAACTCAAATGATTCTATGATTCTGATGAATGTACTTGTTATGTAATACTACTACACTAGAAACTATTTTCAATTAAATCACTATATCACAGAAGGATTCCAGAGGATACAGGGGACTAGAAGTGCCAACAAAGTTACTTATAATAGATACATTTACTAGTTTCACCAGACACTTTGGTTTTACATCATGTTAAGCACCACACCATCTTTGTTGAAATATTGTCTCTCTGATTATTTCTCCTTGCCTTTCCTTGTGATCTAGGGTTCTTTCTGTCTTTGCATGCCCAAATTTCAGCCCTAGGTAGATATCATATGTTGTCCCTCTAAGGATTTCCTCTCATTTTTCACTAAGATCAAATCATAACTGACAGATTTCATAGCCTTCTATGATGGGGCTACAGCATTGGTGGATAAGGAAAGAGTAAATGACATGGTGTACCTGGACTTGTGCGATGCATTCAACACTTTTCCTCATGGCATCCTTGTCTCTAAATTGGAGAGAAAAGGATTTGATGGATGGACAATTCTGTAGATAAGTAATCGTCGAGAATCAGCAAAGATGGCAAACTGTGGCCGGGTGCTAAATCGAGGCAAAAAGATGATTTCCAGAGTGGGGAAGCTCAGGAAATCCATGAAGGAGTGAGGGGTGGGTGGCTTCTACTCCTGTAAGTGTCAGCTGCCATGTAGAGGCTGACACTGGGGGTGGTGGTGCTGGAAGTAGCCATGAGAGATTTATACGGCACCTAGGGAGTACCAGTGACCGGAATGCTGTGAACAGGAGCAGGAAAACAGGTGCACGGGCACATTAGAAAGTTGGGGTCCAGTAGTTTGTGTGGGCAGTTCACACAGGCAGAGAGAGTGCTGGAGGTACCAGAAGGATCACAGAACCATGATGACCACTTGGCAGAAAATTAAGACTGCTCCAAACTCCATAACAGATGTGACAGATGCAGCCTCCCAGACAGATCCTAAGTGGGTGCACGTTGTCACGGGGCTCACAGGGAGGAACTGCTCCACTTGGTGACAGAACTCAAGGAGGAAGAGAGCAGGTTGAGAACTGTCAGATAGTGTGAGAGGGAGGTTGACCTCTAGAAAAACACACTATACTCCCTGTCTCAGACTCAAAGAGGCAGGTACACCTTGTATGACAGAGGACAGCCCACCCTCTCTCCATTTAGCTGAGGAGAGAAATTTAGGAGATGGAGGGGAATGGCAGCAGGTTCCTGCCCAGAGTAGCAGGCGTGTCTCCTCTGTGTCAACCTCAGCCTCCCAGGTTCTCTTGCACAATAGATATGGATCTCTGCAAGTGGAAGCAAACCTCAGTAAGGATGATGGGTCTCATAGCCTAGAAGTGTTCCCTAGGTTGAGACACATTAAGCCATCCATCAAAACGGCCTCTGTTAAGGAGAAAATACAATGGTCAATGTCATAGGGGATTCTCTTCTGAAGGGAACAGAAAGCCCGGTGTGGGGACCAGACCCATTACACAGGGAAGTCTGCTGCCTACCTGGGGCCTTGGTTAGAGATGTGGAAAGAAAGCCCCCAGCTTTGGGCGGGCCCACGAATTATTATCCTCTGCTGGTATGAGGAGAAAAACATTAGGTTCTTTGATTATGGGTTGGCCTGTACAGCACCAGGCTTGCTGTCCAAGGATGGGGTACACTTGTTCCCAAGGGGCAAAAGGATAATTACCAAGAAACTAGCAGTGCTCATCAGTAGAGGTCTAAACTAGGTGTGAGGGAGGATGATCACAAAACCAGGCTTGATAGAAAAAAGCCTGGAATTGGCACTACAGTGTCTGAGGAATGATGTGCTAGAGAGGACCATTGGTCTGCCACCTCAAAGGAAGTGAGGGACAGAACTTCAAATGGCAGCAAAGCTGTAAATGTTATGGATGGGTCAGAAAATTCAGTGAGTAGTCACTTAGAGATTAAGAGTATTCCCCTCAGGATCTTAGAGGAATCAATAGCCCGACTGAAGCCCGTCTACACCAATGCACGCAGCATGGGCAACAAACAAGAGGAACTAGAAGTAATTGTAAGGCAAACCCACTACAATATAATTGCCGTCATGGAAGCATATAACTGGAGTGTTGCTATCGTTGGCTGTAAACCCTTCAGATGGGATAGGTGAGGCAGTGGGGTAGCCCTCTATATTGGAGAGAGTTTTGATCACCTTGAGCTTAATGGCAGTGATCATAGGGTTGAAGTGTCTATGAGAGAAAATCAGTGGAGCACCCAATAAGGCAGATATTGCAATGGCAGTCTGCTATAGACCACCCAGCAGGAAAAAGAGGCTGATGAGTTACTCTACAAGCAACTGGTAGAAGTCTCGTGATTGCTAGGCCTTGTCCTTGTGGGGGACTTCAGCTCTCCAGAGGTCTGCTGGAAGTGTAATACAGCAGAGAGGAAACAGTCTAGGGGGGTCTCAAGGCGTGTAGAAGACCACTTCCTGACAGAACTGGTGAGTGAACTGACTATAGAAAGTACCCTGCTAGGCCTGTTTTTTGTGGACAGAGAAGGCCTCGTGGGAGATGTGACAAATGGAGGACATTTGAAGCACAGCGATCACAAGATGGTAGAATTTTCGTTCTAAGATAAGTAAGGATGAGGGCCAGCAAAACAGCCGCCTTGGACTTCCAGAGGACAGACTTTGAACTGTTTAGGAGACTGGTTGATAAAGTTCCATAGGAGACAGTCCTAAGGGGCGAAGGAGACCAACAGGGCTGGATGCTCTTCAAGAAGGAAATCCTGGTGATGTGTGTTGGAAAATGAGCCAGAGGGGAAGAAAACCAACTTGGATGAGCAGAGAGCTCTGGGTGGATCTCAGAAAAAAAGAGGGAAATCTATGAGCTTTGCAAGAAGGGCAGGCATCTCAGGAGGAATACAGGGATGAAGCGAGATCATGCAGAGAGAAAATCAGAAGTGCTAAAGCCCAACTAGAACTCAGGTAGACCAAAGCTGTGAAAGATAATAAATCTTTCTATAAATTTGTCAACAACGAAAGAAGGGCCAAGGCGAATTTCCATCTTTTACTGGACATAGGAGAGACAGTAGTGACAAAGGATGAGAATAAGGCTGAGGCACTTAATGCCTTCTTTGCCTCAGTCTTTAACTATGGGTAAGGTTTTCTGGGTACTCAACCTCCTGAGCCAGAAGACAGGAAGGAAAAGCAGAACAAAGTTCCCATGATCCAAAAGGAAATATTTAGAGACCTGCTTGGCCAATTAGACAATCACAAGTCTATAAGGCCAGATGGGATCCACCTGAGCGTAATAAGGAGCTGGTGGAAGTGCATGCCAAACTCCTTTCCATCATCTACCAGCAGTCCTGGCTGACTGGGGAAGTTTCACTTGACTGGAGGATGGCAAATATTACACCAATTTACAAGAAGAGCCAGAGGGAGGATTTGGGCAACTACAGGCTTGCAGTCTGACCTTGGTGTCGGGGAAGGTCATGGAATGGGTCATCTTGAGTGCACAGTATTCTGCTTGAGAAACTGGCTGCCACTGGCCTGGAGAGGCACATACTCTGCTGAGTAAAAACTGTCTGGAAGGCTGTGCCCAAACAATTGTGGTAAATGGAGCTAAATCCAGTTGGAGTCCAGTCACAAGTAGTGTTCCACAGGGATCAGTGGTGGATCCAGTTCTCTTCAATACCTTTGTCAATGATTTGGATGAGAGAAGTGAATGTAGCCTTAGTAATTTCACGGATGACACTACACTGGGAGAACTGTTGATCTGCTTATAGGTAGAGAGACTCAACAGAGGGTTCTGAACAGGCTGGATCTATGGTCTGAGAGCAGTGGGATGAGGTGCCGAGTCCTGCACTTAGGACACGACAAACTCATGCAGCCCTACAGGCTTGAGGAAGAGTGGCTGGAAACCTGCCTGGCAGAGAAAGACCTGGGTGTGTTGGATAACAGCTGACTGAACATGAGCCAGCAGTGTGCCCAGGTGGCCAAGAAGGCCAACAGCATCTTGGCTTGTATCAGAAACGGCGTGGCCAGCAGGACCAGGGAACCGATTGTGCCCCTGCACTCAGCACTGATGAGGCCACAGCTGGGATACTGTGTTCAGTTTTGGGCCCCTCATTACAAGAAAAACACTGAAGTCCTGGAGCATGTCCGGAGAAGAGCAACGAAGCTGGTGAAGGGGCTGGAGAGGCTGAGGAAGTTGGAATTATTTAGCCTATAGAAAAGGAGGCTGAGGGGAGGCCTTATCACTGTCTACAACTATCTGAAAGGAAGTCGAAGAGAGGCAGGTGTTGGACTTTCCCCCCAGGCGATAGAAAAAGTCCGCAAGTTGCACCAGGGGAGGTTCAGATTAGACATTAGGAAAAAATTATTCACCCAATGGGTTATCAAGCACTGGCAGAGGCTGCCCAGGGAAGTGATTGGGTCACCATTCCTGGAGATATTTAAAAGACAGGTAGATGAAGTGCTTAGGGCTATGACTTAGTAGTGGACAGGTATGGTTGGAGTTGATGATCTCAAAGTTTTTCTCCAACCTAATGGTTTTATGATTCTATGATTCTGTGAAAAAAAGTGTGACTAGCAGATTGAGGGAAGTGATTCTGCCCCCTTTACTCTGTTCTCATGAACAGAGTAAAGCTCAGCTGGAGTACCGTGTTCAGTTCTTAAGTCCTCAGCACAGGAAAAACATGGACCTGTTAGAGCAAGTCCAGAGAAGGATCACGAAGATGATAGGGGGCTGGAGCACCTTCCATACAAGGACAGGCTGTGAGAGTTGGGCTTGTTCAGCCTAGAGAAGAGAAGGCTTCAGGGAGACCTTAAAGCAATATTTCAGTACATAAAGGGTTCCTAAAGGAAAGCTGGAGCGGGGCTCTTTTTTTAGGGCGTGTAGTGATAGGATGAGGGGTAATCATTTTAAGCTGAAAGAGAGGAGATTTAGGTTAGATATTAGGAAGAAATTTTTACTGTGAGGGCAGTGAAGCATTGACACAGGCTGCCCAGGTAGATGACCCATCCCTGGAGGTGTTCAAGGCCAGGCTGGGTGGGGCTTCAAGCAGCCTGATGTAGTGGAAGGTGTCCCTGCCCATAGCAAGAGGGTTAGAATGAGGTAATCTTTAAGTTCCCTTCCCACCCAAACTATTCTATGATTCTATGTTTCTCAGGAGGCTCAGAAGAAAGTCACAATTTAAAATCATGCTGATTAGACTGAAGCAATCCATGCCATTGTCTGTCCTGGACTACTTGTTCTAGATAATTCCTTAAATGCCAACCATGAATAGTGAATCCACTTATGGGCACTGTTAAGGCAGTGGAACTATGGCCAGGGTGTAATACAGGAGTTCTGAGAGGCACTGTGGCGGGAGAGGCTGATGGAGACTTGAAAGATGATCAAGAGAGTTGCAGTAACCTCAGAAGGACTGGAAAGGTATTGTGTGTGAAGGCGGCACATGATAAGGAAAGGATGAGACTGTGGCTTTGTGCCTTGGAAGTTGTTCAACTTTCCACATTTCAGCAGGGCAGAGCTCCAAAACCCCACAGGTGTTTGCTTCAACTGAAAATGTGAGGTCTGAGGAGCTCAGAGTTCACTGCAGAGCAGTAAAAGAGCTTGGCCCCAATATGCAGTTTTGAATTATTATTATATTAATATTCTTCCTTAATATTGTCAGAAAAGCCAACATTTTTCCCATGAGAAATTCTGAATCTTTTCCTTTACTAAAATCTGGCCAGAGATCCTGCTGACAGAAAGGTTAATAAAGGAAGAGAGCTATCCAAAGGGCTCTAACTGTGTTTATTATAATTTTTGTATCCACTACATTGAGTTGCATTTTAACCTGCAGAGTGTCAGGAAATACTAATGCACCAGAAAATGGATGTCATCCTCGCCGTAAATTGCTAATGTCAATTTGGAAATAAGAGACGGTTCTGCGAAGGCTGCTTTAAACTGAAATGTTGTTTTCTGGTCAGGATTTGTATGCAGAAAAGACAGATTCAGGACAATCCTTCCCTCTTAATCTCTCTTTCAGCCTTTGCTTATTTGCTTGTTTGCTTGGAGCACTTTATTTTCCTTCCCTCTTGTTTGAGGATACTGTGGCCGCACAGGCAGAGTTTCTTATTTAAAGTAATAGAGTTAAACAAAAGGTTTCCCAGCTGAAGGCTCGGGCCCAGGCCCTGGGAACAAATTGTAGATCTTGACAGCAGTATCTTAGAAATTTTGAAGCTGAGATTTTTAAACAAGCTCGCATGGAATGGAGTTTTACTGGTTCACTGACTCATACAAAATTAAATGGAGACTTTGAAAAAAGAACTGCTACAGCAACAAAATCCAATAAGAGGAGAGAAGAGAATGAATATAAAGCATGAACAGAATTGTTCTAATAAAAAGTTCTAGTGTTAATTCTCTTGAACACTGCATCTATTTTGTGCTGGCTCAGTGGCTTTGTGTAGCCCTGAGCTCTCAAGTCTCCTCAACCATGGAACAGCATGGAAAGCATCCTTAAATCTCTAGCACAGCTGGTCTAGGTCAGAAGTCTGGATTCAAATCTGGATGTAAAATTGAATATCTTAAAGATGTTTAGGCTACTAGAAAAGCCCATTTTAGAAACGGTCTTTGTCACAAATTTGGGTTTCAATTTTTGGTTCAGGACATTTAGGATTTTGGCTTAGTTTTGAACATATCCATTTTTGAATCTTTACTTCAAATATAGTGGTCAGATTTCTACCTGCTGCTAATTTCTAAATAATTTTTTTCAATGCCTGAATGAAAGAAGCAGAATTTTTCTGCTTTTATCAGTGTTGAGAAAATACATCAAGAGATTTGTTCCTGTATGAGCTGATGCAAGAAGTTGAAGGATCCAGCTGTTTGTTTTCCAGAGTACTGATATCCACTTAACACACACTTTCCAGACTCTGTAGTCCATAATTCTGCCTAACAATTCCTCCTGTCTCTGCTGCATTTGTCTTGCATGACATTTTTGTCAGGGAATAAGTGTTATCTATGTTTGGAAAGTTCTTTGTAAATTTACAAATAAATTTAAAATAAACCCTTTTATAAGTATTGAAATATATGCATTTACAATGTACAATAATATGAGAGAAAAATTCTTTGTTCATTTCTCAATGACTGACTAAATATTGTCTTCAGTGTTATATTTATAGGAAGTTTCTTTTTATATGCTTTACTGTAAATGTTATTCTTGGAGGTGGAGTTACGAAAACCAGCAATTCAATACAGATCATTTACTTAAGTGGCAAAGAACCTGTTTCATGTTACACTGTGTCCTTCAAGCAGACAGAAATTAAGATGGGTTCTTAGTGCTATATGGAATTGGAGCAACAAGAAGTATTTTGTTTGTTCCGGGATTTAAACCCTAGCAGGAGGAGGGAGGGATGTGTGTGTGAAGATTTTTCTGCAACTTGTTTTCCAGACCCCTACACTCTTCAAGACTCCTTCATTTGGGATTTTTCTCAATATCTAATCTCCAATAATGGTTTCAACAGTAGACAAGGGTGCGTTCATGCCAGAGCATTCTGAGAGTATTTAACTGTGCCTTTTTTGAGAAATCAGAAAAAGCGCCCTTGGCTACTGGTTTTGTGTGTCAGTCCTTCCATCCAGACAGAGCAGAACTGTACTTGATCCTGGTACTGGGAGCCATGGGAAGACATGCCATTTTGGGGAAGACTGTACCTTCCTATGGCTGATGTGGGTGGATACTGGGTGATGGAATTGCCCTGGGTGGCTCCAAATGAGAATGATCAGATATTACACCTCCTTTGCCCACACTTTGCCCATGTTTGTGAATGGTATGAGCTAGCTGAAATAAAACCCAAGAAATCATACTAAATTTCTTTGCGAAACCAAGATGCAGGCATGCATTTCTTCCTGCTTTATTGCTGAGGTTCCTACTGAGGTTTCCTGCTTATGATTTATTTCACATTAGCTGATTAAAAAGTTATTAGAAAACAATCACATATCTCTATAGATAGAACAAGATTACAAGAATTGCACTATTATTCATTTGCCATCTTGCTGTGATAATAGAACAGTTGCTGCCACTATTCTTTTAACGTAGCTGATGATTCTTGCCCAAGTTTATCTGCACTGAAAATGAATGCTTTGGGATTATGTCAAGATAATTAACAGAGACTTTTAGAGAAAATGTACATGTAGTTTTTACTCTTCTATAGACGTAAACTCATGAGTGCTTGGAAATATTGCTTGGAAGGAATCTCTGGAGGTCACACTACGAAAACTCCTACTCAAAATGGGAGTGTCATCAACCATTAGACGGGGTCAGCCATGGCTTTGTCTAGCTGAGCCTTGAAAACTTACGCAGATGGGAGTTCAAGGGTGTCTCTGAGCAATCATTTCCAGCACTGTATTTTATTCTTACTGTAAAAGTTCATGGCATATCCATGCATGCTGTTAGTTCTTGTCAGACTAGCTATAATAGGAAAACAACTAATGAATCAAGTTTTATTAAGAGTTAGCTATCCTGATATAAAAATACAGCCTCTTTTGCACTGAAGGCAGTGTTTTCCAGAGGACGGTAATTAAGCATCAGGATTCAGAGGGCTGAAGATAATTTAATCAAAATACTGACCTGCTAAACTGTTGATAATTTGTCTGCTTAAGCAAAGTGCAAGAGTCTGGAATGAAGGATGGCAGTGCTCAAAGTAGACAACACAATATTAGGAAGTTACTTCTGTCTTCTGAAGTCAGAGTACTTGCTGGAGTGTCACAGCAGAGAATGAGAAGGGGATGATAAGACATCACAAGGGGGTACATTTGAAAATGTACTAGAGACTTCAGACAGAGGAGCCAGAACAGTGCACACTGAGAAATGACACAAGGATAAGCAACATTATCCAGCTTGCCCTACACCAGTTCCTTTAGATCCTTATCAACAATATCTCAAAGACAATCAATCTTGTCTAGTATGCTGAGTTTGAATCAGAAACTCCCTTAAAATCACTCTTAGCAAGTTTTTTTGAGACTTGTATATGTACAAACAAGTTGATTTTATTGAGAATGGTTGAATATAACAGCTCATGACTAATAAGATTTGGTGGTGGCTGCAGAATAAAGTATTGTTTGCAGAAATACATTGAACAACTTTATATATGACCCAAGACCTGAAGGCATACTCAAACACAACAAGCAATGACATAGGCGTAACACACAGATGTAAGTAAAACTAACACATAGATAGAAGATATGTAGTTAGAGTACACAGGGATACTAATAATTATCTTGATGTTAATTAGCCCGATGTTAAGATATACATTTAGCATGGATAACACTAAGGTCTTACCCCAACGGAATTTTGGGGGAGGGGTGTGGGGTCCAGGTCATCAGCTGATCCTTAGAGCTTGGATGGCATTTTTCCTTCTCAAACTTTTCCCTTTGTTTAAACTTTTTATAGTAACTTGCACTTTTGGGGAGGGGTTTACTTGGAGCTTGAGTGACTGAAGAAAGTATATCAAATCCTGCTAACTGATAGAAGGAAAATCCTCATTTTGCTTGACCAGTAGGCATGGCTTTGGGAGTGTTTTGCCTCAGAGGTGAGAAGGAGAGGGGTAGCCTTAGGTGTAGATGTATGGTTTAGTATGATAATAATCTTACAATGATGCTAGAAGGTCAGCTGGAGGGCTAGATTGTCAGAACAGCAACTACAATCCATCTTAAAATTACTGGGTATTTGTACCTGGTGGGAGCCTTGCTGATAAGCAGGAGGTGACTATACCTGCTCTCAGATGTCTCATTCTGCGCTTCAGATAGCAAGATGACCTTGGTCCCTGTCTGCCCGTGTGCATGCTGCATTCTTCACTAGCTTTATTTTTGAAAGCTTTGTACTCAGCCCATGGTGGGGGGGGGTGGGAGGGGCCAGGAGAACCCAGTCCTATTTCTCTCCACATTCAACCCCATATCCACATTTAGCTTTATTTTCAACACAATGTGACTGTGTATTTAACAAATAGATGTATCTGTAGGGAGAGGGAGACTGAACACTGTGTAAAACAGAGCACTCTGTTCGTTTGGGAATGGTTGCAATGTCAAGAGAAATAACAATACTTAGGCACACCTGAAAAGACAAGACAAGAGTCAAACAAACTCATTTTGTCACCTGACATCTTCCTTACATTTTAAAAACACTAGATCACAGAATCATAGAATCAAAGAATGGTTTGCGTTGGAAGAAGCATTAAAGGTCACGCAGTTCCAACCCCCCCACTGTGGTCAGGGACACCTTCCACTACACCAGGCTGCTCAAGGCCCTATCTAACCTGGCCTTGACCACCTCCAGGGAGGAAGCATCCACAAATTCCCTAGGCAACCTGTTCCAGTGTCTCACCACCCTTGTTGTGAAGAATTTCTTCCTAATGTCTAATCTAAATCTTTCCCCTTCCAATTTATAGCCATTCCCCTTCGTCCTGTCACCACACGCTCTTGTAAAAGGTCCCTCCCCAACTTTCTTGTATGCCCCCTTCAGATAAAGGTCGCTATAAGGTCTTCTCAGAGTCTTCTCTTCTCCAGGATGAACAACCTCGATTCTCTCAGCTTGTCCTCATATGAGAGGTGCTCCAACCATCTGATCATCTCTGTGGCCTCATCTGGACTCATTCTAACAGTTCCATATTCTTCTTATGTTGGGGATTGCAGAAATGGACACAATATTCCAGATGAGGTCTCATGAGAGCAGAATAGAGGGACAGAATCACTTCCCTTGACCTGCTGGCCACACTGCTTTTGATGCAGCCCATGATATGGTTGACTTTCTGGGTTGCAAATGCACATTGCCAGCTCATGTCAAGCTTCTCACCAATCAGCACCCCCAAGTTCTACTCTAAATCACATCATACCCCATCCTGTATTGAAACCATGGATTGCCCCAACCCAGGTGTAGGACCTTGCACTTGGCCTTGTTGAACCTTGTAAGTGCACCCAGGTCCACTTCTCCAGCTTGTCCAGGTCCCTCTGGATGACATCCCATCCTTCTGGTGTGACAACTGCTCCACTTGGCTTGGTGTCATCTGAAGACTTGCTGAGGGTGCACTTGCTTTTTGCTGTCTGATGAAGATACTAAACAGCACTGATCCCCATGTGGACCCCTGCGGGACACCACTTGTCACAGATCTCCATCTGGACGTCAAGCCAATGACCACTACTTTCTGAAAGCAACCATCCAACCAATTCCTTATCCACTGACAGTCCACCCATCAAATGCATATCCCTCCAATTTAGAGAGAAGGATGTTGTGGGGGACCATGTCAAAGGCTTTACAGAAATCCAGATAGAATAGACTCATTGCTTTTTCTGTGTCCACTGATGTGGTCACCTGTCTTTCTTCTCAATCTCTATGGCTAGAGTTACTTAATGTTTTGAGTGCAATAGCACAAGCCTCTAGCAGGAGAGTTATAAATATCTTCCAAATTATCAGTTACACCCACGTGCTGTCTTTCCTTTTCTTTTAATGTTAAGCTTTCTGGAGAAGAATTATTTTTGCAGAAAGTAATTTGAGAGATACCATCACTGGGTAAGCTGTGTTGTTATGCAATCAGGGAAGCTGCTCCCTTGTTCACTGGAGTTAAGGCAGCACATGATCCTACACTGCTGAGGGTTCTTGTTTGGTTTAACTGATGGGCAATAAATGAAATGTTATCTGCTCATCTCTGTATTGCACTGTCTTTGGCATGGTTGTTCAAAGAGGAAAGGGATGTTCAGAGTGACTGTGTGCCTGTCCTGTTCTTTACAAGCAGTAAACGAAGATATACATGACTGGACTTGGGGTTTTTGGTGCGCTAGTTATTATGGCTGCAGTATTACCAGGTCTCTCCTAGGCAGCCATTTATAGAGAACCACTACCTGAACACCATTCTCAGTGACATGTGTACACCTCCTTTCTTTAAATACCTCCTGTTAGCTACGTCTAAGGGCGTATGAAGCCTATGTGAACTCCTGCTGCGGGGGTGATGCTGAGCAGTGCGTTCCTGAGTGTGCCAGTTTCTTCCTTTATGCAGAGGGCTCAGCTTTGCCTGCAGCATCATAGGTAGGAATTGGTGTGGCATTGTTCCTAAGCTTGGCACTAACACACTGTATAATGTGATAATCCCTGTGGGTTGAATCTGTGCTATCCTTGGCCAAAAATCTGTACTTGGAAGTAAACTTCTGACCTTGTGGCTTCTTTTCCTTAAAAAAATGTTTTGGAAAGAAGTAATTGCTATTCTTTCATAAACCATTCCCCACTTGGAGGGTATGATTCTCCTGTGTGCTACTGTGGTTTTTAAAAGAAACAGAGAACTCTTAATGCAGCCAAAACACTTCAGCACGAAAAATCTTGGAGGCACAGCACCGAAGTAACCAAGTTCTTCCCCAAAAAATACTCCTGTAAGGCCCCATAATTGTGAAGTCTCACACACGCTTCAGCTCAGGACATGAGAAATGGTGCTTTGTGTCTTGCATATTCAGTGAGTAATCTGCTGAGCAACAGGTATTTAACAAGCACACAATTTTGGTTTGTTTTTTTTTTTAAATTATTGCATTGATCTTGCAATAAAAAAAAGGTATTTCTTGAGGGACATTTTAAGTGCTCTTTGGCTCGGTGCTAGTATGCATAAGATATGTATGTAACTAGAAACCGAGATATCCATTTATCCGTACTTACCCTGTGCATTTGTGTATGTACTTGAGGATACAATGTGCTGCAGTAGAATGTACAGAGGAAGTACTTTAGCTGAGAGATAGTCATAGTCTAATAGATATTACTGTCTTCAGAGACAACCACAATTGTATTAAAACCAGGAAAAAGTACAGTTAATTTTATATAGTGATGCAATGTTTCTAGTTTGCACATTTACAAAGTACAAAGGCAAAGAGATCTGTGTATTAGCCAGCATCTTAATGAGCTATAGTAACAGTTCCTACACGCTAGGGTGAAGAGGAAAGCAGACTTGTTTTACTGCCCACTAAATGCTGTCTACAATTTTTTAAGCATCCTTTATTTTATTTCCTGATTTGCATATTATAATTTTAATATGTCCAATAACTGTCCTGCCACTCTTTGTAGATTCAAGTGAGACTACACAGATATCTACCAGTGTGATTTTCTGCAATCAAGTAATTGATCATTTGCAAACAATATCCTTGTTTGCGCCCAGTAATTGTGTTGAAAGTTATTTGCAAGTGCAGAAGCCTACGACTTAAGAATCACATACTAAACACACTTAAGAACATAAAAAAACTTGCTTTAAGAGCCATGTGATTTACATTTCAGAAAGGGATATCCATGTAGACATTAGAGCTAGAGAATCATGGCATTGAGGCAGCATGGGCTGGCTTTCATCTTTGTTCCTACTGTTTGGTTCTTGGGGGTGACTTTGCTGTGCTCCCCCTTCCCTGGGCCAAAGACTGTCAGCAACAGCATCCCATAAGCAGAATGTAAAGTCTCTCAGAGACTTGCATATCTTCTCCTTCGTCTTATTTTCTTCCAGTGCTGGGAGTAGGGCACATCCTAACTGTGGTTTCTCAGAAGCTGAGGGTGCTGTGTCTTGCAGGTAAGAAATACAACATGGGATTGCTGCGGGGGTCTCTTTTTGTAGCTTACGAGTTGAGTCCCAGATGTTTCCGAACTGACGTCACCAGAGCTGCATGCAGCAAGTGCCCAGAAGTGTCTCCTTAAAAGTATGACCCTGAAAGAAAAGACCCCACTAGGAAAGGCAGTATAGACAGAGGATCCTGTGTAGGACCCAGTGAACTGAGGCTAGGAGGGAGATAAAGAATTGGCAGTGTCCTATTGTTTGTTGCTCTAACAACCCACAGGCACTGCTAACTCTAAGCTACCTAAAACAATTAGCCGAGTTAGACATTCACAATCCTGCTAGGTATGCACCATTCCTTTTGGCTACTGTTGAGGAATGAATCAACTGTTCACAAACACAAGGATGCAAGAGCCTGTCCTTTGCGAAACTGGCAGATGAGTTTTGAAGCATTATATTGCTGGAAGTTGCAGTGCTTTTGTCAGGGGAAGACAATCCACATGTACAATATGATGAGGTACTATTTTTGCTTGTCTGTGGGAGAGTGAGTGGGTACTAGTGAGCGCAGGCAGCCTGCATGCATGTCTTCCTGCCTGACTGCTGATTGCTTCCCTGCAGGAACCAAAGCCGTGTTGGACCTAACAGGTGGGAAAGGGGCTGCTTGGCCACTGATCAGTAAACAACATTGTATGCTACAAGCAATTACTAGATGTTCCTGGTGCTCAACTCTTGCCTGTGTCCCAGGTATCAGTGGGCAAGGTGATGGGCAGTGATGGGCTGTGGTGGTGCCTAGAGGTGCAGCACCTTTGCTTTTGGGGCTGCAGTGACCCAGGACACTCAGTCACAGTGCCATCCCTACTGCTGTTGGCAGTGGCAGGCCACCTCTTCAGGCCACTCCAATTTGTCCCAGTTTGCTGTTGGATCTAAGTAAACATCCACAGGCACATGTGCACTGATGAGAGTCTTATCCCTTCATACCAGTAAGATCGCTTTCAATTTTTCTGTCTGTATCTCCAGGACAAAGCTGTTGACACTCAGTCACCACTGCGAAGCTGGAACTCAACACTCATCGAGTTTATCTGCTTGTGTCAAAGACAAGAAGTTGTTTCAGCCCTGCAGTTGAAGCTGTTGTCTTGTCCCTGCTGTCAAAGCTGTTGGAGGCAGCATTCCCTGTCTCTGGAGGTTTTTATGGAGATATGTGGCCTGGCTCTGGGAAGGTGCTGGTGGCACTAGCATTAGCTTCTGCTGTGCCCAGTGGAGAGAGGTAGGCTCCTGCAACCAACATGCCCCAGCAAGGTAACTCACTCTCTCACCGCTGAACAAGTAGCTTGTGTCCTTTGGGCAAAGCCAGAATGCAACATGCTGAGCTGGGAGTTACTGCATTACAGGTGGAGTTGCTGAGACGAGTTGTATGTCTGTCCTAGCGCCTGCATGGCAGCTATGGGGTTAATGACTTTACCAGACAGAGGACTGAGTCTTCGTAGAATTGTGAAAACCTGTGGGTAACATTTGTGAACTGTGATCCTGGAGGAGGTGAGATCAGGGAAGGGCTTCATCCTGAGGATGGAAAAGCAGTCAGCAGGCAGGCAAGCAGAGCAGACAGACCCTGAGGTAATGTCATGGCAAACATTTTAAGTCTAGTCCCGTTACTTTCTGGTTTAGATTTTAATCTCAATGGACAGGTCTATTGTTTTCATTTCTGGGTTATCATATGGCTGTGGCATTTTGAGCTGATTTTAGTCTACCTTCTGTAAATTTCTAATTACTTGTCCAAATCTAAGACAGGAAAGGTAAGGCTAACCTAATTCTTTTCACATGCTCAGTCAGAACAATGATTCAACTGCAGAGAAAAATTATTCTTATCACAGCAGAATGATTTCATCTCTTGTTCCTATTCTTCATGTTATGATTAAATACATGTTTATGTTTCATAATGAATTTTCATTTTCAGGAAGTTTGAGCTTGGCTTCAGAATTGTTCTTGAGCCTGGAACTCAGTATATCAAATTTCAGCTTGGAAAAAAATCATAGTTTGTACAAAACTGCAAAGAAATCTGCTTGGCTGGAGGTTAGCTGTTATTTAAGAATATGTTGTCCTTCTGCACTTTAAAAATATGATCTAAAGGGTGCCTATATAGAGTTCATCATCTCTCCATAATTTAAGGGAAATAATCTGCCTAACAATGAAAGGCAGCTGCTTTTGAGCTGTTTTATTGCACAGCAACCCCAGTTAAGATGATAAAGTGGAAAGGACTGCCTTATGCTAATGAAATGTCTGCAGGCATTTTTAAACACCCTGCCCACCCACCCGCATTGCCCCTGAAGCATCCTAGACACAGCTAACCTCCAAACTGCAGGCACGTGCAGCAAAAAGGTTGACACAGCTACATTGCACAGATACGAATGTGACTGTAATTTAATCTAGATATACAATGTAACTGTAATCTAATCTAGATATACAGAGTGAAATTTTATAGGTCTTTTTCATTGTTGTTTTCTCCAACTATATGGGCTAAATGGCTTCTAAATAAAATACATCTCAAATTGGCTTCTCTTACTATTGGTTCCATCAGAACTTTTTCTGTTGTTAGGGGTAAGCACATGCCAAAGCACTTACCTGGATTATGCCTTAAATGTCTTACAATTTTACCTCCTCAGCTGAAAGTGGAGGAAGGACTAAAATTGTTCAATGCACACAGAGGCCAAGAATGCTCTAGGAGGTCTATTCTGGTTCTTAATCCAACATAAAAATCACTATAGCCCCAAAGAATCAGTTTTGGATGTTGAAGTAACTTCTTGGGAATCAAAAAATGAAATATTAAAGAGGTGAAGAGCTAGGCGGACTGCTATGCTCATCAACTCACTAGTGCAGAAATACTCCTTACTGTATCCATCTATAGCTGTTTAGTATCTGAAATCCTGTATGTGGATCACATGCAGGTCAAGCTATTTGTCATGGTATTGTCTCTAGCCAAGAGACATCTTGTAAGATCTGTTATGGTCTCCAATAAGTCTGTAATGAATGGTTGCCTCATCTGAAGAAGGATGAAGGCTACCTGAAGAAGGCTACCTGAAGCCCAGGTGAGGTTTCCAGCATTTCCTGTACCTCGGCACCTGGTTGCCCTCTGCCATGGGAGGCTCTGCCTCTGCCTGGACAACCTGGCACACACATCCCTTCCCATGGGGCTTGGTGCAGCAGACACCCATGGGATGACTCCCCCACAGCATGCTTGGGGGAAAGCATGACTACCCTCTCCACACTCAGTGCTTGCTGATAACCCGAAAGAAGGAAGGTCTCGTGGCACTCCTGCTGGAAACTGTTCCTGGGAGGACAGGGACTTTGTGTGCAGGCAGCTTGGTGATGTGTGGTACAATGTTAGCAGGTGTGAGTAGGTGTTGGTGTTGTCTGCGTCATCCTCTTCTTCTGATGTTCTTTTGGGATAGCATTGATGGAGACAGCATGGGTGTGAATGATATCGTTTCTCTCTCTAGTCCAGCAGACAAATTTTGACTCAAAGCAGAAGGGTTGTGGGGGGGAGGAAGCCAAAGCTCTCCTGAACAAACTGGTGTGCTTTGCAGGAAGCTTTTGCAGTGAACCCCATCAAGGAAAGCAGGGACCTAGCTGCCGGTTTCTCTGCCTTTAAACGAGTGCTCTGACTGTTTGGCCACTGAACAGAAGCACATTTTCCTGTAGTTGTTTGGTTTGAAAGGGCTTTTTTCATGCCCCCTTTTTTCTTTTATTTTGTGATGATTGTGTTTCCTCAGGAGAAGACCTGGCACAGCCCTGAGAGGAGGGAGTGGGTGACCAGCAGTTAAAAAACACTACTGAGACTGGCAGATGCAAGGTATACTCTTGCTTGTTGTTTAGCTCTGTTTTTCAGATGTTTGAGATGACCCAGGCATTCCCCAGGCATAAAACTTGGGCAAAGATACATTCCTCATATTTTTTTAACACAATCTGTTCTGCCCTACTCTGTCCCAGCATTCTCAGCTGGAGATCCCTTGCCTGAGGTGTGTGAGGTGGTTGCAGGGGCGCAGCAGGAAACCAGAGCAGTAGAAGTGGGGAAGCCACCGGGAAGGGCTAGGCACCCTTAAGGAAAACCACTGGACCAACATCTCCCCAAGGACAGGCAGGGGAAGCCAATTGCTGCTGGGTGCCTGCTGTCCTGCTCACCAAGAACCCTGTGGTAAATGGTGTTTCTGCAGCAGGTCTGTTGTGTGGTCCACTGTGTCCTGTGCAGAGATCTCTTTAGTTCCCTTGCAGCTGGTTGTTTCCATGGGGGACTGCAAGGTGGTGTCTGTCATTCAGTCCAAGGATGACAAATTTCATGGAGGAGATAAAGGAGTTCATGTGTCTGTATTTACTTAGTTTTTACAGGTGAGGGGCTGTGTGCTGGACACCTTTGGCAGCCCCGTGCTTGGATGTTATCTTTTTGGCCCCTACACCTATTAGGCTGTCTGCTACAAGAAAGAAATAATGAAACTGTCAGTTTGAGATTCCTGGTATATATCAGCCTGTTCCCGGACAGAGTGCTCATGGCTGAATATTCCTTGGGAAGAGAAAACGATTTAACTTTATTTACAGAATGACCCCTTTTCCTAATCCCAGATTTAAGACAGATGTTACAAATGCTGGCCTTCTACGAGATCTGGATCCCAGGTCTGCAGCCAGGAGAAGCCCACTGCTTGAAAAGGCACCAGGTAGGTTCTGCCTCAACTCAAAGAGAAATTCAAGAAGCTAGTTTTTCCTAGGAGGTCACTTGGTAATGAGGAAGAGTTGAGACAGGTATGGCCAAAGGCCTGGTAGATTTACATCACTGGCACCCTTCAAATCATTCTAAG
Organism: Cuculus canorus; assembly: GCF_017976375.1. Classification (NCBI taxonomy): domain Eukaryota; kingdom Metazoa; phylum Chordata; class Aves; order Cuculiformes; family Cuculidae; genus Cuculus; species Cuculus canorus. The sequence continues at coordinate 13,013,017 of NC_071441.1, forward strand.
CTGCATTAAGTGGATTTCACACACCCTCCAAGAGCTCCTTCCCTCTCTCCTATTGTTGCACTCAGAAAATGGATGCTACATCAAGTTTGCTAATCAAACTCATTTGTCCTTCCACTAAAAGAGTTGTGCATGTATCACCCTGCAAGAGTGCACAAGTGCTCTCAGGAGGCAGTCAGAAGTGTGCAGCCTGGTGGTTCCTATGGGACTATCAAAGCTCATAGGATTGAGGGGTTTGGGCATTTGTGCACTGAACACCCTCGAGACCTTTTACATCTGTGAATGTGCAGTCTCTCCTCCTGTCTCTGAATAGTTATATAACAGAATACTCTGGATGGGAACAAATGAATCTTCAGGCAGCTCTAGAGAATGCAACACAAAAAAACAATGGGCTGAAATAAATTTGCTTTTTCGCCCAAATCCTCTTGCGATCTTTGATTGTCATTGCCTATTCGCTTACTGTCACTTCTTTCTTGCGGAAGAAACGTGGTTTGTTAACCAGATTACCTTTGTTGTGAAATGACAAATGACACCTCTCCAGTTACCAATAGCCCATGATGCCCGGCAAATAAGTCTGTGTTGTCCATGCAGATCCCCCTTGCCCACGTTGTTCTAATAATTTGCTGCTTTCTTTGGGAAAATATGAACAAAAATAATATGATGCTTATGTAATCACTTACTAAAACTCTGACTAATTTGCATCCTGGCAGCAATAAGAGGAGATAAGAAGATGTGGCAAAAATTACACTCCTGTTTTTCTCTATCCATCTTTCCAGAGCCTGAGGGCACCTGTTCACAACCGCAGAGGAGTGCTTCTGAACTGAGCTGTAATTGCATCATTGGAGAGGTGCTGAATCCAGGCTAATGAGACTTGCCAGACTAGTGCTGGCTTATGCCATGTTGGCCCTGCTTCCTTATGCACCCTGTCTCTCCTTTCCTAAGAATCTGTTAGAAATGACTAGTAGGAATTTCTCTGGACTTTATCTGACCAGCTGCCAGAGACAACCCAGCCTTTCCTGCTTTGATGCAGAAATCTTGTCCCAGCCCTGCAGGAGCAGCTTGGACACTCAGAAATCATCAAGACTAAATCTTGCCTTTATATCAAGGCATGCATGATTTTGGAAAATTTGCATTCTTCCTTCTTCAGCCCTTAAATTTTGTTTGGTTTGTTTGTGCATAAGTATAAGTCCTTAAAGAGTAAGGTCCTGACTGCTGCAGCATGAAGACCAAAAACATTCAAATACCCTGCAACAGCAGCTGGGGAACTGGATTCTCACAACTTTGCGGCACTGTGTGAAAGCAATTTGAAAAACACAACTGCTCTTCAAGATAAGTAATGAGAAGCCACCGCCTATTAATTTTGTTATCTTAAGTAGATGCTGAAACATGTTAAAACATGTGAGAAGAGCTCAAAGCTACCCACTGCTGCTCTCCAGGGATAGTGTTTGCACTCTCCATCCTGAGTCGTCTTAGTGCACTGCCAGCCTGTTTTCTCTAGGTCTCTCTCACACTCCAATGAGCTGTTCCTCTCTTTTTATGTAACTATCTAATGCCATCATTACACATTGTCTCTATCTCTGTCCAATTTAAGTGGCAAGGAAGTCAACAGGTTCAAAAACTTTTGAGCTGAGTGTGGAATCAAGAGATATAAACACTGTTGTTACAGAAGCTTAGTTTCCATAGGAAGTCATGCTAAAAATGAGGCTAGAATACTGCTTCATAGTATCATCTGTATTCTGAAGGCATGTCTGTACAGGGTGGTATAGTGCCTTACTGGGTCCTGAGCAAGCTCCAACTGAACCTTGATGTCAACAACACAGGGCATATGAAGCTAAGTTCGAACATTGGCTGCATCCTTTCTGTATGGGGCATTTCTAGTTTCGGAGTCAGCTCATCCAGTGTTAAATTGCAGAGCTCTGCAGTACATTGCATTATGTAATGCAGACATAACTAAATAATTTATCTGAATAGCAGAATTCCCTCAGAAGTTTCTCTCCAAGTGTGGATTAGAGGCTGAATTTGAAGTAATTTGGGCAAGGAACTCCTAAAATGCAGTTTTGCCTAAAAAAGTCATGTCATCCAAATGCTACTGCTGTTACAGCACTTCATATATTGATTGCATACACCTGGATATCACACTGTTGCTCTGATTCTCTCCAAGCTGTTATCAGGTAGTCTACTCAGAGCATGGTGCTTGGTGTGGTACGGTGGCCAATACCCAAGGACCCTTAGGGAGGTAGGTCTGAAAAAGTAATGGATGTAAAGATTGGACCTCTGGATTAAGGTGACAAGGTAAAGAAAACTAGAGCTGCATGTAAAGCAGTACATTGTTTATGGATAGCCAGAGGGCTGCCAGCAGCTCTGGGGACATGAATTGCAGCATTGCTAGCTTTCCACCTGCAGGGTGCAAGGTCTTCTTGTCACACTTCACCCCTGACAGCAAAGCTGTCATTCTCAGAGGCAGTGTTTCAACGGGTTCTGAAGCTCACAGGAATGCTTGATCTGTTCAGAAGGTTGCTATGCCTAAGCAAAACCAGAGGATAGATTTAGTCCGTGGTCACTTGACACAGCATGTTCCATAGATGTGTCCTGGCACCCCCACATAGAATCATGGAAAATTGGAGTTGGAAGGGAACTTCAAGATCACCTAGTTCCAATGCCCTGCCATGGGCAGGGACACCTCCAGCTAGATCCCTGGGAAACCTGTGCCAGTGTCTCACCACCCCTTTTGTGAAGAATTTCTTTCTAACATCTAATCTAAATCTTTCCCCTTCCAATATATAGCCATTCCCCCTCATCCTATCACTACATCCCCTTGTAAAAACTCCCTTCCAGCTTTCTTGCATGCCCCCTTCAGATACTGAAAGATCTGTACAAAGTCTCTCCAGAGCCTTCTCTTCTCCAGACTGAGCAAGCCCAACTCTCTCAGCCTGTCCTCATATGGGAGGTGATCCTGCCCTCTGATCATCTTCGTTGCCCTCCTCTGGATCCATTCTAACAGTTCTATATTCTTCTTTTGTCGAGGATTGCGGAACGGGACACCATATTCCATCTGGGGTCTCATGAGTGCAGAGTAAAGGGACAGAATCACTTCCCTTGCCCTGCTGGCCACGCTTCTATTGATGCAACCCAGGACACAATTGGCCTTCTGAGCTGTGAGTGCACATTGTCATCTCATGTCAAGCTTCTCATCAATCAGCACCCCCAAGTCCTTCTCTGCAAGGCTGCTATAAATCACATCATCCCCCATCCTGTATTGGATTTGTGGATTGCCCCAACCCAGGTGCATTGAGGTGCACCCAGACTCACTTCTCCAGCCTGTTCAGGTCCCTCTGGATGACATCCCCTCCTTCTGATGTGACATCTGCACCACTGAGTTGGTGTCACCTGCGAACTTGCTGAGGGTGCATTCAATCTCATTATCTATATCATTGCATGAAGATATTCAACAGCAATGGGCCCAGTATGAACACCTGAGGGACACCACTTGTCATGGATCTCCATCTGGACATCGAGCCACTGACCACTATTTTCTGAATGTGACCATCCAACCAGTTCCTTATCTGCTGAATAGTCCACCCATCAAATCCATCTCTCTCCAATTTAGAGAGAAGAATGTTGTGGGGGCTGTGTCAAAGGCTTTACAGAAGTCCAGACAGATCACACCCTTTGCATTTCCCATGCCCACTCTTGTGAATACCCCATCATAGAAAGCTGCTAGGTTGGTCAGGCAGGACTTGCCCTTGGTGAAGCCACGCTGGCTGCCTCAAATTTCGTCCCTGTGCTCCATGTGCTATAGCATAGCTTTCAGGAGAATCTGTTCCACAGTCCTCCCAGGCACAGAGGTGATTTTGAAGGTTGGTAGTTCCCAGGTCATCTTTTCCACCCTTTCAAAAAACGGGGTCAATGTTGCTCTTCTTCCAACCATCAGGGACTTTTCCTGACTGCCATGACTTTTCAAATATCCCGGAGAGTGGCTTGGCCACCAAATTAACCAGTTCCCTCAGGACTCTGGGATGCATCTCATCAGGTCCCATGGACTTAGATATGTTCACATTCCTCAGGTGGTCATGAACTTGATTCTCCCCTATGCTGGGAGTTCCTATACCCCCTTGTCCCATTCTCATTGTCCATTGACCCAAGATAAGTGAGGAGAGTAGCTGTCAGTGGAGACTGAGGTGAAAAAAATTGTTGAGTCCCTCAGTGTTCTCCTTGTCTGCTGATATGAGGTCACCATTTTTGTCCATTGGTCCAGCTATGCTTTCTTTAACCTTCTTTTTTTGGCTGACATACCTGTAGAAGCCCTTCTTGTTATTCTTTGCTTCCCTTGCCAAGTTCAGCTCTGGCTGTGCCTTGTCCTTCCAGACCATATTCCTACACAACCAGACAGTGTCCCTAGATTCTTCTCAGGTTCCCTGTCCCTGCTTGCACTGCCTGTGCAGATCCCTCTTCCTCTCCAGTTTGACTGGTAGGTCTTGACTCAGCCACTCTGCTCTCTTCCCTGCCCCATTTCCTCCATCTGTGGACTGAGCGCTCTTGTGGTCTATGGAAAGTATCTTCCATATTTTCCAGCTCTGTTCTGCTCCCTTGTTGCTGAGGATTGTTTCCCAAGGGGTCCTACTGACTATCACCTTGAAGAGCTAGAAGTGTGCTTTCCTGAAATTTAGGGTCTTGGCTGTACTCCTCACCTGTTCCATATCTCTCAGGATCTTGAACTCCACCAATGCATGATCACTGCAGCCCAGGCTGCCTCCAATCTTGACATCACAAAACATACGCAGCTGCTTTTTGTATTCAGTTTGCTCTAAAAACATCAATCTGCCCAACCCTAATAAGAACAAATAGTGATTTGTTGCAGTAGGCATGTTTGGTGGAAATGAGGAGTCCTTCTGTCAAGGGGCCACTGAGGTGTGAACTACAGAAAGAGAGCTGCTTACAGCATTTGCCAATCTCTGACAACTTTTACATTGCATAGCAGGGAAAAAGAGCAACCACTAACCCCATCACAAGCAGACTCTCTGACCTTGCACCACTCTCCAAGTATGTCATGTTATCACAGTCTAAAGGATCCACTGCCTCTCCTTGAAGAGGCTTCTAGCACTTCTTCACAGACCTCTTGCTGCAGGACACTGACCCAGAAGCAAACTCTCACAGGGCCCATCTGTGCCTGCCGCATATGTGGGCACAACACGGCACTGACAGAGCCATATGCTGCCTGACCTCAAGCAAGCCCATACCTGTGTCTGCCCTAGGTTTGCCTCTCTTTCTTCTTCACCAAAGCAAGCCCGTGCAAAGCAGTTTGTGGGACTGGGTGTTGCCGTCTGGATGCACTGATCCTCCCTCATACAGAAGTTTGCTGTTAGCGTGAGCAGTACCTGATGCTAAGGAGAACTGTGAACAAGGGAAAGGTGTGCATGCATGTAGGTTTCAGGCAGCTGTCTAATGTGTCCACATTGCTACTTCCCCAGCCATCTCATTGCCACTGTTCAAGTACATGGTATTGGGATGTGACGGGTGATTTGAAGGGAGCCACCAGACTACATGGGAAAAGCAGCACTGCTACCAGATCTTTGAAGCATCTGGAAAATGAATTGCTATAAGGCAAGGACCTTAGTGGTTCCTGATACTCTCCAGAATGTGAATACTTGAAGTACAGTTGAATTAAACCTCTCAATACCAGCAAATTTGAAACATCCCTTCTACCAACACCACTTGCACAACAATCTCAACTCTTCCCCTACATGAAATGCCCCTCTAGCCTCTGTTAGATATTGCCAGAGAGTCCATTTCCCAGGCCAGTGTAGAACAGTATGGCAATACGCAGGTGTCCTGTAAGGGGAAGAGGGAGGCCCTGCCTTGCTTAGGGGAAAAGTCGAGTTTAAGTGAGATGTGATAAAGCAGGAGCTAGCTCAGTCCTGCATGTACTTGCTTGCTTGCTTGTCCCGCTGTGATGGAATATGGGCTTCCCAGATGCTCATGCGCAGATGATAAGGATGTGGACAAGCTCTTATGCATCTGATCTTCTCTGTTCCTTACCAGGCAGAGATGAACCCATTCCAAAACACTTCCATTTGCTTCTGGAGCCTCCCAAACACAGAGCAGCAGTATTTAATGACAGCCATAAACAATTAAGTAATTAAGCATGCAAGTTATAAAAACATGTGCAAACAAGCCTTATGCAGTGATGTATATATAGAGCTTGAGGCTGGAAAGCTAACGCATGCCACATTCCTACATTCCCACAAAAACATCTTCGGTGCTGCACTCGAGACTGAGATAATCTGTGTGGGGAAATACTCCTCTTTATCCCTTGAGCTGTTATTATTGGCCTGAAAAACACCCATTACCATAGTTATATGGAAGTTCAGGCCTAAAGTTCAGGCAGCCAAGTCTTAGAAATGCTGGCATATTTTGCAAAGCAGGAATGTTAATCCTATCCATGTTTAGTCCAGTTTTTCTTTATTATATCCCAACAGTCTTTATAATCTGAGAATTCTGTCAATTCCCTTAAAATTTCCTTGTGTTTCCCAAGGAGTGTGTATGGCAGAGAACAACCCGGCCTGTTGGCAGAACACCATGGCAGGAGCCAGCAATGAGGGCTGGGGCTGCAGGCACCTACCTGGTGTCTGCTTGAGCATGTCTTCCAGCAGTTTGTGTTTTCGTCTGCTACTTGTTCTACTGCTTCTGACACTGACTGCTGTCTTTCCTCAGCTGCTTTATGCTCTACAAGCTTTATTAAGCAAGGGGTGTCACCAGATGAATTCAGGTACCAAATCTTTCTTCCTTGTCCCAGCAATACCAACAAAATGTGCAGGCATCTGAATGTCTCCAGTAAGACATGCTCCTTTGCAGAGAGCATCTCCACTTTAACACTGGATCCTTAGAGAGCAGGCCTTCCACTTCACCTTCAGACAACAAGTTTTAAAAGATGGATATTTTTTAATTTACCCTGAGATTAAACAGCTGATAGACATGTCTAGCATTTGGAGGGACCTTCCTGAAAGGGCTATTTCATTTCCTTCTTTTATTAATCCAGCATGATACTATTGTATTACCTCCTGTGGTGCGTACATGTGACCAGCCCTTGGGAACCTGGTCAACCAGCTGGAACATGATTTCCTGAGCCATTGGCAGCGAGAGGGATACAGCCCCAGGGCTGTTCCTGCCTCCTCCCGCTTCGCCTCCTGACGTACATCTAACAAGGTGACAGGATGTTCCATGTTTGGATTTGCTGTTTCTTTGGACTGTAGAATCACAGAAGAACCGAGGGCAGATAGTGCTCTTTGCTCTGAGCACTAGGGATAATTATAAACAGACTGGCAGAAATTGTGGTTATATAACCACACAAGGGTTTCAAAGCGATGCAAAAACCAGGAAAGTGGGATTTAGAAGAACCCAAAATGAAATGATTTTGTTAGACTGGATGGATCTGGTTTGTGCCAAAGTCCTCCCTGTTTCCTGCCAGCAAATAAAAATGCCAATTGGTAAATTGCACCTCGAATGCTGTCTTCAGTTCTGGGCCCCTCAATAGAAGAAGGATGTTGAGGCTCTGGAGCGTGTCCAGAGAAGAGCAACAAAGCTGGTGAGGGGTCTGGAGAACAAGTCAAGGAGGAGCAGCTGAGGGAACTGGGGTTGTTTAGCCTTGAGAGGAAGAGGCTGAGGGAAGACCTTATTGCTCTTTACAACTATCTGAAGGGAAGTTGTAGAGAGGAGGGAGTTGGCCCCTTCTCCCAAGTGATGGGACAAGACAAGGAGGAATGGCCTTAAGATCCACCGGGGGAGGTTCAGGCTGGACATCAGAAAAAAAGTTTTCACAGAGGGGTCATCAGGCACTGGCAGAGGCTGCCCAGGGAGGTGGTTGAGTCACCATCCCTGGAGGTATTTAAAAGATGGTAGCTGAGGTGCTCAGGGACACGGTTTAGTTGTTGGTAGGTATGGTTGGACTCGATGATCCTAGAGTTTTTTCAACCTAGTGGTGCTGTGATTCTGTGATTCTGTGATGTTGAAAATTTTCTGGTCATGTTTGCAAAAGCTGCCACTTTGCTGAGTGTATTGCCCTGCCCACAAACCTAACGGCCCAAAGAGCAAAGGTGCATTCAGACCAATGAGCACAGTCTTCTGCTAGTTACCGAACACCTTGGACCTGTTTCCTTATGTTGCAATGCATTGAGACATTGGGCACCGTCTAACATCCAAGGCCGGGCCATTCTATGGATTTATTTTAAGAAAAGCAGATGACAGACGTAAGGACATTTTCTGTATAATGAACCGCAGGGACAGCTGAAGGGAACGCTACAAGGATTGAGCACAAGAGAAAGGGTGTGCAACTCGAGGCCCACCTGTGGGAGCAGTGCTGTTTTGCTATATCTCATTTCTACGGTTATAAATCCGGACAGGGTCTCCTGAAGATTTAGCAGCACAACAGTATGAAACTGGCTTGAACAGGAAGGCATTTGCGGCTCTGGCTGATTGTAGATTAAAATGTTATTTGTTGCATCACCATGTTACACAAGCCATCTACTGTCATGAAATGTTTCACTGTCTTCTGGTCTAAATGCCAGTTTCCAGTCCTGAGCAGAGGGTTCAGCAACATTGCCTTCAGATGAATGATGTTAATGAGATCAAATTTGCATGCATGTAAAAACTTACTAAATTAAAGTCTGATATCCCACAGAAATGCAGAATAGGATGAAAATCTATGATCTGGTTTTAGGGAGATCATTGCCTTCCTCTCCTTTTGTAAATTAGACTTTGGGGTAGATGATGTGTTTCCACAGCAGAATATTGCAGGGTCAGACAGCCCTGGGCACCACAAAGAGCTCTGAAATGAAGCAGAAAATGCTGCAGGATGTAGTTAAGCCCAGTAAAGCAGAAATGATGTCTGAGGAAGAGAGAGAGAGAGAGCTGTATTTCTGTTAGTCCAGCTCATCTCACAGCTACTTCTCATCAGATACTCTCTTCTAGAGAAAGAATCTGGCTTGGAAGTTCTGGTGCACTCACCTGCGATAAATCCAGGTCTGCTGTGGGCCAAAAGAGGACCATCTTTGCTGGAGAGTTATGCTTCCCTCAGGTGTGGACTTGTCAGCAGCACACAAGGGAAAGGTGCATCCTGGTCAACACATTACTGAGGAGAGCACTTATGCACCCATAAATATATCACCCCAATTAAAGTTTCTAGGAGTGCAAAGTAACACAAGAAAGAGATTGTGGTAAAGACCTCAGAAGCTGTAAAAATTGCATCAGAATGCATTCCACAGACTACAGGTCATGTCCGAGCCAATATGCACACCCAGGTCCCACTTGAGCTGTCTGCTGCAAAGAGGCTTTTACTGGTTCCCAGCTCACACACCTAGAAGGAGCATGCATAACTAGGCACACATATGCATACATATGAATGTGTATAAATTGGATCTATGCTTGGAGCTTTCTGATAGCAAAGATTGCGATGTTACTACGTAAAGAGCAGTAAAAAAATGATTGGAGTAGGCATCCTTGCAGTTTAAATAGTTCTGAAATTTTGCCAGACATTGCTGGCTGAACTTTAGCCTTGGATACTAACTTCCATACAAAGATGGTAATGAGTATTTTACAGGCAAATATCTCACAGGATGAAAGCTGCTTCTGTCCCCAGAGAAATGATCCTAGGCTGTGGTGGTAAGTGTGTTAACACGGATGCTGCTGCTGAAATACATTCTGCCCTGCTTTTGCAATTTTTCTATGTATGACATAATTTTTATTTTATTTTTTTCACATGCATAGGGAAGTTATAAAACATCTTGCAGCTGGAATTATCAAAAATTTTGGCATTTTTCTTACACCTCAGCCTTGACCAAACCTAGAGTATCTCAAGTCAGCAGTGAATTGGCAGTTCTGCTGTCTCACAAAGATGGCTCCAGGCACCAGCTAGATGTACCCTCCCCCCCACCCCCCTCAAGTTTGAAATGGGAAAGTTCGCCTTTAATGGAAAAATAATTGAAAATTTCTGAAAATTTCTAGTATTGCCTTGATCTCAAATGGGCTGTCTACTATGTTATTATTCCAGAAAGAGGTGGGAACGACAGCCCTCGTATTGCTCAGAAGGATTTGGAGAGACTGAGCTCAAAGTGCTGGTCTGGTTCTGTAACTCAGAAAGCAGTTTCCCATGGCTGGAAGCTGGTACCACCAGAGAAGCGGAGTAGCAATATCTTAGCTGGAAATAACCTGTAAAAATAACTTGGAAAAGTAAGAATGCTGTAAATATCTGGAGAAGATCTGAGTGGAGTTGAAGTTCAGGTCAAAAATCTCTTCAAATGAAATACAGATAAAAAGTGATATTACCATGTGCAGGAGAAAGGAATTGAAATATACAGTGCTTGGACTCACATACAGGTTGGGGAGAAGTATGTGTATGCAATGAATACAGTATATTCAATCCAATTTTTACAGTATTATGCACTTGAACAAAAGTATTTCCTGGCAGAGGAACCAGAAAGGAGGCTGTCTGCATTTACTGATACAGACAAATGATTCAGGGCAATGCTCAAATCAAAATAAATTCTCAGAAACATACTACATCAGTAACTGCAAGAACATGAGCAAAATGTCTTCATTCTCCCGTTTGAAAGAGAAAAGAGTGAGTCTGTGCTCAGTCTGCTAGACTAGAAACATCTTCTTGACAGCAATCTTATCTACTGAAGTTTCTCCTGCATCTTGCAGCTGCTTTGGCACAGTTAAGAGATCTCCTGTTGTAGTGAGTTCATGATAAGATTACACCTTTGCAGACAGTGGCAGATTCAGACATGTTAATTGCACTGTGGCACTCAGGGTTACAGGAAAGCCTGGAGTTCAGAGCCTCAAGGGAGCCTGGCCTCCACGCAGGCAGAGCTCCTGCTTACATGGAAATGAATTAGGCACAGATTTGAAAAGGAGGTGTCGGATTTGTGTTTGATTACAGCTTTCTATCTATGAGGAATGTTGCAAGTAAACCGCATAATCACCTTAGAAGTAGGTGCAAAAAAAGACTACCAATACCAGCCCTCGCTGTAAGGCCAGTAGTAATTCACACAGGACTTCCTGTCAAAAACTAAATCCTGATAGAGTTCAGTCCACTATTTCCTTACAAATACTTCACAGTTTTCATACTGACTTATTACTATATAGTGTAAAATGACATTTACATGTAATGAAACTGTGCATTCTTACATATATGCCTTTTCTTTTCCAATTGATTGACTTCCTCCTTGCTTCTACCATTGTTAATTGTAAAGTTTTGTTACGTTGTGTGTTATAACAGGCCCACAGAAAATTTGCTTATATTTGGATTTCAGTCTGGATTTGCTAAGAGCACTTAGCACAATTTTGCAACAAGAAAAGTGTCTACAGGTCAAGAAACAACATAGTCTTCAGGAGATGCCTGCAGCAGCTTGTGTGAAAGCGTAATTTGGAGAAAGCTTTTGCCTTTGCCTGTACAGTAATCCCAGAAGACGTGAGCACTCCAGAACTGACTTTTAAGTGGAGTGATATTCTGAGTGTGACTCAGTATGTTTGCTCTTGGTAAGAGGTCTCCACTTGCTGCTTACTTGTTTGGTGACTCTCATGTTCTCCTTTTCTAGACCTGGCAGTTGGTCCTCAAAATAGCAGTGTCGTCAAGAGTAAGAATGATACCAATTCCTAAAAAATTATTCTACTTGGGGAAAACTATCATCAGCATCTTTTTGACACAGCAACAAACATTTCCAACTCTTATTTCTGTTTAGAAGCCCTTCTTCCATGGTGTCCCTTCCTTTTATCACTCATTGGTTACTTGACTGCAACATCATTTATGGTATATTAATAACACAGAACTGAGGGACCTATCCCTATAAGAACTGTCCTTGAGTCAGGACATTTCTTGAACTGAATCCTTTTAAGCTTTCAATAAAAAAGTTGAAAATTCTAGCTGCAAACATACTTCTGGAAAACCAGTGTATGAAAATGGAAGTTTCACCGTACTTCGGCTCTTTTGCTTCCCTGTCCTTTCCCTGCCTTGTATCATGCAGGTGCTGCAGACCCTTTAGAAGCACTCAGTAAGAAATATATTTTCTGGAACAGTATTTATTTTCAATAAGTATTTACATCAAGATACCCGCTGAAGATGTTTTCCTCACTTTACAGGAGAAGAAACTTAGAAAGGTGCTAATAAATTTAGAAAGTTCAGTAGTAAAGACCACCCCATGTGGGTAAAAATATTTGGAGAGAAAGAACAAGGGAAAACAAGGAAAGAAATTAGGAGCTTCTGGTGATATTTCTAATATTTGACACACAGAATATCTTAACTTATATTTTAAATGACTGTGTAAGACAAACTGCTTCTGTTAGTGTAATATAGATCCCAGCCCTTCCTGAGAAATAGCTGCACAAGGTGGCAAGTAAAATGATCTGGATTGTGTGGAAAAAGAAATTTGATAACTTGTGCAGGGCCAAGTTTCCACATAGTCAGTCCCAGAAAAAAAACACAAACCACAAACAAACCCAGGAAAAAAATACATATTTATAACCACGTCCTGCATGATACTCTGGGCACATTCTTACAGCCATTCATTCCTTGGTCCAGTAATAAACGTCTCTGGACTTGTGATGAACTGCTTTAATATTTAACTTAACTTCCCTCCCATCTTACCAACCTGTTTTAAAGGTCTGAACAAAATAAGCATGCTTACACAGCACTGAAAAGAAATATGCTGAAAAATCTTAGTCATTTAACAGCATGAAGCTCATAATGCCAATGTGTAATGTCTGTATTTAATCATTGCATGAAATCTGACTTTCTCACTAATCAGTTCCTAGAAGGAAATCCTAAGCCCCACTGAAGTCAGTGGCGAAACTCACAATGACCTCCACATTTATGTATGATGGAAATAATTGAATCAGAGCAAAGTAGACCGATTTTTCCATGTAAGACTATTCTGTGCAATGATTATTTTATTCATTAATTACATGACGCAGTGCCGTTTAAATATTTTCAATATATTTTGACCTTGTCAACATAACTATTCAGTGGAAAAACTGTGGAAGATAATTCTAGTTTTTTTGAAAACTAGACTTAAAGCTGCCTGTGCAAGTCCAGTGTACAGATGTCAGTTAGGAGCTAATTGTAATGGGTACACACACAGTACTTTCACCCTCTTCTGTATGCTCGTAAACACATTATGAAGCCTTTGAATTTCACTCTGATTCTAAATCAGACATGAATTCCAGCAAGAAATTGATTTTGTGCTACAAATGATTTATAAATAAATTCTCAGAGATCATATGGGCGAGCATGTCACAGGATGTTCTTTCACTTAAGTGGAGGATTTGAATTTGTCCAACTTGATACCCAGTTTAAATTCTGTCATGTGCCACATGATACTTGTAGCTTCTCCTGTACAATATGAACTTTTGACTAGCAGAACCTAAACCTGTTGGCTGGGTGGTGGTGAATTCAAAAGGTTGTAGGCAAGTCAACAATTCACTGAGGTGGTTTAGAAATCTCTTAGAAAGGCCTTATGGCAAAGCCTTTATGAAAAATGACAAGGAAATGTTTAGGAAGAAAAATTGGGTTGCTCCTCCACCTGATCATTGTGTTGAAATACATATCCTTACATGCAGGAAGCGCTAATGATGTGGAAGAAATGAAACATAGCTGGGAATAGGAAGAAGAAGAAAACAGTCACAGAAAATAGAAGTTATACCTCAGGTAATACATCTGTTTATAAATAAAAGACTTTGATACATGTTTTCTTCCATGAGGAGTTCAGACTAGTTATCAAAACATTTCAAAGCTAAGGAAGGCAAATGTTTCCCTGTTGTTCATTTCAGCCTTTTCTCAGTGCCAAAATGCTGTTTCTGTGGACATGTCCTAGTCACAAAGGCACTAGTCTGGTCTGATCTGTTCTTGTAACTGAAACCCTATGGTTGTCTTTCCATATGCTTGTTACTGTGAGTATATTCACAATTGTCTACATCCATCTCATGTAGCTGTAAATGAGTCTTTACTCTGTTTAGGGTATTTAGATGCAGTGAAACAATAAACAGTGTTCAGGTCTGTCAAACACAGGAAGCCCAGGCATTAGAAGGAGTGTTTAACAGGGCCTAACGGCAAACAGTGTCCTAGGAAATAGAGGTTTATTTACAAACACGTCAAACAAGAGGGAACTTTTGCCCTAGAGGCCAAGGAAAACTGCCTTTTATTCCATAAATTTCCATTTGAACATCTCCCAACAGACCTCTGACTAGGCTGGGGGTGAACAGAGCTGGCCAGTGGGTTCTTTTTGGGGTGGCTGTGTCATAGTGGGTCTGGTAGTGATACTGTGCCTGCTGAGGTGATACCAAGGACTTGCAGCATTTACTTTCCTCATGGTACAGCTACAGAATACCAGTAGAAGCCTTTACTGTTTGGATCCCAGGCATTGTAGGGGATGTCTGTTTACTGTGCGTATGAAAAATTTTTGGAGAACATCTGGCTTTGACTCAACATAGAATCATAGAACAGTATGGGTTGGAAGGGACCTTCAAGATCATCTAGTTCCAACACCCCTGCCATGGGAGGGGACACCTCCCATTAGATAAGGCTGCTCAAGGCCCCATCCAACCTGGCCTTGAGCACTTCCATGGGTGGGGCATCCACAGCTTCTCTGGGCAATTGGTGCCAATGTCTCACCACCCCCATTGTGAAGAATTTCTTCCTATGTCTAATCTAATCTTCACCCCCTCCAATTTATAGCCATTTCCCCTCATCCTATCACTACATGGCCCTGTAAATGCCCCTCCCCAGCTTTCTTGTACACCTCCTTCAGGTACTGGAAGGCTGTTATAAGGCCTCCCTGCAGACTTCTCCAGGCTGAAAAACCCCAACTCTCTCAGCCTGTCCTCATACAGGTGGCGTTCCATTCCTCTGATCATCTTCATAGCCCTCCTCTGGACTCATTCTAATATTTCCAACTTCTTCTTATGTTAGGGATCGCAGAACTGGGCACAGGACTCCAGATGTGGTCTCATAAGAGCAGAGTAGAGAGGCAGAATCACCTCCCTCAACCTGCTGGCCACACCACTTTTGATGCAGCCCATGATATGTTTGGATTTCTGGGCTTCAAGCGCCTATTGCTCATGTCAAGCTCATGTCAGCTTATGTCAAGCTTCTCATCAATCAGTCCCCCAAAGTCATTTTCTGCAGTACTGCTATAAATCACATTGTCTCCCACCCACTATTGAATCTGCAGATTGTCCCAACCCAGGTGTAGGGCCTTGCACCTGGCCTTGTTGAACCTCATGAGTTTCACCCAGACCCACTTGTCCAGCTTGTCCAGGTCCCTCTGGACGACAACCCATCCTTCTGGTGTGACATCTGCACAGCTGAGCTGGGTGTCATCTGCAAACTTGCTGAGGGCGCACTAAATCTTGCTGTTTATATAGTTGATGAAAATGTTAAACAGCACTGGTCCCAGTTGGGACTTAGGTAGGCACTTGATGTGGGTGGATATTTCAAAAAGGACATGTATGTTAGCGGAATGTCTTAAAAAAAGAGAAAGAGAAGAGGCTTAGTCCAGACCTAGGGTCCAATAGCTTTGAACTTTGAAGAAATCTCAGTCACTACCTAAGGTGTGCTGTTCCAATTCCTTCTCCAGGAGCATCCATAGGAGTGGAGGAGCATATATAGTTTAGGAACAGAGTGACCACTCGTCTGACGATCGGTCATCATGAACTGCAAGATGACCTGAGGATAAGGACATACCAAGCTTAATGAAAAGCATCCATGCCAAAACCATCCAGCACACAGCTGATAAAGAAAAGTTATAATATTTCATCCTCTTCTGCCTCCCAGGAAGCTGATAGGAACGCAGGGTTTTTTTCACATTATCCACCTGAACGGTTGTGTGGGGAAGGCTGTCTATGTCCAGTGACTTCTGGGGAACGCTTGTCTCCTCTGCCTCCACTGTGTAGCAAGCCCTGAGAGTGTGAATAATTAGTGTGCATAGCTAAACCAGCCCACTTTTTGTTTTGCCTTTTCATTGTGGTTTCTTGGTGTTTCCCCAGGGGTTCACAGCAGTCAAGACCAGATCAATGACATGACTCAAGAGAACCACTGAACTGGGAAGAGCCCTCGATGCCACAGACTGCTGCAGCCTCCTCTGCCGACCACTAACATCAGCCTTTCACTTCACCAGGAGTGGTTCTAGGAGTCTCCTAACACACTCTGAAAGCCCTCTCCACAGTCTCTTCACCTGTGCATCAGTTGGAGTACCTGTATACTTGACTCCTAGGGGCAACTGCTAAATCTACACATTCCTCAACAAGCTGTGGGATCCACAGCTGCTGTACTAGAAGACAATAGCTCCTGGCTCAACACCTGTCTTTGTAAACTTCAACCTCATTCCAGTCATTGGCTGCCTGGGGAGTTTTGCCCAGGTAGGGGCTAAATAATAACTCCACATTTAGAGTCTGCACACCGTATTCATCAGGCTGTGACAGTGCAGGTTTGCAAGCATTATGACCACCTTCCAAGAGCCTTCCAGTGTAATATAACCCAGTAATCAATTTCACAAAGAGATGCAGAGGATGCAAATCAGCAATACCCACCTACCACTACAGTTTATATTCATTTGAGTGACGAATCACTCAATGTCCACACTGTTGCAGGAAAAAGGTGAAATGCCAGGAAAGAAATTAAGGCAAATAAAACTATTGTGAATTTTTTTCTTTTACAGGACAAATGAAACAGCAGTGTTGGTCAGTGATCTCCTGTTTGCGTTTCTCACTAACTACTTTTTTCCTTTAAGTGGAAAAACTGCTTGGAATAATGGTGTGTAGGAAATGGGACATTTCAAAGCAACACATCAGGCAAAGAGAGAGCAGGCCATGGTGTGATTCCCATTCCTGCTGCATGCTGCCTGCAGGACTGATTGCCTGCTTCCCACTGGTGGACCCCGAAGGTAAACCAGCTCTCCTGATGCCTGCCCAGCACTCTGGGATGCTCAGTGCCTGCCAGCAAGAGTGTAATGCCTCTCAGGTCGATCTCTGTGCAGGGCTCTGTCTTGGCCTCCATTTGTGAATTGAGGTCAGGTATCACATCCACTGCTGTGACCGCCTCACAGGAATGGCTTACACTGAAAACCTGTCATTTCTGGGAGTGAATTTTATTTTGCAGGTGAAAAATGTGAAGGCTTTTTCACCAGATGGAAAGATCACAGGAGGACAGGGTGAGGATTTGTGATGAGACTCAGAATGACTGACATATTAATACTGCACATTCAAATGAAAAACCTTTCAAAGGAATCAGTGAAAAAAAACCTCCACACATAGATTTGCACAATCTGGTCAACAAGAGTGACCTGATCTGGTGCTTTCAGCCATTATCTGCCATGGGATTAATGGGTGATTGAACCATCATCATCCTGCCAAGAATAGTGAAGTATCGTTGTCAGGAGCTAGCATCCATCTGTTCAACAAGGATGTAGTAAAAAAGGAGAGAAATTAAAATAGAGGAAAGCAGAATAAAAACATAGCCCTTTATTACTGCATATTTTGAACGGAACTACAAGCCTATGATTTTTGTAAGAACATTTTTCTCGGACTCTTTTAAAGAACAGTGGAATAAATAACCCTGATGAGAATTTCAGAAAAGGCAATTATTTTAATCAGTATATAAGCCAGATAAACAATCCATAGACAAAACATAGCCATGTCTTTTCAACATTTGATTTTTCCTTATAAGAATGTGGAATAGTCTACATTTTTACCTCTTAAAAAAATTGTTCCTAGTCATGGCCCTGCTCAGACACAACTATTTAAATTCTACTCTTCAGGACTCAGCAGAAATACCTCATGTTTTCCCAAAGATGAAATTCACTGTAAAGTAGCTTTACCAACCCCACAGCAACTCAAAATAACTACCAAAATTTCAAGCATGTGAATTAAAATACAGTCTTGTAAAGTAGATAATTATAATGACACATTAGTTACAAAAAGAATGTACTATGTGAGGTAAAATTTGATTTGAGTGAACTCGCCTGAATTTGCAGGATCAGAACAGAGGCTACAGTACACCAAAATAAATATTATTTACATCTAAAGAGCAATATTCAGGAATGTCAGCAGTTCTAACTGACAATTAATAAGGCACTGACAAGCCTGGGTAACAAATCGGTTATTAGTAGAGGAGTCAGACAGTGCTAATCTCTTCACCAGCTAGTCAGCACTTTCAAACAGCCCGCGGAGATGGCAGATGCTGTTTACTTAGCAGAGACATCTCATTTACCATTTAGCGATGCTGGGAACAGCCAGCGGTCAAGAAGCTGCACTGGCCCCTCTGATTAAGAGGAGTGTTCAAATGTCCTCTGATTCACAGAGTGCTTTTCTCTCTTTGTTTATATTGTCTTCATGAAGTTGCATCCTTTTGGACATCAAGGTGATTCCTTCTTCTTCATTATGAACTTGAAAGATTTATTAAAGCAAATAATTCCCAAGTATCCGCCTCTTTGGCTTCTTGGGTGGAGAAAATGTTGCAATAATGTGGTTGGGGTAGTGCAATCTCTCCAGGTCTGTACAGTACAGTGAGCCTACACCTAGAGCACCATCGGCAGATCTGTCCTTGCCTTTAGATGTCACTGTCAAAGACATCTAAAGGGCATGGGGAAGCTGCTCTGTGGAGGGACATCCTGGTTAACACCTACTTCTGGATCCAGCCATTGTTCACATCTGGAAATTAATTCAGGTCACTCGTCCTGGGGTTTCTTAGCCCATAGGTGCCAAGAACTCCAAGAGGCTGGAGGGCAAGAGGGAGGCTGGGCGAGTACATATAGTGGCAGTGTGTGGCCACGCAAAACTTCTTTGTCAGGGACAGGACACACCTCTGCCTTGTCCAGGTGATGAAACACCACTGGAGCCTGAACACCAGCAGGACGGCACTATCTGCTTTATTGGCTCGGTTGTTTCTTCTCACCATGTTGGCTTCTTTATTGCCAAGGATGACTTGTCTTATTCTTGACTTTTTGACCAATGCCTCCTGGACCAGCAAGGCAGTGTCAGCCTCTGCCCATGGGGCTTCCCTTCAAAT
This sequence comes from Cuculus canorus, assembly GCF_017976375.1. Lineage (NCBI taxonomy): Eukaryota > Metazoa > Chordata > Aves > Cuculiformes > Cuculidae > Cuculus > Cuculus canorus. Next base: position 13,032,065 of record NC_071441.1, read on the forward strand.
CAGCTTTGCACCAGCCTTCAGCAAGAGGGACCATGGGGACATGTTCATGCACTGCCACCCCTCTCTCTCTACCAAGAATGAGGTATGGGAGTGAGGAGACACCTCTGCATGTGTGGAGCTGAAGAAAAGCGTCTTGTTTAGGGAAATAACAAAACCAGGAATTACAACATAATTGATACTTTCTGTAAATGTGAGTTGACGAGACAGTGGCCAAGAAAAGTCCTCCCCATTCTCTTTGCACTCCTTGGACAGTCCAGCCCAGAGGCAAAGTTGTGCAGGCACAACTTACTCAATTCCCTTGCTAGAAAGGGAATTTACTTCAATTTACTTCCTTGCATGTAGCTGTGCTGCAGAACTTGGCTACGGACTGGAGCCTTGTACTGCACGTTCACTGTCCCTTGTTGCTTAGAAGCAAAATAATTCCTTCTAATTCTTAATTATCTCTGGTATGAAATTTGTTCCTTGTGGTTTAATTCCCACTTGTATATGCTGTCCCTCTACTGCTACCCACTTTGTCACATGCAGTGCTGGAGCACCATAGAGATCACTGATAGGGACAGGTATGTCACCAAAGCTATCTCAAGGAAGCTTGACAACTTTCTGAAAACTCTTTGCAGGGTTGAAGCTGCTTCAATTACTTCCACCAGTTTTGCGTCCATATCATTATCTGTAGTACACTAGATTATCCAGGTTCATTATCCATAGCACTGCTAAAGCAATTGCAATCATTCCCCAGTTTCAAAACTATTTTTAATCCTTCAACTTCCTGTATTTTGATTGGAGATGTGAATCAGCCACCTGGGAGAACTCAGAGACATGATGGGTCAAATATGACACAGCGGTGCAGTCATCACTAAAAATATCATTATGGAGCAAATGCCTAGCAGAGAGCTCTGCAAAGCCCTTTTCTGTCCAACAATGTAACTCTTTAGTGCAAGGCTCTGTGGAGTCCCCTGGGATGACACATCTTACAGTGAGTTGGCCTTGAATGTTGTGAGTGGGGAAGGACACTCAGCATAATCTGTTTGTCAAGGAGGAAACTGAACTTGCAAAACACACAAATAGGGGCATATTAGTCCCCAGAGCAGCTTTGCTCAGCATTACTGTGCTTCAGGGCTCTCTTGATTGAATGGAGCCCCTTTGGATTACAGATAATGATGAAGCCTCGGGAGCTAAGACCTTCAGCAGTGTCAAATGATTTTACATTTAATTAGAAATAATATCTGCTGCAAGCATGCTCATAGGAACACAGGCTATCCAATAATACATAATGTTCCAAATGTTCCATGTGCATTTAGTATTCTCATTTTAACATAGGGGTCCCTTACTATTTTAAAGTCAGGAAGAAATTTATTGCAATACATATCTGAAATCTGTATCAGCGGAGCTTTTCTAAAAATTGAAGCCATATAAGGTCATGTGCATAAAAGATATCATTAATTCCTCTACCCAAACCCAGAAAAAAATGATCTCGAGCCATAGGGTAGTTAATGAATTCAGATGCTAGCTGAGGCAAAGTTTCTTGTGATGCTGCTGAGGAAAATAATGTGCGTTGTGTTCAAAAAAGCTTTTTGTCCAAAAAAGGGTTTATCTCTTTGTGATGGAAAGCTAGATGGGCATAAGCTGTTGCACTGACCTTTTGCCCCATGATATTACTGAATTATGTTGGAGTGGAGGTGGATTTAGGGATTTACTAAATGGCAAAACCCTCTGACCTTAATTACTCTAATGCCTCATTTAATCCCATCAGAGCTATGCAAATGAAGTGCACTTCCTACATTTAGAGTAAAGACTGCCTAGCCAGTTTTAATCTGCACCTAGGGCATATAATGCAACAGAAAGACATTCAGGCTGCCTGTTGGGTAGCCCTGCAACAAAGTGATGTAGGACTGTGCTGGGGTACTCATGTGACCCGCCACAGGAATGGCAGCACATGGTTGCTTTGTCTCTCCTCTTCATTGTGCTCCAGGTTGAATTCCCCTGGAGAGGCTGCCAGAGCACAAACTCAGCTCTGACTCCTTTGACCCACTGTCATACAAACATTCAGGGCTACCCTGCAAACTAATAATGAGAAGGGCATATACATACATATCTATGTGGTATGGCTACCACTGTCCTGGACAGGTGCATTCTCTGCTGGGTTAAAAACTGGATGGATGGCTGGGTCCAAAGAGTCTTGATAAATGGAATTAAATCCACCTGGAGGCTAGTCACAAGTGGTGTTCCTCTCATATCTTTATCAATCATCTGGATAAGGGATTTAGTATACTCTTAGTAAGTTTGCAGATGACACTGAGCTGGGGGGAAGTGTTGATCTTCTTGAGGGTAGGGAGGCTCTTCAAAGGGATCTGAACAGGCTGGATAGACAGGCTGAGACCAGTGCGGTGAGGCTTAAGGCCAAGTGTCTTTGGGACACAACAAGCCTGTGCAGTGCTGTAGGCTTGGGGAAGAGTGGCTAGAAACCTGCCTGGCAGAGGACGACTTGGGAGTGTTGGCTGACAGCCAACTGGACATGGGCCAGCAGTGTGCCCAGGTGGCCAAGAAGGCCAACAGCATCTTGGCTTGTATCAGAAATGGTGTGGCCAGCAGGTCCAGGGAACTGATTGTGCCCCTGTACTCAGCACTGGTAAGGCTGCACCTCAAATACTGTGTTCAGTTTGGGGCCCCTCATTAAAAGATACATTTTGAGGTCCTCAAGCAAGTCTGAAGAAGGGCAACAAAGCTGGTAAATCGGCTGGGGTACAAGTCATATGAGAATTGGCTGAGGGAACTGGGGTTGTTTAGTCTAGAGAAAAGGAGGATGAGGGAAAGACCTTATCACTGTCTACAACTGTCTTAAAGGAGGTTGTAGAGAGGGGTGTAGGTCTCTTCTCCCAAGTGATAGGTGACAGAGAAAGGCCTCAAACTGTGCCAGGGGACGTTTAGATTGGACATCAGGAAAAATTTCTCCACTGAATGGGTTATCAAGCACTGAAACAGGCTGCCCAGGGAAGTGATTGAATCACCATCCCTGGAGGTACTTAAAAGATGGGTATATGAGGTGCTTAGGGCTGTGATTTAGTAGTAGGCATGTACAGTTGGGCTTGATGATCTCAAAGGTCTTTTCCAACCTAGTGATTCTATGATCTGCCTGTTGTGCTTTTTTTTTTTTCTTTTTTTTTTTTTTAACAGACCTGCATCTGCTTTCCTTTTTTCCAGGCCTTTAACAGGCCTGCATTCCTGCTGGAATGTCCTCAGGGACAGAAGGCAGTTAGCCATGCATCCCTGCTTTTGGAGCTGGAGGTATGACGTTCTGCATTCCTGCTTCAGTTTCTCTGCCCTTGGAAAAGGAAATGTGGAAGCAAGTGAATGGTAGTAGCATTACTCTCAGCACCCTCGGAATGATTACTTAATAAGATTACTTAATAAAAGATGTCTGCAGAGCAGTAAATATCTCGCCTGTAGGCCAGCCACTTCTGTTATACCACCGTTTGTTCTTTTAACTAAAAATGCAGTCATGCAGAGCTTAACAAATGGTTTATAACCTGCAATTTATTCCTTTTTTAGTTGTTCTTTGTGTCTTCAGCTTTACTGAATGCACTGGCTATTCAATATTGATTACAGAAGAAATTAGATCCTACAAAAAAATTATTGACCCGGTGATTGTGAACCGCTCATTCCAAGCATTTGACTTTCAAAGTATATTAGCAACATTTAACTAGACACAAAGTAATGCATAGAAATATTTCTGCTGTCATGCTTTATATATATGTATAATTCCTAAAATAAGGTTTTGGCTGCAAACATGTACAATTATGAGGGTTTTGGCTGCAAACATGTACAATTATGAGCTTATAATTAACTTTAGTAAAAGTTCCGAGAGGATTAATTCAAATTCACTTCTCTTTGATAATGTACTACCACTACCAGTGGAACATTTCTAGGAAGTGAACCCAACAAAAGCCTGAATGCAGATGACACTAATTTTGCTTTACTGAGGCTAATATTTGCAGAACTTTTCAGGTATTACTCCATTTTTGTGATCACATTTGGCCCTGAGATGGACAGCAAAGAAAATCTGGGAAATGAACTCACCACTGGACCTGACATGTTGTCATCAAAGAAATCTATAGCATCAAATTAAACAAAATGAAAGGAAATGAAAAAAAAAATAACAACATCAGACAATAAGATAAAATAAAATGAAATACATTTGGGCAAAGAGTATCAAACAACCAAACAGCAGAATATACAGACCTTTGCTACATTTCTTCTGAATAATATTATTTTCAATGCATGACTTTAGAGATTAATTCAGTGGAAACTTAGGAAGAAGTGACAAATCTGGGATTTAAGCTCTGATATTTTTATCATATTAATTGAGGATCACCAACATAGTTCTGAAGAAAGGCTTCCTAGTCCTTGGCATATGCCTGCTGGGCTATGGCACTCATTGGAAAACATATTAGGAAGTAGAAGTTACTTCCCAAAGTTATACTTCACCTTCAAGAAATGTTGGCATCACTGAGATATCACTGGAAAAAAAAAGACTAAGTAGAGCATCTGCAACTACAGAAAAACTGAGGAGCATCTTGAACCCACCATGGTTCCTTTCTCTTACATTTCAGGATCCTCCTTGACACACCAGGTAGAGGAGCAATGCTGAAACTCAGCATAAAAGTGATGATACTGATTAGCAGTTTCTGAAGCATGTTGCTTCTGGAAGAGCACAAGAGCTTAGATGTGTCACTTAGAGAATCGATCTGGTCAAATGTACCTGGCTTGCTCATACCAGGCAAAGCAATGAGAGAGCTCAGATGCCAGCAAACCTGGCCAGGGGCTCCTACTTACTCACACTGCAAATGGTCATACCTGGGTGGTCTCATCACATGTGATGGGATTATGGACATCCCTGGAGAAACATCAGTCACAGTGACATGTGCAACGGGAAGGTCAAGCATTCTGTGCTAAGCACAGGAGCCGTGCCAGCCTGAGCCATCCAGGACAGGCAGTGCTGTGCCCATTCATGGTGCAGACTTCCTCTGTGATTTGCTGTGGGGGACATTTTTTCTATTAAACTGTAAATATAGTGCCTTGTTTTGCATGCCATACCCGTGGCAGATGCAATAGTATTTTACATCAAAACAGTTCTCCAATCCCCGCCACACTGCCCTGTGCCTTGGATCAGAGCCTTGTGCACAGCTGGCTCACCTTAGCTCGAGAGGAGATGGAAATGCTGTGAGCACTGGAAGTCTGCTCTCACCAGTCACACAGAAGTCACTGCTTCACACCAGACCAGGTGGTGATTGAAGCAGGATGTGATGGTCTCCAAAACACAGTGATTCAAAACAGCAATGAAAAAAGTAGCAGCAGGAGAGTTTCAAATGAGGCAAAAATAGGAACCGAGAGAGTTCACCTCAGTCAGAAAATGCTTATGCACTATATGTTTATCCACTTCATGAAACAGCTCAGGTGAAGGGGTGTGTGTCACATCGGCTTATCTAGGATAATACAGTAAGGAGCAAGTGTCTCATCAAGTTGTCCAGGTGTGCTGTTAAGAAAACAAGCGCAGGAGCAGGCTGTTGATGAAGAATGTCCTCTTATGTGAGAGTTTCAGTGGAAATAAAGCAAGAAATTTGTGCAAACATGAATGGTGGAGCGAACATGAGAAAATCCTGGGGTCAGGGTACATGTCCAGAGCAGCCTCCCTCAGCAATGCTCCTTGCAAATGAAAGTACTCTGCTGTCTTCTGGGTCACACAGGACCAGGAGCCATGCTGTGAGCATGCTGTTGGAGGAAGAGACAGCAAGGGTTCCTGAGGGGAGCTCCAGCAACTTGCACAGATACACATTGGGTGTCTATTCATGCTACAAGTGGGAAATGGAAGCAGCACTTCACTCAAGGTCACCACAAGTTTTCTTTGTAAGATGGCGGAGGGAGATACAAAGTAAAGTAAGAAAGTGCCAAGAGGTGCCTGCCCACCTGGTCTCAGGGCAGCTCAAGGGCTATGGGTCACTCCTGACTCTGCAAAGAAACTGCCTGCTGCAGCTGATACTGCCTGACATGGCTGTGCCCCCACCAGAGAGGAAGCCTGGGAGCAGCTGCAATGTAAAGCCATGAGGTGCACAGTCACGCCCAGCCCTGCCTCATTACTAGTCAGGGGTACTCTAGGGGATTAATGACTCTTTGTCTCTGGCCAGACCAACTACTTCATGTGACTGTGCTCAGACTGGTATCTCAAGGCCAAACTGCTTTAGCCGCCTCTAGACACTGGCAGGATTTTGCTCAAGTCACCAGCTCTGGTCTTGTCATAGCAGCCCCCTGGCCCGGTGCCTTTTGGGAGCCTCCATGGTAAGTCTTCCAAAGGGCACTGGCCACACAGGTGCACTGTCCCAAACCCATGGGCAGCATGGGTATAGCCAATGCAGGAATACATGGACTGTGCAAAGAAGCTTCCTGAGTTGTTTGCTTTTTGTGTGCTGATGGCGTCTGAGAAGCACCAAAACCCCAATACAATACCATGCACCCTTTCCTCAGTTTGCTTTTCACTCCAGGAGGTCATAGCTGTGTGGGAAGGAAGGACACCGCTACATTTACTCAATTTCTCCTTCCTGTGGTCTTGCCTTTGTCCCATATCTCAGCAGATTTTGGCATTTTGTAACTACCAGCCTCATCTGGCAGGTCAATCCCATCAGATAACAAGGGCTTCCTCCACCTGTCTTTTGCGAGGTTAACCATCAGGAGGCCAGACTTGAAAAGTGATTTCTTATATAGATGGCAGCGATTTCGTTGTTCTGCTTGGAAAACAGGCTATTTATTAATTGTTTTTAATACCTTGCTGATTCAGAGGAAGATTTCCAAGTGCCGGTCTTCATTTCCTTCTTGCAGATGAATAAAGCAGAGTCCACTACCACAAGAAAAAATGCAACATCAGCTCTTAAAACAAATTTACAAGCTATATGTGTGTGTATACGTGTGTATATACATATATATATGCCAACTGGTAACCACTTTTCAGAATACTTGATAAATATCTTCAAGAGTATTTTGATTCAAAAGGAATTTTGCCTTTATCTGTAGCCACTAGTTGAACTCTTGAACAAAAATAGCTGCCTGATTCCAATAAGACTCTAGCTGGAGTGACGGATAACTCAATGCTAGTGACAGTGGTGGCATGTGGCCTAGAGGTCTCTGAGGGTGACAGATTGGGGAAGTCGTGTGAACTCAGGTTTTTCCAGTGCTGCTACCAGTGGCTCAATAAGCCTGTCAGTTAATTTCTGTAAAATTCTTTTCAGAACATGCGTATGTAATCTATGTTTATAGGTTTACATTTGCATATAGATTTAGAATAAATTCTTCAAGTTTTTCTACTCATATATTCTTATTTTATATTTTAAAAGCTGTTTACCGTGTTAACTCTATCAGAAATTAAAGCCTATTGTCCTAGAAAGTTGATTGGTTTCTGTGTCTCTCTAGGCACCCATGAGTGGTCTCAAACACCTTTGAAAATCCTCCAGGAGCCTAACTGATTTTTGAACAGACTTTTGTCTTTCTGATTTCTGCCTCTAGTCAGCCCATCTAGCTGCCTGATTCAGTCACCACAATAGCTCAAGTATATTACCTTGAGAGGACAACGCTTGATGGTGACATCCCCTGCCTATTATCCAGGGCTGCCGAAACATGACTCCTTCTCTACCCAGCGGAGAGAAGCAGTTACTGCTTCTCAGCAAGATTACATTCTTCTTGTAGTTTGCACCCAGACCTGAACTAAAAGTTTTACTAGAATAAAGAGTCACATCAATTTTTTAAATTATTGTTCCTAAGCCTGCATTTTGTCTTTCCTTGGATCAGTGGTGGAGCACCAATACAGAATGATGAGCTGGCGCTGGACATGTTTATCAGTTAGTAGGTGTCCTGAAAACAGCCCATGACTCTTTTGTAAATTGTGTGTATTTCCTGGCTCTTGGCTGTTTCAAATGGATAGGCCAGCTGTTCTGCAAAAGTCTGCATGGAGTCTGGAGAGCCACTGACCACAGTGACACTGCAGTGACCACAGCTGTGCTTGCATCAGCGCATCTTCCCCCACCATCTAAGTTTGTGCACTTAGTCCCTCCCTCCTTCTGTCCTTTGTGAACAATTTTTTTGAGAGTGGGACAATTTAACCCTGAGAAAAAAAAGTATTCTCAAGAATACTTTTAACTCCAGCTTCCTAGCAAACAACCTAGCAGTGTGAAATATTTCTTTATTAAACTAACTATGATCTTAACAGTACTCCTCTGATTCTGTGTAAACCTGACAAAGCAAAAACTTGCAAAAATGTCACACCTAGATAGCAAGTATGTGCCTGTTTGTAAAAGATGTCTGTTTAGAGAAGGCAAATGTCACATGATTCAAGAGAAAATAACTTCTATTAAAAAAAAATTGTATAGCTGTTAACAAAGTGATCGAAGACACTGATAATGACAATTGATAAAGCCAGTGCTTTCACCTAGGCTATATAGAGGTCTAATTTTAGAGGTCTGTTTTTTTTTTTTTCCCTGGAAGAAATTAACAGGAGTCTATATTTGCCTGGCATAAGCCCCCTTGCAAGGTCTCCCTCCCTCACAGCGTCTACCCTTTTTTGTGCAGTTCCACTGCCTGATTACTTCGGCACTTAAGAGCTGGTGAGGGGGTGTTGTTAAACCACACGTGAAAAGGAATCCAATGAAATACTCTACAGCCTAAGAAATGGAGCACAGCCAAAAGTTTGATGACTTTAACCTGAAAAAATATTTTGAAGCATATTTTGCAAGTGAAGCAGAGGGATCCTCAATCTCAATGCAATATGTGCTGTAGGCCTCTGGCTTTTTGCATGGTACCTTTAATCTGTCGACAAGGGATTCACCTGATTTCTTACCTGAAGTTAGGCTTTGTTCATACCTCTCCACAGATATGAAATAGCTATCTCTGTTCCTGTGATTTGTTCTACCCTATATGGAATCTGCAAAGATTTTAGAAACCTTATGCTGGGGTCTCCTTTGTCACTTAGAGAGCAGAGGGTTTCCTAGGGTTTTTTAATGGAACAGAAGTGAAATAGCGAGGGAAAAAAACATCTCCACAAAATCTTCAAATGCCAGCCAGTACACATGGTCTTAGTATGTCTCAAATATGGGAGAACATTAAAGTTCTCACTCTGCTCTTTAACAGGGCAATCAAAAACAGTTAGACAGAGTGCTAATTATCTTCCCAGACCCATTTTTTTTCACTGATTGTAGTGCATTATCTAATTACAGGGTTCATTTCTAAAATCTCATTTCACATACAGCCTGTCATTTCAGAGTTGTCACTCAGTAGCTTTGGCTTGGAGCAAAAATAGAAAATACCCTTTGCTGATGTGAAAAACTCAGCTCACTCTCATCATTTGGAGAGAGGCCCAGGATGCCCAAGCACCAGCTGCTGCAAGGGGAAGGTGTGTAGGCTGCACAGATTTGGACAAACCATAATTTAAGCAACGCAAAGAGGGTGATGGCTGGTGAAAAAAAACCAAAAACCCATAAGAGTTAAAAAATCCTCAGAGTTCAACAGGAAAAAAGCTGTATTGAGACATGTACTAAATAGCCACAGAGTGAGAAGTCTTATCTGAGCACCTTCTACTCAGGAAAGGAAATCTGCTGCTTGCATAATTCCTTAGTAAGGACAAAATTCGGGCTGTGATAGGAATGCTGCAAAAGCCAGTGTTGAAATTGGATGTAGTCACATTTTCCTTTCCTCCAAAGAGAAATACCAGACAATTTCTTTTGAGTCACTGGGCAACCAACCAAAATGGCCAAATGAATGTTTTCTAGATATCATTATTGATATCACACAACTGGCACTCCAAAAAGTCCACGGTCTCCCAGGCTGGGAGGCAGGACACTGCTATGGGTGTGGAGAACTACCTAGTACTGCCAGCAGTCAAATGCCAAAACTGTGAAAACAGGGAAGGCCAGTCCTATCTTGTTAGCTGGCACAGGGGCCATGGCAGAGGTATGAGTATCTTCACCTTCCAAGTACAAAATGATTTCTGGCAGTGCACCGTGAACCTGTCAAACTTGGGGGAATGCATTAAGGAAGGGCCCATCAAGTGGTTTTCTTTCTTTAAATGGTAGCCACTGAAAAGTTACGCAAACACTTCAGCTGTGGAATATATAATGTGTCATCTGGCAGCACTCCTCTGTTGATCCAAGGAGTGAAGTATGCAGGGGATGGCTAGCAGTTGTTTCAGCACTTATTCAAAATGATAAACTATATTAGATGTGTTTTCTCTCTCCTGCCCTGGTTTCTGCTCGAACACATTCACTTACAGTAAATAAACCCAGTTCCCTGGTTTTCTAACAATGAAACACTTTTTTAGTAGCCACAGGCTAAGATAGAGAGAGCTGCAAAAAGCATTTAGTGTGGGAGTGTGAGCTTGTGGCTACACATGAAAGTGAGGCCAAACCAGAGCCAGCTCTCTGAAACATGCACCCAGGCAAACATAGTTGGTTTTAATAAAACAGTGCCCTGATCCAAGCCACTTGAGTCAAGCAATGGGCCAGAGTGTTGTTGCTAAATCAAAATTGTTCCTATTTCTGCCTATTTCTCATTAAAGGGGGGATGGCTGAAATCAGAGCCTGTTTGTGGACCCCTGTTGCCACAAGCCTTGGAGTTCCAATCAGAGCTGCTCTAGGTCTTGACTTTGCAGCCTCCATCTTCGCCCTATCATCTTCCCTAGTTTTTCTCCCCACATCCACTAGTATTTGCCTTCTCCACTGAGCCTTAGTGAAAACACGGGGTGAAAAACTAACAGTCATGTCTCAAGAAGTTACTGGGATTTCACTCACTGTTTGATAAGGTATGAACATCACACAAAGAAACCACACTTCCCACAGAAGTCCCTGTAGCACCTGATATAACACTCCGTCTGCACAGCTCCCGAGAAAATGAAACCATGCTGACTGTGTGTATTCTTTTATTCTATTACGCTCTGAGGAAAAACTAAAAGGCCTAATTAAAATAAAATATTAGTTTAAGCTTTTCAAAGTGTTTTCTTTCTTCCTGTATTTCTATTCTGTGTGAATATTCACCTACCAGTTAATCGTAAAGAGTTTAACTCTTTCTAAGTGAAATAAATTATGAGTATGAGGAACAGTCACATGGCATCAGATATCTTACCGATCTTCTTTAAAATAAAGGAGAATGAGCGCAAAAATGGATGTTGAAATACTCAGTAAAAATGATGAATTTGGGTGTATTTAGTCATGTATAATTTTTAGAGGAATGATCTGTTGTGAGAAGATAAATGTTTAGACTATTTGAAAAATAAGAGAGAATTTGAACAGAGCAGCTGCTTAATCTGAGAAAGAAAGATGACACCACAAAATACTTTGATACTACTGGAATACAGGTACATGAATTGGAAGCCATAGAGTATTGATATTTTCTGGTCAAAGCTGCACTTTTCTATTTTCTATTGTCTTCTGTCACTTGGATTCCTGCTTGCCCATAAACCTGCTATTCAGGGCAAATGAGACTTGTGATTCAGTGATGGGCATCTCTTTGAGCTACATATGTGTCTTGTAGGCTTTGCATTTTTTAGAGCTAGTAATAATAATTATTCCTGTTAACTATACACTGTTGACATTTTGGATCAATGAGCAGGGTGAATTGTTTGCCAGTGTTCCAGACACAAGGAACATGGACTAAAATCCACCATTTTTCTAATGAAATCTGATCATTTGGTCAAGAACACAATTCAGATCTCCTTCGAGCTTTCTCCTTGGATTTGGCTTTCTTAAGAAGTCCATTGTCCTTTTCGTAAAAGCTCACAGCATCTTCAATTCATCCTGCCTGATGTTAGCACCCACTATAGTCAGCTCAGGAGCCTTGCTTTCCCTCAACCAGGCCTATTTGTGCTCCACTGTTTCGTGAAAATGTAATTTGTTGTTTCTCCTCAAAGCCTCGTTGAGATGAGAGGGCTGATGTATGAAAAGGAAAATGAAGGCCCCACAGAATGCATGAAGTTGTGCTGTGTCCCCCGTTCTGACTTTCTTTTCTCATCCTAGGAGCGGACTCACACACATACACACACACACGTAGACACAGACAGAAAGTTCACATCCTATCACTAGGCTTTGATATACTAAGGAACAGAGAGTATATGGTACCCTTGTGGTTAAGGAAACCTATGGAAATATATCCAATCCAATCAGTGTATAGTGACTTGTATAATATATTAACCAAACCAGTTCTGATGCTACACAGCATCTGCTGAATCAAAGAGAAATGAAGGAAGGAAGCCATCACTTAAAACACTTAAAGGAATAAAAGATGTTCAGGATCAGACTCTTTCTTTTGAGAATGAATTAGGCTTCGTGTTCCTTGCAGCATTTTTCACTCAAATACAGCAGTTATAACCAAGACATCTGGTCAAGGGCTGTAGGACGAGTGTTATTTGCTCCAGAAAGGAAAAGCCATGCATAATTCCATTAGCTTTGCTGGGGAAAAATTACTTTCTCAGTGTTCACTGACAATGCGTGGATGATAAACTACCGTGATGAAATTTAATGTTGAAAAGAGTCTTCTGCATAATGCATACAGGGAAAAACAACCCAGGCCTTACATACATATGGATAGGCTCTAAATGAGCAAATGTCTCTCAATAAAAAATCCGGGAACTCTGGAATCATAGAAGACAATTCTTCATTATCACCAGCTCCATACTAAGAAAGTTGAATTTGAGTATCTTTTAATACAAGTAACAACTGAAAGAGAAATTGTCACATACAACCATAGAAAACAGAAATATACTTTTTTTAAGGAATACCATGCCTGGTACCCATTAACCCTGCTCAGACAAGAAGAGATTAAAGAAAGGGTGATAAGGATGATTTAGGAATATGAAGTGGATTCCGTGTAGAAAGGGTGATCAGTGATAAGACTCCCTGGCTTGGAAAGCAGGCAACAGAAAGGTAATGTTCTCGGCTACAAAATCCACAGCCTGTGGAACTGTCATCTGGCCCCAGCAGGGATGTCAGCATGCATGTGGTTCGTATGCTGCTCAGGATGATGTGGAAAATTGGCTGGATGGTGTGCAAAGTTGTTGTCATGCCCAGGCAAGGCAGAGCCAAATACGGAAGAATTCAAGCCGTGTTTCCTGAAATGTTCACCGTGAGGACTAAGGCATGGAGAGGAGAAAAAGTGAAAAAACATCACCTGGTCTGATCAAGGGCTGCTGGGGAACTGCTGGCAAGGGGAGTGCACCTCAGTTTCCTTCTGCACCACACCAGCAACAGCACCAGGCAATGCGCTTGTGGAGAGTTCTGCTTTGCAGGGCTGGTGACCTGTCAGTCTGTGGTAGCTTCTGGTTGGAGTGGGAGACTAAAAACAGACCCCTTCTCAGCCCACCTCCACAGGGGGCCTAAGAGGAACTCAGTGGAGATTGATCTGCCCTATGCATGCTCTGACATCTGCAGTTCACTGTGGGTGCCAAGGTCTCCCCTCCTCTCCTGCGCTGTTCAGCAAGAGCAGGTCAGCATTCTGTCAGGGTTTGGAGACTTATCAGAAATGCATCAGAAGAAGCACAGCCTCTGGAAAGCGGTCAGGATCTCCCACAAGAAAAGATTTATTGTGCTTCTTTCTTCCAGCTGGGCTGGACTCATTGTATGAACATTTTCTTTCTCCCTTTCGACATCTGACAGTTCAACTTCTGGCTGGAGCCTAGAAGCCTATAGGTTGGTAAAAACTAATCAAGAAGTAACTACCCTTTCAGAAATAATTCAGTTCAGGTTTGGATAGGATTTTGGATGGAGGCTTGAGGGCAGCAGAGAATTTTTATTCTGTTGGAGTCTTCTGGCTCTGCCTTCAGCAGCATTCGCAAGGCTGTGTTTCAGCTTGCTCATTAAGGTAGAAATAAGCTGGCTCAAAAAGTGCATGGGAACCCATGTTTTTAACAAAGTTACGGTAAAAATCAGCTTTCATCAACCTTCTTCTCTGCAGTGCTGCTGTCTTTAAAGAGAACAATTTGAGTTTCCAAGCCCTTGCTACTTTCCATGAACTCCTCATTTTTAACGAAAGCATTTCCCTCTTCGGGATTCATGTTTCATCATAAAGCTATTTTCTTTTGCAGAAATGGAGAACTGGGGTCAACAGTGCTGCTCACACAGTTAAAACTGTGCCCATCTATAGCAATACCACCCTCTAACACCAGCCAGAGTGCTCAGCCTACTTCTGTGGGATCCCGCATAAGAGAAGAGGATTTTTGGTATCCCACCCCAATGCTTATCATATGCTGGTTGCTTACTCTGTGGGGAGGAGGAAGGACTTCGGCAGTTGCTCAGCTACTCAGCTGCTGGTGGTAGTGCCATGCGCTGGTCAGCACTGTGTCTTTCCCACGGGCAGCAGCAGCTGGTTGTCCGGCAAGCCACTGCCAGCAGCAAACACTAATTGTAAATGAAGCTTTGGAGGCTGAGCCTGTTCGGTAGCAACTCTCTCTAGTACAGATAACATGTCAGCCTTGACTCGACTACATGGACCTGCAACTTCTCCCCGTCCCTGGAGAGGACCTCTGCGGCTCTAGGGATGCTTCTGCTGGCTCACAATGAGTAGGGGCTGTGGAAATAGTTCATACAGAATGACTGTACCCTGTGGCTCCCTCACGATGTGCTGGTGTCCCTGCCTGCTCCCAGGGCAGTTTGCAGCAGCAGGAGGCTGGGCTAGGGATGGATCTGCAGTGAAGCAAAGTTCAGGCAGTAGCTGAATTACAATTCAGTCCCTAGCTTGTCTGGGGGAGTAAACTGTACTTCACTCTGGGCTAGAGGGTAAATCCAAAGCCTAGTCCTCAGCAAGCCCAGAGAAGACAGATAAAGCAAACCAGATATGTGATTTCCTGAGTCTCTGGCATAAACCTCACAAAGAGAAGGGTTACTCCTGGAGGCAGCTATTACAGTTATACTGCTGATGAGAACAATTACATTTTCATCTTGATATAGCCTAAACTCTGTTGCAGCACACAAGACATGATGTAACATGACATGCTGAAGCAGGAGTTGTGCAGCAGCTTCTTATAGTTGTGGATGGGGGCAAAGTAAGGAGGAACAGTGCAGCTGTGCAAGCCAGCCGTAGTGTTCAAAAGATCTCACCATCATGCCCTGAGTGAGGGTCATGTGAACCCTGCCATGGGCCAGCATATATCTTTTCCAGCTGCTCAATCAGCTCTCCTCTCAGGACATTGTTCTAAATCTAGTGCATTGCTGTTCTGCAGCAGAATGGCTAGTGGCAGTTATGCTTGTTTCATGGAGATGTCAGTTGCTGAACTAATGGCATCTTGCTCATCGGGTACTTCGAAGTGGATGTGATGTTTTACCAGAGCCTCTTTCTTCTTCTTAAATAGGTTGTAAACTTGTTAGTCAGTTCTTCAGCCTGGACCTGCACCACTTCCAGCAGGACTCTGATCTAGGACTGGTGTATGTGCTTTAGGGGACTTGGCAGTGTTTTCTCAGACAACTTCCTTCCAAGTCCTACAGCCGACTGTTTGTGAACCAGTCAGTGCACCACTGTTTCCTTCACTATATGGGTCTGGAGTAGAGTAATTGGTCTGCAAATCCACAAAGCAAGCAAGAATATGCCTGATATGTGACAAGCACTAGCAGAACTGACAATGGGACTGCTCTTCCATTCTACTTCTTTGAGAGCTACATGACACTTTGTACCCTTGTATCTGCCTGGGTCCTTGTCAAGGCATTTCAGAACGGTCCAGAGCCAGCCTGTTCACCCAGGTGCTTGCAGACCACATGCATAACCTCAGCAGGAGTGCTGTGCCTATTGGCCAGGATACTGACCAAAGGGTACTGAAAGGGACATTTCTCCCTCTCTTCCTGTGGCACATATTCTGTCCACATCAGAGTGAAAGAGTAGCTGGGAACACCACAGACCCCAGGATAAACATCTCTATATCTGCCTTTTCACTTCAGTATCCCTCATTCTCCTTTTGTTTTACACAGCTTTGCTGGGGCCCCAGGTCTAGGCTGGCCTCTCAGCTTTCAGTCAAATCTGAACCAATAGCACCAAAAACAGTGCTACTGCCCTGGCTTTATGTTAGTGGAAAAGAAAAATTCCCTTTCCTGGAGCTTGCATGGCTTTCAATCCTCTCCCTGCCTCCTTTTGCTGTGTAAGCATGAGGAGCACAGCCCTCATGGTCAGCTCACTGCACAGGAGCAGCCTACATCACAGACACTCCTCAGGGCTCTGTGCTGCAAGGTGGTCCCAAATCTTCCTGGGTCCTTGGCACAGCTGAGGCCTTGTTCCTACTAACCTCCCCTGGCCCATAGGTTTTAGCTGGTGGCAACAATCTAGAGATTTTGCCTGCCTGATTTTTGCATGTAGCCAGCTCATAGTGCTTTGCAATTTAGCTTTCAATCATTTTAATGGCTGAAACCAGTTATTCAACATGCCAAGCAGCTTTGATGCAAAAAAAGCTGTCATGTTCCAATGTGTCCCTATGAACTGACGTGCTATAGCTTTCCTCCCCGTGTTTCTCTGGGTCACACTAGAGGCCAGCAATGGGGACCAGCATCCTGCTGCTGCTTACCTATACCCAGTTAGACAGCTAGCAGTCTTTCCTCAGGCCAGACCCACGCTAATGGCAGAGGATTAAATTCTGAGGCTTATTCCTGGAGTTTCTAATTTTTCTTCCTGCATTCCTTTTTTGGACAAAGATCTATTATATTGGAAGAGACTTTTGCAAACTAGAGCTATAATCTACAGTTCTACTGAGTAAAGACATTTTCTTTCAAGATAAGCCAAAGATAATCAAATGTGCTTTGTATTGAGTATAAATTCTTCATCGTATTGGGAGGTTTCCAGCTCTGCTAGTAATGGGATCCACAAACAAGTGAAGATAGGCAGGTAGACAGTTTCTGAAAAGGAAGACGTAATTCACTAGACACCCTCTCCAATTATCTGAAGATACCACCCGGGTCCAAGTATCAGCTAAACAGAAAAATACACCATGGCTTACTTGTTTGGTTTGGGTTTAACTCACTGGTACTATAAATGTTTCATCATGAAGTTCCAGAGTTATCAAAATTTATTTGTGTATTTCATGTGCTTGCAGCTATTGCAACAGCATCCTCATGCATTTGCAGGATGCCTTGTGCTGTGGTTGTTCACAATTTCACAGGCTCGGAAATGGAGTTCTGGGGTTTTGGGTTTTTTTGATTTTTTCATCAGGGAGGTTAACGTAAACTTTTACAGGAAGTGAAACAACTGTAAGGAGGTGTTTTCCTCCAGGCTGTGCTTTCAGGCTACCAACACTATACTTACAGTATGGTCTTACAGTAAATTAATTTATCATTGTACTATACTCTTCTTGGAGATGGCAATTTGCTGCCCTTGTTTCTTTGGCTTCCTGGAGTTATTCTGACCCTTTCATCTATTTCCTTAACTGTTAATAGTTGGTCTGTATTAACAGGACAGTAACAAAATGATCATGAATAATTTTTGCATATCTTGGAGCTTTCATGTATTTCAGCACAATGAATTAGCTGCAAGAGACTTCTTATCAGAAGCACGTGGTTTGGATTTGCTATCCGTCACCTGTCCTCTTTTGAATATCTTCTCTAGATGAGATGAATAAAAAGGCCAAGTAACTGATCAGCAGATCAAAAGTCATCTGTAGGGGATGGAAAAGATTAACAATTCTTGAAGAATATTAGCAAAATAATAAATTAAAGAAGCTGTTTCACAGTAGACATGTTGAACACTCACAAATCGCTGGGTTTTAGCTTGGAAAATCTGTAAGAAGTATAGTCAGCTTTGTTACCTTGGATCTCTGTGGCTTTAGCCAGTGCTGGCTTCTTACAGCTGTGTTGTGGGCTAAAAGATGGATGTTTTCCTGGCTTCAAATTAACTGAGTGCTCAGACATTTCTCTCTGATTTTTATATTAACTCTAACTGCTTAAGAAGAAAACCTATGAGTGTTACCAACTCCTAATGCTTCTAGTTAGCATCTGGTACTGATCATTGTCAGGTACAAACCAGCCATTTAGACCACCATCTGATCTTGGTTTGATAATTTTTGCCTTGCTTTAAACAAAAAAGTCTGCATAAAACTTTTCTAAGTGTTTCCGTATCATGGTAGTTGAAATGTTCATGGAAAACTTTTGGGTGACGATCTTCCTTTTTAGTATTCATACTATTGTCCAGCAGTAATTGATGGCTGATTGCCGCTTCCACATTCATTGCAGCTTCCGTTTTTACCACTCGCTCCTCCTAATTCATTGCTTAAGTTTGTGTGTCAAGTCAGTGCAGAACCTATCAGTTCACACATGGCAAAGGTGTCAGCTGAGAGCACGTGGAAGTAGGCATATGAAAGCAGTTTACTGAAGTGTTTTATAGCTTGCAAGTTAGCTAAATGAGAGTGCAAGCTCTTATTTTACAGTAAGCTCTGTGTGATTTTATTTATATGCTGCCTTAATTCAGCAGGAGTCCTTGCTTAGAACTATTTTAGAACACTTCTTTTCAGAAATGCTGGGCCCATAATTTGCACACAGCTCAAATCTTCCTGCAAAACTTCTTTTGCTCCACTGCTTTTGCAACAACCCTTTGTCCAGTTCCTGCTATCCCTTTGTCCTGGTCATTCTTACTCACTAAAATGCACTAAACGTCTCACCAGAACAGACCATGCAAGAGGGAAGGACTTTTAACCTACTTCATTTTGAATATAGCCAACAAAATCTGAAGACAGAATCTAAATTAAACTATTTCTTCTCTGTGTGACATCATATATAAGCAGTTCTTCCAGATGCACAATGACAAATATTTGACAAATGATGTGCTTGAAAAAGACAGTGTGATTTTGCAAATGTATTCAAAGGCAGCCTTTTTTTTTCAACCTGCCTTAGCAGCAAACATAAACAGAATGAAAGTGTCTAGATTTCAGCCAATATTCTGCCATGCAATCTTTCTTTAGGCCATTAAGTGTTTGATTATGACAGATACATACAGGTTGAAAATATTCTTCATCTAGAAGTCATTCTGTGCTACCTTTTCTGTACATTGCTATTGCAGGCAAAGTCTAATGAGTCATAATTTTCTTGAACTGCAGCTTGCTGCCTGTGGTCTAGTATTTCTGTCTTTCCCTTTTGCCTTCATTTTGGCTCTTTCTTCAACGGTTTCACTTTAGTCAGATTAGCAAAAAAGATAAAGCTGTGTTTCAGCTAATAAGCCTCCTGGAGTCCCAGCCAGTTGGCTGAAGGGCTGAGGATGTTGAAAATACATATCCAATTATGATCTGGCTGCAGTCCCCTTTTGGCTAATGTATCAAATGTCAGTTCCAACTGAAAAAAGCACACCCTGTCACTAATGTTGTTTTATACATAGCACAAAGTGTACTCTTGAGAAACAGCCTTGTCTTCCAATACACTGCAAAGCTTTGTCAAAAAGCAGCTAAGGATAATCTATACAAAATGCAAACCTAGACATACAGGAAAAGATTTATGCAAAGTTCTCTACCAAACTAGGTAATATACAGACAAGCATACTAAAAATCATGATTACTTCCATGCCAGGTATTTTACAAGATAAGCAGCAACATGTGCCCCAAAATCACAGATTAGCATCAAAATCAACATCAAGAAATGTTTTCTAATTGCAGAAAAAAACACTAACAGCAAACGCATGCTTCATGTACCAGAAACCAAGGCAAAAGTTCAAGAATATAAAACTATGGACTGGAGGACATGTGGTTAAGGTAAGGAAACTGTCCAGGGAGTACGTATTATTTCATTCCTCTGCTCCCAAGTCTTTCTGTTCCAAGCTATGCTGCTGCACTGAATGCTGAAGAATTAAAGTCTTGTTCCCTCACTAAAGATGCCATGACTGTTTGCTTTTCTGTTGCCTTTCTCCCTTTCTAATTAAAGATTTCTATACTGAACTGGACTTTTGTGTAAGAGAGAGTCAATGTTATTGTTTAATTTTCCAGGATGAAAGACTGCTGGACAGAAAAGATTCTTCCCTCAATTTGTGGATTGTGATTAGTAAACGTTTATTATTTTATGCCTTGGAAAAGAGACAAGTGCTGTGGTTAAAAAAGGTTTGCTTTCCTTTGGTTACTGGCAAAAAAAAAAGATAAAACAACTATAAGCTGAAGCAGGAGAAACAAGAACATGTGAACGCGTTCCAATATTTTAGTCTCAAATCAGTCAGCTATAAATAAATGCATTAAGTATTCAGAGAACTGGGCTCTGTAGTCACTTGTATATCTTATAAGTACAGTTTGCTCTTGCAAATACCAGATCTCATGTACTTTCTTTGTGAGATCCACTAACACTTAGCACAAAAAGTACTTGTACTTCTTTATTCCACAATACATTTATGAGAAATATAGCACATTAACAACAGAAGACTGTCATCACCTAAAAAACCCCAACTTTCTGGCCCTTGTAATTCCTATGCATACTTTCATTTAAAAGGAAAACAAGAATATTGATTAATGTTAAGCAATGGCAATGTCTTCCTCACTCTTGAAAAGACGTTTTATTCACTTAAGCCTACATTGTTTACACCTCCAAGTGATACTAAGGATGCATTACCTAAAAATTCTTGTAGGTTTGTGTTCTACACAGATTTCCATGCGTAAAAAACCGGCTGTGGATCATACACAATCCTTTAAACATCCTGGTTTTTGAAAACCAATTCCTAGGCAAGCTGGACACCCAGCAAGCGCATGGGATGTGAGAGGCAGCTGTGGTAGAGGGCATTGCTAAGAGGAGGGTCACCTAGAGGGAAGGACCAAGCTGCAGGAGCACATTCAGAGGAATGCTGGAGGAGAGCATGTTCTGGGCTGATTATCCTCTCATGCTGTCTCCCAGGCATGCATTTGCATTGCTGCTGGATGCTGAGGGCTTGTTTCCTTCCTTTTCGGTACCCAGATTAACCTTCAGGACACATGCATAGAAATCCCAGAACCTGCCACCCTGCATCTCTCTGGGCATCCTCACACAGGAGGAGAAGTGGTTGGAGGCTTTCTGATATTTGTTTCTGTTGTTATTTCCCTAAAAACTTCTGCTATGTCTTTTTAGAACCATTGGCGATCATTTCAGTACCAGGGGTTAGGCCTGGAAAGGGCAGAGTTTTGTCTCTCTAAAAGGGTTTGAGAAGAGCTTAGCTAGCTAATTATGGTTTCAATTTGTCTTTTTAAAACTAGGCCACTAGGGCCTGGCAAATGGCCTGGAAACATCTATATAGACCTTGTGCTGTCAGCTCAGTTTTATAGATCTCATTTCTGTCTGGCAAGTTTCAGGCTGCCCAGGAAGAAATTTGGCCAGTGTCTTGTTAGTGCAGAGGATATTTTCCAAGTGGGAACAAAGCCAATTTGTCATGAATTTTACTAATGGAGGATGGAATACGCTGGCTGTAGGTTGGAGATGTTTTTCCAAAGTTGAAACCAAAATCCTGAGTACGCGAAAAGGAAAATCATAGAATCATAGAATCATAGAATCATAGAATCATAGAATAGAATCATAGATTGGTTTGGGTTGGAAGGGACTTTAAAGATCATCTAGTTCCAACCTCCCTGCCATGGCCAGGGATATTCCTGTCCCAAAGCAGACAGCATGAGACAGGAACACTTGGTCAGACAACCAGTTTGTTGGTGGCACTTTGTATCAGTACGAGGGAGAGGTATGCATTTTTCTTGCTTCTTTTTCTCATTGAGTTGGCCACACAGGGTCTCTATAAGTGGTGGAAGGAGACTTCAGTAACAGCTTGTCCTTTCAGCAGCTTTTGGCTGACCCTGTTGTGATGGGAACCAGCAGCAGGAGGGTGGGCTGGCAGTGGCTGGGTAAGAGTCTGACTCAAAGACCTCCAAAGCCAGGCCCCTGATGAGCAGCAGCCTGTCCCACAGGTTAGGACCAGCTCTAATGGGAACCACAGTCATGTCTGCACATCTGAGAGCACAGAAGGTGCCACTTTACATCCTTTCTACATTTCTGTAGGCAGGAAATTTGTCTTCCTTCTGGTGATAACACACTATAGTTCCTTAATTTTCCAGTGTACTGCTATAAATTTGCAAGGAATGTATTATGTTCCTCTTGACAATTAGATGAAAAATACGTTGTGCATGTAAGTCACTGCGAGAAAAACTGCTTGTGTTCTCTTTTGGGCACCAATGGGTGTTGTAATTTTCACGACCAAAGCTCTACATATCCATAAAGGAATTGTGTGAGAAATTGTGAGGACTGAGCACCAAGGGGCAAACAGAAATTATGTGTGCAACCTTCCACTGGTGGTGGTCTGTGTTATACACTAACTTGGACACTCAATAATTGAAATAACTGTGAAAATTAAAAAAAATAATTAAACAACCAAGAAACAGAACAAACCTCCAGATTTCCTTATCTGGGATGACACAGATTTGGAATTTGAATTAATTTACAATCCATTATTAAATCCTTGACAAATGTGTTTTAAGGTAGCCCAGAACAAGAATCTGAGCTCCCATCACTGAAAAAAAAAAAAAAAAAATTGAAATGAAGAGGCAATTGAACATTTTTCATCTTTCTGGCTGCAAGTTAAAAGCTGGGTACATCTCAGAGCCCTGCAGGACTGTCTTCAAGCAAACAAACATGGTAAAATACAGGTCTTTGGAAAGATGTGAACTTCCCCATTTAGCTCTTACGACTGCTCATTATTACTAGTATGTTTCTGTGAAAGCTAATAATGACCTATGGAATCAAGTTGCCTAATACTTCCAAGATAATATATTTAGAGACTTTTTGAAGGGGTTTGACATCTTTACTACTCTCCAAAGACCTTGAAAACCTGTAGGTGAAAGAGCCACCTTTCATTTGTTGCATGAAACACCTTTCAGAAGTTGTAAAGAAAAAAACTGCTGCAGTTCACTGTTACCCCCACTCTCGCTTATGTTCTCTGGGAAATAATAAGATAGATTTGAGTGAAAGCACTGAACAAAAGAGAAACAGTAATCACATTTGGATCATGTCCTGGGCCCTTATTCCTATGAATTCATGGATGACAATGTAATGGGGATGAGTCAAAAGGGTTCAATGGAATCAAAAGGAGATGTTACAGAAAGGCCTCTGAGACACTTGCACTGCAGTTTAATGCTGAGGTACAGAAGGTCCGGAAAATCTCCAATACCATTTGCTAGGAAAATATATATATGTGATGTAAGAACAATTATGGTTAGTTAAACAATACTTCTGGAAAATTATGGGTTCCAGTTACGTTCTCCAGGGTACTTTATGACTGAGAAGGGGTCCCAGCATCCCTGCTAAAGATCAAATGAACTCAGTAAGCCTCAGTAAAGTCATATTTATATATGTTTGTAAGGTATATAAAAGACACTTCTTCATTTACTTAGTCAGCCTGAGGACACAAAGGAAGGTATTGTGATGTTATGCTGATCAAGACAACAAGATGCCTCAAGATTAGCAGTGTCTGTAATTCTGTCTGGTGTTCTAGGGTATGTTTAAGTTCTGTGTACTATTTTCAGATGCAATTTTATATATTTGAAGGCTATAATTAAATTTAAAAATAATGAAAAACTTATTTGAATTCAAATTAGATAGAAACCATGCCTTAGCCTTGAGCCTTTTCTTCCTGAATTTTTCTGCTTGTGGGTTTTTGTTGTTGTTTTGAAGAAAGAACAAAAAGACAGTGGAAAAACTCTACATCTGTGTTTTCGCAGTAGCTTTTGGATTTCAAAGGCATTTGGATGGGACAACGATGGTGTCAGAGATCTGATGTCAGAGGCAAAGGGAGAAAGTTTTTAATGTTTTCCTCCTTTAAAGAATGTCTCTGTGGAGGAGAAGGACCCTCTAGTTAGGCAGGTATACAGGCAGTTGGAGAAAGAATCTGATTCCTGATTCTGCCTCAGGCTCCCCACTTAAGCTTGGGTGCACGACTTAGAGTAGATGCTCAGCACTTAGCTGAATCCACACCGCAGATAGGTGTCCCAGCTAAGCTAGTTATTTTGGTCTCCTTTATCATTCAGGCAGACAGACAGGCATCTCCGGAGTATGATTCTACCTATTTTAGGACAGCTGTCCAAGAAAGCAGGAATGAATCATAGTCTGGAGGTACGTGTCTTTCTTCATTGGCTGTAAAGAGAGCCTGGATGACTAGCTCTGATTAGATGCCTAATTTTGGGGTAGGTGGAGTGATCTCAATCTCACTATTAACCTTTCTGCACCTCCTCTCCATCTGTGAAATAGGTCTGAACTTCTGCAGGAACAAGTCCAGGAGAATATCTAGAAACTTCAGATGTGGCAGCCATGAGGGCCACGTGGGCCTCTGAGATGGCCCTAGTGGGAGATGTCTCTAGTATTTAAAATGGGGAACACCCTTCTAATGAATGATAACATCTCAGGTGGGAGGAACTTTCAAAGTGCAACAACTGTCTCTGGAAGAGATGTCTGTGGGAAATGCATCTTTCACACTTGGAGAGAAATATTTCAGACTTCACACACAGCATCCGTATTTCTGTCTAGCAGGTGACTCTTGCATTAGAAATAGAAATTATCTGAAGTAGCTTAACAAACAGTCTACTAAGGAGGAAAGATACCACATTCTGGAAATGGGAGAGGGGTGAAACGACTAACTGCTCAGAAAATGTTCATCTGCAGGAAGATGTTTAGCAACCAGGAGGAAAGGTAAAAGAAATATCAGGCAGAATGATTATCACTGACAAATAAGGAGGAAGTGAGGTGCTGTCCTATGCAACTGATTTAACACCATAACAAGTTGCTGTCCTTTGAAGAGCCATCAAACCTTCTGCACAGCGTACCAGACTAGCAGCCTCCCACTCCCACAAAAGTTCTCAAGGCTTACACACTCCGAGAGCTGTGTTCACAGCAGCAGCCAACAGGGAAGAAATTGAGATGTAGTACCTGGAGAAGACATATACTTGTGTTAAAAGAGGCTGTGCCACAAAGGGTGCTTCTCTCACAGTCACCCATGACAAGATACGATTGTCAAGTGACCCCATCCTCCTGCACACTGCCACTGTATTGGAGATGTGGTTGCATGAACTCCCACTTCCCATGCATATCACAGAAGATCTGAACTCACAGGACGTTCCTGGTACTGTTGCAGACCTTGGGCTCCCTTGTAATTAGTACAAACAAAGTATGGTAGGAGCCAATCCTCCTTTCTTGTAATTGGGAGATGGAAATTGCCCAGGTGACAGAGCTGGCCAGGGATTAATTTGTAAACAGGCTTCCAAGTCTTTTGATTCTCACTCTATATAACTCATGCTGGAGAACATAAGTACTGCCTTTCCTTAATTTTGACTCATGTTTTCACTCCAGTCTATGGATTCTAGTTCTCACCTAAAGTGTTCTGAAATAAAAAAGGTTCTAAAAAATGTCAGCATGAATTAATGCTTCTCTTGCTCTGGCCAAGACATGGATATTGAAGGGCGATTTAACGGCTCACCAGTTCAGGATACCAGAACAGTATCCTGTTCATCAGGTTGGCAGGAATCACATTTAAACGCTGTAGTGGAAGTGCATAGTTCAAGTTTGGTTCCAGTGCATGGTGACAGACAAAGGCCTATGCTAGCTGCAGCATTTGTGTAGCAACAGCTATGCTATTTCTGTCTGCATTGCTTCTGGGAGACTGTTAATCTGTACAGTTGGACTCAATTTGTAAAGTTTACAATGCATTGGGCACTTTTGTTGCAACAGACTCCATGCCAGCATGCATCTTGTTCATTTTATGTTCTGAACATAAGATTTGTCCACATGAGCTTCGCAGTTGGCAGCCACCAGCAGCTGGTTTTCTTTATTCACCAGCTGGCATACTGAATGCACTCAGCTGTAGTTCATTCCCAGGCATGAATACCGATGTGGCTTTAGAAGCTGAGTTTGCATTCAGAATGCTAAATTTTACTAGACCTTGCAGGAGGAAGGGAAAGAAATAACACTTATTTCAGTACTGGTCCAATATGAAGCTGCCTTTTGCAAGAGAATGACAGAAATATTTTAATGTATGTATGGCTGTACTGTGAGGACTTTGAAGTTATCTATGAACTTGTCATTCCTGGGCACAATTTAATCAAAGGCCTATATGTTTATTCAGAAATAACTGTTATTCAGAAATAACTGCCGGAATAACTGTTACTGTATCTGACAAATGATGTCAACATAGTTCACCTTTTTGCATGCTTCTTCCTATCTTTTTCATTTTTTTTTCTATTGCTTTTTTCTCTTACTCTCTTTCTCTTCCTTTTTTTCATTGATGCTTAAATCTTACTGATGCCAGGGCTGACATATGATTCTTCTCAATGTCACCATTGCTCATACATCTGCTTCTCTGCTCCAGTGATTTTATGTGCTCCCAATATGTGTTAACCTCATGCTTTTGGTATATCAGTGTCAGCAGGAGTCAGAAAGGAAAATGTTTAAAAAAAGACATTTTGAGTCACCAACAGATTTAGATGCTTGGAGTTTTAGGCAAAACCTTCAGGTCAAAGATGAATGTTGCACTTTTAGAGTCTTTACAATGCAAGAGGTTTCAATTTTCCTGATTGCAGGTTTTTGGATTTGCATTGCAAGTGTGTAGAGTTGACATATGTGCACACTTCGCTTAGAGCTGCCCTGTATTCAAGATGCAGTTGGAGCTCAGATCCTGTGACTTGGCAGATAGAAATGACGTGGTTTTCCAGAGAAGCAGGTAAAGGTCTTACTCTGCTTTTACCCTGAAACCAGGGTCCAGGCAAAGAGCAAAACAAACTCTATACAACAATAGCAAGGCAACAATCAAAGTGGCAAACGCAAAGCCAAATGAATTCTTGGTATGTTCGGCTCATGCTAGAATTCATGTTTAACTGTTTTCAGAGTATTACTTACCTGCATCCTTGTTTGTTTTTTTTTTTTCATAATATTCATTAAACACAGTTCTCACAATACAACTTTTCATTCCAAGATGGATAAAAAGCTCCAACAAAGACAAAATTCGCATTCAAATACTTCAAATAAGCTCTATGCAAAATGTTGTGGTTCAAACATGAAATGCATAATTAAGAGAGCAGTTGAAATACAGTGTGTAGTCATTGCTCAGGACTAAGTCGTTATATGTGGGGAAGGCACTACAATTCCATTACAAATACTGATTTGTGCTTGTGAATCTGAAAATACTGCAACATACTACTTATAATATTATGCAACTTCATACCGATCAAGATTTCTGAAAAAGTGTCTATTGTGTATATGCCTCTGCTTAAGTATAGCTTAGGCCTGTCTGATATCATGAGAGAAATTAGATATTTAGGAAATAAATTCACTTCCTTTTGCAATACCAGGAGGAATTACAAGAATTACAGCAGGCACTGTATGTTTCAGGACATTGTCTATCTGTGTAGAAAGATGCTGACTCAAAGAAGAACATTGTTTTCTTTCCTTTTTCATAACTCAAGTCTCTCCAGATGGATCAGGTTATTTCATATACAGCTTTTTTCTCAAAGGAACTAGCTTCTAATGAACTGGGATGAACTAATCCCACTCACAGCCTGAAGTAAGATTAGCCAATCCATGTCACAGGGAAGTACCATGTTATTCTCATTGTGTGTCTTGTCTCATATTCTGCACCTTGGTGAACTGTGTTCAAACCCTAAAGATAAAGTCAGTTGTAGCCTGCATCTGCTGATGAGTAGCCAGAGCAAGCAAAGCACATCTGTGAGATTTCCAGCCATGGAGACTTTGCAGGAACAAATAGAATCTTGTTTTCACTAGTGTGTGGTCCTGAAAAGGGTTCAGTCTCAATACAGGGAACAAGTGAAGTTTCCCTGCCGTGTGGGTCATGACATAGACAGCAGTGAATTTCTCCAGTCTGAAAAACAACAGATAGATAGACAAGCTACAATCCTCAAAGAAGGTGGTCTTTCACGATGTTTCACTCAGCCTGACTTCCCTTCTTTACCATCACCAGCAACTCTTTTTTGATTATCTCATTTGAAAGTCTTGGACATTGTAGCAGAGAATGAGAAGGACATACGTTGTCTATATTTTGTTAGCTGTTACCATGCCAATCAGCAGACTACTCTTAACAGCAGTCAAGATGCAGATTTGACTATATCAAATTTACCAAATTTTCATCCCTCCTTAAACTAACCCAGATCTACCCCTTTACATAGACACACAGCTTTTGTCTTACCAACCGGACTAAAAGGTGTAAAGCAAGGCAGCCAGAAAAAGCTTGATGAGAGCAGGAAAGAAAATGACAGAACAGCACATACTGACAGAAAAACCAGGAGATGAGTGTGTCAAGACAGCTGATGGAGAAGTGACATGGCCTCATGAAAGTACTGAGCATACCAGTAACATTGCTGGTAGTCCTTTTTCTCTTTAAATTTGCATGGAGGAGGTCATACAAATAAGCAAACACATAGGCTGACCAAACATAGAATTAGTACCATTAGAATTTCCTGGTTTTGCATACAAATGCAAGTCAGAGTTCTTCTGCTTCTGCAGCATTTCAAATAATAATATCAGAACTGATTTCTGTGCCAAAACTGGTACAGTTCTATTCACACATTGAAATGCTTTAAATAAGTGCATCCCCTTTCACTTCAGGGTGAAACAGTTTTATAAATGGCAGAATGGCACATGCAGAAACACCTAGAGACTGGAATAGATCTGTGGAGTTCATTTAGTCCTTCCCCCAGCCCAAAAGGCATAAGCAATTACACTTTCATAATTTCTGACAGGTGCTTGTCAAACCTGTTCTTGGAAAGTTCTTGCAGATGGGACCTCATGACCTTCCTAGGAAATGCAGTGCCCTGCATGCCTCTCCTTACAGGTAGAGAAAAGAAGGTGCCACTCTCAACCTTAACCTCCTTTGCTGCAGTTTAAGGCTTTCACTTCCTGTGCTCTTTCCAAGAGATACAGAGATCGGTTTACTGGCAACTGCAGAGCAGTAATCTTTTATAGAATAGTTGGTGGCAGTAATCTTGTGTTATCTGCAGCATAAGCCAACTTTAAATGAATGTTTAACACCATGTTTATCCTTAGTCATGACTTCTTTTCTTATTTTCCTATCTAACACCATAGGTGATTTAGAGAGTAGTACTCACAAAACGTATAGAAAATGTGCAGTGGAAAATTCATAAAGCACCGAGACCAGGAGATATCCTTTGACATAGGTCTGTCCCCTGCTACCTAGCTGTGTAGAGGCTGGTCTGGAAAATTCCTTAACAAACACTTGTCTGTGAGAAGGGTGAGGCTTGACTGCTGCTTTAGCAGTAGAGGATTCCTGAAAAACCAGTTCTTTGACTAAACAAGTCAGATGAAAATTATATTGCTGTATTGCTGCCCAGGCTAATAGTGTGTCTATATGTGAAGAATTCTGTTCATTATCAGAAGATAAAATCATGATACTGATTATTACTTGGTTATTGTGAAATATACCATGAGGCATTTTATGGGAATTCTAGGCTAAATGGAATGCATAAAGCCTTTTGAAGAAACAGTAGAAAGGTGCAACACAGATTTTTTTGGTGTTGTTACTAGGGAAGTTTACTCCTTAAGTGCAGCTACACAAGCAGGGCCAAGCTCTCTTCACACATTAAAAGTAAAGGGTTGAGAAGCCCTGTAAGTATACATTTTGTCTGTCATCTTGCAATCCAAGCCAGACTCCACAAAAGAAAATATACTCTTAAAAAGTCACCTACTTATTAAATGCAACTGGGAAAGAGAGATGGCATGTAAACAGCAATACAGCAGAGCTGGGAAGTGAGCAAAAAAAAATCTGCTCTGACTGGAAGCATAAATCAAGTGCAATGTAACAAAGATTCTCTGCAAGTATTGTTTATGGCTGCAGGCTCCAGAGAGCCAAAACCAGTGTGTGCTTGGCTCAAGAACACTCCATAGAAGTTCGTCAGCCTTGTTCAGTGCCTTGCTGGGATCCTTGCCCCAAGACTCACATACTTGAATCTTTCCATTTGAAGGGAAAGATAGCAACAGAAAAGTAGTTCAACATGAGTGAGGAAGGCGCAAAGATAAATACGTTCTGCTGGTATTTCCTTCATTGCTTCTGGGTTAAAACTCTTTCATGTTTTTATGGATGGTCTGGATGCAGGAATTCAATGTACATTAAGTAAGTTTGCCAGTGATACTAAACTAGAGGGAGCTGTGGACTGCCTCAAGACAGAAAGGCCCTACAGAGACATCTGCACAGACTGGAAGGTTGGGCAATCACCAACCACATGAAATTTGACAAAAGCAACTGCTGGGTTCTCCACTTGGCAAAAGGTAATCCTGTTGTATGTACAACTTGGGACAAGAAGCTGGAGAGATGCTCTGCAGAAAGAGATCTAGAGATTCAAATCGATGGCAAATTGAGTGTGAGTCAGTGGTATGCCCTTTCAGCCAAAAGGACCAGCCATGTCCTGCAATGCACCAGGCACAGCACAGCCAGCCTGTTGAGGGAGGTGGTTGTCCCACTCTGCACTGCACTGGTGCAGACCCACGTCGAGGACTGTGTGCAGTTGTGGGCACTTCAATATAAGAAGGACATCAAACTATTATGGTGGGACCAGTGGAGGCCAACCAAGACAGTGAAAAGTCTCAAAGGCAAGGAGAAGCAGCTGAGGTCACTTGATTTGCTCAGCTTGGAGAAGAGGAGGTTGAGGCAGCCTACACTTTCATCAAGGGGAGCAGTGCAGGGAGAGGTGCTGATGTCCTGTCTCTGGTCACCAGCAATAGGACACGAGGAGATGGAATGAAGCTGTGTCAGGGGCAGTTCAGACTGGGCATTAGGAAAACGTTCTTGATGGAGAGGGTTATCAGTCACTGAAGCAGGCTCTCCAGGGAAGCAATCACAACAGCAAGCCTGTCAGAGATCAAGAAGCATCTGGACAATGATCTTAGTCATATGGTTTAGTTTTAAGTAGCCCTGCTAGAAGCAGTAGGTTGGACTTGATGATCCCTATATGTCCCTTCCTACCTGAGACATAACATGATTTTATGGGGTCTTTTTTCAAGCAAAAGGAGTTTAAAATTATTCAGTAGGACATCTAAGCCCCAGTGTGAAGGGAGCTGAATTCAAAAAGCCTAACAATTTCCCACAGTGGAAAAGCCAAGTTCAAGGAGCTCTATGGTGATAATAAAAATGTGATGCCTCTTCTATTCCTTTGGGAATAGATGCTTCTTCTATTCGCTCCAACTTCCTTTGCAAATGTGTTGTACCAGACTGATGAATTATAGAGGGCATTACTTCAACCAAAGAGGTCACTTTATTTGCCACAGACAAGGTGCTTGCAGATACTTCCCACTATCCTGAATACAAATTTTTCCTTAATTAATTAACTGCAAATGGGGATTTACCACATCTTTCACAAAAAAAAAAAAAAAAAAAAGGTGCCACTCTTTGCTTTGTTGGAGGTGGTTTAGAGTTGAGAAACAAATATTGTTCCCAAGGCTTAAAGCTGTGGCTTTGCTTCGACTCCCTGTCTGTAGTAATATTACCGCTCAGTTCACTGCTGAGGGATTGCTGCTCTTTTGAGTCATGTGCTGGTCATACTGTTTGGATGTGTAAGTCGTCTCTGAAACTCACTCTCAAACACATGTTCCAATACCGTTGGTCAATGAATGTTAGGCTTAAGCATATTTCAGTATGAAGCCACATTTCATGAAAGCCGTGGTTCACAGGAAGTGTCTACTTCCTCCAACAAATCTTGTTAATTTCTGTTCAAATGAGTGTCCTAAAGTCAAAAATATTTTGGTCCACAGATTCAAGTGTCAGATATTTTGCTCAGAAATCTGACAATGAAAAATTGCTCTCGCTGATTTTTTTTTTCAACCAAAACAGCTTCTGAGGGGCTTCAGTGCAGATGCAACCTGTGTTCCAGCCCTGCCTCTGATACAGAAAAGTCAATATCGATGATGTATGAAAGTGTATGAAAGTGTATGATGTATGAAAGTGTATGAAAAGCAAGGTCAAGACCAGGCACAAGTCACAAAAATGTTTTGCTCCCTAAAATATGGACTAATGGGACCTCTTCAATGGTGACAAGGAAGAGGACGGTTACGTTCACATCTTCATCAATGCAGTTGCTTTAATGCCATGCACAGATGGGGAATGGGGTTTGGAGAAACCAATCCCTCCCTGAGAAACTGCTCTGTGACTATTCCAGGACACAAGGGGTTTGTCTTCAAATGTCACCACATCTGGCCATGGAGGTTACCCTGGCAGGTGTAACTCAAGGGACACTTCCATCAGCAAGCAAACCTTGCAGGTGCAGTGGTAGCAGGAGAGGTTCTAGTGCTGGCTGCATGTGGGGCAGGTCTGAATGAGGCACCATGCCTTCCTCCTTTCATCAAAAGCCTTCCCATTTTCTGTGCAGGATGCTGGTCTGCAGCTTTCTAGCTATAGAATCCTTGGGGTGACTAGTCACCCCAACTATGCCTTTCAGTGCCTTTGTCTAACGTGACAGTTGCCTTTCAGATGGAACAATCTAATGCACTACCCAGGTGGCTACTGATCCCCACCTCCTCTGTGGCTTCAGATTCATTTGCCACTAGTGAAAAAAACACAATGGTGCACACTTTATTAAAGAGGACAAAAGAAGAAAACTAGTCAAAGTAGAAACCAAGCCTAAAAGTGCAATCTATAAACTAAGCTCCTACACATATTTCAGTTTCAGCACACAGAAATTAATTAAAGTCTGCTCTGAGTGTGTGGGGCTTTCACCACTCAGTTTAATACAATTATAAATCCTTCCCCCATTCAAAAGTCTGTGTCTCACAAAACACTCCTGGATGGTTTCCGTTACTTCAGTGTGACAAACCCTTGGAAACTGCATCACTTGTCACTAACTGACCAGCGCATCCTTATAGATGCTTCCTGTCTTCCTGGGTTTTGGAGCTTCAGAGCTACAGTTTAGGAAGAAGAAATAATCTGGAATAAAACTAGGTATTTCCTAATCCATGACATGTTTGGGATTGTTATCCTAGCTGCATTTAAATAGCATTACTTGTTCATCAGGAATATAAAAATGTGCTGTGGTTTGCCACCTACTTGGGAATTAGATGCTTTTGTATTTTTGTTTGTTTTTTTCTCTTCTTATCCTGATATAATGAGGAATAGGTTTCTTCCTCATTAACTTCACAATGATTTCAAACACATGATCATGGTTTATTTTTTATGGTAGTAAATTAGTTCCTTTATATACATTTGCAAAAAACATGATTTGGAAATTGGAAATAATTCATAACAGATATTAAATAATCTCACAACTGTTCTGTGAACATGTGAGCAAGCAGCTGTATGGAATTGGTCCACAAATCTATTTAGTCCAATGATCTGTTTCTAGCAGTACTGGATGCTTATAAAAGTATAAACAATGCAGTACCTGTCCCTAGTATCTGACATCTTAAAGATTTCCTGAGATTAAGATTACATGGTCTTTGCTTCATGTCTTCTTTGTCTAACCGTTTTTTACTCTGTTTATGGGTTTTGGCAGCTTATCCCCTGACAATGAGTTTCAGGGTTAGACACTGCTCTCTGAAAGGGGATTTGCTCGGTGGGTTTTATTCTTCCTTTGTGCCACTTAGTATTTGTGCTATGAACCACAGTGAATTAAGTCCATATTGGGACCAGTGCTGTTTAATATCTTCACCAATGACATAGGCAGTGAGATCAAGTGCACCCTCAGCAAGTTTGCAGACAATACCAGGCTGAGTCATGCAGTTGCCACACCAGAAGAATGGGATGTCATCCAGAGGGACCTGGACAAGCTGGAGAACTGGGCCTGTGAAAACCTCATGAGGTTCAACAAGGACAAGTGCAAGGTCCTACTTCTGAGTCGGGGGGGATCCACGGTTTCAATAAGGATGGGGGATGATGTGATTTAGAGCAGCCCTGTAGAGAAGGACTTGGGGGTGCTGACTGATGAGAAGTGTGACATGAGTCAGCAATGTGCGCCGGCAGCCCAGAAGGCCAAATGTATGCTGGGCTGCATCAAAAGAAGCATGGCCAGCAGGTCAAGGGAGGTGATTCTCTTCCCCTACTATGCTCTCATGAGACCCCACCTGGAGTATTGTGTCCAGTTCTGGAATCTCTATCTTAAGAAGAATATGGAACTTCTGGAGCTGTTCTCCTGTAGGAGGACAGGCTGAGAGAGTTGGGGATGTTCCACATGGAGATGAGAAGGCTCCAAGAAGACATTATAGTTGCCTTCCAGTAGCTGATGGGGATATACAAGAAAGCTGAGGTGGGACATTTTACAAGGACATGTAGTGATAAGATGAAGCAGAATGGCTATAAATGTGGGGGGGGGCATATTTAGATTAGGCATTAGGAAGAAATTCTTCACGATGAGGGTGGGAAGGCACTGGAACTTGTTGCCCAGGAATGTTGTGGATGTCCCCACCCTAGAAGCATTCAAGGCCGGTTTGGATGAGGTCTTGAACAGCCTGGTGTAGCTGGAGGTGTCCCTATATGTGGCAGGGGGGTTGGAACTGGATGATCTTTACAGTCCCTTGCAACCCAAACCATTCTATGATTCTACAGTTCCATGGTAAATGATCCCTACTTTTCTTATCTGCTATTTCAGAGGCCTCTGCCATGTCGCCTCTGTGTTGTTTCTTTTCCAAGCTGAAAATCCCTTCTTTTAACCTCTTTTTATGTGCAACCCATTCCTTATCTCTGACCACCTCCTTGTCCCTGCTTTGTGCTAACTCCAAAGAGCGAAGGAACTCCCCTCCTTGGTTTGTATTACTGTACTCCTTTCTGTTGCTCTAATAATTCATCTGGTGCAAAGGCGCAGACAGTCAGGCTGAGTGTTGTGCCAGGAGAGCAGGCTGCACCATTGTGCCCAGCCTGTCCCAGTTCAAATAAAGCTCCTTTCCAGATGGACCTGGGGGGCTGGGTGTGCATATGGTTCTAAGCAGGCGGGACAGCTGGCTGCTGGAAAAGGCCATTGCTGAGGCATATGCTCTTTTGATGTCCTTTCACGCTTTGTGGATCCAAGATGGTGAGGGACCACATCTGCTGTGCAGAAGCCCAGCATCTCCACGATGTGCTTGTGGCACCTACAGCTGTGGGGAGCTGCAGACGTTAGAGTAGCATGGGGTCAGAAGGACCCCTCCATGGCAGCATCCATTTCACTCCATCCCAGGCTCCTGTTGCAGTCACGGATGGCAGAACACTGTGGCGCCACATGCCATCTCTGGTTTTCTGGAAGTCCTCCAGTCTGCCAGAAAGCTATGGAAGCCCTGCTTGCTCCCTGCAGCAACCTGCCCATCCCTCGGAGGTGAACAGACAGAAGACAGGTGCTGACATAGTCTCAGAGGAGGAAAAGTTTCAGAACAACCTGATGCAGCTACCTAGCAAAGGAATAAATGCACATTGAAAGCTGGGGAAACTGCTGCTGGGTGCATCTCTGCCTCCTTGGCTCCAGCCTCAGCATTGTCCACCATCAGGGACAGCAAGGCAGGGCATGGGACAGCATCTCTGGTACTCAGGGGTTTCTCTGTGTGGCTTCTCAGTCCCAGAGTATGCCATGCTGCCTGACCTGAGGGTAGGTGTTTTCTATTCTCAGTCTGTTTCTATGACAGACAAGACCTGAAATTCCTTCATGCATATCTCTGCTGCCCTCCAGGCAGGTTCCAAGGTTGGCTGGCTGCTCCTGCTCAGACAGCATCACCACTCAGTCCTGCATCATGCTGCAGTATTGTCTTAGCCACATTAAGGCTGTGGCCAAAGCTGGACTGGGGGCAGCAGTAACACCCTCACAGCCTCCTTGCTATATTACAAGTCAAGATTTTAAGAACTTGTTTTGTCTTGTCCCACAATTAGTACAGGGTAGTGCAGCCTGCACCAAGTATTCCTTTCTCTATTTTTCATGACATTAATACATAAAACAGAACAGAGAAAATAGACTGGGCTTTTCAGAGCTGAAACACAGAAAGTCTTGAAATGTTTTTGAAAAGAAACAATGTAAGTCAACTTTATATGTCTGTAATTTTCAAATTATTTACTGAAGTCCAAGCTACAAAGTCACCAAGATAAGCAAGCCCTGCAAATCTAGTCTCCCATCTCACTCTGAAGGAACCAAGACACAAACAGCTATAGTTAACTAATGACAAACAGCATTTCAGTGTTGCTAGAAGATGCAAAAAAAGGTGAGCCTAAGAAAAAAAAAATCTTTTACAAAACCAATGTTGAGAATGAGACCCATTACTTGCCAGCTGCTTTTTTTTAACTCATAATGTGATGCAGGAGCAAACATATTAAAGATTTTTTAAATTTCTCTTAAAAGTAGCAGGAAAATATATTCAGCAAAGCACGAGCTAGAAAATACGAGATTAAAAGCAATTTCTAACTGAGGATCCTTGTTCTATATAAAGCAGCACTTTCATTATTATTCATATGAAACCTTGTGACAATCAAGCTGGTCTGAACACAATAGCATGCCAAGTGGCTTGACATTTTAATTCATAAATACATACATATTTTTTTTTTAAAAAAGTCCTACTGAGCAGCCAGGAAGTGTCCTTTGTAGTTCTAAACACAAACACATTTATGAGCTGAAAGTGTGTTTCAGATTGTATTACAAAGCAGGATTCCATATGGCAGCTGAGGTCCAGAGCTGGGATGACTCAGGAAATTCAGAAGATGAAAAGATCATCACAGTTTATCGAACAGGTTTGACAGTTCGTGAAGCACCCTCAGCTTCAAGGGCTGAACAGGCAGACTTACTAGCAGGCAGAGCTGGAGACACGTTTTGCAGCTGGAAGTCATGACTACATTTCTCAAAGACTGGCTTTTTAGTAGGTAAGCATATACTACAATCCAGCTCCTATTAAAGTTTCTGAATGTGGTATTTAGTATGGGTAAATAGACAACAGGACATCTGATTGATAACAGCTGAAAATCTCCCTGTAGAAAGCAGGTAATTAAAAAGGCCAGAAAATGGTCATGAGGCAGATATTTTTATGAGAGTTAGGAGGCTGGAAGTAATTTTTTGAACAGAATATTTTTAGGCGATAAAAAAGGTAGTAAACTCACCTGCTCCACATATATGGTAAATAGAGGAACACAACACTGCCCTAACTAGAGATTACTTGTATTTACTCTAGACTATAGTTCTACTTTGACAGTTGTTTTCCTGCCTTTGCTTGCTCACTGAAGCAAAAGCTGGCTTCTATGCAAACCACTTGCAGTCGCAGCATGTGGTTGAGGCTGTGCCTCCCTCTGAAAGCCCTTTATGGTGTGTGGGACTTTAGCCCTTGAAAAGGCAACTGTACAGTCCAAGGGGAGAGTCCCACCTGCTTCAGGGGGAGAGAAGTCATTTCCAGAGATGCCCACTTCTGCCCACAGTAGCATCTCATCCTGTGCTCCCCAATAGTCATAAATGACTGCCACTGATGAATGAGGAGGCTCCAGCTTTATATTGGAAAAAACATTCTGCTCATTCTTGTGAATTTCTCTTTTTATGGTGATTTGGAATGAAAAAAATTCTTTCAAAACTTGAAGAATATAATACTACGCATTAGGGACGTTTGTTTTCCCGAAGAAGCTCTCATGTCTGCCTCTTCTTTCACAGCAGCCCCTATGCCCAAAAGATGCCCCGGAGCCAGGTTGCTCTGTGAGGTTAAGAGGCAATCATCTTTTATATAAAGGCTGGACAATAGGATCTAAAAGCAATCAGCCTTTATAAACATGTCTAAATGTAGCCAGAAAGACATGTCATCCTACCAAGAAAAACAGCAAACAAAGGCAGGTCTGTGAAAAGTGTGTTTGACTGCAGGCCTATTCATCACTGTCCTCAGATCGCTAGTGAGCCATGACAAGGATCAGTCTGAACTTGAGTGAGGTCGTCGGGTATTTTTGCAGCATAACTATGGGTTGCATTACCTTTCCCATGCCGCATCCGGGACAAAGACTTCTCTGTGAAAGAGGAAAAAGTTTCCTCTGGCCGTCTCTGCAAGTCCTCATTTCCTACAGGCCATCAACACATGACCCCTCTACCTGTCCCATTTCCCAGCAGCCTGTTATCCTGAGCCAGGCTGGCTTTCTGCCCTGCTCAGCACAGGTACACAGGTACAGTGTGCCCTCCGTGGCACCTGAAAGATGGTTGTGAAAGCCTACTAAGTCAGTCATGGTGA
This sequence comes from Cuculus canorus, assembly GCF_017976375.1. Taxonomy (NCBI): domain Eukaryota; kingdom Metazoa; phylum Chordata; class Aves; order Cuculiformes; family Cuculidae; genus Cuculus; species Cuculus canorus. The sequence continues at coordinate 13,070,173 of NC_071441.1, forward strand.
GCTGTGCCTTGGGCTGGTACATTGGGCAACACCATCCCCAGCTCTAGGCACGGCGAGTGTGGTACACCACGGCCGTGGGAACAGCAGCTCCCCTAGCCTTGCAAGAGCTGCAGTGGCAGACAGCAGCCGTCCTGTGTCCTTCCCACTGTGGCATTGGTCTTGCCATTTTCTGCACCACATGGGAGTGGGTGGGGCAAGGTGGCTGAGCTCCATAGGTGGTGGCATCAGCTCAGCAGGCAGGCTTTGAAGGGAGAACAGAAAATGCTTCAGCAAACAAAGGCAAATCATGTACAGTTTAGCAGAGCAAATGAACAAACAAAAGAGCACAGATATAAGGACTTACGCCCTCTCAGGGGACCAGGAGATGAATGCAGAGGGAGGGGCAGAGGCAAAGCCCGAGAGCCTGTAGAATGCCTGAGCCAAGGCAAAGCAGAAGAAAAGGAACCACTAGCCCACTCAAGCAGGGTCAAGCACCCAATTCAAGCCTTAAGGATTAAAAAGGGAGCTCTCGGGAAGCTGTTTTAAGCTCAGGCTCTAGCATGCCAGAAAAACATAACATATGGCCCTCAGTCAAGGGAAGGAGTGGCTGAGTGACAGTCTGAAACAGGATAGAGCCACTGTGCCTGCACCGTTCGCAGTGTACCCCAGAAGCTTCCTCTGCCAAGATAGTTTGACCAGCAGAGATGTGTGACAACGAGTGCTTGCTGTGGGGACTCCAGATGGGGATGGCAATAGCTTGAGCTTCGATAGTATTTTAAAATATCTCTATTTTTACAGTGTGTACAAAGATCTGCTGATGTGAAGGCCTTGATTTTTTAAGATTAAAACTAAGCTTTAAGATTAAGTATAATATATGTCTCGGTGAGATTCTGATGCCAAAACACACAGGAAATTAATAGACTGTAACTGAAGAGTCCAAACTGAGTCTATGAGGAAGAAAGGAAAATGTACTTTGCTTCCTCTCATTTTCACAGTTGTTGCTTTATTTCATATTGCTTTTGGCCTCTTAGCTGGCAATCAAGGTATCCAAAAACCATTCTTGATTCTTTATTCAGTTCCACAATTTTTGTGTGCATTGCATCATCCTCTGCTTTGAATTCTCTTTCCAGTGAGATGTGATTAGCAGAATTCCTTGTGAGCTTTATTTTATATAGCTAAGCTTGGAAGGGAAGACAGCCTTGAGTATGCAAACTCTCATGGAAATGTGTGGCTGGTCAAAGAGAAAGACAGAAGCAAGACCTAAGTTCAAAGAGGATAGAGTTGCCACCTTCCAACAGCCTTTTCCTCTTGTCTTGTGAGGGTATTTACACGAAAAAAAAAGGCAGAAAAAAAAAAAAACCAAGGGAAGGGAGCAACAATGTGGAAGAAGTAGGCTCAAAAGTAGGAGCTTTTGATAGAATTAGGAAGCTTAGACAGACATCTTGCAGCCTTCAGCATGCCAAGAGCTATGTGTGCCCCTGTGAGTGTATAATGCCTGGAAATCACAGCGAGTGTTTGTATCTCTTCCAGCTTTCTGTTTGGACCAGCCCACTGAATACTTTCCATATCCTTTCCAGTTCTGCATTCCTGCCTGGGGCTGGGGGACACACTTTCACATCACTTTGTGAGAGGGAGAAAAAGATGAGGGGAACCTGGTCCCAAATTTATCATTGTCCCTTTGTATGTCATAGATGGAGTAGAATATAATTTCAATGAGCTGTTCTTCTCACGTGTTTTTTGTTTTACCCTTTTCCTTTCTTGTTTTCTGGTTGAACCAGATCCATGTCTTCAGCTGAAATAAATCCACAGAGCTCTCTGACTGCAATAAAGCTTCCAAAATGCCTATATGTATCACCAGGCTCTTAATTGCCACCTTTACGGTGCACTGTTTCCCCAAGATATGCAGACTGCGCTCTACAGAGTCATTCTGCATGGGAAAGCACCGATGAGGATCTTGGCAATCACTGCAGTGTTTTTTGTTTAACTGCAGCCTGGAGGTTATAATTACAAAGTTTTAATGTAACAATATATAGAGAATATTATATAATAACAGTGTGACAAAGTGTAGGCAAAGCAACAGCAGAGAAAAGACTGTGTGAGGAGGGGTGAAAGGTCCACGTGCTGGGGCTATAGAGTTTGTGCAGACAAAGTCATGGACAATGTTCGGTTCCCTTCACCTGCTACAAGTGCTTCTTCTGCACAGCGCGACCACGAAGCCATTGCCAAGACCTGCCAGTGATCAGGATCTTGGCACAAACTGAGTCAAAAGCAGATAAGGCCTAAAAAAACCCACAGTGATGGTGCAAGGGAAATTTTTGTCTGCTTAGGGAACACCAATGTCATTCTGAACCCCCTGTCCTGTGGCTGGAGGGTGCTGGGGCAGGAAGGGTGGGTGCAAACCATACAGGTCATGACAGCCTACGTCTAGGTCTCATCTGCTCCAGGAGCTGCCTTTTAGCTCCTAATGTCTGAGAAATTTGCAGTCTGTGGATGTTCTCTTTAGGTTTTCTTCAAGAGGTTTCTCCTCAAATCAAGATTAGAAGCTGCTATATCATCTTCATTCCTCTTAGATTCAACAAGATGAATTGATTCCTTACAATCTGCGATGCAGATACAATCTGAAAAATTACATGATTACTACTCTTGTCTTTTTCATCAAATTAGAATTAGCTTCTAGCATTTTTATTTTATTTTATTTTATTTTATTTTACTTCTAAAATCTTATTTAATCTTAGTAATTTTATTTTTTGCCCGTGCATAGCATTAATCTGTATTGAATATAGCAAGGATGTTAGCTAGTTTTCCATTTTTCTTTCCATTTTCCTTTCAGTAGACACACAGTGCTCAGCAGGAAGCTGTGACCAGTGTAATCACTGCTGCAGATGGAGGGGTGTCCCCAAAAAGGGATCAAAGAGAGAATTCCTGTCATGGCAATCATTAGCACAGGAAGTCTGGACGGCTGAGATGGTGGAGTATTTTGAAACCAGATTAGGAAAGAGATGCAGCTTTTTACATCAATGCCCATGTCTGAGTGCTAATTATGGGGAGGAAAGACTGGTGGGAGAGTGCTGGCCACATATAGGAAACAGAGAAGTCCTCCTTTTTTCCTCTAGTCTGGGAGGACATCTCTTGTTGCAAGGCTTGTTTTGGTTTTTAATCATTAGAACATCATAGACATGTCTCCTGGCACAGTGTTTTCCAGCATCTTCTGGACGTTCAAATCCTTTCTTTCCAAGTTTACCTTTCCCTGTGCTCACGAAAGAAACAGAAACCCCCCAAAATATCACAGTGCAAACTTAACCTTCTGTGACGAGCCACATCTGTCTGCTGTCTGAACAGCTGTCTGTTACATTTTACATGAAGTCTATATACTAATCCACTTAGGCATTTATCTACAAAATACCCACGTTTGATGGTATTCTCCCAGTTTGCCTTTTGCATTAAGGCTATTCAATTGAATTTATTCTTATCACAGACACCTTAAAACCTGACCTTACAGGAAAGAAAGGACATAGCCATAAGCAGAGAGCATAGACTGGAATAGTAACTAGCAGGTAAGTTATTTCTTGTAGAAATTATACCCCTTCAGTGTGCAGAAAGGCAGCATAAAATGCACACTGCCTGCATATTTGCAAAAGACGGGCATCCAAATCTTCATCCAAAGCCAGGTCAAAGGTGAATCTCACAAATCTAAATCCAAAGCCGGATTTGCACAGCTCTAAATTTAATTCACTACACCAGCAAATGCTCTCAAGAGCTCAGACATCTTGAATGCACTGCCGTAGATTTGAACTCCAGGGCACCAGACTGCTTTTCCCACACAGCTCTGCAGCAACTGTAAATCATGAGTCTGTGATGAAGTTGTGCGTCTTTGTCATTTTTTATAACTATTGAGTTATTCTTTCTGAGGGAGAGTCTTTGTGATGCTGTTCATCATACTAAAGAGATTCACATTTATGTGGCTATGTAACAGCCTATGAAGGTGGTAAAGAGAGGTCAATAAATGCTCCCAAAGCTGAACCAGAAGGAGAATATGCCTAGCACACAGGAAGTTTGGATAACCAAGCTACAGCACAGGAACCAAATGTATGTGGAGCTTTTGCCAGACAGACAGACACTGGAAGAAAAATACTGAATGATTTATCTAGTTCTTGTGTTCCTCTACTGTTTGGTTAAAATCTTTTGCTTCTAACAGTTTCTGCTGCTGTCACAAATCTTCAAGAATTTCTTAAATGAGAGGACTAGATGATTCAGGAGATTAGTAATGGGTTATGGAGCCTTTCACCTTGTAGGTCACTGGCTTAAATATAGCTTGTTGCTATCCAGCTGCTAAACTTTGCCTTGAATTTTCACAAGCAAAACCCAAGCATCTGGCAGCACCATGCACCAGTTACACTTTGCTGAGTGCACTATTCCTCTGCACATGTACAGAGGCAATGGGACCCCAAGTAAGATGATTGCAGCTGCAGGCAGAAGTGTGATGCACAGAGGAGGACACGAGCATGCATTTTTGGTGTGGGAAAGATGGAAAAAGACCATGTATGAAAACCTTGGACTGCTCAAGAAGCAGAAAGTCCACAGCTCACATACTGGGAGATATTGCTATGGAAGCTGGTAAACAAAGGAATTGCAGTCTCTTAGGGTAGCACAGAAATGTTGCCTTACTTTTACCATAGAATGCTGTATTCAGTAGGGGTGGTCATTCCCCAGGGCTCAGTACTGGGTCCAGCCCTGTTCAATGTCTTTATCAATGACCTGGATGAAGTCATTGAGTGCACCCTTAGCAAGTTTGTGCATGACACTAAGCTGGGTGGAAGTGTGGATCTGCTGGAGGGTAGGGAGGCTCTGCAAAGGGATCTGAACAGGCTGGACCGCTGGGCTGAGACCAATGGCGTGAGGTTTAACAAGGCCAAATGCCAGGTCCTGCACTTGGGGCACAACAACCCTATGCAGTGCTACAGACTAGGAGAAGTCTGGCTAGAAAGCTGCACGGAGGAGAAGGACCTGGGGGTGTTGGTTGACAGCCAACTGAACATGAGCCAGCAGTGTGCCCAGGTGGCCAAGAAGGCCAATGGCATCTTGGCTTGTATCAGAAACGGCGTGACTAGCAGGTCCAGGGAGGTTATTCTCCCTCTGTACTCGGCACTGGTGAGGCCGCACCTTGAGTACTGTGTTCAGTTCTGGGCCCCTCACCACAAGAAGGATGTTGAGGCTCTGGAGAATGTCCAGAGAAGAGCAACAAAGCTGGTGAGGGGGCTGGAGAACAAGGGCTACGAGGAGCGGCTGAGAGAGCTGGGGTTGTTTAGCCTGGAGAAGAGGAGGCTGAGGGGAGACATTATTGCTCTCTACAACTATCTGAAAGGAGGTTGTGGAGAGGAGGGAGCTGGCCTCTTCTCCCAAGTGACAGGGGACAGGACAAGGGGGAATGGCCTCAAGCTCCGCCAGGGGAGGTTCAGGCTGGACATCAGGAAAAAATTTTTCACAGAAAGGGTGATTGGGCACTGGCAGAGGCTGCCCAGGGAGGTGGTTGATTCACCTTCCCTGGAGGTGTTTAAAGGATGGGTGGATGAGGTGCTTAGGGACATGGTTTAGGGATTGATAGGAATGGTTGGACTTGATGATCCAGTGGGTCCTTTCCAACCTAGTAATTCTATGATTCTATGATTCTTTCCCATGACAGTTTTTAAACTGTATCTGAACTGGTTTTTTCATGCAAATTGTCAGACTTCTAAATGGGATGGGAAATGCCAAAATAGCTGGTGCCCAAATAGCAAAATATTTTCTTCAAATTTTCAAACTAAATGGAACTTTTCAGATTATCTGAGCCAAAACATCTCTGCTTTATTTTTATATTTCTTTTAATCTGTGATGTCTAGCAAGTGAGCCCTGACTGCTCCACATTAGTATGCATGGTTCTTCCCAAAGGCTGAAAATTCTCTTAGCACAAGCCTGGCCACAGAATAAACACAGTCCAAGATGCATCTTGGCCTTTGACATTATTTCACTCCTCAGTCATCACCCAGAAGGGGAAAACCCATCCCAAGCCTCCCCTCCCCTCACACCAGCCTTAGCACCTGCAGGAGAGAAGAGATGTAGCTGTGACTTTGGCCTTTGCTAGTATCTCCATAATGATCGGTGCTCAGGAAACTGGACCTTCCCCACAACAGCTTTAGAAGTCAAGTAGTCTATTCTGATGAAATATTAAAGTTACCAGGAGATCTGATGAAATATTAAAATTACCAGGATGTTGCATCTTAGATGCAAGCAGTTGCATTATCTCTTTACAAGGCATAAAATTGTTTTATTGATCCAGTCTCAAGCACAGAGGTCCTATTTTGATATATTTACTTCCAGCCAAGGAGCATGTAAGTAAAAATCATGTGAGAAACCTGTCCCATCTCTGCTCTGGGTGGGCAGGATGGATGGCTTTTCCTGAAGATACTCTCAGCACAGAAGAAGAAGATTTTTTGTGAAAACCAGATATCCTTTGACCTCTGAGCAACTGAACACATGGCATGCTGCTGAAGTCTTTACAAAACTGAATTGAAAGGAAATACAAATTTGGTAGGAAAAAGTGCAGGAAAAATGGAAAATTATTTTCTATATGGCCTATACTGGCCATCTGGCTGCTCTCCTCATCGATATTGTCCCACCCAAACCCTAAGATATACATATAATTGATCCTGAGAAAATCTGGTATATTCGTTGTGTGTTGGTAGAAGATATGAGTCATGGGAGAGTGGATAATAAAGAAAGTGGATTTTTCTAGTATTTCAGGTCAACAACTTACTGATACTGCAGCTTATAATTAAGAACACTACCATTTTATCATGCAAGAAGCTTGCCTGAACTTCTGTTACTCTAAGTGTGTTTTCGCTATAATTTCCAATTATATATTCTTGATAACTGCCTAATTCCATTATTCTTCTTCAGTGAAGTGTTTGTAATTTTCTTTTCTTCTTATCTTGAAAGAACCAAGGAAATTTGCAACTGCCTCTTGGTTTTTATAAGATGAAACATTACACAGAAAAAGTAGTTGGTTGTAATTATATCTTTGCTATAACATGGGAGGGTTTTGTTCTTTTATTCACTTCAGACTTCTTCCTCGTTTGTTGATTTTACTGTTCCCAAACTTCAGGAGACCTCTGTTTCTTTAAATATTTGCATTAGACTAAATATTTGAATCCAAACAGTAAAAGGAAGGAAACAGAGAGAAATGGAAAGATGCAATAAGTGCCCTGAAGGGTAAGTGAACAGACTCAAAAGTGCCACAGCTCCTGTGTTTAGATGAGGTACTGCATGTCCAGCAGTTTGCAAGCAGTGCAGATTATTCATCTGCAATCCAAAGGGCAAATAGATAACAGACAACAATTCCAGACTGAAATTTGGAAAATTAACCAGTCACTAAGACCTTCTATAAAGAAAAGATTATGACTTTCACAGGAATTCTTGGTCACATTTTGTTGCTTGAAGTAACAACATCATGGGGCACAGGCATACAGACTTCTCGATCTAACACAAAATTTGGGAAAAATCCTTGTTTGGGAGCACAAAATTGACTTCATCTCTGCAGCTGCTGAGTGTAAACACGCTGTTGCAGCTTGTGTCCATGCTCTCAAGCTTCCTTATTACGCAGAAAAGCTTCTCGGTCCAGGTATGGGCAGGGTGAGGTGTCCTTTCACCACACACAATGTGCGTGGCCTTAATGCTATTTTGGGCTGCAGGACAAAGTGAAGCCATGGGAATGAGCACTGCTCTAAAAGAAATTAAAAAACAGTGCTGCAGATGCTGACTCTTCAACTTCTATGACTTTTTGTCCCCTTGATGTGTCACTGAGGAGGAGCAGGGTTGTCTGTAAGGTTCTGGAATTCCATCCAGCTGTTGCAGAGGAGACACGGGTTTAGTATTTGAGGGTCATGGGGAGCAGGGAGCAACACTGAAATGAAGCTGGAAGTGGATAACATGGATGCGAAGTGGGTGAGCTCTAGGACAAAAGGGCACTTTGACACAGGGATTGTCCTGCTGCGTGGTTGAGGAGGAAGTTTCCTCTGTCCTAACTCTCTGCTTGCTCTTTGTCCCCATCCACTCATGCTAGAAGTATTTCCATTAAGACCACATTTTTCTCCAGGTGGACTGGGCACAGGTCAGAGCAGGGCTCTGGACAGGGACTGACAGTTCTCAAGCCTTCTGCAAGAATACATCCTTGGGGTTATTTCACTATTTCCAAACACCTTCCTTGGCTATGCAAAAGAAAACAATGAACAAAGTAGCATAATTAAATGTTTAATTCACCAAAGGATAATTTTAATCTAAACAATCACAATTATTATTTTAAAACCTATATATCCAAACATGATTGGACTTGTTCTTGACAGCAAGAATTCATATCTTCAGTCATACCTGAGGCATGTTCTTGCCAGATTTCATACAGAAACCAAAAGTGATAGATTTTTTTATGCTGCTTTTAATAGAAATAATCTCAACACTCATGAGCTACTGTCTTCATAAATATTTATTATGAAGTGCCTATTTGAATGTGATTAAATGTTAAATAGCAGTGTTCCAACGTACCACACTTGGCTAAGAAAAACTTTCTTTTATGACAATAGAAATTTTTAAAAGTTGCATTTGTCTTTTCCTTTTCTTAAGGAGGGCAACTATAATATTACTCAGAATTAATGCCTTCTACCATGACACCTAGCTGCTTCTTTTTCTCTGAGACGGAAATCAGACTGGGGGAAAGATTTTGGATTCTGAAGTACTGATGAAATCTGCTTTGGAAGGTGAGCGTAATTCCATTAGACCTTGTTCTGCTTAAATTCCCGCATCAGATATCTGTTCTTAGATATGGCTGTTGCTAATAAATGGTCCAAAATAATCTAAGCCTTGTTTCCCAGTAGCTCTTAGGGTTCTACTATATTTATTGCTTTTTTCAGTGTTGCTGATCTCAAAGGCTGTGTTCAGGTGATATTTTGACTACTAGGCACTAAGTAATTATTCCTGCAGATACAGAAGGTAACGTTCCTAATCAAGATCTGAAAGACAACAGAGAACATGTTAATCACAAAGAACAAAAAAAGGACAATCTCTTTTTAAAACTTAAATTAAATAATACGTGAATGAATCCCACCTAGCTCAAAACATCACTGTTATTGGCTAGTCATGCTTTTGTAGACAGTTACGGAAAATTTTCACACATACAAGATATTAACTATTCCTGCATAAAAAGCCTGAGGGAATAAGAGGAAAGAGCTGCACCAGACAAATTTACAGGGTCTTCTCAAACAGTATAAGAGGAGGACAATAAAAAGGATAAATAAATACAGGCATTTTGAGGCAAATGGCCATATCAGGGCTGTTTGTATAAATAAGGATAATGCAGGCCTGCAATTGCAATGATGGGTCTCATCCTAGCTAGGAGGAAAATATAGTCTGAGCACAATACAAGAGAAGAAAAGCTCCAAGGGGAAAAAGAGCATGTATGGTTTGAGTTTAAAACCAGAGCTCATTTACATTAAGAGATCAATGAGTGGGAAAATCCATTCTGCGGTGCTAGCCCATCAGTGAGCGAGCTAATTGAATGCAGAGCGAGCAAGAGCATGGGTGGCCTCTTTCCTCTTTTATCTGCACAGCAAAGCTTGCAGCAGCTCCAAGATCCTTCTGTCTGTAAAGGAGGTGTCTTCAGACAAGACAACTATCTGACAAGCCCAGGAATTTTATCTGCAAGTGTGTAGCACCTTAGAAAACCATTTGCCTGCTTCTGAGCAGGCCTTGGCAGCATGCCGTAAAAGTGGCTGTGGTTCACTGTCACCCAACCACTCACGACTGTGCAGGTCTGGTCCCCTTACCATGTGGGGTGGGAGTTGGGTGGCTGTGCCAGAGCAGAGGTGGCTGCATCCAACACATGGCCGTGCAAGCTGCCTCAATAAATAAGCTTACATAACATGAAAAACATCCTATCTTTCCCTTAGGTTCTTTTGGCAGGAACGCTCACTAACAGGAAATATCCTGTTAGTGGAGATAAAAGGCTTGATTTACTCTGTTCCTGATAATGTGTAATTGCTTAATCGCAAGCACGTCATTAAACTCCATTGGGAAGGTTATGGTGACAATGATGGCTGAGCACAGATGAGTTCCCCTAGAGAGGCAATCTTTGCAGCAGCTGGATTTTTTTATAATGGGAATGAGGGAAAATGCACTAAAAAGCCCGAATATTTGGCAAGACCTGTGGAGACATGGGGCAAGGGAAGCTAGACATAGCTGGAGGTGCACCAAAAGAGGCAGAAGAAATAAGCTTTTAAATTAATTCTTCCACTATAGGAGTTGCTGGTGGAAACAGCCTCTCTGGAGAAGTACTTTTTGTGCACTGAGGTGGCCACCAAGCTCAGCAAGCTCTACAGAAGACAGCTCTAAGGTGCCAGTTGCCACCCCAAGACTACATTGACCCTGCTGAAAGTAGTTCATGCAGATGATGCGGGGGCTGCTAAGCCCAGTAGGCTGAGCAACTGTAGCAGATCCACATCTGAAACAGTAGATTCAGTGGGGAGCCACAGCTGCCCAACACAAAGACACCACCACCTGCTGTGGTGCCCAATCATGGCTCTGTTGTAGGAAACACGCTGAAAGCAGCAAACACCCTGAAAGCAGCAAACAGACAATGTTTTCCCCCAGCAAAGAGAGGCAATTTTGCAAACTAGTGCACAAATCATGACTCCTTTTATTGAAACCTAGCCTTCAGTCATCTGGAAGCCAGTACTAAAGATATTTTTTCATTCCTTTGTCATGTAAATTCTGTGTCACTACTGCATTAGGCACCCACCACAAAGGAACAGTAGTTTGCTGAGACCATCAGACCCTTGTGTGCATGTCCACAACGCCGAGGTTTCCTTAATAACTGCATAAATGAATGAAGTCCTGTTTGCACAAGGAAGAGCACTGCATTCATTTTCACCAGTGAAGATGAGGAAAACCTGAGAAGATTAAAAAAAACCCAACTCTTCAGTACACAAGAGCCCCTCTGTTCCTAACAGAGAGAAGACAGTTTCAGTTTGGAGGAGACAGTCTGTAAGTGCAAATAAAAAAAAAATTGGTCACTTTGCAGCTTGCAGAGCAAAATAAGAAAAGTTTCTGCTTCAGAAAATAGTGTTTGCTTTGAGCTGGCAACAAATATTTCAATAACAGGTTGTGGAGAATGTAACTTCAAAGTTTTGAAGTCAATAGAGTTTTGGAACCAGTTGCTGAAATTTGTATCCAAAAGTGATTTAACTTCCCCAGTAAGTAATGTGTACACATGGCATACACCACTAAACCACATATGCATGTGATGTATGAATTCCAACATTCTTGACTTCCCATTCCAGCTTTAACATCTTTTTCCAGTGCAAAAAGAAATGAATCAAGCTTGCAATAGGATGTGTGTATAAATGCTAAAGAAAAAATTAAAATCAGCTCTTATTTGAAAATTAATGAGTCTGGAGTACTTGTTTAGATACTTAATGCCTTGTAAGTCCTGTAAACCATTGTGGGTAACCAGCTAAAGGTAGAGCTCTAAGCCAAAGCATTTTACAGTGACCCAAATGGTTTTCCATGAGGATCCATAGGGCAAAATGTTCTTCTGTGAGGTGATATCTTGTGGTGGTAATCCATCCATTGTAAAAGCATTGTCATTGCTCTTGCCAAAGAAGAAATATTATAACCGAAAAGAGAAAATGCTGGGACATGCTGGAGAATACGTTGCCCAATATTTTTCTTTGCCCTAACTTGCCTTGCTAAGAAAGTGAGAATGTCTTAGGCAGTGTGGAAGCAGAACAGCAACAGCTTACATACAAAAGTATATAGGTTTCTGCAGCAAAGAAGATTAGCTCTCAGTCGGCCTTAAAGTATAATCAAAGCAACTCAATTTTTTTAGGGGAGATCTTTCTGCTGAGGACTTGTCAGCATAATTACTGCGGGAACAAATTCACCAAAATAAATCTTCACTTAATGAATGTTAGTAGCCATCATCTTTAAAACTGTTTAGATACAATACAGTAAGAGAATGAGACAGAGAATGGTTATATATTCTTTAACACCCTAAAAATAACACCATAGCCCTGCTAAATAAGAATGGACATAATGTGACACTTGGAAGAAAAACAGGCATACATTTTCCTGTTGATACTAATTAGAGTGAGTTCACCTGTACTTGTTCAAAGAGATTAAATTGTACTGCAGGATGTGGAGGCTTGAGCCTCATTTCAACTGGTGGGGGGTTATCTCTGTTACCTTATACCTCCTTTTTTTTTTCCCCTGAATAGCATCCTATCTTCCTTGGGCATGTGAGAAGGTTCATGTGTCCAGTCGCCAAAAAATAAGTAGACACCAGGAAGGTAAAAGCCAGCCTTAAAGTAAAGCTAGAGGAAGCTGCACATCACCTTCTGCACTGTGCAAGCAACATAGCCATCTGCTGTATTTCATTTCCACTACCATGTCCTGAATTCTTCTTTTCAAGTGAAAAGGAAGTGTTAAGGACAGATACAGGCTGGTGGCTCCTAATTTGCATCAGGATTTAATAATCTTAATTTGCTTCAGGACTCATCCTAGCAGTGAGGTGAGGAAAACAGCAAGCGCTAGAGCCAGCATCTACCTGGACTTTGCATGTTACATAGCAGGAAAGTGGATGTGACTGTCACAATGGGAACAGGAAGGGGAAAGACACATTTTTTCCAAGCAGAGCTGCATTTATTTTACTCCCTTCCTAGTTCCCTCACACCTGACCTTCTGCAGGCTGCTACCACCTATTGCAACATAAATAACAGCTATCAAGAACAAGAGCATTAGCAGGTTTGGAACCAGAAAGCATACCACTGGCAAAAAGGAGTGCTGTTATTCAGAGACCAAAACTGTTGGGCATGAACCCCGAAACTGCCTGCAGCCCACTGGACATGTTTTTGTCATTACTCCTTCAGAGTAATCAAAAATCATTTTGAGGTAACAAAACCCTCTGGGAGAATGCAACAGCAGTCAGTTGCAGCCTCTAAACACGGATAGAGTTTTGCATCTAGGGGCACAGGAACAGGCTTTCAAGTATTACAGCCCACTGAAATACCTCATGGTGGACATCAGTGTTGCAAATGTAATTAATACTTCTGCTTGTTCTATAATGACTCTGCTCCCCTAATGCAGTAGATTGCCTAGAAGAGCAACCTCTCTAATGGCACATAAACACTTTTCAAGTGGCTGTCCTATTAAGGTTATGCAAGACCCGGGTCAGTCCTCTGCAGCGTGATGTCAGCTCTGGCTCCTGGCCTGACACGCAATTATACAACAGGACAAGGCAAGGGGATAAAATGGAGATGCTCTGGAGATGTCAGGTTTTTTTTTAAATAAAGTTTAAGCACATAGTTTCTATTGCCATCATCGTCAAAATGTCAGATGGGTAGATAGCAATACATGAAGTTTAGGTTGATCTAAGACATGCTAGGTTGGGGTTTTTTCCCCTTTTCTTTATGATTCCTTATTCTTCTTTTCATGTATCTGCCCTGATTTCGCCTCTCAGAGTCTTGGCAGGGGAGTAAAAGAAGCTCTAAAGTACATAGCTTACAACTGAGTAACGCTCTGCTGAAGGCAAGGAATTTCTTTTTTTTCAGTTTTTCATGGTTTTTCTTACTTTGTACATGATCTGTTAGCCTAGAAGCTCTTCTAATATTTAGCATTCCTTCCACACTGGTTAATTCATGCTGGTTGCAAAAAGCATGTGTGGGAATTTGAGGCCAGCATTGGTAGAGACGTACTTGTTATCACAAGCACGGAAGAGAAATATCACTGTCATGTTGCACAGCACAAGAAAAGGGAACAAAGGAATCAGCACAAACCTATTTCCTTACTGCCTACATAAGCCCACATCAGTGTAGCAGTGAGTGCCTAATAGATACGAAGTGCATCTGAGGTGGAGGTGACCCTCAGGTGCCATCCCCCGGTATAGGTTGTTCTGCTTCCTCTTCCCAGTGTTCTTTGGAGAGAACGGTCCTCTTTCCCATGTTAGCCGGCCTTCTTGAAGTTTTATTTGTCCGCCCTCAATTTAAAATCGTGTAGATGACCCCGGCTGAGGAAGAAATTGCCCAGGTTTTGTGCAGCCTATGTGTTTCTCAGAGCACAGACAAAGCCTCGCAGAAGGATGCCCTGTGGCTGCTCAGGGGGCCAAGGGTGCATGGAGAAATTATGGATTCTCTTTGCTGGTGTTGGCAAGTAAGGAGCAGCTCTCAAAGCAGTGAGTGCAAGCCCTGTCCTCTGAATGGGTGGGAACACAGGTATTGGCCTTGTTAGCAGATCTCCACAGCACAAGTTGGGCAGATGAGTGGGCTGGCAGCATGACCACAGTGAGGAGAACTGGGGTCCACAACACACACCATCTGAACATGGGGAAAGACAAAGAGAGAGAGGGCTAGCATGCACTTCTATGTACCTATACGGCCCAGCTCTTGGACTCATCACCTAAAGGGCAAGTCTCTGCCCAGCCAAGCTATTTGGGAAACTGCTGATAGACGAGAGCGACATGAAGCCCAGGACAACCCTGTTCCTCTGTAAAATGATCCCAGCCTGCTACTTAATTTCCTATTTTTCTGTCAGCCTGTATAAAAAAAACTTGGCTATTCACTCAGTTGCTTGATCAAGAGACTGCACTTGGCTGACGTGTAAGAGTCATACATGCAGCTGTCCTCTCCTCTTATGCCCAGATTAGGATGTGTCAGAATAAAGTTACAAAAATTCTCACACAAAACCAATATTAATAATGAAGGTTTGAATTGTAAGCACTGATAAAGTTCAATTTGAACCAAATCTTTTGTCTAGAAATATTTCCTACAGTTTTCCTTCTTCTTTTATCTCTGGTACATGCCAGTTTGCATGAAATTCTTCTTGTGATACCTTGGGAGAAGACAGCACAGGAAAACTGTTCAGCCACAGATTTCCTTCCAGATAAAGTCAAACCTGGAACCCTAATCTAGCTACTCTGTATGAAAGGGGAGAGAGGAAAGCCTTCCATCAGAAAACCCCTGGAGTTTTGTGGATTTTTTGATCCTGATCCAAGCCGTTTGGCTCAAGCCTTTGAGGTTCATGGTATGTCTTTTCATGATGAAGAAAATAAGCAGTAAAACCAGGACTGTATCCCCGGAAGTAAAGTAATTATTTCTTTATTAGAATCATAGAATGATTTGAGTTGAGAGAGACCTTAAAGATAATCTAATTCTAAGCCCCTTGCCATGGGCGGGGACATGTCCTATTAGACCAGGCTGCCCAAGGTTCCATCCAACCTGGCCTTGAACACCTCCAGGAATGGGGCAGCCACAGCTTCCCTGGGAAACCTGTGCCAGTGCCTCACCACCCTCATTGTGAATATTTTCCTTCTAATGCCTAGTCTAAATCTTCTCCTCTCCAATTTATAGCCATTCCCCTTCATTGTATCGCTACATGCCCTCGTAAAAAGTCCCTCCTTAGCTTTCTTGTGAGCCATCTTCAGGTACTGAAAGGTCGCTATAAGCCCTCTCTGGAGCCTTCTTCAGGCTGAACAAGCCCAACTCTCTCAGCCTGTCCTCATATGAGAGGTGCTCCATTCCTCTGATCATCATTGTAGCCCTCTGAACCCATTTCAACAGCTCCATCCCCTTCTTATGCTGAGGATTCCAGAACTGGACACAATACTCCAGATGAGGTCTCACAAGAGAGGGATAAAGAGGCAGAACCACCTCCCTTAACCTGCTGGCCATGCTTCTTTTGATGCAGCCCAGGATACAGTTGGCCTTCTGAGCTGCAAGCAGACATTGCTGTCTCATGACAAGTTTCTCATCAATGATCACCCCCAAGTCCTTCTCCTCAGGGTTGCTCTCAGTCATATAATCCCCCATCCTGCATTGAAACCGCAGATTGCCCCAACCCAGGAGTAGGACCTTGCACTTGGCCCCATGTTGAACCTGTTTGCAGAGGTCCACTTCTCCAGCTTGTTCAGGTCCCTCTGGATGACATCCTGTCCTTCCTGTGCGACAGATGTACCACTCAGCTTGGTGTCATCTGCAAACTTGCTGAAGGTGCAGTCAATCTTGCTGTCAGTCTCATTGATGAAGATATTAAACAACACTGGTCCCCGTATGTACCCTTGAGGGACACCATTTGTCATGGATCTCCATCTGGACATTGAGCTGCTGACCACTACTCTCTGAACATGAGCATCCAGAAAATTTCTTATCCACCAAAGAGTCCACACATCGAATCAGTATCTCACCAATTTAGAGAGAAGGATGTTGTTGGGGACTGTGTCAAAGGCTTTACAGAAATCCAGATAGATCACATCCATTTTCCCATGTCCACTGCTATGGTTACCCCATCGTAGATAGAAACTAAGTTGGCCATACAGGACTTGCCCTTGGTGAAACCATGCTGGCTGCCACTGATCACCCCCCTGTCCTCCACATGCTTTAGCATAGCTTCTAGGAGGATCTGTTCCATGATCTTCCCAGGCACAGAGGTGAGGCTGACAGATCGGTGGTTCCCAGGGTCGTCTTTTCTACTCTTTTTAAAAATGGGCACAATGTTACCCTTCTTTCAGTAACAAGGGACTTTCCTGACTGCCGTGACTTTCAAATATCATGGAGAGTGGCTTGGCAACCACATCAGCCAATTGGGATCAGCGAACCACTCTGGGATGCACCTCATCAGGTCCCGTAGACTTATATTTGTTCAGGTTCCTCAGGTGGTCATGAATCTGATTCTCCACTGTGGTGGTGGGGGCTTTACCCCCCTGGTCCCCATCTTGTTGCCCATTGACTGAGTAGGGGTGAGGAAAACATAAGGCATTAAAACAGAATAAACCATTTCAGAAAACTATCTGTCTTCCTTTGTCTCCAAGTTACTTCTTCAATATCTGCCTTAACTCTCCCTGGTGAAATAATTTTTCTGCAGGGTGTGGATTTCATACTTTGACAAATTGGTACAAATATTTTATTGTCAGAATCAGGACATAGTTACACTTACAATCTAGCTACCTATTCTCAACTGCATGTGTCTGAACTTGTGCATGTCTATGAAAAAAAATAAGATTCTCTCTTCCCCCTCCGGTCCTCACAATTCACTTGGAAGCAGCAGCATCAGTCAGGCAAAACAGACTTTCTGAGAGGAAAGCAGCTTGCTTTCTCCTGTGTTATAAAAAGAACTGTATTTCTCTGAAGCAATACAAATTCCTTGAACTAAAAAAAAACCCATTGCACATAAATGTTAATGTTACCTCCAAATAGTGTGTGTGTGTGCAGAACGGCTTTGAAAGAAGCCCTTCACAAAATCTGTTTGGATCAGGGAATGCAACTGATGGACTTCTATCTGAATGTTGTTATTCTTCTAGTTTCTGTCACATTTGCTTTTCCAGTGAGTCTCAGATGTAACTTCCCAACCGCAAGAAATTGTTTTGAGTTGTCAGCACTCTATTTCATCCAGATTCTCTTTGTTTACTGAAAGACTTTAGTGTCCAATGAGAGGAAGGTATTTTATTGCCAGCTCTTAGTCACTGTGGGGCAAAATGCAGCCAAGAGAGTACATTTTCACAGGTTGAGGTCTGTAGAAGAGGAGAACATTTTGTTCAGGTTACTGATTTTAGCAATAACTTTATCACGAAGTATCCGTGCTGCGCTTGGAAAGAGCAGGACTCAAGTCATCTGCTGCTCAATTGAGCTGCCATGTCCTCATACCCATTTCTATCTCATTTCTTCAGCCTATATGAGCAGAAACCTCTGTCCATCCTACTGCCCCACGGCAGACTGAGCCACACTGTCAATACTGTCACTAATTTGCTTAAGCTGTTCTTTAAAGCCTCTGATGCTGGAGAGGCTGCAGCTCATCTTAGCAAGCTGTTCAGCCTTTATCTGTCCTCAGAGTCTCCACTTTCTAACCTGTACCTTTTTTCGGCAGTCTAAGATCCCTGGCTTGTGGGAGATGAGATGAGCTCTGCTGACATCAGTGAAGTTTCACCAATAAACAAGTTTTGAAGGTATGACCTAGTACTGTCAAAACACAGTCCTTGCACTTCCCTCTTATTTTAACTCTGTTCCTACTCTTTATCTCTTCATAGATCCACAATGTTCCTTCCACTCACTTTAACATCTAATCAGTGTGAAAGTGCTGACGCTCACTCCTACATACCATCATCAGCATTCAGCTCTCTTTTTCTATTCATATTTCTAAAACCCTCAGATCTTCATCTTCACACATTCCCATCCCCAGCATTCTGCTGGGATCTAAAAAACACATCAGACACATAAAGAAGTTTCTAAGATCATCTCCCAGCCTCGCCGTTCCTAGCAAATAAACTTTCTCTTTGTGACCTTCACCTGGCTTCCCAAGGTCAAATTTCCAGACAGTACTTTTACTACCTCCCGTAGTGCAAGAGCTCAGCCAGTTCCTCTCTTTTATGTATCCTCCTATCTCTGTAGTGACATAGTCTCCAGTGTCCTTTTGACCTGTTGCCAAAAAGATATCTTCACGTTTTCTTCACTTTGTCCTTTTTGAATGCACGTGTTTCAATACACATCCTTTAAGGCTGTGATTCTGCGATCTTCAGCCTTTCCTTGAAGCCCACTCTGACTGCAAATGCCTAATTAAAAGATATAATTACCTTATTTGACAAGTTTGAACACAATGAAATCGCAAATCATTGTCCAATTCCCACTGCATGTGTGCTAACTTTTGCAGGAATAACTTCCCTACCACTGCTGCCTCAATCTTCCCACTGCTTTTAATTCTTTTGATGACTCATTTATTTGACCTTGAATTAGCAGCACGAACTAATTCACTATGTGGGTAATATCATTCACCATGTGTTTGCATAGATGCTCATATCTCTGCATTATTTCCCATCTCTGCCTTGATTGTAAATTGTATTAGAAGTCCAGCACGGCCCAGGACTTAGCGAAACCCCCTGCACCTCAGCCTGCATCTTGTCATGAAACCTCCATGATGTTCTTGCTATGTGCTCCTAGATTCAGCAGTGCAGAATACGGCAAAGATCTCATAGTCATGGGTTCAAATTTTGTGCGAAAGCAGCAGTATACAGGCAGTCAGTACTGGCACTATCAAAGCACCCTTCTTGGGGAAAATGCTGTCTTTTCCTTTTGACTAGTAGGTATGATGCAGACAAGATGAGCAAGCCTTCCTTGGGTTTGCCCTGAGGACATCTGACAGTGGGGTCTTGCTCCTTGGCAAGGTGAGCTCTGGACCATAGAATTTGCATTTGGTGTCTGTTGTTACAGCATAAATTTTCCTGTCTTGCAGGCCTGCTATGCAACAGATAGTTGTTTGTCTGGTTGTTTACTTTGGACTTTGATTAAATAAAAATATATAGCACTTACACAGATCTGTGTACAGGCAGCAAATTGCAAAAGATTTACAGACAGTAAAATCAGAATCTTGTCCAATAACATGGTTAGTCATTGTCCACATACTCTCCAGGTATTTTTAGGTATTGTTGTTGATTTTACTGGCTTTTTTTGTCCTAGCTACAGCTCCACATAGTCTGGCTTTGTCCATTAGGCTCTGAATCCATTGTTATACAAATCTCTCATGAATCTGCTTCGGTGTTTCTTGTGCCTTCATCTGGTATAATCACTTCACCCAAAAGAAACACAGTACTGGTACCCTGCAAATACTCAGGCAAGTACCCTAACCCAAAGAAAATATTGGACTTGTTGAGAAGGAACCCACAAAGACAAGGCTGCTTCAGAGGTAATATTTGCTTTCAGGGGCTGCTGGAATGACAAGAGTTTACAAAATGGTACGGTTTTGGCAAATGCCGTTAAGGATTAGCAGATGTACTTGCTGATTTCCATAGAAGATGAAGTCAGCCTCACGTTGCTTTCTCTATCGATCTGAAACTGCGCCTCTGCAAGGCAGCCACAAGCAGGTAAACATCACTGAAAACCAGGCTTGTCTCATTCTTTCAATTCTTGCAGGGAAGAAACATTCAGGCTACTGAAATACAAATGAAAATACTTCTGCTTTGGGCCATGAAGAATGAAACCTGGAATCAAAGCAAAAAAGGACTATCCCTGTTTTGTTTTCTGCCTGCAGAATCAATGGATATCTAGATGAGAACAGTATGTACTGGCAGCAAGTCTCAAGAGCAGGCATGGCTCAGGGCAGAGCTGAGCCTGGCTGCTATACTAAGCAGCCTCATGCACCCGAAAGCTCAGAGATCTGATCCTCACAAGGACCTGAAGGCTGCAAAAGTCTCCTCCACCAAGCTCTCCCCACATTTCTCCAGAACAGGTCAGATCAATCTAACTGAAGAGACTGCCTTCCAGGAACATCAGGGTTTACCACGAATACAACAACAACAAAAAAATGGCACTGCCACAAATACCTTATTATTTGTAATACTGCTAGCAAAACAACAATGCACATACAAAAGAAAAGCAAAACATTTTCATGGCCCCTCTGGGTGTACCTCAACATGCTAGGAGGAAAAATACTGTGCAAGCAAACTAGGTTTCCCTCACTGTCAGGGGAACAGCGTTATTACAAGCACAAATAAAGACAAGAATGTTTTCACCTGCTGATATTAGTTCAGAGAAGGCCTGGCAAAAAAAAAAAAAAAGAAAAAAAAAGGAGAAATAAAGCTCCCTGTGGCTTGTGCCTGCTATTCAAAGAATAATGCTTAACATGTTAACACAGGTAGCCAGGGAATTATGAAAAATCCTTATGCGTGGTTATACAGATTTGGCTGAATTCAGGTGGTGTGTAGCGGCTGCAAGGCACTTGCTGGTAAGAAGACATGCATCAAAGGCGTTTGATTTTCCATTTAGACAGTCACATCTGAGAGAGACAGGATAAATTTGGTTATTTCAAGCATTCCTGTGACTTTGGCCCACTGCATGCATTTGCTTTGTCTCTTTTCTCAGGACAGTTTGAAGAATCGTGATGTTTTGTAGTGGGGTTTTGTTTGTGATATGTTACACTGAAGGTCAGAGAAGTTGGAGTAACACCTAAAGTTCCTTTCTGGGCTCTTTTCTTGATATTTTCCATCCTCTTCTCTTCAATTGTACAGCAATTTGCACAGGCCTTTAAAGAAGCAATTATACTATTGTTTAGCTAAATCACAATGCCAGAAATGAGCAATAAACTAAACAATACCACCTCCTTATTCCAGTGGAATATGCATGTATGCCATTTAAAATTTCCAACTTCTGATTTTTGTAGTATTACAAAGCTTTGGAAACTACACTGTGGCTTCTGAGGCCCATATGCTGCAGAAAGCTTTTGTAGTAAAACAACTTTGCTTGGCAGTAGATTTAGTTTCCTACAAAATCAGTCAGAACACTCACCAAAATTACATCAGTTCAGGAATGTTCTCACTCACCCTGCTGCTAAACAGAGTTTAAACTTTATCACTTCTTGCCATGCTAGCTACTTGCATGCCCATTCCTCTTTCCAATGAGCTCATAGGTAAAAAAGACACTTTAGGGTTATTACCTTGAAATCAGAGTCCCAGATCCTCTGTTGTATGAGAAATGGACTGAATCCTCTCTGTGGGCCCTAGCGACTGCTGTGGCACACAGACTCAGAGTGCTTGGTTTAGACTTAGTTCACAATGGTTTTGCAAATGCTTCATGGAAATGCAATGCAAATTTCATATGGTTCTTTCACTGCTTCTACACTTGAGCTCATCTCGCTTTTAAGAACTAGCTAAATACCTAAAAAAACTAAGCTGCTGAGTAACACAAATACAAAGTCACCTGCAGCTTAAGTCAAAAGTCTTCGAAAAGGATCACATTAGGGAATAAAGTGACAGGTAGACACCATGGAGAAAGTCATAACAGGCAAATAAGAATCACCAGTTTTGTCTTCTTAAATCTGTTCACTCTAAGATATGCAAGTCCATCTGGTCTGTGTCTGGATGTTGGACTACTGCCTATGGACATGATGGGCACCTTGAAATGTATTAAAGAACGAGGACCAGTAAGAGATTAAACAGTTTTTAATTGATGTACGTATCTTAGACCTACAGCAGATGACATTTTAATTTTCTTTTCTCATCTATCCATCTCTTTTTTTAACTCACAATTTCCATGGAAACTAAACCTTGCTGAGATCTAAGCAGTAACAGAAATAACCCTGATTTAATGGAAGGCAGAAGATGCTCTACTATGCCAGCTCTGACTATGACACCATGGTAGGGGTTTTTTTTGGAGGAAATGACAATTAATGGAAAGACTTGCTCACCCTTGTGCAGGACTCAGCTCTGGCCTTTTCCTGAGAGGAGAAAGACAGGCCACTTCTTTTGACCTTTCTTATGCACCAGGAGGAAGAGAGGCAGTTTAATGTGACAAAGAACTTGGAAAGTAACAGCTGCAACCTCCAGTGATAGTCTTCTAAGTGGTGGGACAAGGACGACAACGAAGAAGCAGTTACCTCCTAAGATCTGAAGTGGCTTGGGAGCAACAAAACAAGTCTTATCTGACCAGATGGAAGGTTGTGAGGCTTGGGAAAAGAGGACAAGACTGGAGAGGGGACTGGAAGGAGAAAAGGTTTTTTACTGTGTGGAACAAGTTTTGCTGCTATGGACCTGTGACTTGCTTGAAGTACAGCCCTTCCATATACTTCCACCAGACTGCTGATCTTAAGCTTGAATGGGAGAGATGACTGCAAATCTTCACAACAAATAGTTGCACTGCTCAGATATTTCAATGTGCTTAGGCTTTGGCTTCTAATGCTTGAAGAGCTGCTGCCTTTACTCCTGGAGCCAATGCTATTGCAGAGGTGGGAGAAGGACTCTCTGATCTAGTGCATGCAAAGAAACAGGATATTACTCATTGCCACTAGGAAGCAGAGATAGTTTGGGGAAAAGAGGGGTACAGACTGTGAGCTACCCCATTCCCCTGAGTCTTAGGGCAGGAAGTAATCCAAGGATAACAGAATAGAAGAATAATTTCTGCCCTTCATTGCTATCACAGAATGTTTTAGAAATTTGCTGAAGACAATTGAAACCTGAACAATTTTCCCTTATTTTGCCCTCAGAACTGAAATCCTTATACAATATAGGCAATATGCATATTAAGCACTGATTTCCCTCGTCCCTGACATCTTCCTTCACCGCATTTTCCGCTTGTTTATAAGAACAGATTGTCCATGTGAGAGGTCTCTGAACCTGGCAATGCTTAAGAAACATGCTGTTTAGATGTACAAGTGACAGTCATGAACAGCAAAGCTGACTGGATACATTACACACCCAGTTAATCCAAAATGTAATTCAAGACAGGCCATTTATTCAGTTCAACTACCTGTAAAGCAGAGCAACTCTGTGCAGGAATGCACAAGATCAGGAAGAAGGTCTTAAGTGGTGTTCGTTCATGTTTGCACATGTCTTCTTCACTTCTTGGGAAGTACAATATGCTGGGGATTTTCTTGGCCAACTGCTTTAAATTGCTTCAACTTACTATCTGCTGGATAAACACAATATATCACAAGCTTGCTTAAAGGTAGAACAAGCCAATTTCTCTGATAAGCAAATCAGTCTCTGCAAAGCTATTTCCTTTTCATTCAGTCTTGTTTGTGCATTGCAAAACTAGATCCTGTGAAATTTAATGAAAGAGTAGGACTAAGAGTGAACAGTATAGCAGTTTAGTATTTCTTCCATCACCCAGCAGTATGGGCAAAAAAGCAGAAACTGAGCTGCTTGCTTGGATACCCAAAGATTGTTCCTGGTTTGTATGTTAGCTCTTTCTCCTTGCTCTCATTTAATTTCTGTCCTTACCTACCTTGTTTTAGCATGTATCAGCACATTGGTCTGTGGTGCAGGAACTGTCATTTGTAACCCTTTGAGAGCAACACCTCTTGCATAGATGATAACAACCTCCATTGACTTAAAACAGACAATAAAAAGGAAAGTTTATTCAACCATACAGGTATGAATGGGGCCTCAGGGCATGTGGAAGGAAAATTCTGTGTCCTTGAGCAGCAGAAATGGTCAGATTAGGCAAAGAAGTGGTTGGGTAAGTCTGAGGGGCCATTCATACGACAGCAAGCAGGAGAGACCCAGGCACAACAGGGAGACCACACAGTCCCCTTGCAAAGAGGCAGAAAAAGGCCCTGCCCATGCTGCCTGCCTAGGTATGGGGACTTGCAGAGATAGGAGCCTCAAGACTGCCAGAAGTTACCTTGGAACTTCACAGCTGTTAAGCCTCTTGCAGCCTTTGCTGCCAGGTATTAGATCTTCTGCAACTGAAAAGCTTACGTTGAAAATTAATTATAATAAAGCCATACAGAAGGCATAAATTCCCACATTAGAAAGCTAGATTATGACACCATTCTTTGGGCAATTGCTCAACATCAAAATGACACAGCCCAATGTGGCATTTCCTTTACCTGGGTTTATTACACTGAATGATTTTATGCAGTGTGTAGTGTCTGTTGGGAAAAGTGGCTTCTGAACAACTTCTTCACCCTCCAAGAGTGTTACCTCTCTCTAGGGTTTCTGGAAATGACTCTTGCATTCAGAGCACCTCCAGAAAGACTTTGACTCATGCACACAGGAAAAGAAAGGTTTTCACATAGGAGGGGAAAAGTCATCCTGAGCCCTCACATGATTTTGGAGGAGAAAAACATCCTACCAGTTCCCCTCAACTTGGAGTTACTTAATATGCTGACACTCATATTCATTTCCATAATCCCACCATGATGTCTTGGATGCTTTTCTAGAGGCATTGTGAGAACCAAGGAAGAACTCATGCTCACCGTCATGGCCCACCAAAAAGGAAGATTTGAACAAAAAGATACTGTGATGTTTGAGGTGCTTATGAGCTCAAGAGAGCATTGCTGCTCCCCTGTGAGGAAGTGGCGTGGTCCAACAACAACACTGGCCATAGACAAAATACATGAAACCATTAGAATCCTAATAGCTATATATGTAAAGGTATATGTATATGCACGTGCATATGCCTACATATAGGTACAGACATATGCTGCAATATATAAGCTACAGTGACTGAAAAGCAGAGGAACAAATTATGAGAAAGGAGAACAGGGAAAGACAAACTTTGAAAAGGGGCAAAAAGGCCTCATTTAGGCTATCCGAACACTATAAAAATGTCTCCTCTTGCCACTTTGCTGGAAGGAGGATGATGAAGGCAAGTATTACATCATTCAATCAATAATACTTGCAAATGTGAAACAGATGAAAAGAATAAGACATTCCCATTCTCATGATCAACACTAAAATTCTGCTGAGGCAGCTGATAACAGTTTTGTTGATGCAGTTTCATGATTCACAGTCCTTAGGGTGACACAAGTTATGAGCAGTTGGACCTCAGCCCATGTGCGGAAGTTGGACAGGGAGTGTCTTCCCTCAACCAGGCGAGGGGCTGGGGTGATGGCAGTGCTCCTGCCTCACTGCTCTCCTTGTGTCAGGGCAGAAGAAATAGTGGCCCTATTGCAAAACCCCAGCACTGCAAAGAAGCATCAGCACTGCTTCCACCCTGTTTTTTTTAGGAAGAGGGGAATAGGGGAATGGAAAAGAGATGGAGCACAACCCTAGCTCAGATCTGAGCCCTTCTCTTCTTAGAATTGTATGCTTCTGACTGTTCATGTTGTATGTTTTCCAGAGCAAGAAGATCCAGGATTTGTCTCTCTCTGATTCTCTCTTTTTTTTTTTTTTTTTTGCTTCCCATTAGTAAATAAAGGAGTATAGGAGTATTCCTGTTCAATGGGAACAGAAATTCAGACAAATTATCAAAATATTTCCCTGTGGTCATTTGGGTATTTACAGCGGTCTTGGTTCCTTGAAAGAGCGTATAAGTAATTTCACCTCTCATGAAAAAATCAGCTGTGACTCCACTGTGCTGCTTACAAAGAAGCAGCTCCACTTTGACATGTCTGCTCAAAAGCAGCTACTTATGATACACTTCCCCTTCCTGAGGTTGCAGTTATCTCACAGTCCAGCAGCTAAAAACAGAGGCTTGTCTCCTCTTTCTGATGCCACCCTAGACCAGAGGAATTGAAGAAACACAGACAGCACAAAAGGAGCGTTTGCATATACACAATACCTTTACCGGCTAGGAAGTTAAGCTGCCTTTTGGCAGCTCTAACTCCTTGCTCAGAGAGTTTCATCCTGGGTGCTTCTACATTGAAGACCTTTGAAGGGAAAGAAAATTTGACTGAGTCATATTACAACACAATCTCCTTTAAATAGTCACAAGCCCTCAACATTCCCATCCCTCTATTTTATTTTAACAGGCCTCACCCCTCTACCCCTTTTGCACATTTTGTCAGGGAGGGAATCTGTTAATTAGCTAGACATTGCATTTTTAGTGGAAGTCTGCTGTTTTTCTAAATCTGACCTGTTGAGTGATTCATGAGATCCACATTAATGGCACAGTACAGCTCCATTGGTTAGCATCCTAAGTGTGCCAGATGGCTCAGTAAAAAGATAACCAGTAGGAGAAAATTCACTTTCAAAAAAGGCATTGTCACAGCAGCATCCATTAGCCTGAAGTTCACGACATAAAGCTACCATGCTACTGTATTTTTGAGTAGACTGCACTCTCAACCAGGATGCAGGGGAAGATCAAATCTAGAAAAGAAGATCTTTAAATAGTTCAGTTCAAAAATAAAGTGTACCCTTGGAAGTTATGTTCCTGCAATAAATTTAGAAACAAGGGTAGAATAAAAAATTTACTAGCCTTCTCAGGTGACAGGCAGTGTGGTCAGGTGGACATCCCTGAACATGACATGCTGTTTCAAATACAGACTTCTAGGAAAAATCAGGGGCAGGACCATGTATTCTTTTTCTGTTTATTATACAGTGCTAAGAACATTGAAAATGTGTGAAAAACTATAAATCTTCATACATAGGCCATCTGGCTTGAATGGCATGACAGCTCATGTCAATAGTTATGCATACTCACCAGTTTATTCCTGGTTTCCATGTAATGAGTGTCTCTGCGGCCAAATTTTCAAACCTCTGCTTCCAACAAGGCACATGAATAAGTGCCTGTTCAAATGTGCTCTGCCCATAACGACTTCCAGTCTGACATGTCTCGATGGATTTTGAAAAGATCTTGGCAATAATATTCCATCAATAGCCTGAAGAGAACTAGGTGACATATTGTGGCCAAAACTTTTCTGGTAGAAAATGTTCAATATTTCCAACACTTAAAATTAATTTCAAAGAAGCTAACTTTTCATATCAGAATCCAGGGAAGATGTAATTGAGCATGGAAAGAGAAACAAAAAAGGTTGTTTATGTTTGTTTTGTCTGCAGAAGGGTTTTAGTTTTCTGTTCACTGATACTTTACTGTGAAATTCCATCTAATGTTTTGTTTAATTCTGAAAAACATTCACAATCAAAATGTAATGTAATGTGGAATATTAGCAAAACATTAGCTCTTGTGATTTTAAACTACAAAGAAACTGTTTTCTGCAATCTTTCAGCTTGTTGAAAATGTTGAAAGAATATATTTGTTGTTGACTTAGGCTGATTTTTTTTCCCAGCTGTTAGAAGAACCGCCACAAACTGGAAAATCAGTTATTTACATGGCCTGAATATTGTTTTGTTTGTTGTGTTTTTTAAACTTACCTCCAGTTTTAGATCTGTTTATGATGAAACAGAGAAAATTTAGTTCTATGTATGTCCTTGAAAATACGATTTACTGGATGAACTGAGGAGAAAGAACTTTCCACTCCTGCAGGTAATTATCTCTGCCACGAATCATAGAATAGCTTAGGTTGGAAGGGACCTTAAAGATCATCAAGTTCCAACACCACTGCCATGGACACGGACACCTCCCACTAGATCAGGCTGCCCAAGGCCCCATCCAACCTGGCCTTGAACACCTCCAGGTATGGGGCAGCCACAGCTTCCTTGGGCAACCTGGGCCAGTGCCTCACCACCCTCACAGTGAAGAAATTCCTCCTTATGTCTAGTCTAAATCTGCCCTTCTCCAGTTTATACCCATTCCCCCCGGTCTTATCACTATACGCCCTTGTAAAAAGTCCCTCCTCAGCTCCCTTGTAGGTCCCCTTAAGATACTGAAGGTCCCCTTCAGGTACTAGAAACACGAGAACAGACTTATTTTTACACAAATTATGAAAGTATAGTAGAAACACTACTTAAAGATGTTGTGTTCTTCCTGCTGTATTTAAAGAATTTGCTTCGGGAAAAGAGACAGAGTGGATTTGTATACTGCATGTGTCATATTATGCAACAAGATACATGACACTGCATTAATCATATTCTTTATTGGTGCCTTTTTCCCCAGTTCATCTCACTGAAAGTTTAGACTATTTTTACAGTTAGAAATAAAAAAAAATTCTTTGTATTTTCTCTTTTCAGGAAGAGAGAAAGTAACAATGTAATGAAGTTTGGGGTTGTAGCAGAGATATGTTGAGTACAGGAAAAAATGTTTTGTGCTTTATTATAGTAAACAAAGTTCTCTTAATTCTAGTAATACTTCTGACAACTATTTTTGCAGATATTGAATCTGACCTAGGAGCACTTTTAATTTTGTAGTAGGTAGTTTACTCTTTGGTCATAATCTGGAAATATGCATTGGACTCTGGATTATTTTAATTTTGCATTGACCTCTCAAAATAATGAATATTTAAAAAAAAGAATTAGCAATATCTCCTTGTGGAATGTCTGGGGATTCAGCTCCAAGACAAAAATCTGGAGAATGAGAAGGTGATGAAACTCAGGCTCTGTCAGCAAAACACAAAACCTGGGCTCCCACCTCCTTGACAGGGGTTATGGGAGCCCTGGCAGACAGGAACTTTGGATTCCTGACAAAACTTCAGTTAGAAGTTGTGAAAAAGCTATACATTCAAAATATTACTATTTTTCAAATATAATTTCAGGAGAAAATATGGATTTCTTTTCAAAATGAATTTTCTTGGTGATTTGGTGGGTTTCTTGCACGGAAACTCCAGCTTTCAGTTATTATGATTCAGCTACTTGTGCTCTAGTTTCCTATTTACTGGGGACAAAAGCACTTTTCTACCCCATGAGGATAGTTCTTTTGTGAACATAAACGCATATTGTGTTATGAAGTCATCAAGTAACCCAGGACTGGAGTGTCAGGGCTACTATAGATGATCTCTGGTAATTTCATGCCTGTCAGTCTCACTTCAGTGCCTAATAAAACTATGGTGAACTTTATTCTGAGAGTTACTGAAAAACACTTGAGGGACAACACAGTCATTGGTAATAGCCAGCATGGCTTCACAAAGAGAAAGTACTGCTTAACCAGCTTCATTTCCTTCTATGACAAGGTCACCCATCTAGCTGACCAAGGGGTGTTATTAAATGTGAAGGGTTTGAGTTTTAGCAAAACTTCTGAGACTGTCTCTCATGGGTCTCTCATGGTATCTTGCTGGACAGAATATCCAGCACACAGCCAGACAAGTCCATAATATGTTCAGTAAATAATTGGCTGACAGATTGGGCTGAAAGAGTTACCATAAATAGGGTTATATCAGGTTGCTGGCCAGTCACCAGTAGGATTCCCCAGGGCTTGAATTTAGGTCCAGTGCTCTTTCGTGTTTTTATAAATAATCTGGATGCAGGAACCAAATATACATTAGGTAAATTTACTGATGATACTAAACTAGATGGAACTATGGACTGCCTTAAAGACAGAGAGGGCTTATGGAGAGATCTGCACAGACTGGAGAGTTGGGCAATCGCCAGCCATATGAAATTTAACAAAAGCAAGTGCTAGGTTCTCCACCTGGTACTGGGTAATCCTGGTTATATGCACAAATTGGGGAATGAGAGACTGGAGAGTAGTCACATAGAGAGAGTTATGGGGTTTGGGTTGATGGCAAATCGAATACGAGTCAATGGTGTGTCCTGGTAACCAAAGGGGCCAATCATATCCTGCGATGCACCAGGCACAACACAGCCAGCCTGTTGAGGGAGGTGATTGTCCCATTCTGCACTGCACTGGTGCAGACCCACCTCGAGGACTGTGTGCAGTTGTGGGCACCTCAAAATAAGAAGGACATCAAACTACTAGGGTGGGACCAAGGGAAGGAGTTCAAGATGCGGAAAAGTCTCTAGGGCAAGACTTAGGAGGAGCAGCTGAGGTAACTTGGTTCACTTATCTTGTAGAAGAGAAGGTTGAGAGGTGCCCTCATTGCAGACTACAGCTTCATCAAGTGGGGCAGTACAGGGAGAGGTGCTGATCTCCTCCCTCTGGAGACCATCAATAGCACACAAGGAGATGGAATGAAGGTGTGTCAGGAGCAGTTCTGACTGGTCATTAGGAAAAGGTTCTTCACTGAGAAGAGGGCAGTCGATCACTGCAACAGGCAGGGAAGTGGTCATGGCACCAAGCCTGCTAGCATTCAAGGAGATAGTCATATGGTTTAGCGTTAAGTACTCCTGCAAGGAGCAGGGAGTCAGACTTGATAATCCTTATGGGCCCATTCCAATTTGAGATATTCTATTATTCTAAAATTCTATGATTCAATTATCTCTTCTCACCTACAGTAAAATCATATACTGTGTTATTAGTAAGAAGACAAAAAGTTTGGAAAAAGAATACAAAAGGAAAAACAACAGTATGCAGAAAGAGGAAACAATAATGTAGCAGTTTGCATTTTGAGCTTTTTATATTCTTCAGGATTAAGCAATCAACCCAGTACAAAAAATATACATAAGCAGTCTCAGAAATCTGTTGGATCTACATATATGCCAACATCTTTGGCTAAAATTAGACTTCAGCTTTTTGTGAAAGTACATATTTCAGTGCTTTTTGGAAATCCTGCTGAAAGACAATTTTGCTGATTTTTTTTGATAAGTTGGGCACCTTCAAGGTCACATGATTTTCACTAGATGTAGCTTCTCAGAACATTTGAAAAACTGAACAGGTAGAATATGGAGGTAAGAAACTCATTAGAAATCAAGGGGGTTATTGACAAAACTCTTTCCATTGAAATAAGCAGTTGAAAGAAGCAGCAGTCATGTTACACAAGAGTGAGAGGTAAAAGCTGAACCACTTTACAGTGAAACCAAACTGAGATGGAGATACCATCAAAGAGAATTACATCTGTCCAAAACCAGAAGCAATAGGTAAAGCACCTGAGTTTGGGCAGGTGCAATAAACATTAGAGAAGACATTGTCTAGTTAATCTGCAGTTCTTTGACTGCGAATAATCAAGGTTTATTCAAGAAGTGCTGGAGAGCATCTCCCTGTGAGGTAGCAACATTCCTCTGAAAATGACCACAAAGTACCGAAGATACAGAGAGCACCACCGCAAAGACACAGATGGTGTGGCGTCATACAAACTGACCATAACTGAAAATCAATTTGCATGTGACAAAGTTTTCCTTTTACAAAGGAGAATTTGTGTGTGGGGTGGGGAAGGCAAAAAGCATATGCATTCTGTTTGGAATGTGGAGATCAGAACTCAGAAGTAAAACAGGGTATAAACCAACCTGACATTATGAACACAGTCCAGACAGGAACCATCTCCTAAAAAAAATGGTAGCACTTGGACTCTGTTCCAGAAAACAGACCTAGAGGCAAAGGGTTTTCTTGCATTTTCCCAACACTAGCAGCCTTTCCCCTGCACGACACTAGTGAGGGGGATAGAAAAACAAAGAAAATCCCAAACACAAAAAGCAGAAAAGCTTTGTAAGAAAGCAAAGTCAAGACTACACATGCTGTCTGGCTAAAAAGTGAATTCAAGACGGCACAAGAAAGTCCTGATAGCTTTCCAAAAGCAAGGGTACAAAAAGGTGTTAAAACATGCAGAGATTAATAGAGTAAGTGAAGAACCATGACAAGCACAGACAAAGAGAAATGCTTTGCCAGTGCATTCTGCCTTCTCTTCAGGGGCTTGCAAGGACACCAGAAAAGAGAACAAGCAAGTTCCTTGAGAAAGAAAACATTCCACTAACACTCCATTGATCCAGGAAGACTGTTCATGGAAAAATGCCTTTCAATCATACCAGTTTATATGCAATCTGTTTAAAGCAAGGTACCTCAGCTCCACTACTGATGCTGCCGAGGAAATCGGTATTTGTATGTCATCAAAACACAGGAACATTTGCTGTGGAGATGAGACCTTTCAGGGCAAGGTATTAGGGAGTTCGATGCACAGGTATGTTGCTGGATCAGTAAAGCAGGGAATGGAGGAGGACATTTCTAGAAGGGAGAGAAGAAATGGCTTACGTTAATCTTCATGGTAACTTCAGAGATTTTCACTAAGCTCTTCCTTCTTCCTTTTTGCCATCTGAGCTATTTATGAATCTGTCCCAAAATAAGGCCCTACTGAACCCCAAAGCATCTTTCCCCTCTATTATACAGTCCAGAGACTGCATAATTTGGAGAAAATCCTTGCCTGAGCATGGATCTGCTGCCTTGCAGACAAATGAAATGGGTAACGTGCCTTGAAAACTGCCTTGTCTTTAGGGCTCGTGCTTGATAGATGTAGAGAAGACAGGGATTTGACTGTTCCTTCTTCAGTATCTGCCTGAAGACAGGCACCCAACAGATCCAGCTGAGATGATGATTCAGTGACCAGAACTCCATCTGGCACACTGGCATTAACTAAGCCATTGCCAGCCTTGACACCTTCCAGTGATGAGGCATTCAAGCCAGCCTTTCCCCACCTGTAGGGCTAGGGTCTGTGAGATCTGGCGCAGCGGGTGCTGCAAGCAGCAAGCCTTAAAGAGGCCAAAGACAAGCCATGTAAGCAGCTGCTGGGTCTTTCATGGGCTGCATTCTGGTCACTTTGCCTGCAAGCCAGAAGAGTACAATACAATTGAGAATCATTCTTATATCTTATATTTTAGAGAGACACCAAATACACTTATCGTTGCAATGACATTAAAACCTACATGTCAGAGAGTTAACTCTGGGCAGCTGCTTTTGCAGTTTGGCAATGGATTCAACTTGCACTCAGATTTGAATGTGGAATTACCCTTTAATCCTCCATCTCTTCATCATTTGATGTAATTTCATTCCACACAGCCTCCTCAGCAAGAGATCTGGTCATGACGGAGCACACTGGACGTCAATGTGCCATTCCCTTAATCTGGGCTCTCTCCAAGGTCAAGGATGCACAGTTTGTTTCTTTCTTTGCTTATTTGTTTACATATTTACCCAGGCTGCAAAATTCAGCTTTTAGAGGGGGACACAAACAGCCTTTGATCTTCTGCAACAATCAGCAATGAGCTTTTGATTCCAGCAACTGTTTACATTGATTTGCCATGGCTCACAGACTTAAGGCCATCTTCCCATGCAATAGTACTAGAAACATCTTCTTTGTCCTTGTTGTTCTGTTTGTATATTTGCTTGCTTTTAAGATGAAAGTTTCAGCTCTCTTTTTTATTTTCTGGTCCTGAGAGCTGGTGAGAAGGAGTTTGTGAAGTAGGGTGGCTGGGGGAGGTGATGCAGGATGGGCGGGGGAACAGAAAATGTTGCAATCTGGAGAGGTGGCAAAGACTCCAAAGACTGGTTGTTAATGATGGAACTGTATGGAAAAGCTGAGACCTAAAATTTATTCATTGCTGCAGCTCTGCCAGTATACTTGCTGGTGTCCTCAGATTTACTCAGGTCAGGATGACAGAATGGACTCTAGCTACCTGATTTTTACTTTACAGTGCAGACTGTGTCAGGTGTTAAGAAGTGTGTAAACTAAAACTTGAGTAATCATCTGGCTAATACCTTACCCAGAAGAAGCTGAGAAACAGTCTGTTTCAAAGCCCTACGTCTAGTGTTTTCTTCGAAGGTAATTTAGAAATTTCCAGATTGATGAAGACTGCTCAATTCAAGAGACATTAAATAGCAGCAAACTGTAGGCTGTGATCCACTTGCTATCAGCCACATTATCTGGTTTAAATTAAACAAGAAGCAGTCACACAGTACATTTTAGTATCACTTCTTCACTGTGAGATCACATGAAAGCACTAGTTCCTTATTACAGTGCATTAGAGAGAGAGAGAATTCTAGTGTGTGAAGCAAATGCCAGGCAGCAAAGTGAAGTGAATTCCTCAGCTTGCTAAACTATAGAGATTGCACTCGTTTCTTAAGGCTGCAATGAAAATAGTGTTTTGCTTATTCATCAACAGAACAACACAAAAGGAATGAGGGGACACCACTGAAGGATCACCCAAAGCAATAGGTTGCTCCTCTTCTTAAGAGAGATAACATGAAGTTAAATAGAACACCAGAGTTACAGCACAAATCATTCCTTCTGCCCCCACAATCAGCACAGCATTGCTGCAATCAGTTTCATTCACAGAGAATATCTTGCGTGCCTGTAACTCTTCTCAACAGACTGTGACTCCTTTCTCCAGTCTGTCCTCAGGTATCCTTCTGCAGATGTTCCTGCACTGCCCTGTTTCCTAGAGGCTTTACTCGAGTCTTATAGCTCCGCATTCAGAATCTTTTTCTGCTCTATAGCAATGATTGTTCTCAAATAGTTATCAGACTTTATTATTGAATTAGAGAGGTGTAGGCAGTACAACACACACAATGCCAGTAATGTGGCATTATCAATGGCTTATGAATGTTTAGTATCTGCCCAAACCATGACTTTTTTCCTGCCTGATATAATGTTTTGGCAATATTTGGACATCAAAAAGAGAGATAGCTAAGCCTCACATACACCTCAATGAAAATAATAAAAAAAATAACACTCCTTTGCAAACCTAGAATTCATTACCACTCAATGCCTCACAGAAATTACAGTGCAAAGAGCAGAGCAAAGCAAAGACAGGATTTGATTTAAAAGTTCTGCCTTAAGACTCCAACATCCTCTTCCATCCGTGCATGTGTATGTGATGGAATTTTTAGCAGCAGTATGCTTTCTTAAGTATGCAACACCAGCAAGGGAAGAAAGAAGAAAAGTATTTCCTTTCCACTGACTTCTAAACAGGAACAAGTTATGCCTGGCAATAAGTTGGGAATAGCTTCCCAAGTTCTGAAACTTCAAAATAATCTTAAATTTTAACTTGCCTGTATTTCAGTTCTAAAACTAAAATGAACTTATGAAAGCTGCAGAAGTGACCTCATGCTTTACACTATGTTTACAGAAACACCACAAATCTGTTTTTACAATCAAGTAGCACATTGACTTTGCTAACAAACATTAGTTTTATGAATAAACATGAAAAAATCTATTTTTAAATAACACCTGACTGAAGAATATCTTGAAGATCTATAAATTCAGTTTCAGTTTTAAAAAATTTTTTCCCATCCAGCAATACTATTTAAAACCAAAATCTCAGATAAATCCCTAATGTGAATATTGACAAATATAAATAGAAGCAATAGAGAAATTAATCACATCTGCTTGACAAACTGTCTTCAGTTTTGGATATGCTCACAAAAGGCAACACCGAACATTTCCAGTTTCACATCTTTCAACACCTTTTGCAAATGTGTCTGCATCTTTCAGAGAGAATAGGGGAAGAAGGTCATAAGTATTACCAGTTTTGTGATTTTATTTCTAGTGGAAAGCAGTGGAAATCTTCTGGACTTGTATCTGACAGGATGATTACCTTTCAGATTGTATATGCAAAGTATTATCCATATACTTCAAAAAATATGCATGGCAGATATATAAAACAATGAACACATGCCATTGACAAATCTAACGAGCACTGTGACAAATTTGCCCATTCAGGGTATGGTATCAGACTAAGAGAGTTTCAGCCAATTGTATCCTCATTAAGTACCTAAATCCACAGTAACATTGAAGTAGGTGAAGATCTTAGGA
Organism: Cuculus canorus; assembly: GCF_017976375.1. Lineage (NCBI taxonomy): Eukaryota > Metazoa > Chordata > Aves > Cuculiformes > Cuculidae > Cuculus > Cuculus canorus. The sequence goes on from NC_071441.1 coordinate 13,105,891, forward strand.
CATACATAGAAATTGTGTCCCACTTAGTGTGATGCTTCTACCTCCCTTCTACAGAGCTACCACAGATGGGCTGCCATGTAGAAAAGGAGAGGGATTGTGAATTCTAAAAGCAGATCTCCTTTGCACACGAATAAGCATAACTGCAGCTAAAAGGATCCATAGGACAGCAAATAGAAAAGAGAGAATACCACAGACAGCATACCAACATGCATAACCCGAAGTCGTCTCAACAAAACTTCTGAAGATGTTAGGTATTTGATGGCCATATTTTCACTAAATAATGGAAGTGTTCACAAACCCAGCCTTTCACAATCACAGCAGTCTGCGCAATTTAACCATTCCACTTCCCTGGTTCTGCAAACCCACAATGCAGATACTCCTTAACTGACTTGAAGTAGTGTTGTCATATTACACTCGTACAAGAACGATGACTAGGAATTCATGTGGCTGTGGCAATTCCCACCAGGTCTCTGGGGCCTATTTCAGAGCAGTGAAGTATTCTTACTGTGATTCTTAAAATAGTTGCTACTTCTGACTTGCAAACCTACGTCCCAAAGACATGTTCTGAGCATATTTTGAGAACTGGCAGGGAGCGTCTCATGCTTAACGTTATGTCTACATCTAGATCTGTGATAATACCTGCAGAATTAATATCAGTATCTGGGATTATTTTTTCTGATGTTTTAATCAACAATTTTGAAATTATTTCAATTCATCATTTTATAACTAAGATTGCAAACAGATAGCCTTTCTGTGTCTCTATACGCATGTCTGATTTCTCTGTGCAATTCTGTTCACAGTTATTTTTACACGGCTTTCAGCTGCTTGCTCTCCTTGGCATTCAGGTTTCTACCAAGTTACTTTCCACTAATATTTCTGTGTGAAACTTCCAGTATCCTACATAAAAAATTTCCTTTCTGTCTGAGGGCATGGGAATTTTAGAGGGTGGATCTTGCAGGTAGTCAGAGACAAAGATGTATTAGATCAAGCACATAGCAGAGAGACAAGAGGCAACAGTCACAAGTCGCAGCAAGGGAAATTCCAGTTGGATATAAGGGAAAAGAAATCTTGCCAGGTGAGTGGTTTAAGAACTGGACAGGTTGGCCAGAAATGTTGTGCAATCTCTGTCCTTGGAGACTGTCAAGATGTGATTGAACAAATTCCTGAACAGAGTGAGCTGACTTTGAAATAAAAAATCTTCCTCCATAAAGCAAGAAGCTGAACTAGATGACCTGCAGAGCCCCTTTCACCCTTAACTACCCTTTTCTGCAGCAGTCCCATATCCTTCCAACAGCAGCACCCCTCAGCACAGCTGGTGTGCCAGGCTACATCCCAGAACAAATCCTCAAAATGAGCTTACTGTAAGACACTCCTCAATTCAGGGTATGAAGATTTTACTAATTATCAGGCAAAACACTTGCTACCTTAATTTCATTGTGTCATTTCATGGTAAACTTTCATGTCATGATTTATTATTCATATCATATCAAACTTGAGCTCTACAACTATTAAGTATACAAACCATTCCCTTTTGTGATCTTTAAAGTAATCATTTATATTTGAAGCTTAATCTTCCCTCTTAAAACACATCTAAACCCAAAATTATTTTACTTTTCCTTCTATGATTTCTGCTGCTGTCCAGCAGCAGAATGTGGATGGTAATTGCAAAATTTTAAACCCTTTGAATTCAATGGGACTTCTAAAAATTTATTTTGATAAAAAAGATTTTGTCTTATATCACAGAGGTCTGTAAAAATTACCTTTCCCTCCTCAATTTACAAGATATTACTATGTACTTAGTACCGAACCAGCTAATTTTTTGGCAGTAACATTATCTTAATTTAATATCTACAACTGGATCTGCAATACCATCTGCAGAACTAATATCAGCATCTAGGATTATTTTCCCTCATGTTAAAATTATCTCAATTCATTATTTTATAGCTAAGATTGCAAACAGATAGTCTTTCTATGTCTCTGTACACGTCTGATTTCTCAGTGCAATTCTGTTCACGGTCCTCTTCCTATTTCTCTCTGGAAACTGTGTAAGATGCCCTCTACCTCTGCATGTCTATTAACATGGGTTGGATTTAGTCCTATTCCCAGAATCCAGTTCTAGTTTTATCTAATTTCTGTGTTTGGCATCCCGATTATACGGCCTGTTGTGCAACTATTTGCAGCTCATGTCAGTTAACTATTTGCTGGCAAAAGTTCTGAATGTCCTTAATCATGACTCTTCTCCACACTATCAGGGAAAGTGCCAGCGCAGAACACATGCTAAAATATATCCTGACAGTATGTGGCTCCCCAAAAAGGAAGACAGACCACAAGGCCAGTCTGACTTCCTTGAAGATCTGCTTTACTGCATCTGACTTTCTTTTATTAGATATATGCAAAATTAGATCTGTAATTATGCAATCTAGTGACAGATGTTCTCTCTGGCATTTGGTAATTCTTAGGTACATGACAAGAAAGATAAATTTAGGAGGGTAAGTTATTAACTTGGGTTGTCAACACACCATTGCCTGATGAGTAGAAAGGCTAGATGATCAGCAGAAATGGAAAACACTCACAGGTACTGTGATTCTTACAGGGATGAAACCATGAGAACATATATGGAAAACCAGCAGAGAGCTGCCTGTCTGGTGAAGGTATGTGCTCATCAACATAATTTAGAAAAATCTAATCCTCTGGGAAAAAAAGAAAGAAAAAAAGCTTACAGTGTTGGGGGAAGGGAAAAGAAGTAAAAATGGAATTTGTTCTTCACATCAACTAGCTTAGTACTGCAGGGTTTTTCCCTCTTCCCCAGATTTCTCATGCCTACTTGACATAAATTTCAACACAGGCATTCTGCGTTTTTAGGGTCATACAGAAACTCAGGAAAAGGTGGTATGGAGCTGTACAAGACTCAAAAGGGAAGATCTCAAAGGAGAGGTTATTAATATGCGATTATCCTAGGAAATGTGGAAACATGGAACTACTTGTAAGAATAGTCAGAGGCAACAAAAGAACCAGCCAGGAGAATCTGGATAAAACACCATCACCTATTTGACCTTAGCAATCATGGTGAGGCAAACACTCATATATCAGTTTTGCATATTGAAACTGGAGTGCTGGTTCCAATATAAAAGGAGCAGGTAAAATAAGAAGCGCTATGAATATTCTTTCTGGTAGTAACAGTCCACAGAAATCGAAACAATTCATAAAGATGCCTACAGCAACTTCTTAATAGAACAGAAAACAACTAACATAAAAGCTCCGAGAACTAAATAAAGCCTTCTGTGAATTGAGTCTTCAGGTTAAACTGTATCTTCCATGGCCAGCACAAATTTCTGTCTGAAATATGCTTCTCCTGGTGGCCTAAATTTTCTGTGCCAAACTGTTTCTGAGTAGACTAAGGAAGGTCTTTACAGGCTCGCCAGACTGCAAACCAGGCCAGACTTCAGGCTTAGACTGCCTCAAAGCTGAGGGAAACAATACAGCTCTTTCACCACATCTTTAATAAAACATCAGTCACCGGTCACCTGCAGAGAAAAAGTACACTAATATACTAGTTTGGGAAAAAAATAAGAAGGAGTGGGAAGGCTTAAAGCAGAGAGACTGCTATAGACCTGCTGTAATCCCATTTATGCTGCTTTTTGAGCTTGCTCTACAGGAAAGCTTGGGCTCTAATACCCTTGTTCTCCCCAAGCTGCAGGCCCTTAAGGCATATCCATAGCTTCTGAGGGATGTCCTTGCTGCCAGCAGCTTTCCCATTTCTGTTTCACAAGCCACTGTGGCATGTTTCTAGCACGATTTTAGACAGGACATTCCTGCCTGGGTGCTGTGTAAGGAAATAAAACCACTCAATGTCAGGTAAAGCATGTTTGTCCCCAACAGGAGGCAAAAAAAGTTCATTACTCTCAGGACAGCCCATGATCAATTTCCTAGCTTGCAGAGGCTGTTGGCAGAGAAGAGGTGCCAGAGTCTGCCCCTCTGCAGTCCCCACCTCTCACATCCATGTGGAGTGCCGGACAGGTGAGCTTTTGCCTCAAGTCGGATGGGATCCACCCAAGAGTATTGAAGGAGCTGGCGGATGTCCTTTCCAAACCCCTATCCATCATCTTCCAGAGGTCCTGGCTGACTGGGGAAGTTCCACTAGACTGGAGGCTGGCTGATGTTGTGCCCATATATAAGAAGGGTTGCAGAGAGGATCCGGGGAACTACAGGCCTGTCAGTCTCACCTCAGTGCCAGGGAAAGTCATGGAACAGGTAATCTTGAGTGCTATCATGAAGCACATGCAAGAGAACCGGGTGATCAGGCCCAGTCAACATGGGTTTACAAAAGGCGGATCTTGCCAAACTAACCTGATCGCCTTCTATGACAAAATTACTCGACTACTGGATGGGGGAAAGGCTGTGGATGTAGTCTTCTTGGACTTCAGTAAAGCCTTCGACACAGTTTCTCACACCATTCTGCTTCAGAAACTGTCAGCCTCTGGCCTGGACAGGCGCACACTCTCCTGGGTTGAAAACTGGTTGGATGGCCGGGCCCAGAGAGTGGTGGTCAATGGAGTTAACTCCAGCTGGAGGCCAGTCACAAGTGGAGTTCCTCAGGGCTCAGTACTGGGTCCAGCTCTGTTCAATGTCTTTATCAATGACCTGGATGAAGGCATTGAGTGCACTCTCAGCAAGTTTGTAGATGACACTAAGCTGGGAGGAAGTGTCGATCTGCTGGAGGGTAGGGAGGCTCTGCGAAGGGACCTGAACAGGCTGGACTGCTGGGCCGAGACCAATGGCATGAGGTTTAACAAGGCCAAATGCCGGGTCCTGCACTTGGGGCACAACAACCCTATGCAGCGCTACAGACTGGGGGAAGAATGGCTGGAGAGCTGCACGGAAGAGAAGGACCTGGGGGTGCTGGTTGACAGCCAACTGAATATAAGCCAGCAGTGTGCCCAGGTGGCCAAGAAGGCCAATGGCATCTTGGCTTATATCAGAAATGGGGTCACCAGCAGGTCCAGGGAGGTGATTCTCCCTCTGTACTCGGCACTGGTGAGACCGCACCTTGAATACTGTGTTCAGTTCTGGACCCCTCACCACAAGAAGGATGTTGAGGCTCTGGAGCGTGTCCAGAGAAGAGCAACAAAGCTGGTGAGGGGGCTGGAGAACAAGTCTTACAAGGAGCGGCTGAGAGAGCTGGGGTTGTTTAGCCTGGAGAAGAGGAGGCTGAGGGGAGACCTTATTACTCTCTACTACTACCTGAAAGGAGGTTGTGGAGAGGAGGGAGCTGGCCTCTTCTCCCAAGTGACAGAGGACAGGACAAGAGGGAATGGCCTGAAGCTCCGTCAGGGGAGGTTCAGGTTGGATATCAGAAAAAAATTCTTCACAGTAAGAGTCACTGGGCACTGGCAGAGGCTGCCCAGGGAGGTGGTCGAGTCGCCTTCCCTGGAGGTGTTTAAGGAACGGGTGGATGAAGTGCTTAGGGACATGGTTTAGGGAGTGTTAGGAATGGTTGTACTCGATGATCCAATGGGTCCTTTCCAACCTTGTGATTCTGTGATTCTGTGAAGTCCTCCCGTCCTGTGTGCTCTGGAACAGGCCCCTAATGGGAATCCAGGTTCAAATGTCTGCATTGGAGATAGCAGGGGGAGAGAAGCAGTGTTTAAAAAGCTGCTTACCTAGTGCTGGACATGTCCATATGAATGTGTGTTGGAACTAGCAATGTTTTGCCCATGGAAACACAAGCCCCTCAGAAAAGTAAGTGTCATTTTTCTCCCTTTGGATCCGCCTCCAGATCAAAATGACAGCTCTCAGCCTGGGAGATCCAAGCATGTCACCTAGAAAGAAAAAGGCAATAAAGTTACCACAGGGACATTCTGGGGAAAAAATGAACAGCATAAAGGCACTGTAAGTTCCCTGTGTCTGTCCTGTCTTCCTTCAGGTCCTGCCATTATTTGCCGACTGTTCCCATCCCTGGGGGTCCTGAACCACCATACTACCAAGCTTATAGGAGACTTGTCTTCAGAGAGGTGAGGAGGAAAGTCTTTCTCAAACACAGCTCTGGCTCTAGCACTGATGAAGCCCCACTCCTATGACTCAGAGAAAAAGTAATGCATTCCCAACCTTCTCCAGAAGAGTGAAGAACCAAATGAGAGTAAACATCAAGCATTTTGTGACAATGTGTTTTGGATGTAAGTCCCTGGCCATGGCCTCATAGCCTGGCATGGCTCCCCAAGCATGGGAAGGGTGTGAACAGGGCAACGAGTGCTGCTTGAAGAGTTGGCGGTCATCCATGGAGTTGTGTCCTCCAGCTTGCACCACAGACATGCTGCAAGCACTTTGGCTTGGGGAATGCTGACAAGGAAAAAGGGGCCAATGCACAGCACAAAAGCAGTGGTAGGGCAGGGTTTGTGTCTGTGTGAGATAATGCTTAGTTTTAATTTTGAAGTACAGAGGCATTTTTTCAAGGGAGGGCCAATGTGATTGCCATCACCCCTTTGCATTAACTGGAGACTTGGACAACTGAACCTGTGACAAGCCAGAGCAGCATGGGATGCACACTCCTAAGCTGTCCCATCCCTCCAGCGAAGCAGCTGTGCCAATGAAGAGGAGAAAAAGGGTGTCCAAGCAAAAGCCTTGTGAAGATGACACGGTATGTGGACCCTGCAAGATATATGATGTCCTTGGTAAAACCATTGGTGCCTGGCTTTCCTCCACATGGAAGCATGAACATTCTTCTGCAGCAGCTGTTTGCAGCCGTGCTTCTTATTCCCAGCTGGTGTGTTGGGGTCTGCCCTGCACCACTGCTCAGCAGAGCAAGGGCAGGTGGTAGGGTGCCAGATGGCTCTGTGGCAGCACCTCTGGTGGTAACAGCAGATGAAGCAAGAAAATGGGGTGCCATGAGCATGCACGTAGCCAGCAGTGGCTGCTTATGACTGCTGTGAATGGCCTGTGCTGTGAATGGTGGCTGAGCCAAGTATCCCAGTCACAAGAGCATACATGAGCTCTGCTTCTCTGTTCCATGGAGACTTCATGGAGGGCACACATGCTCTGGTATGGAGATAAAGACAGTGTTAACCTATTTTGTTGAATGCACTGGTAAATCACAGCCATTCTGACATGGCCATTCACAGGGGTGATGTTCAGGGGAACTCCATAAGCCTGGAGATTTCTGATCAGACTTGCACTTTGATGTTTCCCTGATGCCCTGTGTGTGGTCCGAGACAGGACTTCATAGAGCTACCAGATGAAGGTGGGGAGCTGTGGTGGAGCATTAATAGCCTCATGGCCTCTTTAGTGACCTTAAGATACTTTGTTCCTTTTGCCTCACATTCTCAGCTATAAAAGAAAAATAAATATGGTTATGTCTCAAGAGTACTCTTAAGTTAAGCATCTTAATTACTATAATATTTGCAGTTATTATGGTAATGGAGCCTATATAAGCAGATAAGTTCTGCCATGCTCAAGCAGATGAAAATATTAAATAGTTGTCAGTAGAAACTGTAAATGTCTTGGTCTCTTTACAAAGTGAACCACCCAGTGCTGTAATCTAAGGCAATGTATCATACCTGAGCTCAGCCCGTTTTGCATGGAAATAAGCCTTTTTACAGGACTTTATATACACTATAGTGTGAGCAAATATGAGCTCTTCCTGCTCCTACTCCAAGCTACAAAAAATAATGAGCCTGTATTAGTGCAGATAAGAAAAGGTAAATGCCACAGATAAACTGCAAGAGAACACTGTGTCTGCCTGCAGAGACTGATGGCTGCACCATTCTGAGGCTCTCATACCCACAGCCTGACACCTTTCTGCAGAAAGACCCTGCCCTCTCCTCTACTTCAAAGTGACAACAGTCAGCCTGGGTAAAGTGGTTTGAAGCAGCAAAAAAAGAAGCAAATGAGAGAAGAGTAACTCTCCTATACCTATAATGGCTGTGTGGCTAAACTTCTGTTCATGGCACAGTTGCAGTGCTTTTTTACTGAAGTCAGAAGAAGTCAGCTTAAAAAGAAGACAATAATATTTAAATAAAGGCTGTTTGCCTTCACACCAGACTGATTTTTCATGGTTTGTTTCTATACATCTGGGGCCAGGCATTGACAGTGGGACCACTGGCACAGAGTGCCTCTCTCAAATGAGTGGCACAGGCAGCTGCTGCCTCTGGGAAATCCGCAAACGGTATAAATCCTACAGCCTCTGTGCAGCCATGGCTCCATTGCTACAGACTGACAGATTTGTCCTTTCTTTTTTGTTTTCCTCCAGTGTTTCAAAGTTCCAAATGTTTTTCTACTTCTGAAAACACGGTAACTAATTCACAGAAATCTGTGCTTGTACAGTATATTCTGTATAATCGGCTATCATTTTTTCAAGAAATTTGATCTGATGTTAAGTATGTGCCTCAGGAGGTTTTTAAAAAACATTTTTTTCTCTTCTAAAATCTCTACTGCCAGTGCAGTTATGAGAGAAAAAAGTCTCTACTCTTATTAAAGAAAAACCTATCATTAGACCTCCCCTTTTAATCAAGAAGATTTCTGACATAAGGACATTTTCTTGTTTAATACATCGCTAAAGTATGCTGTTGACTAATATTCTGCCAGTAGTGATTTCCCCTGGGAAAGTGAAGTGGTATAGACTTCCTTCCTCATCTGAGAAAAAAACCCCACTGAAATGTGTTTTTTCCAGGCGGCTGGTCAAGGAAGCAGGTGTCAGGCTCATAAGAAAGTGTGCAAGTTCCGCATCAGAGCCCCCTTCTTCCTCTGCTCAGCTGATGGCAACACCTGTCTCACACTGAGACCTTTCTTGTGAAAGAAAACACTTCCTTGTTGACCTAAGGCACATTTAGCCCATACTATATATAATTTATCAGACATTTCTGCTGCAAGATATAAAAAACTTCCATGTTGTCTTTTTTTCCTGCCACAGCTACCTGTTGTTCGTCTCTCTGCAAGCTGTCTGGCTGCTTGGTTTGGGTACTTGGCAGGCCTGGCTATATTTTCTATTCCTTCCTTCCTTCCTTCCTTCCTTCCTTCCTTCCTTCCTTCCTTCCTTCCTTCCTTCCTTCCTTCCTTCCTTCCTTCCTTCCTTCCTTCCTTCCTTCCTTCCTCCTTTCCTTTTTCCCCTACAGCATTTACATCTATCCCTCCAACTAGCCCCCTAGTCTCTCCCTGTCATTTCCAGATCAGTATAAAATCCCCACCCTCCGCAGACCCACTCGCGTTACACACTGGTGTCCATTATACTCGTCCTCGCCCCGCTCCTCCTCCTCGTGCAGTACCAGCTGCCCCTCTGCACTGAAGCACAATCTGCCCTTGTCGAAGCAGCCACCGCCAGCTCACCCGCCTGAGCCATCTGGACCCACAGACCTCAACTCAGCTGAGTCCCATGGCACTTGGCTCTAGGAGCTTATCTGAACTCCCTTCTCTTGACAATTAATTTTTCTTCCTTTCTTCACTGTTTTTTGGGCTGTAAATCAAGGATTACTATTGCACTCTGTGAAGTGATTTAGAAAACAAGCTGAACTGGGCACTCTACAGACTGAGATGAGATCATGTTGTATTTCATTGTCTTGAGAAGTGTTTGGCAGGCAGGTACTACATTGTGTGCCATGGTGACTGCTGATGGAAGGAAATGCATTACAAATGCATACACTCCACAGAAGTCACTTGAAAAGTCAGTATTTGCAAGGGTTATTTTGCAGCACTACATGAGACATCATTATTTACTTCCTTTTATTATTTCCTTCTTTTATGTACTCCAGCTTTTCATTGAGGAAATAAAAAATGGCATCTTCTCAAATGGTGGGTAAATTTTTCAAAAGTCAGACTTATAATGGTGATTATTGTTTGCAGGCAATTTCCTTCAGCAAAGATTTAGTGTGCCTTTAGTTTTCCGGTGGATCGTGTGAGGTAAATCTCTAAGTATACAATAAAGAAAAACAAAGATAAAGGGAGAAGATAAAAACAAGTAGCGCACAGACTTAGAGGAACAGATTTACCACCACAAACAAAGAAGCAAAATCCTATTAACTGCCATGGGAGGTGCCAGCAATAAAATAAGAACTCAGCTAGTCACTTTGTCATTAGGGTTTCTTAAGTTGCATTGCTCTAGAAACTACTTGAATCTCTTTTCCTGCAAGTCTGTGTGGTTTTTCTCCTAAATCTTCATCTACTAACAATGCAAACTAACTTCCACCAGGTTTGCACGCATCCTTACCAGCTAAGAGCACGCTCAGTGCTTAGTCCAAGCTGGGCCTGGACACATGTCAATACAAATCAGGCAGGATAGCACTAGGGGCTCACTGCTCTGTTAACAGGCTACTGCCAAACGCTTGAAGGGACTTAAAATGATAGAACCATAGAATGCTTTGGGTTGGAAGGGACCTTAAAGATCATCCATTTCCAAACCCCCTGCTTCCAACCCCCCTGCCATGGAGGGACACTTCCCACTGTATCAGGCTGCTCAAAATTCCACCCAACCTGGCCCTGGACACCTCCAGGGATGGGGCATCCACAGCTTCCCTGGCCAACCTGTGCCAGTGTCTCACCACCCTCATGGTGAAGAATTTCTTCCTAATGTCTAGTCTAAATCTTCCCCCCTCACATTTAAAGCCATTCCCCCTCATCCTATCACAACATGCCTTTGTAAAAGTACTTCCCCAGTTTCCTTCTTATGTCTTAACTCTCAGATAAATCATTATTTTTGTTTTCTGTTCTATCTGGCCATTCACTTTCATAAAACTTAAAAGAATTTATTTATCATCTTTAAGACTTCTGCTTCTCTTCGAAGTACAGCTGCAACTGACAAATGGGCTTAAAACTTACTAGTGGGAAACTGTCAGGAAAATGGATAGAGAGAGAGTTAACAAGATCCCCGAGGCCTTGCTCTGGCAGGAGGCCATGCGGCTGCTCCAATGGCACCACTGCTTCACGATAATTTTAGGACTCCTCAGTAAGCAGATCTGACACCCCAGCAGTTGTACCCTCTAGGTACAGACAGAGTACAAATGAGCAAAGAAAGGCAGATGATCTTCAGTTCATGCAGTGAAGCAAGATACTCAAAACTGCACCTGGACCTTGGATGTAGGGCTGGATCAAAAAAAAAAACCACTCACATATTTTAAAAGATGCAGGAGGACTTTTCTCCCACACTGTAGTCAAAAGCCTGCCTATTCAACTTTAAACTTGTCAGGAACCCCTCATCCTAGATGCTATTTGCACAGACAGATCTATCTGCAGGGAGCTTCTCAATCCAACTGTATTGAATATCGACAGCTACATCTGTTTTATGAAAAGTTCCCAATTCAGAGACACTGATGTTTGACCCAGATGTGTCCCTTTGTGGTATCAGCATGAGACTTGGGCATCGCTGAGCCTTAGAAAGAGAACCAGCATGTGTGCTGTGTCTGGGATATACAGTACTCCCTGTCTAGGAGCCCAGAGCTGGAATTTGATTCTCTCTTCAGGAATACAGCGTGGCAAAACAAACTGGAGACACTATGTACTTCCTTGGATCAGCATTTTGACACCTCTGTTCCTCATATCACCCATTATAAAATGCAGATGGTAATAATGCTTCTGTGTCACTGTTATTTTCTCACCCAGAAAGCAGCAGGGATTGTCTCTGTGCTTCTGTTTTACCTGCACTCAGCACCACCATACCTTGACACCATTTTGGAAGTCTGCATGCTACTTAAGTAAAAAAGGATAGTAATATTACATGTTGCTAGTCCCAGAAAAGTCTCTGTATGCATAGTGATTAGTGATTCAAACCCTAGTTCCAGCTTTGAAACTCATTGGTCTAGCAGTGCCTTGCACAATTTCCAAGCAAGAGCACTTTTCCGACATTGGTAAAAAGAATGGGAGGATGCTGGCCAAGGTCAGATGGCAAAGTGGGATAAGCCTTGCTGAAAGACCAGGCAGACTCCCTGCTGGTACTTTTCAGTTACAGTCAAGGAAAATCTGCTGAGCTAGGTAAATCGCTAGTGACAAGGACATTTGTTCTTACCCAAGAACTGGTTCATTCATGTGACAAAGTACCAGGAAGCAGACAGTGATATTCTCCTGCCATGTGGGAGTCAGTACAGCACATGTCCAGCCTGCTTGCTCATTATTTGCAGCATGAGGATATATACTAATCATAGCTGGCATCTACTTGTTCTTCCAGGATGCTTAGAGAGACACATTATACCTCCAGTGAGTTAAAATCACCAACTTCAACCATTATTTTGTGAGATTGTTGGCCAGTTACTGTTCATATCCAAACCAAATCCTGCCAGTAATCTGGACAGAAGTCTAGCATGTCATCTAAGTGATTTGCATGACATCTATACAAAGCCAAGAATGGGGTTCTCATTTATTTGGAGGGAAAGTTCATTAAATATTCCATTTCCTAACAGTATTGCCTTTTATGGGTGATTTTCAAAGACAGTCTTAGGTTCCCTGTTATACTGTTGACTAGAGTGTGAGCAACAAGCCCCTTAGGAGATTAAAGCATTCATTTCAAGCTATATCTGCAAGTGTGAGTGAGGGCTAGCAGCCTGATAGAGAGGAAATACAGAGACCTCTCAGAGTTCCTTATGTTATTTTCCCTGTAATTAATATAGTCATCCTAGTTAATAAGCTTTGAGTCAAACTCCCCTTTAGCCATGATGAAAGAATACTGACATTAATTAGCTACGCACTAACTGCCAGTGAAAACCTGGAAATTACAGCTGAAGTAAGGAGGGACCCCATCTGAATGCAGCTGTATTTTGCTTTCCTGCAATGTAAATCCATTTTTTTACAAGTATGTTCCTGTATAACACAAGTTTACTTATAAGGACCTACTTTTGATGCAATCAAACTTACATTCAAAGTAGATTCAAAAGGCTCTCAGCACACGAGCTAAGGAAACAGGAGCAAGATTAAAGCTGAAAGTATATACATCATCTAAAATTACTTGAGGAGATGAAAAGAACTGTGCTAAGCAAGCTTCGTCTTCTTAGGATTTGTACGTGTTGTCCCATAATGTTCCCCTTGAACGGTTTCCTTGAAATTAACTCAGCTCCTTACAACCCACTCTTCCACCAACTCATCCATGCCATGAAGGGCAGCAACCCAGACAGCCTATGCCAAAATAATGTATATTGTAGTGAAGCTCTGCCTATTGTTCCCTCCATGTAGTACTCATTTGATTCTCTCTCTTCCATCTAGGACCTCAATTTCAAAAAACTTACAGAACTGCCCTTGCTCACTTTTCAGACATTTTGTTCTGTACTGCACTTGTTTGAAATCTGAAAACTGGGGTAACTGACCAGCAAAACCAGACAGCCAATGAGACTGGAACTGTCTTCTTCCATTAGAAAGTCTGGCTAAAACTGAGAAAAAGTTATTTATGAGCCAGCACAGCAGAAAGTCCCTGAGATAAGAGAGATGTTCTCAAACGACAAGGAGAATAAGATCATTATTGCTGCTTAGCCCATGATTTTATCCCTCACTGTGTGCTGATCCTTCCTGTTTTCCTGACCTGCCACCTGGAAAACTGGGATGTTGATTGTAGGATTATTCAAGAGCTTTGAATGCAATTTAGCTTTTGAGGTTTGTAAGAAAAGAAGCTGGGCTATTTCCATATCTACAGCTACAACAGTCTAATAATTTGCTGTTAATTATAGAACTTCATTTATAGGCTTAGTTAACTTACCACAGTATTTCTGATGTGTATTTGTACATCTTATGTGCCACTTTCAGCTGTTGCAGTATTAAGTTAAAGATGGGCCAGAAGTATTGCATTCCTGAGAAACAGACCTTGTAAAATTTTGCAGTCAGGGTATCATCTGAGTTGCCAGGCATGCCCCATAGTGAAGTGATACGTATATAACAAGCTGTTTGTCTGGCTGCTACATACCATAGATTAGTTGTCATGCCTTGGTCAAAACAACAAAGCGTGAAATACTTCTCCCTTTCCTGAGAAATACAACACGTCATAACAAAAGACAGGCTCCTCTCTGCTCTTCTAGAATTGGCTTCTGTTATACATTTTTCTTAGAAAACTGAACAACTAGATAAAAGAGTATCTGCAGTATCTTGTGTCCATAATTTGTCTTGAGTACCATGAATTAAGAATACCGCTTCTATCTCTTCTGTCATAAGACAAAAATGACCAGAGATGAATGCAAACCATTTTTTATAGACTCCATGCTCAACAGAGTTTTGTCAGTGTCACCATATGTTGTAATTTGCATCTGGGTATATTTCAGCTGAAAAAGGGATAAAATCACAAGTAACTAGGCAACAGCCCCTCATATTCTGGAGGTGTGTGCTGTTCCAGTACAGATACATAAACTGCTAGGCTTGTGAATGATGCTAGTAGGAGTACAATTGTAACAGGGAGACAGCTAACACCTTTTCAGATTTCTTGAATGTGGCAATTCCTAATCCACCCTCAGAAACTCCCAATACCCTTTGCACCTTTTGCCCAGAGTTTTAGAAATGTTAATTTGGTGCATAACTGAATCACTGGAAGAATTCTCAAAGGTCATTTAAAGGACAAGCTTTGATGGGAACAAAAAATGTTCAGTATTAAAGAGACTGTTTACATTAGTTCTAAAAAGCAATTGAAAACTTTCTCTGCATCTCATAGAAAGACAGGCATTTTGCCTCCCTTGGTACATCCTACATGAATTGTAAGATCAGAACAAAATTATGATTCTGTGCAACAAGAAAAAAGTTAAACGATTATTACATAAGCAAACAAAAAAAAAAAAAAAAGAATAATCCAGAGGACAATTAATAGTTCGTGAATCAGTTCTGTGTGTAGTATGTAAGCCACTTTTTGTACTAGGTCTAGCATAAAAGGCTTAATTTGGTTTTTTTTTTAGTCATTACTGTGCCACAACTTTCATTTGTATTCTGCTGTTATTCACTGTGCAAACGTACCATAAATACTATTGCTATACCATTTGAACAATGCAATAATACAATATATACTTGCTTTGGACATCGTACAGTAATTGTCACTTCTTATCTAATAAGTCATTTTCCAGGTTTTCAAAAGGTGACAGTCACCAAAGAGAGCCTCATAAAAACTTGCCTTGTTTGTCATTGGTTGGAAGCCCTTTCAAATACCTGTCACAGCAGTAATTGCAGTTCTGATGGTCTGAGGACATAAATGAAGAGATGTTACATGGGAAGGGAGAGAATTTATTCTAACAGGCCAACTGGTTAAGCTGGAAAAAGTAGATCGAGCTTACAAGGCCCATATCCTTCTCTTCAGGTCAGAAACACTAGGAAAAAAATTAAAACCTAAATATAGGCCAAACAAAAGGAAGAAGATTTTTAGGAAGCAACAAAGTTTAAAGTTCTCATTGATCTTACCTTCACCCTTGATGGAGGTAAAAAGGAGCAGCCCAACACTCGGAATATCTTGCTAACTCCAGATCCTGCTTGGTCTGTCATCCATCCCTCCTCCCTTGGACTAGATCTTTGAACACGGCCAGCATCCACTGTCCATCTAAAGCTGAATTCATACCTGAGCATGTATCTCCCTGTCTTCTAGCAGGAGAGAATCTTCATATTAATATTTGATTTCCAGTTAGTTTATGCATCATTTTCCTCAGCTTTGTCACTAGCATGAAAGGAATTTTTGTTCCACAGAGAAAAGTGTGCATGCACTACAAGGGAGCACTCAAAAATCACAAGTGACGCATAAATAGGAAATGTGCATTTTGAGGTTACTCCATGCATGGGAATTTTGGCAGCTGATTTGAGAAGAGAACAGAAATAGAATCACATATGAAGCAGCAAAGAAAGCACTAAGTGTGAAGGAAGGTTGATGGCACAAACTTTTTATATGAAAGAAGAAACAGACTTCTCTATAGTTCCTTTTCATTCTTCTCTATGGGCTTAGCTGCCTTGCCTTTTATATTTATGTCAACAGTCTGCTGCTTGTTTCAATAGTCTTTATTTTTACCATCCGTAGACTTATACAATACCAAAGGCTCTTCAGACACCAGTGAAGAGCCATGGGCTAGAGAAGCTCAGGAGCTTACCAGTGTGCCAAGCTGGGGGTACATCCAAGGGCAGAGCTGTGGCTGCCATGAAGTCCTTAAGGAACTGACTTTTGCAAGAGAGACAATGAATGTGAACCCAACTACTTGCAGAATAAAACACAAAACTTGTGTCCGGCTTGGCTATTCACATGTTCAAAGCTAAACAACACAACTACTCCCTCTCTGAAGGAGAGATCTCAAAGTTGACAACTAGAAATGCACTCATAGCCATTCTGCTGCTTTACCAAACTATTTTTCAAAAAGTTGAATGGGTGACAAGGAGAGAGACACACTGAAGTGATGGGGTGAAATGCAGCCCCTGTCGGACGAACAACAGACAGGGCAGACACAAGACAAGCTGGTTTCAAGAAATTTCATGTGCACAGTGCATAAGAGACCACACAAGGGACTCCATGCTCCAACACAAAGAGGTAAGTTTAGTCACTTTTTGGGTGGCGCATACTTCATCCTCTCAGTTTTCTATGCCAGTTCACATGCTATTTGGTGTCTCCACTGTGGGGATGAAGTTGTTCATTTCTCTTGGATCCACTGGCTTTTGGATTTGGTTTGGGGTTTGTTGGTTTGGTTGTTTTTTTTTTTTTTTCCAGAAAAACACGAAGAGTAAGAGTGCAGAAGACCTTCAAAACTTGCTCAAGCTGTCAGAGTCATTTTACTCAATGATGAGCTCTGCCTGGCCCAAGGACAAGGGTGTACCTTCAAGCACATCAGATTCATCACCCCACAGAAATAAAAAAGGCTGGTGCTGGAGTATGCTTCAGTGAAAGGGTATCTTTACCCTCAGCACACATCCCTCAGCTGATGATGTGATGATAGAAAGCACATGAAAATATTTTTTTTCTCTTTCTGCTGATGACATGATGATGGAAAGCACATAAAAAATAATCAAAACTGCCTCTTTAAATCAGCATGTTGCAATGACATAAAATACTTCCTGGATTATAAAATGAAATTAGAAGATGCTGTTGCTATAAGGAAGAGAAAAAGAAGCACAAGTTCTAGGTCCTGTGCAAAGGAGCCTATGAAATACATTGCTCTGAAATTAACATTTTTGATTAAAAGAGAGAAATATGAAAGACAGATGACAGTTCAGTTGCTAAAAGAAAGAAAAACTTGACATTTTATAAATTATGTTTAAGCCTGTAATTCTAATATGTGCAGTATAAGATCACAGAAAAGATTTTGAATTGTACTCAGGTTAGTTAAAATTTCCTTGAAATGGCAGCCATACCTGGCCAGCAAATCCTGTGAATAGTAAAAGCCTTCTTTCATTTCACGAGACTTGAGAAATCTGTGACAGTACTTCAGGACTTCTGAGAAACTTTGGTTTTCAACAAGTGCAGAAGATGCCATTTTTTCCCAGTGTAAGAGGTACTTGCAAAGTGATTAGAAAGAGATTCTCCACAGTACTTGTTATTTCTAAAAATAACATAAAGAAAGGAGGTGCTGCATTTTAGGAAGCAGCTAGGGCTGGTAAGTGAGGAATTTAAAGAGCATAATTTGATGATGTGAAATTTCAGAACAGGCAGAGATCTAATTTAAAAGTGATCATCCACTAGAATGCAACAAAATCAAGATGACATTTACCAGTTGCATACTAAAATTGAGAATTACTGGGAGATAACAGTTTTACAAAGTTAGCCATCAACAGAATCCTATATCTAAGAGGACTAAGTAGCGTACAGATGGTAATGTGCCTTGTTCTTATTTTTCACCTGTAACTTAAATTAGCACAAGAACATTGTCTTTTGAATGAATGTTAACACAGAGAAAAATGGGTGACTTCTTTTTAAGGAAAAAAAATATTTTATCTCTAAATGTGATGTGTAATTGAGTTACATTGTTTTTTCCTCTTAAAAGTGAGCATAAGTAAAATTGATTGTGAAATTGTAGCAATCTACATTAAAGCTTAAAGATCACAGAATCACAAGGTTGGAAAGGACCCATTGGATCATCGAGTCCAACCATTACTAACACTCCCTAAACCATGTCCCTCAGCACTTCATCCAACCGTTCCTTAAACACCTCCAGGGAAGGCGACTCGACCACCTCCCTGGGCAGCCTCTGCCAGTACCCAATGACTCTTACTGTGAAGAATTTTTTTCTGATATCCAACCTGAACCTTCCCTGATGGAGCTTGAGGCCATTCCCTCTTGTCCTGTCCCCTATCACTTGGGAGAAGAGGCCAGCTCCCTCCTCTCCACACCCTCCTTTCAGGTAGTTGTAGAGAGTAATAAGGTCTCCCCTCAGCCTCCTCTTCTCCAGGCTAAACCACCCCAGCTCTCTCAGCCGCTCCTCGTAGGACTTGTTCTCCAGCCCCTTCACCAGCTTCGTTGCTCTTCTCTGGACACGCTCCAGAGCCTCAACATCCTTCTTGTGGTGAGGGGTCCAGAAGATATTGCGACTTAAGGGCATACTTAACATTAAGATTCAGGCAGTCCATAATTACTACCAATATTTTAAAGAAAATTGGAAACAAAAAACCCAAACAAAGCAGAAATCAAAGAAAATGCCACTAGAGCTAGAACAAGTTTGCTGAAGTGATACCCTGACTTTGGGCAGATTCAGCCTCCTCAGAAAGTGCAGAAGACTGTTTAGCCAGTTTTATTCATTCTGCATGGGTTATAGAGTGTTGGAACTAGACAATCTTTAAGGTCCCTTCCAACCCTAACTATTTTACAATTCTCTGATTCTATGTCAATAAGGTATTCTCTCAAAGAATACTGTAAGATAAAAGGAAACTATGTTTTCCCCAAAACAAGGTGTGGGAGTCAAGAATATATTAATTCCATCATCTGAAAGAACATAGGCCCTATGCCAGCAAATGTCCATATCAACAAAGTATTTATGGCTTCTAGAAAGAAGTTAGAAACCTGAAGATAAGTTAGAAGCTTATGTATTTAATTCATTAATTTCTGTAACGTTTCCTGTGTTTACAAATTTTTCCGTTTTATAAGCAGGAACAAAACAACATTCAAAATGAAACCTCAATGTGCCAAAAAAAAGTTGAATGGCTCAGATGACAGTGCTAAGAGCCCTACAGCTGGACACACTACTCCAGGTGAGGTCTCATCAGAGCAGAGTTGAGTGGTAGAATGACCTCTCGAGGTGCTGGCTGCACTTCTTTTGATCCAGACCAGGGTACAGTTGGCTTTCTGGGCTGTAAGCACACAATGCCAGTTCATATCCAGCTTTTCACCCATCAGTATCCCCAAGTCCATCTCTGTAAGGCTCCTCTCAACCACAACATCCCCATCCTGTATTGAATCCGCAGATTGCCCCAGCCCAGGTGTAAGACCCTTGCAGCTGGTCTTGTTGAACTTCGTGAGGTTCACATAGGCCCACTTCTCCAGCTTGCCCAAGCTCCTCTAGTGGACACATCAGCCTTTTGGTGTGTCAGCTGCACCTTTCAGTTTTTCCATCTGCAAACTTGCAGAGGGTGCACTCAATCTCTCTGACCATATCATCAATGAAAAATATTAAACAGCACTGCTCCCAGTATGGACTCCTAAAGGACACCGGTCATCACTGATCTCCATTTGGACATTGAGCTGTTGATCACTACTCTCCGAATGCAGCCATCCAACCTATTCCTCATCCACTTAACAGTCCACTCATCAAATCCCTATCTCTCCAGTTTAGAGAGAAGAATGTTGTGGGGGGATCATGTCAAAGGCTTTACGGAAGTCCAGATAGATTACATCCATTGCTATTCCTGCGTCCACGGATCTGGTCACCCCATCATAGAAACACATTAGGTTGGTCAGGCAGGACTTGCCCCGGGTGAAGCCATGCGGGTTGTCTCCACGTTCCTGTCCTCCATGTGCTTTAGCAAAGTTTCTAGGAGGATCTGTTCTGTGATCTTCCCAGTCACAGAGGTGAAGCTGACAAGTTAATAGTTCCCAGGGTTGTCCTTTCTACCCTTTTTAAATATGGGCACAATTTTTCCCCTTTTCTAGTGGCCAGAGACTTCACCTGATTGCCAGGAATTTTCAAATATCATGGAGATTTTGATATGGTACAGTCTGCCACACAAATGCAAGTGGGGCAGGGAGGACCCACAAGACACGTTATGATTTAAAACCTTTGTAGACATTCAAGGAGCAAGTCAGTGATGACCAAGGTTGCCCTCCATCATTTTCTTTTAGATGTGGACTTCAGCCTTCCATCTCTCAGATGATGTACATTTGACTTGCCTTAGGTACTTTACAACAGAGATCAAGTTGCATATTCCATGACCCAGACCATGAGTTTAAGTATATTAAACCCATCAGCCTTAACTAGTTAACTAATTAATTACCTCAACCATCAGAAGAGGAAAGGGATGCAGAGTGGAATGAAGTTAACTGGTGCTCATTTGACAGTAGTTACAGTATTACATCTCTAAACATTCAGCTAACATGATGATGAATGCAGGGAAGTGGTTTATGAATATTCCATATTCCACAACTTACAAAAATCCACATAGTATAATACTGCTTCTAATAAAGAAATAACTATTACCAAAATGTATGAATAATTCCCAAGCCTCCAGTGTCAATGTGCCATAGAAAAGCAAGGCTAAGAGCAAATACAAGTATGGCTTGCATCAGGAGTTTCAGTCTCATTTTATTTGCTTTACTTGGATTAACAGAAGACCTAATCAAACATTTTAGAATAGTAAAGGAGATCACAAATACACAGTTGCTGTTTCTTGTTAAGCTGAATATGCTTTCATTGCTACATTCAGATGAAAAGCAGCTTTGATTTTCCCTGGATAAGAAAATGACCATCTCACGGAAAGAACATATTTTGAGAGCTGAATAGCTTGTCAGCATATCTTATCTACTTTGAATTGATCCAGTGTGGTTTCTTCAAAGTAGATATAAATCTGAGAAAATGTTAAGGTGACCTAGTTGTACAAGGCAGAAGTAATTAATTTTGATTAGCAAAGTCTCAGTAAAGTAAGGGATGTTAAATTAAATACTTTGAGCCTCTTCAGTGTATTTTGAAAAAGTGTACTGAGTCACCCTGATAAAAGCAGACCATTTTCAGCACTGTCAAAATACAGTTAATTGAACATCTTTGTGTTTTGAATGTGGGTGGAGCTATCCTTGATCTGTATCTAAATTTAATGCATTAAGATGATCTCTCATTCATACTTGTCAACAAAAAGAATGTAGCTGTCCATCAAAAATCCTTAGCAGAACAGGGAGAAAGCTGATCAAAACCAGACTTATTTCCCTTAAAACTAAACAAAGAACAATGTCAACCCACTCAGAATGGCTCTGAAAGCATGAGGCATAAAACAAAAATCCAAATTTTGTTCCAAATAAACAGCACTTTATGCCATGTGAACTCTAAATAATATTAAGCAGTGATTTATTACAAACAAAGCTGATCTGTGGAGATTTACATAAACATCTTCCTACAATTAAGCATCATCATTTTCCATTGTAAGTGTTTGTAGAAATATCCATTCTTACCACACTGGCTAGGGGCCAGCTACCAAAAGTTACACAAATGTATTCAAGACAAGGAAATCCTAAGCTATTACTTCTCAGTAGTGCCCATTCCCACTGAACTTGATGACAGCAGGACTTTGGCACCAGAGCAATGAGGCCCTACACATAAATTTCACTACTAGACTTCATTTTACTTAGATAATCCTGCTTCCTACATCTTTCCTGGCAGTAACACTAAGTTAGCATATCAGGACAATGCAAACTTTGCAAACTTTCTATAACCTGAATTTTTGTTACAGGCACATGAGAAAACAGTAGATACTAATTAGAAGAAAAAAGAACCTGTTTTTTCTAGAACATTTTTCTCACAGATCACAGAATCACAGAATGGTTTAAGTTGAAAAAGACTCTTAAGATCAGTGAGTTCAACCCTTATCCCAACACTGCCAAGTCCAGAGCTAAATGATGTCCCTAAGTGCCACATCTACACATCTTTTAAGTATTTCCAGAGCAACTCAAAACTGGGCAACTAATTCCAGTGCTTGACATCCCTTTCAGTGAAGCAGTATTCCTAATATCCAATCTAAACCTCTACTGGCACAACTTGAAGCCATTTCCTCTCATCCCACCATTTGTCACTTAGGAGAAGAGACCAACACCCACCTCACTACAACCTCCTTTCCAGTAGTTGTAGAGAGCGATAAGGTCTCCCTTTGGCCTCTTCTCCAGACTAAACAACGCCAGTTCCCTTGGCTGCTCCTCATAAGATTTGTGCTCCAAACCCTATTCCAGCTTTGTCGCCCTTCTTTGCACGTGGTCCTGCAGTTCCATGGTATTTCTTTTACTGAGGGCCCACAACTGAACACAGTATTCAAGGTGCAGCCTCACCAGGGCAAAGTGCAGAGGGATGATCACTTCTTTGGTCCTTCTGGCCAGACTATTTCTGATCCAAGATGACGCTATTGGCCTTCTTGTCCTCCTGGGCACTCTGCTGGCTCATGTTCAGCCAGCTGTTGACCAACATCCCCACATCCTTTTCCACTGTGAAGCTATCCAGCCATTTGTCCCTAAACCTGTAGCATTGCATGGGGTTGTTGTGGCCTCCATCCCTTCTCTGTAGGGAAAAGATAATGTGGAAAGACATTTTATACTCTTTCCTTTGGTTCACTTTGCCGAAGCAGAGAAAGACCTCTGCGTCCTATGGTCCTCTGACCAACCTGCTTCTTCAAGAATATCCAGGCTCTATAAGGTCTGTAGTTGGGACAAGATTTAAATTCAAAAATTATTTGCTGTGGTAGTGATAGATCTGAAACAGACTTAAGTTGCACATACTTGCCCATCACTTGCAGCCTCTCCTTGGTGTGGGCAACCTCTGCTTCCAATTCCCTCCAAAGTTACTTGCAACACTGCCTTTCCTTTGCCTTTTCTATGTCTGCCATGAAGATAATGGTCCTTTGTTTCCTGTCTTCACTTTCTTGCATTTCTCTCCCTAAGCCTGTCCCAGTGTTGCTGCCATTCTATTTCCCACACCACTGAATACCTTCTTTTATTTCTTCTGTAGCTCTTTTGGTTTTCTCCTTTCCATATATTTGAGGCATCCTCTCCACCTGCACAGTTGTCTGTCTCTTCACATCCTATGTCCCTTCATGGTTAATAGAAAGTTTTAATAGAAAGTTTTAATAGAAAGTTTTAATAGAAAGTTTTATCTGTTACATAGCACTGCAAACACTCAAGCTGCCATATAAATTATATAAAGTGACAAACAAAATAAAGAGAAAAAAATGCTGCAGCTCAAATACCCATTGCTCAGCTGTCAGAGCTTTCCTTGTTCTTTAGAGCTGCCTCAGATGCTGACTCCCGTTTATACCCACTTGACTGACCTGCTGGCACTGCCAAAGTGGTATAGTGTGGTTTAGACATAAATCTGAGTCAGGCCATAATTCTGCAGCACAATACCCTCTCTGAATAGAGTCCTATTCAATGGATTTAGGGTCATTCGGGATCTGCAAATGGGCTATCCACAGAAACAGCAGTGCTGCACCAGGCTCTTGGTGTCACAGCTGCAGTTACACGAACAGGACAGCTATGTCTGGTCAGGGCCAGGAGATGTTCCCATGCATGCTCTCATAAGCTCTCCTCTAATCTTGGTGATGTACAAATTGTATTTCAGCTATTGTACAGCAGCATCTGGCAGTAACTAGATGCAGCTTCTCAAATGCATTGATCTTTTTGGCTTATAATTTGCGGCTCTCTACCACACATAATCATCCGTGTAACTGCCTCCCCGTCTTGACTCTTAACATTTCCTCAGACAAAAGCACTCACACCTCTGTCATTGCGGTGTCCAGCAGCAGTGCCTTCCTAAACTATAGCAACACAACACACTTGCAGGATAAAACAGTTTGCTGGATAGAGCTAATAACACCTCAAACCATGAACAACAAAACCCTGACAAAACAGGACATGGCTCTGATCAATAAAAACATGCCTGTAATTTATATTCTCTTTGAAATGTATCCAAAAGAACTCTCAAAAGCAAACATGCCATACAAAAATAGTATACATTTTTGCTATACAAAATCTGTATGCTCTACTTGCTGTTATAATGCTATTGAAAATCATGCCAACATAACAATTCATCTCACAGGGAAGAAATCTTTGTCGTGGGGTTGCTTTTGAGACCAGCTTTCTAAGATTCAGAAAAGGATTAGACATTTGAATGAGAAATAACAGTCTCCGCAGCCAAGATATCTAGCGTCCTAGATCTAACAGTCCCAGGGAATTCAGAAGTGGAAGATTTCTTTGAGCCTTGTGCTGTGTATGCCCCTCCTGATTTGGCATGCAATGCCATGCCTTATCATTTCCTAATTCAAGCTCCTCTTCCAGATCTGTTTTCTTTCTATGCAGCCACTTATTATTTACCTGACTCCGAGGCTCACTTACTTGGTTCCACAACAAAACAAACCCGCTGTATCTTAAAGTGTATGTTTCATCATAACAGAAAGGCAGAATTGCTATGGTTTTACCATAAGGTACAAAATCCTTATTTTACAAGCACCACTTTGTC
The DNA here is from genome assembly GCF_017976375.1 of Cuculus canorus. Classification (NCBI taxonomy): domain Eukaryota; kingdom Metazoa; phylum Chordata; class Aves; order Cuculiformes; family Cuculidae; genus Cuculus; species Cuculus canorus. The sequence goes on from NC_071441.1 coordinate 13,130,424, forward strand.
TGTCTTTATTTAAAAAAAAAAATTTCTGCTACCCACAACTATCTTATTATTCCTCTCAATGACAATTCAGAGTGTGCAGATTTACAGGATATGCAGCATGTCTTTTTATCTCTAGAAAGCTCTTGTGTCTCCATGATTACTAATAACTAAAGATCATATAGCCCATCTTCCTGCAAATGAATCTCTTTCGCACCTACTATTGTCTTGTCCATTTCAGAACACTTTGTGAATCCTAAAAATAACCAAAAGTAAATGTCACCAGAATAAAGGATTTACCTCACATTCACGGGACCTATTGGTCAGTGCAGTAAAGCCTGTTGTATTTTACTATAATTTAACCCTGCATTTTACTTTCTTATTCACATTATTTCTAGACATCTAAAAAATTATGCAAAATAATTCTTATGGCAACTGCATAACTCTGGAGTACATTCCAGATCAGCCATTCTTGTGAAGCTGTAATTACTGAGATTAGCCCTGCAGAATTTAACTGCTTCTCCAGGGCAGGCACTGCCCTCGCAGCTCTACCAGAACAGGCTGGTTGTGGGCTCTTGCTTGAACTCTCAGCTGCTCATTATCACCACTCAGTTGAAAGAGTTATCATAAGCATGTCTTTCACATTTCAGTCCAAGGTCAAAAAGATTATTTTACCCAGAACAGGGAGGTGGTGTGAATTAACCTGCATGCCTTGCCCCCAAATTGCTCACTCACAAGATTAGATTTAGGGACTAGGCAGCATATGAAGATGGTTGCTCTCCTTCTTCTCTCTGCCTCCTAGCTCCTACCCCATTTTAGCTTGAATCTCCATGTTATTTGCATAGGATCCATCTGCCATCTAGACAGCACCCAGGAACTCACAGTTGTCCAGCAGAATGGTCTCTCTCCTAGCCCTTGGCTCCAAGAAAGTCTCAGCAATTGGAGAGGGTGAGTGCCAGAGGAGCACCAAAGTTATGCATGGCTGATGAGTTAGAAATCCAGGTGCGATGCAAGCTGTGCTTAACCAATGAGGTGAATAAATGTGATAGGGAATTTTGTCACCTATTCACACCGAGATTTTTATAAAACGTGACTTTAACACTCATAGAAGTGCCTAATATCAGTATTCATCAAACAGTGAGCTAAGACTTCCAGAAGGTTCATGGTAGCCTTCCAGTAGCAGACTAGGAACATTTCAGTGTTCAAAATAAACAGCAGCTCAACACTAAGTTATGTGCAAACATAGCAGTGCTGTGGAAGTGCCATCATTTTTATCTATATCTGGGAGATGCTGATATCTAGGGGTCTGTCTGCATCGTGAAGTAGAAGATAGTACAGAAATTTTTGGAGTAACATCAAACATGGTAACTGCAAAGAGAGACCTGCACAATGACTTCTGCATGTTAGGCCAAGGACAGATAATTTACTTGTTTCCAGGACTGCTTTTGGTAAACGAAATGGTATCTTTTCTCAGCACCAAACTGCTTGCAAAGCTTCCATTGCACTCAGTAGACATGCTCCAAACATCTCTTGTAGTAACGGCTGGTAAGTGTGGAAGTTTTAGTGAAGATTGGTGTGTCCCCTGCATTCAAGAACATATCCCTATAGCAGGTGCATCGTCATAAATGACACCAAATTCCACAAGACTGATGACGTGCTGTAGTAATCACAAGTGTCACAACTCTGTCCCCCTTGATACCACTAGCACTCCCCTCATGATACTATGTTTTGGCTTAATATCGTTTCTGCTGGTGACCAACCATCAATTCTCTTAGATGGGTTAATTGTTTGGTTCAGGCTCAGCACTAACCCAAATTCACAAGCTCTTAATATCTGTCTTCCACTGCTGAAATAGAGGACTCTGCTGGAGTCAGGTGCTGGATATCTGCTGCTGTTACCAAGGTTTGCTTGCCTTGTGTTCTCAATGGAGCTAGAGAAAGAGTCAATCGTAGTTATTTAAGAACTACGCTGTCTTGCAAAGAGGTTAGTTACTACTCTGAATTATCCCAGGTTCAGCCGAATTCTGAAAGCTACTCTTAATATTATACTATCCTATAAACTATATATACTATATGCTCATCAACGCTGGTGTTACTGTATTTATCCTAGTATTCCCTCTAGCAGGAATGTAGCAAGTTACACAGTGATAGTGTCAGTCATCAAGACACGAACAATGCAGGGATGCTAGTTGCAAGTACCATATCTTGGCTTCCCGAGATAAGATGTTTCATAGAAAGCTTTAAAAAAACCCACAAGATGGTTAATTCCTGGGCTTTATACAGGCTTTATTTTTTACTGAAGCTCAGCCCTCATGGAACAAATCATCTAGGAAGGATAAATCTCTAACGCACGTTGATGTCAGCTGCATTGGTAAATTGATCAGAGCACCTACAAAGTACTTTCCTCTCTCTCCCTTACCACTTATTTTCCCTGTCGTTCATTTAGCTGAAAAGCTTCCATGTCAAAAATAGAAGCTTAGGCAAAAGAATTTATCTCGGTGCTTTTCTAAATTTCATAGAACTATTCAAGACCACTGCAGTATATTAACACAGAAACATATAAGGCAGTGTTACATAATACTCCTCTTCCACTTCCTGAAAGCCAACATGATAAAACTTCCCTTTCTTCTGTCCTGGAACAGGATTTTTTCTATTAATAATTGTATGCCCACCTGGGAAGGGAATCAATGTGATTGAGGGGTCAGGTATGCCTCATGGCAACTGCAGACTGGACTCACTAACCACGCAAAGCAAACTCCCGAGAGAGGGAGAGAAATATGCACCAGAAAGCCTTTTTTTTTTTTTAATACCTACAGCAAATGGCAGTTACTACAGAGTGCTCAAAAATCTTTGTTCTCTGTTTCATTTCTTCTGTTCTGAGTATGGCTATGCATTGCACACTGTGTATGGAACTGAATAGCTGTTACCAATAGGGGTTTTCTCCAGTTCTATTTTATAAAAGATTTGTTTACGTAAACTACACTGTTGTATCATCTTTGTTATACTCTCCTTTTGCAATTAGAAGTAAAGTGATAAAAAGGCTATTAATATCGCACAACAAAATAACTGCTGTATTATGGCCAAAAAAATATTTTCGTATACGGCTCACATCTACCTAATTTCAGTCTATTTTCCATTAGTCACATATCCTACTGCTGTGTTCAGCTATAGTTCAGCAGTCAAACAATGGAAGTAGCAATGGTCAGAGACAGTGCCTGTGAGAAGAAAAAAACTGAAGTTTGAAAAAAATTAAATGAAACCAGCATCCAGTAATGCCTGCACTGAATCTCAGAGCACTATTCTTTGTCCTACCTCATACCAGTTTTAAAAATTTATGATGGTGTTATTTGGTACATATAGTCTATGTTTCGAACTAAACACCCATAAAGCTTTCACATCACTCCATCAAGTATTTCTTATGCATTCAGTTTTCGCCTGACAAGCGTGCAATGTCCATACCAATTGGGAGCGTATATCTGTTGGTGCCTCTAGCATAAAGCAATCTCATTAACTTCTCATGCTCATCAAGAGTGGCTCTACACCCACATATCATTTATAACACTAACAAATCCAGCAGTTCTGATTCTAATCAGACACTTAACAAGAAGAAACAAAGTTTTTTCATCTTGAAGCAGGAAGTTAGCAAATACAACTTCTTAAGGCTCTATGGGGCTATGCAAGAAGGCTGTTCCTCCTCTGTGGATCATCTTATGCCTGACACAGTGTAATCCACAGAGCAAAACCTGTGAGGTCAATTCAACTTTTGTGCTGTCTTTCACAGATAAAAAATTCAAATCGCTCCATTGGAAAAATGTAGTTACAGAGGCACAATTAAGAGAACTATGCCTTAGGCCTCCACGCTGACCTGTATCCCCACTGGGAGAAACTGCTTGCCTGAACTGTTGAGTCAGAACTGAATGCAAACCTGCCCCAGGGCAGGATTTGCTGTCTGCCCAGGGCAGAGCCCACATGCTGGCAACCTGCAGCACACAAGACCTCCATCACAATGGCCTCAAGTGGCTCCAGCAGCTAAGAGAGGGATGGAGGCAGGCGGGCGCTTTGCACACAGCCTTTTGAAAATGTCACTGAGTAGGTTTCAACTGAAAGGCACAAAATTAATCAAATTCCACTCCTACAAGAGGATAGCATATATTGTTCTTTCTCTTCAATTATTTCCCCTGAAAGCTTTCTGCACCCAATTGCATTAATGAACACTGAACTGATGATGACGCAGATCAAATCAATATGGATGCATGAAGAATTAGGTCATTCTGATGGAGAGCAGGCTCATCTGCCCCAAGAGCACTCTGCCAGATGAGAAGCAGTGAGCCGAGCCCTTGTCTCTTGCTTTTGCTTTTCTTATGGGATATGCACAAGGGTGAAGTGCAGAATGCAGCAGTGCACTTTGCAGAGACAGAAACTTGCTCTGAATTTTATGCTGAAGTACCAATACTTGGTTCCTATCTGCAGTTGTTGAGTTCTCTAACAGCTAGGTAGGAGCAGCTTTTTACGAACAAGGAAAAGGGACAATTTGGGAAGAGGGAACAAGAATCTGTTCATAAACTATCTGTGGGAAGTAACAAGTCTTCAAGACTGGGAGAAAAGCAAGAGTGAACCCAAAGGAATCTGCTCCTGGACAGATGCACTGTCACATCCTGCCCTCAGTGAGGTGGGTAGGACAAAGTGGAAAGTGCAAGGAAGTCCCAGTGGCTCAGCTACTGAAGAAAAATATGTTCGAGGCAGAGGGTAAAGCCATCAGGAGCAGGCAAGGGTTGAAAAGCAGGTCTGAGGTGAACCTTGTTGCTTCATGGTATTTCTATGATGGTATCTCTACCTCCCAGAGAGCAGCTCGAAGTTTTTTATATTAAAAACTCTGAGCTTTACTTATGAGCAAGCTGGAAAATGCCCATTCCTAGACTTTATCTCAAAGAGTTACACTAAAAACTCCATGAAGATATCTTGTGCTGAGGATATGATATTCTTCATTAATAATAAAATATATGAAGTTTGAAAGCGTTACCCAGCAACGCTGCAAACATGTCAGGTATTATGGCATGTAAAGCAACTGTTATGCTGGTACAGCCACCTCCTCATACATTATAGCATCAGTACTGAGAAGAAGGTAGCTTCTTGGAGCACTACAGGTCTCCACAAGCTAAGGGACCTTAGGGGACAGTGGCAGTAATGCATCTCTATGGCCCCGATCATGGTCCCACCTTTAGCTGCACAGACTGTGAAAGAAGGGGATGTCAGTGTTTGGGATCGTCTAAGCTCTCAGCACCGCAGAGCAAATGGGAAGTCAATATGTACTACAATGGCTACCAGGAGGTCATCACCAATTCAGGCCATGATCTATGATCTTACAGAACTAAGAAATGAAATATGGAAGTCTTGATTACTCTGACAAAATGTTAATTACCAAGATAATATTTCAGTTCCCATATGGTATATCATTTAAACAAACCCAGACAGAGTTTTCCTGATGTTAAGAATGAGAACATGAACTGCATACTGGTGTACAATGAGTAGATGCTCCCAGCAGAGCTATGCATGCCGGCTGTCAAGACAAACAGCAAAACATTCCTGCCTGTCTGGAGTGAGAAACATAGACCATATAGTATTAAGCGGCCAGCAGAAGACTGAAATTTGGTTCTAAAAAAGCCTGTGCTAAGGAAGAATGAGTGGGCTGGGATTTTTCAATTTAAAATAGATCTTTTCCTCATTTGTATATTGGTCTCATTTTGCAGCAGCTATATTCTGCACCAACATGTGGTAGACCAAAGATTAAGTCTCAAATTCCCAGACATTGGGTTAGAAGAGGTCAAGAATGTCACAGAAGTGACAAGCTTAGTGCCAGGACATGGGGATTTGGTTGTCATACTTTTCAGCACCTCTTGTTACCAGAAGCTTCCAAGAACCCTGTCATTCATAACAGAAGTAGCTAATTCCCACCTCTCTCTTCCCTAGCAATCAGCAGGAAGTTTAGCTAAAAAGAAACACGTCAGTTTTTCCAAGGGCTGTAGCTTACACCCACTCACTGGCAGTACTAATACTGTCCTTTGCTTTTTATGAACCAGTCAGGACTTCATAAAAGTACAGATTTGGAGGAAAGAAAATATCAAAATAAATACTAGAGTTATCAGCCAGAGTTCAAATATGTGACAGGTAGTCACTGTTTTATGAAATGAACACTTGGTTTTAAAATCACTTGTACCATGTGCCTGAATTCCTTTTGGCTGTAGAAAAAAATGATGATGTGCATTTTCAAGCCCAGAATCTTGACTGAAATTAGCAAATACAAACTAAGTGCATGAAAATGTAAAATTGAAGGGATACAGCTACACTACAGTGTGAAGGGCATTTCTAGGACATCCAGAAGCCCATATGCCCTTTCCAGACATTCAGTTAGAATCACAGCCTAAAGTATAGGCACAGGCTGCTCTCAAAGGGATGTGGCTCTGCTGATGCCAGAGCTCACCTAGTGGCTACTTTGCAACACCTTTTTCAGATGCTTACACAAAGATCCTGTTGCCCACAAGATATCAAAGTGTACAGGAGACATGAGGACATGGGGATCACATTATTCTTCTAGATGTTCCTGGAAGTAGTCCATAATGTCAGGGAAGGCACCGTCCTCCAGGATGGTTTGAGGTTTTTAAGACGTCATTAAAACAAAGAGTCTATTTCTCAATACCAGTCTTGTTCTTTCATCCTTACCTCAAAAATTCTTAACTTCAACTTTTTTGCTGTTCACTCAGAGTCAAGAAACTCCAAACTCACACATTTTTATCTACTAGTGGCGCAGCATGGAATGTTATCTCAGTTCAGGTTGGGTGTTTCAGATTATGTGCTCCATGCTCAGAAGCAAAGGGCTGAGGTATGCACTAGCTAAGAGCCTACTTCAAACCACTTCAGCAGAACCCAAGTTCAGTTCTAGAAAAGGAATGTAGGACACATTTCAAATATGTTGTCCCCTGATTCGCATGCTCCAGAGTGTCTGGAGAATGAAAAGCCAGCTTCATATCTCATAGGAGATGGCAGAGGAATGAGCCCAGAACACCTCAGTCTTCACCAAGCTTTCATACCTTTTCATTTCACAATCCAAATGAAACACAGAAAATAACATTTAATTTCATTCACATCTCTGAATGGGAATTTCCATTTTTTCTAAACAAATGCCCATCTGTACCCCAATAACTGATCAACAGTGCCTTGACAAGCCAAGCCTATAGAAGCCACAGTAATCTCCACCCACTTCTCAAACCAGTGAATTTTCCTAGATTATTAAATAGATTACTGACTCATCGGCCTTTTCTACTGATATTGTCTCCCAGCCCATCAGCTCACGTGATTCATCCTACTGTTCAGATCTTCACCTATGTGCTCATTGTGCTCACTGTGCTGCTGATTTCCAGCAAGACTCTGTATAATGCACCTATTTCAGGCTACCATCAGCATCAGACTTGCAAAGTCTATCTTAATGCCACCATTTGTCATTCTCTGATGTTTACTGAAGACCACAGAAAGCAGAAATGCAGTAAAGCAGCTCTGATGTCTCCCTGTTACAAGTCATAGCATGAAAATGGCTAGATTTGAACTTCCATTTCAAAGCAGTTGCCAGTAATATTAATTTCCTAGTTGCTACAGCTGTTGACTTGAGGCCTAATCTAAAGACTAGTGAAAGTAGCAGACAATGCCTCATTGACATTAGCAGTCAAATTAATGGACCGCTTTCCATAACTACCAGTTAGCCTGTCACTGTTCTCATATTCACTATGCAGTGGTTGCCCCAAAAGTGACCAGTACACCTCAGTATCTCTTCACTGTATGTTTATTCTTCATTTGTGAATTGTCTGTGAACAAACTAAAACTGCCCCAAATTCATTCTCTCTTCAGAGTTCTTCTTTGTTTTCATAGCCATTGTGTTGTTGTTTACACCTTTGTGTAATATTTGTCATTAAAATCTCAGGCTGCTTTTGTTTAACATGCAGGTCATGTTAATTGGTGGAAAAATAATGATACTAACTATATTATACTAATTATAATAATGATAGTAATAATAATAACAATGATACCATCAATAATAACAATAGCAATAAACAACACACCATAATTTCAGTGCAGTTTATCATTACACTGAGTCTGAAATTTACTCTCTCTGAATGTTCTGAATAGTAATTTAAAATTTCAATATTATTCCTCTGTACAAATTTGGCTGCTGGAACATCACTGGAAAGTGCATAGAAAAGAGGTATAGAGTAAGCTGAAACACACGTTAGCAACTGGAAATGTTATATACAAATATGTTTTTTGTTGTATTCATTGAACTTTACAGACACTTAAATGTGTATTTGATCCAAACTGCTATCTAACTTATTTAGGCCATAAGGTTATATTTTATTTTTTAAATGAGTTATTATAAAAAATGAGTTGTGAATATCAGGGAAATATAAAAATGACAATGCATTTATCTATGTGTGATTTCCTCTTCTAACAACATTTACCTTTTCCTACTCCTAAATCACAGCTGACTTTCGAGCATGTGAACAAGTAGATGTGTCACAAATATCCCAAGGTCTGCTAAAAGAAAGGGAAAAAATTATGTAGTCTTGCCTGGCTTGATAAGGTTGATGTGAACAGGAATATCCACTACCTTAACAGCTATATCTAAAAGCTGAGTATCATGGTTCCTTTTGTCTCCTGTGCTGACTTGCCCTTTTGTGTAGTTTTACTGAAGTTGCACTAACTTTCGTATTTCAGCACATTCCCACTGCATATTAAAAAAGTAGAGATACACCATGTAAATATACAGCTAGAGCTGGCAAAATGCTTTTGGCCAAAATATTTTTTTTCCTGAATAACAATGATTCAATGATGTTCTTTTTTTTTTTTTTTTTGTAAGCTTCTCAAAAAAAAAGAAAAAAAAAACCTTAAAATCAGAAAAATGTCAGCATTTTAATTTTGGGATGCTTTGGGGTTTAATTTGAAGCACTTGGAAATTGACATCAGTTTTATTAAGAATGATCAAGGAAATAAATAACCCTTCCCAAAACATAAAACTTGTTCTTATTCGAAAATGATTATTTTCCTTACTTTTCATTTGGCTGAACACTTCATTCCAGGTTGATGCAAAATAAATTCTTGTACATCTGCCAGTGAGCCCCCCAAATAAATTATTTGCCGAGCTCTGGATACAGACTTCCAGCTAGGAGCATTTCTTTGGCAAAAACACCAGCTGTAATTTTTGTGTGAGTGTCAAACTCCTAGGTTATTTTCAGATAGATGAATGGTATGCTTTCAAGTGACTGTTCTTCCAAACTCTCTGTTTGTGCTCATCATGCATCAGTAGTTTTGCTTTCACATTGAAAATGTACTAAGACCCAGCTCACGGTCATGAAATTGTGCAAGAATAATGCTAATATGAAGACAAAAAAAGAGTATCTGGCTTTGAATCTACACCAATGCAAATATGACAGCCTTGGCAGCTTAAAGGAGATGCCAAAATCTTCCACTTTTATTTTACTGGTTTGAACTTTGTATTCAGCTCCTCATGACATAAAGGGTGAATGGAAGAATTTGTAAATAAAACTCATTGGGTTTATCATAATAATATCAGTTGAAATAAATATCACTGGCAATTAGGTGCCTGAGGCAAGATATGTACTAACATCTCTCTTACATAAAGTCCTTGTTCTCCTGTCAGATGACAGCGGGAGATATAAGCGCTCTACTCTGAAAATCAGGACAAATTCTTGTACAGTGATACTGGCATGCCGTGGGCCAATGCAAAGCCCTTTCAGTTTTCCAGAGCAGCACAGGGAGTTCATGAACAACAAAGAGAAAAATAATCATCTTTCTACACCAGCCATAAGGTCAGTGTTAGTGAGAGGCAAGTCACTTTGTGAAAGGTGAGAAATCAGGACCATTTATGATAGGTGAGAAGTGTCTGCACAATTTCCGAAGTCCCCTTTTCATGAAAACGTGTTGTCAATAATGCTTTCAGTATAACTCATTTCAAGGCAGCATAGACCTGAATCTGCCGCTCTTTGCCTACCTGCAGAAGGTGCCAAAGCCTGCTAAGATATTAGAGGTAGAAGAACAGAGAGAAGTTCAGATTGAGGTTGTGCTATTCAGTGCAAATGGTGGCAAAAATCCAGTCCTGTTCAATTCAAACCCAAATTATTTTCCCACCATGGCAGAAAGCAAATCGTTGCACACAGCCGTGGCCTGTAACACAATACATTCGACCAAACTATCTTCAGGTTCCCAAAATACACTAGTCTTTTGCCAAGCACAGGACAATCACTTGAACAGTTGCAACAAAAGCTGTAGAAAATCATTCTCGCTGCATAGTAAGTATTTTTCAGCCTTACTAAGTAATGTGCAGCCAAATACAATTAACCAGCAACATCATGTGTTAGACCCACCCTAGACCTCCTGAATCCTCTTTCAAAGGGAAATCAGAGTGCTGCAGTCACTTGATGAATAACTCCTTGCTGTATCAATCTCAGAAAGATCAGATTTACAGTCTCTAGTGACAGCACTGACTCTGCCAAAGCTATAAAGATGTCAAGTTAACCCATGAATTGTGTTTGACCCATTGTTTAAGCTACTGGTACAAAATGTTTTTTTTTTCATTCTCATAAGTCCAGACAACACCTGCCAGGCACTGCCAAGAACCTATGTATCCAATTTCATTCTCTTCCTCAAAGGCAAATGTATTCTCGCCAACCCTTTTTTTATTAGAAAAAAATACCAAAAAGTTCATGAGAATAAAAGGAACAAGATGTACAAACAACACACATCCTACTTCACGGAGAGATGTAGCTTCAAAACCTAGAAAGGTAGTCCAAAGTTACATACGGCTACTGCCCCATGGATAGCAGTGCTATCTTCAGCAGAGTAGATAATCCACTACCAGGTCTGAGGGCTTGGCATCGTTCATCCACCTAACAGGAAGTGCACAGTTCTGCCACCAAGATATTTCACCTGGAGGAAACCTACCTTTTCATATCTTTCAGAATCCTCAATGGGACATGCAACTTTTCACACAAGAATCTTAGAATTCTCTAAGGTTCCTGTCTCTAGTGGGGAAAAAAAAAAAAAGCCCAGATCAATCAAACAAGATTTTTTAAGTTTTGGCTTCATAATTCTTATCTTCAGTGTGCACACGATAAAATGAGGAGGATACTGAGTCATACAGGAAACACAAATAAGCTGAGACTGAAGTGTCAAGTGCCACTTGAATACTCCCTGCGCCCTCCCCATTATGGGCCAAAATCATGGCTATGTAGTTTATCTCTGTGCCAGAAAAGCACCTGCGTAATGGGAGGCACAGGTAATTATTAAAGTGATAAAAAGGTGAGGTGTGAGGTGAGTTGAGCACAACTTGATGCAGATATGTCCAACAACTAACAGTTAAGTGCCTCAGAAGACTGTGTGCCAATGCAGTTCACGCTTTGCAGAGGGAAAGGCTGAAGCAGGTACTGGCCCCTGCCAGCCCATCTTTGCTGCCGGTGAGTCAGACCGGTGAGCCTGGAGCTCTCCTTGCTCTTGCAATATGTAAACAGTGTGATTACCAGCAGTTCCTACACACAGTGACCAAGGAAAGGATCCTCACTCTTTTGGCTCTCATGCACGTCTTAAGTAGATGAGTAAGTGTCCAATGCCAACCTTCACGTACCAGTCACAGAGGGCCTAGACAGCAATATGTAACTAGGGTCTTTTTTTCTGTTAAAGGACTTCGGGTGACTGAACGATGATTCTTCTTTTCCTTCTCTTCGTACCCTTTTTGTCTGCTTTCCTTTCTATGAATCAATGCTAGGCCTATTGCCTTGGGTGAGTTTTTCAAAGCACTCAGAGGTAGCCTAATCTTGTTGCTGCTGAAGCCACTGGGAGTTTTGCCAAGCTTTTAATAAGAGGAGTTAGCCCAGTGCTGTCAGCTTTGAAGCCCCCGCTTTGTGTGTACTCATGTGAAGGTGGGGAACAGGGTGCAGATAAAATGAGAACCAGCCTAAACCTGGAACATCAAGGAAAATAATGCAAACAAAACCTTTCTTGTGGTTCAAAGGAATCTCCCCAGCTACTTCTTGCACCATTCTCAAAAAAGCATCAAGATGATTTTGTAATCAGCACCTCGCCTGTGGGGATATTCTGTGGGGTTGTAGCTTAGTTTAGTGGTGATTTAATTTACCTTTGGAAACTAGCTGGTTTTCACTTAGGAAAGTGTGCAGAATCCATCTTTTCTCTTCAAGTGCACCAGTGAACAATCTGCTAGTAATTCACATGTAGTCAGGAATTTTAAAATCAGAAGGAACTATCACAGTTATATAGTTTACACCTTCAGCATAATAACAGTTTGTAGAGTCACAGTCAATAACTTCAGTATTCACCCACAACTTCTGTTTGAGTTAAAATAACATATATAATACTTAAGTGTGTGTGTTTTCAGTGCTATAAATAGGGAAATACACACATAATCTACCTGGGTGGGGTGTGCCACAAAAAGAGAAAGCAACACCCAGTCTGAAACAGGCAAATGATTACGAAAGACAAACTAAGACAAAACAAGGATTTTTTTTTTTGTTGTTGCTATTTCTAAATTGCAGTAATATTTTCTTGCTGTCCTTAAATATAAAAAAAAAAGTATTGATTTTGATCATTGTTGCCTGTTAAAATTGCTAGATTGGACAAAGATTATACTCATCAACACAAAATGGTCTCATAAATTCAATCTTTTCATCTGCATCCAAGAGTAATACTAAGAACAACATTTCTCCAGAACAGATTACTACATTGCCATGACTTAGGCATTGCCAAGAGAGATAATATACAGGCTTCAATTTGCTTGAAACATTCTTGCCAGTGCTAGCATTTCACACAAAAAAGCAATAGCAGTTTTAACAGATCATAGTTCTTTTCATAAGCTACCAAAGGCAGTTAGTTCTAAGATATAACCGGCTTCAAAGTCCTGAAGCCCTAGAGAATCTTTGTGGGGAAAAAAAAAAAAAAAGAAAGAAAAAAGAAAACAGGAGAAAAAATATGATGTTGGAACAAGAAAACTCTGAATTCGGATCCTGGTCCTATGGTCAGATGCTCTGTGGCCTCCCCATTGTCATCAAATCCCATCATATCTTAGTTACCTTCCTAAAGCATTTACTGCTAGAATCAAGTGATTGCATGAAAAAACATGAGAAAAACTGCTGTCTTCATGGCAGTGGAGGCTAACTTTGAGGCTTAATATTGTACAAGCAGTTAAAAACTCTTTTTTTCCCCCCAAATCCTAGTAAGGGTATGGAATAAGGCTGGAGTATCGTTTGCACATATTTAGGCAAATCAAAGTACATGTGCCATTTCTCATAATTAGAGACAAGTATTCCTGTTGTACAAGCTATCAAACAGAAGAAAAAAGTCTCTAGCTCAGAAAATCCTTGAGGATGAAGTATTAGAGCGTTAGAAGAGAAGTATTACTCTGATCAGTTTGCATGTTCTTATACTCCTGCTACTATATTCTCAGCTGGAGAAGCTGCGTGCGATGGTTCTGATGGATATTGGGCTGCACAGACCTTCACCTGACCCAGCTAGTGTGTCTGTTCAACTAAACACAAGAGGCTCAGGGAACAATGTGAAGGTTTCTGGAAAGCGGGCCTGGGACCATGCAAAGTAAAGTGAAGAATGTGCTACTCCTGAGGGATTTTTGTAGACAAAAATTCAGGCTACTGGCTGCATGCCCAGGGATGTAGAGACAAGGTATGAAAAGATATTAGGGGATGCAAAGACTGACAGGATTGCATTGGAGGAGTGTGCACTGTGGAGGGAGTGAACTCTGGTACAATAAATGTACTTCCTTTTGGGTAAAATGGTCTCTGAAGACACCTAGATCGAAGAGTAGCCTCATCTTGTACAAGGCCAATCAGAGTGGCTCACAGAGAGCAAAGGAGAGAGTTCATAACCAATCTGTTTCAGCAATCAGGAGTTCTAAACTCTTGCATGCTTCACGGACCCTACTTAATCAGCAGTGTAAATGCAGCCAACATGGCTCATTCTTACAAGTTTGGGAAAGACTGTTTAATTAGCAACCACATTGTGCTCTAGCACTGTGCAGAAGTACTTAGTGCTATGCAAAATTACAGAAAAAATGGTTTCTAAATATGGGTCTTAGAATTACTCTTATAATGTTTGATTGTTGTACTGTCAAGACCACTCTCAGCTCTAACTTGCAGATACCTACTCTAGTATCATTCAAGAGTCTGGAAGGGAGTCCCTTTGGAATGTGTTTCCTATTCTATTTTAAAACATGTTTTCACCTCTGCTTTAAATGTAATATTTGGCTGTGTTTCTTTAAAGCTTTTTTATGTACTTTTACTGTAAGGGCTTTGAATGTGCCTCTGAAAACCACCAAACAACAAAGTTGTTGTTGCCATTGCTGCTTGATCTTTCTGGGAGGCCAGTCCCACACAAACCTCCTTCTCTCTCCAGAATACTGCATATTGTAAATACAACAACAACTTTCAGTTTAGTCAGAGGAGAAAAATGCAGTAGCTTTCTCTTCTTTCAGATCGTGAATTAATTTTTTGTTTCATGAATACAAGTTTCAATAGCTGCACAGCCATTTATGTTAACAAAAATACCTCAAATATAACAAAAAGCATGAGTGATGTACTGACATGCAATTTTGAATTTGCCATTCTGGAACTGAAGAGGGCATTATATTTAGACATGTTCCCAGACTTTAATTCCTTTTCATACTTTTGGATATCTTCATGTGCTGTAAACACACGTCTTTAGTTGAGAAATTACATTTAAAAGTTATTTTCATCATATAGCAGGATGATGTATGCTTTCTGTCTGAGTCACTGAACTCCGACACTTCATGCTGTGATAGTTCTAGCCCATGTTCATGTAACTGAAGAGAAACAAAGTGAAAGGCAAACTAAAAGAAGAGGAAAGAATAATATTATTCATGTGATATCTACTATCCAAAACTAAATGGAAAATTATCCTTCTATTCCATAAGTGTTTTTGAGATTTTGCAACTTCTTTTCCATGCTGAAATGGGAGGGGTAAATGAAGAGGGGGCAAATATGATAAACTTATACACTTTGGAAAAATAAATTGGATGACCTAAACTGTATCAATTTATTTTGGCATATTAAAAATCTTTCATCTTGCTTGTGGCCTTTTTAGTATGATTACTTATTATTATAAATGAGTTAAAAGTTTTAAGGAAAAATGTGAAATTAAGGGGTAAAATGAAACCTAGGTGTGTTTGAAATTTTGAGAATGGTGTTAATAACTCCCAGTAAATTTAGCAATTCAGGACAGAGTTTGAATCAGAAGACATGTTGAAGTATACCCCTTCTCCCTGTCAGCTTCATTATGACTAGCTCCTAAGAGAAGTATTGGAAAGTTTATAACCAGCTCTACCAATATCTTCTTCCTGTCCTCTTTTCTGTCTTCTCTGGTCATTTTGCTATAGAAAAGGTGATTATTTCCAAAAGTGTTCCAAGCCTTACTGTCATGCTGCTCCTTTCAGTATTGCTCTGCCTGCACTGCTCACTGCACGCGCAACGCTTCCTGACAGCCAGGAAGAGGAAACACTAGCATGTCCAGATGATCATGAGCTGGTAACAAGTTAATCAGGTGAACACAGAGGGATGGAGCAAGGAGAAAGCCGTACGGAACATTCCCGTGTCACTCTTGCATATTTTTATGCTGCATTCAAGCTACAGATAGGGAAATGGAAAATGCAGGAGGAGGCTAAAGGGGGATTGGACATGCGGTGGCAAGTAGTCCAGTACAGTGAATGAAAATACAGAAAATTGCAGTGATCATGTACTGGTGGAGTTCAAGGTCCTGAGGGATACAGGACAGGCAAGGAGGATAGTCAGGACCCTCAATTTCAGGAAAGCAAACTTCCAGCTCTTCAAGGAGTTAGTCAGTAGCACCCCTTGGAAAACAGTCCTCAGGGACAAGAGAGCAGAATAGAGCTGAAAATTTAAGGGTGCTTTCCGTAAAGCACAAGAGTGCTCCGTCCCCAGATGTAGGAAATTGAGCAGGGCAGGAAAGAGACCAGCATGGCTGAGTTGAGACCTGCTGGTGAAACTGAAGAGCAAGAGGGAACTGGAAAGGCAGTGCAAACATGGACAGTGAACCTGTGAAGAGTCTAGGGACACTGTCCGGTTGTGTAGGGGTGGGGTCAGGAAGGCCAAGGCACAGCCGGAGCTGAACTTGGCAAGGGAAGTGAAGACCTACAAGAAGGGCTTCTACAGGTACATTAATCATAAACCAAAGGTTAAAGAAAGCACACCCCAACTGATGAATGAAAATGGTGGCCCCATATCAACAGAAGAGGAGAAGGCTGAGGTACTCAACAATTTCTTTGCTTTGGTCTTCAATGACAACCACGCTGCACACCCTTCTTGGGTCAATGGACAACAAGAAGGGGACCGGGGGGTTATACACCCTCCCACTGTAAGGGAGGATCAGGTTTGTGACCACTTGAGGAACCTGAACATATGTAAGTCTATGGGACCTGACAAGACGCATCCCAGGGTCCTGAGGTTATTGGCTGATGTGGTGGCAAAGCTATTCTCCATGATATTTTAAAAGTCATGGCAGTCGAGAGAAGTCCCTGGTGACTGGAAGAAGGGTAACGTTGTATCCATTTCTAAAAATGGTAGAAAAAATGACCCTGGGAACCACTGACCTCCAGCCTCACCACCTCTGTGCCTGGGAAGATCCTCCTAGAAGCTATGCCAAAGTATGGGGAGAACAGGAAAGTGATTAAAGGCAGCCAGCATGGCTTCCCCAAGGACAAGTCCTGCCTGACTAACCTAGTGGTGTTCTATGATGCGGTAACCACATCAGCAAGCACAGGAAAAGCAATGGATGTGATCTTTCTGGACTTTCAAAAAGCCTTTGCCATGGTCCCCCACAACATTCTTCTCTCTAAATTGGAGAGACAAGAAATTGGTTGGATGGTTGCATTCAGATAGTAGTGGTCAACAGCTCGATGTCCAAATGGAGATCAGTGATGACTGGTGTCCCTCAGGGATCCATAATGAGACCGGTGCTGTTTAATACTTTCATTGATGAAGTTTGCAGATGACACCAAGCTCAGTGGTGCAGTTGTCATGCCCCACCTGGAGTATCATGTCCAGTTTTGGAATCCTCAACATAGGAAGGATATGAAACTACTGGAACGGGTCCAGAGAAGGGTTACAAAGATGATCAGAGGGCTGGAGCACCTTCCCTATGAGGACAGGCTGAGAGAGTTGGGCTTGTTTGGCCTGGAGAAGAGAAGGTTCTGGGGAGACCTTATAGCGACATTCCAGTACCTGAAAGGGGCCACAAGAAAGATGTGGAGGGATTTTCTACAGGGGCATGTAGCGATAGGATGAGAGGGAATGGCTTTAAATTGGAGGGGGGCAGATTTAGATTAGGCTTTAGGAAGAAATTCTTCACCACAAGGGTGGTGAGACACTGGCACAGGTTGCCCAGGGAAGCTGTGGCTACCCCATCCCTGGAGGTGTTCAAGGCCAGGTTGGATGGGGCCTTGGGCAGCCTGGCGTAGAGAGATGTCCCTGCCCATGGCAGCTGGGTTGGAACTAGATGATCTTTAAAGTCCCTTCAAACCCAACCCATTCTATGTCTATGATTCTATGTATCAGATGTTTGAAGCAGCTCACAGAATGAATCCACGTCTGGAAACAGAAAAGAGCAGACACTTCCAATTCTATCTCACCTCCCAGTCTAATTTTACTGCACAATTTTGCTCAGCTAACTATTGCTGCCTGTCCTAATGCATGTTTAAAAACTAACAATATTTTAGCATGAAGGATGGATAACAAGTTATTTGTGCTGTTATTTCAGGTTTTTTAGCAGCAACTCAGCTAGACAACTAAGTACATTTTTGATATGTTAAGGTTATCTGTACAAGCCAGAAGGGGCTGCAAATCTCAGGCCAGAACTGCCCTGTGAACTCCACTGAGTAATACAAGCAAAAATATCTCGTTCTCACACCAAAACAAAAGCTGTTCTGACAACAGCAGAAGGGAGGAAGGGAGGGAGGGAGGGAGGGAGGGAGGGAGGGAGGAAGGAAGGAAGGAAGGAAGGAAGGAAGGAAGGAAGGAAGGAAGGAAGGAAGGAAGGAAGGAAGGAAGGAAGGAAGGAAGGAAGGAAGGAAGGAAGGAAGGAAACTACAGAACTACGTAGTTTGTATAATACGTTATTCCTTTAGGCTGTACGTTGGGGCAGTCTGATGTCCTTCCATTGTCCAGCCAGGCGGAGAGCAACCTTCTGTATAGTGCTGTTATCAGGAAAGGCCCCAGCCCAAAACATGTCATAGAAATACAGATTGCATACATTTTGTTAATAGGATTTGCAAATAGTTTAGATCTTCAGCGTATGTCCTTCCAGCACATCCAGACAGATTCTGAAGACCTGGGCACAGGACAGAGCCCCGGGAGTGGTGCTGCAGGGCAGCTGGACAGCCCGCACTGAGCATCCTTGGGAATGGGAATTTCAGGGCCTAGATTCTCTGACACAGAGCCAAATACATAGAAATCCAGAGCCGTTAGCACCAGCAGCTGTAGGGCAGCCCAGATGTTTGTGCTTCTGATTTAAGTTATTTTCTGAAGGCTGGGTATTGAATATCCTATCATGATCAATCAAATCCCTGCAGCATAAAGATGCTGGCATCATCTGATTCTTCCACGTGTTTTGGTTTAGGATCAGAATGAAGCAGAAAAGGTATATTTGCTATTATAAAGGATACACAAAGCAGTGTTCTGCTAACTGGGAAGCAAAATGAAAACTTTGCAGAGCAAAAGGAATAGAGATGCAAATCAGTACCTCTCAGTAGAGTCAGGCAATGTGTAAATATGGTTGCTAACAAATCCTGAAAGGAAAGAGTTTTCCTTTCACAAAAGAAAATGCTTATCCCCAATCAGGGCAAAGAACAAAATCTTGGGTGGGGGCAGGGGCAGGGTGGGGTGGGGTGGAACATGAAAAAAAAATGAATTGAAAGTTTCAGAGTAAAAAAGAAATTCCAAACCAGATTGCGATTTTATACTTTTTTTTCATACACTGGTGTTTCTCCCAAGAAATGCCCAGTTTTCACAACTGCCCATAGTAAAATAATCTTACTTTAATCTAAAAAAACACGCCAAGGAAAATGGTAGTATCTGACATTATGCATCTAAGAACACTGCAAACATAAATGAATTTTGTAAACAGAAAATTATATGTGCATATTGAAACCTTTTTCATTCACCTTGGAAATTAAAGCTGCTCTTATTTCAAGTACATCTGATATCTTCCATTGGAGGTCCATGTATCCCTATATATTTGCTTACCAAAATCCATCTGTACTTCTCAGTTTCTGTCTGTTTCATCAAATATAAAACAAAGATAATGATTTCTAAGAAGCAAAATACTAACAATTCTAGCAACGTACTTATGTGCATCTAAATCTTACTACTAGATGACATTTTTTCAAAGTAAAACAAGAGAGCTTGGATGTCTTTAGAATTTGTTGTCCATAGAATAGCATGGTTTGTTTTCCAAGCTTAAGTTTTTCAAAAAGGGTAGGGGTGAGGAAAGTCAAAACCAAACCAAGATCCAGCTCACAAAACCCTAAAGAATTTGGTTTAAGAACAATTAAATTTTAAATAAAAATACATGCTTGGGCCAGTTTATTTACCTAAAGATGTATGAACCTGCAGTGTTCCTTTTTCATGTTTTGCTCAACAGGCCGGTTTGTGGGTGTTTTTTATTTATGTGTGTATTTCTCTTAGTAAAAGATGAGATTCTGATGTAACTATTAGTTCTTTAAGAAAGACATTAAGGTGTGAGATGTGTCCAAAAGGTATATAATTAACATTGACTTAATATTTTATCCAGTTTTAAGGGATTTCTGTCATCTAGAACAGATTTTTGAAAGTACAGTGACAACTGTCTCTGAAGCTTGTGGTGACAGAATTAGAAACACATGTACACAAATATACCCACTAAGTAGCACACTGACATTGCCGTGGAATGTAAGGCTCCTAGAAATTATGCACTTGGTGGCTCAGTATGATGCTGGGCTTTTTCTGTTAACAACCATATGATTAAAATGCACATAGGCAATTGACTTGGAATTAGACCAGATGACCTCAACTACTGATACAGTAGAATTGCAGGGATTAGAAAGCATGCCCTCTGAGAAAGCAAAGTCTCTGTAACATGAAGAATAGTCCAACACAAGCCAAAGTAGTGAGTTCTGCTAGCAGAAAAGCTAATCAACAGTACTGTTAAAACAGCAGTGAAGGAACACAGAAGAAAAATGTGGGAGTTTGCTGCTTCTGGGCAGACAGGTAGTAGTTCCTCAAGAATGCCTTGCATTATTTGTGGAAAGCAATGAGTCTGCAAATTTCTGACTGAGTCGCAGTTCTCTTCAAACCTCAACACACCTTTGTCACATGGAGATGGGTCCTAAACACTGGATGATAGGCTTCCAAGAGGCTCACATGTACGAGGACAAATCCTGTGAATCTCCAGGAAATTATTCTTCATAGTGGAAGCTACCAGAAAGTGGTTTGCTACCCATGATTGTCGCAATACGTAGGATGAGCCATGTATGTCTACTGATTTTAAGCACCTATTCGAAGTATTGAGTTGACATACGAAGCCTTAAATTGTCTGTGATTCTGCATGAGAATCTCACCCCAATTCTTAGCTTAGCTGAATTCTTCTTGATTTATGTCTGCTCATCTGACAGCTTAGTTTAGTTTCATCCTCCTACCCTCCCCCACTGTAATTTGATAAAAAAAATTCAAAATGGAAAACAATTCTAAGCCAAAACTTACTTTTTGTTTTTAGCTTCATTCTGACATCAAAGGAGGTTTTGGCCAAACTGCAGATGAGGAGATATTTTGAAAACCAGTTCTACTATCGATTTTGGTTTGAATGAATGGGTATTTTGATATACGGAATTGGGAATTTCACAACTAACTACTTCTGTCAGATTAGTATTTTTATATCTAAAGATACTGAACTGCAGCATTAGCGTAGAAGTAGAGAAACCATGGTAAGTGACTGGTTATAACCAGCTATGACTAATCAGTAATGTAGGGATTTTGGAATCAGATCCCTTGTAAGACAAGACAGGCTAAGGAGAGAATGTGTGATATTTTGTTATATTGGTCAATGGTATCATAAAATGCAAGAAAATCTCTGAACAATTTCTATCAATGTAAAGCCATAAATAGGGAGTCGTAGCTTATTGTTTTTCTTCTAGAGTAGCATGGTTTGGTAATTCCAAGATGTAGTTCAAGTGATTCAGAGGCACACCAAGAAATGAGAACAACTGTCCTCCTGAATAATTATAATTCATTCCGGAAATTTATGGTGAACTGCATTCACCTAGATCTACTCTATTGTTTAAAAGAGGACCATTTTAGATTTAAAATTCAATATTGTGGCAAGAGCTACTTAAAAATATTGACCCACTTCGTCTGCTCAGAGAAAAGCTACTGCAAAGCACTGATAGTCTGGAATATTCAAATTATACTGGGTACTGGCACTTTGCCAAAACAATAATAATGTCAGTTGCAAACATATATTTTATGTGTTGTATATAGCCAATTGGACATGTGTTATCTTAGTCTCAAATGCAAAAGACTTCAAAATAAAGAAGATTCACTGCCTGCATTTCTATGAATCCTGCCTGAGGGACAGAACAAGGGGTAGTGCACAGGCAAGTCTTTTTCAGCCCTCACTCAAGCTTTTTGACACTAGTCAAGGAAGGGCATCAAGGAGACAGATGATGAAAGTTGTTCCCAGGCTCTTTCAAACTGATTTGGTTCAGAAACCACTTCAAAGGATGTGGCTATGCACACACTTCTTGGTTTTACACCTGTGGAGCTGCATCTGTGAGTACTCTCTCCTCCTCATCTTCTACAAATGCTCTCTCCTGCACACTGGAACCTGGCTGTACAGCTTTTCACATGTGAATCTTTTACAGAAAAGACACAATTATAATTTTTTTTTTCCTGAGGTGCCATCTTAAGAATATTCTAACTAGAATTACTTACAGCATCCAAAATACAGAGCCAGCCAATGAAAACAAACCATCTAAAACTTGGAGTACTAGCCTTTTAAAAGGGAATTCCCATCCATTGCAAGTAATGGGTGGGAACCGCAGTGTTTTGATAGCTCTGTGGGCTATATCTAGTTCTACTCTATAAATTTCCAGTTGTCTGCAGACTTCTCCTTATTCACATCTATCTTCTGCATTTGGAATAAAAAGCCAAGTATAAATCAGAATATGTAGCCTTCAGGACACACGAGACAGGCTAAATCACCTGCTGCACATTCACCCTATATGCAAGGTCTGTTTTGTGTTCACTCTTTGGATTTTCATAGTCTCTGAAAGACCTGGAGGCTTGGAGGTTGCTTCTATTTCAAATTCAGCCAAAGCCTCATATAGCTCTGCAGTTAAATGCTGAGCATTTTTGTCAGTCTATGCAAAGGGTGGATCTGAGAATATTGACAGAGATGAGAAAGGATAAACAGAGATTCATCTATAGACTTCTATTTTAATGAAAGGCCATAAGGATTCTATATTTCACCTTGTTTACATTAGTTCATCTGTAGGACAAGGAGAGTAAAAAATAAGGCCTGAGAGCATGGGATTATGCTCCACTTGCAGCTGCTGACAGTTTCGCCTGAGCAAGAGCAGCATGGCATGGTGCACAGTAACAACAGACACTTCTGTTAGTGCTGGTCAGATTTCTGCATGCATAGACATTAACCATAATTATACACACAGAGTTTTTAATTGCTGCTTTGGTGCATGGTAACAGCTGATACCACTCAAACTTTCTCCTCTTCTTTTTGGAAATTTCCCTCAAGTGCATATTGTCTAATGAAATGGCCAAATACAGCTTAACTGTATCTAACTCTGGTGTGAGTTAGTGACAATAATATTCAGGATATAAATATCCTGATTCTGGCTTAACCCTGGGCCACCAGACTGCATGACAAATATGCAGAGGACTAAGTATGTGCTGGGAGGACTATAACTTATAGCTGCCACAGTTGACAGGCATTCCCTTTCAGAAGGCCTCTAAGGATTCACATATAGCTAACAGACTGCCTCCCAAAATCTTGCTGGCAAGGATATGTTCAATTTTAGGACCACTGATCTTTCTCAGCACAGTTGCACGTCTGTCTTATTTTCCCCACCAGTATTTGCCCTTTTTACTGTGTAGTACTTAAAGCTGCCATTATTGATAGCCCTTTAAAATTCACCTATAGTTTGTAGCAGAGCAAATGAGTTTTGCACAGGATTAATGACTTGAAAACTGCTAATCAATCTCATGAATAATTATATGGAAAGTAACCCTGATATCACTGTTTGATACCAGAAGAAAAAGAGGATTGATATTTTTTTAGTTAGGAAGCTAGACAGAAGTATTAAGGAAATTACTCAACTCCGTAAATATCTACAATTTAATCTGAGAAGAAGAAACAGAAACACCTAGATATCTATGAGAGAGCCTGAAGTGTCAGAACAGTATTTAGACAATGGATGACTTTTAAATAACTCATTTTAGACCCATGAATAACTAACTCACTCTTATTACATCTGCAGCTAACAAACTGTAGCAAAGAGGAAAATCCTGTGAATGATGGAGAGCAGGAACTGTTACACCTCTACGAAACGCAGCAGCTGAGGTACACTGCGTGAACATGGCCAACGTACGCAAATGAAACATTACAAATCAGACTAAATATAAATGGTGCTTAAGGAACGGCAAACACACAGACTCTACACAAGTACTTCCCTAATTCTGGAAACCCCTCAAGGACTTGCACAAAAAGCACACATTGAATGATTAATAAAGAAAACTCATCTGTCAATGGATTTATTTGCAAACATCATGCTTCATTGTCTCTGTCATACAAATCTACACTTACTTCATCCCACTAACATTGTTATAAGGTTGAATGGTATTGACCAAGGTTAAATAGCACTCATTTTATATCAATCTATAAACTGAAGCCAATCAACATGCCTTGATACCACTACTCCAAAGTCTCAATAGGACTGGACAATAGAAAAGAGGTAAATCAAAGCTAACTACTTTAGCTCCAGCCAGTCTGTCTCCACTCGAAGCATTCATTCAGCTAGGAAGCACATCAAAATTTATAGCATAGACGTCTACTGTGAAAGGTTTTAACACTATGAGGAATCCTATACTCGTGCCTTGAAAGCCAATAATATGACACAGAGTCTATATTTGCACTGTCCTACAGGAGTGCTCAGAGGCTGACTGCAACAGCAAACAAAAGCATTTATTAGCCCATGAATCTTATTTCATCTGTGTACACTGACAATGGATTTATTTTCCTTGAATCTCAAAACAACAAGAGATTAGAAATTGTAAGAGCTCCAGCATTTCTCTTCTACTTCCAACTGAGCATCCAGAATCATAGAACACTGATACAATTGTCAGTCAAAAAGCTAGGCAACACAGCCCTATGTTTCTAGCATCACAACTAAGCAAAGCAGAACATAAAAACTCTTGCACAGTGAATGCAGAACAAATCCAATCTCCTCAACAGTGAAACAAATGTTCTTTCAGGTTCAACAAAAGAACCAGGGTTGCAGTCATTTATATGGCTGGTAAATTCACACCTTAATTCTTCATATCAGCAGTAATCATATGAAAGAGATGAGCGTCTGAATTACCCTCCTACTGTGAAATGAAAATGATGTTGTTTGGACAAATTTTCACAGCTTTTAAGAAGACCCCTGAGAGGATCAGAGATAGTAGAAGTATAGCCTTGCTTTCTCTTTTGATTATAAGATTAATTTCATTGCATATTTCCCATGAGAAATATACATGGCTAAAACAATGCATCAGATATGTATGTTCCACTGTGTTTCTCTTTATATTTGGAGAAGTGGAAATCAGGTGAATTAGTTCCACACCATTTTCCAGACTGGGGACCAGCCAGATGTAGTAGGTTGGAGCGAGTGCCCTTCACAACATCTGTATTACTTGCAATCTGTTTAACAAACCTGAATGCCAGTAAAAGAGATTACTCTTTCTTTCATGAATATAACAAGATACTGTTTGGCAAACAGGAAGGACATGATATATGCTAACCTTGAAATGCTCTTGATTGTGTTGGTGACCTATAATTTCTGTTTACTCTGAAAAAGAAGTATTTATTTAAGACCTATGACCTTTAGGCTGTTCTAACCTTCTTTACAGCTAAAGAGGATGAAAAGCCATGGCAGCTCTGATCTCCGCTTTGTACAGCAGCAAAATGCATCGCTGCTTGCAGAATACCAGTTTCTTAAGATTGCAACTCAGAAACAAAGAAGGATCTTTGTTGGCACTCTCTTACATCACTGAGTACTAATTGTATCAGACATATCAAGTCAGGAGTCCAACCTGCCAGAGGGGTGCTCAAACAATAAGGAGTTTCCCAGATCCTCAGTGAGCATATAAATAGGAAATCAATCTTGCTTTTGTGTAGCAGGAGCCTTCACACATTCATGAGTAACCAGCTCACAGCATGTTATGATAGGCACTGTTTAACTTCACCACAGGGAACTACGGTAGTTTTCAAAGGTTTCTGTTACCCTAGTCAAAATAGGATGATATAACTGATTATATGATGTATTTAGGAGAGAGACTTCCAGCTATAATAATGTTTACTTAGCATTCTACTTTCTTTATTTTTTTATTTAAAGGTTCGGTATTTAGACCTGTGAAACTCCTCCATGTTTTTCTTTTGGAGGGAGGTATTCTAACTAATTTGGTAATAATATTTACCCCTTTCTTCCTCCCATCCAGAAAAGTTCAGAGGTTCAATCTTCCCTTACCTTTTGCTCTCTCAGTTTTCTGGAGCAAACTAGGAAAGGAAGTTGTGCTTAAAACTTAAAAAACGTACTAGCTGGTAATAGAAAGTTTAAGTTTGGCAAACCATCATAGCATCCTTTCAAAAGCAAGCTCTTGTTGGCCTACATTTACCCTGAATAACCCACCTTTTCCCCATTCTCATGCCTCTGTATTTTCTTGTGTTTGCTAATTGTTTCCCAATGGCTATGCATTCACTTTTCAGGAAGGAAGTTTTTAATCTGACATGACCAATGCACATAAGTTAAAAACGAAGTGAAAATTGGAAACAAAATACCATAAGGCAAGCTATGTCAAGTCAAGCATGGCCTATATTGCTAATCCTGCCAAGTTTATCTTCTGATACAACTCCACTTTGCTGCTAAAGCAAGCAAATCGGGGAATGTTGGGCATTCTGGATGCTCCTAGATTGGATGAAAGTAAGAATTGTCTTTCTGTTAGGTATTATCAAAGTGAAAGGGACGTTATTCCATGTTGTTCCAAAATGTCTTCAGAAATTTCAAAGCTTCATCAGAAAGGAGAAATTCCCACCACATTTCATCTTGAAATCATGACAAGGACTTTATTTCAGATATTTTGAATTAAACCTCTACCAACAACAGAAGCAACCACAGCTCCTAGGTGCCACTTGGCTGCACTTAGCAAATCTGAAAACCCCTGCACTACTGACGAATAGAGCAGCACACAGGATGGCAGCTTTCAGGGTACCGGCCTACTGGAACTTAGGTCATGAGCCTGAGGATGCATTATAGGTGGCTGGACAAGCATACATCTGAGAAAACTGACAAACTTTTGATAGAAACCTGTCTGGCAGGCAAGGAATTTTGCAGCTCTCCTTATAGGAAAAGTTCCCAGTCTGTCCCCACATCAGTATTTTGCTGCAGGCTGATTTCATGCTATTTATTTCACATTTGTTTAACACAAAAAGAAGATAATTTTGCAAGTTTCTGAGCAGTACTAGTAGAATAAAACCAGGTGTTATTCCGATTTCTTTTTATCTCAGATGTCCTTGATTTTCTTTTGTGGGAATTAATTTCCATTGTAGACAATCTATTAGGTTCTGTTACATCTCGCATCCCTTAGTACACAATTCCAATTGAGCTTGAGTTCCAAGTCAGATCCTTCATAATGTATCCATTTGCTCAGTATTTACTGACCAAAGCTCCTTCCACTGTTAATCTTGCAAACTAATGCGGCTGCTCTTGAAAGCACTAACCTCCTTTCCTCTTGTGAAGAAGATTTCAATATTCTCTACAAAAGGAACATTCACTTCACAGTAGTATGTTAGAGCAGCCAGTTTTACATATAACTTGCTCAAGCAATGCTAAAAAACATTCAGAGATACCTAATTAGGTAAGATATACCTCTCAGCTGAACATAATGCACTGTGCAATGTAGGACTATGCTCTGGACTGACTAGCACTATGAAAAGGCCAAGGCCCCCGTAGAGCTCTGACAAACTATTTCTGGTTATCAGCAGGTTGTCAATGACTGATGATGCTGTGTGCTGTCTTTCCGGTTTAACACGCTTATCTAGTAAACTTCATCTTGTACCAGCAATCTTATCACATTTGAGTCAAATCTCTCAACTGCCTTCCAATGCACCTCATACTGAATACATGTGAAACACCACAGATTGCTATCAGAATATGCACTTTTTCATGTGATGCATGTTTTGAGCTGAAATTTTTACCTCTTTCTTCCTGAAATGCCTTCCTACTCTGAAATATATTTAAAGCCAGACGTGTACACCTCCTATCATTTGTCATGGATGACCTCTGAGAGGCAGTAAGGCTTATTCAAACATACGCTTCCTCTGAGAGCACATACATATACCACCGCTGTTTTCCAAAAATATTAACTGGAGATATTTTCAAGACTATGTGTTATTCTAGAGACTGTACTTTCACTCCAGAAAGCTGTCAGCTTTCACCCTCTGTGAAGGAAGATGGCTTGCTGTATGTATTCGTAACATGCATACATCAGAGCTCAAACACCTGCAATTCAGATACTTGAGGGTTTTTGATAATTCCTTAATTATTCCGATTCCATAGGGTAAGGCTGAGCTACATTTAATCTAACTTCTATATGCTGTCAGACCATACTACTTCAAGAGAAGCTCTTCTCACATGTCTTAGATCAACGAAGAGAAGCAGCTCCACAGGAATCCATAAGATCAGAAGAATAATTTGGTGTCACTTTGAGAGCTGTCAAGCACAAAGGATGACCAAAATAGATACAGCTCTCTTCCAGCACATTATGGTTGCCATATGTGACATAGGAAGTATATTATATTGTCCCATGACGATGTCTAATGCAGCACAAGCAACAGGAATCTTTCCCAGTGATATATTATTACAACTCATTAACTAATTTCTCAGCTGCATTTGCAGCCCTTGCATGTTCTCACTCTATGAATAATCAAACTCTTGCCTTTAAGAGCACCGATATTAATTAAAAGTGAATCTATAGTTCATTTGCTGAAAGTATTTGCTAGTGTTAGTATTTGTTAGTGTTGGTTTTAATGCTATTATCTAATAATAGGATTTCAAATACAGGATAGGGTTGATGAGTTAACTACATGTGGCAAGGTCTATTGCCAGGGCATGACCAGGGTGTAAGGTCTTAAGGTTACAGGTTGGAGAGGCAAAGGTCATTTGGCAAAGGTCACAGTCACCTGCAGTTCATTAACCTCCTAGGAAGCAGCCTACAGCAGCACAAAAGGATAGAGAAGGTAAGGCAGCTCCTAGTGAAATTCAAAGTGTAAGGTTTGATCTTACGCTGTAAGAAAAGGTTTCTACAGATTTTTTTGTTTCATACCACTCCTGGATACAAAATACATTTAAACAACATTCTTATCTTGCTATGGCTTTTTAAGAACTCAGCAGCAAAGAATAGAGAGAACTGTTCTCCACCATAGAACAAAAACATATGGGTTGTTACAGGTTTTGGGTCATTAGTCTGCAGTGTTATTCTTTCCAAATTAAAGGGAAGGGGGTACCAAGATATTAATAGTTATGATTAAACAGATAGGGGACTTAGCATATAGTGATCGTATCTTCAAGACTAGTTTGTTACAGAAGAGATTCTGTGGCTCTTCAAAGAAGCAGACTGTTGATTTTCTCCAAAGACCAAAGGTGCTGGTGGACTGTTTCTGGATTTTGAGTGTAGGCTGGGTTCTGGCAGTGACTTAAGAGGATGGATGAAGACATTTCCTAAAAGGAGCAGATGAAGGAGCCTGCATTCTGCCTGAGCCATAGGTAAGGCAAACAAAGATGACAGATGGTAATCACCTGAGATAATGTGATTAATTAGCAGCAAGTGGTTTTATCTAGTGTGTAGCATGGTTCTGTATCAGTTTTGCACAGGGCTGGAGGAAAAGCATGCCATGCTAGTTGTTCAACCAGGTCATGCCACCAAGTAAACTACAAGGAAACACTTCTGATAAATGTGAGGCTGGCATCTACCAGGAGTACAGTATAACTCCTGCCTGAGGTATGTTGTAAGAACTGAAAGAGGGAAGGAAAGGAGTTGTCCCCACCAACGTCTGTGTCTTGCCTTGATACGGAATTAAAACAGGGCTGAGAGGCATGAACAGGAAATTATTCCCAAATGTGTTGGTATAGAATGCAGTTGTAGAAAATATCTGCAAGTTTTGCTGTAAAATGTATTAGAATATTGTTGAGAATATGATTTTATTGCAGTTCTACCTGGAATAATTACAGCAGAACTAGTTCGCAACCTCCTTATGAAAACCAAAATGTCTTAGATGTACAGCCTGCACCCATCTCCGCAAATACGAGTCCTTTTTACTCACTCCTTTTGAAACCTAGGCTGTTTTCTGGCTTTAAATCTACTGTTGCTAAACAAAGACTTCAGCAAAAGCTTCAGTGGCCACCTCAAATCCTCAGCAAGAGCTTTTGTGGACACATGAAACAGGCTCAGAACCTATCCACACAGCAAGCTAGGGAATTTGACAAAAGATGAAAAGTAACAACAAAAAGCTTTTGTTATCTTGCTGGAAGACTAAGAAGGACTTGGCCCTGTCACCAAAGCTTTCACCCTATGGCAGAGAAAATACAGGTGTCTATGAACTGTGATCATCTATGGAAGGGTTGTACAGAAAGTCTCATATAATTTATATGTGAACAAAAACGAAAGATAGATTTTAGTCAGGTCAGAAAATGTGATCTCTGTGTCTGACTTCAAAGGCACTAAGGTCTTATTATTTAAAGATCAGCTTGCTTGGGGAACTAATTAATCCTCCTTATAGAGTAGACAGAAAAATATATTCAATCCTACAGGAGGCTTTCAAGGAACAAGAGTAGCTGAGGAAAAGGATCAAAGAGTAAGTCTTCCTGGTGTGGAATAAGAGCAAAGGTAACCAGGGTTAGGAGAATGATCTAGAGGGCAGGTAGATGCCTGGGGAAGCAGCAGAAAATATAGAAAGCAGGATGGACTTGTATACAGGGGTTTAAAGCATTTGGGGAAAAAGGAAAATCACCTTGCCCTATGGCACAGCTGTCAAAGAAGTGAAAAAGCAGTAGCATGCACAGGGTCTGTCAGCTATTAACTGCCATGTTTGTGATTATAATACCTGATCAACGACCCATTTGATTGCAGCTGGATTGGGAAACCACCTGCTGTTGCTGCCAGCTGAGATAAGTAGCAGCATTCACGTGGAGACATGTGGCTGAGTACTGGTGAGGTGTGTTATGATGCCAGTGGGCAACTGCTGTCTGTTGATAGGAAACCCACAAAATGAGAAGTGTTGCTGCTCAGATATCATCATGGCTAGCACACAGGGAGTTCCTTTCTGTGCTGAGCAGCAGCGCAGCAAGAACCGTGATCACAGCAGAACATCAAAACATCTCACAGAGGAGGTATGCCTTAGGATCTGTGCAGTATGCTGTCAAATAATAAACTGAAGTTTAGGAGGAAAATAATAAACCCAGAACTACCTTAGCTTTGAGGGATACACCTGAGAGCAGTTCCGGTTGGATTTCCAGCTCCCTGTAGAGTTTTTTATCCTATATGTCTAAGTATCTGATGAAGGAACTCATGTAATTCATATACTTGATTCATATGGAGACTGATTCCTAGGTTTTAAGTCCCATCTCAAGTTGCCTGCTTAACTATGCTGCATGTAATTAGTATAATCAGTTCAACAGCAGTAAGGAAAATTCCAGGTAAAGTAAGGACTGAAAAATATCACTGACCTGAGCAGAGAAGACAGTTGCTAGTTCAGGGCAAAACCACTGATTTGTGCAGTATGAACTGTTTTTTACTCTCTGCTGTGAAAATACTGCTGGGTACTGTCACTACCGGCTTGGAAAGCCTTACATAGATCTGTCACTTGGGTCAGTGAAGTAACTGATAGCCAAAACGGGTTAGCATTCATCCACACACTGGCTGACAAGGGGTAATAATGTACCCTCTATCAGTGTTTACCACAGGTGCCTGCTAGATGACAGAGGAATAGCAGTATACCTTTCCCCTTCATGACTTGTTGCTTTTTCATTTTCTTTTTTTTTTTTTTTCTTTGAGGGGGGAAGGGCACGGAGGAGATAGAATCAGGAAAGGGTAGTTTATGATTTAGTTGAAAGTGAGAATGGCTTTTACTTCCTAAGTTGTTTACTGAGTTGAGTAGTAGAATCAACATTATGCAATATAGAATAGAAGGAAGAACTTGGATCATTCCTTAAAGCAAGGAACTTTATTGTACTTGCAATTAACTACTGGCACAATCCCTCCATTTGACAGCTAAGTTCTTTAACTTGATTGCAGAAGAGGAAAGCATTAGAAAAAACCATGAGTCTTCTTGCACTATCAGAAGATGACTGAGGGAGAGAGAAATTTTTAGGAATGTTAATAATTTATGTGTGACATGAGGTGATGAAGAACATTTTGTATTCCATCAGTTTCTGCCTGAACAATTCTCACGTTGTCATTCTGAGCCCTGCTAAACTGAATGCTAAGCATTTTTAATGGCTAGTAAACTTTATTGCATTGTTCAGAGCATTTTTGAAATCCAGCTTTTATGTACATCAAGAAGTGATGTTGTATTTCTTTCTCAGAAAAAATCCCAATGATTTTCATGAAAAGAAAACCCAAAAATCTATTTTACTATTATTATTACAAATAAAACAAAACTAAGGAATGTATGTTGCTGATGAATTGTATTAATAAATCACATTATAACACTACGACTGGCTGATGTAATGCATCATCCATGCTGTTTCTGCAATTCTACATTAAGAACTACATAGACCAGACAAGGAATGGTAAGAAGCTGACAGTACTAGGTTACCAAAAGTTTATTAGCTTCTCTTATTTTATAATTGAAGACCAATTTAAAATGCCTTAGCATGGAAACCAAAGCAACTGAAAGTTGCAAGTATACTTTCTAATGGTAAGCTTTTAAAAAGTTTATTGAAGGAAAGATGTGTAAATTACATCTGCCAAAATATCTTTTAAAAAGAGGCAGTGAGAAAAGCATGTGAAAGCAAGATGAATTGGAAACTTAAAAATAGATCTTCTTTTGGTGAATACATTTTTGGCCTTTGAAAACTTAAGTTTCTGTTCTTTTCTAGCCAGTGAGCAACTTTGGTTGATGGTTCTAGTGGAAGATGTAAAAATATTTCAAAGTATTTTGGCTTTGAGTACTAAGAAAACTCCAAAAGTACTTCAACTCAAGCCACTTACATCTACATCACAACTTCCCCAAGCATTTAGGAAGGCTAATGTCTGCAACTGAAGTAAAAGTGAAACTAGCTAGGATCTTATACATGAAACTCAAGCTATTTTGATGCTTAACTAGCATTGTCTCTGTCCACAGACAAGAAAGTTCATGTGGATTCCCCTTGCGTTAACAAAGTAATTCCTAAGTTACGCAGCTTAGATGGGTTTGGTTATCTCCATGCAGACTACAAAGGGTATCTCCTGATTTCAATCAGGGGAAAGAAGATGCACAAATACTATAGTCAGCTGTACTAAAAATGGAAGCTTAAATAACTTACTTGATGTAAGCTTTGTGCCTTGTGGATTTTCTTCCAACTGCCAGTTTGGATGACTTAGGTCTGGATAGCAAGAGCTAGAAGTACTTTATGCTGACAGAAGTGATAGGAATATGCAAGTATCTGCAGTCTGAGATTTCTGTCAAGATATATATCCAGATTCATCTACTTAGCCATGTAGGTCCTACAGATTCAATCCCCAAGGAGTGGTCCATGGCGACTGAATTTGATGTAGCTGTTCTTTAATTATCTTTGGACAAGCAGGAAGAGCAAGCTAATTTTGGCCATTACCTCAGAACTGACTAAGCCAGGGATCCAAGCCATGCATTGTTATTCATTCAGTTGGAAAAGTTAACTAATGATACAAAGTGTACTAGATGGTGTCTTGTTCTACTCTCTCCAACAGCAATGGGATACCTGCCAGGGACTTTAGTGGGTGGGGACTGGACCCTGAATGTCCATTCTCCAGCCCTAGTTTCTGCAGTTGCATTTATGAGCTCTACCTACAAGTGAACTAGAATTTCTCATTGACCAATCAATTATTTCCAAGTAATGGAGATTACGCACTTTCTATCTATCATTCCAATTAATTTGCAAAGGGAAGATAAATGTATCAGGCCTTGCAGGTAATGGGAGTTGTCTTGCCTTTACAAACAGGGTTTCAGGCATTGGAAACATTCAGAACTACAAAGCGGTAGTTGTTGTAGAACAGCTTTAACCATTCTGGAAGCAATTGTTTCTGATAGCTGGTGCTGCACAGGGCAACTACACTGCTACAAAAACCATTGCTGCTGGAAGGTGCAGTGTTTATTACTGTTGAAGTAACTTCTCACCTTAGGTATCAATTTCCTGTTGTGTCAGGGACATCAATAATAATAGCTCAGTGACTTAAGACCTTTTAAAAGCCTAAGCTTTCAAAAGTTACCCTAGCTAAGGTAGAAATCAGTTTGTAAAATGAGGTGAAAGAAGTTCTGCCTTTGCTGCTTGCTATTCACTGATGCAAACACTTCCAAATAGTCTGATCCAGAAAAAAATGGAGACATCTTAAACTAGAGGCCGCTTCTGTGCCTTCCGGTTTTTAGGGTACAGAAGACATAATAGTCACTACTAATATAGTGCTATTACAGAAGATAAGAAACTTCCTCACTGGTTTATGATCTATCAAAACATGCCAATTTAACAAGAGCACTCATTTATAGTTCCTTGGTTTACTGCAGTTTTCTACTGTAACAACTGGATTTCACATTAAGCATTCTATTTTCTATTTAGGAAAAAATCCAAATTATAATGAAGCTTTGTGGTAATACTGAAATTAACACGGTGATAAAAGCAACCCTTTGGGGTTTAAGAATTCATTCCACAAGAAATTGTATGTTTTGTCTTATTTCATTCTAGTGTCTGATTCCTAACTCTCTTGATGAGCTGTTCTTCTAGCCTTTGGCCATTATATTTTTGTTGGGGATGTTTCCAGACTCAGTTGGAGAGTCAGCACATAAAAAGACATCTTCTAGCTGATTGGTTAGTACTTCTTGTCCTGTTACATGTTTCTTTAGCAGGTAAAACCCTATAAACTTATAGTTCATAGAATCATAGAATCAAAGAATCATAAAATGGTTTGGGTTGGAAGGAACCTTAAAGATCAACCAGTTTCACCCCTACTGCCATGGGCAGGGACACCTCCCACTAGACCAGGCTGCTCAAGGCCCCATCCAACTTGTCCTTGGACACTTCTAGGGAGTGGACATCCACTCCTTTCCTGGGCAACCTGTTCTAGTATCTCACCACGCTCATTGTGAAGAATTTCTTCCTAAAGTCTAGTTGCCCCGTTGCAGAAAGGAACAGGAAGTGGTCCGCTTTACTTTCAAATCCTAATTCTACATTACATTTATTTTTTAGTGCCATTAAAGCACAGACATTTTTCAAACAAACTTCTAAAACAGGATTAGCCTTTCATATGGGTAGAATTTATAGAAATGTATTGGGTTTGAGTGGCAAGGTTTCATAAGCAGGGGGGCAATACGGGTGACATGTATGAAAAGGTGTCAGAAGGTTCCATTATGTCTGGCAGAGCCAATGCCAGCTGGCTCCAAGACGGATTTGCTGCTGGCCAAACCGAGCCCATCACCGATGGAAGTGCCTTTGCGATAACATAGTCAAGAAGAGGAAAATAACCTTTGCAATTGCAGCCAGAGAGAAGAACGAAAATATACAAGAGAAACAATTCTGCAGACACCAAGGTCAATGAAGAAGGAGGACGTGCTCCAGGCACCGGAGCAGATTGTCCCACAGCCCATGGTGAAGATCATGGTGAAGCAGGCTGCCCCCCTGCAGCCCATGGATGTCCACAGTGGAGCAGATATCCACCCACATCCTATGGAAGATCTCGCAACAGAACAGTTGGATGCACCTGAAGGAGGCTGTGGCCCCTCAGGAAGCCCACACTGGAGCAGGCTCCTGGCAAAACCTGTGACTCCTCAGAAAGGGAAGCCCCTACTGGAGTAGGATTGCTAGCAGGACTTCTTCCATGGAGACCCACTCTGGAGGAGTTAGTCAGCTCCTGAAGGACTGCAGCCTATGAAGAACCCACACTGGAGCAGTTTGTGAAGAACTACAGGCTATGGGAAGGATTCATATTGGAGAAGTTCATGGAGTACTGTCTCCTGTGAGAGGGACCCCACACTGGAGCAGAGGAAGAGGGTGAGGAGTCTTCCACCTGAGGATCAGGATGCAGCAGAGATAACGTGTGATGGGCTGACCACACCCCCGTTCCCTTTCTTCCTGTACTGCTCAGAGGAAGGAGTTAGAAAAATTGTGAGTAAAGTTAAACTCGAGGACAAGGGAGGGGTGGGCGGAAGGTGTTTTAAGATTTGCTTTTTATTTCTTATTATCCTACTCTGATTTGATTAGTAAAAAACTAAATTAATTTTTCCACAAGTTAAGTCTGCTTTTTCTGTAACAGTAATTGCTGAATGATCTCCCTGTCCTTCTCTCTACCCACAGGTCTTGGTTATATTTAATCTCCCTTTTCACATGAGCAGGAGTGACAGAGCAGCTTTGGTGGGCACTTGGTATCTAGTCAGGGTCAACCCACCAAAAGGATCTATTTAAACCTACTGAAGTCTCATTCATTCACCTGACAAGCTCAATGGAATCACACATTCTGTGTGTCCTGAAAGCTGAACATATTTTCATTGAATCATAAAATCCCTAGGCTAGAAAACACCCACCTCTCTACAACCTCCTTTACAGGTAGCTGTAAGCAGTGATAAGGTCTCACCTCAGCCTCTTCTTCTCTAGGCTAAACACCACCAGTTCTCTCAGCTGCTCCTCATAAGACTTGTTCACCAGCCCCTTCACCAGCTTTGTTGCCCTTCTCTGGACGTGGTCCAGGAACCCAATGTCTTTCTCATAGTGAGGGGCCCCAAACTGAACACAGTACTCACAGTATTTTGTGGCTGTCTTCTGCTACAGACTGAAATGGGAAACTCCAGGTGATGGGATCAAAGCCAAAGAAAAGAAGTCTTAACAGAGAAGTACCTACTTAGGAAATAGTAGCAAATCTGAGGCAGAAATACAGTCAGCAGTAGACCGAGGTGTATAGTGTTCTGCCCTAGGAGCAGATTTGGTGTCCTTCTATTGCTGCAGAAATGTAAGGAACGCCTTCTAAAGGTGCAATAAGGTGCATAGAACAACCCATTTTAGAGCAAACATCATCTTCCAATAAAATCCATCCCTCTGTGCAAAGCCTGAATGAATAGGCATGGGATTTACATCTTCCTGTATGCCCTGAAACCCACCTGGCACACAACCTACACAGTGAGGCATGTGTACAGCTCACCATCCTTCCAGATCCAGAGGCTTCATTCTGCATTATGTATGCCTTGCAGCAGGAATTACAAAGATCTGATATAGTAGAATCTATAATCATACTTAGAAAAGCCAACCAAATCGAGTAGACTCGTCATTTGACATTTCTGACTTAGAATAGCTGACTTAAAACAAAAAAAAAAAAACTCCACAAATACTCAGCCTTGGCACAAATGCAGGACAAAAAACTTGTCCTCTACCAGGAAAAGAGAGACTTTCTCTTTGTTCAACTTACAGTACATTGAAAAAAAATATACTTGTTGCTCAGTGATTATTACAGTTCAACCTCTTCTTTCCATCTTGAAAGCCATAAAATGGCTTACAAGGATGAAGTAGCTGTGAGACAGCACTTGGAAAACAAGGAATATTTTGTTTCTAAATGATAGTTCCTGTTCTGCCATTGGAAGATGTGCGTAAGTTTACATGTAGATGCTTGACTGGGATTGGATAAGTGAATTTCTTTCAGTTCTCTCTTACTAAAATAATAATAGGAACAAATAATAATAATAATAATAATTATTATCTACAGTCCCTCCTCTGCCACAATTCCACTTTTAATACTAGACATATGGCAGCAAAAGTAACATATGACTCTCTTCCCACCAGAATGCTTATAAAACTCTTTGGGAAAAGGAAGTCTACTGTAGGCATTTTCTCACCTATGTGGTTCCAGGAGCATCTGCCAATGGGATTCCAAATGTTATTTGCTAAAATGCAGAGCAATGGATGCTCTGAGCAGAGAAAGTTTTACTCTAGTGGCTTATTCATGTATTCTAGTGGGTGGATCAACTGTTTAAAGGAGTCAAAAATAGATACTAAAGGGCTATGTATCAGTGGATGACTACAGTTAGTGTTGGCAAATATCCTTCTACGTACTTCAGATGAGAGTATTTTAATTTATTTATAAACCTCACATACTCCAGAATTTTATTAGTCTGCATTCCACTCCCAGGACCAAGTTCCAAAGAGGTCCAGGAGTACAGAAAAACATAAAGGAGCCTGCTGTTTTAGAACTGACTACAGAGGCTATAAAGTCATGCTACTGAATGATGGGTGATATTCTCTGGAAGAGGAAACAGTGTCAGGTACATGAGAGAGCTGTTAGCTTTGCAATTAGAGGCATAAAGCAGCACAACGTACACAAAGAGAAAGGTGAAAGCATATGAAATCCTTAACTCTAGGGCCTGAATAGGAGAGATACAAGTCACAGGAGTGAGGTAGTAAATATGAATGATAAAAATTTCGGAAACGGCATTTGCAGTCCCTCTCAGTATGGAGTGCAACTAATCCCAGTAGGAACCCAAACCTTCTGGCTATTGCCTCTCTCATCTCTGTACTGCAATCTACCTAACAATTCAAGAATAAAACATGAGGTTTTTCTTGTGCCTTCACGACTAATCAGACATATAGAAGAAAAAAATAATTATCTACAGTCTCTCCTCTGCCACATTTCCACACCTGGGTTTCTCCCTGAGCCGATAGTAGAATTCCCATACTTATGTTTACTTCTCAGTATCGAGTCCAAGGAGTAGAACTGCAGAATTCCTTACCTAATGAGGAAAAAATAACTTCCACTCATTTTGCTTAGCTCAGACTTTCAGGTTATAGCATTATTTTCTTTTTCACATTTGAAGAGTGGTGACAAGGATGTTGTAACTGCTCCTTAAAGAACAATATGTCACACTTACCTCATAATGTCTTTCTTCCATACCTCATTACAAACATTTCACTCTGAGAGTGAAAGAACTTGAAATGAAGAGATCTGGATCATAACTATTGATCTAGGACATTTGCTGCTTCAGGAGTTTCCTGTAAGAAACCTGGTACTGAGAAGAATGTGGAAAGGCTATGAACATTGAAATGACACTGAGACTTCAGTGTTCCTATAGCCTACGGACCAATAGCACTGGGAGGAGGAGTAGCTGCCTTTGCATTCTAGCGGCATGTCTGCCTGCAGATTGCTGCCTAGTTTGTGTCTACCATGTGTATTAGGCATCCAGTAAACCTGGCGGGATTTATGATAAATTATGTTGGCATTTGGTAACTTCAAGATGAATTCATGTTAGTTCAGAAAGTGTCCTTTCTGAATAGCTGCCAGTTTTGTAGATACATCTTTTTCAGATACATCATAAGATGATGCCTATATCACATAAGAAAAAGACAGACTAAAATGAGTCTCGTGTATCTTGGAAATTATATGCTCAGCACAGAATTCAAATCTGCTGCACAGTTCTATGTTATAGTACAAACTGGCCCTCAACTTACTCTAGCTACAAATATGTCAAATATAAATTCATCAATCACCTATCAGTGGCAAGGGATGGCAAAAGAGACCTTAACTAGAATTTGCACTGAAAAAAGAAAAAACTGCATCTTCATACCAAGGAATAAATTTGTTGGCAAGAGTGATATTAAGCCAAGCAGAGACAGGGACCATTTTCTTTCAAACTGCATTTTACTTTCTGGCTAGCAAATTTCTGAATTAAAATCAGATTGGGCTTAAATTTTAATTAATTGTAATTTTGGGTTTGCAACATTCAAAGAAAACTGTGTAATCTCTGGGAAGCTGACTGTAATAATACAGTCCATGAAAATGAGATACAGAAGGAGATCTCAAGAGATTATCTAGTCCAATGCTTTGCTTCAAAACTGGAGAAACATGCTTTCATTGTTCATGTCACATGTTTGTATTCCATGTTCAGTAAAATGTATGGTGGGATAAGACTTTATGGAGAATGGCAGAAAGAAATGCTCTTCTCAGATACTGTCTAAGAACTAAACTATAGGATGAACTCCACTACAAATTCCACTCCCTGGCGATGTCTATGTAGTGAAACATGAAGCTTATGTCTTAATGCTAATTGTCCCGCAGTGCTTTTTCAGTCATTTCTTTCCAATTCAAAATTATTCATTACTAAATTTGAGGCCCAGTTTCTCCACTTCTTTGCAGTTTTCTGAGCAAAAATATATGATATTCACTATTCATACAGCTAAAGAAACTGAAAGCTACAAAAGGCCTCGAAGATTTAAGATGAAAGTCCCAAGGCTCGTTTCCCGGAGGGAAATATATTTGTTGTGAGAAGGACAGGAAGAAATGTTCATTTTATTCCTTTAATCCAGAAGACTAATAATTGTGTTAGCTATTGCTACATCCAACTTGATAGCAGCATGCTCTGTTGGTTGCATGTTACTACCTCTAGGAAAACTTTACTCGCCGTCTACTATTTCAGGACTTCTGGCCTTTTTCTCTAGGCTCAAAAGAAGTAGATCATTGACACACAACATTGTTTAAGCGTGTCAATTTCATCAATATAAGAAAAAAAAACTGAGAAAAAATAATAAAAATAAATATATAAAATAAAAATAAATATACAAATATATAAAATAAAAATAAAAATAATAAAATAAAATTTAAAAAAATAACTGAACCTTCTGAAACTTGTCTCTCTGGCATTGATTTTTTTAAGTTAGCCATGAACACGCACAGATGTAAAATCACTAAGAAAGCTAATACTCATCTGAGTTGTGCTCCCACAGAATCCAAACAAAAGTCACACTCAATTTTATTTCTTCTAGGGTGATTATACATATTCTAATCATTTCTACATTTGAATGCCAACAAACGTGTTTATGGCTCACTAGCCAAAATCTAGTACCATATCAGTCAGATAGCTCACCTCTTGCTATAAGGTTTATCTCTAATTAGGAAACCACGTGTGCCATGCTAAGTACCCTTTTGTTGTATGACCTGACTGGCAGAGAACTTGCTAAGCTGTCCGTTTTCTAGAAATATAATACTTCTCATGCACTTTATTTCACCTGTGGTGACATTATTGATGTCAAATAGCTGGCAAATAAACTAGGGCAAAATTAACTGAGTACCTTAAAAATAACAAGAATACTGATGCCAGGCTAACAATAAATATCTTTAAAAGCTAAAAAGTATATGTTCTGCTTAATTTTTCTCAAATCAAATTCAGAAAGAAGGCATGGAAAGAGTTGTGCCTAGGCAAAGAAAAGGCTTGTTACATTTTCCAGTGAAATATAAATACTAATTAAAATCAGTTAGGCAAAAGGGAATTTATTGCACATTACACACTTAATGTGGTACTATTTGCAGAACTGCTGCTGCATCCAGTAAGAGTGAAAACTCAGTACTTCTCTACTACTCACTGAAGCAGTGATAAAACTTTCAATGTGATATCTGATGCATGTCCACCTAACACATTTGTAGTTGTGCATCTATGTATAGCAGCCTATTAGTAGTTTAACCCTATTTCAAATTACTATGCATCTCAACTAAGCTGTTTATTTTCTGTCTATGACTAAATAATTGGTATAGAAGTCAGTGGAACCAGTTTAGACTTGCTGAGAGCCTGGCCCAATATTTCTTAGTCTTAGCTATTTCAGTAAGAAATCTATTCTCAGCAATAAGTAGACTGAAAAAAAAAAAAACCCTTAATCACACAGTGACTATGTTTAATCAGAAGCACAAATAAGGTAACTTCCCAGCCAAAGATGCATTTTTAATGACAAGTACAAAGATAAGGATATCACAAAACGTTTTTGAAAAATCCAGTCTTCTAATACGGACGCAACAATTTTTTTTTAATCAATTTTTGTGCAGAGGTAAGTGGATAATTACTGACAGCTCATGCCACATTAATTTTAAAAATTAATTTTCGGTTTCTGCAATGCAAAGCCTCAACAAATGGTAACAGAGAAGAGTTTACCGAGACGTAAACCAAAAGTACAAAAAAATTCTCTGCACAAAACCATGTAGGAGTAACTGTTTACCTCGGCAGCTCTATGCTGCTCAGAAACCACCTTTTTAAAGGGCTTTGTAGCTTGCCTTTCTTTGAATAAATGTAATTCACACCTTATCTGTCCATCTGTAGGATAATGCCCAAAGCTGATCCATGCTTGATGTGCAAATGCTAGGTCTATCATTTGCATGCAAAAGTGATATGCAGAGACCTGTTTGCACTTACATATGTAGAAGATGACATTTGAAAAACTGGCTCCTCAAATCATTCCTTCTGTGAATGTTATGCAGCCATCTGCACAAAAGTAGCAACCAAATACTTTGCCATCAGTAGTGTTACCCTTTCAGATATCACTAGTTGAGAGGGGTTTTTTGTCCAAACTCCATTTCAACAGAAAACTGTTATTTTGACTAATACAATTTTTCAACATCATGTTAAATACACTGTTGATTTTCAGCTGAATCCTTTGTTTTCTCACCATTGCCAAATTTGATTGATCCGATAGATGCTACACATGTTCATGCCCTGGGACTTCAGTTTTCTCTCTGGTACTGTGATCAGGGATTCTTGTGACACATCCCAGCAGCTCAGCAAGAGAAGTGTGATTTCTTGAGGGACCGTAGTTCATGAAAAGTAACATTACCTCAGATAACACCACAGCATTTTGGGAGGGAAAAAAAAAAAAAACCAAGGTTCTTTTTCTTATTCCACTTTCAAAAGCATTAAAAAAAAAATCTAACAAGGAAAGACTTTTTCTCCAGTCTGTCCCAGTGAATCTGAAAATCCAAATCTGCCACATAATGGTACATCATTCTTCCAGGTGGAAGAATCCACCTTAGTCTTCTGTTCCAAGACTAAGGTTTTCTTCAGAGAAAATTATTGTGGCAAACTGTCAAAAATATCTCTTTGCATTAAGATCAATGTAGAGTCAGCTGCTCAAAACAGGTACAAAATGGTCATCTCTCTGCTTTCAATGAAGCATGTTGCCACTTGACCAGAGCGAATGGCATGAAGGGCAGGACCTCAGACAGTGAGAACCACATACAGGATCCCCGAGTCATGCACTGTGCAACATGCTCAGTATGCTAAATCTGTCAGAGGTTACACTGCTGAGACTCTGCAGTATGCCCAGTTACAGATATTAAATAGGCATGCTGCATGTTACATCTGACTCAAATAACCTAAACACAGGTGATGGCCAGTAGGAGAACCCATCAAAGAGTCACGAAAAAAAGAGAATGGCAGTCTTCCAAAATCTGCTGAAATAGCACACATGCCAGGACAGGTGTTCTCTGCCTCCACACACTGTGCCAGAAAGGTGGAAGAGTGACTTCTATTTGTCATATTAATCTGTGAAAACACTCACTCCATATTATCCTTCCTCAGTATTTTATATGAGATGGAGATCATGCGTGCACATGCATACACAGATCAGAGACTTGGATGGGCTTTTTTTCAGAGAAGCATAATCAGTTTTGTGTTCTTTCAACTTCCTACTGGGGAAAAGAAACCAAAGGAACTTCTTGCACTTCATCTACATATTTAGGACAAATTTTGCTCAAAGTTACACTAATACCAGTATCTGTTGGATCAAGCAGAATTTTATCCATGAATCAGAAAAAAAAAAAAAAACCATAAAGAACCATTTTCATAAAGAAATGTTGCTGCAAGCAAACACCTTTTAGAAAGAAATGTTGCATTATACCTTACTGGCAAAGCCTCTCCAGAGACTGATGGTGCCTGACAATGTCTGTGTTCCCTTTAGGAGGAGATATTTAAGATTTGCAATTTTTTCTCCCCTTTTGCTTCACATCTTGCTTTGTTCTTCATGACAATGCTGAACTCAGGAATAAAACAGTCCTAACCCACTCTGGTAATGCTTTATTCTCCCATCCTACTTTAATGGTATTTTATACACACTTCCTGCACAGTATTATACACAATTTTATACACAATTACTGCACACGATGCAAGGTAGTGATAAATCAGGATCTAGAAGCTGACTGGAGATTTTTTATCTTTTGTATATGTTTGAAAAATGCATTTAGGTGCCCAGATCTTCAACTAGCAGCTGAAACCAGTCAACAGTGCTTTGGTTTTGCTATTAGAAACCTTTCTAAGTCAGGCTCTAGTGAAAAGGGGTATCAGGTAGGTGACAGCTTTTATGAAGTATACACTTAAAATCATTCCCCTCTCTCCAGGCTGACATCCATTTCCATAGAAA
This sequence comes from Cuculus canorus, assembly GCF_017976375.1. Lineage (NCBI taxonomy): Eukaryota > Metazoa > Chordata > Aves > Cuculiformes > Cuculidae > Cuculus > Cuculus canorus. The sequence goes on from NC_071441.1 coordinate 13,174,194, forward strand.
CAGAGGTGGAAATGATCCATTAGCATCTATGAGTCAATTCAAGCTACCAGTGGTCAATTTCTGTCACTGAAAAAAAGAGTTTGAATTAGTGACAATGAGAGTTTTAAAATGACCCTTAAAAATCTTTAATGTATTTTTCTGCACTTGTCAGGCTGGATCTCTGTGGAACACAGTCACAAAGGCACTCTGAGAGTACAGAGAAGCAGAGGAGGAGGATGAGAACTCCAGATCACATGCAATAGCTGGAAGTAAAAAGCAAAACAAAAGGCAGATGAAACTTTGGAGTTCTAAAGACCTAAAATTAAAATGTTAATTTAAAATTGCGTAGACTTGTTTTTTAAAGAGTGACCTTTTAATATCTTTCTTTGAAAACCAAATTCTCAAGTCCCTTTAGCAACTGCAACAATACTTTTCAAGAACTCACTTTCCTTGGAAGGTACAATTACAGGAGAGAAGCAGCAGTCTAGGTCATGGGGATATTTAGTTACTAATCATATATACCATGATATGTTGTTCTACTAGTGCAGCCTACCCCCAAATACATGAAAGAAGAAATTCCAAAGTACCTTTTGCTATGTAATTGCAGAATGCTGAACTGTAAGAATGCTAGACTTGAGGTCTCTTGAGATTATGGTTTAGCAGCATGGTACAGATACTGAACCTCACATTTCTTTTATTGTGGTGAAGCTTCATTGCCGTTAATGACATTACTCCTGCTTCCTAAGCATGAGAAGCTTCCTTTGTGGGTAATTAGGGCAATCAAAACCAGTTTTGCATTGGCTGCTTTCAAGACTAAGTGTGCATGTGTTGTGCTCTATTTACACATTACATCAACCACAGTATTCGACAGCCGGTTTTGCTGTTGTGCCTTTGTATGCAGTTAAAAGTCTGTATGTTCTTTCTGGAGTTCATACCCACTGCACAAGGCTTTAAAAACATTGACTAGGTTTCTGTACTGCAAAATCATACTTCAACTTGAAGACAGAGCAACAACATTTCTGTACAGCAGTTTGGATGCCTAGGGCTTGGTCACTTCTCCTCTCTTTGGATGAGTTTCACTCCCACTGCAGATGGTTAAAGGATGAAAATTACATGCCTAGTAGGTTTTTTTTTCTTCAAGAATTCTGCCTTATTTCTACAGTGCATTGATATAAAGGTCAAATTCCGTCAGCTTCTGCCAGAGAATTCTCTGAATTTTGTTCTTTTTTTCCAGGACACACAATGAAGTACACTTGGCTTAAAAACAATGTTTCAAATTTTGGGGGATTTGTTAATTTCTTTTTTTCTAAAGAAGTGTTACTGTTGTAAAGTATTAGTGGATTTCTGTATTTAGCTCCATTTTTTTCAGCATTTAGTCTTCAGCATTGGGTTGAGTCCTTTTTTTCTGTCTCCAAAGCTCTCAGAAGTGAAAAAGAACATCATGTTCCTGTGGACTGCCCAGGACACATGCTTCACAGCTGTGCCAAGTCTGCAGCTGACCGATTGGCCTACATTGCAAGAAGACTCATTTTCAAAATTTACAATCGTTTTTTTTAATGCGTGCCAGATAGGCCAATTCACTGTGAGACTTCTTTGATTTTATTGACGTTTAGAGCTTCATCCAGTTCCCAGTGAAGTCAATGGTTGTCTTTCCAATCCTTATAGCAGGATTTGGATAAATCTCTAAGTGGACAGGACTGTTTCTCATCACCTATTTCAAGCACTGAGACATTCGGAAGATCACTGGCTCCCACTGCATAATGGCATTTATCCTGGATTTTAAAGGAATCACATTATCTTCAAAGGTAGCTACAAAATAAAAGGTGGCAACTGGCTTAAACTAATAAATTCCCTAACGTCAAGCCTCTTATGGAAATAGTAATACTAACAGTGTTACTGATTTTGTGTGTGATAATGTGTGCCTTTTAGAGAACTAAGCCCTTCTCCCTGAACGTGGTGACTTTTCTGGATGAAGGAAGTGGACAAACAAGCGAGTGCTGGACATCTAATCTAAAATATTGTGACGCGATTTCACTACCAGAAATTTTATAACAGTGGAAGCAAGCACAATTCAAGCATAAAGTGTTTTGATTAGGGTTTAATGTCTGGAACTATTTCAGACTGAACATTTCAGTTTACATTGCATATAAACAGACTCCTGAAAATCATAATTTGTAAAGATGAAATCATAAGCTTGGAAGACCCCAAACTCACATGACATCTTGAGTCTGTAGCCAACAGTAGCATCCACTCTGCAGTGTAAAACCAGCGGGGCAGCAGCAATGTTCATATATGTTCTTGTATGCGTATGTTAGAATATCAGCACAAAAAGCTTGTATACTGTACATGCTTTGATGACATTTTTCTGCTATGTGCAAAGAGAAAGAAAACAAACAAAAAAACAACTGCACAGTTTAGGGGGTTTTGGTCCACTCACTCACCAAACCATGGGGAGGAAATGAAAGAAAATGAAGCTGAATAATTCCTTTCCCCAGTTGCTAGGGAAATTCTTTTCAGCAAAGTGAAGCAGCATGGTCTCAGTATGGTATATGTAGGGATGAATGAGGGACGCAAGTTATCCTATTTTCTAAAAGAACTGAACTTTCTGGTACTTGACTTTTCTCTCCCCGTCTCAATGTCACCCTCCATCTCTGGAGTCATGATAGGGAAGCACACAGGAGAGAAAGAAACTAATAAGATAAATTGTTACAAGAAAACAAAAGAATATTTGTCCCATAGCAGTGGTGGCACATACCACTTCTCCTATACTTCTGGTGAAGGATCCCAAACACCTAATAATTCCAGCGCAGTTGAAGTTGTCATTCTTACAACTTCCTGGTATCTGAATTCAGCATTGGGATTCTCGATTTCCTGAGCTAGTAGATCTTAATGCATGTTACTTGGCACTGGACTATTCACTCCAGAAAGTTTTCATAGTAAGAGTCCTGAAACAAAGAGAGACAGTAAGTCACTTATTGTAGGCACAAAGGCATGTGACTTGTCTGAAGAGGAGCTAATTTACGGTGACACATCACAAGCAGTTTTTAGTGATGAAGTCTACAAGAACATGAAATGCTACACCAAACAGAAAAGTGGGAGGATCACTTACAATGCTGTTGCTCACTGCCATTGAGAATAGGATATATGGAATAATTTTGGTATAAAGAGCAAGAACTATAATGAGTCCTTTCCATCTCCACTTTCTCCACAATCTAACATAACTGAAAATGCAGTTGGAAAAACTGGTTAAAGGTATGGAATGTTTTTCTACACTTCTGCTGAGAGAAAGGAAATGCTACGAAATCAGTTGAGAGAAGCACTAAATCTAAACCCAAGCAATTATAGAAGGAGTGACGATAGGCTGCAAGAAGAAAGGAAGAACAGTTTTTCCTTCAAAAAGCAAACAAGGAAAGGATAAACTTCTATGTCACAGCAAAAGTCAACACTTGATAGTTTTCTCTCTAAATTTTAATTTCAAGTTGCATTGTTTCCCAAAGACGAAAAAAATAAGTCAGTTATAGAAAGCCGACAAGATCACGCTGTCTCAAATAAAATGAGAACAGAAGGAGAAAACTAGGAAAATGAATAGCCCAAGACCTCCGGACAAGTTTCTTCCAAGGCAGCTTAGAGTGATGCAATGTATTCTCCCTTTTTTTTATGTTGCTTTTATTCTCCTTGCTCCCAATACGCTCACATCCATTACCGCCCCTGCACCACCCAGACAAAAGAAGATGACTGTAATGAGAAGGACTAAGAAATGACTTCTTATGAACCACTAAATTGGAGGATCTGCAAAGACTGGATTTTGTCACTATACCAGGAATGCAAAATACTAATAGAACAGAAATCTGCTTCAGCTACTGGAGTTAGTCCAGTGGCTAGCTAAGGTAGCAGTCATTGTGTATTGTATAGTACAATACCATTCAAACATTTGTGTGGACCAATGTTTTGTGATCTTAAGTGCTAAGTAAGCAAATCCTCTCCTTGGGTCAGGAATTGTAAGGTAAAATGAGCGTCCTGAGGATATGGTAACCAGAGAGGTGAAACAAGGAGGCTGCATCTAGAGCGCACACACACAAGAAAGGAGCTAAGAAACAGGCCTCAAGTCACTATTTCTGCTGGACAATAACCACTTCACTTAAACAGCTGATACTGTCCATGGACTTAGCAAGACATTTGATCATTTCATCCCCTTACCTAGACAAGAGTGGCTCATACAGGGTGAGAATCTGATCATGAAAACTGCAAAGTGCGAGAGTCATGTGGGTGGTATGGGTGTGCATGCATCTGTGTGAGGAGGAGATCATGTCATCTTTTCTGGCTTTTGCCTGGAAGGTTCTTTGCTATTCTCTGCATTTCTATTCTACAGTAGTACCAAAACTCTATGAGGGGCAGTACTTGAAATTAATCAGCCTTTGTGTGATGTTTTTCACCAGGTGAGTTAGGTAGTAGATCCAGTACCAATAGGCTTTACTTATTTCTTGGAGATACACATGTGGAATAGTGGTTCTGGGCTGCACAGCTGGCAAACAGAGAACTGGACTACAGGGATTCATTATTCTTCACTGCCTACCAAATACAACCATGAAATGCGGGGCTGCATGAAAATACCCTTAGGACACTGCACCAGGGATTGCTAGTGGTGAGGACAGCATTCATTTGCCAACACAGTCACCAGGTCTGCACACACAGTCACGCTGAAGATCTAATGGAAGCATGAACCTAACTGCAGGACAAAGAGAAATGGCCCCAGAATGCAACAATACAACTGGCTCCTCTGAAATCTTAACTGAAGTAGCAGTGACACTTGTATTGATTATGAGATCCCCTTTATAGGTATGGTGTTTTAAAATTACCCAAATTTCTCTCTTAGCTTATTTGTAACAATGGACTTCTGAATCCTATAACAGAAGCAGATAAACGTTCAAATAATAAATGAATTGTTATGTTTCTGAAATAATACTTGGTCCCGTACGGACTAACAATTTGCTTGGGAAGTGGCTGATAAAAATCATAGACACAGAAGAGGAAATTGTCACTAGTTCCTTGCTCAATTATTTTTACTTTCAACGCTGCCTCAGATAATATTCACACATTGACCACTGAAGAATTCCAGCTCTCTTTCTCAGAGATAAGCGTACCCACAGCCAAGATGTTGTCATAAAAGATTAAAGTTCCTTTCCATATCAACAACAAATTAGTCGTTCGTTTTCACACTGTCTCACTCTGGAATCAGAAAAATATAAATTATTAACTGTTCTAATATTCCATTTTCAAAAGCCACTATTTTAGTTAATTGCTAATTTGAGCATAGCTTACAACAAATGAGAAAATGTACTGTAAATGATAGCACTCAAGTATACAAAGTGGATTCTACCAGGAACAGTATTAGTACTTCGCAGGGAGATTTGGGGAATAGTTCTTCATAGGAATAACTCTTAATATAAAAAAGATTTGCTGACAACTTCTTTACCCTATGTGGTAGTATAAAAATGGATCAAGGCATTTAGGATACTATTTCTGTGTTACATATCACTTATAACTAAAACTATATTTTGTTCCCTCCTAGAGTGGAGAGTATTTTTATTGGTATACAGGGATATTGATACATGTACTAGTGACTACTTAAGAAACCTTTGTGGTAACCTAATGATAAAACTCAGTGAAATATTATCTATCGACAAGATGAATAATTATGATAAAAATATTTAACACTTTAACTTCATAACATTCCAGGAAGGGAACCCTTTGAATAGATCTGTCTGCAATCACACCCTCTTACTAGCAATGAACTCAGATACATAAATAACGCAGTCACAGAAATAAATACATGCCGGTTCACCTCAGGTGAGGATTGACAAGCAGGTCTCAACAGAGCCTAGCACAAGGACAGGGCACTCCGTGGTTTGGTTCCTTTGTGGGACTACGTGTGATGATGGTTTCCTAGGAAGTGAAATATATTTTCACACTGATAGGGTAGGTCCTGAAATTATAAGGAAAATTGAGTGCAATGTATTCCATCTGGAGTTATCATGCAAGGTAGCGTATGTAAATAAAATATAAACCAGCAATTTTCTGGTGTAACAGAGGGCTGCATCTGCCTCTTAAAGTTTCAGTTCTATGAATTAAAAATTATATTCAAAGATTAAAGACATCCCAGAGAATGTACATTCTTCTTTTTTATTCATGAATCAAGCTCCCATTGGATGGAGTTGGTGATCCACCACAATGCCCCACCAAGATATTGTCCAGCTTTTTGCAAATAAGAAGCTCCAGCACTCAGGCTGCAGCCAGGTGGATGGAACAGACTGCAAACACAGAACTTTATGCTTTCTGCTCAGACTATAGTATAAACAAAGGCTAGTGAGAAGCCAGAACTGCTGAACTGCCAAAGACTGACCCATTGCTCCAGGCCTATGTTCCATAGACACACGGGTGAAGAAGGAAGTTGTACACTTATTCTGCTGCTATAGACCAGGTGCAGGATAAAGTTGATAGGCAAACTGTGAGCTCACCTGCCACAAACTAGTCTATGCAGACTCCTAGCAGGTCTCTCAGCTTTGTACTGCCCTCCTCCCATAGATCTGTGTGTTGCTTGATGGATTGTGGAACAGAAGTTACTGGCACTAGCTGGAATCTAATCGCAGGGAAACCACTAAGACCCAGGCTCTTTGTTCTGAAGTCCTCAACTTGATCCTAAGCCTACGTGTCCACTCCAAGCCACAAATCTGAGGGCTACTGCACTTCAATGCTATACCACACTGCACCACTTAATTAAGGTCACATGTGCACATCAACCCCAACAGCAGTTTTCAGGAAGAACAAAGCCTTCCACAGAAACAGCACTGCAATATTTTCCAGGACTGGGCACAGGCATGAGCAGTTTCTGTACTGAGCGCAGAGGGAGGCACTGACTGGCCTAAGCCTTTTACCTTCCTCTTACCACATAGCTTTCCAGGGTGGGCCTCTATTTGCAGTACTTAGTCCAAAGGTAAGTACTGATCGGGCTTGGGTCCCACTGATGCATCTATCCACAGGGCATAAGCCAATAAAAATTGAGAGCTGTGGATCACATCTGTTACTGTTAAGACAACCTTCTAGCAAAACTACTAAATAGATGTCTTTTTACTTGAAGATGGTGAAAGAGGAATTTTGTCCCTTTCCTACAACCACACCGGCCCTATCACCCAGCATAAGCAATCTTTAGGAGGTCTCCTTTGACTGAGGCAGCCAGGGCAACATACTGAATATCCTGCTCTCTTCATGGAGTGAGGGAGGACTCTTCAAGAAATACTGACTTCAGAATGAATATTGGCATGGGAAGTGAAATCTATTTCAGAATACCTCCAAAAGTTGTCTTCCCTCAGCTTTTTCTTGCCAAGGCTCAGTAAGATTCCATGCAGTGCTGATATGGTATGAAATATAGCACTGTGTAGGATACAAGCTCACCAGGCTTACTGGAATTATTTAAATCGTGCTTTAGCTGTTACATTACTGTATAGGACCCAGATACACAGATCAGGCATCGATCCGGCCTGTCCATATTCCCACTACAACTGGTGGAACAAAATCAAGTTTGTATTATACAATAACAGTCCTTATAAGAATTACAATGCTTTATTAAAAACACAAAATACACTATATTTTCCAACTCAAAATAAGGTAAGGTTCACAGCCCACTGTGAAAAATATCTATAGGGTATAAATTCCTTGATTTTTCTTTTGAGTGAAGTTTTTTTTTACTTCACTTCACCACTGAAATGCTACTCTAAGCATTCTCTGCATTATTTTGTAGATAATTAGCAACAAAAAAAAAAAAAAAGGAAAAAAAGATGGGAAACTTTCAGTGATTTAAAAGTGACATACTGGGCTGCAAATTCACCAGTCCGTGTATCCCCCCTAGCTCTCCTGGGCATAGCACCATGGGGCAGCATGTACAACACAACACACAGTGCTCACCCAGGCCTCTCTCTACTGAAAGCAGAAATGGCCTCCAAGGGCAACTGCTTACAATATTTTTCACAGGTGAATCAACCACATGTGCCCCTCAATTTCTATGTAGTTTACATTAGCCACATTTTTGTTCTCCAGCTTATTCCATTTTGCTGTTACTACAAGCAACTGAGAGCCAGTGGTAGCTAAGCTAAGGCACATAATTCATGCAAAACACATTATAGATTCATATAGCTTGGAGTTTCTCTGGGTGACGCTTTAGTCATGAATATCTAAATTATATTTATTGCCTAATTATCTAAAAGCCTCTGTGCTGAGGGCTGTACAAGAATGGAGAGAAGCCAACCTTCAGGGACATTGGCCCTCCCTCCACCACCATTTTATGCCTCGTGGACTTCCAGAAAAAACAAATCATAGTGCTCAGCTGCTGCAAGGCAATCTGAGATGGGAGATTTGCTTCTCACAGTCCAGTCCCTCGGGAGTTTTGAATTGAGTCACATACAAGAACAGCCACAGTTTCAGAACATGTCACATTGCTTTAGTAGCACTTCCTCTCATCAGCTTCCAAGAAAATGTTTGCTGTACCAGCAGTTCTTCTGTCCTGCATTTAACCATGATGTCTCTTACCTCACCATATCACTTTGTTCCCACAGTCTATACATTTTTGCATTTTTTTTTCCAAATACTGAAGCCACTAGCATCTGCTGTTTCTTTTAAGGCTTTTCCTCTGGAAGAACTAGCAAAACTCTTTTTTTACTGCTACATTCAAGACTTTTTATGGTTGCTACTCTCTCAATCAATATCAAAACTGAGTTCAGCTATTTTTTTACATCTTCAAGGCTGTCACAAGATCCCTCTGAGATCTGACTTATGATATGACACAGCTAGTGAACTACAAGTTCCCCAAATTCCTTTACTTCAAAAAATGATGCCTCAGGAAAAAGGCCAGAGGGCAGTCCCGCCTCTTAAGAAGCTGGTGACCCTACCGTAAGACACAATTGCATCACATCAAGGGATCCCTTTTCAGTAGCAAGTTACATGAAGGAACTGCACTTCATAACAAAGTTTCTGCTTCAGGCAGCTGGCGTACACAAACACGGACAGTGAGAGACGAAACCCTTCTCCAGACAACACACCTCACTTTCAGCATGGTCCGAGGGATCATGGTACCTTTGCACCAGCCACTGACTTCTGTTTGCCATCCAAACCTATGCTCATCCAAAAAAAAAAAAAAAACAACAAACCTAACCTCTTTACACCAGCAACAAATACTGCTGGAGATTATGTGACTCTGTTCTAGGTACATTCCTCTCTTGTAAAGGTTACTGGGAGGAACTCCTTTTCCAAAACGCATTTTATTTCCACAGTCATACAGAAGTGAAATACTACTTATATAAAACATGCAACTACAATGTAGAAATTGGTGGGTAATGGGTAGTCACTACCATCCTTATCTTTTAATTTACATTCTTTTCCTTAGACACCAAACCTTACTTTAAAACTGTGGTTTGCTCCCACACACACTTTCCTTTGCGGTTTAACAGATAAAGTCAGAATGGGAGAAGGTTTCACTGCTTTTGCTGCATCTAAAAACATTAAGTTATTCTGTTATTCTGAGACTCACTGATAGTAAGAAAATGACAACTGAACACCAAGGATAGCATTTTCTTGTTCTTTTCCCTATTTTTTTTTTTAAATGAAAGTAGTTTCTGAATAACTGTTCAGTTTATACTAAAATATACTATCATACATGCATTTGTCAAATCCTATTTTTTGTCTAATTAAAAAGGTGTATGTACTATATCAACTCTATTACGTTCCAAATGAAAACAAAAGCTATTCCATCTTTATAGAATCAGACTTGCAGAACAATTTAGGGTGGAAAGGACCTTTGAAGGTCATTCAGTCTAGCCTCTCCAATCTCCTCCAAGGAGGACTAGCTGAAGTAGCTAACTCAACACAACTGATCATGTAAACAAAAGAGGGTTCCAGACACAAACTTCTCATATAATTGCTTGTTTTACACTGACATTCATTTAATATTTCCTTAACGTTTTTACAATAAGACACAGTTTCTTTTAGCACAGCAAGAATGTTGTTGCCACAAACAACACAGACACCCTACTCAGCTGGCACAGTTAACAATCAATTACATGTGTGTATGTGTTCGTACACATGTGCACTGAGAAGACCCATGGTGAATGATCCTGTCCTACAGCTGCAAGGTGCAAATGGCACTGTTAGTTCCACTTATTGTTGCTACCAAGGAAGAGGAGTAGGTAGGAATAACAAAGACAGTCTACTGCCATCCATGTCTCCTTGAAAAATTGAGAGGCGAATGTTCTCAGCCTTCTCAGCTAACTGAGATGTAAGGAAGCCTGACTTCCTAAGGTGCAGCTCACAGCACCAATACTATCATTTTGAAAGCTATCATGTTGTGTGATAATATCTGCAACAAAAACGCAGAAGCCTTGTGGCTGTGACGTTAGTTAGCAACAAAATGCCATGATACAGCTAATTAACTGTCTTGCAAATTTGTCTCAAAGTTTAAAAAATATAATAGCTGTGGCCCATTAGATTAAGCAGCAAAATTCATTCATTTATTGTTGCAATAAAAAAAAGAACTACTTCTCTGTCCCAGGCAGCAAAACTAAACCAAATACAGTTTTCTTCTGGCCCTGAACTCCTACTAGTTTCACAGGATGAGCTCTAATTTTGTATTTGCTTCTTAGTACTCTAATTGTTAGAGATGTCACTCAAGATGTATTTTATGTAGGAGCAACAGCACAGCCTGGCAGAATTTGGATTATTCATGCCCATATTGTAGTGAATTTTTCAGGCTCTGAAAAAACTCATCTAAACTGGCAAGCTTTCCAAGGCTTGGTCATAGAATCATAGAATCACCAGTTTGGAAAGGACCCACTGGACCATTGAGTCCAACCATTCCTAACACTCAACGCCAGTAGTTGAGTCACTTTGTCATAGAAGGCAATCAGGTTAGTTTGGCAGGACCTGCCTTTCGTGAACCTATGTTGACTGGGCCTGATCACCTGGTTCTCTTGCATATGCTTCATGATAGCACTCAACACCACCTGTTCCATGACTTTCCCCTGCACTGAGGTCAGACTGACAGGCCTGTAGTTCCCTGGATCCTCCCTGCAACCCTTCTTGTAGATAGGCACAACATCAGCCAGCCTCCGGTCCAGTGGAACCTCCCCAGTCAGCCAGGACCGCTCGAAGATGATGGAAAGGGGTTTGGAAAGCATATCCACCAGGTCCTTCAATACTCTTGGGTGGATCCCATCCGGTCTGGCATCTTATGCACTTTGCAAGAGAAGGGAAAGTTCAATCTATCATGCCCCCATATCGAGAACTACTGTGACGAGAAACACGTATGAATGATTGATTTAAGAGTCCAGCATATCTCAGACAATTGGTAATAAAATGTGACCTCTTCCACTTCCATGTTATTGGAGGAAATCAGACAACCCTTACTCTGTACAAACTGATACAAAACGACTGAATAGCCTCAAGCTACATTAAACTGCATCTGCATCTCAGACCAGTCTCACCACTGCAGGATGTAAATTTCCCTGTGATCAGTTGTCCATACCAAAAACTAAAAATAGCATGATTAAGGAGACAGTCTCAGTAGAAAACACATCTACAGATGGTCCTGGAAATTTAGATACACCATTACTCATGGGGGTCTTATTACCCCTGATGGTCTATTCAGATGGTGCTGAAGGATGTGGGGGGCACAAATGACACACTGCACATGAAGACTTCCAAGGTTTCCATTCATACTGCATAGAAGTGTCTACATAGAAGACACGAGTCTTGCATGACTGTCAAGCCTAGGCTTTGCTACGACTTAGTGCACAAGCACCGAACAAGCAGAGGAGGATTTACTTGTAGATTTGACAAAAACCAGAATCTATGGTTATGTAATTTTATGTGGTTGAAAGATAAACACAGACGTTGCATTTGCAGATATTATAACATTATTTTATCAATTATGCTGTGCTTCAGACATGGAAAAATATTGTCTACTTATTTGTCTTAGTAGACTGTAGATAAAAAAAAAAGGTTCAGGTTTTAAAATGTAAATTTTCATACATTTAAGTAGCCCGAATTATGAGACTAGAGAAAAAGATTGTATAGAAAGACAACTTTCAGATGACTAAAAATAGTTGGGATTTGTAAGCAAAATATTTTGAAGAATTTCCATAAGCATAAATTATTTTCTGGCTGTGATTTGCACACAGAAATCTTGTTTTCCATTATTTTTGTGTTTTAGAAATGTTCTCCAATGCAAACTAAAGAAACTTCTTGCTAACAGAGTACATTGCAGAGCTAAGGCCCTCTGCTTTTCCCTTCTGCTGGCTTTCAGACAGCAGGTTGGAGCAGAGAAGCAATTTTTGTACTACTTGGCTTCTGGTGGGAAAATTTAATTAAGAGGAAGTGTGATTTCTCAGGGTTTGTGTCATCTTCTTATAATTGATATATACGTGCACTTACAGAGCCATAAAAGGCCTCTGGTGGTCATCTATTCCTTCTCTAAGCCAAGGCAGGACAATCAGTATCTCTGCCAGACAGCTGTTTGACTAGTCTTCTTAAAATCCTCCAGTGATGGAGATTCCACCACTTCCTCAGTCACTCCGTATCCTGAAAAATGTAGAAAGGACTCTGATTTCCAACATATTATCATATTATCAATGTTGGAAATAACTATAAAGGGGGATCTGTCTGATTAGCTGAGATACCAACATGTATTGCTGATGTCAGGATTTTGGTCATATAGAAGCCATTCTATCTTTCCCACAGAACTGAAATAAATTCAAATCAAATCACCCTGTGATGACCAGCATGACTGGCATGCTGCTAATCAGCTTCCTTCCAGTTTTGCATGAAGGTGGTCACACTTATTTCTCTGATTCTTAGTTTTCCTGGATTCCTCCATCTTATTTTTAGCTCATTCTTTTCCTTTATATGCTAAAATTCTTCTAAGCAGTGAAGCAACTTGCTTTCCATGCTACTGCCTTTTTTTCTGAAACACACTTAAAACCACACTACAGGGTAGCAATATTTTCTTTGTCCTAGCTATGACAGGAAAACATCACCGTTCAGAGCCTTTGATGCTTGACTTTCTTGTGATCCATTTTATTTATTTTGTGTTTAATTCATGTCTAAAATAACTATGGACAGTTTTTCCTGTCATTTTCCTGAGTTCCCACTATGGTCACTCCTTTGAGAATTTTACATGAGTCATTAAGCAATGTGTGCTAGTAGACCAGTATAATTACACTGTATGAATTTTCATCTTTGGGAGCAAGAAAGAATATAAGCGTTGATTCTCTTTCAACTTCAACCTTTAAATCTGCTGGCTGAAGTTCCACTGCTGCAGATATTATGTCACAAATCACAGGACTCTGTTCTGAACTTAGTAAATTACATATGCCATTAGCATTCATCACTATATTTAAGGTATATTCCAATAAAACTCCCCTGCACAGTCTCCTCAGCATTTGCCCACGCTATCCCAGGAGATCAGATTCAGCACTGATAAAATCCATTAATCTAGGTATCTTACCTACAAGTGGATTTGTCTTGATATCTTAGAAGAAACAGAAGGAAATATCTGTGCTTAAAATGTGCCAGTAAAAAATAAAAACCAGAGTTTGCCACCTTTAGTGTAAGACAACTGATGCTCTGTGAATTCCGCTTTCCCCACAGACCCTCTGAAGAGTGTGTTTATCCCTCCATACTTCAAAATTTCCTTTCTAAGATCAAGATGATTTTTTTTTTTTTCTCCAGAGGAAAGGGAACTTCCAGGAACTCTCCAGTGCTGCACGACTTTTGCCACAGAAAGCTTACCCAGAGGTAAGAGGCAAAGGCTTAAACCACCTGACTGCGACTAGTACTGAACCAAAGAATGTGTCACTTTTTTATTGCATTCCACTAAGCAGCCTCAGGCAGAATGCTCTAGAGACCTCCTGACAGATGGAGACTACAGTTGTCTTCCTTAGCAAGAACAAGTGTGTATGGCTTGTATCTTGATATACCTTCTCTTTACCAATATTTCACTTTTCTGTCTTTACTTCCTTCCACTTGACAATCCCTCATGTTTACATGTTGCCTCAATGACTTAACCTTTCATTTGGTTGAGAACATCCTTCTCAACAAATCTACACCTAATCAAACTTGTCTAGATGCATTACACACACTGCAGGCTTTATATGCAAACACTTTATGCAGTCCTTAAAACATCTTAAAAAGTAGCTGAAGAAGGAATCCAGGTTTTGAAGTTGTGCATCCTCCTCCTTATCAAGCTTTATGCCAGAGTACTGCTTGCCAATGTTCTGTTCCTAGAGCAAACTTTATTGCATATCCTTCACCTACCAAGACGAGACATAGGAAATGATTCCTGGAGACACTGGGATAATGCTGGGGCCTGCGGGGAAATGGATGTGAGGGAGCTGCAGTGATCTTGAGACAGTAATCACAACAGGCCTGGCAATAAAGTCAGCAAGGGGTGCAACAAAGCAACCTGCTGCTATTTCCTGTTTTCCCTCTTTTGGGTCCCTTTCTTTCCCTGACCAACAGAGAAGGCAGCAAGTGAGGTGCTCAAGGTGAACTCAAAAGTCAAGTTCAGGGAGGAAAACCGGTAAAGAAAGCAGTGACCAAGATGCTCAGCTACCACAGAGGGGAGGCTGGAAAGAGGTCCAGGGCCCCGTGCTGGGGACCTTCCCCTCCATTGAGGTACACCATACCAGCAAGGAGGGAGCACAGTAATAGACCCTAGCCCTGCATTTCGTCTGTGGGACAAGTCTAGTCTCACCAGTTGAGAACCACTGCTTAAGAGGTTTTTAGTTCCTTTAAATACCCATTGTCAGGCCAGTGCCCAGCGCTGGCATTCCAACAAGCCAGTCTGTCTAATCCCTTTCAAAATCCATGCTGTTTTTGCCCTCAGCAACAGCAAATGCCAGAGACAGCAGTCTGGATAGAAGAAATGGAACATTCTTTCTTAACTCTGCTCCTGCCTGTGTTTTCAATCCCACAAAAAATGTATGAGAGGAGAGCTGGCATTTCCCTCAAGAATTTTACTATTTAGTATTTAAATTACAGCAATGCTTTTGCTTATGTACAAACACTGGTCTCTGTTCCAAAAGGAGTGTTTAGTTTAAAAGTTATTCTGTGTGTTTAGATTGCCAGATAGGCTAATAAGGGCATCTTTACTATTTTCACCAGACTGGATCCTGCAACCCCAAGGCTGCAGCCTTGCAGTGCTCTGTCACACTCCTTTGGGGTCAGATCCACACTGTCATCCCAAGAAGCCTTAGGAGCTGTCATCTTCTCTCATGGGCAGTCCTGAAGTGAATAGAGTCCTAATGAATCAATGCACAAATGATAAAAGGCTGTCAGGAAACATACTGCTAGTGTCTCTTGGAAGCTTGTGAAGTAAGGAACTTAATGGGGAAAAGAAGAGTAAAATCCTCTCTGAAGCATAAGAGGCTATGGAAGAGCATATCTTAAAGAAATTATGGCTGGTAAGAGATCACCACTTTTCCGGTATACTCAGTATAAGCAAATTTCTTGCTTTGGAACATTTTTCAGGAAAAAATACCTCAAAGAGTCTAAGGATTCCAAAACCACACTCTGACCCACTGCACCTGGCAAAAACAAATTACACCTTGTGTAGTAAAACTGTTCCACTTTTTCTCTCAGTTGTCCATGATCAGACCATAAGCTAATTCCCTGTTTCAGAATGCCCAACTGCCAAGTTAAAGCAATGTAGACTCTTCCCTTCCCCCCAGCCAACACATATTCTTCTTTCAAACTAAGACTTCAGGCTGCTTTACTTTACCGCTCTTACGCTTTCCCACAGGGTATTTCAAGCTCTGATCCTTGCACTCCGTCCTGACAAACACCTTGCTCTTGCTTTTGATATTCTACATAACTCCAATCCGGCTGTTTTTCACCAGGTCAACTCCTGGCACTAGGATTCACAGCACAGATCTCAGTGAACCCTTAGCTTGCTTCTTGCACAGCTGCCAGCCTGGATGTGTTACAGAATCATGAATAGTTTGGATTGGAAGGGACCTTAACGATCATCTAGTTCCAACCCCCCCTGCCATGGGCAGAAGCCTGTCCCCACTAGACCAGGCTGCCCAAGGCCCATCCAACCTGGCTTTGAACACTCCCAGGGATGGAGCAGCCACAGCTTCCCTGGGCAACCTGTGCCAGTGCCTCACCGCCCTCACGGTGAAGAATTTCCTCCTTATGTCTAGTCCAAATGCACCCCTCTCCAGTTTACACCCATTGCCCCTGGTCCTATCACTACAAGCCTTTATGAATAGTCCCTCCCCAGCTTTCCTGTAACCTCTTCGGGTATTGGAAGGTCGCTATAAGGTCTCTTGGAGCTTTCTCTTCTCCAGGCTGAACAACCCCAACTCTCTCAGCCTGTCCGCATGTGGGAGGTGCTCCAGCCCTCCGACCATTTTTGTAGCCCGCCTCTGGACCCGTTCCAACAGCTCCATCTCCTTTTTACGTTGAGGATTCCAGAACTGGACACAATACTCCAGATGAGGTCTCACAAGAGAGGAATAGAGGCGCAGAAACACCTCCCTCGCCCTGCTGGCCACACTTCTTTTGATGCAGCCCAGGACACGGCTGCTTAAACTCCTTTCTCCTCTTCCATAGCGACACCTACAAGGACCGAGGTGTGCTCACACGTGTCTGCATGTAAAGCTAGAGAGAGACCTGTTCCAACCCCGCGCACACACCTCAACTGCACGACTCTCTCGCAGGGCGGAGGGAGTATGTCAGACCCTGCTATTGCCAGATCCACTGAGAGCTCTACCCTCCTTGGGGCCAGGCATTCTGTGCTTTTATTCTGCGTGGCAAGCTCAGACCCCGCGCATTGGGAACGAAAGGCATCAATCGAACCCCCGACCGCAGCTCCCCCCCGGCGCACCCCCGAGCCGCCGCTACCCCAGAACGAGGCAGCGGCGCGCGCCGCCCTCCCGGCCCGCGGGGGCGCCCGGGCCCGGCAGCAGCGCGAGGCGGTGCGTGCGGAGCGCGCGGCCCCGCCCCCCCATCCCTCCTCTGTCAATCAACGTAGGGGGCGGTGCGGGGGCGGCTGGAGCGCGGCTGAAGCACTGGGGGAGCCGAAGCGCGGCGCGGAGAGAGCGGGGCGGCGGTGGTGGGACCGTGGCGGTGGTGGCACCGCCGCTGAGGTAAAGCGCGAGCCGGCGCGGAGCCGTGCGGGCAGCGGGGCTGTCGCACCGAGCGGCTTTCCACCCCCCACTCCGAGCGGGCCGGCGCGGCGCTTCCTGGGCGGGCGCCCATCCGCCGACCCCGGGGCTGGGCTGCGCGGGGAGCGGGGACCTGCCCGGGCCGGGCACCGAGCGTGCGGGGGCTGCCGGGGGTGCTCCCGCGCCGGCCTCCCGGCACCGTGGGAGCTCGATTTTACTGCCTGAATTGTTTGGTTTGTGTGTTTTTGGTTTTTTAAATTATTATTTTAATGATTTTTCGCAAGCGGTCTTGGTGCTCTCCACCTTTCTTGAGATGTTTCTGAATGGGACGTGGTTTACAGTGTCCGGAGTGAAGTGAATGTACTACTTGTGTGTGTGCGTATTTGAATTTGTTCGGTGGTAGAATCTTCGCAGGCTCCAAATCACCCTTTGAAAGACTGGAAGTGGTATTATAAGGTGTTACAAGTACGCGTCTCCTTCTTCGCGATGTGGGGTGAGCCAGACTTTCTTTCAGAAAATAGACTTCTGGTGTGGTCCTTACCTCGGTCGTCTTTAATTGGAGAGCGGCAGCAGCCTACTTCAGAGATAACTGCAGTTGCAGTTACAGGTGTGTAGACACCTAGCGGGGAGAAGAGTCGGTCTCCAGGCAAATTCCCTGCTTACATTTCAATTCTCGTTACCTCAATGCCCCCCTAAGTGCGTTAGTCTGCTCTTCTATTCACAAAGCTTATAGCTGCAGTGAGAGGGAAGTTCGCGTTAGGCACCGCTTCCCTAGGGGTTTTTGGAAACGGTATGAGCGCGATGGCAGAACGAGGAGATAAGGTTACTAAATGTCTTGATAGAAAGGTGAAGAACATATTTGTTGTCTTGCCTAGCGGTGCCGTATCAGTAGCGCACACGCACTCGCCTTCTTGGGCTGGTAGTAACATGGATTCGCGGAGTAGAAGTTTTTATTCTTGGGTGACCAAAGGAATGTTAGCTAGTTTAAGAGGAAATACTTGTGTACCAGTGAAGTGGGAGCCAGACATCACTTTTAATACGGGGAAAGGGAGGAGGGGAGGGGAAACGTTCGTATCTCCTTCCTTTTCCATTTAAATTTAAAAGAATTTCTTGCATTTCTCTATTGAATTTTAAATTTTATAACTGTTGAAGTGCTCAGCATAAACCATTCTGCTGAAAGTCCAGAATTCTGCTTGAACTCAGGAATTTTTTCACTGGGATCAAACTTTTGGAGAGCAAATAAAAACCAAATGAGTGTTTGGTTCCCTTACAATACTTCTTCTTCCTTTTCCATTCTACCAGCCAAATGGAAATCCAGTAATACATCATCTCTCAAATACAACAACAATTCTTCCCTAAAGTGTTTGGTTTGTTTCTTTCCCACTACTTAAGATGGTCTTGGAGCTCTTTATTTTAAGCAAAGAACTTTTAAAGAGGGCTCTTTGGAAACACTGCAGTGTTGCTGGGCTGGTGTGGAGAACTGGTGTCCCTGTGGTAAAGGCTGTCTGCAGGATTCCTCCTTTCTTCACAAACCTGACTGATGATGAGAATAGAAAAAGGTATGATCCAAGAAATTTGGCATGACTTGCCCACAGGAATGGCTTCAGGTACACAAACTGTAGGTCAGTCAGGAGATAGGTCCTGGGGGGCCACGTACCCAGGGCAGTGCTGAGGAGTAAGTATGAACCCGTACTGCAGCTCTGAGCTCCAGGAAAACTGGATTTAGGGGAACTTTGCTGCTGTAACTGAACTGAGTTGTTCTGACATGCAAGTAAATCAGACCTTTTGTCCTATCTGATTCAGATTTTGAGTTTTTAGAATATACTTAATCACTGTCATAAGCAGTTTTTATGTTATTACGACACTTCCAGTTCTGTATTGTCGGACCAAGCATAAGAGACGGAAGTAGTCATTTTAAATATCTGACCCTAAAGTCACTATGATACATTTGATAATAAAAGATCAGAAGAGTAGGTCAAGTCAGTTAAATTACATGGTGTTTGGAAGAGTTGCTTCGTCGACTGCCAGAATGCCTGTAGGCAGTAGGAGTGAAATGAGTAGCTGTAGCAGAGCACTTGTTGAACCTTTCTTAAAGAGAAAATAAATATTTCAAGACTATTTAATGTAGTCGAAGTGGTAATTTTGTAGCAGGCGTTGCTGTGCATAGTTGGTTTTGATTGGAAACATTTAGATTAGCTCCAACACTTAGAACTGAGGTGTGTAATTGCGTTTTGTTCCCTTGCTATATGAAATGGGTGGAACTCATGCTTTTGAAAAGGCTTATGTACTATTTAATTTATACTTGTGCTTTACATTTCTTACATTTCTGTTTCCTTCCTTCCCTCCCTCCCCCCCCCCCCCCAGTTCTTGTCTGTACACTTTCCTCTGGTGGGAGAAGGAAAATGAAACATCATTGAAACTCTCTTCAGGTTAATTGCAAAGTCTGTGGTGTTTGGTAGCGTGAGCTAAGCATCATAATCTGGTTTTTCAGAAGTGGCTGCAGAAATCTCTTACTAAAATTTTGGTGTGAGCTGGATGCCTAATCCACGTGGATACACTTCCAAGTCATTAAAATAATTACTTGTGTGTAGGCTTTTTTGAAATGAGAAGTCTAATTCAGGCTCAGATAATTCTTTCCTACAGCTAAAACTGTTTGCAAGGGATGATAAGGAAGTTCTTCGAGACCTTACAAGATTTTCTTCTGTGTTCTGTATAAGAGATGTTGTGCAATAAGCTGCAGGGAACTATATTTAGACATAATGGACTGGAAAGGAGCCACATACAAATTAGGGATCATGGTCATTCACGGACAAAGGAAGCCCATATACATTCTTATAAGTAGTTTTTAGCCTGTCAGTTAGTCATGTTCTAGGGACTTCATGACTGAGACATTCGAGCAAATAGTGTGGAAAAGAGCTGTCAGAAGTTCCCTGTTCCAGCCCTGTCTGCTGGTTTCTCTTTGCAATGTAAAAAAAGAGTTTCTCAAAAAAAAAAAAAAAAAAAGAACAAAAAAACCAAACCCACCAGCTTTCTGTATACTAGGTACATAGTACAGTCCATTTTTTTACCTATTGGTATTACATAGCTCCCCTGTGTCTTTTATTCAGCTATAGTTCAGGAGTTCCAGTGCAACTTTGAGTAGTTAGCATTTTCTGGTTCCCAGTGTAGCATTTCAAATTATGATTGGATTTTTCTTTTTAAGTAGATGAAAATGAGTAACAGTTGAAATAAAGTTTAGAAAACTTTCACTGTTCTATATGTCTTTAAGCTACTGTTTTCTAAATTGATTTTTCTTCTTTTTCATATTTTGCTTTTGTACTTTATGGTCGGGCAGCCTTCAGTCAAATGTTCAGGCCTGTATTCTCTTGCCTTTAGCATAATTTAAGCATACACCCTGATACTTTACTCCTGCTAGTGCTGCTTAGGTGGTCTGGGTGTGCCTTTTTCAATTGCTGATTGTTTTTCTAGTATTGTACCATAAACACAGTAAGAAACATCTGAAAGATGGGGAACTGGGGAAGCCCCTCTTTCTAAGAAAACAGAAATATGGTACTCATCAAGTACAAGTGGTTTGGACTTTTTGATTCTTCTGCAGATGATGATAAGTTCCCTCCCTCCAGTAGGTTTCTGGAATGTAGGCTTTGGGCTGAGGGATGTTTGCCATCCTCACCCTCTGCATAAATGGGAGGAGACTCACCATTGATGAGCATCAGAACCAGTTACAGTGAGCTTCTCCTCTGTAGTGGCAGACCTCTTATGGGGAGGGTTTCTGGCCATGTGTCATCAGGGGGGTAACGTTTAAAATCTTGCTGCTAGGTTGTATATTGCACTTCAAGGATAGCTCCAGGGCTTAGCCCTCTCTGAAGCTTTGATATCCGTAAGCTACAGGGAAGGAAGCATGCCTCATACTGCAGGAGCACAAATTCGATTCAAGTAAATAGACCTGCATCCTTTATGAAAACACAGGTGTTAGCTGGCAGATACCAGCTTTTGTACGGTCATTTTATTTATTTTATTGTTGTTTGGGGCTCTGTTGTGGGACACATCTGCCACAGTGGCAGAACGCTTAGTCGTAAGTGGCATCCAAGTTTGCACTTGTCAAGAGAATTTGAAACAATTTCACCGGTTTTCCCTTCTCTTTCCAGGAAAAGCATGTATGCAGAGTTCAGTGGCAGATTATTTAAGGTACGTGGGCAATCCGTGGCAAGTACATCTGAAGAAAGTATGACTAGCTGCAAGAATCGGCTGAACTTGAGCATGGAGACCCAGAAGAGCCAGCAAGCCCAGGAAAGGAAATAGTTGGAGGAATATTGCTAGACATAGAAGAAGTTGTTGGACATATACTTCTGCAACAATCACTGACTCAGAATAACTGCATTTGTAAGAATATCAGCAGTGAAATGACAGGGCCTGGTGCTTTTTGATTTTCTAGTGGATTTTGTTACTTAGGCATTGCTATTGACATTTTTATTATCTCATTTAGTACATACTGAATCTCTCTGTACATAAAAATATAACTGGACAATTGCATTTTTATACTGTTTAATAACACTTTTGAATGTTAAATCGTTTGCCAAGATGAGTGCTGAAGGATATCAATACAGAGCTTTATATGACTACAAAAAAGAGCGAGAAGAGGACATCGACTTGCACTTGGGAGATATATTAACTGTGAATAAAGGTACCTTACTAGCGCTTGGATTCAGTGAAGGGGAAGAAGCAAAGCCTGAAGAAATTGGTTGGTTAAATGGCTTTAATGAAACCACAGGGGAGAGGGGGGATTTCCCAGGAACTTATGTAGAGTACATTGGAAGAAAAAAAATATCCCCTCCAACTCCAAAGCCTCGTCCTCCTCGACCTCTTCCTGTAGCACCAAGTTCTGCAAAAAGTGAAGCAGAGAGTGAGCAACAAGGTCAGTACTGATTTTGGAGGGTGTGTCACCCCATGTTTTTCAGATATTTTTGTTCAATAGACTCATCTGACTCTACGTTTATGTATATAACATAGTTAGCTGGTTAGCTCTTTTAGAGTATGGCTGATTTCAGTCAATTAAGAAATGTTTCTATTTCATAATATTTACCTCACACAGTTTGTAATTTCATGTGCTTCGTCTCAGGCACCACAGAGACCAATAACTTACTGCGAGGTACATCTCACAGGTTGGAAAATACACTTGTAGTTCACTAATGTGAAGACTTAAATGGAGAATAAGCAGGATAACATTTATTTTGGGTGTCTTAGAAGTGTTTTCCTTTGTGGTTCATCAGGCTCACTATTGAAAAACTTTTTGGTGAATCCAACAGTAGGAATTCCAAATAAACAGCATATTCCTATTATAAATCTCTTGCTAACTGCAAAAAATAAGTACTTTGTGGTGAAGGTTTACCTGTGGCGTTAAAAGTAAAGGCAAGTATTTAAACGTGAATAATGGTATGATTATAAAGAGAAATTTAGAGTTAACATTTTCTGGGAGTAGGGCATGCAGTAGGAAAAATAGCACTTATTTTAAACAAAGGAAGGTACTTCCTTTCCTTTTATAAAACTTAAATTGCTTTTTAACTTAAATTTGCAATATTATTTTGGGCAGAACTCAGAATTTGATCAGAACTCTACTGTTAATAGAACAGTCTTCTCTTTTTTTAATTGGAAAAAACACCCTCTAAGTGATTTGTCTCTTACCTGCTGACAGTGAGAATTTGGGTTTTGCATATTAACAAGCAAAATCCATCTTAGCATAGATTTTACATTGGTCTCTCACTTCTTGAAAGTCTAGAATAGCTTCCGTTATTTCAACATCTAATACTTCTTAAATTCTCAGTGATTCTAGCTATAGGAGATAGAAGTTGTAGTACGTGACCCTGGTTCTCACAGTGACACCATAATCCTGAATGGCGTCATTAACCCCTGACTCCACAGAAGTGTTTGCAGCATCACTTGTGAAGTTTTTGTATCAGTTTTTCAACTTCCATTCTTCTGTGCCTATTTGATTATATTCAACTGTGCTGACAATCAACAAAGATAAGAACAGAAATAGAGAAAATTGACTGTGGCAACCCAGTTGAAACCTGGCAGAAGCATTTCTGGATTGTTGGGGGCTTAATAAGTGTAATCTGAACTGTTCTACATAGCAATGTCCTCAGGCAATGAAGAATTGCTTGCAGGTATATAATGCCTAGATGTACATCGTTGTTAGAATGGAGATGAGAGCAGATGGGCTTGTAGTGGCATTTTAGATTATACTGCCCTCATTTCTTTAGTCCTTGAACTCTCAGCCCCTAGTTGTTAGACCCTCATGGTTTCTCATTAGATTAATTCCAAAAATGAGGTGGGTTTTTTTTGAAAGAAAACACTTTTACTACTTTGATCATTCCTTGTATTGCAAGCTAATATGTGCTGATCAGGTGACATTGGCTTTTTTCTTAACCTGCTTGTGGAGATGGTTGTCTCAATTGTATGTAACTACAGAACAAGCGTGGCTCTTTGGATAGACATCTCAATGCTTACAGGTCATTTTGAGAGGTAGAGGGTGTAAATAAAATCTCATTCTTCAAATGTGTACAGCTTGATCAAGTAACTAGCATCCCAGGCTTTGATGCATTTATTGCTTTAAACTTAAGTTGTAACTTTGTACTCCTGTTCACATCTCCATGCTGTGAGCTGGCCACAGCACTGTGCTGCAAAGTCGTGGTGTTAATCTTGCAATTCTCAAGCCTGCCCCAGAGCTGTGTTTGAAACAGACATTTACGAGAGTTACTCTGGGAAATTATGCTCCAGATTTTGGGAGGGGTCTGCTTAAAAATAGGCTTTTCTGCTTCCTTAGGATGACACAGTGCTCCAAGTTTTGGTGATTAGATCTCACCTAAACAGAAGTTTATTTCCTCTGGACAGACTACTAGTTATATACAATGTGTTTATTTTTAATAGCTTGGGACTGTAGAGATTTGAAACAAGAAAATGTGCTAATTTATGGGATAGCTCATTAGTCTGCATTCATGGTCTTGCTGTGCTCCAAAATGTTGTAAGAGTTAGTTTGCAATGCAGCCTTGTAATTTTTTATTCAAAGAAAAAAAAAGGCAAGTTCCTGTAACTCCTTTTGAATTAAAGATTTTAAGCTTCATGCAAGAGGCTAGCACCTTCAGTAATGCCCTAGGATCAGAGATTAAGCCACCCTCAACAGAATTAGGGGGAACACTGAAATTTGAAGTTCTGATAGCTCAAGTGAAGTTTAATAACCTTTAAAATACTGTATGCTTATGTAGAAGAAATTGGAAAAAGTAACGTGGTCTCTTTACAGGTCTTCATACTGTAAAAAAACTAAGGCAGAGAGCATTTTAAATATTAGGAACAAACGTGGGAAATTTTGCACTGAAAAAGTATTACAAGAAACAAAACCAAGGTGTAATTTTTAGGTGAGCAGAAGGATACAAAAAAAAGATACCTATGGTGAAACCAGAGGTGCAGGAGGAAATACAGTTCAAGTAAAGAATAAGGTAGTAATCTAAGTTTGACTTTCTAGTGGCTTCGCTATTTGGTGCAGGAGTAGCACAGTTAATATTGTCCAGCAGCCAACTTAATGGGCAGTGGGCCAGAAGATTCTTCCCAGGATGATAATTCTTTCTACACCCCTAGAGTGTATTTCAAATAAATTAATGCGTAGTATGAAATGTGCTTGACCAAATACAGTCAAGTTTACATTTTCAGTACTTGATGATTTGAAACTGCTGTGGATCAAAATAACACATTAATGGGAAACTGAGGGCACATTTCTTAAGCGTACCTTGGTTATTTGTAATCTAAATACTTTTCTCCTTCTGTGAAAAGTCAATTCTGTTTGTGCCCTTGTTGTGTATATGTTGAATAAGACTATCAGAAACTTCATTTCGAGCAAAGAATACATATATGATGTATGAAGAATATATAATCACATAAGTTCTTGAAATTTTACCTTATACATAGAGTTAAAAGAAAAAATACTTTCTAATAATTTCAGTTGTCTTTAATAGTTAATTATTTATTTGGATTTTTTTTTTTTTCCCCTGGCTTTGTTAAGTTTGATCACTTGATCATCACTGTCCAGGTTGTTTTGCATTAGATCAAATTTGCAATATTTAGCCACAATACCGTGGTACTCATATGCAAATAATTAGAGGCATCTGAACAGACTTTGCAGTCAATAAAGCTAGTAACAGGGGTAGAGTGGCTCATCGGGCAGTGTCTTATGCAATCACAGGCAGAAATAGGGAGCTCTTTAAATATTAAAGCCAATCTGAAAAGAAATAAAACTTCTAGTGGTCTCAAATTCAAGTAAGAAATTAATTAATTTATTTATTACAACACTTGGGTGAAATCTTTCTCCGTATTTTTATTTTATCTCTGACCCATTTGAATTTCTAGAACCTTTGAGACCAGCACTGAGGGTCCTTGACTGAAATTTTAGGACTGTTGCATTTTTGCTGTCTTCCCCTTTGCGTTGTCAATAAAGAAGTAGATTTAGTCTGAGTTTGTGGGGCTTTTTTAAAATTTTTTTCTTTATTGCAACTAAAAATATATGAAAATAAAGGGGATAAAGAGCCCCAGGAAGTCTCTAGCACCTCTCAGTTTTAGGTCTGGCACAGGTCCCAGGTGTGGCAAGGGAGATTTAATTCCTGTTGCTGTTGTGAGGCTCTCGCTGGCTCAACCTGCTTTTCCCCAGATTTCTTCTCCCACCAGGCAAGGGTGACTGGCTGCTGCTAGAGGGATCAAGGCACTTGTAACAGTGGAGACCTGGCATAACATCATCTGCATGCCCTCCACTAGGCATCTGAAGTTTACATGAAACAATAAAGATTTGATATGGCTTCTTTTTTTTTTTTCTTGAAATGCTTTCATTCTTAATTCTGGGCCACATTGAGTTGGTTCCTCTCACTTAGCCCTGTCTTGCCTAACTCTTTGAAAACCAAGTGCATAAGCTGTACTGAGTCCGGATGAGTTTTGTGAACGTCTGTTCAGCTCATGATTCAACTGCTTATGTTTAGTGTGGTTCATGCGGTATTGTTTCTCCATGGGTTTGTGAAGGTTTAAGCAGACTTTGGAGCATAAAGTTGTGATTGATTGACAGAAATACTTTCAGATTTAACTTGGAATGTTAAATTCCCACTTTGAAATGAGGGTCAAATTGCAGAAGGGCAGAAAGGAACTTTATTATTTGTCTGTTTTGATGTTTTGGAGCTTCCTGCGACTTCCCGTGTAACTTAAAAAGGTTGTATATGTTAACACTTCTTACATTTTAGCTGGTCCAGAGCCTAAAAATAATCCAAAGCTCTTCCTTCTTACATTGAAACTATAACATAGGTTTCTTTCTTAAAAAAAAAAACCCACACCTTTCTTTATGCTTTTCTTCTGGAACAGATACAGATCAGCAAATTAGACGAAGATAATTACATGGAACATTTGGAAACTCTCGTTTCAGAGACCTGGTTATGCAATGTCTGACAAAGGTCCAAACTGACAGCATAAAATCGTTTGTGCATACTTGAACTGAATATGCTGTAGGATTTGTTTCCTTAATTTCGCTCTAAAGCCAGTGGAGCAATTGCGTTTCTGAAAATTATTTACATTTGTAAATCAGGGGCTGTAAGAGTGAGTGGAATGCAGTGAGCCCAGAGCCTCCACTGGGAAGAAAATGGTCATCATCTCTCCTGATTTAGGCAGATGGAAAAAGGAAATTATGGGGTGAAGTGATGAGTCACTGTCTCATTTGGTAAATGTATTTGCCATTCAAGCCAGAGCCCTTTGATTCATTCTAAAAAGTCCGGTTTGAGCGTAAGCCTTTTGTCCTGCTGCAGTCGTCAGAACTGCCCTGCAGTCATGAACTTCTCAAGTAAGTTGCTTTTGACTTACACTTGGAAATGGGGCAGGTTCCTGCCAGAAGGCCGTGCCAACTGCTTGTGGTCATGTTTCTTGGTGTAGAAGGCAAATTTCTAGCTGCCAGATGAGCATGTGTATCTGAAAACAAAAGTTCTTCCCAGCTGCTATATCGCTAATGAAAACGAGGATTTTGCAGGCTCTGTTAAAGTGAGGCAGAGCATTTTTTTCACAGTGATGGAATCAGTATAATAGTGACTACAAAAGTCTTCGTGAGCACCACAGGGAGCACAAGGATATACTTGCAAGTACAAGTACCAATTGTGTATTAACGGTGAATCTGGGCAAGTCTGTGGTTGATGTGTGGCCCCACCTGCTGGTAGAGGACGGAGGAAGGAGCTGCAAAACCACTATCTTCCATGTTCTGTTTTAAAGTCACAGGATAAAAGTGAGAGACAGCTTTTGAGAAGAATTTTTTATTTGGCCAATTGATATTTCTGGGAAAAATTTATTACTCTGGGCACACAGAACTCCCTTTTCATCCTCAAAGATGACCTCAGACCTGAAAAGGCTTGCGTGGCTGGAATGCTTTTTTCACCAGCTGTATCAATCAGTCTGGAAAAATACTGCCTTTCGTTACACAAAACTGAAAGAATACTACTCCTATTTTGATGCTATAAAATAGTCTGGTTTGTATCACACCAATTTTAATATGACTTTCTGAGGATAAGACAGTAGCATTACGCTGAGTAATTTAGCTTACCTTTCTTTAGCATTCATTAATATAGATTCAGTCTGCTAGTAAATCATCCTGACATCAATGCTCCTGAGGCAGATTTATAATAAGGCAAAGGTGAAGTAGCTTGCTCCTCTCCCTTGGATCTCTTCCTGTAGCTGTGATCCAGGAACATCTGAAAAAAACACTGGTTAGAAAATTCTTACTTAGGTTTGCATGTGATAACATCAGTTTGTAAGTTTCAGCAACACATGCTGCTGAGCATTTGCCAAGAATGGATTGTTCTACACCTCGAGCAACTAACCGTGCCCACTTAAATAGTTGTGTGATGCCATGTACGCATCCAGATTTTCCTGTGTGAAAGAACACAGGTGTTGTAATTGCAGCTGGCTGTGTACTCTTTCACAGCTGCATCTTGCTCCAAAGTTGCTTTCCATGATGAACATCCATGAAATCAATCTGAAGGCTAGAACACAAAGAACTGCTTTGTTTGGATAGCTAAGAATTACAAGGGAAATTACAAGATTTTAAAGAAATATTTATTTTTACTGTAGAAAGTTTTTTAAGTCCTGAGAGTACTTCAGTGACAGTCTAGGTAACTGGGAGAGTTTAAAGAGAATTTGTTGCTTTAAAAGATAAAGATGTAATAACTGTGGTTAATGCTTGCTAACTTCTGCTCATATTTTCAGCAAAATATGTGCTATAATACAATCCTATTTTGTGGTTTCATTAATAATAGAAGAGCTTTTTTTTTTTTCTTTTTTTTTTTTTGTTGTGTATTACATTTTGGCATTTTGTTATAGAAATGCCTGCATCCTTGGACGTTGCCTGAAGTCCTTTGGTAAGATGTTAGCAGCTGTAACTTTTTGTACTATCTTGACGGCTTTTTGTTCAGTCTTTTATGAATGCTGTACACAGCAGTCCACAAGAATAGCACTCAAACACTATTCGTCATGTGTTGATCAACTTTATAGAACAATTTGCATGTAAGACAACATTTAAAAATAATGCTTATGCTGACAGCTTTTTAGATAATATGTCTGTTACCAAAATTCTAAGGACAAATTTTCAGCAAGTTGGTATTGCCCTGAGCTAGCAAACAATGTAATTCTGTATGATTTCTCTAGTTTAAAAATATAATTCAAGAAAATCTTGTACTTCAGAAATACTATGTAGATTATGGTATGAATTATGGAAGAGGTCCTTAACAGTTCAATTAACCGTCAGATGACTTGCTTGTAAAATCCACTGGATCTGTTCTTATATGCTTGACATCATTTTTGTGTTAGAGCATTTCCCAGAGGTTAACATCCGAGATAATTTCTTCACTAGAGATTGTGAATGTTGAGGGCAAGAAGTGAGATTTGACAGGTCTGAACATGCCATTTTTTCATCGCTGCTGGCATACCACTCAGTAGTGTCCGGGATGGGAAGATGCTCCTGCAGAAGGAAGACCTGCTGCAGGAAGAGGAGATTCTTCTTGTCCCTTGAGATTCCAGAAGCTCTTGCACAGCTATTGTATTTTTCAGTAAATAGGCAAGGCATATGCGAGGCTGGTTTTCCTCTGTGGTTTCTTTGCTTTTTTTTGTTTGATTTGGTTTGGGCTTTTTATTTTTATGAAATTGAGTTTATTTATGGTGGAAAAACAGAGGAAGATAACTGTGCTTTTCTTTCAAGTTTTGATGCTTTATTCTAAAAAACTTGCACACTTTAAAATGTAGAGATACTGACCAAAGCCAAACTATTCCTCTTACACACATCAGACTGTGTCTCCTCCTTGTTCTTCCTCCTCTGTGGGATTGGATTTGTAGAATGCAGCATGTCTGAACACTCCTGTGCTGTAGCCTTCTGCTCACCAGCTGGGAAGGAAGGGAGAGTAACATGAACTGAAAAGGGAATTCACGTCCCAGGAAGCATGATTGCACCAGTTTTGTATGTCTTATTTACAGATACAACAGTGCAATTTGTTTGTTGGGGTTAGGAGAGAAGACTTTAGTGCTGTCACTGAGTTCTTCCTAGATTTCCTCATCCCACTTGGACAAGATTGTTAGGGAGCAGATAAGCATGGAGAATTATTCTTGGTGAAGAAACTTTTAAATTATATCAGACGCTGCAGACCCATGTTTCAAACCATGTTAAAGCTTCTCCAGCAGCCTGTCTTAAAGGGAAGGCTTTTAATTTGTGAGGTTACCTTTTAATTTCCAAGCCATCTTTCTAAGCTGTTTTTGGCTGGAGGTAGACCAAAGCATTTAAATTAGAGAATTAATGAAAGAAACCACCAATTATGTGCTGTGGTAGATAAGGCTGCACAGCTGTGTCTGGTTTTGTTATCTTTCTATCCAGGAACATTCCATTAATAAGCAGATAAAGGCAAAGATTTGCAGTCATTTTCTTACATGCACATGGTGTTCTACCCTGTGTTCCAGTCCACTGTTGCTAATTCACAATTTTTCATGTGCTATGCTTGGGTGGAGATGCAGAAACATTTGTTATGTTTACGAACTTAGCCTTGCATTTTCTCTTCTCTGAGGCACAGCTGCTTGGCACAGGTGAGGAGCAAGAGGCCATGGCAAAGCTCTCCTTCATTTCTTGCTTTCCTCCTACTTGGCTGGCATATGCTTGGGGCATCTGCCCTGCTGTGTGGTCTGCAAAGGGTTGTGAGATTCCAGGACGCTGTGGAGTGGAGTGAGGTGTCATCTGCTCCTTTGGTCTTCTGAGCTCTGCTGGTGCATGGATCTTCTGCAAGGGGTCGGTGCCCTTTGAGAACTCATCTAGAACAGGACAACACTCTTGGCTGACCAGACTTTGTGCCTCTTACTGCAATACAGTCTATCATTCTTTGTTTGATATTTTTTGCACTGTTTGTAATATAACTGTTCCCTTGGGAGAAACATCAGAAAATGTCATCATTGACATTTTGAAGCAAGTTATTTTGGGTACTTTGAAGTCAAAACTGTACAGATGCTTGAGCATGATTTAGAATATATTCTTACCAGTCCAAATCGACTCCATCGTTCGGAAGCCAGAGTAGTGTTGGCTAGTCATTAGCCTACGTAAGCAATTTTCTTATGGAGAGAAAGATTTAGGAAGGCCTTTTGTTTTAGTGCAAGGGGGTTCTGAGAAGAAAGGGGGCTTTAGTGGTCCTTGTAATCTGGCCTAATTGGTAATAGAGAAGGTGTTAAGGAACTCACATTCAAAAAAAAAAAAAGTAGCAAAAACTTCCTCCCACATGTCCATAAATAAAGGACCCTTTTTTACTCAGTGAGGAGTCCTTAAGGGCACAGAAAGATGGATGTCTGAATTCTCTTTGCTCTGCTGTATTTATAATTTATTACCCTAAGTCGGAAAATTAGCTTGCATTCCCCACTTGTTTTCATGTTTTTCTAACTTCCTCTTGGGTCATACGTGGTCCTGACAATTCCAAAACCCTTCTGGTAGTGTGTGTAAGCTGCAACCGACCCATGCAAAATGAGAGATTTTCACAACCCTGTTATTATCAGGACACTTTTGGCAGGTTATATTAAGTCAATGGTTTAACGGTATTTACTACAGAGTGACTGGCATGAAGTCTCACTTCTTTTGAACTGTCTTCTGGCTTTTGGAAGAATTCTGACTTTCTGCTTAGAGGAACATTTTGTGCACATAACTTGTATGTAATACTAATCGTTGTTTTGGACTTGTCTCATAGTGACAGTTAGAAGTCTCATATCTTACCTGTTAAAACTTTTACTGAAAAGGGTAGTGGGCTGTGGGTGCCTTCCCCAGTGATTTAAGATGTAGGAATTTGAGTTGCATGTACAGTTTAGCAAAAAAAAAAAAAAAAAAAAGGGGAAGACAGTTACCAACTGTTATGCTTTTTCTCCAGATGTTTCCTCTAAGACAAATAGCTAGAGTTGTATTATGACACAGTAAGAACAGGCCAATAAGATGAGAGTGGTGATGGGTTTTTTGCTTTTCATTGTCTGCTTCTTCTAAATAGCCAGTCAATCAAATGTGGTAAGTTGTCTGGTAGCTTAGAAGGAACATGCTCATGCTTGTTAATGTGAGCTGCTTTCTTTTAAGCAGAGTATTAAAATGTTTTATTAGAAATCTCTTTGGGTGCGAACTACAAATACATATATTTTAAAGTACTGATGTTCTTAAAAATATTGTGCATGGTTGGGGTTTTTTTTATTTACTAAAGAGACTTCATACAAGAAGCAGCAGGTTCCTATTCTACATTCTCTTAAATTAGTGCCAAAACCCATTTTGACTTTAGAAGCAACAGGATCAGACCTCTAGTCAAGGTTTAGCAGCATTGGGACAAATACTACTATTCTTATTCTCATTTCTCAGGCAAAATTCCCATTGCCTCTTGGGCTTGGAGCACAAACACTAGCCCTGTTCTAAAGAGACAGCAGTATACCAGATTGCATATAATATGAATGTGCATGAAGTACTATGTGATAAATACTGATATGAAGAACAGTGTCTTGGCTGTCCTTTTGCAAATTTCTAAGATACAGAAGGGAGATGCTGTTGGGATCATCTTTTCTGAGGTCTTGGGCTAATGCACAAAATGGAATTTAAGTTGGTAATTTCTGTATCGAGCTTGTAGCTTCTAGACAGATTTAGTGTTACTAATTAGTCCAAACTCCTCTCTTTAGTACATAGTTAATGTAAATGACTTAAGTTTTTAGCCATTGTATGTGCATGCTCAGGGACATGGTTTAGTGGTTGATAGGAATGGTTGGACTCTATGATCCTAGACGTCTTTTCCAACCTTGTGATTCTGTGATAATATAGTAAGAATTGCTAATTTACTAATGGAAATATCTTCACTTGGGGGGGGGGCATACTTTTAATTGTATCTGACAGTATAGAATTTTCACCATGTTATTTTCTTCTGTTGTATTCAGTCCTCTTCACTAATGCCTGTGAAAATTTGCTCCACCCTGTTAGATACTTTGGCAAAGCTGTTTTTTTCTTAAGGGTGCCTGCTTGGGAAATGGAAAGTGACAGTAATGACGGTTTCTTATGACTGAGGAAATGAAATTGTGACAATTTTAATTGCATATTCTCTTATTGTAACAAGTTATTACATTTACAATAAATACAGTTTTATTACTTTAATGCATGTACACATGTGGTGAATTACATGCTATGGTAGAGGAACATTAAGATTGCAAAATTATGCATCTAAAACTCTTGTATATGTAGTTATACCTTCTTGTAGTGTATGCCATCTGATAGAGTTTTTAATTACATAGTTGCGTGATCCATTTTCTGGCTAACCATTGCTTTGTTCAATGTCGAGGTTTTCGCTGAATGAGAATTGCTTCATTCTCATTGTTTAGGCTGTGGTCATAAGCCATCTTCACAGCCTTCAGTCTCTTTGGCAACAGGTTTCTTCATTGCCTCTTGTGCTCCTTCCAGTGACGTGGCTGATAACAGCTTCCTAGATCATCATGTTCACAAATACCAAGTCATCTTCAGGGTACCATTGTGAGCAAAGGTAGTGTGATAATTCCTGTGAGCAATGAGAAAGAACAGAAAGACAGTTTTAAGATAGTTTAAGGTTAATATCAGTAATACAGAGTTCACGTGGAAAAACACTTCAAAAGGTTGAATTGGGGTCAGAACTCTAACTTATAGAACTCTTAAAGCTAGCACTTAAATGTTCATCAAAATAACTAAAACCAGGAGCCAGAGCTGCCTTAAGTTTGACAAGTGTAAGGCTTTATCTGTCAGAAGGAGCTCACTCCACGGCTGGCTTCAGTTAAGTGCCTACTGAGTGTCCGAGACAGTTTCTTGCAGAACAGATCTTCCTGGGATACCTGTGCCTGCATTATCGAGCTTCGCGAGCTGAAATACATATTTAAGCACCAAAGCTGAAGAATTATTAGGGTGAGAGCACAGACTGAACAGATGTGGTGACATAATTTAGTGCTGTCTCACTTGTTTCCCAATTCTGAGAATTCAAAGTTTTTTATATATGTAGAGTATGTTTTGCGATAGAAATATGTATTTCAGGGATGTAGAATCATAGAATGGTTTGGGTTAGATGGGACTTCAAAACTCATCTCATTCCAAAACCCGTGCCACGGGCAGGGACACCTTCCACTGGATCAGGTTGTTTGAAGTCTCATCCAACCTAGTCTTTAACATCTCCCCAGGGATGGGGCATCTGCTACTTCTCTGGGCAACCTGTGCCAGTGCATCAACACTCTAGTAGTAAAAAAATTCTTCCTGATATCTAAACTAAACCTCCCCTCTGTCGGTTTAAAATCATTATGCCTCATCCTATCACTTCACTCGCTGATGAAGAGTGCCTCCGCAGCTTTCTTGTAGGACCTCTTTTGAGTACTGGAAGGCTGGTGTAAAGTCTCCCTGGAGCCTTCTCTAGGCTGAGCAAGAGCAATTCACACAGCCTGTTCTATGGGAGGTGTTCTAGCCCTCCAGTCATCTTTGTAGCCCTCCTCTGGGCTCACTCTAACAGATCCATGTCTTTCCTGTGTTGAGGACTCCAGAACCAAACACGGTACTCCGTGTGAGATCTCCTAAAAGAAGATTAGGGGGCGCAGAATCACCTCCCTCAACCTGCTGGTTACACTTCTTCTGGTGCAGCCCAAGATGTGATTTGCTTTCTGGGCTGCAAGCACTTGTTGCCATCTTGTGTTGATCTTCTTATCCACCAACATCCCCAAGTCCTTCTCTTTAGGGCTGCTCTAAATCCATTCAGCACCCAGCCTGTAGCTGTGCTTGGGCTTGCCCAACCCAGGTGCAGGGCCTTGCAGTTGGTCTTGATGCTGCTATCTTTATTCTGCAATGCTAAAACCACAACCTTATTTAATTACGAGGTGTGTCAGTGTGACTTCATCCCAGTGTGAGAGACAGTGTTTTTCCCTGGAGTACTCTGTTGTTAGCGTCCTACACTAGTTTTCTCTTTTGCAGAATACTGGTTTAGAAAGTGGAAATCAAGGCAGCTTCGGTGTGGATGATAGATGAGTAAAGGAGGAGATACAAAAACTACTCTTGACACCTGAAATGGTTATGCATTAACGTTGCAGACACAGTAGGACATGGGAAGGATGTTCTGCCATGGAGGAATCTGTGCTGTCTTACACCAGGCCTCTATGCCAAGTTGGAAAATACGCTTATTTCTTATGAAGTTGTGCACACAACCTTTGCCTGTTTACATTTTTCTTATTTTGTATCTTCTAGATATTGATACGGAAATGGCAGGGTTATTGGGTTTGTATGTGCTAACCAGGTGCAGGACTCTGAAGAACCATGGCATTTGATATTTGAAAACCAAGACTGTACGAATGCATGCTCCTGTGAAAACTCCAAATTGCGAAAATTGTTTGTAGTGGGCTAAAGAAGCATTTTACAGATTACGTGCAAGTACATACATGTGTGTTTCATTATTTGATTGCCTTAGAAGACTGGTGTTTAAGTTGGCAGATCTAGTTATTAAAAGCAAAGCACATTGGCTGGCAGGATTACAGAATAGCAAACGGAGGGAGACCAGATGCTGATAGAGAGAACATGTAATATACAGAAAGCATGGAGAAGCTTTAAAGCCAGCAGGAAAATGTAGGCTTAAATGTGGTTCTAATTTGTTCTGTTGGACTCAAGTTGATAGCCATGCAGAAGTAAAAGCATGAATTTATCTCAGTTCAATATGGATTTGATGTTTCAGACAATATAAAGTTTTTTGTCATGTTAAGTATGATTTGGTCACCTATCTGCAGCCTGTCAGAAATCCTTAGTCCAAGTTTATTTTTCCTGACTGAAATATTAATAATATAAAGAACAACTTGCTTTGAAGCTTTACAAAGCACTGTCAGATCATTTCGTTCTTTATCTTGATCAACCTGATGAAAGACTACAGTATTGCCTCCCAATATAGGTTAAATTTCTACATGTAATTTGGTGATATGTAATTTCTAGCTGTTTTGAGGCAAATAAACCAAAACAAAACCAAACCAAGTTTGGAATTAAGGTGTCCTTCTAGGTTTTGGAAGCAGCAGCCAAACAAATATATGTGACTGGAGAGGTTGACACCTGTGGCCTAGAATATTCACTTGATCCTTTGCATTATTTATTCCTAGCTGAATGTCATTAGAATAGCTGGCCCTCTTGCTCTGTCCCCTAAGACTTCTCAGTTTGAGATCAAGTTTTGAAATGTGGGAAGCTGATTGGTGGAAAGCTGACTGTTCTAGTGAAACACAAGAAAAAGAGAAGCAGAAGGGCTGGCTCCCCTGAGAGATGAAGAAATGTGCTGTTTTGGAAAAAAAAAAACAAACGAACAAACCAACGGACAAAAAGCATTTCATTTAAGACAAGACTTAGATTCAGATAACTGCTCATACTGATCTCTCTGAAGGAGACTGTTAGAGGTACATTTACCATGAAATAGTAGAACCCTTTTGGAGGTGGCAGGCTTGTGTTTGGCAATTCTGAGTTGTGCAAGAACCATGTACCTGGAGGTAATGTAGCAGAGTTACTTACATGAGTTACACCAGCTGTCTACTGCATTTACTGGTTTTGAACAACTTTATCTTGTAAAAGTCTCAGAAGAATTCTCTGGGGATGCCATAGCTATGGTAATTAGTATACATTTCTCCAGCTTCATGCACAAGTTTGGAAGGGTAAAATTAGAAGGAAACTTAGGTAGAAAGATGCTTGTTCCGATGTAGCAGGCTGTTCATGTGAACTACTCTCAAAAACAAGGAGTCATGAGCCTGTTTGAAAAATCAGGTCACTTTAAAATTAATGCATTCCTTTTCCTTCTGTTCTCGACAGGGAACTGGTTTTCTGGAATGATTCCTCATATGGGAGTTGAGACATCCTTTCCCTTCTGGACATGGTCTACATTTAAATAAATCAATAAATTCCCTTAAAAAAGGTAAAATGAAACGAGAAAGAGGTGTTCCCTTCTGGTAGGGTCAAATAAAGGTAGCTCTGGTTCTTTCTTTTGGCAAGATGACCAAGGGATTTCTCTGGAGCACAAATACAAAAACACACGTGAGACTTTGTTTTTTTTTTTTCCTTTTCCTCAGTAAGGTAGCAGGAAAACAACAAGGATATACCTGGCCTTTTGACAGAATAGCAGCCAATTCCCAGTCCTTGCTGGCCAGTATGGAAGAAGGCTTGCTCCTTCCAGGTAGCAGCTTTTCAGTCTCACAAACCTCCACCCGTTTTTTAGTGAGTGATAGCTGGAAAACCTTTTCACATGGTCGATCACATCTTGTGCAAATTAGGAATGTATTTTTACTCCTTTACTGCATCTTATAGTCAACATTCTGAAACAACTGAGTGATTGTAGCTTTAAGCCCTGTTTATACCTATGTGGAAATAGAGAATAGAAGTATAGCTATATAGTGCCATTATATTCTCAGATGTGAATAGGTTAGTTAGAAAACCAGCTAACTCTCTTGACAGGAGCAGAATGGTACAAAAAGTGTTCTGGGTTTTTTTTAGTGTGTATGATCTGTAGAAGCTCTGTACAGTTGCAGCACTTAAGTATTCAACAGATCAAAAGATTCAACAGATTCTTGGCACGCTAATTTTTACCCTCAGTACTCTCCTAATTTCAGAGACAATCACTTAAGCACTGATCCTTCTCTCCACAAATTTTCTACAGGGAGGTGAGAGAATGTCCACAGCCCATTTACCTGTGCTGGAATAAGCCAGCAGCCTGGTGGCAGAGCCAAGGAAGGAAAGCAAAAGGTCAAAGTACTGCTTCACCTTTAGAGTCTTTGTAGAGGACATAAAGAGCTCCTGCCTCCCTGCCTGCTTTACTGGAAGAGAAGCTTTCGTTTGGTCCATCCGAGTCAAAAATAACAGGGGACATGTTGCCAATTTTTAACCGGATGTGTGTATTTTATGAGTTTGCACAGCCTCTCTGCATTTTAGCCTTTCCAGGACTGCTTACAAAATATGTTCTGCAGTTATTTCAACCTCTTCTGCTTCTCCTTGCTCCTTCACAATGCACTGCTTGTTTTCAAGATGGACATTTTGCTTTGCTTTAGACCTGTTAAACTCTGTAACACTGAAGATATTGCTTGGAGGTTGCAAAAGGATTTCTCCAAGTTGAAGTGCTTAGAATAATGTTTGGATTTTCTTAAAGAGAGGTTTTGCCTCTTGCTTTTAGTCTCTCTACAAACTAATATTCCCAACGTAGACTGAAATCCTATTTCATACTTCTTTACCCTGAATTCAGGTAATCTTTGGCTTGCAAAAAGTGATGTAGAAACATATCCATTTTTTCATGCTAGCTTTTCATTAACACCATCTTTGCTTTTATTTTCAATTCTTTTTTTACATTTCCTGTGAACAGATTTTGCGCTATATGAATTTCTGCAACTCAGTGTGCTAGACAGTACACAAAATAAGATCTTTGTCCGGTCTCAGCCAGCCTATTGATACCCTTACTGTTTTCAACAGGTCCATGAAATTCATTCACTGCTTTAACCACCGAGGTCTAAATTGAACGTACTTCAGCTGTGGACTGTGAATAAAAAGTGGCTTATGGAAGAGAGGTCTTTAAGTTCATGCATTTTGTATTGTATCTTGATAGTGTGAAATACATTGGAATGAGAAATCAGAGTTGACGTTACTATGCAGAGAAATCTCAACAGGTGTCTGATACGGGTCAGAAAATCTTGATGCATACAGACTGAGAGTTTTCTTCTTCTTCTGAAATTAAAGATGATGGTGGGATTAGCTTTCTGTAGATCCATTTCAGGAATTTCCTAATAATTATGTTGTTTCTGTATCTGTGTCAGATCAGCCCATGGTTTAATGACTGCGAGGATTAACCCAGTTTTACTTTCTTACAAGATTGCATTTCAGCATTTCTGTATTTCTCTTACTGCAGCTACAGCCCTAAGCTTTTTGCTTTTTCCTCTTTTTTTTTTTTTTTTTTTCCTTTTTAAGAGGAAGAAAAAGGTTTGCCTTGAAATATATTAGTTTCCAGCATAAAATACCCTTCTGATGCTGGATTGCTGTTGACATTGTCTGCATATTTTTTTTTCTGGGTGACTGCTATACACTCATTTTTAACTTTCTTTGTGCTTGTAACTGTTTCCCGTAATCCTCAAAAGATGAAGTAGTTGTTTTGGCTTTTATCTATCAGCAGCTTCTGCCAGTATTTTATGTAAATCTTCCAAATCTAGACAACTTGACTTCTCAAGCACAGTAATACACACTATCTTTTTCTTGCAGGGCTAAAGAGCTTACTTATTCTTTCCCTCTAGATTGCTTGCCTCTGAATAGTTCAAGGAGGATTTGTTGCACTTTTTCCCCCATTAGTTTCTCCACAGCAAAAACATAGCAAAACAAAGTATTCTTTCAGAGCAAAACAACATGCTGTCCTTAATTTTTATGGATTATGATTATTGAATAAATAGAGAATGCCTTAAGATATTCTTCTCAAGTGGAGTTGTTATCACAAACGAGTAATGGCCTTGCATAAGAAACAGCCTCATGGTACCAAAAAAGAGGAAACAACAGTAAGGAACGGGGGTCTTTTAAAGGTGGGACAGGTCATTCTGGAGGGACCATTCCCAGTATCTCGGTGAACATCAATCCTGCAGTCCTGTCTCGGTCAGAAAAAACAGAAGCTGTTGGAGCACCATTATTAACCGTCACCATGGTTATGTGGAAAGGGAATTGAGGCTGGTTAGTGCCAAACTATTCAGAACAAAATACATGTCACTGCCTTTAGGTAAAATAGTTC
Organism: Cuculus canorus; assembly: GCF_017976375.1. Lineage (NCBI taxonomy): Eukaryota > Metazoa > Chordata > Aves > Cuculiformes > Cuculidae > Cuculus > Cuculus canorus. The sequence continues at coordinate 13,213,690 of NC_071441.1, forward strand.
TAGTGCAGGAATTCATTGTTTAATTATTATTAACTTGCATATAAGCTCTTTAAAACAAATTACGCTTTTACTAGTTTCACTGCTCCTTTTATTAAAAAGAAAGTCTAGAGTGCAGAAGTTAATAGAATATCATGGCTTTAATATCCTTGGGAAAGATGAGATAGCGTTTGTGGTAGGACAGCTGGCATCAATTCTAAGCAATCACTTGGTCCATCATAAGACCAATAAGGGAGGTTTTGTTTGTAAATAACTATCACAAGTTTGTTCTAATTTTCATGAGGGCTTCTAGATTCTACTACTGCAATCTGGATGTTTAATGACAATAGTAACCTATGCACTTAGCTAATATATTTTTCAGAAGCCTTACAATTTTTTCCTCAGAACAGGGCTGCTTATTTCTCTAATTTTGTTAATGCTATCTGCAAGTAGTTGCAGCCATTTAAAATCGGAAATACGGTTCTAGTTTGAAAAGGAGTGTTGCAAAAGCTCACCCATAGAGGGAAGCAGAATACTGTCTTTACAACAGTCTTGACTACAAGCTGCTTTTAAAAATCATCTGTGCTTCAGTTGAAGCCAACAAAGAACATCTGTTGTCTTATTTATAGCTCCTGTTTCTAAGAAGCGTATTCTGTAGCAGATGAGAAAAGTGCCTGACAGCTCGTAATTTATAAAGTTACTGAGGTTTAATCTGATAGAATATTATGTACAGAATTCCTTCCTAGGACAGACAGTATCACTTCCCTTTCAACAGATGATAGAAATAGGGCTTTATGAATCGTTAAATTAGTAAGTATGAAACATGGTTAGCAGCCACTATTAAAAGTATTAAACTATTACAAAGGAATATAATGCTTTACACTAAATTGCTTGGTGGTCTTATTTTTCTTCTTATTTGTGCAGCTAAACTTTCCTCAAGCCAGACACTGTCGTCTTTTTTTTCTGCCTCTCCACACTTTCATTTTGTCTTAGAGGGATTCTTTGTTGATTAAGGCAGCAGCTCTGTGGCAAGTGTTCATTTTTCTGTCAGAGAACGATAAAGAGACCCCAGATTTCTTTCAGGAGAATTGGTACACTAGGAAGTGTGACTACGTATATGAAATCAGAGCTTTGTTGTATATAGTTCTTTCATGTATTGTTTATAGATTTTTCTTGTACTAGTTTGTGTTTGCCTGGGCTCGTTTCCCCTCTGTTCCCATTGTTGCCCCTTATTCTCTTGAGCATCAAGAGCACCAAGGGTGCAGCTGATACAACTTTATAAATGGGGGTGAAGAGAGGATTCAGTTCTCCTCCCCTTCAAACTTCCTGCATAATCACCATGCACGTGATATTTTATCAATCACATCCTTGCTTACATACATGTACTGATAAACCTGGAAGGTATCTAGGGAAAGTATTTGCCACGTCTCTGTTACAGCATTGGCTTATATGGGTGACTGTCTTTTTTGATGTGTTTTCTGTAGCTAAGATAAAATGAAATAACATTAAGTTTTTGTTCCAACCCTCCTACGTTCAGATGGTTGGACTATGAATGGCCCAGTCATAATATACGTATATTTTTATTACATACCACATATATTGTAACAAGTTGTGTACATTTTTCCACAAAAGTGAGTTTGAAAGCTGCTTTTCCAGCTTATAGGTCTTTCAAGTTTTCGGTACCTAGCTCGCGCAGAGGATTCTGGAGGTGCTGGCTTTGCATTTTAGGCAGCACATGGGCACTGACTGGAGTTCAGACTGTCATGCTGATGAGAACTCAATCAGTCATCATACTTGGGAATAAGCCTCTTCGAATAGTTCTTTGCCACTCTGTATTGCTGAAATAGAATAGTAGCAGAAATATAGGTGATTTAAAAAGCTGTTTGAAGTCCAGAAGCATATTAACACAGTGCTGTTTGTCAGTGAGGGTTAAATGTTGTCATTGAGATGCCCTAGAAAGGATATACTGCTTTGTTCGAGGTATTTCTCCATTGAAAATGAAGAAAAAGAGGAGTGACAGCTGATGCAATAAACCATTTTTACAGTATAGTAAATATATAGATATATGGCATATATCTGTATTTCCCTCTGTAGCTAAAATATTCAGCATACCATTAACAGAGAATATCTGAATGAACTTGTCACTTCATCCTCTAGTTCATCCAACCCGTACTGACCAGTGAAAGAAGTAGACTGTGCTGGCTGCATAGTATTGAAGGATTTTAGAATTGACAGTATTTCCATCCAGCTTCACAGTTATACTCCAGTCATGTACGGTCACGAGCAGGCTTCATTTCACTATTCCCTTTTATAGCTCTGGGGTCATTCGTATTGCAGTAAATCTTGACTTGCAGACATCTTTCTGCCTTCATAAAAATGGGCTTCTTGTGAGCCTGGGGGCTGATAGTGTTGGTGGGCTAGACCATTCCTTTTTCTAGTACTGGGATAGTCTTCACCTCTCTTCATTTCTCCTGGATCTAGTCTCCTATGTCTGCTAAGGTGTCTGTGGTATTCTGAGTCCATAGTCTGCCTGTTTGACAACATCTGATAAAAATAAAAGACAAGTATTAGTAGACAGACATTAAGCCACTTGTAACGATGTGTCATGTTTACTGAAGCTTAAATAACTTCCGTATTTTTACATTAAAAATGCTGTATTTTAAAATCTTTCTAGTGAAAGGAGTACTGGAGAAAGTGGTTGAAACCTGAGCAAGCTCTTACTCCTGGTGTTTTCAGTGATGCTTTCAGCCTCTAAAAGAATTTAACTACAGCCAAACTAAATCATCTCATGTCAGTGGGGTCTAGGGAGAGGTATTTCTCTCTTCCAGCAGTTACAGCTGAATTTACTTTCTTTTACAGCCCTTGATTTATCTGTGACACACAGTGACATCAACTTCTTGGTCTTCACTCTCACCTCACCTTCTTGTCTTCCTTTCATTCTTGCCCAGTGAAAACTTTTGGTAATAGCAGCTGGGCTGCTCTGAACACTCTGTTTCCCCATTCTTTTGAAAAATGCCATTAGGATATCTAAACTACAAATTTTAAGGCAAGGTTATGGTCCACAGATGTCTCTGGTATTTATTCGTATGTGAAATTCAGCCATTATGAATCCTTATTGAAATTAAGATGCTCTTTCAAGGAAGATGGGTGACAGTAGTGGGACATTTTTTAAATTCCATTTCCCAATACCTAGTACAGTGCATAACTTCTGAAATAACATTTCAATCAAGAAAGCGAGCTCCCATGGTTCGAAATTTTCCATAGCAGGCATGGGTATGAACTTTGTGGAAATCACTCCCTTGTCCACAACATGTCATGTATATACATGTATATACATGTATATATATGTATATATATATACCACTGTATTTTAGGTGCTTGATAACCATTGTTTCTTCATAGTTTACTGGGTAATCTTGCTGAAGGCATTATCACAGCTTGCTTGACAATTACCCTTACTTTTGCATTTCTTGTTCTGCCTTAATTAATATGCTTGTGTTTAATATAGTTTATTTCAGTACTGGTCGAACAATTCATGTTTGGATATACTGTATTACTTCCAAACAAGGTTATATGTTAATGTCTGAGTCCATAATTCACTGTTAGTGGATACAGTTACGTGCATAAAGAGTATACCTGCATACACTTAAGCCAGTTATGATCATCCTAAGACCTAAGTTCTCAGACGTTAGATTTTCATGTAGAGCTGTGCTGTTATCAAATGCAGTATGTATGCACAAGTTTAAATGCCATTTCTAAAACAAAGAACGTGGATGGTGTAAGCTTAACTAAAACCTAAATTCAAGTAAAGTTAGTATATAGTTCCTCTAAAATATTTAGAAATAAACTTTCTGTGGTGTGTGTTGTTACATTTTAAGTTATAGTCTTTTTATATAGTTTCATTTTTCATTCATCTTCTGGCAGTAATGAAAAATTTGGCTCAGAAGTGTCTGAAACAAAATTCCAGCTTTAAATTTCCACTTGTCCTTGCCAGATACTAACTCTAAAGTATCTCTTTTTACTGAGATCCCGTCCAAAAGGTGCAGCTGTGTACTGGTTTCATCTTGCACTTTGTAGCGGTGTTGGCAACCCTTGAACATAAGGTATGCTCTCATCTCCCACATTGCCATTGCTTTAGAGCTGTGCAGGACTGTCTGTATCAGAGAGAAGGAAGAGTTCGCAGATTGGAGCAAACCCTGACTTGTGGTTCATCTCATTGGTTCTCGCTGTCGCAAGGTAAAAATAGAGCTAGTGGAAAATGTAGCTTTTCTCATGTGTCATCAGAAGCTTCCTTACTATCTGGAGACCCACTACCAGACTTGTGATTAGAAAGAAGACACAAAAACTGCATGACAACTTTTCAGGACCTTAACATTTTTGAGACCATAGAATTTAAAAAAAAAAAATAAATACAGGACTTGGAGGGAAAAATGATTGCTTTAAGTGAAAAACTGATACTGGATTGTAGCAAAAGGATCTACAAAGTTGCTCAGATTCTTAAGAGTGGATTTGGTTCTCCAGGTCTCTGTGCTGTGCTACAGCATGCTTCAAAGCAAAAGACACTTTTGAAATCAGGTACTAAAGCAAGTTGCATGCGGGCTTTCATTCTCTTCTGCTAAAGCTGACCTATCTGAAAAATTTTCCTTTCCTTCTGTAGATCTTAAGACGCATGCTGAATTTTCTTCACCTAATCTAGAATCAGGACTTCTTTAAGGATATCTTCTATTCTGTCTCTAGGAATCAGCTTATTTTTCCCAAAATTAGGTGTTATTTTCCTCAGTTTAGCCTCTGCCCTTTCCTGTCAGCATTTTGAAATTGAATGGCACTGTTCCCAAATACTACTGTAAACTGCCTTCAGTTCTACAAGTACTGTTAAGTCTGTTTGGGGTTTTTTTCTGAAAGATGTGTGTTGTGAGGCCTTTTGCCTTTAAAGGAATGTAATTTCTGTTTTGTGTAAATGTGATGCTATGAGTTAATTATATTGGAGATGGTGCAATGAGTAGGAAATCCTCGAGCAAGTGGGACGTTAAGTGATTTTAATTTGTTAATGAACTTTCCTATATGTTGATGAAGTGAATTATTTTTTCCATGTTGCTGAGCACTGTAACTGTGTGACTTAGCAACAGCAGAAGAATACATCTGTGTTGAAGGCAGCTGCAGGTTTGTACCTGCCATTGTGTGTGTGCATGTGTTCATTTGTGTGTTTGCTGTAGAGTTTACACTCACAAGTGTGTGCGTAGTACTAAAAGAGAGATGAATGTCCTGAGTTTTCAGTCAAATACACAAGTATTTTACGATTTGTGTGTTCATGGAATAGATTGTCGTTATGTTAAAGACTCTCTTCATATCTAAAAGTTCAGTAATGTCTCTGGTACATACAAATTCCCATTTTTGAAGAGAAGGAATGGGGCAAAGGGAGGAAGAGATATCAGAAATCTTCTGAATTCCTAAAATATTAATAGTTGTCCAATTGCGTATTTTAGGGTAGCAGACAAGTGTTGGAAATCTCCTTCTAACCAGTCTGCCATTTGTTTATACGTATATGTTCTGGTGACGTGTTATAGGTGTTGCATAAATACGAAGGTAAATATGTAGCTTGCAAAAGCCCTTCAATTTCACTAGAAATATTATTGGTCCATGATTCAGTAACAGATGATGATACAAACCTAGTTCATAAGCTAAGATCCTGTTTAAAGTGTAGATGAAGAGCCTGAAGTGTCGAGTAGGTTGCAGGAAGAGGCACTCTTTGATTAGGTAGTCTGAACAAGATCTGCATCCAGACCATTCTTTATGTCCTGTGGAGACAAACCATTTTCTGTAGTGTCTTTCTTCACCCTGCAAAAGCTTCTTCCCATGAACTGAAGTCTTCACCTGATACTGGATTCTTCTTTTCACTTTGCTTAGACTCCATCCCCTATGTAGGAAATCTAGTGGGAAACAGAATTATTTTTCTAAATATACTTTGTTCATAGGTTTTTGGAGTGTATATCATGCCATTATTTCAAGGCACAGTTTGGTTAATGCAAGAAAACATGGATCTCTCTGCTGCTTGGTACCTTGGATGGACTGTCCTTGAACTGCTGAGCTGTCACCTGAAATGTGCAAATGTCCATCCTCTATTTCTATTTCTTTGTCTCTTCTTTCTTTCCTCAGTTTCAGTTTAGACTGTTGACTGTTTCTTCGTGATGCCTTCAGCTGGAATTAGGACATTAGCATCTTTGTTCAGAGATGATGCAATTTCATTGCTGTGATGCCAGAGAGAGACAGGTACTTAATGTACCTTGCTACCTAAGGGAGCAGAAATTTAGTTTTAAATGTAAGCCTGTGTAAACTCTGTTCTTAAAACCTGTTCTTCTTTCCTACTGTGTAAGGGATGCATTTTATGTCCTTAGCATTCTGTGAGTCTGTTTGTATCTCATAATCTGTTTTCCTAACATGCCCTTTGGTATGACTCTGATCTGATCTTCCATTTATTCTTTAAGTAGATTTGCCCTCATCATAATATAGATGCATAGTTTGCGGTTAAAAGCAACTATTCAATCTGAATATTAAAAATCAAATGGTCCGTAACTCAGGATGCCTCAGTAGAGGCTGCTTAGAGTGCAGCATCTTCTATTTATGCCCAAGTTATGTTTGATAAAGTAAATATGATGTTAAGCTAGAAGAGGTGATCTAGATGCAACCTGAAAGTGGCTTGATGATGTAAAGAGATGAAAAGTCCATTCCTTTCCTGAGTAGCTTGTTCTGCATTGATGACTATTCTTAGAAATCTGCTGGTCAGCTACACCTATATAACCTGTGCTTTCTTTGAATTGAGCTTTTAATCACAGTGTTATAGTGTCATCTATCTGACAAAATTTCAGAGCTTATTATGTCTACTCATTTACATTTTCCAGCTAACTACAGTGCCAAAAAGAAAGGAAGTAGAGTGGCTTCTAATGGAACTTATTCTCTAAAAAGCTATGCAGACAATCTTTAGTTACAGTTCTGTCTTTGCTTTTTTTATCATATGAGTTAAGTATTAGGTTTTCCTCTATTTTGCCCAGGACTGATAATGTAACCAGCGTTTAATCATCTTACTTGTCCTTTCATGGTGTGGATCAGGCATTAGAACTCTTTTGATCCCAGGAATTGCTCTGATTTTCCTTAAGTAATTAAAAGTTAACATCAGCAGGTCAGAGATCTGTTTAGGCAATTCTTTTGGGATTCCCAAATGCTCATTTTCTGGGCCTCCTAAGTTAAACTGTTGTGACCAGTAGATGGTTTTCTAATGTCCTTCTCAGTTATGAATAGACTGGAAAGTTTTCTGTCATTATCATAGCATCATTCTACTTCTTTTTGCAAGGGACATGTCTCAGTGTCCCAGTAAGCTTCACTTCTATTACTAGTTCATAAATAATAATTATTTATTGTCTTTAATTACTCTCTTCAGTTTTCTGCACTTCCAGACTTCATTATCTTCCTTGCTGTCTTACCACTTTTAAATTGTCAGCATTTTTAGGAAATTATGTAATTGTGGATTCCAAAATATTCTCAGCCAAAATTGTGTGCTTTCTCTTTCTCAGTTGTGGTATATTAAATTTTTTGCCTGTCTAGAAGTTTTTCATTAAGAACTCTCTATTGATATTTCACTGTTGTGTTTTATTGTATTTCTCCTTCTATTTAGTTATCCTTATAATTTCCATCAGTTTCAATCTTATAGAAATAGTATGTGCAGGTATATATATCTGTGCACGTAGGCACACATCCATTTGTGTTTAAGAATTGCTGTCTGTTTGTCCATGGTGAGTTTGATTGGGCAGAGATCACTGTCACTTAAGCAACTGGCAGCTTTTGCTTCAGTCATTAATCTTTGTTTATCAATCATAATCCATCAAACTATGCCGGATGTTTCTGGCAGTGATGTAATATCTTCATATAAACATTCTTGCTTTCCAAGAGTTAAACAGGACCGTTATAAAGCTTTTGAATTACTCTTTTGGCAAAAATAGTGTGCTTAAGAGATAGATCATCCCTCACTTTACCGTGAGAACATTCCTTTATGCATTGTATTCTCACTGTGAAGAAACTGGGTTGCATGAATTACTTCGTATGAAATCCTTATTCAGCTTTGCTTGAATCTGCAAAATATTCTTGATTATACCACTGTTGATTCTTAACCACTCCTTGTAGAAAAGAAAATTCTTGTTTCATAAAAACTATACAATTAATATTATTATTCTTGAAAACTGAAAGTGTGAAATATTTGAATTATTTTCACTGAGTGTGAAATATTTGTTTCTATTGCTGTTTCAGGCTTCTATAAATCTGTTTTACGCAGGGAATTGGCAGCTTCCAGATGATGAGTTTAGCTCCCTCATCTGGTGCACACTGTATGTAAAGGTTACAGGTTTTTTTCTTTTCTTCCCTGCACAGTATTTCTCCCATCCATACACTTCAAACTCCAGTGTTTTCTTTTCCTAGGCAATATGGAGAGCAGTTCTAGGACTGACTAAGGTCCTTGAAAGAAAATGCTATAAAAATGCAATTGTCATCATTTTTATTCAGCTTTCTGATTACTTGTGGAGTGTTTCCATTTAAGCCTGGCATGTGGGATATTTGTTCCATACTGAAAAATTAACTGGGTGCATTATGTGTTATGCTTTTTATAAAGAGGAATTGCATTCAGATGTAGGTTGGCTTATTTTTCTTCTATTTCTTTTACAGCTTTTTCACTTCCAGATCTTACAGAACAGTTTGCACCTCCTGATGTTGCTCCACTGATTCTTATCAAGATAGTGGAGACAATTGAAAAGAAAGGTAGGCCAAAGAATAATCTATCAAGTTTTTTTGTTATGTGAGCCAAGATTGCGGACTCAGATCCAGAGCTGACATCTCCCCTTGCTAAAGCTGCTAATGCATCACATTATTCAACAGATATGAAATAATCTCATCTAAGTTTTGTTGCATTAGTTTCTGCTTAGTAGAGGCTACTTGGAACATAGGAGCAAAAACAAAGCTTACCTCAAATGACATTTAATGACTTAATTAATGTATTATTGGTAGGTGAGAGAGAAGGGTTTGATACTGCCTTGTTTTTTGTAAGTGATAAGCACCTTACGTTGATTTTGGAAACACCATCAAGCATTGAATTGGATACACAGGTAAACAAGTAATGTTTTACCCAAATAGAGGGAGGAAAAAATTAATTATGAAAAAGTTACAAGAACCATTTTTATGCTTCAAGAGTCAGATCTTTATTGCTGCTGTATGCTCAGCCAGCTAGTGCTATTTTTGTGGTATTGTTGCTCTCCTGCTTTCCTTTATTGATGTGTCTCCATGCTTTTGAGGCTTTTCTCTTCTTTCTGCTATCTCTAGCCTCTTTTGCCCTATTTCTTTGCTCCTGACTCCTCCTCTGATATCACCTTCATAGTCCTAGTGAGGTAAGGAGCAGCTCAGTGGGCCTTGCTCAATCAGTGGCCATACAGACAGGGAGCAAGAGGAAAGTTGGTATTCTGATCAGATTCAGGCTGCTGTCCTTGGGGACATAAGTTCTCACATACTGCTCTGACACTGTAAGAGAGCATAAGCCTTTCCTGAATGACTGAGCACTTGCTAGTATCAATGAGAAGGGCAAATATTTATCAAGAGTTTGCATAAGCAAGTACTGCTTCCAGGAAAGCTAGTGATAGTATTAAATCATTGCTGTTCCGCCTCCCTAGGAATGGTCTCTTTCCCTGTATCTTCTCTATTTTCTCTGAAGTAGGGGAGTTTTAAAGAGCATCTTTCCCATGAGAACACTGCATTGGTGTTGTTTATTCAGGTGGATTATCACACATATTGTGCGACATATACAGACATTTTCTCTCGCACCAGTGATGTGTTGCTCACCCTACCTGCACCATGAAGTCACGGGCTGTATGGATAGGTTGTGTAAGGATTACCTGTCCACAGAAAGGGCTTTTGACTGCATAGGGTGGCAAAGGTTAGGCATGCTTGTGACTTAGATGGCTCAGTTAAATCTTCAAAGCTAATGAGGACGTGTCAGAACTTCTGTCATGTCCCAGTCCCATTCTTGTGGGGTGGCCTGGCTTAGATTACCCACTTCTTATCCACCTCAAAGACCTGGCATTCCAAACTGCCATGTAAATTGTAAAGGAAGATCTGGCTTCCATGTTGCTACTGCAAGCTGCTTTCTTCCCTGGGTCTGTGAATCCATTTCCTAGTCCTGCCATCCTGTGGAGAGTTGTGCAGAATATATGGGACTGCTGGCATCTCTGATCTTCCTTGGCCAGCTTGTTCTGCAGACCCAGCAGTTTGCATGTAGAAAGAGATTTCTTACAGCCTTAAAAAACGATCACATTCTGTAGTGTGGTAGGTGTATGATGGCAGAAGAATATTGCTAGCTTATACTGTGAGTACTTATTTGAAGAAAACAGAAGTATGTTGTGTCATGGCAACAGTCACTGGAATATTAACATATCCCATTGATTTTGTTTGTAGGTCTGGAGTGCTCGACATTGTATGCAACACAAAGCTCAAGCAGCTCAGCAGAATTAAGACAAATTATTGAATGTGGTAAGTACAGTTCTCTTCCTTAAAGCACTAGAGATTTTTTGGTCAGTCTGCTCCTCTTTTCTTTGATCTCGTACTCAGCTTATATATTAGTCTGGTCCTGAACAGTATGATATTAAAAGGACAAATACAAGTTAAAAAGGTTTTTAACATTTACACTTAATATGAAAGGCATTTTTCACTTTTGCAGTTTGTGTTTCTTTAGTGACTACACTGCGTGTTTTCTTCCAAGAGTAGTTATTTTAATTGTTTCTTCGTTGCTTGCTTGTTCAAGGACTGACAGTCTAGCTGTACAGAGAAAAACAAGGTGCTTTACTCTGAAACAAGACAAAAATACACTATTCTTTTAAGACTGCAGTTTATTATTTTGTAAACAAAGGGCTGTTTGTTTACATACAGTTTTGTGTGTGCATTTTTTTGGTCCAGTACATGGAGAAGTAGTAGCTGCACCTTCCCTCTTGCTGGAAGGGAAGGAGAATTGTATTAATGTTGCTTCAGGGTTCTCAGATTTTGGACAGAAAAATGCAGCTGCACCACTAACACCACATACCCATACAAGTTCCCTGAAATATATTTCTTTCTCTTTGTGATACTCCTTATTGCTACTTCAGATCAGGAGCTATCATAAGCGCAGTGCTTGAGCATGCCTTTGCAAGCTGGGAAGCGGTGGAGGGTGTGACCTTCCTTGCATAAAAGAGCACAAAAATAGAAGGGCTAGAAAATGAAACTAGTTACATGCCATACTGCCAAAAGGGCAAAGGAAGCAAACTCAAACTGTGAATTAGCTCTCTTCAATTTTAGTAATCGCGGATATTAACAAGAGATGATACTATTGGGAGTTGTCAGTTCCTTCAAATGAAAAGAGCATTCTGTCCTCTTCTGATTGTGGTGCTAGTAAAGAAGTATATGAATGCAGCAAGCAAAGAGAGAGAAGTGTGTGTGGTGCTGGCAGCCTAAGCCATTTTTTTAGTATTATAATTACATTTTTAGGTACAGATAAAACCAAATTTTCTATGGCACCAGTATGAATATATCTCTTAATCTGCATCCCTTTTTAAGTCTCTAAACTGAGGTGTACTTTTGTTAAAGGTTCATATATCTCAAGGGGTCAAGAACTTGTGGTTTACATGTATTCTTATTTAAAATATAATTCATATTGAGAAGAGAGAACAGGGAGGTGGTCGAGTCGCCTTCCCTGGAGGTGTTTAAGGAACGGGTGGATGAAGTACTTAGGGACATGGTTTAGGGAGTGTTAGGAATGGTTGGACTCGATGATCCAATGGGTCCTTTCCAACCTTGTGATTCTGTGATTCTGTGATTCTGTGATTTTTTAATACTAATTTGATAACTGCCTATTGGCTTCAACACAGTGCTATCTAGCTCCAAAATCAGAGCTGATTTGCGTCTGGCCAGCTCAGCGGATGGAAAGAGTTCAGGTCTGTTTATGACATTACACGCAAAGAGCTGCAAAGTACCATACATTTACTCTTACTCATGTATTCATAGTACTAATTCAGGATATGCTTCAGAGAGTAGGTCAACACGGAAAGAACCAGGATTTAGCATGGCTTATGAAATAAAAACATCCTGTAAGCCACAAATTAATGAAAACTATTTCTTACATATTTGTGGTTGGATTCTCTGACATATAATTGCCCTTCTAGAATTCATGCCCACATTGCAAGTTTTTTATCATCTGAGTCATTCATAGTGTCTTTTTTTCTCCTGTAAATGCTTTGGTGTCTGGTGATAATTGAGCTCATACTGCACATAAAGGAGGTGGAGGAGCACTTAAGTTTCTCACTACCACCTCTTGACTGCCTGTTTTTGCTGTCTGTGTAGACATACTACATATCTGATCTGTCTATGTCCCTGATGAATTTGGTTTAAACTGGCTGGGTAGATTCAGGGGACTTGACTAGCCTAGAAAGTTGATCAGCATTGATACCTGTAAATTCTTGTACCAAATATCAACCTTTGTAAACATTTATGACTTTACTGTGCCAGAGTTTCATGTTTTGAGATGAACTCTAATCTTTCTTGCACTAAGTAAACATTTCTATATTTTCCCATTTTACTTTTGCTGCTAATATTCCTTATTCCAGTGCTAACCATTAGTCCTTTATGTGACACTCCTAAATCTCAGCTCAAGCCATAACTGTCCTGGAAAGGTATCAGGTTTTACAAGATAAGTCCTAGCAGCTGCATAAAACAGCCAGCACCCAGCTCCGCATGTGTATATGTTTCGACTTACTCACATAAATATTTACAGGCTTGAACCCCCAAGTTGTTAGTCAAACTTCCAGTTATAATAGAAGTAGCTACAAGTAGAGAAGCTGCATTTACCCAAACCCTTGATTAATACTTAACTTCTTACACAAAATATTTACAAGTGAAACAGAGACCTGTTAAAAATATTCTGATGTTCCATAACATTGCCAACATACGGCAGGTCACTACCATTATTCTGGGTTCAGCCTGTACTGTAAATGGCAGAAGGCTACACGCAGCTGTGGAAGCCATTTGGTTCATCAGATGCCAAAGGCCTGGGCATGCTGTTGAGCACTGTATGATCTTCATCTCAAAGATGCTTGGTGATGTCTTACGTTTTTCCTTATGAGTAGTTCCACATAAGCTAGATATAAGTGAGCAGTTTTGAGTTGATATAATGCCCTAATATCATAAGCCTGTATCTTTTTTCCAATTTCCAGTGTTAAAAACCCATGTTGCTTTTTCCCTTTAGATGCCTCTTCATTGGATTTAGAGGCATTTGATGTGCACACTTTATCAGATGCTCTCAAGAGGTATCTCCTGGACCTGCCAAATCCTGTCATTCCAGCAGCTGTTTACAGTGACATGATCTCTGTAACTCAAGGTATGGTTATTACGTTATTTTAAATGTCAAACAGAAAAACTTATTAAGATTCTGAATATCTAGTGGTCCTGCTATCATCCACAGAACAGGGAAGATTCTGCACAACCTGACAGCATCTCAGAAAGCGTATATACCTTCACCACTTTTGATGAAAGCTGCTTCAATTCAGATCTAGACATATATAAGTTCCTTGGGTATTCAGGTAAACATAATAGAAAATAAAAGGGATAACACAGCTGTCTTCATCTTAGTAAGTAGAATAAGCATAGAAAAAGGGGGCGGAAAAATCAAGGACTTATCTGTATGCAGAAAGCTAATTTTTAACTTTTTATCAGTGCTGACAAAGTAAATGTATTAGAGGTCATGGTGTTCTGTGGTATGTTGGGAGTTGCAGATTATGAAGTGAGAAACACATGCATGTAACTTTCATCATGTACAGTGGTCATTTCAAACAAGTACAGCTGGTAGGCTTTCAGCACGCAGGCCTACTATTCTGCTACATATCTCAGGACAGGATATTGTTACTGGTAACCTTCAAAGTTAGAACAGCACCTGTGAGTCTTATCTAGTGCATCTCAGAACTATCCAATCATGTGTGACACTAAACACGAGACAGACTTCTGCCAGTACACTCTGAACACATTGTGGTTTTTACCAAAATGCGTATCTGTTTCCATTTGACTTTTAAATATTTGTTCTTTGCTCTTCCCTGAGCATTTCAAAATAAGAAGTCTTTCAGCACGAATGAAGGACAGGATTATTATTTTTTATCTGTAAAATTGATGCTTCTGAAAGAGTCAGATATAGTTTCATTTTAGTCATTGAATGTTTCTGTGCTGATATCAAGAACTTTTTTTCTGTTTGCTTGCAGAAGTGCAGAGCTCAGAGGAATATGCTCAGTTGCTGAAGAAACTCATCAGATCTCCAAATATACCTCCCCAGTATTGGCTCACACTCCAGTATTTGCTCAAACATTTCCTCAGAGTTTGTCAAGCCTCCAGCAAAAATCTTTTGAATACAAGGGCTTTGGCTGAAATTTTCAGCCCTCTGCTTTTCAAATTTCAGACTGCAAGGTACGTGGGTCATCTTTATTATATTTTATACTGTAAATATGACCTAGTCATATGCAAAATTAAGTTTATGTAATTCATTTTCTGATCTTACATCTAATATGGAGGGTATTCTTATAAGTTTTTCCAATGTTTTTTGACTAATTCTGATGTAAATTTTTGCATTCTCCCCAGTTTTTACTACCTGTTCTATCTCTTGCAGCTCTGATAATACTGAACACCACGTAAAAATCCTTGAGGTTTTAATCACCAGTGAATGGAATGAGAGACAGTCTGTACCAGGTAGAAACTGTTTTTAGTTTAAAAAGTTATGTACCATTGTTTTCTTAAATATTAAAATTCAACTTAAGGACACTAAAAGCTCATTGGTTTTCTGTTTTAATCAAACTTAATGACTACAAAATTAAGTAGAAGTTGTTCATATGTGCCATAGTGGTGTGCAACATTTGTTTTATAGGAAATTGTCATTTACATTAAAATAATTTTAGTACACATGGTTTCTATAGCCTTAAGACTTTCATTTCCTTTTCAGTAACTTGTCAATAGGAATTTGTGAATTTTTATGACTTGTAAACCAGTAGAATGTATATCAGGCAGTTTTGGGGGGGGGTAAATTTTGGAGATTTTATTTAACTATCACTCCACTCCCAGTCAAATTTTCTTGGAACTACAGTACCTCATGGAGATCATCAGAATAAAGTAAAACTTCCTCCTTTATTCACATATATGTATTTTTTTAATCTAAAGACTTTAAAGATTTATTTATTTATCAACATCCATAAACTACACAGAGAATATTAGAACTCCCGTCAGAAAAGTTAGATTACATTTTTATTGGTTTTGTGAGTTAGCATCTAATTTAGGCAACAAGGAGTAAACCTCACCCTTAATTTATGCAAAAATCCTCAGTTTTAAATCAAATCTTTGGTAGGAGCAGGACACCTGCTAACTGTGTGCAAAGGAATTTACTAACACCGGGGAAACTTTAGCTTTTTAAAGTGATTCCTTTTACAGCCCATTAGCGGAGAATACCCAAACAAAGGATAGGGCAACGTTGAACAGAACATTGGGCAGGTTATAGGTCTCCCACCTCTCTATTCGTAGTACAAAGTTCACAGGATAGGACTTCGAGGTCTGCTTAAGATCTGAAAACCTAGAGCAGCAGAAGAATGTCTTATTTCTTTTATTTCAGGTAGGTGTATTGTATAATCTCCTTCATCAACAAGTGAAGATTATTTTAAAATTGCTAAGATTTTTGTTCTAACAGCTTTGATTGGAAGTCTTCCAGCCTTGTCAGCTCTTAGTTAGAAAGCTTTCTCTAACATTTACTGTTTATCTGTTTTCAGCTAGTCTATACCTATTCAGTTTCATTTAATTTTGTCGTATTTAAGCAGGCATTTCCAGAACCACTGTAGTTTTTATCTCCAAATGTTACATAACAACCAGGAGAGTCCATCCAGTCTTCTGACTGTGCTGTTTGACTAAATATCAGCAAATAACTGCTGATTGTTAAAGAATTTTCTTTTCCTCTTGTTATAAGCCTTAAAAAACAAAATGCTTTATTAAATTCACTAATATCCTAAAGAGTCTGCTAATTGCATTTCTTTTTTTAATTATATGTTTGCAAATGCTCTAGGTTATGTAAATTCCTACACCCAGAGGCCATGACTTGAAGGTTAGAAAGGTAGGGTGAACAGTGAGAGTTTCCTAAGTCTCAAAGTGAGAGTTCTCTAAGTTGCACTTGAGAGATCATAGTTGCATGCCATCCTGAGGCAAGTATAAAAGTGAAAGGTGCTGATATTAGAACTACTAATGAGTAGTCTAGTAGTTCTCCTTAGAACTACTAAGGAGTCTAGTCATCTTGAGAGTATGATTAGGGCACCTGAAGAAATGTGGCTGTATCCAGCAGATTGGTAGGCTTTGACAGTACATTAGTAAGTATAATAAGACATCTGCTTGTTTTTAATACTGCTTCTGCATTAATTATTTTTTTTTTTAATGAAGTAGTTTATTTTGAGGGTCCTCCTGGGGTTTTTCTTATGATCTGTTACAAAAATAGAGCTCCTTATGTATGCATTTCGAAGTCCATCCTGGGCAGCGGAGTGGTTTTTTTAGTGGAATATCTGCACATTTACTATGCCTTCAGATATGAATTTTCAATCTTTGTAGTCTCTGGTTAGCTAGCCTCTCTGCTCTTGTGACTGTAAAGTATTTGAATAATTTTCAAAAGTTGTCTTAATAGAATGTTACGTACGTTTACAGGATTAGAAAATGAGTCTGTTTTCCTTACCAAAATCATTCGGCAGCCAGTTAATCTGAAATGCTGTTTTTATTGTTCTCATAGAAGGCTTTGAGGTGTATTTTCTAGAATTATTGTCTTCAAGATTATTGCTAGTGCTGGCTTGAGTTTCCATAAAAATTGCTTTGAGGTATTGTAATAAAAGGAAGATTCCTAGAAAAGATAACTTGTTTTTCATGTAAGTGTTCTGAGAATGACCATCTATAATAGAATTTTTAAAATGTTAAAGTTAAGGAGTTTTAAGCAAAAAGAATTGTACTTGTTGAAAATAATGTAATGACAGCTAAGCGATAACAGGGAAGCCAATGCTGCCAGGTTTCTTCTTTTTCTCACAGGCTGGAGTGATAGTTGCCTCCTTTCTTTTTTCTTTCTGTTCTTCCCAAGCCTGGATGAGAACATTATGTTTAAAATGAGCTGGGTTTTAAAACTTTTGATGAAGTTTTAGTGCTATCTTACACAGTACATAGGTACTATTTGGAGATAACTGATCTAAACAGGGAGAACATCTTTGCACAACTGTGGGGTTTTTTCTTATTGCATCACCCACTAAGTATCCTTCTTGCCTCAAAGCAATAGAAAATATGCAATTGGACATTATATCTTAAAATTAATATCTTAAGTTGTGCGTCTTTAGTGGACATCTTACAGCTAGAGTGATGCTTTGCACACTGTAGTGCAAGAACTGGAGGTACCCCTAAACCATTACTTGATTTTTTTTTCTGGACTGTTATTTTCTTCTCTGTCACAGTGTTCAACAGCAAACTATTCATTTTAGTTTCTGAATTAGAATGGTGCTTAGCCCACCAGAAAAATTAACATACAGAAGTTGAAATACCTGTTGTGCCTTTGTGTGTAGTAGGTGAAGACATAGTAATATTGAAGGAGCATTAAGACTAGGGAAGTGGTAGGTGTTTTGAATAGTTGGTAACCAGATGCATTTTCTGATTCTTGTCTCATTCTTCAGCTTTGTCAGTAGAGGAGCTAAAAGATGGTGTTAGTGGGCAAGCTAGGTGATTTAGCATCTCTTCTTAACACCCCAACTTGATGAACAGCTTCACAGGCTTTAATTTAAAAGGTAATGCTGATTTTACTGTCAGAAACAAAGTACATGTCTCTAAATATGCAAAATAGTAATATTAGAAGAAAATTTCTTAATTGTAACAGATTATGGCTAACAGTACTGCTTATGTATCACAGAATCTCAGACACTGTAAAGAGATGTGAAGGCACATGTCCTTTTAGAGTTAAATATTGAAAAATAGGATATGTTTGTAGGTATGGAAGACTGGATGTTTTCTTCAGTTAATTTTCAAGGATTGTAAGGGCTCCTGGCTTTGCCGTCTGAACAAGGCCTGCCCTGGATGCAGGTCCTAGAGGTGTCTCTAGGGCCTGGTGGGTGTTTGGAGCAGTACAGTCCTTTTGAAGGTGGTAGCTGGGAAGGCAGGTCACACAGAGGGAGGTAGATGATAGGAGGGGATTTTCAGGGAGAACGTAAGGAGACTGTGTCCTCCTAGGGTTGCAGGGTCTTAAGGAGCGTGGAGTGTCGTTGGGTGTGTGAGATTAAGCTGTGTCTTTTCTCAAGGAGGCAGAGAGGAAGGTGGACATGGTGGGAGGGCAAGGACATGGGGAGTTGGTGGCATTATGGGCAGAGCAGCTGATGAGGAACAGAGGAAGAGCTACTGCAGTGGTGGGAGGGAGCTGCTGTCCTGTGTGGATGAATTGAAGCCTCGAATGGTCTGTACGCTAACTCAAGCTGAGTTGCTTTGTCTGGACTGTCTATCCCAGTTTATTCTTGTTTCCCAGGCTTGTAGATAATGGCTCAAGCTGTGAAATATTGCAGCTTTAAGTAGGAAGAGGTAGGTTTTACTACTCACAAGGTCATGGCTAAGAGTGAGGTAGTGTGATGAGACTGCCTTACACATAATTGCTCACTTGCTGTTGATGGGGTGAGATTCCTGGCAGCATCACCAAGATGCAGATGTTTTGCTTTTAGCTGTAAAAAATATTAGCAAGCATGGTAGCATTCCTCTTGGAATCAGACACGTGGCTCCGCTGGACTGCTGCAGCAGTCAGGCTCCAGCCACAGTATCGTCACTAGTGTCCTGAGGACACAAGCAAATCCGAAGGGAAACTGTCCCTCATCAGGACTTTCCTGCATCATGTCACTGGCTTGGCTGGACTGTCTGCAGCACCAGTCGTGGTTTGGTGAGTGCAGAAGGCAGTCCGTACCGGGGAGAGCTGATGTATCTTGAGAGGGGTATTGCGCATCCATGCCTCACCCGGCAGAGGGCTCCCCTTCTAAGCTAATAAGTTCAGGCTTTATACCTGATTTAACAGAGAGCAGAGTGCTTTGTTATTCACCATACCTAGGAATGCTGTAGTCTCAGCTTAGGTTTTGATTTGTTTCTCAGTACCTAATTGAAGGTATTTGGTAGGACTGAAACAGCATGTACAGCATTATTAGACTTTTTGTCAGATTGATTGTGTGTCTGTAATTGTACGTAAGTATGTGTAACAAACATATGCAAGCATGTCAAGCTTGATCACTTCTCTTCCTGCTTAATACCTCACTTTTTGGAAAAGCAATCCTTTATAGACAGAAAAAAGCTGTGGGTATAACTGCAGAAAACAGTAGGCTGCTGACTTTGCAAATACGAATCTATGAATTCAATGGGCACCACTTAAGCTTTTAAAATTTAAGTAAAAGTTAAGATAGGGTAATTGTGTGAAAATGCATGTATGTGCATGCCAGATATTTTGCAAGACATTTGATTCCCTTCTGTGTGATGATTGGGTATTTATTTTTGCACAAGTCACTGGCATAAAAAAAAAAAAAAAAGTTCCTTGGAACAAAGCTTTATCTTTTATCTCTGTATGGGTACCTGTGCTTTTCAGAGTGAACAAGGTTTAGGTTGTCTTTTCTCCTCTGAGAATGTGCTTCTGTATTGTGGCCCAATAAAACACGTGTTATTAACCCCTTCTGTAATTTTTAACAGTAGATAGGAGGCATATCATATGCTGTCAGAAGTTGGATTGGTTCAGGAACTCAAGTTACCATCTCTATTTGAAGTAGGCTGTACTTTTATGGCTGTGGTGCTTTCAATGATATGTAGAGCTAGCAAATGTTCTAGTAGGCAAAAGCTAAAACTAGAAAAGCAAGGGATTGTTATAGGTGAAGCTAATCAATCAACTGTAAAACATTAAAAATGTACTGCAGATATTTGGGATTCATTAAGAGGTACAGGTGTGTTTGCTATTTTGTAGCAGAGGAGGATTTTGGTAGGTGGAGTGTTGGAGAAGTGAAAAGTTTTCGTTGCCATTTCACAGCCATAAGGAGAACAAGCTGATCTCAAGGACCACAGCTACTAGAAGTTCTCACTGTTTCCAGCTAGTGGGAGGAACATGTTAATCCCTTTCTTTTCTTTCTCTTAATTAAATCTTGTGGTCGTCTTCTCCGTTCACTTTGAATTTATTTCCTTGTAAAAGCATAGCTGGCAAAGAAGTTAACCTCTGTGGACAATGGGGAGCAGGATCTTCAGTTGCTGCTCTGTTCCTTTAGCAATTCTGATCTTCACCAAATACTAAAGCAAGGAAAATATATTTGACCTAAACCTAACCTTTCTGTATAGTCTCTTTGCCCACCTGCCCAAGAAATGAAAAATCCTGATCTACTAGAGAACAACATGGATTTGGATAGGTGTTTTTTCTATGCATTTTGGTTTGTAGGAAATGGATAAAATGCCTCACAGCATCATGCTAAAGGTCTTCAAGCAGCACCTGTATTTGTGATGCACTGTGAGTGTGTAGGAAGTGATGCTGTGCTTGCAAGCAGGCTCTTTTGCTTGCACAAGGCTGCTTTGAGAGGTGCAGTTCTTTTCAAGAAACTTTTTGATTCTATTTTTTTTCTTTCTGCATTAAATTAGTTAGCCACTTCCTGTATTTGGCTCTTCATGGTGTTTTCTCAACTTTAACTCTGCACTCCACAGCCAGTGACAGGAGACTATTTTAAGGCCTGTTACAATGGTCTTCTCATTTACTTAGCTAAAATGAGAAAGTTAGCCCTGCACTGGCCACTTGTTAGCTGATGACAACTTTTACTTTGAATCTGACTCCCCCTCCCCCACCTGACATCCCTGGCTCAGCAAATATTTGAACCTGCCTGAGTTAATCATGAAACTGAGATCTTTATCTGAGAGACGTGCAAGCTACTGAGGCTGGTGGTTTCTTTTTTTTTTTTTTTACAGTACTAAAGGCAGGTTCACTTTTTAATGATGAACAAAAGTGGATACCTTCTGCACGGCATAGAGCTTTAAGGAGTTAAGAATAGAGGGAAGGCTTGGATTTTCTCACCACATGTTTCAGCTTTTTGGGGATTTTTATGGAACATTGGTTGGAAAGCAGAGCAGTGTCTTTTTCAAAGTTTTTTTTTCTTCATTGCTTCAGAGGATCTTCCTAGTAAAAGGTTTTGCAGTGTTTTCAAGCAAAATTTTTATAAGAGGAAACCAATTAATTTTTCAGATCATTGGATTGTATTTTCAGGCTGCATTACAAGGGCAAGAATTTGCAATGCATAATTTACAAAGTAAGTGATTTTGGATTTCTGTGCATATTTCCTTCATCGCCTCATGGAAGTATTTTTCTATAACTGATTACCAAGTAGAGCTTTCATGGTCTTAATATACGTAAGTGAAAGTAGAGTATCTAGATACCTCTCCAAGTTATTGCGTATCTGTCTGCTGTCTTTCCTTGCCTGCAAGCTAAGCTAGTCTGAGCTGAACACTAACCTGATTATATAGGTGTGGGCAGTCCAGAATCTCGCCACCAGTGAAACCCTGGAGAAATAATTTTTCCTAAAAGCATTTATTCAACTGAAAAAAAAACCTTATTAATCCTACATGAGACCTAAGTGCAGCAATGTAGTTTTTGTAGGAAATCTTTATAACCTAATTTGAACAACTACTTTTACAGCTCGACTGTTTGGGTAGCAGGTGGGCTAAACCTCTAAGTTCAGTGTTTATATTTCTGTCTGGGGTGATTTTAAGTATCATATTTCATTATGGAATCTTTGGAGTACATCTACCTAAACAGGGAGGGCAGAATCTACTTCAGAATAAATTTAAGCTTATGAACATATAATGCATGCATTTTTTTGTAGCCGTTGGTACTCTATACATGTTCTTGTATGTTAATGCTTGTCTAAGTGGGTAAGCTGCTGACAAGTACAGAGAGAGGGGGTAGATATGTGTGAAGTATGTGAGAAGGATGTAGAGTCTGTTAATTTTTGTAATGAGTATTTGTGAGATAGAGCGTATTTTAGCCAAGCTACAATTTCTTATGTTGTAGGCACAGATAGTTGCTACAGCTACTCTTTGTTGTGGTTATTTTTGGTATCTGGTTTTCTGCCCCCATAGTTCATAATGAGTATAAAACAGTCACATTGCTTTACATAGCATTCTGCTCTGGAATTAATAGTCTATCTGTGCATGTTTCTTCCAAGAGATCTGAGAGAGTTACAGTCAACCTTGGGGGAGTTAAGATGGAATATTTCTAAATGGTAGGAGGATACTGGTGACGTAAAGTCAAGTGAGGAAGGAGACACTGACAAGGGACTCAAGCTTTTAAAAACAATTAACATGGTAAATATCCCAGTGAGAGCAAGGTAGAGAAACAGTGTGAAAAGGCAGACTAGATCTTGTTGTGTCCTGACAGACTAGCTTTATATATTCAGCAAAATTGTGTTTCAAGATCTTTCTTAGTTTTTACTTATTTTACTGAACAATATTTGGCTTTTGGCTTTAGATTGATTAGAATTGTATTTTATTACAAGATGATAAGGGAGGGGAAGACATGTCTGCAGTAAATGTATTTTATATAATAACATCAAATATCAGACATCTGTGTCCATTTAGATAATAGAAATCTGCACAGTTTAAAAACATGTTCTATATATCATTATGTGAATATATAAATATATATGCACGCCTGGGTGTCTATCTGTATGTAAAATGGCTATGTAATGGATACACAGAATCATGCTCGTTTTCCTCCTGCATCTTTATTACGTACAGCAGGTATAGAGGCATTTTAAAGCCTTTTGAATGGTAAACTTTAGGCATTGAAGCAGCAGAATGCAACTGAGATGTGACCAACCTACTTCTAAAGGGAGCTGCCCTGTTGTGTGAGTGTGTGTGTGTTGTGTGTGCGTGTGTGTAAGAGCTACGTGCTGCAGCATATCAGCCTTTTGTCATCCTGCCAGGATTGGACTGTACCATGCAGCAAAGTCAGGAAAATAAGTCGGGAAGGCAGGCAAGGAGAGCCCACTCACTCCTTTTGTTTGTAATACCAGGTTTATATTGCAGTTTTGCTAAATGTAGATTCTTTCCAAAGCTGAAATTGTTTTAAGATTAATGTAGAACAAAATGATGAAACAGGAGTGGTCTGGTGACATTATTTTGACATGATTGGCTGAGGATTATGATGTAATAGACTACAGTGCAGCCCCTTATAGGTTTTAAAATGAATTCCAAGACACCATTACAAAGAGAGCCTGACTCTTTTCTTATATGTGAGCTCACTCAGTGAAACTCATACAAATGTACAATACTGTTTGGAATATGGAAGAACTGGATATAGACTACCCTAAGACAGATATAAATTGTGGCACAGAGTTGATGTTTTACATAGAGATGGATCCACCAGGTAAAACTGCAGTCTTATTATGAAAGACTTAATTCATTTTGATCTTTACAATAGATGCTAAAAAATTCTTACTGGATATGTGGGATTTCTTTACTTTGTCATTGATACAAATAGTTTGGGTTTTTTTTTTTTCATAAATTAGAACTAAATTGTTATTTAGTGCATGGTTATAGTAATTAGAGTCATACCTGTAGAAATACCTGTCTGCTTACTTAATTGTATTTTTACTGAATTGACTTGTTTCTGTTTTGATTTTGTTTTTTCTGTCAGATGTAGTTTTGGCTCTGCCATTATAGCATAAACATTTCTTATTTCTTTTATTACTATTTTGCTCTCTCCGTTCAACATTATGACTAAAAGGAGGTGCTGTAATAACACTTTTATTTGCTGAAACAGTGATTACAAATAATTGTTTCGGATTGTTTGAGGAAAAACAGATTTTAAAATCTAGTGATTTTATTTAAATACCTGAAATAGGATCATTGCTTTCATATCGCATAAAAACATGCTATCTTGATATTCTTTGCAACTTAAAAATCATTGCTTTTGTAGCCGGTCATAATATATAGGACAGAGGCATTTGTAAGGGGTGATATACTTACAGGAGAACTTAAAGAGCTGGGTTGATATTTAATACTGATTGCAATGTAGTCCCCCTTGCTACTAAGTTAGGAGTGCTGCAGTATCTTCTTTGGCACCCACTGGTATACATATGCAGCTTTGACATTGAAAAAAGGGGGATGTGGTTTTTAATCAGTTCTAGCATTTGGAACACACTTCATTCTGTAGAATACTAAGATTAACACAAGGGATATTTGGGTCACAGATGGGTTTCTTACAGTGTTTTTTTGGCAAGTCATTGCACAGAATGCTGAGGATCACAAAAAAAACCATTCTTTGTAAGATACACAGTATTGCTGTGGGTTTGCTTCTTTTATTACTGGGCTTCTAGGTGAGGAAGCAACAACATTCCTCCAAGATCGTTATGTGGGAGGGAAAAAACCAAAACATTTTGCATGTTTTATTATTTATATTCACCTGAAGAGAGCGGAAAAAGGTAAAAGCAAACTTGGGAATTTTTTTTCTCAAACACTTTCTTCACAGAGGGAGGAGATGAGTATGGTGTTATATTTTGCTTAAAAAAAAATTATTTCAAGAGTAACATACTTTGTTGAAACAGTACATCTTTCTTGTTGAATCATATTGTTTTCTGTAAAATATCTTGATTTCTCTAATGTCTCTTAAAGCTCGTTAGTGATAGAAAACTATTTTGTAAATGTTCTTTTTTTTTTTTTAAGTCTCAATCATGTAATAGTGTATAATTTCGTTATGTGTGTTCAGGTATTCAATGAATTATAATCAACTTTTTTTCTCCCCTTTTCATCTGCAGCACTGCCTCCTAAGCCACCAAAGCCTAATACTGTAACTAACAACGGCTTGAATAACAACATGTCATTACAAGAAGCTGAATGGTATTGGGGAGATATCTCAAGGTAAATCAGCTCAAAACATGTATTTATGTTCTTCCTATGCTATTCTGTCTGTATGTATTATGCTTAAGTATAGAAAAATTAGAATTCTAAGAGACAGTTTTAGGATGTTTTCCAACATAAATATATTACAGTTGGTTTTATTCCAAACATGACTAAAAAGTTACTGGCAGTCATTTAGAACATAGTTCGTGGAATAATATTTCTGTTACTTTAAGACAGCTACATGAAATGCTAGCATGAAAGTACAGCACTAAGAAATAAGTGTTTTCTCCTTGTCTGCAATCCAGAATCTCAACTGCAGGCACAACAGTTAACAAGCCAGACTAACAAGTGTCATATATTAGCAACATTTTTAACTGTACTATATATAGGTACATTAGACGAGCACTGGCTGCTTCAATTGTGCAGGCTTGTATGAACAAGCAGAAAGACTTTTGCATTAGTATAATTTTGTCCAGCAGTGACAGGACATAGATATACCATTTTTATATCACAGTTGTTCTCCAGCAATGTTAAATAAGTTATTAAATAACTATTTATTAATATGGAGATCAAGAAGGCTTATACAAGCCACTTTTAAAGAGGAAGAATTTAGAGCACGGTGAGAGGGTAAATGAGGGAGCAGTAGCAGAAATGATTGGTTACTTTTGCTTTCATTTTAGAGAAGAAGTAAATGAGAAGCTTCGAGACACTGCTGATGGTACCTTTTTGGTACGGGATGCTTCAACCAAAATGCTTGGGGACTACACACTTACACTAAGGTAAGATTAGTTATGCTAGGTCTGTAATACCTGACAGTAAAATGCAATACCGCAATTTAAAATATTCTTTAGGAAATAGTATTGAAGTATGCCTAACTTTTCAAAAAACTTATTTTGCAGGAAAGGAGGAAATAACAAATTAATCAAAATATTTCATCGAGATGGAAAATATGGCTTTTCTGACCCATTAACTTTCAACTCTGTGGTTGAGCTAATAAATCACTACCGGAATGAATCTTTAGCCCAGTATAATCCTAAGTTGGATGTAAAATTACTTTATCCAGTATCTAAGTACCAACAGGTAATTTGGTCTATTTTCTTTGTCTTTCACTTAAATACAGAGAAATTACTGCAGAGTAGGAAGTCATTTATCATGAACAACTTCAGCTCTGCTAATATTTGAAAAAATAAAGTGGGCATAAAAATGGATGTATTTATTTAAAGTCAACTCCACAGTTTGCATATAAAACTTAAAATACTGCAGATATATCATTAAGAAATGAACTTTTGTTAATAAATATCTCACTTATTAATGATGAAATACTTTCAGTATAAAGCTGAATACTTGCAATCCAAAGTTGCTTTATGTTATTAATTTCTCATTTGCATATTATGCTTAAGGTATATTATATCTGCATATTGGTGAAAGAGGAGTCACATTTACCATGTAACTGTCTAGGCCTTTTTAAGCAGTTTTATCCTCAAAATCTTTGCAATATAATTGTTTCTTTATAGAGATTCTTTCCTTTTGTTCATCATTCCAGGATCAGGTTGTGAAAGAGGATAGCATTGAGGCTGTGGGAAAGAAATTACACGAATATAATACCCAGTTCCAAGAAAAAAGCCGAGAATATGACAGACTCTATGAAGACTACACAAGAACATCTCAGGTGAGCTAGATTTGAAACCAGAGGGAGAGTGGAAGATTTCTGTAGATTTAGAAAAACATCGTTGTGAATTCATACTACCATCTTCCTCCATCCTCTTCCCCCTGCCTTCCGCCACCACTGCCCAAAAGAGGAAACGTATCTGGTGTGCTTGCTCAGTATGGTGGAATCTCTTACTCATGCTTGAACAGTCAGCACCTGTAACCTAACCCATCCTGTGCCCAAGTCTGACACCTGCTTCTAGAGCAAGCACATAACTGCCTTGATTCACCAACACTTCTACATACTGACCTCATCAAGCCAAGCTACAGTTTTCAAGACTTATTTGCAGGGAAGCATTCTGTATTACTACTAGTTTTTTGAAAGGTCTGATTTCGCCTATGCAAGGTAGAGAGATGATGTGTAAATACAGTGCAGGAATGGAAAGCTGCCTCAATTCTTCTTTCAACTCGATCAATAATTAGCCAAGTCTTGCAGTACCATGAAATTATTGCCATTTTACAGACCTAGAATCAAGGCTATTTCTTAAAGCAGGAACTATGCCTAAAAATAATTGAGGAATGGTGAAGTGCAGGCAATTTGAACTAATAATTTAAAAGACTTGGCTATCAGTTAGCAATGTCGAGGCAGGAGGATGCACTAGGTGACCTCTTAGGACCTATGCAGGCCCATATCTTACACTTTCATTTCAGAAAGCCAGATGAGTCTCTGAGGACATTAGTTGGTATGAAGGGCAAAGTGCATTTCCATAAGGCTCTAATCATCACAAATAAAGCTTGTTTATACAAAATACAGGTTGTAGATAGCTCCTTGTCTAGCAATTTTGCTTTCTTGGAATACCTCATCATGATTGCCGTTTTGCAAAGGCCTGTTCTTTCTGAGTTACAAGGCTCTGCAGACAGAATGCATTCAGGTAAAGGGATATTAAAGTCTTGTGTTAAAATATACTGAAGTGTTTCTGTGATACAAGCCAATAAATCATTCCCTCTGTCTGATAACAACTGTAATAACAATTATTTTATTGTCAGGAAATTCAAATGAAAAGAACAGCTATCGAAGCGTTTAATGAAACCATAAAAATATTTGAAGAGCAGTGCCAGACACAAGAAAGATACAGTAAGGAGTACATTGAAAAATTTAAGCGGGAAGGCAATGAGAAAGAAATACAAAGGTCAGTATTTGTATTTGCATTTCAAATTGTATGACTTTGAAGAAAGAAACCATGCCAGTATAGATCTGGCTAAAACAGAAGCAAGATGGCAAGTGAATTTGTTCACTTGTGAGCAGACCAAGCCTCAAATGGAGTAGATGTGAACTTGCAAAATGTATAGCCGCATCCAGAGAAATAATCTGTTCTTTTAAATGTCTACACTGCTGAGTAGCAGATTGTAAAGTTATGAATCAGACATCATTAGAATCTAACCTATTACATTATTCCATTCAGAATTATGCACAACTATGAAAAGCTGAAGTCTCGGATAAGTGAAATTGTGGACAGCAGGCGTAGATTAGAAGAGGATTTAAAGAAGCAAGCAGCTGAATATAGAGAGATAGACAAGCGTATGAACAGCATTAAGCCAGACCTCATACAGCTGAGGAAGACGAGAGATCAGTACTTGATGTGAGTATGTTTATGAATTATTAATTTATTTTTTTTAGTTTGTTTTTTTTTCTTTAGTTGGCATCTAACTTCTGTGAATAATAATTGATTTTATTTACATTTATTGTCCAGGTGGCTGACTCAAAAAGGTGTTCGGCAAAAGAAGCTAAATGAATGGCTTGGAAATGAAAATACAGAAGAGTGAGTAGCAAAAGATTTAAATGTTTCTGGTATTTCACATCATCTTACACAAATGTGTATATTTAATTCCTGGACTACACACAAGAAGTCTCAAGCCTAGGTCTTCAGTAAAAATGCACACTGTTAACACATGACAGCCTACATCATGCACGTATTAGAAAGGATCTTGTCTCACTCTCTTCTCTTCATTATTCAGGGACATACATAATCAGGTTACTATAGAAAAGCACTGAAATTTAACCTGTGTCTTTATTCCTACCAGCAAAATAGAGATCATAAGGTGTTAGTGTCTTAAAGACGTGCCATGTGGATGGATAAATTGTTCAGAATTCTCTTAGGCATGGGCAGGCACCTCAATTTTTTCCCAGTTTCAGGTGTTGGTAGTATGGTGCTATCTAGTATAGTGGTACCCACATCACTGTATCACATTGTTATTGGCGATAATAAAATTGTATATGCTGAGTGGTCCTTCTTTGGTTTTGTGTTCTGGTTGGTTTTTCTGAGAAGTGGCAGGATAGTGTTGTGTCATTTCAGCACTTTAGTTTACTGTGGGTTCTGGCAGGAACTTGGCTAATGAATGCTTCATTCCTGGGGAAAAAAAAAGTGAAAAGCACCTGGATGGTGTGAATGTAGACCAAGTTTAAACAAAAGCAAGCCACAAAATAATATCAAAAGTGTAGTAACAGTAAAGAATGAACAAATGGAAAACCAAAGTTCTGTGAGTGGTATTTGTGTCAACATTTTAGGGCGAGGTATTTGTATGCACCATGCATGCCTTCTACGCTGCCTGGCTGAAGGTATAGCAAAAGCTGCAGACTGACAATGATTGTTTCGTGGATTTACATTCTAGCCCTGTCCACGTCTGTTCTAATTTGGCTTGGTTTATTTAGTCTTCTGCTGTTATCCTGGAAACTATACATCTCTGCTGTGGCTGCACGGGTAGAAGCAGAGGATAAAAATGGCACACATGTTTTAAAGCCAAGTTGTTCACTCAGTCTTAACTCAAAGATGGACAGTGTGTAGGTATCTGTTTCCAGTAGTATTCCCATCCTTTAAATAGTAGTCCAAGAATAATGTGATGCTGTAGTATTAATGTAGCATCAAAATAGTACTTGAAAACATTTCAAGAAAATCTTCTTTTTCTCTCGCTCTGTGACTCTTTTTGCCAGTGAGTCTGGTAAATGCTCAGGTTTCTGCTAAAAAATTAAACTTTCAGAATATGACTTTAGGAAAAAAAGTTGTAATGCAGAAAATATCATTATAATGAGCAGCAGAAAAAGCAGGAATCAGTTTCTCTAGGTGCTGTTTGAAAATAAAGCCACTGCTGAATGCACTTGAATATCATGCAGGACAAGGGAGTACTACTATAAGGGAGCTAGAGAAATGAAAGGACCCTTCTTTCTGATGAATTGAATTCTGCGTGAGATTGCTGATTTCTATAGGCTACTTTGGGAATCTCCAGAAAGGCAGAATTGTGGATGAATGAGAAAATATGATTTCTTAGACCAAGGAAAACTGATTAAAACCTATTACAGAAAGAACAAATATATTAGCCAACCCCAGTCTGATTGCAAGCAGAGAAGGAGGAACACCCTTTCCACAAAGCCAGCCACCCTATAAATACTGGATCTATCTACCTGTACAACTGCTTACAGCTTTCCCAAGCAGCAGCTGTAGTTGATAACATTGTATGATTTTTCACTTCGTTTGGAAACAAAGCCGGCTCAGAAAGTTTTGGATTTGTTGGGCTTTGCTGTTTACCAAAACAGTGAGCAATTGTAGAAGTGCTGAACAGCTCACAGCAGATTCTGAAAGATAGCACAGCTTCCTTTAATATCCTTCTTCAGACTTACATGAGTGTTTTTAAACAAAACAAGACACAGAACTTTTATTTTCATTCAGTGATTTAAACATGGCAGTGGTTTACATTCCTAGTTTTACCAGGAGGGCATCCTACTAACCACTGACTTTTTTTTTCTTTCTGAGTAATAAGAAATGGGGACTATCTACTTCATGGATTTTGGTCTGCTATGTGTTTCACAAACACATTTTATCTTATTTCAACAGCCAGTACTCTATGGTAGAAGATGATGAAGACTTGCCTCATCATGATGAGAGAACATGGAATGTGGGAAATATCAATAGAAGCCAAGCTGAAAATCTGCTGCGGGGAAAGCGAGATGGAACATTCCTTGTTCGAGAGAGCAGCAAACAAGGCTGCTATGCCTGCTCTGTTGTGTACGTATTCTGATTTCTGAGTGATGTAATCAATATTTCAGGCACCTACCTATAGCCAGGAGCAGATGGACACTTGCATATACATGAATCCCGTTGGACCTTTGGGTTTAGAAGGAGACCAACAAGTCCTGAGGTCATACTTGTTGCTGCTCCGTTTTCTTTAACAGCTCAAACCTGTGCACTCGCATAGATGAGCCACACGCAGAAAAAGGGAAATCAAAGCATGGATGTATGCCTTTAGGTGCAGCTGCGAAGTCCTGCGTATGTCTTGCCTCCCTTAGTTAACACAGTATCTGGGAATTCAGGTTAAACCTAGGCTTTTACCATTATCCCACCACAGAAGGCAGGAATTCTATGTAGTTAATAGCATCTTAAGATTTGTTGCCAGTAACGTATTTTCTAGCTCAACTTCACTGTACTGACAAACTAAAGACTGGTTGTTTTTTTCCTCTTTAGGGTGGATGGAGAAGTAAAGCACTGCGTGATAAACAAAACACCTACTGGGTATGGATTTGCAGAGCCATATAACTTGTACAACTCGCTCAAAGAATTGGTGCTACATTATCAACACACGTCACTTGTGCAGCACAATGACTCTCTCAATGTCACACTAGCCTACCCAGTATATGCACAGCAGAGGCGATGAAGATCTTAGTACTCTGCGTTGTTTGGTTGTTTTCTAAAGATCTGACAACATTGAGGCCTCTGGAGAGAGAAGGCTCCTTTCAGCCGTACTCAAGATTTTGAGCTGTGGTATCAAAGCTATCTGTCTTCAGATGGGACTAGAGCTTTTCTTCACAACTGCAGTGGGAAAGATCACAGTATTAAGCTGTGAATGTACATTTCTAATCTGAAGTGCTTTTTTTTTTTTTAAATTAAGAAAAGAAAACACAAGAGAGAAAAATCCTAATCTGATCTCCCTGCAGGGACATAGAGGCCTTTAACCATGGTGCTTGTTTACGACCACTTCTGAAGCTTTACCAGCTAGAATATTGGATTGTCCAGATACAAGGTGTAAGAGCTCTTTTTCATTCGGTTATTGGAATTTCATGGTCACAGCTTGGCTTGGATTTGGTGTTGCTGCACCCAGTGGATCCGGACACACAGCATTGTGGATTCTTTTGGTTCCTAGTGAATGCTATGTAGCAGAATGGCACTTTGGTTTCTAAGGGACACTTTAAAAGAACTTCAGTTACAGTATGCTGTTCAGAGTAAATGTAGTAGCAAAGTGCCAGGAAGGGTTTGGTTTAGGTGTTTAAAAATCCTGTTTTAAGAATATATTTAAGCCTGAAGAAAACAGGACTTTCAGTGGCATACAGTAGATAATAATGTAAATAGTATTGGATGACTAATTGTCATTGGTGGAAAGTATCAATACCAAACTGCTTCTCTTTTCCTTTTTCTGTTTGCTGAGAGCTGAATTCTTAGACTGTGCTATGCAATACTCAATTTTCTTTAGGCTGTAGTCTTTTCTCAAGCATATCTACAGGTTAAGCTTGTTTTTCTTTCCTTGTCATCTTTCTTCTTTCTTTTGCCTGAGAATATTTTTCCTGATTATTATTTTTTGTTATTCGTTTTGTTCTTTGTGGTTTTTTTTAAAAAAAATGTACAGGAAGCCAGCAATTGTTGGCTGTGAAATACTTTCCAATTTTCTTTGCATAGAATATTGAGCTGCTAGCTCAAAGTTTAAAACATTGGTAAGTTTGGGGTTTTTTTTTACAAAATAATTTGTTGGGCAGTGCCTGATAAGCTTCAAAGCTGCTTTATTCAATAAAAAATATATGAACATTATAAAATATCACTGAGTCCAACAATATTGTTTTGGAGATATCTTTAGAATACGGTACCATGCTATATTTGCTTCTTGAAGCATTTTGCATTTCTGTCATGATTGTCTTTGTATTTGGAAGATGAAAAACTATGTATCCTTCTCTGTTAGCCATTGCGAAAAAAAAACAAAACACAAAGGAAATTTGGCTACTGAGATAGATAGTTTGGATTTCAGAATGAATCCACTCTTCATAGTAAATAAATGACTTCTTGACCTACTGCAACAGAATTTTTATCAGCATGTAATGGTATTTTCATTTCATATGAAGGAAGTTTCTCTAATTGTTGCCTAGGTTTGTTTTTTATATTGGGAAAAAAAAGGCTCCCATCTTTACTGAGAGTGTCTGGATATAACGTAGAGCTAATTAAGACTGGAAAATTTCTGTTTTAAAAATGATTAGGCTGTCACATTTAACATTTTGGATTTGTTTTTGTAAGCTTGCAGGATTAGGCATAATCAAAGTGAACACTTCTGTAATTTCAGCCACCAGAGATTTTACAAAATGATGGCTTAGTTAAAGAAAACAAGTAAGTGAATCTCACTAGAGCAAACTTACTAGGAATTCTGGGACAATTTAATATGGGTGGTTTGCAATGATTATTTATTGTCCTGACCACCGAGGAAGTTCATATGTTGCAAATCGATAAAGTAATGAAGTTCAGAGAAATCTTCAAAAACCTTTGACTAGTGAACATACAAATTTTTCTCCTCTCAAGATGCAAGGGCAAGGTCCTTTAATAGTAAAGAAAGTTGCATACACAATCAGAAGAGCAAAACCACTGGAGTTCCCTCTTAATAGCTCTGTTATAGAGATACACGTTTTAATTCAAAGTATGTAGTGCTTGTTAAGCTATTTGAAATAATAAGGTATTTGCCAGTCTCTAGTAGTTTTTATATTATCTTTTAATTTTTATGTTATTCCTTCATTTCTGAGGCTGTAAGTTGTTTGATTTTATTTTGATTTTGTGCTGTTTTTCTGGTGGATTGTCTTTGCTTTCCTATAGATGTATTTTCTTACTAGAATTTATATCAGGAAACAAGAATCAACAATATTAATGTATGGGGATAGTCATCATTTACACAATTATTCTGAATACTGTTTTCTGAATAGAACTTTAGTCTTCATCCTTTCCCTTCCTCATTCCACACTCTTTTCAGGCCTGTAGGACCATGTAAATTTGGTTTATTAATAACTGGTTTTGACTATGAAAAGCACCAACTATTACTCGCATGCCAGTTATACTACTGGGCTTGAAGTTACAAACTAGTTCAGTATACAACCATTTTAACACTTGTAGCAATCCAAGATATTCTTTGGACATATTAATTTTTGAATGTTTAATATTTTAAGAGTAAAATTGTATTTTTTCTCTATAAGCAAGATATATGTGATCTGAATTGATGTTTCATGTAGCATTTGTCAAGAAACGTATTGTAGATGGGGCATTTGGATCTTATTTTCCTCATGTTAAGAAAACCTCTGCTGTCAGTGGGCCGTATCCTTAGCATGCCCAGCCCAGTATGGGGTATCATTTGTTTCCATCATGCTGTACAACTTCTCTTCCATCCTTGGTTATAGCAGAGAAAAAAAATTGTGTGTGAGCAAATTTGGCACTCATTTTCTTGCACAAGCAACAATGAGAAATAAGCACTATGTTGTGGGGATAAGTGTTAGGGTTTCCTAAGGGGAAGTTCTACCTACACAGGGTCTGTGCAATTTGCAAGGATGACTTACGCCCTCAAATTGGCATAAGTGGGTTTTCTTTGGTACTTACGTATTGTGTGGCCTCCGCACTTCCCTCTTTTCTTAATGCACAGAGCTATGTCCTGCCAAAGGCCCTGTTCACTACGGAGCTGTTTGTCCTTAATTTACTATACTGTTCATTCCAGTTTTGATTTGATCTCAAGTAGGCTAATATAAACAGAAAAAAAGCACATGGATATAATTGAAGAAACATGATGCTTTTCTGTATTTCTAGTAACATGTAGTTTACCATCTAATATGATTCAAGAGCAGGATTTGTTTTGTTACATTTTTTTATTTGGGGAATTTTTTTGGGTTTTTTTTTTTTTTTTGAATCCCAGAGTTATGCTGCACTGTAGCAGCACTTTCACAAGGCCTTTGAAAAGTTATGAGAGATCACAGAGAACCAAGACCCACAAGCAAAATCAGTAGTTTCTGATTTCCTTAAGTTGAAATTTGAATTTGCAGATTTGGGGATATGTGCATATGTGTGCACACTTACTGTGTATATGTATGAATAGATACCTGTATAGGTGCATTTTCACCAGACG
The DNA here is from genome assembly GCF_017976375.1 of Cuculus canorus. NCBI lineage: Eukaryota > Metazoa > Chordata > Aves > Cuculiformes > Cuculidae > Cuculus > Cuculus canorus. The sequence continues at coordinate 13,248,469 of NC_071441.1, forward strand.
TGATCATTTTGCTGAATTCAGTAACTGGTACTATTAACTTCATTAAAAGGCACACACATATGCACACTAGACCTTTGTGGGTGCAGCATTTTTCCAACTACAGTTAGTAAACCAAGTTTCTGCTGTGTTGTTGGATTTTTTCTTTTTTTTATCTAAGGAATCTTGTTAAGCAGTCCTTAAAACCAAATCTTCAGATTTTCTGTTTGGTTTCAGCTGTTCTGTAGTGAAGAAATGGCTTTGTCTTGTAATTGGCAATGAAATAATAATGCTTGGAAAAACATTCAGATGCTTCTAATGGGGAAAACTTATGCCGATTTTCACACAGTGCTTTTGCTATGCATGGTATTAAGTTGGGAAAGTGAATCCTGATGATATTTTTTTTCAGGGTCACTTCAGAAATGGGCAGCTCAAAGTACAATGCCTCCCATGGGACAAGGTTCCAAGGTGCAACATTTTACATTGAATCATGTTGTATTTACTGAAGTTGAAGACTAAAGTGGACTGTGGGAGTTGGTATCGTTACATTGCACTTGTCCTAATGAGACAGCATTAGCTGCCCAAGATGCTGCTATTTTTTTTATTCTTGTTTTTAAAAATAAGGCTCTGTTCTGTTAAATGTCTTTGAAACATTAGAATTAGTTTGTTTAAAAATGGTCTTTGACAGGTGGAGGGTAAAGTAGGTTGTAAGTTGCCTTTACAAGGCAGCAATGAAAATGTGCCTCCTTGGAATTTTGTTCGAGCTATAGAGTTGATGGAGCTGTGTCTTGTTTTTAAGTTGCTTTAAAAATTGTAATAAGTCTCCAAGCAGAATAAAGGTTGTTTTAAAACTGCATTTCAGTTGTTGAGGCTTCATTGAGGACTGAGATGTCTGTCTGCCAGCATCTGACTTCCTGTCTTTATGCGGACTGCTTTGAAAATGAGATCCAAATACTCGTATTATTAGAGGGGACTAGGGAGCAAATAATTTCAACTGACTCACAGCCATCTACTGTATTGAACTGAATGAGGCAGCTGACTAGCTCCAGAATAGTCTCATGTCAAACAATGCCAAAATGACAGTTCTTCTCATCTCATCTTCTTGTAAAAGTAGTATTTATTATCTGTGATCTGCTTTTTACACTGCAGATGAAGTTCTGGCTCTTTTAAATCAGTGTGAGTTTTGTCACTGATTTCCGTGAAGCCAGTCTGTCAGCCTTTGTAGCTAGAAGTGATTTATCATCTTCATGGTTGCATCTAATTGTAAAAACAAACATGAGAATGAAGAAGAGTGAGGAACTGAGGGAGATATTGGGCAAGACTCATTCTGAGCATGGTTTTCATCCCCTCATTATTGGTATGTGGTATCTGGCTTTTTCAAGCCCATATCTTGCCCCCGGAGAGGTCCTCCAGGGAAATCGGCCAACCCCTGTGGAAGAGGAAAGGGATTCCTATTCTTGTTCTGTTCAATGTTTCCATTCCAAAATCTGCCCACAATTTTGCTTACAATAGTCACATAATAGCCCCTGACTGAGGTACTTGGGTAGCACAGGCTTGAAATAAATACTAAGAGTCACAACATTGTCACCGGCCCTTAGAGTTTCTTATAAGAAACATGGATTTAAGGCTATTATTGATATTTTTAACCCACTTAATAGAAACTGGGACTAGATCACCAAAGAACGTATCGGTTGCAGGTATTCTCATTTGCTATGCTGATTCTTTTAAACAGGTGTTTTTTAAATAATTTATCTCATTCCTGCTCCTGAACCAGTGTTGAATAACACAAAGTCTTCTGCAGACAGTAGAGCTCAACATTAAAAATAAGGTTAGCTAGGTCATGGATCGTGCATTATCCATCATCAGCTACTGAGGATAATTATGACTGACTGATCATAAACAGCAGAAGTATACAGACTGGCAGATTTCGTGTGCATGTCATACATTGCATAGAAATTACTCTTTGCAAACTAAAAAATAGTTCACAAAAATGTCATTCTATTTTTATTATCTGCAGATAAACACACACCCACTTTCCCTCTCTGTCTTTTGCTAATGCTTAATGGTCATTTTCATAGGGACTATGAAAAACTGCTCAAATATATCTTTTTGCGGCTACAAGTGGGTGTGATATTTTTAAAGCTTGAGAATGCTCATCATGGTGGTTTTTTTTATCCCCAAGACAATTGACTGATTGTGAAGTCATGTGCAAATCAACTTCACACAAATTCATTTGTCTGTGCTGCAAAGCCAGAGAGGGAAGAGGAGATTTAACTTCTTGTTATTGCCTTGCCCAGGCTTTGCTGAAGAGACAGGTGGCACCTCATCCACTCATCACTCAGCCTCCAGCACCCAGGAGGACACCTCCTTCAGCCAACCAACCTGGCCTGCTGTAAATCGTATCTCAGCTGTGATCAGCAGGCTGGTGAGCAAGGGTGGCTTCGGAAGGCAAAGGTCCCTGTAGAGCAAATAGACCCAAGCAGGGAGACCAGGAGAGCCCACGTGGGTGTCTGTGGATGGCTCTGCATGGACATACACAGGCACTCCCACGGCTGAGCTGCAGGTGGGGACCCCAAGGCACGAAATGGCAGCGTGAAGAGACCCCTGTGGCAGCATTGCTGAGGCCCCCTGGCCCCTTCTTGCTGCCCTTAGCAGACTCCCATATGGGCAGCACTGCCTTACGCCATGGGGAAGAGCCCCACCAGTTCACACAGGGATGCTTTTGGGATTATCATGTTTAGGATACACTTTTTACACTAGGGGCCCTCATTTAGAGTGTGGAAACTGATGAAGTGGCAAACAGTGAGGTCCTGCCAGAGTCCCTGGCTGGAAAGATGGCTAAAAATAAGCAGTTCTGCTTCCCCTGTCAGATAGCAGGAGGGAGCTGGATCAGACAGGCTTCCTGTCAGATGTGAGCTGTACAAAAGGCGATAGACATTCAGTACCGCCTCTGAAACAACAAAAAGCATGAACTGTGGGAGTGATGCAGAGGACATAGTTGAAGTGTTTCTCTTTTTTTAATCCCTTTGAGGACCAGTGTCCTCAAATACATAGACTACCAAAAATAGAAAGTCTGTAGGGACTTCTGGGTAAACAGATATCTATTGATCAGCCACTATTCAAACTTTGGATAATCTTTGCAGGGACCAGCATTTTAACCTCTGAACAGCAATCAGATAACAAGAAACATCCTGACAATTCTTTGAAAAAGCAGGTTTTATCTATGTCTGTGCCAGACCATGTTTCCTGCCAGAAAAGCATTGCAAGGACACCTCTTGTTTCACTGTTCTTTCCTCTACAAAGAAATTACTTTTACATATTAAAACGGTAGACGTTTAGGCCTCTGATTTAAACATGAGCAAATATTGACAGGAGAAAAATTTAACAGGTAGCACAGAAAAGGATTTAAAACCTGCTGTCCTCTGGTCTTTGAACAAACAATATTGACAAAACCAGACATGCATATAGTTAATTCAGATGATGATTTCACTGTCATGTGTCTGATATTCCTAAATTCATTAGAAGATTTAGCCTGAGAAGAAAGATAATGAATTAATACCTGAAAACATTTCTTCCTCTATAAATGTTTTTTTCCTACATGGTTTACATTATTTTTCCACAAATCTTGTGCTTGGTGTAAAATAAATGTTCTGTGGAGGTTGCTGGACTAATCCTTTTATTTTTAATTTTATGTTGCAGGCACCCAAAGTACTAAAACAGATTTGTCCACAGGGTATTAGGTGAAACAGACACACCAAAAGTAAACATTTGGTGACCTTCCTGTCGTGAATCTCATGGCTGGTTTGTATGACAAGGTGGTTCATCACACCTACCTGTCTGTACCCAAAGCAGGTCTTCATACTGATTCTAGCTTTTGTGTGCCTTCAGGCCTGTTGCTACGCTCAGGGGAGTGGGGCATGAGATTTACCTGCCTAAAGATGGGTATGACAGCTCTCAGCAGCTTGGATGTTGTGAGCCTGAATGGGAGTAGAGACCTGAGAGAGCTTGAAGTGAAAAGATGAGAGGAATAAAAGTCCAGCCGCTGCCAGAGCCAGCCATACCATACCAGGAGGAGAAGGCAACAGCCTTGCATATTTACCATGCTCTCTGGCCAAGGACGCAGATTGCGTTGTGCTGGGGTTCCAGGTACCTTGCACCTCCCTTGTGGAATCCATGCAAGATTATTAGTCTTTTGGGGAAAGGATGCCACTTAAAACCAACAGCTGTTCGCATGCTCATGCAATTTGCAGCTCTTCCCTGTTTCAGAAAGACGCTGAGGTTGAACATTTAGGGGTGAGATTCATCTCTTCTAATTTTAAATATCTAGAAGAAAACCATCTGGCAAAGCTCACTTTGCAGAGAGCAATTCCCCAGGGTGATTCACCCCACCTACCTCAGGCACTATTCATAGGATATGGTGAATCACATCTCTGAAGTCACTCCATTGGCTGGAGGGGAAGCCCCAGCAAATGGCTTATGCTATTCTTGCAACTTTGAGGTGACTAAGGTTAGATGAACTTGGTCCTTTCCCTGCTAACACAGTTCAGTTTTAATCTTTCAAGTACCAGCTGCAACATCTTCTGCTCTTAGACATAATGATAAGGAATAGTTAATTTTGGGGCAGGAAGTTCTGTAGGTTTGTAGAATTTGGTCTTTTGGAATAATTGTGAAGGTAGCAGACAGGTTCCAAAAGATGCTGCTCCTTGGGTCTGTAATGCTGGACTGCACACAGAGGAATGTGGGAAAGCAGCAATGTAAACAAGAAAGCCATGGACCATCAAACAACCCATGAGGACTATGAGGCCTCAGGCTGCATGAATAAGATCTTCAGCATAGGTCCACAGTATTGCACCTCTTTATGGTAGGCACTGTGGGTTTCTAGACAAAAGAACAACACTCCTAGGTAAAGACAGGGTCACCTATCAGGTGAATAAATGTGCACAACTCTCCTGCAGGACTGTGAGTATTTCAGAGAGGGTGACAGGAAAAACTGATTGATAAAAAAAAGAAAAAGGCCAACTGGTGAAAAAATGCTCACAATTAAAAGATGTTTCAAAATGTCTTGATCTTTGCTACCTCTAACATTTTTACTAAAACTGAAATCTTGTCAAGGTCCATCCATTTCCCACTGTAATTTTGGCGGGCATAGATGAGCAAGGTCTTGTCCACAGTTTTGCTATGGACAAAATGGCTCTTAGGCATTATCTTACCACGGTCTTCCATCAGAGTGCATCCAGAGGCTGGACCCAAGTTATCTTCCATTAGCACAAGTCACTTGGGAAGGTGTGCACTCTTCTGGCCAGCTTTGCGTGACAATTCCTGGGTAATGCTGCCTCCGAGCCGCCACGTTTTGGAGGAAGGGGGGTGGGGAAGGGAAAGGGTTTGCTATTAAATTCTTGGTACAACTTTTTTCACAAGAATCTTCCTTTTGGTGTCACATGCAGAAAAGCATATCCTCCATTAAGATAATTCAAGAAAGCTCCTGGGGAAGGTAGTTAACTGTGGCAATTAAATGAACAGGTTTCTCCCCCTTTATTTTCAGAACATCTGTTGCAATTTGAACACATATGCTCCCTCATGGTGTCTATGCTGGAGACACTGTGACTGCTATACCCGTGGGCACACTTCTGATCACCTGACATATCTTAGCCGAATATAACTTTTAATATGGCCTCAGGTCAGAAGACAAGCTGACTAATTGAGAATGTATTCAACTTCTTAGCAAGGCTGTGCCAATGAAGTCTTCCTTTCGAAATGCCACAATACCCTCATTCTTAAAATTCCTTTACCCCTTGGAAATGGTGTAAAATTGGTGAAAAGCATCTTGAGAAGCCTGAGAAATCCATGTCAATGACTCAGTAAGGAAGTAACGGTGCTGCATGATTGAAATCCACTGCTATGAGAGTTTTCCAGAAAAGACACTCTGGAGCTTGGAAAGTGAGTCTTCCCCAGCTCTGTCACTGCATCCCATCCTTGCTGTAAGTATTTATGATTTCTAGATCATATTTCCTGGATTCATCTCCAGTCAAAAGCCAAAGACTGGGGTCTTTCTGACTGTCACCCAATCTTAGCATTACAGCCACTGACAGGGGAGCCGGCTGAAGCAGACCAAAGCTGCTCCCACTCGTGCACCTGCATTGTTTTCTGTGGTAATGGGACTGCAAGGGAAAGTTGTGGCTAATTTGTGCCCTGATGTGAAATTGAGACCCACTTCAGGAACATGCCTGATCTCAGAAACTCAAAGAAAGTGCTTCTGTATCTAGTAATACGTTTATAGGCCTTGACTGACACATATCAATGCACAATTTAACAGGAATGTTTTCTTCTTGAGCTCTCATCTTCAAAGCTTTTTAGCTTCATACACTAAGCATGAGCACAAGATAGGCAGATGGTTTCTTCTGATTTTTTTTTTGTTTAATATCAGCTCTACTCTGTACAGTCTTACAGCTGAAGTGGCTGACTTGGGGCTACCCACAAGAAAAATAATGGGTACTTGTGGGCATCAGTCCCAGCAGACACTTCACATCTGAAGTCTCTCTACACTTTCAGCTCTGTACTTTCTGAAGCAAAGCTGGCTCTGGAACTTTGAGAACTGAGTCCCAGCGAGAGAGAGGGAGACCTGGAAATAGAATTTTCTTCCAACATTTTCCTGAGCTACTCATTTTTAGTGGATCAATTTCCTGGAAGATATACTTGAATGCAAGAGGAAGGGTCAAGGCCAACACATATGACAAGATTGTTAATGACTAGCTTTTCTATTCACGTATTCTTCTTAAACCACAGATTTACTTATCTTTTTAATTTTGCTCTGCAGATCATTAAGGTCAAAATTTTCCAGCCCAGTGTCTCTATCAATTTAAAGTTTTTGATTTATATGTTAGTGCTGATGCATTTCATAATCCAAGGCTACGTTCATGTGTCAGATAAATGACTCACTCAGCAACAAGATGTCGTCATTTCTATCCTTTCCTAGAAATCAATCTAATCATGAACTTGAAAGAGGCAAGGAAGGTACAGTTCAGTATGCACATATTAGAATTGATCAATGATAGTTCTGCAAGAATAATTATTATTTTTTTTAAAATCTCACTTGTTTGATATGAAACCCTAGTAAGGATTATTGATCCAGCAAAAACTTTGCAATGTTCAAAATTAAAACCAGGACTCCATTTTAAACCTAATATAGCCTGGTAACCAACAGTGAATGTGCTAATGGTCACTTAGCATATGTGATATCTGGGATAGCCTCTGGTGAGGAGTGGATGAAGTCGGAGATAAGACATCCTAGGTTAATGTTTTTCCCATCAGACTAAAACTTTAGTTTCTATCTACTGGTGGTTTTACTCCACATAAATAAAAATATTCATTGAGATAAACAAAAATTATTATAACGTCCAATTGTTACGGCACTCACTAGAGAAAAAAGGGATAGACTGAATTCACATCTCATCTTCAATTGTTACTCTGTGTGTACAGCATGAAGCCTCAAGCTTCTTGAAAACTAAGCATGCTCAGACTGAGACAGGTAAATGTATAGGGATGGAGATGGTGGTCTTTTTCTCTAAGCAGTTTGACTTCTTGGTTCTTTACTGACTATTACAGCTCAAGAAGTGGTGTCTCAATCAGAAATACTTTTAGACCAATATTCACATTTCAAGGTCTCCAATGTGAGTCTGGCTTTGGTTTCTAAAGGACCAAAGTCTGTGAGGTATTTCTGCCACAAAAACCATCTCATGCAATTGTAGAAATCACAAACCTGCTTTGAACAGATATAACTTAAAAACAGAGCAGAAAACCAAAGCCAGCCAGATCTGAGTATAACACAGAAGCCAGACTGGTATAGCGTTTTCACAACTGTACTCTATCCACCCAGAAATCAAAGGTATCTTAGGTCATCAGTTTCAGTGTAGTTTATTTTTTTGGAAAAGCTCAATAGTACCTAGTCTTTTGGTTCAAAACATGAACATTTGAACACAGCAGTAACAAAATGCCAATGAATGTATTAGAAGATTTTAAGGCTCTAAAAATACATCACAGTGTAACTAACTGTTAATTGATTGGAAGTTCCAAGTCAGAAAAGACCTTTTGGTCTTCGTTTCAAATCCCTTCCCTCCAGACTACACCAGTTGCAGCACAAATTCTTGTGAACTAGAAATGTACGCCACAGGACTGTGTGTGCCAAAAATCTCTTTAGGTTCACTGATTCCATCCAATCCCAGCACAAGAATCTCCCCAGATTTATCTTCATTCCCTATGAACAGATTTGGCTGCCATTCAGGTTACTACTTTTACTGTTAAATTAAAATGATTAGCTCTGCCTACTTGCTAAGCTAAAATATTTTTAAATAGTTTCTACTTCTTTCTTTAAATAGTTTCTACTTCAACATTTTTAGCAGAAACCACTGTTCAGGACACCAAGCCTTGAAGACATGCATGGTCTTGTAGTGGACAAATTTTGTCCTATCATTAGCATGGGAACAGTATCAAAGTGCAAAACTCCTGAATGAGTGCCAGAATTACAACAAGGCTATTCATTAAAGAAAGTTCAGAAGAGTTGCATTAAAACTTCACTCAAGTAATCCTTTTTGGAGGGTTTTGGAGGAACACCTGCTCAAATGCTCTTCAACCAACAAAATGGAAATCATATCCACTAGGCAATTTATATGACTTTTTCAATAATTTATCTACTACTGAGGATACTGCATTTGTAACTGAGAAAGTGTAAATTATCAGTCCCATCTAATTTTGCTGCCGTCTCCCATGCAATGTTTTTGTACTACTATTATAGAAACATGTTCCTCTTGCATGCCTGGCTGCATGGCCCCAGTGTACCTGAATGACAATTTGCAATGGAAAAAAGAACTGGTATTCCCCAATTAGAGAGCTTGAATATCCTCACAGATGCCCAGCTTTCTTGAGCTCTTTTCCATTAAATCTGAACTACAAACTTTGTCTAAATATTGTTCCCACAGAAAGGATTACTCTTTTTAACTTTCTTCTGCACAATTACCTCCCAGCCTAAAAAACAAGCTGTGGGGAGGAAGGGTGGAGAGCAAATTGGCAGTAATTGTTGTCTTACATGGTCATCAGCAGTCACTTGCAGGGTGGAAAAAACAGTTGATATGAAAGCAAATTCACAGGGGCTTGTGAAAAGATATTCTTGCGGCATTTACCTGAATTAAGAAGGTTCAACCTTTTCAGTCTCTGTTTTATTGTGGAGATAGCTTAGCTGAGCCGGGGTAGAGGGGAAGTGGGTTTTCTGTTAGTAGTGAGGGCAAAGGGAGGTGTACATTTCCTCTTCTAAAAGTGCAATATATGAAGCTGCTCAGAGGATTTTGCATGTGTGCAGAGAGGCTTACACAACAAATCAGTTAGTAGCAAGTCACTGCTGCAGCACCAGCTTGTACCATAAGCACAGTCAGTCAGAAGCCCATACCTACCTTTTTTCCTCTGGCTGGCAGTAAAAATTCACAGCTCAGTCTATTGCTTTATCAAACCTGAATGTATGAGAAAAGCCTTACGTAGTACTCGACCCAAAGAAGATCAGTTTGTAAACTGGTAAACAACTCAACTCTTTCAATGATGGTAGAAATCTTAGACTACATATGGTTGAGGTCTCCTTCATCTAGAAAAGCAGATGAAAAAGCTGGCAAAAGTACCCGGTAGGATGAAAAAGCGGGTTGAAGGTGTGGAGTAGCGTCTCCCCCTCAGAGGGGAGATAAGCTAGACTGGGGTGCTTTTGTTTGGAAAACAGGCTGGAAAGCAGGTGTGATAGGTACCACTACTGAAAAACAGAAGAAGGCAAACAAAAAAAATGTAGTTACTGTGTCTCAGAACACAAGGTCAAAGGGCATCAAATGAACTTAACAGGTAGCTGATTTAAAACAAATTTATATAAATAATATGTAGGTGGACTGTGAAATTCTTTGACATGGGAAACTGTGAATATCAAAGAGTTATTAGAGAAATTCATGGCTGTTAAATCCATCAGGTTTACTGAACAAAAGCTACTGCTACAACTGTCGGGCAGCAGAATCCTTAGACTGGAGGAAGAACTGAAGCAATACTAAACCAAGAAATATATTATATTAGCACTAATCAAGTATCTGGAAAAGAAGTTATTGAGAAAATTCAGACCTGGGTTCCAAATTTGTTAAGAATTTAGGGGTAGGCTCTTTATAACTTCAGCTGCAATATTCAGCTCCTAATAGTTATTTAAATTTCTGCCTTTAGAACTGTGGGGTGTTGTTCTACTTTGGCTTTTTTTTTTTTTTTTGAATTTTGTTTCAAACTCGTGTCTCATTAATATTACTTTTGCTTTTTAAGTCTCCATGAGCCCATGGCTGATCAAGTAAAAGTTTTGGAAAAACCTGACAGAATTCCATCCCTACAAGAGGATGCAAGTCTCACTTTCAAACTCTAGGAGTTACAGTACTACAGCTACACATACTAAAATTACTCTAAGTATTTGTCAACATAAACAAATAAGGGGATATTCTTATGGTGTTCTTATGTCCTTTGGCTTTAAAGGCAAATGGAAGCTTAATTTCTAATCTTTCTCAGCTTTTGCAGAGGCATTCTAAGAGGCTCAGTTTTAAACAAGATTGAACATGTTCACAGCTGAAATCTAAATGGGTTCTGCATCCCTGTTGAAATGTTCTGCTTAAATGTTTGATCCTTAATGCGGTCTACGCTCTGCCCACAGCAAATGTTCCCTCCAGCTGCTGTTCTTCCCATTAGCATAACAGGGAAGAAGAATTAAGGTGCTGCTGTATCCAAACATATTGAAGCCTTGAGTTCAGTAGCTGCCACCAAATATGCAGTGGCCTATAATAGACTGGGTAATTGCCTGCCCACGTATTGAGAACTCCTGCTGCATGAAAATAACATCCACTTTGTTAGAAATATTTTCCTGACCATTTAGTCCTTTTAATTTCCAGTAGTTCAACTAAGACTTCCTCCTCCTTTCCATTCTGGAAAACTCTTCCCACACAAAAAAAGATTAAAAATTAGGGTTTTTTTCTTTATTACCGAATGCTCACCCATTAGGGGGAGTTTTGTCTTGGAGTGGAAGGAGAGAAAATGAAAGCCCTAGGTTCATGCCAGATTCAGTCCCTTCCTCCCTGAAGTATCATAGGCCAGTTATCTAATTTCCATCGGACACATTCCTGAAGTATCAGTCCCTTCTGCCATTTGCCTATTTTATCACTCCCCATTACTTGAACAAGTACTAGTAAAATGGAATCTCTTTCTATTTCCAAACACTGCAAATACAAAAGCAAATGAAACCAAGACTGACTCAGAGACAGAAACTAATTAACTATTAGCCATCCTAGTGAGCACAAGACTGGTGTCCTCTCCCAACAAACAGTAATATTATTTGTAATTCATATTATTTACATTTACATTTACATTTACATTTACATTTACATTTACATTTACATTTACATTTACATTTACATTCATGAAAGAAGAAAACTTGTTGTCTGCCACTGATGTGGCAAAAATCCTGCATCCCTGCTGGCGGGTCACCTCCGCTCAGTTGATAACTTTTCAGTGATTTTGGGAGTATAGAAGGAAAACAAGGACTGTTGCAAATGGACTCTGAAGTCAGCTGGAACAGGCTCTGCTTGTGGAGCTCTTCAGCAGTGTGGTATCACCTTGCCTGGTCTACGCCCAGACAAAATAGCCCAAATCGCAAACTTGCAATAGTATAAAAGCTCATGATCAGAGTGGAAGGACCAGGAGCTCTGGTCCCAGGATTGAGTTTGTGGAGGAGACTTTGTTACAAATCAGCTTAGCTGAGAAACAATTTTATGAGGATTACTGAGAGAACAGCTAACAGCAGGATAATTTGATTAGAGACATGGAATTAGATGAAGGAGTTGCTTAAAATAAACTGCTTAGATATTTTAAAGCTATGAGTAATAGGGAAGACTAAGAGAGTGCTCTGGATATTATTTTTTTTTTGTTAGATTTTTCAAAGAAAGCATGCAAGAAGATTTGCCAGTGATGGTGGTTATATTGCGGAGCAAATCCTGCAAGTACGAGCATAAGGAGTGGGGCAGAGGTAACAGATTCCCATGGGCTGGTGCACAAGATTCTCTGTGGTGGCAGAGGAAGACTGACAGGGCATCGTTTAGGAGCTGCCCTGTACACAAGGGATGTTATCCTCATGTGGTCTAGGAAATATTTTTTTAGTTTTAATAATGTATTTTGGTTGCCATTTACCTCAAACAGAAACAGAACCACTACAAGAGCAAACACTATCATCTGCCAGAAAGATTTGAGAGGCAGCAAATCCATATCATGCTGCGCGCTTGGAATGGGCTTACAACAGTAACAATATATGAATTCACCTGTGTGTTTAAATACCCTTGGTGTGAATTTGTAATGGTCCAAAATGCTCTCATCTCTTTCTTGAGCTCAGTCTAAATCCTTGGAAAACCTGAGGCTTGGTCCTCAGACTGGTTTTGAAATCAGCACCCAAGAAGCCAACCCCTACATGAATCTACCCATATCCAGCTTCCATGTACCTCACGAACAATGGGAGAATGTATTTCCTGGACAAACATATTCAAATAAAACAGAATTGTTACACTGATTTAGCTTGATTATTCAGTCACATAAGTGTCATTCGCCACAAGTCAGGAGAAACAGAAAAAGTGGGTTTGATCCACCCTTAGGAGTAGAAAAGGAGCAGCTAAGCTAACTTAGGATGATTGAAAAGCCCGGTACAATACATAGCGGCAATTTACAAAAATGTTAGTATCTCTCTAATTTTCAGTAGCTTTTGTGTGGGCTTTCATTTTAGTATTGTGAATGCTATTGGAAACCTGCTGAAGAAGGTAGATAGTGAAACTACATGTATATCTATCTGCATCTGTATTAGTGATGGATGTGTGTCTTTGGAATCCAATTATACCCACATGGTTTTCTGGTTTTATTCCAGTTAATAATTAGATCAATATTCAGATTAATTGTTAAGAGTAAAGCAAAGGTTGAAGGTGTATTACTCAATGTATTGTAGCTTAGACTCCTGCCCCAGGTCAAATATGGGCAGCTAACAAGTTTTTTACCATATTAGTTGTTAACATGACACAATTTCTCAGTTGCATTGATTGAGCTTAAATGAGAAAAAAAGGGTACTTTTTAGCTTACTAAGACAGGATCTCTGAGGGAGCAGGAACAGAGATCAAAATGAAAGGATAAGCTTATGCTGCGGATTGTTTTTTCTACCCACCAAGATACTCAGGCAAAATCCCGAACAGTTGTGAATGTTGTCACAGCTTTGGTATAGATGTGGTGCAAAAGTTACTCGCTCTGTGCTCTTCTAAGTGGAGTTTCTAGTCCTGAATGCAACCATATTGTTACACAGCCGGTGAAGCACAACACACTTCTACTGCAGTGCAAAAAAGCATGGAAACCTGCTGTTTTGTAGCTGACATGCATAGTACCATGGATGGATGGGACTTCAATCAAGAACTCTTTGTTCAGCCATGTCCACCTTTCTGTCACAAAAAGCCAAGCTGCAGCGTTACCCCAAGATGGCATCAGAGCCTATCTGGGCTGATGTTGTTTGGGGGATTATAGACCTCTAAAACTCTGCCTACCAGCATATATGCACTTCCCTACCTGCACTGTTCTGGGACATAATTTGCCATGAGCCTGTTGGCTCAGTTCTTACAGAGAAGTGCTAGGAACCTAATGATCCTTTTGACTTCCTGGGATTCAAAAACATCCGTCACCACTGAGAACTGCACAACATTTGGCAAGCCCTAAACCAGGAAATACTCTGAGATATGTTTCTCTCTTACATCTCTGCTAACAGCTGTGCATAATTTCAGACTAAGCACAGGTTTGCTGTAGAATTAGTGAGTCAAAACTACAGCTAATTTTCAGACACCCTCCACTGTATATTTGTCCAAAATACAGACAACACTTCCACTTAACATTTCATCACGAAAAAGTAAAAACTTCACACTGGAAATTAAGAAATTTAGTTAGACACTTCAGAGATGTAACATCTTGAGGTTGCTTGCTCCTCCTTATACCTAGAATAATGTGGATAAAAAAAGAAGTAATGAATGTTGTTTCTCTGCTATGGTCAATCTGTTCTGCAAACCTCACTGGGCTTTGGGTATACTGAACCTCATCACAACATCAAGTCTAAATGCTTAAAATATTTCCTGACCATAGCCCATTACTCTACAACTGTGCAGATAACACTGTTTTGTACTCTCAGCTTTCTCTACCGGCAGTCAGACTCTGCCTCAACTCCATGAGAATGACAGTACATGTCTACACAGAAATGAAAGATTTATATATACTTCTAACAATATTTAATGCAAGATTTTTTTTTCTGGAAAATCCTACTGTTTATTACTATACTTAATTTCCTGTGACAACAGATACTGGATAGTTTGCCTTAATCTCCTGAAAATACAGGGACAACTAACACTTCATGGACAGTATGGAAATTGTTAAATGCTTTTCTCAGATGTTCAGCAGAATGATAATTAAAATAATAATCCCTCCTTCCATCTTTAGCTTCAGAAATGGCGCCATAAGCATTAAGTCTTTAAGTTATAAATAAAAACAGTAGTGTAAATCCTCAATAAAACCAGCAGTGTAAATCCTGTTCTTTCTAACTCACCAGTCTGCCTGTAGCTACTGCATTTTCTCCCTAGCCCTCATCTGATGATCAAATTCTCAGGAGTATAGAGGCAGGTATTGGGAGAACCAACTCAGCGAGGAAGAAATTTACATTTTCAGATTAGGAACAGAAAAGTCTCCGGAAGTTTTTGAAGAATTTCTCTGTACATTTTGGTATGTTTATGATGACATTTTTGTCCACTTTCCAGTCCTCCCCTTCAACACCCTACCAGCTTGTGGCCTGGATTGCTTTATCTGCATCTGTAGCAGATCTGAAAGGCCTGGTGCCTGTAGGCAGGAATAATGGTTGGGTAACCTAGTGCCGTTTGTGAAACATACTCTTTATTTCAAGTCCCTCAAGACCTCATATTGCTACAATTGCTCCTACAGAGAGTACTTGATGTTCCTGAGGAGCTTTCTAGATGTAGGGCTGTGCACCTGGAGGGAAGGGGTACCTTATGGCGTAGCTTCTCAATGGTGTTTGATCCAGCAGAACTGGGAATGCCTGGAGCTGCTTGAACTAGCAGAATGATTTTGAATCTTCAAGGTGTGGAACCTGGAAATCAGGAAACCAAAATCTTCTACTATTAAACTAATCCAAACTCAGAAAGACGGAGTTTGATTTATTCAACAAGACATACATACTTGTACTCCAAGCCTTTCTATACTAATTTGACTCCATTGATCTCCAAGGTCACACTTTTGAAACCTTATCACTGACTTTTTTATGGAATAAATCTGAGAGAATGTAGGACAGGACAAAATGCATACAACAATTAAGGTTACATGCAATAATTAAGGTTCAGCTCTTAGAGTCGTTCTATGGACATGGGTTAACTAAATGCAATGAGTGTTCTACTAAATACATGTAAGTTATTTGCAAAAATCAGATTGAGATTTGTAAGATTATTGTCTAATTTATGTACTGTAGCATACACCAAAGTGCTACATAACAGAATCTATGCTGCTCCTCAAAATAACCAAAAGACAGTTAGAAATCTCTGGGAGAGAGTTAGTCGCCAGAAGGACTGTCTATGCTATATAAAACACTCTGCAATGAGGGTGACCCTGCTGGTCTTTTCTCCCTTGCAGTGCCGACATCTATGTGTCAATTTTCAGTTTAGGTGGAAGATGAGAGTTCATAGGTCAAAACCCTCAGATTTCCAGAATGGGACAGTCAGAAATGGAGGGTCAAAAGTTAAGTAAAAGACTAAATGTTCACGAGTACAGGGAGTCCACACACACAAAACGTCCCAGTTCTGAAATACTGTCTTCCTGTTTAGATTGCATAGAAACACAACTCAGAGCAAATTAGCCCTTCTCTCAGATAAGATAACAGTCCTCTGAGAGCAAGGATACTGTGTCAAGAGTTAGGTGTTCAAAGTCCAAATGTTCTTTCCAAGAGCTTTCATGGGTTAAAATCTTTCAAAAATTTTTGGAGAGTATAGGTATTCTTAATTAACCTTTGCTTGTTCTGCTGAAGATAAAATGCAAGTCAGAAAGAACCTGGTTTTATCCTCAACTGAGGATTAAGTCATTATGTGGCACATCCCTCAGCTCTGTTACTGCCCAGGTCCATGGGTTTCATTATTGTCTGGGGTTCTCTTATGGCTCATTCCTACACGGTAATACCACTTTATACTGATCTCACAGCCGTTCGTTAGAGCTGCTGAAGCAATCTCATGCAGCTTGACAGGTGTGAGAAAAAGAAGTGCAGGAAAGGAAGAACCTAGGGAAATCTATATTTGTCCTGCCTACCAGGTGGGTAGCAGCCATGAGATGGACCCTAGACCAGCCTCAAGATAATGGGGAATTTCATGAACCCCAAGAAATTACATATCTCCTCTTCACACGCTGCTTTTTCTCTTTAGCTGAGTGCTTTATTTAGTACATCTGGGAAACTTTCCTCAGAAATAACCTAATAAAAACTTTGTTGCTTGTTCTTCTACTACGTTAAAGTAGTAGTTACCCACCTCTGAAGTCTTGGCCTTGGGCCTTTTTCGGTCCGGACTCTCAGTCTTTAACTGTAATTCCTGCAGCAAAATTAGACGTAGAATGGGCTACATTACTGAATTGATGGGCTTCGTCACCCGTTTCCCCAAACAGCTTTTACAGTAACTGGTTTTACTTGCATAGTAAAAGCTAAAATAAAAGGTTGCATTTATAGCTTATTGCATCACCAACCACAGCAGCAGGCCCCATTAACAGCCACCTAGCTCAGGGAGAGCTGCAGTCCCGAATGCAAATCAGTTAAACGAGAAGGACTGGCATCTAATGGTAGATAAAATTATTTGACATTGTCGAGGTCAGAATTGCCTGTCTGTTTTTGAAAGATACTGCTATCAAATTTAAAAGACATGAAAGGTCAAGTGTATCATTTTAGGAAATACAAGGTTAAAGGGAGAACAAGAGAAGGTGATTTAGCTCTGTGCTCTGTAGTTTATAATTTTCAAAGGTTATTCTTCCATTAACCCACAGAACAGATGACAATGCCTGTTTTACCCTTACACCTGTCTCTCTCTACTGCATAGACTTCACGGTCTATAATCCAGCTTCAAGTAAAGGAATTCGGCATGCAAAACCAGAATTTTATAGACCTTGTGGTGATAGGGAGAAAAATTTAGAGATTTCTCACTGAGAATGTGTTAGCTGTGGAAATCTTTTTCCCTAGACACTGAAGCTTGTTTTGAACCATTAAAAGACAACAATGTCAATGTCATCTTTCAAGTGCAGAAGAGCAGCTAATCTCTTATCAAGGAATTATAGCAGTTGCAGAAAAAGAGAGCCACCAAGTGAGACTAGAGTGCTTCTCACAAGCAGGGAACCAACAAATTATTCTCTTACATATTCAGCTTTTCAGTGTGACATGGGACACTGAAAACCTCTCTGTACGTGTATGATTCCTTTGAATTAGATCTAACTTCAAGGTGCTTTTCAACAACTATCATGGTTTTTGAGACAGTTTTTATTTCTGTGTCCTTCCCATTTTTTTAGGTATTAAGATTCAAAATCGTCCATGAAGCTCAGGTTTGCTCTATTTTGGGGAAACAGCAAGGCATGAGCAACAGAATGGTAGCTGTAATAATAATAATACCTGTGGATAAACCAGGCCACTGGAAAAAATTTTGTTCTGTTTTCAGAGATGCCTTATGATAGGGGCAGTCTGATTAGCTGATTTACATTCCTGTCTGAGGCAACACAAATTAAACATTTTCCTTTAGCTTGGAGTTTGCTGGTACATTTTATAGCTATCTGGCTACATCTCTAAGGAAATACGGATTGCTGAAGATGGAGGCAGCTAGACAGCCTCAGCACTGTCCCTTAGGTTTAGTTTATTGTGGGATCAGCTGGCTTCTAGCAAATCTGAGGCAGGACCTAGTCTTCAATGGCATCTTGGATCCATTCCCACTAATGATGGAGCTCTGATCCTTTTAACTTGAAGACTATTCTCAGGAAATGCTGAACACAGAGCTTATATTGATGTGTTTGAGACGTGTTGTGTGCTCACAAATGAGTGGGAACAGGCTGTCAGAGAACATTAGGTATGATAATCACCACAACATAATTTAAATACTTTCAAAAGACCTTACCCCGAATCACGGAGCCTTTCTCTTTCACTAACATCCTTCAAACCAACCATCTAAGCAAAAAAATAACATTAAAAAATTGCATACAAATGCGATTAATTTTGGTAAAGAAAACTAATTTTAAAAATCTACACAGAAATCAGAAAGTAAACAGAGTTTTACACACAAAAGATAAAAAGTATCTGAGTTCTGCATCATTTCACTGTTACCATTGATTTCACATGATAGGCTTTCGGGTACTCTGTTAATGGATGACTACAGAAAATCCGAACACAAAGAGTTATAGATGTATCTCTCAGCAAAGGAATTGTTTTGTCCTGAACTCTTGCATTATTTCTCCACATCACAAAGCTCTAGAGTGTGAAATTACCAAAATCTGTAGATATCTGTAGTCCAATAAGAGGGCACAACTTCTCTTAGGAGCATAGCCTTGAACTAGGAATGTTTCAACATGAAGTGCACTAACAACTTGTAATGGCAGATCTTTCCTTTTCCTTCAAAAAATCTGAAGACTCCTTTACATAACAAATGCTTCTGTTTCACTCTAGTAGAGCAATCTGTTATTCTTTGCCTTCTCTTTTTCTAGTACAATAACTGAAACATCTGTGTGAGGCAAAAGAAAGAATTGTTCTGGCTTTGGTTGTTCAAAACAGATACAAAAAAATTGCTATGAAAATCATCCCTCAATGGCTGATAAAAATAGAACTGCAATTTATGCTTCCAAATACTACCTTTATCTTAAGGCTCTTAAGGAGCATTTTCAGTAATAATGGCTGATTTAGATGGATTCCCAGGGTGCTGGATCATTGCCGATGACATTAATGGTTTAAGGCTCCCTGAATTTTGATTGATTGCCGTAATCTGCAGAAACTATTCCAGGACATAGATTTATTATTATTAAGCCTATAAAATGGTGTCAGGGTCAAAGAAAGCTGATGATTTGTGTTGTGATGCAAACATTACACAGGAGAAGATGAAATCTTTTAATAAACGTGAAATTCAGGAGAGAACAGTGTTTCATCGTCTTTGAAGAATCTGTGGCAAACCAATACAGATTACAGCAACGGGGAGGGTGCATGTAAGCTAAGATTGCACTGCAAAGAATAACCTTCAACACCATGCTGAGTCCATTGATTGTTATTCCAGCCAGTGACTGAGATATTTCAAGGTGTTTCACTAAGTTAAACCACGCTTACGCCCTCACCTCATTCCCTATCAATGTAATCTGATCTGATATTCTTGATTTCATGAAACATTGTGGACCTAAATCCATCTAACAGTATGCAGAACTTAAAAACCCTTTTTCTTGGTGGTTTCTTCCTCCCACAGTACTCTAATTCCATCAGAACATAATGGGAGAGGCCACAACTGGAAATCAATTCAACCTGGAAATCACTGGGGGCTTTTCTAACTTCATATGCGCTCACATGGAGGATGAGTCCAGCTAGTTTCTTGTACAGGGGAGAAATACGATTATAGCAAAGTAGTTCACAGCATTGCGTGGAAGAGATGCAAAAGTATCCTGGTTTGTTTTCCCCTTGGAACTGGATGGAAAAAAAAGAAAAAAATAAAAGATTATATCCAGGATTAGAAATCCAGCCAAGAAAAATACGAAGACATATTTTAAAAAGTTTTTGTCATATAGGTGTTTTGCCTTAGCCCAGCCTGCATGCTGATGGGTTAATAAGTTATTTATGCAGTTGAATACCTTCAGCTAAATGTTTATTTTCTACAGTTGACAGGACATTAACAGACACACTGAGAAGTGCACAAAATCTGATAATTCATTTGTTTTGGTGGGTCTGATCAATGAATGACTTGGATAAGAGACTATCAGTAAGCTTGAAAACACATGATGCTTATTTCAGGCTGGTACAGTTTAACTTCTTTGTCCTACTACAGCCAAAACAATTGCCTTCTTTGTATAACTTATTATGTTTAACATTGAGCAGTCCACCATGATCAACACAAAAGCAGAAGGAAAATCCATTTTGGTGCCTGCAAGGTTATGGAAGTATTTTTGAAAGTAGAAAGAACTAAAGAAATATGACTCAGGAAAAACAGATAAAGGACTTGGGCTTTCCAGTAGCCATACTGTTCCACAGTAGATTGTGCTTTTATGTAAATTTGTGTCACTGCCATATTTTATGTCATTAGGCAGCGTTCACTGGACTTGAGATGGGTTAGATGAGGAGTAGGAGAGGAGAGAATCAGGCAAGGCAAAGAGCACAGTGGCTGTTACAACAGGATATAAGTTTGACCAAAAGCCAGTGCCTGCATAGCATGTAAGCAGCCCCCTAGAATATAAGTAGTGCCAGCACACAGGGTTCGGTAAATCATCATGTCAGGAGGATGTAAAGAATTCTTTTCTTCCTGGACATGTGGCTGCTGAGCAAGAAGCCCTGGAAGATTAAATTGTGATAACAGAGATCACAGAGGTGAAGTGGAGAGAGGAAAGGAAGGGAACTCATGTTTGGGAGTGACTTAAAGGAAGGTTTTGCGATAGTTCCTGTGCTTCAGATGTCACAAGAAATAGGAACCTGCCAAAAAAAAGGCCATAAGTACTCTAAAACCCTGATCATCAAAAAAAAAATGTTATGCAAAACTGATGGAATCTTGAGAAAAAATGCAACTTGATGAATATGTAAACTTATAAAAGGCGATTTGAAATTATAAAATACTTCCAGAGCCATATTTTTTCCAGCCTTCTTGTTAGTGTAATATCTGTTGCATCACCTGTAGGTTCTCTTTAGAGGGTGTCTTTTATGCATTGAAAGCACTCAAAATTAACTTCTCCACCTAAAGAAAATGAAGACGTTATTTGAGGTGTGCACGGTGCTGAATTCTTTCAATTTTCTGTAATATCACTGGAGTAAGATGACCCCAGAAAATGCTTTCAGTCCTGTGACCACTGCTGAAAATATTTGGACAGGATTTGCGGGCAGCTTGGGTTTGAGAGCTGAGGGACTAACTCTGATTCCTTTTGTAGAGAGTCTGAGCAAGACTTTGGAGAAACTTTCTCAGTGGCAACAAGCAATGTGTCCACACTCTTCTTCAGGACAAACAAGCTTCGTACCCTATGAAGATGAGAATCAAAATACTTCTGTAATTAAAATTAATGAGAAGGAACAAACACCCTGGGTCAAAGCTTAAGAATGGACAATATAAGCATTTGATGAGTTTGTCCTTTTCTTACTTTTGCCACAGTTTCCAAATATCTCTTGATGTTTCTCCATGTGACCAATCACTGCAGTATGCTTTGGTGGATTTGGGGGAAGTGAGAGGCAAGGAACAAGCGCTTTTGTGTGTATTGGCCCTGAGAAGTTGTTCATTTAAAGCTGAGTTCTTTGTCAGCCAATTTTTCAGCAAGGGGTGTTGATTCTGGGGCCGTGCTATGGGCTGGTCAGTTGGATACAACAGTGGCTCAGGGGTGAGGATATGGCTCAGGCTGTGTATGGACGTAACAACAGCTGAGGGTCTCAGGTCACAGGCATGCATCAACACACCATGAAACACCTGAATTCTATAGACAGCTGAACGTAACTGTCTCACAGGATCGATATAGTCAGTGACCAGTCAGGTGGACAAGCCTAATTCAAAAATTACTTGTAGACCATGATAAAGCTGTTAAGTAGGTAGAAGCTGATCCAAGGTATCACTAGCCTGAGGCTATGCAGACTTCTGCCTGGCATTTTGTAAGTTGTTTTCAACAGGAAAAAGAAAATGGGCAGAAAATAGGAGGCAAGTCTGAAAAACACAGTAATTAATACAGGGAAATTAGAGTCTAAAAAGGTAAACAAATAGATAAAGTAATTTTTCTGTGACGACATTAGAAAAGAATTATTTCTGCCTGTTCAGGTGCTAAAGCATGAGTATTATAGAAATCTTTCCAATTTCTAAGCTTGATTTTTGGCCTAGTTTTCTAAGGCAATGAAAACTGTGTTGTTGATCTGCTGTCTCTCCAATACCTTTTGAATAGATTGGTTGATTTCTGCAGCATTTAGAAGAACAGAGATAAAATTGAGGTGATTTTTGTGATCATTTTCTTTTTAGGAGAGACTCCTGTTATAATGGGAATGGTCTTCACTCTTTCCTTGGATCAGAAAAAAAATACATATACATGTAAGCGTGTGTGATAAGCTATCTATGAAACTGTAACCTACATTTATAATTACAACTCTATATGTGTGCAACTACATACATAAGTACGTACCCACGATTGCTTTTCTTTTTTTAATAAACTTGCATATAGACCTAATAAACACTCCGAACTTATACATGCTAAAACATTTCTAGGGACTGCAGGCAGCTGCAGAACTGACTGGAACTTTCTAGAAGTTTATTTCTTTCCTTTCACTGCTCACGAATTCTATTCTAAGGCTGTGCAGACTTTATTGGCATTTTTCACTCACTGCCTTCCTGTTTAACATATTATGGAGCCGTGATAAATTCTGCATTTGGACAAGCAAAATGTTAGATAATTAAATCCCCGACCTCACTGTTAGTTCACCAATCTGCATTACAGCCAGAGGAAGGGATCTTCTTATGACCGCAAATTAACTTGGTGTAGAGCATTAAACTGTAGACAGATCTTTTGAGTGACAACCTAACTAAACAGCTATTTTGGCAATTTACCTCAATGCAAAAAAACATTCAGCATTGCTGATAAGATTCCTGAAGAATGTTTGAGAGCAGAAGGTGATATTTGCAAAATTGAAGTGCATTTCCAAGGTTATGTTACCAACCTCATAAGCAGGAAAGGCAAAGCAAGAAGGCTGTGGTTTTATCTCTTTAAGGAGATGAATGGCTCTGCACCTGTTTTCTCTGTGGTGTCTGATAGCTGTGATTTTTGAGCAGGGCATAACCCAGGGGCTCCTGGGGTTTCCTCCCAGCAGTACCACCCCACATTGCATCACAGCATCCCAGAGGCACTGCAGTGTGGAGAAGTTAGAACTGAGCTCCTCTGGATGACAGAGATGGCTTTAAAAGGAAGTCCGGATATCCAAGAATGAGCAGGACTGTTCCTGTAAGTCGATGACTCCCTCCTCAAAAGACCCAAAGGATTTCTGGTAAACAAGCCACACGGCTTCCAGAAGAGAGTCAACCAAAATTATCTTCAGATTTACTATACCTCACTCCACTGTATGCCTTCTTTTCCATTTTGGTGTGTTAATTTCACGTGAAGGAAGAAAGACAGAGCTTAGATTTGAGAATCTTCTGAGAAAGGGACCTGTTACTGGTTCTCCCTGCGTAAGGCACAAATGCAGGGTGACCTAGTGCACCCAGAGCAGCCTCACTCTGGAGCACGAGACTCACTACCACAGCTACATGACTGCCTCTGAGCTGTGCACAGCAAAGAAATCCACATTCCTCTAAAACAGGACAGAGGCATCGTAATACCAAGGGAGAAGCAAGCTCCTAGCAGTAGGCATCAGCCTTCCTCCTTGTGGTGTCTGGACCTCTGCATCTTCTTCCTAAGGCAGCTAGGGGTCAAGTGACCAGGAAAGCACTGCTGGTCTCCAGAACAAAGAAATAATTAACAGGAAGACAGGCAAAGATCAAGGACTGGGGGAGGCTGGGAAGCAGAGGAGCTGTCATCAGTCACCCACTCTCATCTCTCATATATGAAGAAGCTTTGGTATCAGACACAAAATGTTCTGATAAGCAAATCAAAAATCCTGTCACTGTTGATGAGACCTACACAGTGAAGGAGTCGTTCTACTGCAGCAAAGAAAGAACATCTGGAGCAGAGCTGTGAGAGTGGAGGGAGAACTAACCTGAGCTATGCAGATCCGTGTGGAAAGCCTCAAACACCTTGATCTTAAGAGGTGTTTCTGGCTGAATTATGCCCCCAGAAGTACAGGCAGATCTAGCAGACCCAGGGCAGATAATCATGTGAATCAGACCAAGACCAGAGTTTTGTCCTCCACCTCTCAGAAGAAACAATCCGCTCTGGGTGTCTTGGCTGACAGGCAAAAAAATCTGTCAGACTTGCTGTGACATCAGTTTAGTGAAAAGCTAGATGAGTCAGAAAGCAAAGCTTTCCCAAACAGTTCAAAGAGGAGCTGGATTTTAATCTGCCCCCTTTTTTCTGACTTAACTTGCCCTGACTTTCGTAGCACCAGAAAGGTAGGTCTCTCCCAGGACAGCAATTCTCTTTCCATGCAATATCTGAAGATAAATAAATTAGTCAGTGAGTAAGGCAGTTCCTTTGCTGGAGTGGAAGGATACCATCACATAATACCTCTCTACAGTTCAGGCCAACCTCGTCAAAACACCTTAGCTCTACTGATAAGGGCACATCTCCTTTACTTGGTCTAAACTCAGGATTTTCCAAGTAAAGTTCAAGGAGAATAGAACTGTCTCTGTGCATGCCAAGATGAGGTATACGCTTTTTAATTGCACATGTAAACAATTAACAAGGTTTCTAATAAAAGTTCAGTGCAAGTCATGTGCTTGTTTCAGAGTCACACCTGAATTATTTCTTTGTGTAAGGTAATCTGTGTCAAGTGCCCTTGGGCAGGAAGCCATTGTAAGCAAGTTGACTAATATGCCTTGTTCCTTTATCACAATGCCTTACCTAAGTAACCAGTTCTGCATTTACCTGTGAGATCTGTCAAGAAATATAAAATGGGCTACAAGATTAAATAGACTTGCTAATCATCCAGGTGAAATGAGTAATTCACAGTTAATAACTTGTCCGATTAAGTCAGCCTATTTGTGTTCTTCCAGAGTATCCATAAGACCACAGTTCCCCTTCACTTACTCTTTGTGTTTTCCCAACAGTTGCAAGACTGATAATACTCTACGACCCGCTCTCTCCTCCATCTGCTGGCAACACTCTTCCAAACTACTCTTCTTTCTTCCAGAGTCTCTCCCTCTCTCTTGTCCTCCATGACTCCCCTTTACACATTGAAATCTGTTTTCTGTTTTCTGTTCTGAGCTCCTTCTGGTATTTTAACAAGAGTCTGCAGTAGCTGCCTGCTATGGCCTCAGGGTGTTTTTTTTTACTATTTTCTTACTGAATAGTCCATAGTGAGGGCAGAGGAGAGTCTGAAGGAGCTGTAAAGAATTACAACATCTTATAAAATTTTTGTTTAAGGTCGCACAGACTTCTTGATCAAAGAGAAATAGACAGACAAAATAGACAGACAGACTTGTTTTCAATGTGTCTCAGACTTCTTTAAGATTCTGGTGTTCATTGTGTACCTGTTCTAGTACATTTGTTCCATAGGA
Source organism: Cuculus canorus (assembly GCF_017976375.1). NCBI lineage: Eukaryota > Metazoa > Chordata > Aves > Cuculiformes > Cuculidae > Cuculus > Cuculus canorus. The sequence goes on from NC_071441.1 coordinate 13,273,923, forward strand.
CTACAAGGCAAAGTTTGGTGCAACCAACAACCAACCTGAAGAGACCTATCGATCAGTGCAATAACATTTATGGTGATATGAACACTAAGAAATATTAAATCTGGCAGGCTGGTGAAGATTTTTTTTAGGGGAGAGATCTCCCTTCAGATAGCTTTTTTTTTTTTAAATTTCCCTACTTAAAATGCACCCAACCTGAAACTGCAGTCTATTAGTGACACCTATTACATGCACTTGCATAATTGTCCTCTGTCCCATTCTACTGCACAATTTTTTCTGCTTTGTTACTATGGAAAGGGAGTGAGAAGGTCACATACATGATATAGGCAATCATTTTAATGTCCTCGAAAGGCTTTGCTATTCCCTGATCACAGTTTTTCTGAGAATGGAAGAGGGAATGAAAGCCAAACACTCATTTCTTGTTGGTTTTTTTGTAGTGTATAATATGAATCTATAATCCCAGGAAGCCAGGAAAGGCCATTTTACTTCTTTTCATGCCTATGAAGAAAATAGTTGTTGGGGTAGAGTGTTATGATAGTCAGCCCTGGGGTCTATTCCTGAACACATTGGCATGAGCCTGTCATGTCACATGCTATGTGACTCTGCTATACAGTGCCTAAAAGGCCCAGTCTGAAACAAGGACCCTGTACATATCTGGGAAAGGATCTTCAAGTCTGGAAAGTCTATTTGTCCATTATAAAATGGGAGTATTGCTTACCTCAGGGCTGTTTTGAGGCTAACTACAGTTATGTTTGGAAAGCGTTTTGAGACCCACCACTGGAAATGGCTCTGGATGGAAAGCATTTGCTTTATTGATACTACTAAACAGAAAATAAAGGTATTAAACTGCTCTCTTTTGATGATTTGTCTCCTGTTTTATTGTCATGCTGGTAGCTTCTATTTCCATGGAAACAGGGCTAGCAAGGCAGTTTGTAGTAATGTGCAAGCTACAGATTGGAATGACACAAGTAGATTTTAGTTACTGGATGTCAGCTGGTAGCTATAAAAATGAAGGCACAATACCAGAGGAATGACAGGAGGGAAAGGGATGGACAAAGAGAAGAGATATAGAAATTTCAAAGCTGATGAACAGTCCTCCTTCTTAGCAAAGTTTATGGGTATTTTGTGTTTTCCCTCTTAGTTATTACCTTATGTTTCCAGCCATGTAGTTAGACCTGGCCTCCTTTCTATTATTTCTGTTATAATTAGGCACTATTTTGTTGCCATGGTGCCAGAAGGCTGCAGAAAACCTAAGGCCCTCCTTTGTTAGAACTATGCAAACCTGAAGCAAGAGGCATTTCCAAAATGGAAAGGAGAAAAAAAGACAGGAAAAGTAAAATGATTTGACTGTTGTCACACACAGTGGTTAGTGAGAGGCAAAAATGGTGTCTATTCAGAGCTCATTGCACAGCTTCTCTCCAGTGCTGAAGGAGACATGCCTCTGCCAGCACTTTCTCCAATTCTTTCTTCACTCCTTCTGTACCTGAGCTATCCTTCCACAAACTGCCTCTCTAACCTACATATTCACTCCAAGTTGCTCTTTTAAATCTCATGCATACAAAATTCTACAAACCGCTTCTTCGTTAGCATTTTTACTTGTACCTCTACATTCCTTCCCCCAGCACTGCTCAGACAGACATCTGCTAAATCTGGTGTGAAAGAGGCTTCTTACCTTCTTCTAGTGAATGCTAAACCCTTACCTGCCTGCCCAAGCCACCTTTAGCCCTTTAGAGGGAATTTTTACCTGTGAATTTAGTTTTCCTTGGAAGCTCCTGATCAAACTTTTCCTCTTCATAAAAGTAGTAAGGCATTTTAGTAACAGGGCAATTCTCTAACCCTCAACTCACACTTACAGATATTTTACCTTTGAATTGCTCAGCCTGATAACACTCAGGTTCCTCCACCTTTCCATCCTTATCATTCTTCTTATTTCCTATCCTTATCCTCTCCACTCTTATCAGTCTAAGAATGGGAAGACTGAAGTGACCTAAGTATCCAGCCAAACTAAATAAACTTGGTTTTCTGTAACTGCTTGAACAAATACATAACTAACCTTCCTCTTGGTTTGCAGGAAGGGTTGATAGTCATAACTTTGGGGCAAGCAGCATGAAATCTCCTAACAGCAGATAAGCTAAAAACCTCACACATCAGCACATCGTTCTAAAGAATTTGTTTGGTTTATAGCAAAACATTACTAATGTGTTAGAATTTTTTGTTGTTTATGTAGTGGTTTTGTTGTTTATGTACATAAACACATAAACATAGTGTTTATGTAGCTCTTTTAATAATTGGCTGCTCTTCTTTATGTACTTTCCAATAAGAAGAGAAGCCCAGAGATATTTAGGGCATTTTATACTACAGGGAGAATGTATGAAAGAGTGTAAATTAATTTTATGATATAGCACTATTCTGTTTGTACCTTAAAACTTAACAGGGTAACACATCTTTTTTGCATCTTCTTCCATCTTTTGCCTATCATAAATCCCTTTGATGCTTCACAACAGGAATGTACCCTGTTGCTGCCTCCTTGGAGCACCTAAAACCTGATAAGGAATTTTATATAAATACCAACAAGGACTGCTATCGCAGGAGGCCAATCTGTCCCAAAATCTTTCCTGCAAAAAAAAAAAAAAAAGTTTTAAACCTGCAGAAGGAAAATAAAACAGAAGATGGAAAATATCAGATTCAGACATTTTCCCAATATTCCCCAAATCCCCAAAGGGATGTCAATCGTAGGGAGATTTCTCAGTCCTGGCTTTACAGCTCTTAAACTGCTTCCCACACTCCAGACTCTGTCAGACTCTCCCTCCACTTGCCAGCCCTCAGCGCCCCCAGTCTCTCCAGAAAACAGCATTGCACAGTATTAGGGACGGGAAAACACAAGCGTCAGGTGTACCTGGCCCTGCAGAAGCCCTTCCAGTATGGGAGTAACCACACCAAAAGCACATGAGTGGATATGTTTCCTCTTCTTCCAGATTTCAGCACATTAACAGAGCCAAGCATCAGAGAAGTGCTGAAAGAAATCGGAGTCACCACATGGAAGTCAAATCCATTCCAGCCATAGCTGATGAAAAATACCTACAAGCACCATCACTGACAGAGTTTGTCAACACTGCCATAAAGAAAGTGGCTTATTGGTTCTACTAAACCAGAGCTTGACATCTGCTGGGAACATTTTTTGGAACTGACTGATCCTATAAATTACGCTTGGCTTCAAAGTACTTCTGAGTAGCGGGATTATGCAATAACCAGGGAAACATTTTCTTTTATACCTGTTAACCACCATGCAAGCCCCTGAGACTAATTCATGGTATTATGTTTCGTTACACTTACAGGTTAGTATACACCTACAGCCTTAAAAAAACATCCATGCTTGCTCGTGGGATTTGATACTCAGTGCAAAAACATTTAAAAGGGTTGAGTAAGAAACTTTTAAAAGAAATTAGTTCTGATGAACTAATAACAGGAAAGGGGTGAACTCAGAGCAAAGAGCAAATGGAAGTATAATAATAAAAAACATCTGAGTAACAAACACTGTAGAAGAGCAAACATGCTCACGACATGCCTCTACATCAAAGGAGTGTGCTCCTGTAGCATCAGAATAGATTACAATCCAGCAGGGTGTCTGGTTCTTCTGGACTGTTTTGCGTGAGCTAAAGACTGAGTTTTACATCAGCACTAGATTCAGCTGAAGAGCTGTGAGTGCTGATTGCTTAGCTTCTAATAGCAACCCCAAAATGCATTTAAAACCCCACATCTGGAAGCGGGTAAACAGAAGCAATCCTACAGCAGTGTACAAGAGAGTTTCATTCCACTTGTGCTGAAGTTCTTCACTGTATCACCATGCAGTGGGTGTGCCAATTTTCTTTGCTGTGAAAATTAGGTATCTATCACCACCAGGTATAAAGAACTTGGCAGTGTTCTGGCCAGCAGATTCAAGGAGAAAACCAGTGTTCCTGCAGGATTCCCTTTCTACTTTATGACTGGGAGGTGATGCTTTTCTCCACAAACCACTCTGGTTCCCTTGTGCTTCCTGTATGCCAACAGCACCCTGAGGGCTGTACTGCCTCTGTCACCTCTGTAGAACCTTTGACACTGCATGCTCACCTCTAATGCTTACTGGGCAGCTGGCAACAGAATTAGGAAAGTGTTGTATCCAGGAAACAATGTGAAGAATTGGCACAGAAAATAATCAGGAGCCTACTACAAATCCCTCACCATTCTGGGTTTGAATCGTTCCAGCTTTCCGTCATGCACACATCGCTGATAATGTTTGTTTGTTTGTTTGTTTAATGGAATGAATTATTGGAAATGTTTCCTACAGTAGATTTTCTAGTTTAAATATTTTAAAATTGATTAAAGTTCTTTCTACTTGAAGTACTGGATTCCTGCATTATTAAAAACTTCCCTTGCTCTACTAGTTTCTCTTTGTTTTGTTATTTAGGTCATCAGTTTTGGTTGTTTGTTCTTTTTTTCTTTATTTCCCTCTACGTTTTTTGTTTTAAATCTGACTCAAATTGAGCACCTAGGGAAAGAAAGATGATACCATATTCTGTTCAGTGTCTCTCATAGTTTATCAAAGCACTTGATTAGTCAAATAATTGCTTGGTTATGAGTTAGCACACCATTGTGCTGACTTATGGCAGGTTCTGAACAGACATTGGAAGGGAGTAAGATTTGACCACTGCATTTATTCCCTAAGACTTCTTAAAAAAACATTTATCTGAAATAGCAAACCTGTTTACAAAGCCTATGGGAGAAGTCCTTGGAGTAAGTACTGGAAGAAAAATGGCATAGTTTCAGAAAGGCACAGAGGATTGCGGTGATAATGCCAGCACCAGAAAGAGCAGAGACTGGAACAATCATTTCATAAAGATTGTTCACATTTTATTCACCTCTTCAAATGGTGTCCTAATGGTTACAAATACCATGAACAATGGCCTAACCATCTTCCCTGTGACAGAGCAATTGTGTCCTACTATTGAAAAAGCTGACTGTTTTCTTCATCCCAAAGAACTTTCATCTGACAGTTCAAGCCAGGACAATGAATCAGATGTTCCCGTGGTCTGTTTCTGAATTTGCGTAACCGAGGGATAATAATTTGACCTCTCCGTGATGCAATTTCCTCACCTATGGAAATAATAGAATTCCTGTTCATGTGGATCCAAGTTCTGCAAAGTGCATTGTAAGCAGCAGAATGTGGAGCTGCATTGCATGAATGTGAAGATTCACTCTGTGCAACTGCTACTACCTTACCACTAATCAGCCACATTTGCCCAGTCCTCAAGACTGTCAACACAAGCCTTTGGTGTCCATTAATGCTGTCAACAGGCTTACAAACATAGGGCATGCTTCTGGAGCTACTAGAGACAAACTCAACTTCAATTGCATGTTCAGGATCTATCTTTTTAGGCCTCTTGTTGACTCTTTTCACTTGGTGTCTTTGTCTTAGGAAAGGGTAAAATGTTCAGTTCTTTTGGGTTGTATGTCCTATTACCCAGTAGGACCTGCTGACCTCTAAACCCCACCTTTCAGCAGCAGAACTGTAAAGATGTGTGGCTCACAGTTCAGAGTTGCTACAGAATTAAAAACTTGGGTTGGATGTTAGGAGGTTATTTTTGTCACGAGCAATTATATCTGCAGTTGTGCATGGTCATGAAGATAAATCATAGTTTATGCTTGTGGCAAAGGAGAAAGCTTCTGGGACTCAGTTTCTGAAGAGTTCTCAATGAATCAGTCATCTTCAGGGGGAATGCTGGCAGTTGCTGGGAATGCATACCAAGCCGGGCAGCAAAGGAGGATATCTGTCTTTGACATACAAAATGAAGGCAGTCAGTTTAGTGTAAAATAAGCACAGGGAAGATTAGCTTCATTTACTGATTGTATTCTGAGGTTCTGCCTTAATATATTCTCTTAGTTAAAGAGAAGAGCTCCTCAAATGGATGAAGGCTTATCAAGTCCTGCAAATAATCACTCTAAATCCTTCTCCATAGGAATATGGAGACAGGGACAGATGCACCAGACAGTCTTCCCTACCCCCATGTGTATATCTGGCTCACATAGTAGCAAGTAGGGGATTACAGGCATTGGCATTGTCTGTTTGGGTGTCAAGTGTCATCCATCCCCACTTCCACCACTGGCACTGCAGCTTGCATCCGGCCCTGCTGTCCCCTATCCTCTAAATGATGACCAGAAATTGACAATTTTAACTAGTATTGCTAGGACCTCTTGAATTTGAAACAGCAATCCTGAAGAGTAAAGCAGCTACAAAAGAGCAGATTAAAGTTTTCATGCAGAGAGAAAATGAATGATTGCTCTTGCATGAAAACAAAGAAAGCTATAAATCATACATACAAGCCAAGAGAGAAACTGCAAAACAAAAAAAACACCCCTGAAACAAACAAATCAAAATCTTCTGATCACCTGCAAGTACAGCCAACTCAAAGAACACCTCACAGTGCAACTTTCTACCTCATCACCAATGGTTGCCCTGCAAGAATCACAAGTCAGATGTAAGTCAGCTTGCCCACAGAAACTCAAAGAGTAGAGAGGAAAACAAGAGTTGCAAAACCACTGCAATCTTGAGAAGGTGCATCCTTTGTCCATGTGCTGTAAGGGCAGGAAGAATTTCATTACATTTTATTAACTTACTTGGCTGATTAGACGCCCTAAACAGTCACTGCTCTTTTTCTACAGGTTATTCTGGACACTGTAAAGTGGATAACATGTATTTTATACCTTATATCTGTATTCAACAAGAATGCATATAACAAATCTATATATACCAACATACGATATATACTCAGATGGGTTCATGCAAAATGCGATGTCTTTGTGAACATCTGTTGGGAGAGGGTGTTAGTATTCCAAGGCACTGAATATCAGGAAGTGTTTCTTACACTTTTCTTCAGAGGAAACCCCACACGGTTCCATACAACCCTGCCAGCACTATATCAGACTCCTCCCCTTCACTCATCCTTCTTTATCTCTTTTGTTCTCTTGTCATCTTGCCTGACTGCGGTTCTTTCCTGACACTGGCTAACCCTTTAGATCCCTTGTGTTTGCTGTTTGCTTCCACCAAACCACATCTAGTGTTGTTCTCTGCCCATAAGGACATCACAGTCTGACCCTTTGTGCTTATACTTCAGTCTGAGTTTTTGTTATTTTGAATAAAAGGTATGTTTTACTTTCCGGTTTATTCATCAGTTTTGTACACTCTTAGCTTGGGATAAAAAGATGTTTAATGAAAGCTGTGCTACCTCCTCCCATACAGGGAAGGATGGAGTCTCTAATTGCACATGACACTATATGCTTCTGCTATCCCTCAGTGACTACAGAGGTAAATCTAAACAGATACAGATATTTATTACAATGCAGCTATCAACACGATGTTTTTCAGGCAAACTAGTTTCCATCCAGAGGCTTCTCCTTATCACCAGCCTTCCTGGAGAAGAAATTTTCTGCAATATAGCCATGCTCTTCTGCTTCATAAGGAAGTGATAGGCGGTTAAAATGAATCATTTCTTTACTACTAGGTTCATGGGATTTTTTCTTCCACAGATGGGTCATTATATAATGGCTCTACTGCAGAGTAATGTATGATTACTATTCTTCTGACACTAAAAAAAAAAATCAGATAATACTGCTTAGTCCTAAGCAGTTATCAGGCTTTGCTTCAATATGTTGGAAATCCTTTGCATAGCAGAAGCCTAGGACACATGTAAATATAATTTAGATTGTATCTGACATCAAAAATGGTAAAAGAAATCTGTTCATGAGGGTAGTGAGTCATAGGGGATTTAAAAGTAAAGCTGTGCAGGATTTCTTAGGAGGAAATTATTTTCCCACTCTCTCAAATGAGCGCAGAAAGATACCAGAGAAAAGCAGGTTTGCCTAGGTGAGACAGTACAGGATGTAGGAAGGTTTCGTAGAGGTTCAGAAGGGAAGGACGCTCAGGAGACAAATCATTTCAGTAGGGCTATGACAGGCTGGACGCTGGAGGACCTCAGTACCTCTCAAAAAAGCCTCAGTAGAAGTGGCATGGTAGGGTTGGGGAGGCAGCTGTGTGGGACAGAGAGGCAGCATCAGGCTCCTCTGAGGTTTTACTCCCTCTTGTGTCCCAAGGGACCGAGCCTGTTCTGTCAGGATTCACACTGAGAATAGGAGCAAGAGTCAACATACTTATAAACCACTCGTTACTTATACTGCAGCAAACACCGTGCATCAGTGGTACAGTGCGCATATAAAGGATATGGGGATAGGAGAGGCTTCTGTATTACTGCTCTTCATTGTGAAAATCTAAAATTAAGATCCTTAGGCAAGAACTGCAGTTGCTGGGAGCTGGTGGAGAGCTTGTCTTGGCCACAGCTGTAACACAATTGGAAAATGTCTTTATCTACACCCACAGTCAGAGCTAATGTAATCACCAGTGCTGCGTTTTTAACACAGTGTTATATCTGACCCTGTACTCTGCTACTATCCCTCCCAGAGCGCGCTTGGAGCTGTACAACTGGAAAGATAAATATAATTTCTGTACTGATGATCTTATGTCCACAGGACTACATTGCAGTACTGTAAGGACCTCTACAAAAAAAGTTTACTTCCTTAGGCTGCATGTATGAAGAAGTTATTTACTCAGGATCTTTTGCATGAAGGCTGCAATAAGACCACAAGACAGTTTCAGTCATCATTCTCAGTTCTCACCTTTTGTGAGCCTTACAAACATTCAGGTTGAGAGCCAAATATGTTCATCTAGGCTTTCTGAACATAAATAAATCAGTTTAACCTTTATCCCTTCAATTGTTTTTGAGTTGCAGCAGAACATTAAAAATATATCTTTTCTCATAGTATAAAAAAATTCTTACAATGCTGTTGTCTTATTTTTTTTTAAAGTTAAACAATAGAAAAGAAACAGCTGAGCTTTAAAAACTAAAATCTGGCAATACCCCGGTTCAGCTTAGGGTTGATCCTTCTGCCAGCCCTTGATCAGGAAAATGCTTCGATATGGACAGTAAGTTAAGCATGTGTTCACATCCCCTTCAGGTCAGTGCTAAAGTTACAGCTAAGTATGTGATGAAGTGTTGTGTGGAATAGGGATGGGTTATTGAATTGTGACCCAGTTGTAATTCTTTTCTAGAAAATAAAATGTCTAAGCAGGAGCTGAGGAATAATATTTCAAAACTCGGTTCTCAGGACACAGAAGAGACAGGCTAAGCCTGCAGTGGCATCCTTAAAATTCAGCAGGTGAGAGCCCTGACACACAGCATACTGAGAACAAGTCTAGGCGCAAGATCTCACTGCAGCCCAAAAGTCTCAGAGCTGCAGATTTTGGGAAGAGAGGACATGGGTCTGTTCTGCAGAGATGAAGGCCCAGGACTGCCTACAGAGCTTTCCCAGAGTCCAGGCAGGCTGAGACAGGCAGAGAGTATTATAAGATGTTTTCTGCTCTTTCTCCCCAGACTCCTGACCGGGCTTGATGATCGACCAAGGAGCCACTGGGCTGCTCCACAAGAACATTTATACCCCAGAACCCTGCATATGACCCACAATAAGTTTTACAGCATCAGTTCTGCACTGCTGGTTGATGAGAAGCTTGACATGAGCCAATAATGTCCATCTGCAGCCCAGAAGGCCAACTGTATCCTGGGGTGCATCAAAAGCAGCATGGCCAGCAGGGCAAGGGAAGGGATTCTGTCCCTCTATTCCTCTCTTGTGAGACCTCATCTGGAGTACTGTGTCCAGTTCTGGAATCCTCAACATAAGAAGGATATGGAGCTGTTGGAACAGGTCCAGGGGAGGGCTACAAAGATGATCAGAGGGCTGGAGCACCTCCTTATGAGGACAGGCTGAGAGAGTTGGGGTTGTTCAGTCTGGAGAAGAGAAGGCGCCGAGGAGATCTTATAGCGACATTCCAGCACCTGAAGGGGCTACAGGAAAGTTGCAGAGGGACTGTTTACAAAGGCTTGTAGTGATAGGACTGGGGGCAATGGGTATAAACTGGAGAGGGCCAGATTTAGACTGGACATAAGGAAGAATTTCTTCACCATGAGGGTGGTGAGGCACTGGCACAGAGAAGCTGTGGATGCCCCATCCCTGGAGGTGTTCACGGCCAGGTTGGGTAGGACCTCGGGCAGCCTGATCCAGTGGGATGGGGGATTGGCCTGCCCTGCCCATGGCAGAGGGTCGGAACTGGATGATCTTTAAAGTCCCTTCCAACCCAAATTTTTCTATGATTTTATGATTCTACCGAGAAGTCATAAAACAATCCTACATTACCAAAATTAAAATACAACCTTCAATGTATGACTCTAACATTTCTGCTGCTATTTTGTCCCTTATCTCTATTTCCTTTTTAATACTTAGTATCAATAAATGACAATATTGGGCTAATGTTTCTCTTTCACTTATATTCAAAAAGTAGACCACATTGACAGTCTATCCAGAAACAACAAAATATCTATTTTTCTGGGTTTTTTTTTCATGGAAGAAGATTCCTGGGGGCTTATAACTCCTCTGCTGACAGAGTTTGTTTTGCCTGGAGGGTAGCTTGTTTCAGGCTTCCTTTACTCCTGTACAAGGACTTGGAAATATTTTTATTCCATCCAATGTGAATTTCTAAATCATAGTGCTTTCTCTTAACCTGCAAACCTCTACTTTCAGGATGGTAGATTCATTCAGAAACCTCAAGCCATGCTTAACAAGCTAATCATTGGACCTACGTGAACTCATTAACTAACGTGACCTAAGCAGAGGCAGCATCATATTCTCTCCTGAGCCAGCAGCAGAAGGTCACATTGTGAAGCCTGCAGAGCCCAAAAGCAACGTGAGCAAAGCTTTCCTGTAAAACAAAGACAAATTAACTCGAGGTTCAGAGTACAGAGCAGAGGTATGAATGGAAACCTCTGATTAGGGATTGCAAAAAAATTGTTAATGTTTAGCTGGCTTATCTGCTGACAAAACATTGCCAAAGATCTTCCTTAGGTTCTGATTTCTGAATGGTACATGGCACAAGTTAGGTATCAGGCGATTTCGGCTGGGTCTTTTTAACCAAGCAAGAATACAATAGATACACTGCAAAGTATTCGTTTAGCTTTAGCTTGCCAACTTTTCAACTCTATTCCCATCTTTAGTGTTAAATAGTGCACGTAAAGTATCCATTCTTTCAGCATAGAAGTCAAAGGGGGAGGTGGAAACGGTTTAAAACATTTTTAATTGCTGAAATCCGGTGTGTGTGTGAGGTTTAAAAATGTTAGATAAATAGTTTGGAGCAAATAAACTAAAACTCTGCTGAAGACTGAGATGAGAGCATGCACTTCTGCAGTTAGGCCAGCAGCCTCATGTGCAAACACCACAGCTGCCTTCTATGTTTGAAACGATAACAGTACACTGCTGCCAAGGAACGCGCAGCACCGTAGTGCTGAATTCTGGTGCTTTACCATACATCCTGAAGGCAGTGGAGGAGATGGAACAGTCTGGAGCAGTGTTGAAGGAGCATAATTCTGTCTTTCCCAACCCTCCTGCTCAAGCAACAGCGTGTGTTGTATACTTGCAGTACATGCACTGTGTGTTCCTGCTGGGACCTGCCACGGCAGCAGGTCGGGCAATGGGACCTCATTGCCATGTCCTTGTTGTCACTTCTCTTTACAGCTTTTTCCAGGTATTTTGTCACATCAAGGGCTGATCTGGACCAGAGCCAGGGATGCAAGACTAAACGTTTTCCCATGCTGTCCGATAAGCCACAGGACTAAGCCAAGGCACCAGAAACACTGCATAAAGCCATTTTGTGTCATTCAGGTTTTTACTGATCCTCCTGTTACTGTCTGCTCTATTTTTCTGTCATCTCTTTTACCTAATGCATGTTGCAGCTTCTGCCTTCTAGGATTCTTGCAGAAACGGTGGTGGTTTAAGTACTCATCTATATCAATTCACAAAAATCACCTCCAGCTTCTGGATGAGGCCTATCATGCAGGTCTAAACAAGAAGGCAGGTTCATTCTCCCAGTTTGTGAGTGTGGGAAATAAATAAATAAATAAGTGCTATTAATCTGAAGTAGAAGTGGGTTGACTCCATCTATGCGTATTTACCTAAAATTGAATTGGTGTGAGATTTCACAGAACAAATGTCTGTTACTCAGGTCTCTTTTCAATCTGCTAATTCTGGGGCCACTGACAAAATTTTCTAGGACAGTGGCTGTCCCTGGTAGATGCACACTTAGGAGGTCAGAAGACGTTTTAGGACCATAGTTATTTTCTCTGGGATATTCTTCAAGTATGGCTCGTGGTAACAGGCTGCCTGGGGCCACAAGGAGCTCAACACATCCCCAGTTACCAGCCCTGCCCCGTTGCTCCCATCTCTGCATTTATAAGGATGGATTTAAACAGACTTCTGGTTTTACTTTATCAGCTGGTTGATTTTTGTGCCTTTGGGTTATGGTTGGAAGAACTGTGAGGCAACTTGTGGAGGTGTGGCTGGTTTTCTAGCTATTTGTGGGCAACCTGATAATGTTAGAGTGCCCATGTGCTGTTGTGAGTATGAATACCCTGTGATTTTAATCAGTGCTCTTCTACTTCCCTGTGCTCTTCCATCTGCCCAAGCCCTCCTCTTTCTGCTGAGCTACAGTCTTCCAAAGTGGAAACCGCCTTTGCTCTTCGGTTGCTCCCTGCTTGGCACTGTGGCTCCCAGTGTGTAATAAAGACGATCAGCACCTGCAATAACAATATTAACCAACTACTACCACTACAATTGCTGGGGAAAGAGAAGGTACAACCTATGGGTCTTACATGAAGAGATGTAATTTCTGGGTTCCACAACTCAAGAAAGACAAGGAAATGCTGGAGAAAGTCCAGCAGAAGGCCATTAAGATGATTAGAGGACTGGAGCATCTCTCTTATGAGGAGAGGCTGAGAGACCTGGGTCTATTTAGCCTGGAAAAGACTGAGAGGGGATTTTATGAGTGTATGTAGTAAATATCGAAAGGGTAGATGAGGCCAGACTCCTTTCAATGGCGCCCAGCAACGTGACAAGGGGCAATGGGCACAAACTGGAGCACAGGAAGTCTCATTTGAACATGAGGAAAAAATTCATTGTGAGGATGACAGAGCATTGGAATAGACTGCACTGGGAGGTTGTAGAGTCTCCTTCTCTGGAGATATTCAAAATCCACCTGGACAAATTCCCATGCCTTCTTCTCCAGGTGAACGTCCTTTAGTACGGGGGATGGACTGGGTAATATCCAGAAGTTCCTTCTGACCCCAACTGTTCTATGACTCTGTGATGACAAGTAAATAATACTTGGTCCAACAGCAAGAGTGTCTTGAGCCTTGACCAAGGTTTATAGATGTCACAACAACACGAGCATATAGTAGTTGTAATGATACACAAAAGCATTCCTTAAGAGGAAGGCAACTTGTCCCCCATCAGAAAAAACAGGTATCCCTTACAATCTGCTTTAGGTGCAAATGATTTTAAAAGACATTAGATAGGAGGCAATGCATTAAGGGAATGCCATTGTGCACACTTGCACCTGGATGGTATGAATTTCCTTATTGATATTAGGTATTTGTATTCCTTGCAGATGTTTATACACTGTGGCACTAAAGGTATGCACAAAGAGAGGATAAATCAGGAGCTATTCAGCTTAACAAATGTTTTTGAATAAAATTAGCCAGTCTCTTTGTTTGGAACATACTATCTTGCTTTACTGAGTTAAGCATAAGCCCACTACAGACATCACCATACTCACTATTTTGGTGGTGGAAGCAAAACAAGAAGTAGGGGTTTTCTTATCTTTTCTTAAGTAGAGACTAAGCATTAAGAACTTAAATGAAGCTGAATCAAATTTAAGCAAATCAACTTGAATAATAATCAAAGAAAGTCAACAAGGAATATAAATACAGAGGAGGTGCATACCAGATTCCAGAAAAATCACATTTTACAGCAGTATAGTTCCCTACGTAACACAGCTGTATTCTGAGGAAAATCAATAGTAGTGTAACCATTTCCACTGTCATCTTGGTGAATACTGTAGATGTAGGTGACATGATTTACTGTGTCTAAGGTAAACATGGGATACAAACATTTGTGTTTGAAGCTAGATCCAGAATCTATGCTTGAGTCCCTGAATAACAAGGTCTGACTTTCAAAAGTGCTGAGCCTCATTTGGACCTACTAGAGTAACCAGCATTGGAAAACAAGGTCAGTTCACTCTAGAGTCAGTTGTGCTATAGAGTGTAAAATCAGCAGAGGCCCTGTTTCTCTCTTATAAATGTCTGTCCAAGTGCTTCACTGCATTTTACCTGGGAGGCAGTCAGTCACAAATCAGAGCTGAATTATTTTCTATTTTATGCTGGGTAGGTACTGTGATAGCAGTTAGAAGGAAAGTGCTGAGGACACCTACACCAGCTCAGCTTAACTCTTCACTAGTAGATGATGAGAGGGCATAGCCAGAGGTGTGGGCATTTACTGCCAAGGGGATGCCTTCTGGAGGGCAGTGGAAAAAGGAGAGCAGATCAAAGAAAACACATGACTTCCTCCCGAAGACAAAAATAGAAGAACGTGAAAAAATACATTTGAAATTGAAAGACACTTTGAATAACATAATCCAGAAGGAAAGGGGGGGGGGGGGGGGGGGGGGGGGGGGGGGAGGGGGTGCAGGGAGGATTTGGCTTAGCTTTCAGTATTTAAACTTTCTGCTTTGATATGAGATACAGGAAAACTGAATGCTTAAAAATTCCTACAGGTTGAGGTGGGAAGAAATCTGCCAGTCTCTAGTTATTAACTCCTCTGTGTAGTGAACTCCTGTCAATAACACTTGCCTGCAATGGCAGCCAGTTCTGGCTTTCTAACTCTTAATATCAGGCCTATCTTCCTTCTAGTTCAAACCTTATCTCCAAGACTTCCCTGAGAGGAGAGGCACAAGCATTGGTAGATGAGATGGTGTGGGGAAGAGTGTACCCTGCCACACAGCTGTACTCAGCCCAGACCTACACTGGCCTTCACTAAAACAGGTATTAGAGCTTCGTATAGACAGATTTAGGAAGGAGTTTCATATGCCTACAGACTATGAGGAGCGGTCAGATCAAGCAGACTCTTACACATCAGCTAGTATTCAGAACTTCTCAGAAAAATGTAGTGTGAAGCTTACGTCCAGGAGCCCTGAAGAAATTAACGAGAAAGCTATTTAAGTCATTTAATTATAAATCCTGTAGAATGTAACTTTTCGTTTAGTATATAAAGTTTTAAAACTATCTTTAGTGGGATAACATCTAAATCCGAAGGGATGCTGCTGGTATAATGATTTGATAAAATGAAAAATCTGAAGTGTTTTACTTTCTTCTTTTCAAAAAGACTTTTTTTTATAAATTAATGTAGATAAGCCTTGTGCCACTTCAAGGATTTTCTTTACCGAAAAGGCTGGTTTATAACTCTCCATATAGAGGAATCAAGCAAAGGTTTAAGGCACCTGGCTGCGTTATGTTACGCTACATACAAGCACACAACAGGAGTGTGACAAAGCATTAACTACTGAAGGTTAACAGGGCTCAGGGGGACACCAGGCAAGTACTAGGAGAAAAAAACAAATATGCAAAGGCACGTCCAAGTTAGGATACCCCTTGAGCTGAAGTAGTCAAGGGTGGGAGACTGCCTGGGAGAATTATCTGCCAGTCCCCTATGGACACTGCTCCCATTGATCTTTGGCAGCTTAACCCTAGCAAAAAGTAGTTATTTCCTCCCCTCATTGCCCCCCTAAAAAAGATCAACAGCAGAGAGGATTAAGGGAAAGATTCTCAGGAAAAAAGCCAAGTGATGTCAGCACAGATTATATTTCTAGATAAAGATGCAATATGGAATACCTGGCTAAATATCCTTCCTGACTGCTGAGTAAAGAATTTGAACACTGAATTCACAACAGTCAAGAACAGGAGCCCCATCTTTGGACTACAGATTCCCTCTTCTACATGTGTGTTTTTATCCTGTAGTTTTCACAATATCCAACAAATGCCTTCAGTAAATTTTGCTGCCAAAGAAACAAGTTTTAGTAATCATGAAACATTCTGATGCACATGAAAAAACATTTCTAGCCCTCTTCCACTAGTGGTGATCTGATATAACTCACCTCCCAGACACAGGTAGCATGAATGAAGCTTTGCATAACCTGTATTTCCCCTGTGAGACCACACCATAAGATTGCAAGTCTGCCTCATCTTCCTTGTGTTGTCCAGGACAGTTCCTGTGATTATATTGCCCATTTTTCTGGCCCCTAAGAGTCTGAGCAGCAGTTTTTACTGGAAACACACTCAAGCATTGCAATGAAAATCTTCACCCCTGCAATACCACCAGATTAATTAGGAAAGTGGTTTATTTTAATTTTCACACATGTATCCGAAGTGACCACACTGTCTTATGGTCAACTGGCTACTGAATCTCTGCTTTGCCTGCTTTTACTCCAGATTGACTCAAACATCTCCTGAAGAAAACTTTTGCTTTTACATATGAAGTTGTCATGGTCCACTCATCTCATCTTACCAGTCTTCAAAAGCAGATTGTGCCTCACTCTGCTCACCCTGCCAAAAGAACAACTGGCATGAACACTTGCAATTTTTTGTTTTATGTAGCTTGTTCTCAGACTTTCTAACCTCTCTCTTGAAATTTACCTTGATAAATGTTTTCTGTGTCATCCATTTCCTTGTATTTCTTTCAAATAGATGATCTCATATTTCTGGGGAACTGCCATGCTTCAAGCTACAATGTCTCTTTCGAAAAGAAGCCAACTAGGTACATCTCAAGCCTCCAGATATGTATACTTCAATGCCAGTTCTGCAACAGCTTGTGATGAAATCTTTCAGAAACTGACAGTAACGACTTTTTGAAAAGCTATCTAGTATTTCATGGTCACCTTCTCTTTGAAGGTTTCCCATGCTTAGACGTGCTGGGTTTATTTCCCATGTACTTTTCACACGGTCCTGCAAACCCCTGTTTAAGTCTGGCCTTCAACACAGGAGCCACTTACTGACACTTTTGCAGCCTCTGTCACTTCTCTCTGTGTATATCCCAGTATTTCCGGATGGGTTGGCAGTGTCTGAGATCTGGAATAACTATACAACGTTGTGATAACCACATACCACGTTGAGTAGCAGAAATCATGAAAGTTTACTTATGCCAAGAGGCTCTGGGGGAAAAAAGGGTTTATACGTCTATAAGCTCATAAATGCTAATAGTCTGTAGATTGACCGAATTCTTTTAGTGTGGATACGTGTTTTATTACTTCTGCTTTCCCAAGGCCAGGTCACAGATCTTGTACAGTCAGTGGATTCCTGCACATGATCCCACTTCCAACTGAAGTCCTGCGTCCCTGGGTGGTACCAGAAGACAGTGAGGATTTCTGGCATGGTTTGCAGCATCTTCCCCTGAGCTATCATTGTATTTGTACTGCCAGAACACCATCCGTTATGATGCAAGTTCCTAAGAATCTTGTTTGTACAACTTTCTGGTAACACTGAAAGTCTTGGCCTTAGATTTTACCCCAAAATGTCATTCTTTGACATGTCTATCCATCCGATGACAATCCAAATATGGTGAAGTAGCTCAAATGACATTTATTAATATCCATTGTTGGCGCTGGTTGCCAACATATTTTGCAGATGTCAAGTCAGTTTGTATTTCTCCTTTTGCAGGCCTTTGATGTTGAGCTCTTTTTACCATGCTGCTCATCCAACTCTTGGCTTCTGTAATGATCTCCTTTTCCATTCTCTTTGCAGCTCCCATTGTTAGTTGTTATGCTCTTGTAATGGAACTGATTTTCTGTGAGTCAGCTCCGTAATTGCCAAACTATTTTATCTATTATCCCATGTAACAAGCCTAGAAGATATCCCGGTCGAGCAAAAAAATAACTTGATGGTAACTTATTAGCTTTCTCTCTACCTTAGCGGGATAGAAGATTTAGTTCCTCCTGCTACACCTTCACTTTGCTGTTTGTCTCTAAGAGGAACATTTCATTTGGCTTCTGGGTTGTAAGGGACTTCTATTTTTTTAAAAGGAGAGGCTTCTTTGTTCTCTTTTTTGTCTACCTGAAATGCAAGCCTTTCTCTTTCCCTGTACCCTGCTTTTAAGTTACACTCTGTTTCTAGACTTGTGAGCGTGCTATCATATGATTTTAATTTGCTTTGGTTTGCTGCAATTTCAATTTCTCTCCTTGCAAAATGCTCAGAGTGACTTTATGACATAAAACACCCAGTCGTGTCCCAGTGTCTGGCTTCTGGCTTTTAGGTTTTCAGGGCTGCAGTCCTTCTTTTGCATCTGATGCTCCACCACGGTCTAGAGACATTTTCTGTCCATCTGCATTTTTGTGGTTGGTGGTTTCCTTTGGTGTTTTGTGCTGTGCTAAGCTCATCTATGTGCAAACATTCACTCCTTGGATTCTTGCTTGTTTCTGTGATTTTGTTCCTTTGTTTCCATTGTTTCCACAGTTTTTTTCATCATGACATTCAAAGAGTTTTCTCTGTATTTTATCTTCTGTGTAATCAGGCACGTTTTCCCTATTTATGCCATCATGTTTTCTGGCAGCAGCCCCTTTGCCTATCCCATCTTTGCTCTGTGTTCGGGTGAAAAATTGCCCGTTAGCCTTGCCCAGAACTGTCAGTCTTGGTGGAGTTACAAGGCTGCTTGTGTCATTCCCTTTCGTCTTGATTATGAATTTAGTCCGAACTGCTTCACCTTTTATGAGGTGCTCCTTGTTCTATCCAGTTCTTTTGCATGCATTGTAAACTGACCGATCTCTAATTCTTTCTCTTTCTGAGGACTTTAGCTGAAAACAGAGATTATTTGTTTATGTATTTGAGGAACTGACTATGTTTTTTGAGTATTTGCAGGATTTTGGGTGGAGCCTCCTATTCTGCCTCTATTGGATGCAGCTGATGCAGCTGATGACCTTTCCCACCATGCTAATATTATACCCAGTTCTTAATTTTGCATTCTTTGTTAGCCAGCCTCTTGTAATCTTCTAGCTGTTCCAGCACAATCAAAAGAAAATAGTTTTGCCAAAAGAGTTCATAATTTCATCCCTTTTCAAGAGCATCTGCTTGGCAACAGGAAATTGGTCGCTACCACAGGAACCATATTCTTTGTTTGAAGAAGGTTGCCTGCACTGTTGGGAGCACTTTGGAGGGTCTTTTGTTTTTTTTTTTCTGTCCCTGATTTGTGTACTCTGTTGGGAAGTCTTCTGTCATTGTCAGCTGTATTTTCTTGAAAAATGGCTATGTCTGAATAAAGACCACAGTTCTCTTCTTCTCCCTCAACTGAGAGGATGAGTGCCAAATTGCTATAGCCTTATAGAGAGAATGAATAATGACCCCACCATCTTCTCTTAGGATGAAATCTATGGGGAAAATTGCAGGTGTTATTCCAAATAATGCTCCAGCCTGCTCATAACTGGGCTGTCCTATACTGTCAATAATTTTACAATGCCTCACAAGGAAATGGTTTTGCCTCTTTGCCTACAGTGTAATCCACGTACCAGCTGTCTGTACGGTCTGTATTACAAACGCGGGAGACAACATTACACAACAGGTTCATACATAGTGTTCAGCTAGAAGTGCTATGCATTGTACTTAAATATACGCTAAGCATAATAAAAAAAACAGTATAAAGTGCATCTGTCTGACCTGGGGGGATCAAAAGGCAGAAAGATAATTTTCCATTAGAACTTATTCCCATTTCTAATGTTCCATTTCCTGGGCAAAAATGTGTTTTACAGAAATTCTTTCAGTGATCTCTCTGATAAATCATATAGTGATGAGAGTGTTGTAGTCACATCCACGTAATGCAGGAAATCCCTCTTACCTTCCATCTAGATAGCAAAATGTTAAGGCTGCCATGCTGCCACGCTATGTGGTGCAATATTCATGAAGTGCAGGGTATGAACAGCTATTAACTGTTCATGTATAATTATGTATAATTCCTCATGCTTAGTCCCTTAACTGCTGTTGGGTGTTGCTGCCCCACTAAAGGCAGCAGGCTCACGGATCTGAAGAAATAAGACAAGTTCTATGGGATCAACAACTCAACAGAGCCTCTCAGAGAAACACCACAGTTCTTTTGCCTGTCCAAAACCCCAAGTACCAGTAATTTCCTGTGTGCTCTCCCCATAAATCTGTGATAGCAACCATTTTCTTATTGGGCTGGACTCCTCAGCTTCTGATAGCAGCCCTAGCCTTTCAGCTAAACTGTCTGTAATTCGTTGTAGTCTTGCTGGTTGCAAGTGAATCAGCCCATTGGGGAGGCTTCCTACTTGCCACCTAAGCCTGGCGAGCAGATAAGCACATTTGTGGGAGTCTGCAGAGCAGAGCTGCCTACTCCAAGAGAGGTTTTCCAAGTTGGTTAGTGTTTGGTTTAAGTTAATGTTATTTTGATAATTTATGTCATGGCACCGTTGTTAGCACAGGTGCTCAGGAAGGAGAAGATGGGATGACAGCTTCCCACCAACCTCCACTGTCCTTTTCAGAGCAAGAAGTACACAGTGGAACAAACCTTATTCAGCCTCCAGAAACTGTTCACCTCATCCTGAAGACCCTTGAGAGCCCTCCCCGCCCCGCCTAACAGCAGGAAAAAACATTGTGATATTCAGGGTATGCACTCCTATGCCTCTAAAATATTCTCTATAATCTATAGATTAGATTAGAAATACCAAATAATAATAATAATATCTCTGCTGCTTTTGGACATCGATCCTTCAATCTCCTCTGTAAAGAAAATAATAATTAAGAATAAATAAAGAATATTAAAAAAAGAATAAAAAAGAATATAAAAAACAACAATTAAGAATAAATATTGTAAAGAATATTGGAGATTAGAGCTAAGCTTCAGGAGCCCTCCAGCTACATTTGCAGACTAGGAGACTGACTTATCTTCTGATTCATAATCCAAACAAGCATCTGGTTTTGCATTGTACATGGGAATTGTTGAGAATGCTCTGGAGGAACAGAGCCAGGAAGAACAGTACTGAAGGTAGATAAGGTCAGACCAATTCTGGTAATAAAGGCTAATTAGTAAATCAGCGATGGAGTGTTTCAATAATGTAGACTGCATTGCATCAGAAAAAAAGAAAGACAGAGTGTACCACGTGTTTGAGGGGATGGAAAAACCCTGAAGTGATGAAGTCACCATGAGTGAAGAACTACTTTTACTTAACCATTGAAGGGCTGGGGATGAGACCTACCTAAGTCACTTACGATTTTATTTCCTCAGCATTTTTTCACAACCAGAGACCAAAAAAATTCTGGGTAGAATTTACCTGGAAAGAAAGGAGCTCTTCATGTCATTGCCACTGGTATGGTAGCTAAAGGTCCTGCTTCTCAATCAGCACCCAAATGACTGACTGGGACTCTGCCCTAGTGAATAGCAAAAGACGATCTCTTCCCCTAGGAATTTCTTTTTCATCAGACATGTAGTCTAGAAAACCCCGCAGATTGAGAAGACCTAAATCAGTTAAATGCTAATGAAATAGTGAGATTATGTAGGGCAAAATAACCTCAGCATTAACAGGTTGGAATGATAGGATTTAGAGATGGAATTTTCAAAGCTCTTCATATTTTGCTTGTTTTTATTGACACCTAGGTAGCATCAATTATTAATTAACATATGAAATAAGGAAGATTTTGTTCAAAAAATCCCATCTTCATTCCTTTTCACTCAAACCACTAAACACTCCTGAAACTTCCCCATCTACTCCAGAGAACCTAGAATATCAGCAAGCCACTTCCAGTATGTTTAGTATGGCAAACCTACAGACCCTTTTTTAGCCACCTCCTGCCTCACTTCCCCCTCTACCTGCCTGTAACAATACTACAAAACATAGTCTTTTCCCTGAAATTCATAAGGCATTTCAGACCAATATTAATCAAAAATATGTGCATTTTTGTTACAAAATGGGGAATGGTCAGAACCATATTTAATAGAAAAATATTAATTTGGAGGAGTTATTTTATGGTATTGATCTGATGATGATCTATAGTAGAGTTGGCACGGAGGGATTTTTTTATCAAAGCTTTTTAGTGAAAACTGATGATTTATTAACTCATGAACACTGTCCTGATTCTAACAACCTAAATTCTTCTTTCAAATAAGTAGTGTGGACAAAAAATATCATTCCTCTCTTGCAAGGGGCAAGCCAAGATGTTCATGGCAGAGCCATTCTTTCTGAGCAGCCGGGGATGAGGATATTTGTCTGTGCAGCAGTTGACCTAACCAGAAATGAGATCCTGACTGTGACGGAAGCTTCAGTCTGGACCACAGGGCAGTCCAGATGTGAGTACAACTTTTTAATGGGTCTTTCTGAGGAAGTTTCAGCAGCAGGTGAAAGCAGGTGATATGGTAACTAGGTTCTCTTCCTGCTTTCCACACATCCTTTGTGTTCAATCAGTTCAAGATATACACACGAGAATGAGCTGCAAAACAGAATATGCAGGAGGATATAAATTTTGTGAACTCCAGGAAGACTTAGTGATGAGTTTCTCCTTGGACAGCACTGTCATTTGGATGTCTACACACCAGCAAAAAAACCAAAAAAATGCACAGATTTAGAAGCTTTTATTAGAAAATCAGATTCCAAATAACTTAACTTGTCATATGACAAGTTGTGAGTAATAGTGGTGCCTGAGTTGAGTTCTGATGCTTACAGAGACATTCAGGCAACATCTATGCAGCCTTTATGATCCATGGAGCGAGGCTGGGGCCTCTGATCAGCTGGTGAGGGATGATTCATGTTCATGCTTTTCATCATCAGCCTCCCTGGAGCTGACTGACTGCAGCAAAAGTCAGAGCAAATCTTGTTGGGGTCCCAGTCCTGTAACCCTTCATATTCATTCATGGATATTCCCCTGTCTCATGTGTGTCGCACTCTGCAGAGGACCACAACAGAGCACACCAAAAGAAAAGGCAGCACATATTAATTGTTACTGCCTGGCAAAGTGACATTCAGCCTATTCCTCCCCAACTTGCACTCACAGATTCTTGGCACGTGATAGCAGAAGCCCTTCACTGGGATGGATGCTGCCTTGGGGAACCCACATAAGACGGGGCAGGCTAGAGTGAAGAGTACCACCAGATATGGTGCGACTCTGGCTCCTAGATCTCCAGACCACACTTGCTTTTAGCTGTTCTCAACACAGCCCCACATGCTAAAAAACTCCAGTTTTAATTGCAAACGGTTGCAATCCTTCCCTTGTATGGAGAACGTTTGGAGTTATGGGCGCCACTGTCTGTCTTTCACTGTTGGGACTAAACATGTGAAATTAACATCCCAGGCTACAAAATTTATAAAGATGGAAGGCCATCTCTAAGGTGCCTGGCTGGGAACTGGGAGGGCCCTTGGGGACACATCACCAGACCTCAAAGCCACTCCCTTAAAATACCAAACTTAACAGAGCCATTAAATTAAGGATTGAAAAAATCTGTTTTGATCATACAGGTGATAGATGTTCGCAATGCCACTCTACAAAGTATGTGCACCCACATAGTCCACATTGCACAGTCAAGGTTACCAGTTGTGGGGAAGAGCTACTCATAGGATCCATGTCTGTAGTCCAGCCAGTGGGCCAAAGCAGGAAGAGTGCTGACAGGTTTGTACAAGCTCAGTCACAAGAACCATCTGTGAAGCCGCTTCTTGTATGGGAGGCGAGTGCCTGTTGGCACCAGTGTGCTTGTAACCACCTTCGCCTGACCCTGACTAACTCAGCATCAGCTTTCACCTACTTCCAGAGGACTGGTCCTCCTCTGGACCACCATCTCCTCTTCATGAGGAATAAACATCAACTGTGTGAGGGGCTTTTCCTCTGGTTTTTCACCCTTAGTGCTGACAGTTCAGGACATGGAGATGGCAGCTGGGCTCCCTGGCCTAACTGACTTGATACAGAGTCCCAGACTCAGACCAGAGGGAGGCTGGTACAGTAGAGTTGGTGGTACAGTAGAGTTGGACCTCCTCACCCAAGACTCAGTGCTGCTTGCACATTTATGTGAGGTTGCAGCAGACCTTTTGATGGCATCTCTGGCCCTACACAAGGCTGGATTCTGAACTGCAAGTTGGCACAGCTCAGCACAGTGGTTGTATCTTAATGTGCCAAGATGCCATGCCACCTGGTAAGAGTTGCCTGGCTGATGGAGTCTAGAGAGCACCTGTGAAGCCTTTGAACACTTCAGCCTCATCTTGCCCTTCTGTGACCCTGCAACGTGCTACCTCTTCTTAGGGTACCAATTCAATATAAGACAGATATACTTAGAGAAATAGCCTTGGTATTTCACAAGTATTGTGTGTTCATCTCAGGAAAGCAGGAGTGTTTCATGCACGCATGGCATGTGGGAGACCCCAAGACTTCTATAGATAATGCTGAAAGACTGGTGGGCTCAACAGTGATCCCTTGCACAGCCCACAATCTTGTTGGCTGTGTGAAGCAGATCCTCGAGCAAAGTGTTCATTCACTAGTTCTGGGTTTCCTCTTGGTAGCCATTAGTTGGTCCATGACACAAAGAAGCTCAGGAACAAACTAGCATATATACTGACTGGGCAATCATCACAGCAGGGCTGAAGGGACAAAAGTCCAGAGGAAATGACGGAGAAGTGCCTTCTTTAGTACACTCAATCCTCTTTGAAATCCTAGAGTCTCCAGTCCCTCACAAGCCAGCAATGCCTTAATTGGAAAAAAGTTTATTCCTGCTTCCAACATGCTTGTGTGAAGAGTAGGGTGGAAATATTCCTTTTAACAATGACCCCAAGTAGATGTACATATATAGTCTCTTTGTCCTGCAGAGTTAGCAGAAGTGCTGCCCCCCTCCCTGCACCACATTCATCTGGGGATTTCCAGGAGGAAAGAGAGCTTTCCTTTTAGTCTCTTTGGTGAGTCCATCCAGTGAGTTCATGGTTTCCCCCTTGACTCAGCTGCATTCCTGGCACTGGCTGGCTGGGGCCAGGGGAACTCATTAACTCCCTCCATGCCTCCAGGTGCAGCTGGAGTGGCTTGATAGAGGTAATCCTTAACTAACTATCTGTCCAAGCTTTCTGGCACTTGATTAAATTCCCAGAAATCCAGGTGGCCAGCAAAGCCTAACTGAACATGCCACTAATCACAGACCTACCCATTCCCTGCTCCTTACTTTCCTGTAATTAAATCCTCTATCTAATTTCTTCTCATTGTTCCACTCACAGCATTGAGAGAGACTATAGAGTCAAGTAGCTGTACCTGAAGACTATCCAATGCTGCACAATAAGGTGCCTTTCTTCCATGTTAACTAGGCTCCTGCTCTCAACAATCCACTTTTTGACACCATATATTTGCAGTATTTGTTATACTGGAGGATAATATTCAGTATCACAAAATGTATGTGCCAAGCAGTACATTTTAAAACAAAGCAGATACAGGGTGTTCATAATGAAGAACAGTAATTTTTTTTTTTTAAAGAAAGCCTAACTGGAAAATTGTATTTCTGATTCAAGGAGTTTTAGTTAAACTCAGCTGCTGGGTGGCAAGTGGAGGTGACATTTTCTGAGTCATTATAGAGCCAATTTGCCAGCATGATGTGAAGGGGTCATAACACTTTATCATACAGAAGAGAGATAAAACTGAGATCTTGATCACACAGTACTCATTAATTTTGATGTATAAATGATAGTTATATTTCTTACGTGAAGTCAGTAGGTTTTTTTTAAATGGCATTTCCTTTGTTTCTGGGACAAAACACATCTTAATCCAGGTTGTAATTTTGATTCTGAATGTACTAAGGTGAGATAGTGCAAGCAACATTGTTGTTACCTGCAGAAGGTACTGCTTGATGCATGACTTTCACCATGGGAAGGACAGTAAAGGAGAAATGTCGTTCTCTTATGCACCAGAGGAGGCACGGCATTGCTGCAATGACTGGCAAATGTTATTTTAATGACTCTCAGCTTGGTAGTTTCCCAAGGGTGAAATCAATATCTTGATGGCTAAACGGAAGCTACTGTTATATTACTGAGAACATATGTATGACTTCATTGACAAGACTCAGAACATTGAGCTGAGAAAGGGAAATCTCCCTGTTGAAAGGCTGCAGACAGTCAAATTCACCTACAGTATAGAAAAGACATGTTCACTTACATAATGCTAGAAAACAGCAACGAGGTAGAGACAGCAAAATGTTCGTTATAGGCGAGGTCTCTTCTGCTGCTTTTGAGCATAAGCAATAAAAGGTCACGCTGTCTGTAATTGAATTGCTTTTTATTGTGCTAATCTACCTAATGTCCTGTTTACAAATATAGCATCGTCTTAAACACTTTGTGCCACGTGAGCTAACATTCAGATTGTGCTCTTTATTGCACTTGTGCATTTTGTAATTAAGTAACTGTGGTATTGCAAAACTGTTGATCCATTTATAGCTTTATGTTCTTGCGAACGGACAGTTTGTTACTGAGTTCTTTCCTGAATTTTTATATTTATCTCATGCCTTCAGATTTTTTACTTGCAAAAACCCTACTTCATTTGAATTTGAAGGTGACATATTGCAGCCTGTGCCAGTGACTTTACTTCTGGGAATAGGAATGCAGTTGTGTTTCTTCAGCTTAAAACAGGGATTGTATCTACTCAGTGCTTTCAGAAAAGTGCGCAAGTTGTCCTTTGTCTATCCGTGTTCTGCTTGCCTAGAGAAGTGACTGTCGAGTTGTGTGTTGGGAGGAGATTGTTTCTAATTTATGTATTAGTTTTTGCAAAAAATAACTTTAGAAACAGTGTTGGCTTTGCAGATTTCTATCTGGGTTTCTCCTTCTTACTCTTTATAAACTTTACACTTCATTATTATGGTACTACTTGGCACTAAAGATGCGAAGGTAGCCAGGATTTCTGTAGTGAGAAAAACACTAGTTAACAGCCATATGAAGGTCAGGATCCCACAGAAGTTCTGTCAGGGTAGATTGACATGATAGGGCAGGAATGTGTTGCTAACCTTGGTATACGATCATCTCTGAAGAATGAGGACTCATGGAAAGATGCTATGGTGCTCCCCCCTTCTGTGACATGCATTCAACTTTGTTCCTAAGTTACTGCTGTCACTTCATCACTTTTTGCCTGAGCTTCTACCCCAGGACTCATTAGATTTTCCACCTTACAAGGAAAAAGATATCTCTAGCCACCACTAGTCTAACATAGCATTTTGTTCCAAGTCCATGTAAGTGGAATGGCAATGCTTCGAGAGGTTGTCACCTTACAGGAAATTAGTTGGGTCAAATATGTTGTCAGATTTCAACAAAGGTATCTTATTTGTAGGCATCCTTCATTTTCCACTTAGATATCCTGCCATAGACAGGGAGATACTTGATTCAGAGAGAAGAAGGTAAATTTGAGTTGAATATGGACAGTATTTTGTTCAAAGGAAGGTAAGAATATGGTACAGATAACTGCCAACTCACTGTTCAGATAGACAAGTTGCTATCATCATTTTAGAAACTTTGATTTTTAAAACATGCAACCCGGATTAAAAAAAAAAAAACACAGTGAAACAACCAACCAAAGCAAAACCCCCAAACCAACACAAAAAAAAAACCAAAACCACACCACACCAAACAGAAATAAAACCAAGAAATGAGCCCGAAACACTCAGCTATGAAAGCTGCAGTACACAAATCCTGTAGATTTTTAATAATACACAGTTTCCTTAGGAAACAAGAGAAGGGATAAATGACTCTATAGAGAGCTGTTTTGCAACCGCATTACCGTACTTTTGTTGGCTGAATGGTCACTGGTATGAAATTCCACCAATGCCACTACAGCTGTAATGTAGAAGACTCAGTATGTATTGTCCTTGGCTCACTGAAGTTGGTAGCATTTTTCTGCAATTCTCTTTGCAACCAAAATCATGCTCTGCAGTGTTAAATTACAAATAACTGATAACAAAACCCAGGTAAGCATTCAGATGAACTTCTCCAACATTTTTTTAATATGAAAACTTTTAAAACGAACATCAATAGTCATAGGTAGTATTTAAAGTCACAATGCTGAATTTGAAAATGGAGCTAATACGTGAAAATTACTTGTAACTTTTGAGATGCAAAACCTTTTCAGCCATTCATAACAGACAGAAAGCATCATCAAAAAAATAATTTTAAGAAATTAAGTTTTCTTTCATTGCAAGTCACTGCTGCCCCATGCTTAAAATGCATATTTTGTCAACAATTTGCAGTGCCATTTAAAAATCACTGCCTCTTTCACAGAATCAGGAGTTTTACATGTGGAAGACAGTCCAGCCTAATTCAGTGAGGACCCCAAACGCAAGTCGCTCCAGCTCAAAGTCAAAAATATTCCATGTCCAAGTGTGTACTTTATTAACTGCTCATAAAATGTTTTAATAAAAATAATAATTATAATACGGAGTCCCCATACCAAATGCCAATAGTGGCCTAAGTGACAAGGAAAAGAAATATTTCATTAAATTTTATGTGAGCAGAAACAGCTGAACTATCCTTTTATCATGGGATAAACCCAAAGATTGGGAATGACCATTAACTTATCAGGTTACAACTGATCAGAGGCTTTTGGTCTAAAAGATTTTTCCCTTTGAACAAGTCTTTTTTTCCATAAAATTCTTAAAGTATAGCAAAATTCAGCAGAGGGAAAAAACCTTGAAATAAAATTTTATAAACTTCCAAGCAACATTTTCAAGATAGAATTTGTTTAGAATGCAGTTATCATGTTAACTGAACATTTTAAAACCTTTTTTATTGCTTTGCTTCTATATTTCTTCACAAGTCAGTAGTTGTACATAACATTATGCAACAAAGCACACATACAAATAAAACAAAGATACACAATTTAGAAAAAATAAACATTGTAAAAAAATGTTTTATTTAGGATACATACTGGAGGAGAAATTTGAATATATTGGTATTTCTGAACAGAAATAAAAGCAAATTTTGGATGCAGAAGTTTCTTAGAAGAAGCTGAATTTCCGTCCCTCTTAAGCTGCTCCCGCATTTCCAGAGGTCAGCTTTTTCACTGCACTCACTCTTTCTCAGCACTACAAACCCACACAAAGGAAAAGAGCAATGTCTGAAAACATTTTCATGTTTGAAAACACATGGATATTCAGTCACATTTGACTTTCTTAACTCACTTTCCGCAGGCACTTGTGCATTTTGAGTGCTACTGTCATGAATAGCCAGGAAACCAGGGGGCCACACCAACCGTCACTCACCTCTGTAAATGTTAGAAATGTCACAACTGAAGTACTTCAGTAAACAGGGAAATCATGTGAAAAACTGTTTTTATTAGGACTCAGAAGTATTTTCTGTGGATCTGATGGCTTTATGCATATGGCAGCGTTTTGTGAGCCGTCAGGTCCTTGCATGGGACCAGTGGGTTTATAGCATGTGTAGCCAAAAGATGGCTAACGTGAGCTGAGTGGATGTGGCAGTAAATCTCTGTAGGGAAGTCTGGTATATTTCTGTGTTGCAGGTCTACTGGAATTAATGTTAAAATATATAAAAATCCCCAAACTATTCAGTCTGTGAGGTACGTGTGGGCAGAAAAAATCTGAGAAGTCTTTTTCTCTCTCGTACTCAGCTGAAGCTCCAATACATTACAGGGAGAAGAAATATTTTAATTGAAATACAATATTAACAACTTGAACAATCTGTTCTTGCTGTATATTTGAGGTGTAGATTCTCTTCTCTGAAATAACTGGATTAAAAAATGAATCATCAAGTATAAACTATTTTTGAAGTGCAAGTGTGAACAGTTTTGCAATGTTAACTAAGCCTACCTATTACTCCCTGGACAAAACAGCTGAAAGTGATTTTCTATGTATTTCAGTACTTGCTGTCTGCTCCGTTATACATCATTGCATTAAGCAATGTGACTTCTGTGATCTTGATGTGTTAATAACTACATGCAGGGAAAAAAATCTACTACCACTGCAGTGGGTTAACCCTGGCCAACTGCCAGTCCCCCACCCACACTCTCTCTAACTCCACTCTCTCATGAATCGGGAGAAAGCAGAAGGTGAGGAGACTCATGGATCAAGATAATTACTTTCTGTTATGAAAAGCAAAAGCTACATGCAGAAGCAAAGCAAAAAGAGGAAATCTTTCACTATTTCCCACTGGCAGATGGATGTTTTGCCACTTCCTGGAAAGCAGAGCCTCAGGAGATGCAAGGGTTGTTGAGACAGACAAACGCTATAACCACTAACATCCCCCTTTCCTCCTCTTCCTGAGTATTTATTGCTCAATACGATGTCGTACTGCAGGGAATATCTCTTCCTTCAGGTATCCTGGCTGTGTCGCCTCCCAAACTCTAGCTCACCGCAAGTTTACTCTAGTGGGGAGAGGGGAAAGAGAGAAAGATTTGGTGCTGTGCAGGCACTGTTCAGGAATAGTCAACACATTGGTGTGTTATCAACAGATTTTTAGCTACAAAAGTGGGGTGTTCCATTCCCACCAGACTCAGTACAACCACAGCCAAGTTACCTTGCCTGCCTGAAGTATGCAAACCACTGATTGTAATAGGGCAACCTACATGGAAGAGACCAGGAGCCTGCCACAAAAGCTGTAGCAGGCTTATATAGCTGCTTTGTCCCAACCACTTATTTTGCACCGGTAATATCACGTAGTAGTGCCGTAACTTGCTTCATGTAAGAATTCTGGCTTGAAAATAGCATCCTTTATATTACTTTCTGTCTCCTAAAACGCAGTCGCTCTTTTTGCATACCAGAAACTCATTCTTTATCTTAATATCAGTCAGCACTCTTGGGATTTCATGAACCATTGTCAGCAGCACATGACTAAGAAAAAAAATTTATCTGGCATTCCAGAGAGATGGACTATGTCTTGCAACAGACCAGGGCCTCCAGCAGCTACAGTGGTTCTGCAGGGAGAATATTAAAATTTCACCCTAATAAAATCTAGGGTGAAACAGTCAGCTGCCTTGACGTATTAGACTAGTAAAGCTTATCCAAACTGATGTGAAAATCAACGTAACACTAAATCATGTTATGGAAAATGCTCCTGTGAGAGTTACGAATGGTCACACAAGTACCTGTTTCAATGGGTTTACACCTTGTAGCAGTTTTGAACAGTATAAATACGTGCTACCTGCTCTACTTTGCACATGTTCTCATGTCCAAAAGTAGAAACTACCAGAGAGTAGCAAGACAACACACTGAAATCCCATGAGAGATCTTGTTCATCTTTTTGCTTCCCACCTGAGAAAAAGTATTTGAAATATTCAGGAAGGCCCTATATTGCATAATAGGAAGAAGCTAAATGCAATCTACACCTTGGTCAATATGTTCTCTCAGGTTAGAGAACTGTACCGTAAAGCTGAAATTTCAGTGCTTTCTGTTTCTTGATGCTGGCTGGTAGTCAGAGATTGACTCATGGTTGAAAGCCTCATTATTCTAGAAGGTATCTTAAATATACTTTCTCTCTGATCCAGTGTACTCTGTGGTCCATACCTATACTTTGTTCCTTTCTGCACTTGATACATGCAAAGTAATGTATTGACTCTAGGGAAGGAAAAAGTGAAACTTTTACCTCCAAAATAAGATATATGAAAATTATGAAGTTTAAAGTGTTACCAGAAATAAGTAAAAAATAAATGTGGAATTTTATTCACCCTTCTCACAACACTGAAACTACAGGACTTGAGAGCATCACAAGGTAATGAGCCACTGATCAGCCTGTCCACGTGCACCCAGTTAGCACAACAGTTCACAAGAAGTCTTCAAACCACAAAACCCATATGTAACTATGTTTAGGTGTCAACTTGACCCATTCTTGGTGTTTTAGTGCCACATTTGTACCTTCTCATCTAAAAAAAAGTCAAGTTTTACCAGATATTGGCAACAGTATAGATTATGGACAGAAAAAGGTTATAGAAATGTTCACAATTTATTTGGCCCAAGTAAAATTCAAGGGTAGGGGTAGAACTGAACTCAGAAGAAAAGCAAGGAAGATCAGGTGTAGTTTGCATGTCCATACAGACTAAATGCGTTTCATAGCAACTCAATGAGGAAAGAAGACACTGAAAAAAAAAAATCTATTGTTAGAAACTGCCTATTGTTTCATCTGCCACTGCGTAATTTAAGCTTTCATCTTCATAACAACTTACATGAAGTCTTAATAGCTGTAAAATCTCTTCATAAATGCCCTTTGCTACAACTGGACTTTATACTATATGTAGAATTGGAGATTAAAACCTGTTAAGGGTTTTTCTTGCTCTTCGGTGTATCATGTGGGGAGAAATTACAGTGAAAATGTGTTCAGGAAGATCATTTGTTTGAAGGACAAGTACCATGTTTATTGAAGAACTGAACACAATTTACTAAAGGAATTTCAGTTCCTGGGTGAGAATAGAAACTAGGTAGGATAAGATTTAGCAGGAACTGGGTAGTATGGTGAATTAAAAGATCTTGATGAAAAATGGTTACCAAATCACTGCTAAGCTGGCAAAAAAAAAAGTATAACAAACAAAAAAAAGAGGTGCACGGCATAAACCTCAATCCAAAGAATTAATGAAACAAGAAATTAACAAAACCACGAAGAGTCAAGTAAATGCCCCAATGACGAAAGTTATAGTAGCCATTATTCATTAACTCTCTCTTAATAAAAGAAACAATAAACTGCTAATAATCTCTACAAGGTACAGTGATTTTGCAGTTAAGAGACCTCTGCATATCTGAACGTATCTTGCTTGTGCAACTTCACACACAGAGAAAATCACATTTGCTGGAAAATTTCTTTTTATTCTCTAACCATTTTACACTCCAGTAGACTTTGACATATTTGAGTGAGGTACCACCCTTCACAGCGCTTGACACCTCCAATGCGGCTGAGGTACCTCTACAATGTTAGAGGACAGACCATGCAGCCCATACAGGAGGAGACAAACAACACCACCATTACAATGACAATGGTCCTCTCTAAATATCATGACCCTCCTAACAGTTCTGTTCTTAAGGCAACACCATTCTCTAATGAAAACAGAGAGAGGAGTGTAATATTAGGACAGAACATGTATAAGACAATGCCCTTCAGAAGGTGAATGGATCCGCCTAAATCATCCCTGGACAACTTTTGAGGCATTTATTTCAATTTCTAGATGAGCAGCACAGTGTGGTTACTTTGAGCAGGCTGCTCTGTTTTCATGTACAAACCTAGACAATCTAAGCAACATTGCATTGGGTAGACTGGACACCCAGTCCAAATGTGAGTATGTGGGTTTATTTTCTGTGAGTTCTGAAGGTCATGTACAGGCATCGCAGATACCTCCTTTCGATATTGAGTGGAATAGTTAAATTTCCCAATAATATACAGGGACTGATGCTCTAGCAAGAACAATGTTTTAAAAAGAACAATGTTTTAAAAAGAACATAACTATCTAAGACTCAGAGAACAGGATGTGGTCATTGCGGTTCACAGTTTTTGACTGTTCTCTGGAATAGTCACCAGTTACAAATATTTTTATCAAATGAAGAAATAATTATGACCAGTTAGAAGCTCTTAAACACAAAACCACCTATGTGAATGGACAAAAAAGCTATTGCTCCAATGTATTCAAACTGCCTGGGGTAAGTGTTCAGCATGCAACAGGCAAAAGGAGTTTCAAAAAGCCAGGATCATCAAGTCCTTCTGGCTTTCCCTTTAGCTGCAAAGGAGAGAGGCCCCAGAGGAGGAGGCAGGGGAGGCCCGCATTTCAGATCTCAGCCGCCTTCTAGTAGGTGTCCGGGGCTGGGGATTGTCCACTCTGCAGAGAAGGGAGATAAGGAAAGGACTTGCCTGTGTTAAATGTGCATTGCTACAGAGCTGTGCTGAGGTCCTTGCTGCACCAGAGGACAAATGTCCCCCACTGCTGTCTCCTTCCAAGCTGCAGCTGAGTACCACATTTCTGTGGCATCCTTCACATAAGAAGCCCTTCAGTACCCTCATAAAACAACTTCTCTGCTTTCCTTGATACACAATGTGGCTTTGTTCATGGAGATTCAGCAGCGAAAAAAATGTCAATTTTATAACTTAGTCTTTCATTTATGATCTTTTGGACGGCTGCTGCTGTCATGAGGTTACCCACAAGGTTAGAGAGATCTCGGGTGTGGCTGATTTCCTGTGCTGTAGTTCTTCTGCATCAGCTGATGTTCTGTGTGATCGTGCATACTGCTAGCCTCAAATGCATGGGGTCAGACGCTTCTCACTGATGCTCAATCTGCTGTCTTTTACATTGAAAGAAAATATAGTTCATTACTACAGCCCAGCTGACGCACATGAACTTATTCCTCCCAAGGTCTGAGATCTATGCCTGAATCCTGAGTGGGCAGACCACAACCTCAAAGTTTCTAAATGGTTGAGATCATGCTTTATCAGTTTTCTCTCATGCAGCAGCTGTACAACTGGAGGGAAGTGACAACACTAGTGCAATGGGCTGCATGACAGCAGCAGTACCTCTGAGTGAAGGTACTGTTGTCTTCTTCTCACATCTAACTGTTGTTCTTGTGTTTGCCCTGGACATGTAATGCACTCTAACTCTGTGGGCCAGCAGCAAAATTGTCTTTAAAACATCTTACAGGACAAAGATCTACATTCACCCACTGATGCTGCTTTTGCAAATTCCTCAGCCTTTCTCGTTCTAAACTCAAACTGCCGGATACCCAACAACCTCTCACATCCAGAATGCTTAACAGACAGAGGCTGATCATCCAGGATTTTCTCTATGAACCGTTCAGATGCAGCACATGCATTGTCCCACAAAGAAGACTTCCTCAGGAACATTTTCTGTATCTGTGCTTACTCCTTCTGAAGATCTGGTCAAGAGCATCACAGGAAATTTCCCAGACATTCGGAAGCAGCCAAACCTCAGCTCTTGAGGTTTCCAGCAAGCCAGGGACCACAAGCACAGGACAGAGACATCACTTATTAGGATAAACGTTGCCTGTGAAAAGTCTCACTTTCACCTACCCTAGTTCAGCCCAAACCATCAGGCTGTAGGATATAACTTCTAGATGGCACTTTTTGATCTAGTGCCAATTACCTGTTTGCGAGATGTAACATCCTTCTAGTATAATGGTGAATTATATTGAATGGTGATTCCTGCCTTTCTTCATAGATATTCTACACAGACTAGACCCTGCAAGTGTGCTTTGTTGCTGTACTGGAGAAAGTTCAATGTGCCAGAATCAGTAGTATTTCTGGTCTTTCATTATTCATGTGTATTCTGTGGTACTTCCATCTCCCCAGTTACAAAATTTCAGTGAAGCCCAACCAACTAGACACGTGATTATCACAATCATAGTTTTCAAATATCCGGTGGCTGTAACGTGTCTCCTTTGTGGGACATAAAACACCAGATCATGGAGCAGTGAGAGCTGATCCTGTATTAACTAGTAACTCATAGGAAACAGACTCAGTGCAGGTGCTTCTTTACAGGTAGGCATTAGTAGGACCTCTATGGCTTTAATTCCTAACTACGCAAGAGATAATTAGATGCAACACCTGTGTGTTGTACAGGTTGTTGTGTCAGCCTTGGACATCAGGAAGGTCTCAGCTCAACAGTACCTGAGCTACAGAGTGTAACGCTTCTACTATGTGGCTGGTACATCCATGGGAACGCTGTCCTGGGGAAGCAGGACCAGTCTTTTGTGTCCCCTGCCTCGGCAGTAGAAAGTGGACCTCCTGTAATGCTTTTGCATCACTTCTTGCCACTGGTTACAGCACAGTTCTCCAGCAAGACAGCAAAGAGATAAACATCAAGGAGGACTCTAGCAGCAGCAGGACCTATTTTGTGATGCTGTGGGCAGGACACCAATGAGTTATTTCAGGAAACAGCATTTGCTCAGTAGCATGCATTGAGTCTCTTTTGTCATTCAGTATGAGATCTCAGTCCCTTAAGCTGGACTCAAAAAGTTTTGCTATGCTGTGAAGGAAAACCACAATGGGAAAGTAATAAGGAACAGGGTACAGAGAGTTGTAGGGTTTTCTAAGTTCCTTGCATAAATAAGTGCATGGCTTCCTCTGCATTTTGTTAGAGAGGAGCATTTCATAACATGTGAGTTCGGTCCACAGTTTTGGATGCAAGAATATGCATAGTAGACAGAAATTAAATGCAATAAATTTAGTTAAGAAAATAAGAATCAGAGTTGCCTACCTTACATCCATCTGTTTTAATGTACCTTTGATGCAAAACCAAACTCTTAAAGGTACTTTCTTACTTCAATATGCTGTTGGATTCAGCTTTTTTACTTCAAATATGAGAGGTACTCATGAAAAGATAACAAAGTCCTATAAAATTAAAAAATAACTTCCCAGTAATTCTGACATTGATAAGACATGTTCTTAATGAAGAGGAACCCAAGTGATAAGACTGGCTAAAATAGAAAAGGATCTACACTGGTGAACTGAAATATTTCTGTCTTAAGGGGAAGGCTTGTTTTGTGTTTGTCAACGTATGTTTACATTTCTAATGTCTTTTGTAGCAAGTTCTATATGGGAGTTGTTTTGTTACTTACTGTGAGAAAACCTCAGAGAAAGACTTGAAGGGTGAGCCACAGACTGTGCTATTTTTGAAATTCATGTACTGCATTTTTTCCTACTTGACTTTTTCTTGAGGAACCCTTAATCTTAGGTCTATGCACTAGCCCTAGTCCTGTCTAATTTCTCCTCCCTTCTCTATTCTTCTGAAAGTCCTCTGGGATTCTTGAAGATGTTTCAAGACCACCCATAACTATGGTCTTCTGGCTATACTGGTTTTGTTTTGCAGAAATGTGCATAACTTCTGCTTTGATTTTCAACTGGGAGTGGAGTTCAAAATAATATGTGGCTTCATGATACCTCTATAAATACACATATGATATACATGAATGTGTGATATGTATGACTGTATTGACTATAAAACTTTCTTCTGCCAGTTAACACCTTGTGCTGAAAGAAAAAGCAATTAGGAAGATCTGCCATTTTACTACGTGAGTAGCCAGGTTTTGATAATCCAGGCAAAAGCTGTGGTGTCCAAGATAAGGATTTCACACCTATGGGGTGAAAGTTTCAAGTTCTGCCAGTGTAAATCTCATTAAATCTTTTTGACTGCCTCTTGTTGATCCTTGGGTAGTAGGTTTTCATAGAAAAGCCACAAGGCAATGTTATTTCTGTAGACAGTACTTTGTTGGCTCCAAACATATGAATAAAAGCGTTCATTAAAAAGAAAGAATAGCTTGAGACCTGTCTTGTTCTCCATCATTGTCAATGGCATGCACGCACCAGAGATTACTCTGGTCATATCCTAACTTCATCAATCATACCCAGATCTGGAATGGAAACAAAGCACCTTTGCTCTTTGGAAAGTAAGGAGTACCTCTTTTGGATGACATATTTTCCATGCATAAATATCCAGTGCAGCAATTTGAGATGAAGAAGCAACAAGTGTGAATGAGTTCATTACAATGAAATGTCACTGATAATCACGGTGATGACTCTCTCTCAGGTAGAAGTAGGTCATTGCAATTACTCTTATTACAGGACTGAACCTGATGGGGGACTTCAATTAATGCCTTCACAGAGCCAAGGAATGGAACACCATTCCATGACCCTCAACAATGTGCAGATGTAACTGATGCTATGTTTAGAAAACAATAGATAGTGAAAAGTAAGATAACTTCTGCTCATTTTCTTTCTTTTTTTGCTAAAAGAAAAAAGGTTTGCAAAATGAAACTAGATTTGTAGAACATAGTGTGATTGATACTATCTAAAGGTAAGACTTCATCTGTACCAGTTCAAGGGGCAGAAAACTGTTCTTTCAGGAAGTGGTTTGATCACACTGAAGGCAAAACTCATGTGGCATGCCTCTTGCCTCCTCACATGACTAAGATGTGTCCACAGTCACGCTGTTGTTTTAAATGCAGACTCACATAAAAACTCCTGCAAACGTGAAATTATACCAGCCTCAATCCAGAAGATTAATTCTTCCTTCAAGAATAACCTTCTAAATGTGCAGTTAAATGTCCCCAATGTGTTCCTCTTAATGCCAATACATGGACCATTTATTGATTTTCATATTTTGATGATGACTCCATGATAAGATTATGTCTGTATATGGATTATAAACCAGCTTATGATGGTGAGCAGATATATGAGCAATCTCACCCGAATCAACTGTATGCCTGCTCTTTGATACTTCCTCAGTGACAATTGCATTTTGAGGAACATCAGCAAGTTGATTTTTAAACCATCTGGCACAATCACCATAAATTACATAATTCAAGTATTCTAATCAAATTCTTATGCAGGATGCCTTCAAGCTGTCACCTATTGTATCAATATGGTTACCTACGTCAACCAGACCCATAATAATGTTAAACAAAATTGTTGCCTTTCTTTGACAAGACCTGAATTCAGTGAAAATATAAATAACATAAACTTTTATAATTTGTAACATGTTAATTCAAAGCCAAGTAATATAAACTTGAACTATGAAAATATTCTGTTCTGATAAGGTCAAAAATTAATCCAAGCAATTAATTTTCTTTTTTCTAGTTACAAGCTTACTGAAAGAGACATATTTTTCCTAATTGCATGTAATATTTCTTCTACATATATTAGATTGTAATTTTTAACAGAAGAATGCTTAGTCTGTACTTTTTTGACCAGCTGTGAAATCAAATCTCTTAAAGCAAAGAATTTCTGGCAGGTAAAAAGTGGACTAAACAAACCATTTTCTCACAAGTCTGTCATTAGTATTGTCCATGCACCTTGCATGGTGTCGCTAGGAGGCTAGTAACACAACACAGACCACCATCTTCACAGGACACATATGTAGTTAAGTCTTTTTATACTATTCATATTATTTAGCACGCAGTCTGTGTAGATCCAACAAGCATAAGCATTAAATGGTCCATATTGGTCAGCAGTAAATAAACAGCAAACTGATAGAAATAAGCCAGTGAGAGGAAGCCTTAATAACTTAACCAGCCTCCCTATTAATGGAGCCATGGATGATTTTTACATTTTTATCCAAAACCCCTACTACCAGTGACCGCAGGGGAGAAAGAAATGAAATTCTGTATTGAAGCAGTATGTCAGGAGAAGAAGGGCAAGTTCTTATTCAAAAATAAGCAGATGCATATGGAAACCTGTGACATCAAAACATGTTCCACAGCCCTTTAAGTTGATATATGCCATAGTGAGGCAGGACATGGCACAGAGAACTCATCAAGATTTACCTGCAGAAAGTGAAGTAAACACGCAGCTGCTGCTTTATCCCTGTCCATGGGCTTCGTGTTCGGGTGCTCTTGCATAGCAGTGCTTGGACACTTGAAAGCTACCTAGTTTCACCTGGAGTGCTGTTATTTACATTGTCTTTTCTTGTAATTTATTTCTATTCTTACAATGAAAAGCCTGACATTCAGCCTTGATTAATAAGAATCTTGTTTATTTTGCTCCTGAAGTCTGTTCCAGGATATGGGAGCAAGGTAGAAGGAGGACGAATTGGAAAACTTATTAAAGCAGGTTAGGAGTCCAAATAAAGCAGCGTGAGTGTGCACTCATCAGCACACTAATCCAAATACATTTTAGGGACTGATGTGATGGGATCACTTGCTGCCACATCACAACAATCTGGTTTAGAGGGAGAGTTTCCATCCTACAAACGTGAAGCAACAATGCTAAGAGCAAGGGAAAAAACCAAATAATCCTGGGCAAACAAGTAGGATGTCAGACCTCAGCATAACGCTGAGGCATTAGCATGCAAAAGAATTCCTAGTCTTTCAGTCAAAGCTCTCAGTACACAGCGTGGTTCAGATTTCCTTAGCATTCAAAAAAAAAAACAAACCCTCAGCCAGGGAAACTAATACACTGGTGTATCAGCAAGCAAAAAGTTACTTCTTCCTAGATAAAGGGATTTCGTGTGTGTGTGTGTGTGTGTGTGTGTAAACTGATAACTCATCTTCATGCCTTGTGGCCAGATGGAAAATATACAAATGCATAATTATAAATGCTGAGATCTGTAAAGGCATTTGCAGTTGTGTCTGTCTAGGAATAACCAGCAGTCACCGGCCACAGAGTTTGAGGTGCTAAACCTGTTTTGCTGGCCCCTTACTTCAGCCCAATCACCTTTGCAGGGCTGTGGAGCTCTGAGCTGGTACAAACTTGTTTTACCCACCTTCGTTCAGTTAAAAAAAAACAGTGAAAGAGTAGCTTGTCCTTGATACCAGCTCAGGACTGGTCTGCTCCACAGCCTCCACAAGGCCAGTGCAGGGCGTGAGGGCAGTATTACTGCTGTGTTCTGTGCTTCCAGCATTGGGTAGAAACGTGCTTTGCATCTTGAACACAACACCTGCGTGAGATTTGTATTGCAGGATGAGTTGTGGCACACAGAACTAGTGTTAATAACTGTGAAGGTTTCCAGCTTTCCTTCAGACCAGCCCTCTTGAATATTGCCGGTGTGACTGAGAGCCAGTGTCCTGAGAGCTGCCCACCCCTTGTGGGCTCAAGCTGCTGCCAGCACTGGCACTGCATCAGTGGAGACAGGTGTTACTGTACACTATCTGTAAATCAATGATTTACAGCGTGTAGGGTGGGATTCAGCAACGGATATGACTTCTCCCCAAAAGTGAGTGTTTCTGTTGGGAAGAGTCTTAATTTCTTACTCTTGTGTTGAAACTCTTGCAAATATACCATGTCTCTGGTTTTTATACCACTTAATCTATATGAATTCAAACATAATTTTAGCAGATTATTTTACAGGTCTAAATTACACTTCAATTTAAGTCAGTCAGCAGCAGGGAGCTCCTGGTCCCCACAGGTATTACCTGATAGAGGGGCAGCTGAACCAGGCAGTTCACTAGTAGGGCACATTTTGGTTGTCTACCACTTTGCACATAAAGAGATGGAGCTAACGAAGAGTGCTGAGATGTCAGCATAAAGCCAGGGAGAGCATATCTGCTGTATCTCACATTGCAAAAGAGAAGGGACCCTGAAAAACCATTGTAAGGGCAGGCAGAGGTTTGCTGCCCACTCTGGCTGGATGTCTCTGAATGGCTCCCAACGCACGGGGCTGCAGAGACACAGCTCTGCCCAGCTGTGCCAGGTCTCCATGCTATTTAAGGTTCCTCCCCTTTAGCAAATACTTTGCAGCCAGTTTTGTAGACAAACCAGGCTAGCGATGTTTATCATAGCCGGTGTTGGGATATATTCCGCTTAGCTTCTGTTAGCTTTGGATTTCATATCTGTGTTAAATAAACTTTGCTGATTTTGAAATAACTGAAATTGCTGACTTATATAAGGGCATATCCATTGTTATACATCTCTGCCAATAATAACCAGCCCCCTGACCTCAAAGGAGATGGACACAGAAGCACGAATATTGTTTCCATAACACTGGCTGGAAATTTTCCAGGTCACAATTTTTTCCTTCAGAAAACACTGATACAATAATATAAAAAAAGCCAAGAGAAAAGTTACCTGGTCATTGGTTATGGTTTTCAACGGAAAAACATGATTCCCTTTATAGGTCCATATGATTTATTCTGTGCTACGTCTTTACCTAAAAGTTAAGCAACAAAGAAGTCAGACAAAGATGTCTTAGACTAATCAAAATAAGGCAAAGGGGCTTTTAACAAATAGAATGTTTCATTTAAAAGCATTCTTAGCACTTCCAAAATTAAATACATGAAGAACTTAATTTTATAGTAAATGACAGTCTTTTCAGTTTTGATGTCAAGCAAGGACAAAAGGAAGAACAAAGGTACTGAAATTTCTTCTGGTGTAGAATTTTTGCTTCTGGATTTATTCCAGCCCATATAATGCAACAAAATTGAAGAACAAATAATTGCCCACAAGGATTTTGCAGAGATAACTAGGGCTTTCTCAGAGCTAGAGGAAGTTGAGGGCAGTGGGTCATGGGTACAGAATAGCTGCTTAAAACATTTTGTTTCACTATCTATATGACAGATAGAGGAATGGGGAAAATAATTTCTTTTCCTGCAAAAGGAAATTCATGAGGGACAATATCTTCCTCTCAACACAGGGGTCTTCTTTCCAGTAGTGCCCAACCATCATAGCAGGGCAGGAGTACTTTACAGTTCATTGTAAAACAGACCAGCAGTCTCATGCTAACTTAGTTTCCTTTTGTCCTCTAATGAACCAAAACAATCCTTTTTACTGGTTTTGGGTTTGTTGGTTTTTTTCCAAGGGGCACAGCCCAGCTGAGGGTAGAATTCAGCCTTATCAGAATAAGGAATTCTTAAATAATTTCTAGTTGCTTTAGTAAATGACTGAAAGTATTGAAATAAAAATATTCAAAGGGAATGTAGGCATTGTTTCACTTTGATTATTTGGAGGTGGTTTTGGCTTGAAGATCTGTTGGTTCGTTCTTTAGAGGTGTGAAGATATCATACACTCCTAGGTATGCAACTGAAATCAATATCTATCCTTTAGTTTTTATACCTGGCCAAATGTTTAAGATTATTACAATCAATTTGAAACAGACACTCAGGCCATTTAGGCTCCTACTGCCCAGATCCAAACAAAAAATTAGCCCCTAACTCTCACTCCAACACACAGGAAATGGAAACCTGCTGTCCTCATGCATTGAAAGGACACAGGAAAATGTTTTAGTGGGTTTAAAAATCTGGGCCATATTTGAATGAATTTGCTTTTGCTGGTATTTTGACATCAGCAAAGACAGGGGGCTTACCTGAATCCTGCTCGACCGCAGCTTGGTCTACCCTGAACCGGCTTCATCTCCGCTATGATATTTGCTCCAGCTCTGTACCAGGGTGAATGAAGCCCACAGCCTTCAGTACCTGCCCATCCCTTGAAGCAGTGTAATCTTTTCACTGCATTTGTGGGGCTGTTCATTCTCAGCCACTCATGGATTAACAAGTTTAATATCTACTGGTTTTATGTAAACAGTTAATTTGCCTTTCTCTACTACCTTTACCTACGTTGGTGGCATTCACCAGGAAACAGAAACCATCTCCTGGTAATTGAAGCAGAAATGAAGTGCCCTAACTGTGGTCAGAAGCAAGCCTACAGCTGTGCCAACAGATAGCGAGATGCTAACCTTTCCCTCTTTCCCATTCACTCTGTCCCAATGTTTGCTAATGCCCATGACTACTTGCATCTTATGTCCAAGTTAATGAGCTCAGACTCACATTCAAAATATAATTACTTATGAAAATCTGACTGTGGATGACTAACATTTGAGTATTAAAAACTGTAACAACTTCTGGAAATGCCTACTATTTCATCCAAGCCTATGCTTATTACGAGACTTAATATATTCTTGAGACTTCAAGAAATAAAACAGTAAAAGTTAACACTCTAAACAAAAGGGAAAAATTGAAGGTATTGTGGTGCTGGTCTGCTGCTCATTTATTTTGCTGTGAGCAAGAGGCACAGTGAATCTCCTTCTACGTAAAACAGAAGCAACACCTAGCTGCTTCTGATATGCAGTCTTTTCTTTTGTAACTTGCAAGTACTGTGTTGCTACCAGAATACTCCAGTCTTATTTGTAACAAGCTCTTCAACGGACCAGCTATCTTTGTTAATATTTGTCTCTGCCTGCTCTAAAAAATGCCAAAGAGCTTGTCTACATTGAAAGACAAAATCATGTTGACCCTAAAGAAAATTGCCAGGCTGAAAAACCAAAGAAGTATTGCAACTGAAATCAGTACCCGGGGGATAAGTTTATTATTTTAGTAATCTTTGTTGTCTTGAACTCTTCTCAAGATCTAGACATCAAAAGCAAGTAGATTTCTACCTTCATCCTCCCCTGTGTGAAATGAGTGGCTTTGCACTCACTGAACATGGGCTCTTGTTGCCTTTCACTTTTGCTTTCTTTGACCCAATTCCTAATTAGCACATAATTAATATTTACCCTTAAAATTAATAACTTCATCTGCTGTTCTGATGAAAGAAAAAGGTCACTAGGTGCATTTCTGTCATTTAAGAGAAAAGGATTTTGATGTAACCTCAGTGGTGGCAATCTGAAAACTTAAAGTCATACATGAATTTTACTCCACATCTCCACAGGGTTGGTCTCAGTTGCATTGAGAGCAAGAAAGGCTGCACTCCAGATAAGATAAAGGCTTGAACATTTTTCAAATTAAACCCATTGTTTTGCGTCATTTGAGGAGATAACACAACTTTTACTTTAATGGCTAATGAAATCAAGGTTTCACAAATCCCCAGATGAAGAGAACAGCCCTGCAAAGAAGGACGTGGGTTGCTCAATGATGAGAAGCTCAACATGAGATGGCAATGCGCACTCACGGCCCAGAAGACCAACCGTATCCTGGGCTGCACCAAAAGAAGAGTGGCCAGCAGGTCAAAGGAGGGGATTCTCCCCCTCTACTCTGCTCTCATGAGACCCCACCTTGAGTATCATGTCCAGTTCTGAAATCTCCAACACAAGAAGAATATGGAACTGTTAAAGCAGGTCCAGAGGAGGGTTACAAAGATGATCAGAGGGCTGGAGCACTTCCCATAAGAGGACAGGCTGAGAGAGTT
Organism: Cuculus canorus; assembly: GCF_017976375.1. Taxonomy (NCBI): domain Eukaryota; kingdom Metazoa; phylum Chordata; class Aves; order Cuculiformes; family Cuculidae; genus Cuculus; species Cuculus canorus. Next base: position 13,318,417 of record NC_071441.1, read on the forward strand.
GGGGTTGTTCAGCCTGGAGTTGAGAAGGCTCCAAGGAGACCTTACAGCAGCCTTCCAGTACTCAAAGGGAGCCTGCAGAAAAGCTGGGGAGGGACTTTTTACAAGGGCATGTATTGATAGTACAAGAGGGAATGGCCTTAAATTGGAAGGGGGAAGATTTAGATTAGACAGAAGAAGTTCTTTACAATGAGGGTGATGAGGCACTGACCCAGGTTGCCCAGGGAGATTGTGGATGCCCCCTTCCTAGAAGTGGTCAAGGTCAGGTTGGATGAGGCCTTGAGCAGCTTGGTCTGTTGGGTGGCGCCCCTGTCCATGGCAGAGGAGTTGGAATTGGATTATCTTTAAGGTCCCTTCCAACCCAAACCATTCTATGATTCTGTGATCCTGCCTTAAGGCCCATTTTAAGCAGGTGCCTGGACAAAATTTAACTGTTGCCTGTGCACAAGACCCAGGTGTCTGTATATGCAGTTATCCAGATGATATGCATGAGTGAGAGTTTGCATAAGCTGTTTCTGAAAACATTTTTCTGTAAACAGAGCACATAGACTCTAATCCACTAGATGACAAAGCACACTGCTTAATTCTAAGCATATGAGTAATTCCTATTGCCTTTGCATGGTATACCTGGGTAGATCACCTGGCTGTGCTTCAGAAAAGCCTTTACGAAGTTTTATTTGATTTTAGCAGGACTGTACATGTGCTTCATAATAAATCTCTGACTTAAGTATTTTGCTGGAGTTCTTTACTCCCGAGATGGGCTGTGCTTTCTTTTTTCCTTGAATTGGGACTAGTTTATATAAAAGTCTTCATCATTTATAATTATTTGTGTCTGGCAAGCACCAAAGAAAACTGAGCATGCTGAGGCTGCAAAACCTGCTTGAGAAGGACTCAAAGTGAGGGGGCCAAAAAGATGTGCAACAGACAGTGCCATTGCACTTCTGACAGCAAGCCTTCACACCATGAGTACCCGATGCATTTTACTCTGAGGTTTCAAGTGCTCATGTGCTGGAGACCACAAGCACAGGCTTTGGGGAAGAACAGCTTCATGCAGTGGGCTCACAGGCAAACCTTGCAGAGGCGTTAACAAACGGCAAACATCCCTGAAACTTCCCTGCAGGAAGCAGCATATTTGGGCAGTGCATAGGCAAACCACCTCTTTCCAAACTGACTGTCATAGCCACTTTGCACAGCCCTGGGAAGCCTTTATCCTCCCTCAGCAGCAGACACAGCCTGCCAGCTGGGACCCTGGGATCACTGAGGCAGTGAGAGATTACTTCTTTTATTATACACACGTATATCACCTTGCATTGACTCCACATACCAACTCAGTGATTCCACATGAAAGGATAGTTTGGAAGGTCTCTACCTCTAAGCGACACTTTCTTTAGGGCACAGATGTTGGCATTTGCTTTTCAACACTTCCCTATAACTTTACACATGTAGTCTGGATTTATTTTGAATCAACATATCAGACCATATAGTTTATAGCTGTCCTCAGACTCACCTCCAGGAAGGGACTCAGAGTAGCTATCTGCATGCTTCAGACATTGGCCTCTGGCTGCTCATAAGGTCAAGTTTTCAGCTTGTGTTCTGAATGGACAAGGCATCTAGTCTTAAACACATTTGGTTGTATCCTTCAAAACACAGCATAAGAAAGTTGGTGTTTCAAAGACATGGGCACAGGTCTTTAAAGTATTTTGATATATTGAAAAAAGCACCATGTTTTGTAGTCTGAAATAAAGATAACTGTGTATCCCTACACTTTGTAGAAAAGGAGGGATAGGAGAGGAGAAAAAAAGGTCCCAAGCATGCTCTCAGTATGCCTGAAGTTTACAAAACCTCAACGTTTTCTAAACAATAATTAAAGCAGACCAAGTGATCTTTGCTCTGTTGATTTCAAAGCAAACTACATAATTTGGGCATTTCTTAGTTATGATTGTGACTACTTAAGGCTGTTATGCTTATCAAGGAGATAGAACTAAAGAAAAGCATTCCTAGCAGAATAGAAAAACACAGAAAAATAGGATCAGCCCATTTCCCTCTGTATGCTGAAGGAGCCCACTCATTGATGCTGAACTAACTCTTCCAACACTTCCCAAACAGAACTACCAACACACCTATGCTTCAGCAAAAGATGAAGCATCCCACTGAATGCAACTTTGCATCAACTCAGTAGGTGAACACAGTGCTACCTACAATAAACCATAAGGATAAAGTCATCAGTGCCAAGCCAGCACTCTTCAATGATTCAGGACATTTGATCTTCAGCTGGCAGTAACCATGGTCAATGACACTAGAGTGTAAGACAATTTGCACAGTCTGTGCGTGTGACAGCCCTCCAGTTCCAGAAGGCTCTCTGTGACACTGCCGGTCCAGCTGTCATGTACTCCCAGGCTGGCATGGAGTAATGGCAGGCTGAGCATCTGGCTCTCTACATTCATGCTGGGTTTCCATAGCTCTTTTCCATAAACAGTCTGATCTCTATTTCGATAGTGCACATGTATTCTCTGAGACCCCTGTTTCTATCTCTGGCTATCCACTCTACTCTTCCTCACACTGTATCACAGTCCTTTTCTCCACCATTTGTCAAAGGGACAAGATCTTTAAGGACTTAAGGGAAGAAGACCATCAACACAGCTTTTGTCCCACCGTGTTTGTTGGAGAGAAGCCAGGTGCTAGCCAGCCATGGAGAACTTTGCAGGGCCGGTTTGTTTAAATGCATTTCAAAATAAATGTTTGTCAAGGGCACAGTGCCCTCATGTCAATGGAAAGGGGCCCACCCTGGCAAGAAACCAGATATTTGAGAATGCCACTTCTCCTGGCCAAGGGCAGCCACCTGCCTGGGGTGCTGCAGGTGCAGGGGGACCACAATCAGCCCTTGGCTATCACTGGGAGCAGAGACAATGTCAAGTTGCTGCTGATGTATGTAACTGAGGCAGAAAACCAAAATAGGCATTGCTAGATGGGCGAGTAGCAGCTGACTTTGCTGGAGTTGACATTGGCCATCATGATGTCTGGGTATGCCTTCAACCAGATCCTTGGCCTCACTGCCCACCTCTGCATTTTGAGAGACACTGAAAAAGCAATGCAAGAGGATGTTCCTCTTGATGATGTAAGGACTAGGATGCTTTGTGTAGTTAAAATCTAGACTCCCTGCCCTAGGTGCAGTTCCCCGTGTGGGAATTACCACAGGAAGAACCTGAAGAACCTGTGAATTCCAGTACAACCATCTCCACAGGTGCAGCATGCAGTGGGGAGGCAAGGACCATCTTCCAGGTGAGAACAACTGGACTGATCTTCTGAGGTAAAGCTGAGCACTCAGCTAGTCACTGCCTATCCTCAGGCAGTGATATTTTTTTGTTCTTCTTTTTCTTCCAGAGTCCTCTTGTGCTCTATGCCTTCCCACATCAGTGAGGCAAGGATGAAGGCTTAGGAACAGGCATGTTTTAGGGGAGCGCAGAACTGGGGCTGGTGGAACACACCAGCAGAGACCTCACAGAGAAAAGCAAAAAACTGCAGTGCACAGAGCCCCCAGGTACGGCCCAGCCAGGTGATTCACTACTCTGGCCAAACGACACCCAGAGCTACAGTCACACCATCACAAACCAACGTGGACCATATTTACACCAAACTTTCAGGAAAAGTTATAGGTCAGCATGAATATTCTCCATATATCTTTATATACTCACCCAAAGCTAAACTGCTTCAATACCAAAGGATTCTTACTAGACACAGGAGGGAGGTGGAGAGATTTGGGAAAATTTATGAGGTCTGGAAGTGATATAAACCAGCCTTCCTATCAGCTAAAGTAGTGTGAGTCTAGGGCCCACACCCAGCCAGAACTTGAAATAAATGCCTTACATTAATCAAGAAAGAAAGAAGGCAGGAAGGTTACCAGCTCTCCAGTGACAGAATGCACAAGTTTCCAGCCCTCACCGTCTCTGTAAATGTTTAATGCTCCATTGTTTAGAACTGATTATTTCAGACCCAGAGATCAGATCAATGCACTTTTTCATGCTTTAAGGTAAGAAGGAAATACTGTGGCAAATCTCACATCTCTGAGTCAGTGGAGAATTCGTGTAGAGGCAATGGAGGCAATTTATTTTAGGGGTTGTGGTGGTTATATTCCACGACTAGGATTTTGGGGAGCCCATGCAGGGAGGAGACCCAGCTGTTATTTTGGCAGCAACACAGAGGCAGCACTGTCCCATGCTGATCCCCTCCCTTTCAACAGTGATAGCCGTGCCTCTTCCTGACATCTTCAGGAGAGGGTCCTTCCCCCCATCCTCTCCACGCAGCACTGAGCAGAACATGCACTGCCTGTTCTTTGCTCTTCCCGACTCTGGAGTAGGATTATTCAGTCCTTATTGTCGATGGCTGAAAGGAAAGTCTATGCAGTAGGTCTGAGTCACAGAGACATGATGAAAACAAGCTGGAGAATTTAAAATGCCAGCTGCTGCCTGATGCCAAATCAAAATTAATCAGGATCCTTGATCACTATTGTGATTGCTAACAGAAAAGTATATGTGTACTAACTTGGTTTCCTCTCTATTGTCCAACCTGCCCTGGGGTTGTATAATTTACAGGTAATTAAGTTCAGCAAAGATTATTGAAAAACAGAGAAGGATGCCAACTTCATTCTCTTTTATTCATCTGCCAAAGGGACCATGGTATAATTTACCATTTAGCTTTTAAAAACTCTCCTATAGATACGCACTGAAGGCAACTTTAACTATGTCAAAACCTAAAGGGATACTCCTCATCCCTTGGAAGGAATTGTATCAGACTAAAAATCACTGAGGAAAATCACTTAGGAAAATAATTTATGCCAGTAAAAGGCCATTTAAGTCTAAGAACTCACCCCTTATGTTTTGACAGATATCTAATTCCCATAGAAGCTATAGGTGCCATTTTGAGTTCTTGCAAACCTTTTTCTAGATGGGGCATTAAAGTGAGAGAGAAGAAATCTTCTTCTTCACGGTACTCATCAGGATAACACAGAGTTTGGAATAGTGTTTAGATCCACACTGATCTGCAAGAGCTCTCTCCAAAGGTGTTATGAAATGGTATATCTATGGAGTAAGTCTACCCTGACATTTCATTGTTATCTGGGCAGAGCACCAAAACTTTTCCAAAGTTAGAAAAGTTGCTTCCTTAACAAAAGTCTTCATTTTAAACATACTCCTTCACAGGAAAATATTACTCCGAATTATTCAAGAAATATGCCCATGAATGTTCTCCTGGATTTTGAAGTCAGAGAGCTAACTTAATTTTTTTGTAATTTTAAAAATAACATATTTTTATTCTGAAAATTCATTTTAAATATTCAGAGATGGGTGTTGTAATTTAAAGATGAATTAGTTATCTCTGATACTATTAAAGCTCACCACAGGGCCTAAAGGAAGACCACTTTTCCATCTGATCCTCCATCTTTTACTCAGGAGTATTAAAGTATCCACACTTACAATAGAGGTCCATCTGCCCCTGTGTCCTGTCTTTCAGTGGCTATTGGCAGCTCCTAAAGGATAACACAATCCCTATTGGGTTTTATACCACAGTCCAGCAATCAATGATTTGATAATTTCCTTAGCCAGAGGTCACTCCCAGGCCATCAACTTCAATAGCTCCTCATGAAACCTTCTCTTAGTTTTTTTACCTTTTATACATCTAGGCCATAAAACATCCTGTGGCAATGAATTCTGCTTATGTGCTGCGTGAATAAGTACAACCCTGCCATTAATTTCATAGGGTGGGGTTTTGGTTTTCTCTAGTTTTTTTCCCCAGTGGTTTCACTGATCTTAACTTTTCAAGAGGTGCAAAAAAATTAAGTAGAAGTGTATATTAAGGGTTCTTCTTGAAGACATCAAGGCCGTGTGAGATAATTTAGAATATGTTTACACAACACGAGCTTCTGCCAATTTAAAATACATTTTCTTTGTTAGTTTCACTGTTCTTTTGTTTAATTTGCCTCGTGCAGAGAAAGACTACTGCCTAGCTGACTCTCGAACCATTCCTCACGTCTCAGTGCAGTTGCACAGACCGCCTGTGTTGGGGCAAGTTGTACCTCTGTGAACAAGAACTTCACATGAACTTCTAGGCCATCTTTGAAGTCCATCTCCAAAGAAATGTTTTCATTCCAATGCAGAAAAATCATTTCAGAATGGTACCGTGAGAATCTATGGTGTTAGACTAGATTCTGCTAAGGTCAGAATCTAACCTGAATTCCCCTAGGAAGCACATCTCATATTAATAAAACATATTATGTTGACTCTTGTCACCTGCTGCATCTTGCCAGTGGGTGGCATGAAGCCATCGTGAGGGTTGGTACCAGGACAGAATGGCATTTTAAAACCTTCTGAACATAAATGACTCAGTAGTCAGCTTTCCAGTCCTAATGGGCTGGCTGTTTCAAATCAAATCGAGTTATAGCAGGGCTCCTAGTCCACATCAGAGGATAAGAGCATGCAAAATTTAATTGAAAATATGGAGCCAGTTTGCATTCCTGCTTATGAACATGCAGACAAATCAGCAAATTGGAAATCACAAGGTATTAGTTTATTAGCAATTCATGCAGCTTAAAAATAGCCATGGAAATTTGTACCCAGACCACTACTCCCCCCTCCCCCAAATCACCTAAGCATGATTGCAGTAGCAACAGAGAGCCCAAATGGTAAATTCCTGATGCAACTGTTAAGCCGGGGCCAAAGTGAAAGGCAAAGAGTGGAGGGCACACAAAGAGGCTTGCACACATCGCTGACCCCAAATGTCTAGACCTTGTGAGTCAGAATGATGAGGCTGACTTGAAAATTCTCATAAATTCAAAGTTTCACCTTAAAGATGTTTGTACTTTTTTGTGTGTACCATAGAGTCAACAAAGGTTTCCATAAATAATTTGGGATCCTCCCTCACTGCACATCCAGGGAAGATTTGGAGAAAAATCTACACACCAAAAGCTGAAAACACGTCCTGACCTAAATGTGGAATAGGTGTCATGGCAAAGTACGAGAGGTCCTTCTACTAACTAACATGGAGGAGAGCGCAGAATTAGTATAAACCTTTCCTCCACCTGAGTAAGCGCACGCAAGGAGTTGCAGTGAGTCCATGAGAAATGACATCAGGCCATGCCGTAGCCAAGAGTGCACACAGATCAGAATAGTGCTCTGCCAGCTTTCACCCTGGATCTGCAAGCCAAGGAAAGCAGGGATGACTGAGCTGGCTGCACTTGGTTTGGGTAACATCATTAGCACAGACAGGCCTACATGATGCTGTTCTGAAACTAACAGGACTCTGATCTCTCCAAGACCCCCATCTTGAGTTTGAAACTTTGATCCAGCCCACAGGGCATTGTTCTACACTGTGTGGAAGTACCGCTGGGAGGTGGGTGCCCACGAGCCCAGAGATATTGAAGCAAAATTCCTAGCCATGCATTTTCTTGTGCATTTTGTCTGACTGTGGCTTTGGATTGCCTTTTTCAGTGTCATGTTCAGTGAAAAGAACCTGCAGGTTTCCTTTGCTCCTTTGCTGTAGATCCTGAGGCTGAGCTGCCAACTTTGCTGCAAGGACAGGGATAGGAGGGAGAGAAAAAAAAAGTCTGCTGTATTAACTATAGTTTATCCTGGTTAGTGAATTCAGACTAATATTATATCCCCTGGCTAGGGAACCTCTGCTTTTACACTCAAAGTATTGGCTTGAGCAGGGATATGAACACCAACCGAAGAGGAGAAAACAAACTGACTTAAGATCCTCTAGATTATCCTATTCTGGAAATGTTATTATTTTCATAAATAAAGTACATGGCATTTCCACAGCCTCTGGACAAACACCTACTGAATTCATTCTTTGAAGGGCTGAAGCTTCCATATTTCAAAGGTGTTCCAGTGCACTCTTACAGAGGGACTGTAAAATGAAGAAGACACCAGCACAAACTTCTTGTCATAGACTTGGTCTTCAACCATTGCAGTGGGGCAAATTGGCATAGGCATCACACCAAGCAACAAAAAATAACAGAGACTGAATCTTGACCCCTGTAGTGAGTTCTGGTCTTCTTAGGACTGCCAGTGCATCTTTATATAATTTTTTTTCCAAGCTTCGAGGGACTATTGGACTTCTGGAAGTTACAGTGGTGGTTCAGTGAAAGATTTCAGGGCTATTTGTAATTTCCTTAGGAACATATTATTCTCTTGGTGCACAAGAGAATAATATAATAATATACACATAACTGCTATTAATACTACGTGAGAATTCTGTTCACACAAAGAAGCAATATACCCCCTAGTGACTAGATCAGAAAGGGTCTATCCAGATGACCGAAATTTGTCCATTCAATGTGGAAAATAAATTTTTTTGCACTTGTAAGGAACTATTTGCAGTTTGTTCAGGCATATTTCTTCCCGGGGCGCTGTTGAGTGTCCTGAGAGTCTAGCCCCAGGTGAAGAACAACCCAGGCAGGCACAGAAGGAAGTTTTTATGTTGTTTGTGCTTGCTTTCCCACACTATAATAAGCTGCACTACACAGTCTGAATGCAGCTTCCTTACACCAGAGTGTAAGAGTCTTAGTATTAATTATTTTCAAGTTGTGGAAGTAATTGACCTTCCCCCATTCCAGGCACTATGGTTTCAGTCACTGTCCATCCAGCACCCATTGTTCTTCGCCATGCTGGCAGCAGTGATGCTTAGTGGCATACCATGTTGGCCATATGCATTCAGGAAGAAACCTTGATCAACCCAACTCGGGAACTCAGGTCTACATTATCACAGTAAAGCTCAGACTAGCTAGATGGCAATGGGACAACAGGTTCAATGTCTTCACACGAAACAAGTTGGTTTTGGATGAGTTGTTTATGGATGAGTGGGGAGAAAGGAGAAAATTTACACTCATGTAACATAAGCATGCACACATATGTGCACACTCAACCAAACTATCAGCTATTCCTCTTTCTGACTGTTTCAACAGTCAAGTAGTTCCTTTTCCCAGCTTCTCCCCATCTCTTATTTACTCTGTGGTTTATCTCCTCATATATTTTTTTCCTAAATAAAGACAGCAGAGGAAAATCCCCTGTTCGCTGTGGGCAATGATCTGAATTTATTCTTTGCCAAAACATCAGTTCCAAGGAGCAGCAAGAGCACTCCTATTCAAAGGGTTTCATATCGCAAAATATTCTGGGTTCATCATTGGCTTTGATCTGGAAGAAATGGAAAAGGCTGGTATCCTCCTGCTTTAACAGAGCAGGTGAGAGTTTAATATTTTACATCTTACATGGAAAGAAGTCCTTGGCTATCCACTAGAAGTTTTCTTGTTCACAGCTAGTCAGAGGTGTTTTGGCAACTAGAATCTGGAGCCCCAAGGAGACAGGTGGTTTAGCTGTTTGTGATCTCAGGTGTCAAATTGCAGCAGAGTAATCGCACAGGGGAAATCAGATGTGGGGGCACCAGTAAGGATGGGGCTTTCTGGCCATCAGGACTAGCAGCTGCCTCAGACAGCTGAGCCATATGAAGATGGAAACTAATGCAGAGGTTTACCAGCTGTCCTGACCAACTGTATGGCTGATGGCCAGGAAGCTATGACCTCCAGGGGCACAGAGCCATTCTCTATCACCTTCACAGCCTACTTCAGGCATCTCATGTTCATCACACATAGGTTGGGGGTCGTCAGGAATAAATTCTGCACACATGGGATGTAGGTGTGCCACCCCGCTGGAGTCCATCCAGCCTGTTCTCTGCTAGATCCACTGCTTCAGGAGCAGCCAGGTCACTGAACATAGTAGAAAAACTACTAAGCATCTAGGTTTGAGTTTTTCTCAACAGTCTGGGTAGGCGTGTACCCAAGTAGACCTCAAAGGCACAGAAGACTACCTGGGGATGGTCTACTAAACAAGAGAGGGGCTTGAACTTCTTACACCTCCCTAATCCTACAGCATCTGAGGAGGCATCTGTGGGCACAGCAAGGCCAGGAGAAGTGTCTACTGCTCTCAGTCTTTTCCCCATTCACTGTAGAGGACATAGGGAGAAGTATTCAGCCTGGCAGAAATAGTTTCCACAATAATGTGATGGGTCCCACAGGAAAAGCTTTTTCTTCTCTAAGTACAAAGAAATTATGTGGGTTTGTGGCAGAGCATTCATAGATGCCTTTTTTGGTTCCTCTCTTTGAGGTGTTTTGTTGTGGTTTTTTTTGACCAATATCCCATCTTGTCATCAACAGACTATTTTTTTTTCAACAGGAGTGGAAGAAGTAGGTCCAGGTCCTCACATGTTCTTTGCTCTACATCTCCTCAAATTGTCACCCGCCATACAGGCTGCCTTGTATTTTGTGGGCCACATATACCAGACAGATTTTCAGAGGTGTATGGCAGGTGCTATACAGCCCTGAATGATCTCTTACCCAAGCATCTCAAATGGCAGCAAAGCACTCCTGAATATGCAGCCCCAGCCGGGCAACAAAGGAGAAAGGAAATATAAGGATCAGATCCCCAAACACAGTAGCTGTAGAGAGCAGACCAAATGATGTTAATCCTAACACAAAATCTGTGTGCTATTTTGGGTCACATGAAATGGGGCTTTTGCATGGTCTCTCCACTTTGATCTGTCTGCAAGGGAATTAAAATGACTTGCCATTGGCAGATCTTAATCTTCCAAATACTGGTGGCAATTGCTTGCCTCACAAGAGGAGGATTCTCAGTCACATTCGGGAACCCTTGAGACAGGCAGAAAACAATGTCGTGCGTGCGATGCTGACAATCAGACCATCTTGGGTATTGCCAGTCACATCCGCTATAGTTGCCAATATCCCATCTGGAGACATTCATTTGAAACAATGCCCTGCTTTGCTATAATCTGTCCCAAAGAGGGATTTCCCAGTGTTTTGCCTGTTCAGCAGACTGGCTTATCTCAACCAGTCTGATTACCAGACAGTGCAGTTTATAATAATAATGAGACAGCAGTTAACCCAATTTGACATGTCTTTCGGCAGTCACAGGGACAAGCTTCTCCAGGACGGGGAAGGCATTTAACAAGTTGCCCTTGTTTGGTGAGGATGAAAGAGAGCTGGAGTTGAAGCCTGAATGTTCTGTCAAGAGAGTGGGATTCATAAAATACATGGAGTCATGAAACGGGTAAAAATTGACTTTCATGTAGAAAAAAAACCCTCATGATACTAACAGCGGGGTTTTTTTCTTTTTCTTTTTCTTTTTCTTTTTCTTTTTCTTTTTCTTTTTCTTTTTCTTTTTCTTTTTCTTTTTCTTTTTCTTTTTTTTTTCTTTACAGCAGAGCTAACTGCACGGTGCACTGCGAGATAAAATGGAATGAGATGCCACAGAAAGGATAAACAGGAAGATGTTTAACTCTGGGAATGGGCTGCTCCATTGGAGGTGAAAAGTTAAATGCACCCTGCAGCAACTGTTCAACTTGTAGAGATTTAAATTTATGCTTGGTAAGATACTTTCAAGAGCATTATGGAGAGCGATTAATGCACAGTCGTCTTTAGCCATGATTACCTCCCCCATCCACCTTCCAAAATCTTGATCATCTGCATTTCTTCCTTTTATTTTTATTGTTTTAAGATTGCTATCACTACACAGATTTGACTTCAGTTTCTGATCAGAGAAAGAGCACAATTGCCATACCTTCACTCAGATAGACTTGCCAGTTATGCAGTAAAGGATCAGCGTGAGCAGAACTGAAGTCAGGACATGCCATGCAATTAAAATAACTATCTACTCAAGACAAAAGCAAGCTTCATAGGCTTGCGTTTCCTTCTTGCACTCTCGTTAGAACATGTGGCAGGAATAATGCTCAAAAAATGGGGAGAGTTGTGGCTGCTTGTTACTTAAAACTCATTGTGTGGGGGATATTTCTTTCCTTAGAGAAAATCTTTCTGATTGGGGCAGCAAGAAGTAAGCTCAACAGCAACTGGTATAGTCTAAGTGGATCCTATAGATCATTTCACAATGGCTTCAATTCAGTGACTCTTATTCCTTGACATCAAAGGGCATTTTGCTTAGAAAACTTCCTGAAAAGCTTCACGTGTAGGACCTGACCCTCAAGTCTCCCACTCTGAGAGTGCCTGGTAGTTTCAAAATGTTGCAGAAGGGCCCCGGTGCCCCATCCCAGAGAGATCTGTAGCCTGACTGAGGATCCAGGCACAGAAGCAGAGAGAATTCTAGAAGGAAGGACTTAAGCATGTACCGCTATCCCCCAAAAACCAGCTTTCCAGGTATTTTGTGGGATATCAACAGCAGAGAGTCCTTTGGAAAAACACCTATTAAAAATATGTCTACTGCAGTTTTCAGTGGACAAATGATACTTGGTTTGTAACAAATGCTTGGGTCTGCCTTCAGCTCCTCCCAGAAGAAAGCAGACCTGAACGTCCACACAGAGACTCACAACCCTTCCTGTGGTGGGAGCCAAGATGACCTCTTACTTGCTTCTTGTAGGAGACCTAGGCCAAGTTCACATAGATTTGTTTGTCCCTCTGAGCTTCTGCCTTGATCTGTGCAGGCTGGAGCTACTTCTTCATAAAGCCCTTCTGTGCCAATAAGATAGTGTTTAGCAGAGGGCAGGTGCCATCTTATAATCGTTAGTGGGGCTGTAATCATGCCGGGCCAGACTACATCCGTGTATACAGGCAGCCCTATCAGGCTTTGGAGTAAAAACAATAACACAAAGACTATAGACCTTCCCTAGGCATATGGCACTTTTTCTGCATATAACACCAGAAAAGAAGCTATTGCTCCAGCCAGAATTAAATTTAAATCTAGCCCTTTGCTTTCTACATCAATACAAAATTGCTGGGCCATATATTCAATTTACTCACATCCATTCAATCCCATTGGTATCAATGGCAGTGTATAGGTATGAATCAGCTGCACAGTGTTTGGTAATAATCTCAGTGTATTCAGATTTGAAGCCTTATTTTTTCATGCTGTTACTGTTTCAGTCTGGAACAGACTTTGGTAACTATTACTAGAGGGTTTCATGCTTTATCCAGTTATAATATTCTAGTACATGAGGAAAAAAACACCTTATAACAATCTGAACAGTATATTCATTATATTATTGATAAATTCAGTAAGTAGAATGTGTTGTTCTGTCCTTGGTCCAGCCAGGACATCTGTTTTCTTGGCTTTATAGTACTTAGCACAATGAATCATTTGCCTCCAGTCATTTGCAGTCCTGGCGCATTATGCTGCCTAAATCTTAGGAAAATTCCACCTGATCCATATAATTCAGCCATGCTGCACTCCTTACTCCCACAGCAACAGCAGTGGGATCTGCCTACATCTTTCTCACTCAGCATAAACCCCGAAGATTTGTAGATTACAAAGGCTTCCTTCTTGCTTGCGTAAATCGCCCCTTTCCCAGATACATGCAGAGTATTCTAAAATGCCTTCATGGGTCTCTTCCAGCCTCTATAACTATGTCTGAGGAAGGAAGGAAGGAAGGAAGGAAGGAAGGAAGGAAGGAAGGAAGGAAGGAAGGAAGGAAGGAAGGAAGGAAGGAAGGAAGGAAGGAAGGAAGGAAGGAAGGAAGGAAGGAAGGAACAATACAATTTTGGTACAATACACAGCGGTTGAATTCAAACCCTTTTAGAGGTCAGCCCTGACCCAGACTATACCTTGGGATGTGCCTTGGGACTGTGCTCACTAGAGAAGCCGAACACAGTCATCTAAGAAGTATCAGGCAGGTGGGGGACACTGCCTAGCCCTCTTGGGTTTTCCAATCTCCTTAGAGTGATATCTAATGGGATGCAGCTGGTGCCCGCACCGTCTGGGGGTGCTGCCAGGGAGGTAGAGAGCCTGCACCGTGGCAAGGTGGGAGACCCTGGCCAACACACATCCACATGCATGGTTTGCTTTCTGCCAAATATTAACTTTCATAAAATATGTCTTTTTTTAAATTATCTAAAGCTCTTACATGGATTGTCAGTGAGAAACAGGATAGTGACCTATGGGTCTGGAAATTGCCTTTTTTCAGACTTCATGGAGCCAGAGATGGGACTGGGGCTCCTGGTGCCAGAAACAGCAGAGCTGTGGAGCCAGAGAAGGAACATCTTCCTGGCACAGGGGACTGGCTTCTCACTCTGTGGGGCTTTCAGAATTTTTCTGTACATGTGTAAAGCACAGGCAGAAGTGGAAGAATGTAAAGGTAACGGTTGGACACCTGGGTCCAGAGCAGACATCTTCTGGTGAGGATAGAACAGGGGCTTGCAAGTTGCACAGCAACAGTCCCAGCCCAGGCTCCACCATGAGGAAAAGCTCCCTTTCCCTTCGCATATCCCTGTGTGAGTCTGGGAAAAGGCCCCACCTGAGAGACTTCTACCCCATGTCCCTTCCTGGGAGTTCCCTGACATCCATAAGCAAGGGAGGCAAGAAGATACAGCAAAGGCTAAGTTTGGAGCCCTAAGCCAGCTACATTTATATCCATTCCAGCAAGAATGATGTCCTTCTAGATAACCTTGCCCCAGATTTGCATCCCACACTACAGCCAGCTATAAACACTACTTCACTTTGGTTTGCAAGTCATCTTAGAAAAACACCAGAGCAGGAGACATGCATTTCAGAGAGACCATAGCAGGGTGGAGGCAATACCTTGCCAGGATAGGGTCCACTGTACCCCTCAGACTGGGACTTGTTAGGAGGTGCCCATCTCAAAACAGCTGTAGATGTTCAATGAACTCCTCTATGCCTGACAACAGGGGGGAAAAAATAGGCTTTCTATAGCAGAGGTTTGTAGAGATTTTAACTGTAAGCTCCTAGGGAGTTCCCAGCTGTATGTTAGACTGATCACAGGGCAAGATACTATTTATAATCTACAGTTTAAAGCACTAGCACAGAATAAGGGTAAATGTTACATTGCTTAAGCAGCCTTTTTGTATTAGCTGGTCTTGGAGTGGTCTGGTAAAACCAGCCACTGGGCCTCTGACATGTATCCAAGGACCAAAAAGTAAAGAGGGAACCTCAGAAACGAGTGCTTTGACAGGTTCCTGCTCCTTTCTGGCTCAGCTGCATTTTCTTCTTCATGCACACCAGCAATTTAAAATTCTACCTTATAAAACTGAAAATACCAAATACTTCATGACAAAGAAAAACAGTTAAGATAACAGTTCTGAGGCTTTTCTCAAGTTGTTTGGGGAGCTCAGTTTGTTAAGCGGTAGAAATATTTTAGTATCTAGAACGGTATGAAAGCTTGGAGTACCACCAACCAGGAACTGGAGAGGAAATAGAACTGAACTGTTTCACAGCCCCACTCAAAAACAGTCTGCACTTCAAGCACAAGTTCTTTTCTACTTTAAAAAAGCCAGTTCTCTCATAGCTGAAAAAAAATAACCTGGGACATCTCACACAACTTGTTCTTTAAACATGCAATAATTTGGCTATGGTCAGTTACCAAGTCACCACTAATTTGACCTATTGATTATAGGATTAAAACATTTATATTAGAGGGGAGATGGGAAAGAGTAAGCTACATTCATGGGGACAAATTTTGGTCTTTTCAATCTGCATGTCTGAAGGATAGGAGTGTCTGACCAAAGAGATGTGTAACATTTTTGAAACTGCCCCAGATCTTCTGGCAGACCTTGCCTGCTGGGAAAACAGCTTTGGCTCCCAGACGGTTGCATAAGTGCTGTGCATTGTACGAGGGAGGTGTTCCCTTATTTATTAAATAGCCAAATAAACAGTCACATAAACCCTATGTGAATGGTCAGACAGAAAAAAAAAAAAAAAAAGAGATTTTTTCCTGGGTAGAATAGCCATTCAGCACATACCTTTGGTTTGACAGCGTTTTTTTTCATCTTTTCCAAAATATCCTTGCACATTTAAGCCATGATGAGGCTTGCTGAATTCATCATTCATTTGTCCCTTCTCTCAATTAAAGTCTGTAGAAAGCACATGCATGTCTTCCTATTAATTTTGAAACTTATTCTGAATGCATTAATAATTCCTTGTCTGATCAATTCACTTCCTTCAAGTAAAGTGCTCAGCCAGTACCCTGCCCCAGGCTGTGGACATCAGAAAGGTAGTTTGAGGTACTGTTTCCCATTTAAACCACAATTTTTTAGTTGCTGCCCAGTTTTCCAAAGGCTATATTTCTTCTTTATATAGGAGCAAATGCTTGGGAAAACTCTTCTGTCCTGCAGACTACAGTCCTCCTTCTCCAAAAACAATGGCACTGCATAAGCTCTTTCATAAACCAAGGGGCAATGAGGATGTTCCCTATCTGCTAACAGTCTATTCCAGACCAGCATAATTTGGAAGCTAGATATTAAGAGGTGAAAGAGAAGGGGAAAAAAATTATTGTAGCATAGCATTGATATTGCTTAAAGCAACCTAACATTCCCAGCCAGCTTCTGCAGGTCACCATTGTTAATTCTCCCAGCTCAGTAGGATATTGCCAAGCGATTAGCCCAAATGCTTAACCTCAATTCTGTGTGTTGCAGATTGTTTCTATGAGGAGGAGAAATTGATGTTTTAGTCAAGACTTTCTCTAGCACAGTCTGATTTTTCTTACAAAGAACTGATCAATGTCTTTTTTCCCCACAGTGCCCTGGTGCATTTCTCTGCTCACTCTTCTAAGCCTCTTGCTGACCCAAACTGCTCAAAAAACTTACTGTCCCTTGACTTTTTCCTTCATCTGATACCCCCTCAATTCTGTGGGTAGAACTGGTCAAATAATTTGTCAGTTAAATTTTGGGGGCGTTGAAGTCTTCTCTCATTTAATCCTTAGATATGGTATCTACCATCTTTAGTGAAGCATATGATTGTTCATAGATAGAAGACACACTAAAAGAGTCACCTCCTTTTCAGGATAAATATGCTAAATCTCATAAGGTCCAAATATGCATGTGTCCCTGTGTCATCCCTTACTTGAACTATTTACCTGCAATTCATACCAGACCTTGGGATCTTTTCTTTTCCCACTGCTTATCCAAATATTAATTGGCAAAAGACTCTTTTTTCATAGTCAGTTATTTGCTTCAATGTATCCCTCATTAGGGGTCTTATCAAAAGCTTACTGAGAAGCTGAGCAAACAATGATTCTTTTGATCGCCTATTCTAGCAAATCTTAACAACTTTCTGCTCTGTGCAATGTTGGTTGGGTAGCGTGCATTTGGCTACACAAACCATAATGCGAGTGCGATTTTAGTGGTTTCTCTGTAAATACAGTATCCTGGCCTGCAGGACTGCCCATCATACCCCACTGGCGCACGTATGCTCTGCTACCCTCTCCTAAGAAGAACATCATGCACCTGATCCTCATTTATAAGAACATGGCCTGACCAGGTGCTGTTAGAATAAAAGGATTTAAAAATAATTTACAGCCCTTACGGAGTCCTGTTACAGAGTCAAACTAGGATCAGTGAATATGAGAATTTATATTTCTTACTTTCAGTGTGTCATCTATTTCATTTATTTTAGGGTTGCTGAATGAGTAATGTCTTCTCCCAGTGGAAGCCTCTAGAGATGTACAGGATCTACCACCCACTGAATTTTTCAAGTAGCTCTGTGATACATCAGCTAGTATCAGTCATCTGATCTCTTGTAAAAGAGGGCTGACAGATGACTTTCTGTATCATCTTCCTCATCTCACCATGATACAGCTCCCTTCTCCCTTTTCTATGCTTCTTAAATGATCTTCTTGGCAGGGGCAACACACACTGCCTCTTGCTCCTGAGAGACTCAAGTAATTTATAGCTATTATTTACCTTAATATCTTTGACTCTCTAACCCTCATATCATTTAACCTTTCAATTTCAGCTTTATGCCTAATGTGGCAATGTCTGCCACATTCCAAGGTACTTGTACAGGGATGGATGTTTCTTTTTGCATATGCAGGAAATCTGGGAAGGAAAGAGGGTAGTTCAAGTCTAGATAAAACTTTGTGTTGCTGATCAGTTATTCAAGTTTTTCTTATTTTTCCCACTCCCCAGACTGTAGAGGGCAGCTGTAAGAGGAAAGAAAGCCATATACACAGTGATATATAATGCCAGTGTACCTCTCTGGATTTCAGGAAAAGTGGAGGTCCAGTTCAGGAGGAAGAAGGGAGAAGTTGAGCGATGGAGGAAGAGACATAGAACAAGGTAACTGGTGTGCCCACACACTGCACGCTTTCATCCACCCCATGGGAGAGAAAAGCAAAACAAGAAAGACACCTATTTTACAACGTGTTTCTCACATTCCCAACACAGAGCAAGATGCTGCTGAAGTGTCAGCCGTAGGACAGGGGGGCCACTGCAGAGGCAGAAGCTTTTGTATGAATCAGGGCAATTCAGAGTCCGCAAATCATCAGGACAAGCAGAGGAATTAACCCTGATTATTAGCAGAGACCAGAAACCAAATGTCAAAGCCAAGGGCATACAGCCCCATCCAGGGCTGGAGATTTTCCAGCTGACTGTAAAAGCAAAGAAAACATGGTGCAATCCCAGACCTCCAGATGGAAAATGGGGTTAATCCACTAGAAAAAAAAAGGTATGTAAGTATCCAAAATCAGGGAAAGGAGAAATCGTATTTCTCCTATCTAATCAAAATAGAGAAATTAAAATCTGGTCTCATATGGCTTGTTTCGGGTATATGGTATATGGAAAAATTTTGTTGCTTGCCACCACTGACTTTAATACTCCAATCATTTAGTGTAACGGAGAATTGTTGCAAAGGAACTGCAGCTCCCTTATTCAGTCTATTAGAGTATTCTGTTATAAGGTGGCAGCTGCACAGCAAGCTGATACTGTTCCTGTCGACTGGCACCGAGGCCGTATTCTGCTGGAGATTTCTGTTTCTGGCAACATCTCCATGCTTCTGCCTCCTCTCCCATGGCCTCCTCACTGCAAGCGTGTTGTAATGTGAGGTGATGCATCAGCAGCACGAGAAACAGTCCGACTGGTGTCCATCAAAAGAGATTGAAGGCAGGCACAGGGGTTTTTAAACCAGCTGTTATTTTAGCTTGCACAATAGCTTGAGGGAGAAATAGAAAGCAAATTAAAGATGGCTTATTTTTCCTTAAAATAAAAAAAAACAGGCAAGTGGGCCAATTTCTTAATAGCTCAGCTGCACACACCCTCATGTATTCTCCCACAGATATGCACAAATACGGTTTTATGTGTGGTATAACGGGATGCCTCCACCAGTGGTTTGAGAGGGAGAATTAATGTGCTTTGATGGCAAAACTACAAGTCTATTAGGAATAAACTGAATAGATAAAAGAAATCAGGCCATTGTAATAAAATGTTGGCCTGTGCAGTTAATTGGATAGAAGATCACCCAAATAAAATTGACTTGTTCCAGAAAATAGTTTTGATGGTTTAATATATAGTATTCTTCCAAGTCAATACTGGAATGCTGCTCCAGCAGATAATTGGGAAAAGCTATGCTCTTAGAGGTTCTGTGAAAGAAAGTGCTCTTTAAAAGATCCCATAGCACCTCATGCAAGGGTAAGTTATATTAATCAAGGTGTCTAGGAAAAAAATCTGTATCTTGGCTATTACATTCAGAAGGTGCTCAGAGTTCCCTGCAGTTTGTCATCTCTGTTTTCTTTCCTGAATTATTGAGTGGTGTTGCTGTGCTCTGTTCTTCACTTTCCTAGATTTCACGCTGCAATCGTATGCATTCATTAATAAAGAAAACACATTAAAGCATCGTTTCCAAATACTTCAGAGTGACTTATGCAGATATTCCAAGTGTTACTTTAATTTCACAAGAATGTGGACACTTATGTGTGACACTAGAAAAGCTACTTTCCTAAGCTTTATCAAGTTTGTGCAAAATGCTATTGGAGTTCAATCCACGTTTATCTTCTTACAAAGTCTTAGCTCCTAACTCAGCAAAGCACTTCAAACAGGTTAATGATTGCACAGATTTCAACCCACAAGTAAAATTAAGGCTGTATTTCATTAATTGGCTATATCAGCACTTTATTTGTCTGAGCTCCAACTAAGCGTGCTTCAGAGGAGCCACTGGAATCTTTAAATGAATCATATCAGTCTGAGTAAAGGTTGAAAACTGCGTTTGTCCCATTTATTCATTAGAGACTTCCAAAAAACCCAGCCTCAGCACAGTCAGTGCATGATTTGACTGTAGCAATGCCAAAATTTTGCTCTAGCATTCAAGTTCTAGTGTGTCTGGGTGTTCCCTCTTGATTTGTAATATTACCCATGCAATCATCTATTTCAAATTGAGAAGGTGAAAGCCAAGTTTTGCTAGGCACCTTCACACAGATTCCTATTTGCTAGATATTGTTACCCATTGAAACAGTATATTGCCTGTAAAAACACTGTTTGAACAAACCTGCCTTTTTTTTTTTTCCCATGCCATCGTTATCTCAGGCTCTCTTTAAGGTCAGTTTAAGGAGTAATAAGGAGCCCTGCAATTCTTCACAAGAGCTGGCACTGGGAGCAGGAAGTTTGTACCAACTATAAGACTTAAAGTACCTCTGATTCCATGAACTGAGGAGAGTGGTTTAGGAAGATATAGTGCTTTATCCTTCTTCTGAGGCTCTTCACTATCTATTCAGTACAGGTCCACCAGCCTCTGCAAGTCGGTGATGCTGGCCTTAATTGTCTGCCCTGAGAGTGTTCAAATAGGCCTTCCCATGTTTTTTCTGCTGCTGCACTTAATTTTGGCAGGAACACCTCATAAATGTACACCAAGCTCACTTATTGTCCTTTAAACCCTCACAAAAGTTTTTCTTTCCAATGCTAAAAAGAAAAATAATCGCTTCGGCCACTGCAGCTGACCAGGCGGGCTGTGCTGTTTCATTACTCCCTCCAGTTCTCTCCAGTGCCTCTAGCTGTATTCCTCTGTAGGTCTCCATTCTGTGTATGGTGTAACTGGGGCTTCATTTGCACTTAAATGATGCGTGCGGCAATGCAATCCTGTTAGGCACCTGGATTTGAGTGGTAAGGTAGCATTTAAGTCTACTACAGTCAAGGAGAATGGCAAGGCTTTCCTGGCACAAAGCTGGCCAATCACTCGCTTTTAGAGGGTATACTGTGTGTATTCCCTCAGCGCACCTGCTGCACGTAGGCTCAGGAGGAAGGGCACACATCCCTCCCCTTTGCATGTGAAGGTTTTGCTTGCAAATGATGCCATAATCTGTATTTCTGGTGCATGCCTCCTTGGTTTATGGACAAAGTATCACTAACATAGGGCTTCAAAAAGCAGAGCCCAAACAGTGCTGGCTCTGATTGCACGAGCACGAGATGTCTGGATGGTTTCCAGACAGCGCCTGTGGCTGGCAGAAATACCAGGCAAGTTATACCGGCCAGGAGTGCCATCGCACACCTGCACTTGGTGGGCTCACTACAAATTCAGTCATGGCATCTGCCTATCTCCATCATAACCAGGGCCTGGAGGAGCCATAGGAAGGGTTTCCTCCTGCACTGGGGAAAAAGCATTGTTTCCCACTCCTGAAAAGAATGGGAAGCCACAAGACTGGAAAGCTGACAAGTCCTCGATTTCCTTCTTTCCCAACAAACGTGTCTCCCCAGTGTAGGGGAACATGCAGTTTATTGTAAGAGCTAGTCCAAAGCACAGGAGCCAGTCGTCAGTGGGCAAGAGATTATGCTTAGTTGCCCTGTGGTTCCGGGCAAGTGCTAGGGAGGGAGAAACAGTAAGTGAAGTTTAGCTACTCACCAAATTAAGTGTAGTAATAACAACAAAATTACCATCCATATGGCTGTTGTTTCATAGCTCCAAAGCTGCAACCGTGCTGCTGTTGTTAAAAGGGGACGTAAATGAATGATCAACTCCAGAGTTATCACAGAAGGGATTTAAGTGTATTCCTTAGCTAAAAAGGCTTATGGGTCATCATGATTATGCCATAGTTTCCATTTTTTTCTTTCTTGATCAGATGCTTTATTGAAAAAGAAATGATTAACGTGCAGAATTTTATGTGATTATGACAGTACTTTTTTTTTTCTGTACTAACAGTGTTTGAATGACAGAAAAATAAAACGAACCTCTGTTGCCTTAGTCCTTGCACTCCAGGGTTGCTGGTGCCCCCCACAGCATAACTTAAAAAAAAAACAGGATGGGGCTTTTCACTGCTCTAATCACCTCTCACTCGCACTGGAAATAGCTCATCCAGGACTACCCAGGCAGTATGCATACATTAGGGCTGCTTTACACCAGGCCAAGTGGAGGTCAGTCTCCTCAGAAGATCAGATAAAAGCATGGTTTGCCTTCCCTGTTGCTGTTAGTTTTCTGAATATTCCCAGCTGGATTTCCCACCCCACTGCAGTTATGACCTTTTAAAGTTTGAGGAATCCTGATATTTTTTTTCTTTTTTTTAAAAAAAGACAGGACTGTTACAGACCTAAACCCTACCTGCAGTGTAGCCTGACTTTTGCATTGTCTAAAAAAGAAATACAAGACCTGATGTAACCAACAGCTGAAAACCAACTGCATTTGGTTAGCACTGTGATTGTATCCACTGCATGCACAAGGACGCCTTGTTCTTTCTGAGTGAACTAATTGGTTAAATGAACAAATCAGGTGAATGATTACCACAGAGATTTCCATTGTCAGGAAAACAAAACAGGGCTGTGGAAGACCATGGGGCCATGGGGCAGGGCAGGCAGAGGCAGGGGTCTCGCTGCCTTGTGCATTGCCCCAGATTCATCCCTACAAGAGTGGGAAGAAGTGCTAGCAAACCAAGTGTCTGGCAGTGCCCCCAGGAATATCAGCTTTGGAAACCTAATTTGCATGGTGTGGTAGGACTACTCTGGCAAAAGTTTATCCACCACTCAAAGGAGTCTCTCTCACAACCTAACTTACTCCCTGCCTCTTATGCTCATACTTACCAGGACGTTACTGAGGCCAAAGGCACAAACTCTCCCTGATCTCTGATCACATATTGGGACCCTTTTACAGCCATTTTCAATGCCTCCCTTTTGTACAGATTTTTTTTTTAATTATTTTTTAATGGTGCTGTTAAAGTAAAAATAATAGAGGCAGGATGCCTAGTGAGAAAGCCTTGTCCTGCCAACTAATGTCTGTAACGCAGGTGTTTTCTTTCGCTGGATGCATGAAGCACTGTAACCTTTGGGAGTTAGCAGACCTTCACAATGTTAAGGGCAGGAACAGGGAGCAGCCGTCTTCTCAAAAGCAAGTTAGGACTAACAAAACAACAACAAAGCAAATTTCCAAGATGCATCGGATTCCGTTACAACAATAGTTTCTTATGCTGTCAAACAAGCTGAATGTAATACATGTGAAATTTTACTGTGAAGCTACAGAGAAATGGGGAAGGCAGTAGAAAAGTCTTCTTGCTGCAGATTTCAGAGGGCAGTACTGCCCACATTTTCCTTTTAGACAGACATAAAGGGAGGATTTCCTACAGGCAAAAAATATGGTCCCTTGAGAACCAGAAAAGCTCAACATGAGTGCTCACATCCTGAGAGTTGTCTGGGAAGACCCCTTTTGTGGAAGGGCTCTTCAGCTTTGGTCAGTTGCCTGTTCCACCTTGACACACTGAAAGGTTTTCGATTTTATACTAAGTCAAAGCTGTGTTATCCTGGAACTCAAAGATCCTCCAAGTCATATTTACTGTCAGTAGATGCTAGACAAACAAACTAAATCTCCAGGAGAGCCAGCAGCGGTCTATCTTCCAGAAGAAAAAACAAACATGCAAGCCATGCCAGTTAATCCCTGTTCATGCTCCTAAAAAACATCCCACCTCTGTGTCGACATATGATACCATGGTGTGTAGCCGTTTACATCAGCCACCATAGACCTGGCACTCAACTTCTGACACACAAAAAGTAATTGCATATGAATTTTTGTTGATATCCATGCCTTCAGTTATACACCCCATGGAACCTTTTCCATCCACCTTCCTTATCCCTAAATAGTTTCTTAGTGATGTTCAAACCATGGCCCCATCAGCATTCATCATTGAAGGTTAAATTTGTAAGGAAGACTGAGGAGGGCTTTACTCTAGAAGAATCTGAAACCACTTCTATCTCAGTTCCTGCACAACACCTCTGTGCTTGTCAGTGAAACTGCCCTTGTTGTATTTCACGCCACAATTTCCTGGCTGCCTTACATGCTGGACTACATTTCCTCCCTTTTATAGGTCTTTAGGGGAGGATATGTGCTTTGCTTAGATGCAGAATGGTATAATATCCCTCACGTGGTACTGCAGTCCAAACTTCATATGGTGAACTGTCTGTTATGTGACCTTTAGACATAACGCCATAAATCCAAGTGCTTCTCCTGCATCAGTGTGGAGCAATCATGAAATGGCACAGCAGTAGAAATACTAAAGACTGGAACTCCAGAGGCCAATCACCTTCTCGCTGAAAAAGGGGTATGGCTATAAAATTAGGTTGAAACCTTTTTAGTCATGTAGTCTTATTTAAGATGTGAAAATACTCCTGTTCTGTTCTGAAGAAAGATGGTCCCATGAGGCTTGAACATTTCAAAGGGTTTCCACCAGGAAGCACAGCTCCCTGGGAACATAATTTGAGCAATCAACTCCATGAGGGCCACATAGTGGAATGCAGGATCTAAGTTATGTCCATGTTTGTACATGCCTCTATAGCAACCATAAATCATATCTTCACCCCCAAGGTATCAAGTACAAGTTCAAAACCTCAATGCACTCACACTGCCATCTTAACATGGGCATCCGTCCTTAAACTAAAAAAAGAGAGAACATTGGACTGAAAGGATGTTATTCTCATGCTCATATTTAGCACAGAAGCTTTCCATCCAGAAATCTTTCATCAGAGAGCATTATCATCTCCCCTAAAAAATATGTAGCAGAATTCAAATCCATCCAAACTTTGCTAAACCCCAGGATTAGGAGTATGATTTGTGTGGAAGTGACAAATCTCAGAAGTATGCCAGGATCTAAGAGGAACAACTAGAATCAGTCAGCTAGACACGTTCTGCTGGGCCCTTGGCAAACCACTCTCTGCCCTAATGCACAGAAAGAAGTAGATCAGAGAATCAAAAGGGGTGTATTACAGTCTCAGAAGCTGGAGCTGGTTATAAGTCTATTAGCATAACAAAAAAAGAAATGTAACAGGGCAGGAGAGCTGCCAAGAGGAGTGCTGCTAATTGCAGTCATAGGAAGAGCAAGCAGAGCTCCTGCAGGGGCTGGTGAAGAGCGAGCACAGCAAATGCCAACAAGGGCTTCCAAGGGCTTTGGAGGAAATGGAAAACTCTGATCCATTCTGGCCTGATCCTGTGCAGTTGTGCAGAAGGACAAAAGAACTCACTCAGCATTGACCAGAGGAAAGAATCCTCTATTTCCAAAGGACTGGCGGTTTGGGCGGGGATGAAGGATAAAGTAGATATCTGATGCTATGCCTAGGGGCCACCAGTGGAGCAGCACACTAATGGATCTGTCAAAGAGCATTTTCCTATCTCAGTTGGTTCATATCAGAGAAGTAAAGGCCAGTGTACTCCTCCTGCCCAGCATCTATGTGCCTTGAACACACACATCCACCAAGGAGACCCAGAGGCTCAGAGGCTGAGCCAGGAGATTGCAGGTTGGTGAGAGAGAGGGCACTGCTGCATTAGGAAATGTAGCAGATTTGTTCAATTTATTAATTTAATAGGGACGAAGAACAAACACCATAAAAAATGATTCAGCTGGGAAGGGGGAACAAACTTGTTTGAACAGAACCAGGAAGGAAGATGACAAGAAGGAAAGCAGGAGAAAAGTTATCATTGACAGGCCTACCATTCTGAGCAATCATCTGAGGCTGACCAGCAGCTATTTGTGCTCTGCCTGCAAGGAATTGTTTCATCATTTTAGGACAAAGAAAATGGCTTGTTCAACCAGAGATTTCTGGTTCAAAATGCGAAAAGTCACTCCTGAAGACCTCTTTCCCTCTTTTCAATTTTCAAAAAAAATCACATTCTCAAAACTCCACTCTCTCTGGTCAGGATTAGCTGTGTGGATAGAAGTATTTGCCAAACATGACCTGAATTTATGAAGTATTTTAACTTACCTATAGCTGAATATTTTTGGAGAGTTTATGAATGAAGGGCACAAACAACAGCCTAGTTTTACTTCTCATCAGACTTGCACAAGATCTGGATACAACTGTCTCCCACAACAGGACAAGTCCAAGACCTCGTCCATCCTGCCAGACCAAGCAGTCTTTTTAAGCTTTCAGCAGCAAAGGAAACGTCACCCTCACTCCCCATGGGCACTTCCTGCAGACACAGCATCCATGAGAGGATATGTGGGAGGTAATGTCTGAGTAGAATCTGAACTACATAGCCTCAGGCTACATACTATGCTTGCACGGGCTACATGTTATGCTTGCAGACAGTAGCAGATGTTTGGGTGTTTGTAGCAGGAATAGCAGAATAAGAAGAGAAAAAGCAGTAGGCAAGCACTTGACCTGACTGAAAGACAAAGGAGACATATAGAGGCCAAGAATTGCTTGAAAAGTTGTGATCAAATAGGATTTTTCCTGCTGTTTTCTTCCACCTGAGCTGAGGCTGGCAGGATCATGGTAAACAGTAATGGTTTAATGGCACTTGACTCCATTGCCTATTTTCTCTGAGAGCAAACCACATGCATGGAGAACCTTCGGCCACCCCTCTAGGTCACACTGGAAGATAAACGCAAAGGGAATGGACGTCTCGTGATGTTATTTATTGGGCTAAACATTCCAAGTAGTGCAAAGAGGCTTACACACTCAGGTCAGTCATGTTGTTATTGCAGTTTATACCCCTCAAACAACTCCCCATACACCACTTCAAAAGTTACCTGGCCCTACCACATGACCTCCAAGCAAACAAGCCAAGATTCTTAACAATATCTATTTTCTTCTGTTTCACAGGTCAGTGCTCATTATAAATTGCCAGTGTTCTGCCAAAAGATTTATTGTCAAAGGCAGCATAGGACACATTTGTGCAAAACCAACAACAAGCACATTTCTTTGCTTTAGGAGGGACTCTCCGTGTGATGTAGGTACAAAAGTATTTCCCTGCTTCAAACACACATTTTATCTATGCAGGATCATGGTCCCATCATTCCTTGCAGCTTTTCAATGGCACTTACATAGAAAATGGTTCGTTCACTCGGCGAACAAGCAACCCGGGAGGCTAACTGCACTGATTCCAGGCAGTATTTTGCCAGTGCAGACTTGTGAACTGTTAGCAGCCAAACACTCTTAAGATTTATTCAAACCAGAGGACTACTACCTACCAGTTCAGGTCATGTTTCTTCTCCTGTTCTTTAAATTATGATCTTCCACAGGGCCAAGTTTCTTGCATGTTTATTTTCTTTAACACAGAATGCCTGCAGCTGGCAATAACTTTTTGGGTTGTCTGGCTGTGAACTTCACCTTTCAGCTTCTTCTATGTTGCCCGCTGTTGTTTCTAGTCCATGTCAGTCAAAGCCCCAAACTGTCTTTCTCCCATCTCTTAGAGCGGAACTATTTTTACACAGACCTCTACCAGAACAAAAATGCAATAATAACAAAAAAAAAAAAAAAAAAAGAAGAATAAATAAATAAATAAAAAGAAATAAAGAAAGAAAGGAGAACTGTTATAAATACTTTTATTGCTGGCATAGATGATTTACTGCCCACTTAGTTAATCTCTATAAAATAGCACAGCTGAACGCCTTTAAGTTGTATGCATACAGATGACTAATTAAATACACAGTTAAATGGCTTGACCTGGCACAATTCTGACCATTAAAATCATTAAAGAAATAGAGTTTGCAGTTCCCTCAAGGCCAAGTATTCCAATGAATAATTCTGGTGTCGCAATGGCTTCAGGCAGTTTGGGATGAACACGGTTCTCACAAGCCAAAGGGACAGACAACACCTCTGAAACTGGCTACCTGACTCCATCTCTCAGCCCATGACCCTTACCCCTTGGTCTGTGCCGTGGAGACCAGGGCAGTTGGACACTGGGAACACGGACTGCCGCAAAACTTAAAACAAGTCAGACAGATGTACCAATTCATACTTTAGCAAAGCTTCAGCTGAATTTAAGCCTTTTGGTACAATGCCTGGGTGCAATAGCAGTAGAGGATCAGCTAGTACTGCAAATGCACATCCCTCTGCTTCTGCTCCTCAGCCCTCGGTAGTCCCAGCAGGAGCTCAGGGCAAGGTCAAAGTTGTGATATGATGGGGCTGGGGTATCACAGCTGGCCACTCGGAACACCTGCCAGCACCAAATATCACCTTTATAGACAAGGTATGGACCTTCCTGGTTGGAAATTTTAGTCTGGCTTGGACTAATTGAATAACTACATTCTGGTGATGAGGGGAGTTTCATTAAAACTTAAGCATCCTTGAAACAATGTCAATTTGTGCTTTCATTATGAAGTTTTCTCTGCTTTTGCTGACCTGAAGAGTCTGCCGCTTACCCTCACATTGACGGCTGCGTTCACGTGCACTAGGCTGGAGTAGGCCACTTGTTTTTGTTAAATGCAGTTTACCCTCAGAAATTACTGTACTTGCTTAAACAGACCTTATTCTTCAGCAGAAGTACTACTTCAACAGAAGCAATTAAAAAGCTCTGCCGTTGTGGCAAGGCACCTAGTTCTATCAAAACTTAATTTACCTTATCATTCTTCTTGACTTTCTGGATTTTCAAGTTTGAACGGGCAGGGGTTTTTGTTCTACTAAGAACATTTCTCTTTGAGAAATAACAGTATTAATTAGATGTGTTCTTGTGTCATGCATTTTGTAAAACTGAGCTACCAGGAAATTTGTGACTTCTTCCAGAGGAGAATAAGGTAGAGCTACTTTTTACCCACTAATTACCAAGGGAAAAAGAATTATGACAGATGTAAAACCATTACTGAACTTAAAAAAAGAGATAGCAAAGTATGCCATGTCTGTGAGGTTGCTAGTGGCATTAATAGAGCCTAAGCCAACTATCTTAACACAGCTATTGTGGCTGTAGCCTATATAAAGCATGGGCACTGGAGGGAAAACACAGGCAAGTGGAAGTCTGATTTATGTTTACCAAACTCAGTGTGAAGTGTTGTTTTGATTTCATATGAACTTCACAATTTTTGCAAACAATTGCACTAATAAATGAGGCATTGGCTGTAGGTTTGACTGGCAGCAGCTTACTTGGATACTTCATAAACAGAAGACATAGGGAAATACAAATATACACTTAGATGCACAGATTCTTAGTTATTCACCTGCCTGAAAGGCTCACTTGTGAAGCCATGGGTGTATAGAACAGCCACCACTCTCCTTCTTATGTCTCAGCTGCTGATGAAGTCACGAAGTGTGGATGTACCCTGGTACTGCTCCAATGTAAGTGATGGCATTGACTGGTCATTTCATTGGAATTTGGCAGATACAACCTCCCAACATGTTTCTGAAATCAGAACTTCTGTAAAAATGATACTTGGTGAAAGTACCTGCTAAACCACTGCAAGCAAGCATTTTTCCCTGTTTTTCTGACTCAAAGTAAGCCAACTATTTCTCTTCAACGGCAGGGTATTGACTTTAGTCACCCCAATGACTGGGCCAAGCTTGGTTATAAGGGCAAGGTGCATGAGGAGCCTCTCTGAAATGTTTAGCAGCAACACACCAGGTGTGAACACCCCACAGCAGAGGTTTCTCTGTGCATGGGCAGAGCAGCAGCAGCTGAGGCCAAAAACACTGGGTCTATTACAGGCCACATGCAGCATTTTGAGTCACACACTGAAGTGAGCTGACATCCAGTAAAATGTATGTGGAGCCTTTATGTTTTTATAGGTCTGCCTTTTTTTACAACTATCCACTTATTCCTTTCAACAGCAAACTTAGTCCTTGATGTTCTGGGCACTGCACAGCTGAAACATTTGTTCCTGCCAGTTTTACTGCTGCTCTGATAGCTCCAGAGACTTTTTTCTAAGTGTGCTTCATCTTTTCTGAGAAACATAATAAAAGGTATTTCAGAGAAAATATTTACCTCTGAAACAGCCTGGGCTAATGTGAGTAATAGAAAATCTGAGAATGAGGAGGTAAAAAAAAAAAAAGCTTTTACTAGCCTTACATAAGGCCATGAACTCAACAGAAGGCAATGGATTGGAGCTGTCATTGATCTTCTCACAGCACAATGTCTGATCCTTAGTTTATGGGCAGAAATTAAGGACTCTGTGAGAGGCACAAGAAGACCTTGGAGCAGAACTGGGGAAGATTCCAGTGTCTTCAGGTAGAAACCATCCTCTGTGCCTTCCCAAAAAAGATAATGATATTTTGACTAGCCAAAGAACAGTGGCAATATCACATTAGCCGTATGGCCAGCCATGACTATATATCATATTGCAATGACATGCCCACTAAAGGTCAGGTGTGCAAAATCTTGTGATTCACCATTTCGGCATCCATTCTTCCTTTCATGAGAATAATTCAAAATGTGTAAATAAATGAGTCATATTAATGAAGATGTTCACAAGGTGTTGATGAAGAGCAGTCACTAAACGTTTGAAGGAGCCTGTGCACCAAAAATGGCATGCAGTTTATTGCCTGAACTGTAAATTAATTGAGTGTTTATGAATATTAGCTGACAATTTATGAATGTAAACAGACTATATGTGATGCTCATCATCTGATCAGCTGACACAGTGCCAAACTGCTGAAATGAGAATAGATGAACACTAAATATTCATATTCAGCTTTCTTTGGAGGCTCTTCCTGGTTGTGTCTATTTGCATGTATGGCTCATAGAAGGTGAAACATAAACAACCCCTCAAACACCTGACTTCACTGGGTATAATTTGCAAACAGAAATTAGACTGCATTTTTTAAATAAGTTGTGTCTAGTTCAACTGTGAATAGTTGCCTGACTCTATTAATAACTGCCCAACAGAGATCAAATAACAAGTATCATATTCAGTCATTAATCCAGTCTAAAAATAATAACCTTAAAACTTTTGGGAGTAAACTCCAATATATTCAAAGGAATCACAATTGCCTTCTGGACAATCTGCGAACAGAAAATAAAGCAAAATGTGCCTAATAAATTATTCACTGTGAATTGTCCCCTTGACTTTAATTTTGACAAGACGCTTCTTAGGGAAGTCCCTTATTAGATAATACAGAGCTACATATCAGAAAAAGGGGTGGTCTGTTATGCCTCTGTTTTTAACAGTGAAAATTGTTGAATTTTCTGCGGAGCCAAAGTTCCTTTAATTACTATTTCAAGGAATGAAGGGGAGAAAGAAGTACTGAAAAAACCCACAGTGCTTTATTTCACTGCATCTTTTCTTCACTTTTTAATGTCTGTTTCCTTCTCTCTCACTCACAGTGAGACCCAAATATTATTGGTTCCAGATTTTGAGTAGTTCCAAATTACAATTTCTGCTTGATGCTTTTGTTTTTCCTTCTTTGTATAATTTTGCTGATTGCCCTCTCTGGCAATTGTTTTGGACTTTCTCCAGAGCATTTATACCTTCTAACCTTTTTTTCTACCAGTTAAAATTTAGTTTGGTCTCACAAGCAGAATCATGAAGAACAAGAAAGGCCACAATTTGTTGCAGGACATTTTAAAATTGTTGCTATGGATTATTGCTATTCCATCTAAAAATTCAGATTTTAGATGTGCATTGTTTGAATGTAGGGTGGAAAATGTAACACCGTAAAGAGCTAACATGGAGCTGTGCCTCATTAATAAGCCTTCTTATAGCTATGTGTGCTTTTGTGCCACTCACAAGGCTCACGAGGGAGGCTGCAGCAGAGGGAGGACTGCTACTAAAAGCTGGGAGCAAGGGATATTGCACGTGGCTTGCTGCTGGAGTGAAAGTCATCTCACGCACCTGCTTTACGGCAGCGGCATGCTGCAAGCTAGCATTGACATGGTCTGGCTTGTGGCATACCACAGGGTGAGGGAAGGCATGCGAGACACCGCGTCCCTGGCCACATGCATGCTGCCGGCTGGGGCCCAAAGCCGCTTCGCCTTCCCAACCCTGCCAGCTGCTGACAACCAACGTGGTCAGATGGAAAGTTCAAGGGAGACATTTTGTGATCTTTCACCTACTTATTAGCTATAACTTTAGGAAAGGGGAAGTGGAAGACTGTTTACCCAGACCATGAAACAATATTTCACAATATTAATATGAGATGTGCTACAGAGGATGCTATTTCACCTTTGTATTTTGTGGTGGTAACACAGCTATTTCACACTTCCTTGGGTGAACATTGTGGTTGGCAGACAATCCCAGAAAACTCACTTTAATTGTACAAGAATTGCTGTGGTTGGTCAGGAGATGAAGCAGCCTTGTATACTCAGACAGCAGGCTCACACATGTTCAGAGAAGATGTGGAAAAGTCTGCCACAGGAGAAAAATCATGTGAAAAGACCGCTTGTTCATAAAGATGTGGCCAGCTGCAGGAGGAAGGTGGCAGCAGAAGCACTCTTCAGGTTGGTGCCACTCCCACAGGAGCATCAGCTCACTTGCCTGAATCTCCTAAATGACAGGAAGCAGCTTGATTTCTGTAATGCTTCTTTGTAGGGCAAAAGGGATATAGGACCTTCCTACATTGCTAGAGGTGTTATAAATGCTGGGTATTGCCTAGTGTCATTCCTAAATATTCAGCAAGGAGAAGGCTGATGCTGCCAGGGTCCAGCCTGGTGCCTGACTGCCAGGAGTTGCTTTCTTTGCTGGACATGTACCCAAACCAGGTGTCAAAAGTGTCATGACACCCACCTGATTTTATCTCAGCCTTTGCCTATCTAATTTCCTGGGATTTGACGGAGCTCAGTAGACCCAGAACTGAAGGAGAAAAAAAAAAAAGCAGGTGTTTTTTGTCTAGAAAAGCCACTCTGCATGAAGAATGACAATGGTTGTGTGAGTGATGGGAAGGTAGATACTGTGAGGTTGCACATTCTTCACCTGAGAGAAGGAAGGGCTCACTTTTATACTACTGACAAAGAGAGTGGGCATATGCTGTTTTTCAACTGGAAACCTTGGTATGTCTAACCAAGACCCTGGCAGGTCTAATACCTCTAGTTTCTTCTCTACTACAGTACCAAGCTCACTGAAGCAACCGCGGGTGAACCTAGCTGGCTCAGGCTTCCCTGCGTTGCCCTACATGGAACAGCCAACACCTTTTTCAGTTAATTCTTCATTTCAGTTAATTGTTGTTTCTGCGTTTACCACACTGGCACTGTTGCACTTAGCAGGACACACCATTTAGTTAATCAGTGAAGAAGAGCAGGCTGGGTTTGGTCCCCTATTTATGACTGTGCCATGAGAAGGTGGGCGACACAAAGGAAAAACTTCATCTCATCTTACAACAACTGTGATCATTTCAATCCTCGTTCCAGAGCCATGGTTTTTCTCACATGCTGGCGACAGTGGGATCTTGCAGAGGGTTTTCAGTGCTGTTTGGTTGCTACAGGTTGCTATTCTGGTGTCAGCTAAATCCTCACCAAAGACAGGCCTGCAGATCCTCCTTCTGAGTAATGGAGCTAAATGGGGAGCTGATTTTAATGCAGTGAGAGCTATGACGGCTGTGATGTGGGAGGAAGTTATATATGTTGATTCTCCTAAAACAGATCGAGAGGACAAGTTGTTCAAGTTAATGTTGCCCTGATCTATAAAAAAAAGTGATCACACCAAAAGCTCCTTTGACATTGACAGAATGAGAGCATTTACAACCCCACACCTTCTCACTTTGGGTTACCTGAGGAGGTAGCAGATAAGTGTCCACAGTCCACTGCTGTGCATCATCCCTGGTAGCACAGCAGGGTGCCTCCAGCACACAGTCTGTCTAACAATGTGAACATACTGGTGTATACTGGAAATCCAAGTCCTGAGACCTGTTGCATATGGCAAACAAAAGGCAAATGGATGATGAGGGTGAGCAGCAGGGTCAGCAGGATGCAACTCATCTCCTTAGAATAGCATCAGTTGTCTCACTTTTACTAACAGACCAGATAACCTATATCTGGTGATCACGGTGGGTCCTTCCAGAGACTACTCCCGGGCATCTCACAGCCACTCTGTGGAACCAACACCCTCCCTGAAACACCACCATCCCCATATTCTGACTAGAAACAATGGTCTCAAAAACAGGTGATTCCAAATCAGGGTTTGGCTGCTCAATAGCTTCCTGGAGACCCAGACAGTGTGCTTCAACTCCTGGGATCAGTCAAAAGGAAAAGGAGATGGAGCATTTTTTTTTCCCCATTGATGCAGAATCTTCTGGGACAAGAAAGAGACACCGCACTTGGAAACAGATGTCGTCTCACTCTCTTCATTCTTCCACAGGCCAAATATCCAGGAAGTTCAAGCTGTGTCCCAGGGATGAACTGAGACAAGGAGTCTCATGAATATTAAAAAGTAAATAAAACAACAAGATTCAAATGACAAAACAACATCTTTAGACTCTTCATCTAATTCCTCTCTTCCTCTCTCACATATTACTCCTCCATTAGGTTTTCCAATAAAATCAGATATTTTTCATCTACTGCAGCCCAGATCTCCAGACACAACACTCAGTATTTCTGATGATCTCATAGCAGTCTCCAGAGCAAATGGTAATTGCCTCAGAATTCACCAGTTTTTGCTAATATCATTCCCTCATCATTCAGAATCTGGAGAACAAAATCATGGCTCTGAAGCTGCACAAGGACTCCAGAGGTGACCCTGCTTCCACTTTGTCTTACAGAGATGGAGTTCCATTGCCAAAAGGGCAGAACCCTCTTTTCATCTCCATCCCTCTTAGCAGCATCCCATCCCTCCTGGTCTTGCCTAGCCTCAATTAGGGAGCACAAAGCTCTTCTTAATATTTTATTAATACAGAACCAAGTCTTGGACCTGCCTCCATTGAGCTTTGCATGAACACTGGTGTGAATCCAGGAATCTTCATACCAGAAGGTACGAATCCAGGCTAAATGTGTCTGTCCCTCTTGACTCTCAGTTCATGAGAGAATAAGATCTTCAGAAAAAGTAAAGAACTTACAACAAAGCCCTCCTCAACGTATCTCAGCTTCCAAGACTTTCATTTCTGAGGCAAAAGAGCCATGTGTTGATGTGCTTTAAATTGCATCAATTTATTTACCATTTTCACTAACTAGTAAAATAAAGTTTATGTGTCCAAGACAGCAGTATTCAATCAATATCAAATAAGGCTTTCAGAGAAACTCTTCCCGCTCATTGACACATTAATTATACCTTTTCAGACTGCAACAATTTGAATTGAAAATCTTTTTCAAAACTGAAATTTCTGAGAGCCTTTTTTGTCTGATATTCACTAGAATAGTAGGAATTTTGGGTCAGATCTCTAGTGTTTCTATCATGTCTCTCTTGAGCTAAAGGGAAGAAAGGACCGAAAAAAAGAAAGATATACTGATCACAGGGAAATGACTGGGAAGTAAACCAACTCTCTAAGTATGACATTAACATTTAAAAGAATTCTTTTTCCTGCACAGAGCAATTACTTTGACATTGTGCATGTTGACATTTTTGTGGTTTATTTGGAATTTTACAAGTCAACAGGAAACGGAAATTGGTGTTTCTGTCCCATGGGAGGAGGTTGGCAATGGTCTGTCTTGGTATCTGGCCAACTCTACCCTTCTGTGGCATGTGGCTTCCTCACAGAAGGCATACACACTTCCCCACTCAACAAACAGAACTAACTTTCATTTGGTTTTCCAGGTGAACTTGGTGTTTTTGTTAACTCAAGCATACTCCTTTTTAAGAGTGGGAAAGGAAATTACAGTAAGTGTGTGCTAACGACATAGGAGAAAGTTGAGCTGGGCAAGAGGTTTCACCCAGGTGGGTCAACTTTATATTCAAGAACATAAAGCAGAGGGAGGCTGAACACTGCAAAAAAATATTCAGTCAATACTATGGCAAGCCAAGTCCCTTATGGGTCAAATATGCATGGATTACCACACATTCTGCATAGCACAGGGAATAAATAGTTAGGCATTAGCAGAAGGATGTGACATAGCGTGTAGATGTTTGACATTTCACATCTCTGTAATGCTATCAAACTTTTCTGAAACAGTTTAATAAACCAGAATTAATATTGCACTTTCACACAGAAATGGAAGAGCATTTTCCTTGTTAAGTTGTCTGGAATGGAAAAAGTCCTTCTGAACAAACCACAGGAGACACCAAAAGTAGAAACTTTAGACACAATATTGTCAAAGTATAAAAGTTAAATAACTTTTTTAGGCTTTCTACCATGTGTCAAAGATGTATGAGGCTCTTCCTCAAAATAGCTTGCCTGTAGATGTTGTAACACATGCTGGAATTTCCCTTCTCCTCCTCCACACTCATTACACCTCTAAATTCAAACACTGATGAGCAGAATCTGTACAAGGCTGTGGTATTATAGTAATACTTTAGGTAATTCTATTGTGTAGTTAAAAATATATATGTTCATAATAATTCTTAAAGGAATCTGGTAAATTTGTACATCACCTTGTTATGTATGTTGCCCTTTTTGTGTTAGAGCATTTATAGGTTTTTTTATACAAGTATTTTTCCCAATGGGAGCAACAGAGTAAAGCCACGCTGTTAACAGCATAATTCATTTAACTATTTCAAGGAACCTTTTAAAAATCCTGCATACTTTTACTTAGACATTAGTTTCTTCAGTCCCCTTGGGAACCAAAGCGCTGCAAATAACACACATACCAGAAATCAAGAACATCTCTGACTATAAGCACCTAGCAGCACCTCTGACTTACAGCTTTTCAGTGTCATGTTGTTGGCCCTTATAAGCCACTTATATTTCATGAGGGAATCCTAAATTTCTCAGAAATTAGAACAAGTAATACAGTGTTAGCCAGCATGTATTACACAGTTGCAATCACTATCTATTAAATCCTCCACTGTCTTTGCCTGAGGTCTTAATCTATTCATTCTTACAGTCATAAGATTTTGAGATTTTCTTTGTCCAGACCCTTCTTCACCTGGTTACTCCCTTGCATAGCAGTTGCTGCATCTTTAATCACACAAGTATTATTAAAGTCATCTCAAGGTTTAGTTGCTTTGACAGGCCTGTCTATGTCTATAAATGACTATTGGGTTTTGAAAAACATAGTTCGTACATACCTTCTCTTAAATGTCACTGCCATTCTGCATTTTGGCCATCCAGGTACATGGATTTTTTTTTCTTTTCTTCTTTATAAAAATCACTGCATCTTTTGATGAGGTTATTCTTGCTCACCACCAGTACGGCAGCATTGCAGGCATGCTGCTCAATTCCCAGTTTCAGTGGGAGCCAGCTGCAAGCCTCCTGCAGCACCGTTACACCATCCAGAAAGGGCAAGCTTCTAGGATGCAGTTAGTGATATCAACCACTAAACTCCAGCTGCCATCATGGCCTATCCTTCGAGCCATGCTTTGTATTTCAGAGGTAAAGACTAAGTAGTCAAGGTATTCCCTGATCCTTATTTTCTCTGCCTGAAGGATTTGCAGTAAAGCTACCACTTTCTGCCCATATTGATTGACTGTTTTGATACTGATATCCACTTAAGATCAGCTGCTCTTTTCACATAAGCTGCCACAAGGCACCCCGAAAAAATGTCAGTCTCCATCAATCTGGGCTGGCTGGTAACCAGTAAACTATATGTGGAAAATTGCATGTCTTTACTACTCAGCCTGCACGCTTCCCAAATCCTCAAAACAGCCGCTAAATGTGCTGGATGTTAAAAAATATACCATTCTGCTTGAGTGTCTCACCGGGCAAGGAGACTTGTGCCAATTAATCTAGGCACTTCTTTAGAAAAGCCCATGCAGCTCTTAAACAGAAATTGAGCAGGAGAAAAAGAGAAAAGCTGGTCAATGTCACAGCCTCAGGGCTCACAGCTCTGCCATGCGCTTTGCTGCTCTGAGACCAGCAGTCACATCTGAAGTCTTTTCTACAGTTTGCATTGATATAAACACCAAAGCTACAATTTGCTGTACCGTTTTTCCACATTTCTACCTTCTTGAAAGTAGCTACCGAAATACAGAGTATTATCTGAACGTTATGCTCACCAGGAAAAAAGAATCATTCTTTTGCATGAATTCAGAGGAGAAAAATCCCTCAGTTCAGCAAGACAAGGCCAGCTTTATTCAGTTGCTGGGGCTATCAGAAAGTGGTGCCTAGGTCTACATGCCCAATACACAGTGCGAACTTCAGCTTTCTTTCAAAGCTAGTGGGGATCTTCAGGAGCATGTAGGGTAACCAAGGAATTCCAGACCAGAAGACAAATGTCCTGAGGAGGAAAATGAAAGGAAATGAATCCAGCCTTGCCTTCCTAGGTTTAATAGAAGGTTTAATTGCAACCTACAGAACAGAGGTGAATTTCCAGTGTCTTTGCAGGCAAACTGTCTGGCATAAATGGCTATCATTATTCACTTCTGAAAGAAAAAAATATTTAGCTATGTTATCAGAGTGAGGTTTCAAAAGGTATCCAGTCACTGATTCGGCATCCCATTGGCTTTGAATTCATTGCAATGAGGGAAAGTAGATTAAGAGTTTGTTGTTTATTTTGAGGTTTGTTTTTTTGTAAATCCCCAAACACAACAAACCTTATTGACCAATATCTAAACCTTTAGTGCTAAAAGGCAGCACTGAGAAACTTCACACAACTTCTGATGAGATTTCTTCCACCTCCCCACAGAATTTGGAGGAGACTGAGTTTGAGCTACCTTTAGCAAGGGTACATTGTTAACAGAGTATCTTCCTTAATACAGATAGCCATGTTCACAAAGAAAGGCTGTTTTCTTTACAGCTGCTGGACTTCCACATATTTCCTCTTAGTCAAAATAGAGACCATTGAGGAGACCAAGTAGATGAAGCGCTCCAGTAAAAACTTTTCTAAGGCAGTTAGAAGATCACATCATTTCTAGATCACATCATTTCATACATTAGTAGGGACATTTCCCTCTGTTCCAAATAAGCATAATCTTAATAGGAAAATAAACATTAATGTTCCCGTGTAGATTTGTGGCTGTATACAAGGGAAACCAGGATGTGCATTGGATAAGTTACCTGAGTTCTGAAATGGTCTGCTCTAAATGTCAGATACTTTGCTGTATGTGTACATTATTTCCTTTCTTATTCTTTCACATAGAGTTCTTGTGCCTTTAGACTATCGTTTGCAGGGATTTAAAAGCCATCCCTAATAACACATCTAGTATTCACATAGTATAGTATATTCTATGTACTATTCACATAGTATATTAACACATCTAGTATAACACATCTTGAGGATATTTTATCCCAGCATCTTCAGCCTGAGCAGCCACCTAAACGTTAAAGGTTTGCGTCTGGCACAAGAAACTGTGCAACAAAATGAGTTGCTTAGAAATTCACAGCAACACCAGACAAGAGTATTAAAATTCCTGTTAGATACAAAGTTTGTAGTAAGTTTAGGAGCATAAATTACTCAACAAAAAAGCATTGCCCTAACACTTAACTAGGATTGCAAACACAGCTTATGTGAAATCTTTGAAAGTAGCTGATATGGTCCCACCTTTACATAGCTGTGGTCTATTAAAACTGTCTACCAACAAAAAGCAAATTAAAATTACTGGCATCATTGTATTAAAATAGTGCTTTGTATTATTATCATAGTTCAGAACAAGTAAATCCTAAATCCCCTGGTAGGAGACAGTGATCGTACTTTCATGACCTTCATTGGTAATGTCAATTATCCAAGCTCACAAATTTTACAGCATACCCATGAGAAGACCATGAGTTCAGACCTCAACCGCCTTTATGAAAATGAATGTTTTCTTGCTTGGAGACTTTATTATATGCTGCACAGAAAAAGCATGTGCGTTTCATACTAACACGAACAGAAAATCCATGCATAATTCACCCTGCTGTTCTCTTTGAGCTGCACTAAATTCTGACTTAGCTGTGTCTCCTTCAAGGCACTGTATATCTCTATTACTCCTCATTTCTCTGCAACACAATGTCTTTCTGGTTTTCTCACTGCACATTTTAACCCATGTGGCCTTTGGCTGTAGTGTTAGAGAATCTTTCTGACTACCCTGACATTTTATCTCATCAGCCTTTTACTGAACCAAGAGGACTCTGGAGCAGTGAGGATGTTCCTTTCTATCACGCTTGTTTAGATCAATAGACATGTGTTTACTTGCCCTTGCCAGTTCAGCTTCTCTGCTTCTGTTATTGTTGACTGCACTAAACAACACCAGGCAGGAGGCTCTGCCTCATTTCAGGAAGATGTCTGATGTTTTCATCACTAGATGAAAGAGCCTGAAGTTTTGGAAAAATCCACCTGAGCACCTTTTCTGTCTCCTCCTGACTCTGCTATAAAGCATTAGACAAATCTCTGCAAAAGAAGTAACTAAGTAACTCCTTTCGGTGGCACAGAAAGAACACCACTCTTCACAGGTGCATGTATGGAAAAAAGATCCAAACTTTCCAGCTGTATTTCTAATGATGTGCAAGTGAGAAGAAAAACTCCCAGTACTGTGATACCAGATACACTGAACTGCACACACCTGAAAGGTAACACAACATCTCTATTACAGTCTAGAGAAAACAACAAAACCTTTTCCATTCACCCACTACCTCCTGCATGCACAGGAGAGAAGATGGGGTCTGCAGGCTCTCTGAAGGTCTGAAGTCTGGGGTATCAGTGAAGGAGGGAACGTAGAGTCAATGATGGGTTGCAGAGAGGCACTTGCCAGCACTCCTCATCTCTTGACCTGAGCTTGAGTCTTCAGTTGCCCAAACCATGTATAGCTCCTGTCCAGACTACACACTCCCTGTCCTCCCTGGGCTGCTGGAGGAGCTGGTCTGTGCTGGGGAAGAAGTAAGAGCTACTGAGATACTCAGCCAGACCTGTGACTCTGAAGTGAACCTGTGTCCACCGATGTTCCACAGAGGAACAATCATGTAGGCGCAGAGTCTTAAATAACCCGGTCCCGAGGTAGCTCAAATGTTTGTACATGACCGCTGGCTAGATAATGCATTTGTACTGCTGGGTAGTGAGGCAGTGATATGCTGAGAAGCAGCCTCGGGGGCAGCCTGATTTACCCTCTGAAGGGACTCTAGAACCACAAGAAATACGTGCTTAATAGGGGCTATAATGAAAGGAAATCAGATTTGCAAGATTAAATAGAAGGCAGAAAGTCACTCAATGCTTTTTGTACTGTAAGAGTCACGAAAGTCAGAAAAAACTAACTAAATGTAAAAGTTCTTGGTCTGACATACAAAACTCATAAAGTAATAGTAGTTGTTTAATCCAGTACATGGATGACACAGAGGAGGAACATTACAGTGTACTGCATCTGTGCCATATGTCTTTGTGATAGTAATGCTTGGGTCTACCTTTTTGGCACCCGAGCTGCTATTAACCACTGCACCTTCTGAACTGCATGACTGTAGATGTTTAAATTTAACATACAGCAGGGCTGTTAGAGTCATGCAAAGTTTCTGAGTTTGACAACCTTCAGAATTCACATCAGGCTTTCTTTTTCTGTATAGTAGCTGCTAACAGAAACATAACAACCTCCTACTGGTTTTGTGCATGTTTATTCTCTGAACAGCAGGAAAGCACTGATGACTGATGAATAGAAGCTCCTTTCCTATTACTTTCAAATCCCATTGGCATACTTGTACTTTAAATTATGGAACAACATTTTCTCTGGATGATACCCTGTGGTTAGTGAACCTGCACCTGGGATGCAAAATACATTGGAGAAGCTGGACAAGAGCTAGATATAAGCATTTCCCATGCTATGAGTTCATTAGCAATGTCAAAGCATGACATCAAATTATTATGTCTTGATTTTTGGTCCCCATCTAAACCTGTTAGTCACTAAAAAAACATCGGGGACGGTGGAGGAAAGGGGTGTTCACCAATCTGAGAATCAGTGAGCAGTACCAAATTGGCACAATTTTGGTGCCTAAGCAGGAGTCATGAGGCCAAACACTGCAGCCTGGCCCAGGGCATATTGCTAAAGCACCTCTTCAGAAAAGCCAAAAGATTTCTCATGCTAAAAACTGGGCATTCAATAACATTCAAAGAATTGTGCATAGTCTCTTCTGGAAAGAAAGAAATGCATGTACAAAATTGTACACGGTAAATTCAACTAGTTGCCATAGCTTGGGTTTGGATAAAATACCTGGTGATTTTATTTGCTATTTGGGGTGTGGAGTTTGGTGGATTTCTTTTGCTATCCAAATCAACTTAGTTGTCATCTTAAAGTTGGACAAATTTACTAAATGCCACATGTTCTTAGTTGAGCAAAGTCAAGGAAACTAAAGTAACTAAAATTTTAATTTGTTTTCCTTTT
This sequence comes from Cuculus canorus, assembly GCF_017976375.1. NCBI lineage: Eukaryota > Metazoa > Chordata > Aves > Cuculiformes > Cuculidae > Cuculus > Cuculus canorus. The sequence goes on from NC_071441.1 coordinate 13,360,612, forward strand.
TTCCGCTAAGGACCATAACTTACACTACAATTGTTTTCAACTTTTATAAAATTCTGGGAATAATTTGCCAATAACAATTATAAGCTCCCTGAAAAACATCAGTGTTTGAATCTTATGTGTAGGGTCTAGAAGTCTCTTTAGGGACACTCATTCCCTTCCCTTTGTGCATCAACCTTGAAAAATTTGAAAAGTTTTGTCAAATAAGAGGGCAATATGTTGGGGTTTGGGACTCTTTTGTGACTTCAATTAGTGCTGATAGCAGATTAATACCCCTCAAAGCTGCTCTGAGGTTCCTTAAATTCTCTACAGATATAGTGTCTATACTATAGGCTTTGCTGGTAGTGTTAGGTCCTTGCAGAGATGCAAGGCAAGAACACAGAACTAGAAGAGATGGGCTCTGGAAGTCTCTCACACAAAACCTCTTATTATTAGGGCTAGAGGCAAGGGGATTTGTTTCCGTATTCAGGCCATCACTAAGAAAGAAAATGCAGTATCTTTCGTGATGGGTATTTTTCAGCTTCAACTACAAGAAAATAGGACAAAAACTTTGTTTTACTAGTGAAGCTTTATTATTTCCAGCAGTTGGGTAAAAAAAAGAGAGGAAAATTCTGTAAATGGAGGCTTAACTGCATAGTGTTCCAGGGCTGGCTGGAAATTTGGGGTTTAGGCATTGCAGCCTAAAGGGAGATCATCGAAAGTACCCACTCTAGAAAAGAAAGATAAATCAGATCTCTGCATCTAATCATTTTTCCTCATCAGTCTTGTCTGTGACTGAGATGACATTTTGAATATGACATAAATACATTCTACTCGTGTTTTAAGACTCTCTGCTATAATAGACTGATATAAATCTGTGCTATTATGCTTCCCTGCACCACTAAAACTCATGACACCCTTGTTACAACGTCATTTACAATATTAAAAAGTAAAACGCAAATATTGCTGTAAAGAGAGGTTTATTATTACTTTCATGATTTCCTACATTGCAGACATAATGCATTTCTGGTCTCTAAACACCTAACTAAAAAAAGTAGGTTTCCATTTTATTTTAAATGGTTAATGATTACTTAATTTTACAAGTCAGATTCTTTCACACAGTTCCAAAAGGCTAAAATATGCTTTATAGAATTGTTGAGAGTGAATGGCAGGAACATCCTTGTCCACCTCAAATGTTAAAAAACTCAGTCATTTAGATCTAGATTTTGCCACCCGCACTTGTGTCCCATGTGTAAGTTATCTAACCCACAGCACAGCCTCCGCTCCTAGAATCATGAGGAAGTGTCAGGGCTCCACCTCCATTCCGTTTACATTCCCTTTTGGAAATCAAGCTCTTGGCAGAATCTCCCACCTACAAGCTTCTCATTCAGCTGCAAATCTGAAGTCTTATTAGCCCCCTTTTATAGACGTTTTTATACTTAGCTGAAGTAAGATAAAGATGCAAATAAGAAACCTGCATAAGATCCAGGAGAGAGAGAGACAATGAATATATTTAATATATTTTTGTCTATTTTGAAAACCTTTCCCTAAGAATTTTACTGGAGTGACAAATCTTTTTTTAAATGTAATCTTTTAAGAATTTCAGGGCTTATTATAGGAGGGAAAGAAAATGGGTGGCCTGTGAAGAGAAAGAAGATTTTTAGAGGCTGGTAAAAATCTGCTTTCATTAGTCCTCTTTTTTGTCTTCGGCAGAAAGCAGAGAAATATTTCTGTGTCTTCTCCATTTCCTCTCCTCTTTCTGTAGCTAGCCACTAGAGCAGGTGAGGAGCAAGGACTGAACTTCACCGGGGAAATAAAACTCTTTAAGATGGGCATCTTTTTGCAAAATGTTCTTCATGTGTCACAGAATTTGGTGCTGACCGGCTGCAGCACAGGCACATGAAACAAGTTAGGGAAGAAGCATAGGCACTGTGCAGTATTTCTTGGACCTCTATAAGACGAAGGGTATCTTTATGAAATAAATCACTGGCCACCTGGTGGGGCATTGCTGTGGGGATTTTCCTTTACAATTAAATGCAAATTAATTTCTTGTCTTGAATGCTCTTATGTGCCATTGTGATTCTCCAACTCCACCACATCTTAGTGAGAGAGAATAATCTCTGCACTTATTTAGTACCTTTTTTTTTCTATGGTTGCATGAGTTTTTCAAATGCAGATGTGACAGAGAAGGCACGGCCACCCCTCAGAAGTGCACCTGCCATCTGTTTCCCAACTGACCTCATCCAGGAGCTTGGAGCTGCCCGAAGCCTTACTCTGTGGTGAGGGAGTACACCCATGTTTTCACTTCTTGGGGTACCAACCCAGGTCCTCAGAGAGACAGAGTAGCCCTGTTTGTCTCCTATTTCATCTTTCTCATCTTGCTGTGACTTTCAATTAAGGGGTGAATGTAATGGTGCAGGACTTTGCACCAGGGGCAAGTAAGGTCCATAAACTCCCTATTACATGACGGATCTGAAGAAGGGTAAAAAAAGTCTCTTTAAGACAAGACACGGAGAGGACAGTACTCGAAAGGAAATGCAGTGCTGGTAAGGGCAGTGAAAGGTGGGACCTATGCACATTAGTTACATCAACTTGCATGCATGCTGAGACCTATACACAACATCAATCCTAGCCAGAGTTACGTGGCTGTATGAAGCAGTATGAAGGTGGATAACACCTTATACTTGACCTGATCACTCTGCTTGGATGAGGACTCCTTAGAGCTGCCATGGCCTAGTATAGCATCTCCTAGGTGCTTTCTGTATGCCTAACTGCTTAGGCATGGTAGCAGATCAGTTTAAACACATAACAGTGCTGTGAAAATCCTTGATTTGCACGGGGAACTAACAGAGAGCAAAATTGGAAAGTCGTGTTGCATTTCTTCGGTGTTTATGTGCAGAAGAGAAGCTCTTGGGCAAAAGAGTGTCTCCAGTTGTCTGTAGCCTGGTAGGCACCATGGCTGACCAGCACCACCTAGACTTTCCTTCATTCTAGTCAAAATATCCCATGAAAACACAGGGTAGGCAATGAGCACTCAAGAAGAACTGGCAGCACTAAGCTAGTTTAAAATACACTGCAAACATTTCATGAAGTGTCCAAAGTGAGGTTTACATTCACCGTACATTCCAAAGTACATATCACAGCTTATCCAATATCATACACTAGAAACTAGACTTTTTTCCAAAGGAAATTGGTCTGTTTTCATTGAAAATCTGTGTAGTGCTCATGATCCCATAATACCTCATAAACAACTCTTTCCAATGTGAGTCCCGTATGTTGGAAAGTATGCATTAAACATAAAGTGCAGTATTTTGTGTTAGAGAAGAGAGAGAAGTTGGGTGATGTATTTTCTCACTGATTTTTCACGTTAATGAGACTGAGTCTGCAAAACACATATCCATATTGGGTACATATGCCTGTATCATAGTATCATGGTATCATAGTATAGTAAGGGTTGGAAGGGACCTTAAAGATCATCTTGTTCCAACCCTATGCCATGGACAAGGACATCCCACTAAATCAGGCTGCCCAAGGCCCTATCCAGCCTGGCCTTGAACATTTTCAGGGATGGGGCATCCACAACCTCTCTGGGCAACGTGTTCCAATGTCTCACCACTCCCATAGTGAAGAAATTCTTCCAGTCTAAATCTGCCCCTCTCCAGTTTATACCCGTTCCCCCGGTCCTATCCCCACAAGCCTTTATATATATGTATATATAAATGTATGAGGCCCTAAATAGGTTTTGAAATGTTTAAGAAAGACACCAAAACTTGATAGTTCACTTTCAAATCTGCGTAATTGTCTTTTCTATTTAAAGGTCACGTTCTAGCTTAGTTCCAATTGTAATCAATCAACATAAGCCTCAGATAAGGGCTGTATGACAGCTAGATATTAGACGAAAGCTCTTCTTCATGTATGTTTTTAAAAATTCACCATTAATCTTGCCATGAAATCTCAGTTAAATGATCGTGGAATAGTACATCAAAGTTATCCAGTGATCAGCAATGTGACTTATTTTCTGACAGCTACAACTTTGTCATTCTTATCTGATGGTCACCACATCTTCACGCCAAAATAGCTCTCCTGTTTTTCTTCTCTCCTTCCTGCCTCCCCAGCCCTGAGCTCGGCTGCACTGCAGATTTATATTCTTGGCATTCTCATACTATTTGATAAGTTTCAGGAAAGTCCAATCGTCATTTTGTCCCCAGAAGCAAAGCAAACACTGCCTTAAACTGATAACAACACAATTTAGCTGCCCTATCATTTTAACTCCATGATATGTGGCTGTTGCTTCAATATTCAAGCAATGGAAATGACATCATTATCAAGCAACTCTAGATGATGAAAAATGGTCTACACTAGGGAACACTCTGAACCCAAGAAATCTTTGCCTATCAGTTAACACCTTTACAATGCGTTTGCCTGGGATGTAATTTAGACCTCGGATGACAGTGAACTTGCAAGGGAAAGAAATACACTTTCCAAAGGATGTTTGTATAATCAAGCAGAAACACGACTGCATTTCTAAGGAGGATCTTTGTGCAGAGGCCTACAGAAGCCTGAAAGCTAAGAGATTTCAGTCATGCAAGAAATGTAACGAATCCCAAGGAAGATAGTCCTACAGATCTCTGTGGCTGTTAAAATAGAAATTTGGGATGATTATTTTCCAAAATTATATTTATTCTTTTTTGTCCAAATATTCTTGCAGATTTTTTGTCTACTTGTAAGTAGCTTGCAGGGGTGTTGTACAGCAGAAGCATATTCCCTGCAGTAGCTGTTGTTCCAAAGTTAGCACCAAAGCATTGCAAAGTATAAGAGCTCCCAAAATCAGGACTATAAAGGAATTGTCCCAAAATCAGGGTCTACAAGGAAGTTTATGTGAGTTGTGCTGATATCACAGGATGAGGCCCATCCTCTCAAAGAGCTACCATTTAGTGGGGAGGATTGTAAAGCAAGGAGGGGGATGTCAAACTGGGCTTGAGAAGTGTCTGACTCTAAAGATGCTGCATCAGTTTTCGGGAGAGAGGGCTTATTTCTGAGTAGTGAGAGCTAAGTGGTGACAGAAAGCAACACCCTGAGGTTCACAAACCTGTCTAAAAGCACCATGCTGCTGCCTATACTGGGAGCTTGCATTTTCCCTGCCATGCCTAGGTGGAACAGAGGAAAAGGAGTGTTAAGGAGCAAAAGGAGGATTGTTCTCAAAGAACCACTTTGTCCAATACACAGAGCCTTGGAAAGACAGTCTGTTCTTGAGATTTTTAAATCAGTGTCCCCATGTTGATAAGAAAGAACTGTGACTTTGGAAAACACTGAGTAACTCAAATTTTCATATGTATTACTGAATTATTTTAATTATTGAGTGTTTTAGGCCAGTGCTGGGCACAGGATTCTGGAATCTGTAAGAGCAGTAAGGCATTGTCAAGTTTTCTTTGCCCTATTCCTCACTGAAGGGCTTGGTTTTACATCTATCTCCCTTATGCCAGCTTTCCTTGCTCTATTTATTTCATGGGAGCAAGATTAAGTCTCCAAAGTGTACCTGTCTATGACATTTAGCCTCCTCCACAGACCAGGGATATTTGAATACTTGTCCTGTAAGCAACAGGAGGCTGTGTTAAATCTTTTCTCCTTTTGGCTAGTTTTTCCATCATAAGAAACAAATCAAAACTTGCAGCTCTACAGTATCTAGATGTTGTACCTTAAGTAAAAATAAAAATTTCCTTCCTCAGTTGCTCTAGGGTTGCAGCAAAAACTGTGTAATGAAATCACGAGTCTCTTGGAGGGTCATGACTGAGCAGATCTGGACACCATTTTGCAAGATGGAAGAGTTCTTGAGTGGAAAGATGTCTTTCTTCCAAAATGAAAAGGGGAGAGAGAGACTTTTTTCCCTCTTTGCAAACATTTAGTAAAATATTTTGTCAACACTTCATGCTGTATAAATATAAAGTCATTACTGGCAATCTTAGCAACTTGTTTAGGTGCCAGAATAAAAGATTTTCACTAATTAAAATGGTCTATGACTCTCTAAGAAAGGTGCCAATAACATCTTATTAAAAAATGCAACTTACGTAATTTTCAGAACAAATTTGTTTACACTGTTTTTTTAAAGAAAGAATTTACAATTTTCGAAGTGTTTCTTACTTTTGCCTTCCTAATGGCATGAATGGGACTGCTATATACTCAGGAAGCCCAGGCAAAGCATCATTTCATTGCCATTCCCAGCTTTCAGAATCTTATCACATCTGCTTATGTTTTATGTCTTTAAAGTCTGTCTACCCAAGACAGGAAATTAGAGGAAAATTGCAGTTGTCATTTGGATTTTGCTTTGTTTTGTCTTTTTAAGAACATTTCAAGACTGTTTATTAAGAAAAGCTTGAAAATGTGACTCATAGAGGCTCAGAAGCTGGCAATTAAATAAAAGGAAATGCAGATTTACAACTCTGTTTTTCCAAAGCCAGTGTTGCACATGGTGAGATGGGACAGGAGGAGACTGACATATGATTTTTGCATGCAGGGGCTCTACATAGGGATCGACTTTGCAGCCTAGGTCAAGGGCCAGGTATGTTCTAAGACCTTCTCCTAGGGCCAGCCCCGGGTCTTGGGCTTTCGAAGCTGAGAGAGACTACAAACCTGGGGACCACAGCTTAGACAAGAGTTTTCAAAACAAACACTTGTATCTCTTTTTTCTTGTCGCACTTTTGTCTACCCTAAACATGAGCATAAGTTCTGTCCTGTGCTCAGAAAAGCAAAGTTTTTTCCCACACTTTTCACATGCTGAGTTTTCAAACTGACTTTCGCCTACTTCTCATTACCCTCACGCTTCGTTGTGCCATAATCTCATCATTGCAGAGTGAAGATGCCTCAGAGATGGAGCCTGAGAAGTAGACAAGGGCTTGGCCACGTATCAGGGCTGTTGGATATGACTTGCTTCTACACTCTGACCCTAGAGGAAACCTCTAGGAAATACAGAGCCGTGGCAGATGCTTGCTTCTCTGCCTAAATCCTGAGCTTCTCCTTGTGACGCTGCTTGGGATAAAGATCAAAGTTGTGGCTCATTGCAAGCCCAGGGAAGACTTTTCCAGGGATTTGTATCACAGTCAGCACGAGGGCAGAAATAACAGTAGTCTTCACTAATTGGAGAAGTCCCAGTAGACTGGAGGTTAGCAAATGTGACGCCCACCTACAAGAATGGGCAGAAAGAGTATTTGAGGAACTACAGGGTGGCAAGATTGATTTTGGTGCCACCAAAATTATGGAGTGGAACATCTTGGGTGTTATTACAGGGCATGTACAGGATAACCAGGTGATCAGGCTTAGTCAGCATGGGTTTAGAAAAGGCAAGTCCAGCTTGCCTAGTCCAATCTCCTTCTATGACAAGGTGACCCACTTAGTATATGAGGGAAAGCCTATAGGTGCTGTGTACCTAGACTTTAGCAAAGCCTTTGACATTCTTTCCCAAAGCATTCTCATGGAGAAACTGGCTGCTCTTGGCTTGGTTGGATGTAGTCTTCACTGGGTAAAAAACTAGCTGGATGGCTGGGCCCTAAGTGTTGTGGTGAATGGAGTTAGACCTTGTTGGTGGTGGAGGTGTTTCGCAGGACTCAGTATCGGGGCCAGACCTGTTTAACATCTTTGTCAATGATCTGGATGAGGGGATTGTGTGCCCTGTCAGTAGGTTTGCAGGTGACTTGAAGTTAAGCAGGAGGGTTGATCTGCTCGAGGGCAGGAAGGCTCTACAGAGGGAACTGGACAGGCTGGATCAAAGGGACAAGGCCAGTAGTATGAGGTTTAACAAGGCTAAGTGTCAGGTCCTGCACTTGGGTCATGATAACCCTGTGCAAGGCTATAGGCCTGGGGAAAAGCCAGTGGAAGCTGTCTAGTAGAAAAGGACCTGAGAGTGTTGGTCAATAGCTCACTGCATATTAACTAGCAGTGTACCCAGGTGGCCAAGAAGGCCAATTAGCATCCCGGCTTGTATCAGAAATAGTGTGGCCAGCAGGACTAGGGAAGCAATCGTCCCCCTGTACTTCACTCTGGTTAGGTCACACCTTGAATACTGTGTTCAGTTTGGGGTCCCTCAGTACAGGAAGGACATTGAGGTGCTCGAGCATGTCCAGAGAAAAGCAATGAAGTTGCTGAAGGGTCTGGAGCACAAGCCAAACGAGGAGCAATCGAGGGAGCTAAGGTTGTTTATCCTGAAGAAAGGATGCTGAGAGAAGACTGTATCACTCTTTACAACTACCTGAAATGCGGTTGCAGCAAGGCAGATGTGGGTCTCTTCTCCTAAGTAGCAAGTGATAGGACCAGAGGAAATGGCCTCAAGTTGTACAAGGAGAGGTTTAGACTAGCAATTAGAAAAAATTCTTTAGCAAAAAGGTTGACAAATGCTGAAACAGGCTGCCCAGGGAAGCAGTAGAGTCACCATCCCTGGAGGTATTTCAAAGACTTGTAGATGTGGCACGTAAGGACGTGGTTTAGTGGTGAATTTTGCAGTGTTAACGATTGGACTTGGTGGTCTCAAATGTTTTTTTTAAATGTAACTATTCTATTCTATTCCATCCCATTCCATTGAGTTCTATTATAATTCTATTCTATTCTACCACCTTTGTAGGTGTGGAGGTGAGAAATCCTCTGATCATCATAGTTTTCTGCAAAGATGAGTGAAAGAAACCCAGACTGTGACATATACTAGTATTCAGGAGAAAGGAGTTACAAAGCAGTGAAAGCAAACAGAAAAAACTGTCTGTTTATCAAAAATACTGAGACAATAGTAAATGCTCATAAAAAGATGCAGGAGTTGGTAGAGAAGCTACATGGATTTAAATAGTTTTTGCAATCGCTTTCCCAATCCATGACATGCTTTCACATTGCTATTGGAATTCTAATGCTAAGAAATCTTTTAAAGGGTACAGATCTTAAAAGACGTTGCTTTGTGGAGGGAAGGGCTCTTTCTGACAGTGCCTTTGGTAAGTCTGAGCTTGTGCTTCTCCCAGTGAAAGGTGACCCTGTCCCTGCCCAACAAGAGATAGGGTACATCCAGAACAATAACCCCTAGTCTGCAGCTCACCACTTATTTCTTGATCTGATGTTAAAGAGAATTTGAAATTTCTCCAAGGCACATCTTACTGATCCACCAGCTACACCTAATGGTATCATGATGGTGGAGCTACTGGTAGTGAAGAAGTGCCTTTTATAACATCTCCTAGCCCCCACAGCAGGGATTGCTGCTTCAGGCTACTCACTCCCCTCCCCCTCTACTGCAGACCCCAGGGCAGCTCACATGTTCAAAGCTGCCAGGATCAAGAGAAAATGCATGCGTTATAGCTGTCTTACTATTGGTAAGGGAGAAGGTTCTCTTGTTGCCTCCCCATCACATCCAGTGCAGCTCATCTGAAGTCTCTCATCTCTCTCTCCTCTTCATTTTTCCTCCACGTTGATGAAGTTCCTAGGCAGTTATTAGAAGAAAGGACTTGCAACATCTAAATGCTTTGCAGATAACCAAAATGTTTCACTTCTAAGGGCACTGTGAAATGGCAGGATGGGTCCACAAAAATCCACAGAGATTTGAGCCCAGATACTTTAAAAACTGATATTCCTCTGACCTCTAAGAACACATAATAGTAGTGTTGGCAGTCAAAATCTCCTGCATCTCATTCATCAAAAGGATGAATGAGATGTTTTTTTTTGACTTGTTTTTGAAGCTATAATCTATATACAATTAACAATAATTTAGGTATTCATAGAGTTAAACAGGCATTGGACTTTAATATTTTTCTGCAAGGAGACATCAACATAGAAGAAAGGTTATTGGTACGTACTGTTATACAAGCATCATGAAGCTGATGGAAATGGGAATTCTGTGAACAGAAGTAAGAAAACCATTGACCAAACCACTGACCAAAATGGGGTTGTGATAGTATCCTTTAAGTAAAGAAGACACATAACTGTGTTAAAAAGACTACAATTTTCTTGTCTGTTTTTTCTCAGACCTTCTGTTCCTATTGGCAATGATAATTCCTGTCCACAAGAATAACACTAGCTAATAGGGTTTGTGGCCAGTCTGTTCTGAAAGATACTAAGAATGATAATATCTTGAATTTGTCACTTCCTATGAATATCCATAGGGAGTTAGGGTCTCTTAACTAGTAAACCTATGCCAAGTGAAAGTGAGTGAAATAAAAAACACAGTGTAGATTTCCTCAGTGGCAGGCAGACAGTAAAGATTGAAAGCATAAAACTCTTTGCACCAGCATTAAATGAGTAACAGAAATCCAAAATAATAAAAAAAATATGAAATTATTTTTAAGTTTATACATATTTAAAAAAAAAAAAAAAAAAGACCAAAATAATCTGTAGGAAACAATCTCAGAGAATTTGTTCCAGGAAAGGATTTATTCACTATACATACAGCATTGTATGTCACATGCTCTAATTATAGGAAAGAAAGCACATAGGAATTAGATGGTCTTTTCAAGTCTGTAAGGAGTGTGAACAAAGAATATAATTACATATTGAGCCCGCTGATTAACCAATTACTAGTTAAAGCAGATTTAGACTTTAAATTAATTTGGTTCTGAGTTCTGGGGCTTTTGGGGCTAAGATAAACAGTGTTTGAAGATTAATTATCCTTGTCTAAGATGAAGGAACTCATTTCAATTTTGCTAGCATGTCGAAAGACTCTGGCTGTTGCATGGGAGAGGGCAGACTGCAAATCTCAGCAGTATTGAACTGCCTGTTTAAAGTGAATTCTGAGACTTCTAATCACTCTAATCCTCACAGAGAGTGGTGATATTACACACTACATTGTGCCAGCCTTAATTAATATTTAAATGAAAAACAGGCCAACCTTTACCTAGAGGAGAAAGTGCACTGCCACAAAAGGATAAAAGGTAGGGTAGCCAAGGAGTTACTAACTCATTAGTGTGGGAACTGTGCTCATGCAAAGTATTTGACACTGTTCCTCATGACATCCTTGATTCTAAATTGGAGAGACATAGATTTGACTCAGGGAACAAGGAATTGTCTGAATGGCCACACTCGATCTGTTGATGTTGATGTTGATGGCTCGATGTCCAGGTGGAGACCAATGATGAGTGAGATCCTTATGGGTCCTTATTGGGACCAGCACTCTTCAACATCTTTTCTGGTGACATGGATAGTGGGATCAAGTGCACCCTCAGCAAGTCTGCCAACGACACCAAGCTGTGTGATATGATCAATGCACCAGATGGAAGGGATGCCACCCAGAAGGGCCTTGACAGGCTTCCCAGGTGGGCCCATGTGAACCTCATGAAGTTCAACAAGGCCAAGTGCAAGGTCCTGCACATGAGTCGGAGAAATCCCAAGCACAATTACAGGCTGAGATGCAAAAGGATTGAGAGCGGCCCAGAGAAGGATTTGGCTGTGTTGGTGGCTGAGAACCAAAAATTGAGCCAGAAATGTGCAATTGCAGTCTTGAAAGACAGCTATATCCTGGGCTGCATCAAAAGAATTTTGAGGCTAGCAGGTAGAGGAAGGTGAATGTCACCCTCTACTCCACCTAGTGAGACCACACATGTAGTACTGCACTCAGCTCTGGGGGCCTTAGCATAAGAAGGACATGGATCTGTTGAAATGAGTCCAGAGGAGGACCAAGAAGATGATCAGAGGGGCTGGAGCACTTCTCTGATGAAGACAGGCCAAGAGCATTGTGGTTGCTTGGCCTGGAGAAGAGAAGGCTCCAGGAAGATCTTATCGCAGCCCCACAGTACACAAAGGGAGCCTGCAAGAAAGCTGGAGAGGAACTATTTACAAGGACATTTAGTAGTACGACAAGGAGTAGTTGCTTTAAACGGATAGAAGGTAGATTTAGATTAGATATAAGGAATAAAATCTTTGCTGTCAGGATACTGAGGGACTGGAACAGTTTGCCCAGAGAAGCCATGGATGCCCCATTCCTGGAAGTGTTCAAGGTCAGGCTGGATGTGGCTTTGAACAACTTGGTCTGGTGGAAGGTGTCCCTGGCCGTGACAGGTGGGTGGAATCTGGATGATCTTTAAAGTCGCTTCCAATCCAAGCCATTCTGTGATTCTATGATATGCTGGAGCACAGCACAGCTCTCCATACACCTTTGCCCAAAGAATAACAACAGGGGAAGTAAAGGTCTTATTGTGGCACCTGCCATTTTTGTGTACAGTACCAGCAGCATATCACATCATCTTGATATAACTGTGTGGGAGGAGTAATACGACATATTACTTCTCCGTCAGTAGACCAGCTATAGCCCCAGGCTAGCATTTGGTAAAGCGAAGACTTTACATTTTGATAGCTATCTTGGAGCGTAGATAGATTTCCTCATCAGTATGCCTAGCCAGGTACTCAGCTGCCTAAACTCCCCTGACATATAGAGAAGCACGTACACTGTGGCTGGCAAATACAGTCAACAAAGGATATCTTTTGGAAGGCCCTGGAGAGCCCAGTTGTACCATTGCCTGCTGAGTACCTACTCTTTACCCAAACAGAGCACTAGGTTCACCAAACTTTCATGCAATCCACTAACATCATTCTTAATGGCCACATTCCCTAAGCAGTATGTTTCCATTGCAGTCAGTGTAAGGCACTGCAGTTCATAAAAACAAGCAAAAGGAACAAACTATATTTCTGAAATGCAGAAGCCCCTGAGAGGTCTGGGCTTCCTTGTGCTAAGTTCTGTAACAGTACGGAGGGCACCAATCTGTGCCTTGGAGAGCATGGCAAAATAAAGGCAAGATTGCAGAAAATGATAAAATAGATCAAAGACTGTGGATTGCCTGCAGAACAAGGCAGGTCCAATGGGGTTTCCAGAGTCCAGGGAACTAAAGCAGAACTTGGAAAAGCTAGGATTGCAGGAACCAGGGCAAAATAAAAGTATCAGCTACTGCCACTGAACGATGTTCCCTCATGTCTTGCTGCTTCCTGCATGTCTCCTTCCTCAGGCCAGTAAGTGGCTTTGGAGCACCCAGAACTATGCTGAGGAGGGAGATGTGAGCCCCTGCCAGCAGCACTGCAGGTGATGCAGTTGCCCTCAAGAGGAGTGTTCTGTCCTTCTTGTCCTGTTTCCTGAATGAATTGAGCCATGGGAGTACTGACAACTAGTTCTGTTCATAAAGCACTCATTGTGAAGGGTCCAGACCTCTGCTTTGAGTAAACAGTAAAATATATGTATTCACAGTTTCTTCCTCCCAAAAACCTTTCCTTGAAACATCTGGTGCTTCTGTGACCAATGCAATCAAACTTCAGTAAACATGGGATCCTGGAGCATAAACTCATGCTGGGTGTTGGTAAGCCTGGAGCCCTGGATTTAATCCCGTTAAGGTTGGCTCTTCCTTCCAGCCACTAGAAGATTGATGATATCTTAGACTTGCGAGTGTGTGTGAGAGAGAGAAGAAGCAAGAGAGAGATACTCCAAAGGCACAAGAAATATCTGATGTGCAAGCTTGTGGAATCTTACATCATTTTCATGTGAGGAGTGACCTAAAACTAAACTAATTTGCTAAAATTATTGATCTTTACAATTTTACAATTTTTGTTGCTTCCATTTCAGCTTGACTAGGAGTCTTTGAGTAAACTTAATTTTGCTAGATGCTGGACAAATAAATAGATAAAAGGTTCCTGCCTTACTGCACTGGTGGCCGTAATTCCTAGATGAGGGGCAATGCACTGGCTTATCACCAGTTCTGACCTCAGAGGTAGCTACCTTTCAGTCATACAGATGTGTCACACATACGAGATATGTTACAGGCTTCAGATGAAAATGAAATTGAGCTGCAGAATGGCAGAGAAGAGACCTTTGGGTATGAGAACATCTTCAAAAATAGGATTCTAGGGAACAGCTGTTGCATACACTCCACTAGTGTGAACTCTGACAGTTTCTTAGCACAGAGACTCTAGGAACAGCACAGGTATCTCACATGCAGGCATCACTAACATTCAAGTAGTTCACCCTTTTTAAAGAAAACCTATCCCTATGAACCAAAAACCTTGAGCTAAGCACATATCCTTATGCAAATAATTTTCAGAAGTAGAGAAGCCAGCTTTTTTCCCCTCCTTCCTCTCCCCTCTAAGTCACACTGTGACATTCCCTTTAGTGCTTGCTTGCTCCCACACCACTCAGCCAAAAGTAGGGATAAATCCATCTCCTGGGTTTCAAGAAGCCCCTCTGCAAGCCACAGGACTTACAGGCCCTTATTTCCCATGAGAGGACATCCCTCAGCAAAGCCCCAGCTGCTCCTTTTCCCTCTTACTTTAACTCCCTCCACCACTTTCAGGACCTGTCAGTGCCCTGTCTCCATCTGGGCTGGTAGAAACCTGCTCTGTAGCTAAGTCTGGAGGAGGAACATACAGCAAGTAGCTGTGCAATGAGTTCTTACAACAAGGGCAAGGAAAAGCGATACCCAGGACAGGAAAAGCATGAGCTGGATCAGAGGTACGGCAGGAGGGATGGGGCTGGGCCATACTCTCCACCTTTCCTGTGGGGCCAGAGGCTGGTGGGCTTACTGCGGCAGGTGCCGTAGGGAAGCCAGGTCTGCACACAGCTCCAGCAGGTCCTCACCTAGCCAGTGTGAACAGGGCTTGCCACCCGGGCAAGTTTGCACAGAAAAGGCAAAGTTCACCATGCTGATTGTCTGCACTTCCATTCCAGAGTGCTCAACACAAAATTATTGCCAGATTTTACATATAGATGTATATATACCCAGTTGTATATGGATTTTAAAATAGTATTTCCCACCACCCTCACTTTCAGAAACAATGACATTACTTTGGATCAAATTTAAATAAAACAGCAGTTTGAAGCAGATACATTTGACAAAAGGAGGAGCAACCAGAAACAGACTCTTACAGTGAAAAATATTGTGCAGGATTCTTAACAGGAGATGCCACCAGCTCTGCCTAACACCATTAATCAGTCATTTCAGCCCTTGCAGCTCATGGGGATTTCACAGGACTGGCAGTACAACAACTTATGGGGAATGGGTAGGTGGTGGGTGCTCTGATGGGATGTCAGGTCACTTAATCACCATGTGGTGGGTTTAGATGAGGAGGTTTCGGCACACCTGCCCTGGTGATGCACAAGGGCTGGCTATTGCAACCATCCTCACACCCAGAAACCTCCCCAGCCTGCAGCAGCACTGGGCAACACATCTTTCCATCAGCTGAAACCAAACAGAGCATTTCTTTGATCAGTGACATGCTGCTGAGAACTATCATGCCTTCAGAGGCCCCAGTCTGTGCCAGGAATTCAGAAATATACCTTTCTCCTTGGTGTGGTAGAGCAGGGTTGACATGTCTTCTGCCTCCCTTACAGCTGCTCGCATTGCAGCATCCTGCAGCTTGGGTACATTCAACTCCTCCAAGCACCCAGCAGAAACGTGAAATGAAAATGCAGCTTGTTACATCATTGCTGTGGGACTGGAAACAGGTCTGTGAAATTAAAGGGGTGCCCAAAGGCATCTTGAGCTCCTTCTGCCACCAAATTTTGCCTACCTAGGACATGGGGTCTCAGGAGGCTGCTCCCTGTTCAGCACCAGCGTTGCTGCCCTCAGCATTGCTGTCTGTAGCTGCAGCTGTGATTTGTTCTTTCTACAGACCTGGGAGTGGGTGAGTCACCCAGCAAAACAGCAGAGGAGTGAGAGGCCAGGCATGTACTCAGCTATGTCCAGGTATTCCCAGTCTCCTCTGCTTTCAGGGATCTCTCCTGGCAGCCAGAAGGCACCGTTTCTGTGGCCCACAATAAGCAATAGGCTATCATCCCACAGCCAGCCCCTCTTCGAGGGACTCTGGGTGAACAAGGTGTACACTCCTGCCGCAGCAGCAGGAAACTGGAAGCACTGATAGCAATAGGGAAAGGCATTACAGTATGCTGGGTTTCCAGAAGTTCTGCATGCAGTGGCACAGAGCTTGCCAGGCTCACTGTGTTGGCTTCTGAGGAGCTTTGCTCTCTGGAAGGTGAGGACAGGCAGGTTGCTGTACCACTGTGGTGAGCTACTCTGACACTGCACAGGAATGAGATGGACTCTCCATAACTCAGAAAGAAGAAGC
The DNA here is from genome assembly GCF_017976375.1 of Cuculus canorus. Classification (NCBI taxonomy): domain Eukaryota; kingdom Metazoa; phylum Chordata; class Aves; order Cuculiformes; family Cuculidae; genus Cuculus; species Cuculus canorus. The sequence goes on from NC_071441.1 coordinate 13,376,641, forward strand.
TTTTCCTGACCAAGCATGATCCCCAAAGTCTCCATTACCCCTTTGCCACCCTCCACATATTGCTGAGATGCAATTCCCTGCCTCCCCCCTCACACGCTGTGATGATCATCTCAGCAATCCACCTTTCTCAGAGGATATCTATGCTGTCACATTACTCCACAGCTGGCTTGTTCTCATCCAGAGAGTAAGGAGGCTGGGAGGGAGGAAAACCAGGCACAGGGGTAGGAATGGCCTGAATCTGAACTTCAGAACTAAGAGGCAGTGAAGACACAGTCAGTTCCAGCCACATGGCACAGTATAATCAACTGCATGCTTGGGTATAGCTAAGAAAAGACAGTAGAGATTTTACCTGCAGAATTATTGCACTGGAAGGACATGGCCATAACTCTCAAGGTGCCATCAAAGTTACAGTAGAGGATGTTTTGAGTTCCCAGGCAGCAAATATGACAGGAATCACTTGCCTTCCTCTCTCAGTCATGTCAAGTACATGCATTACATAGCTGCCACTCTAGCCATAGGATGAGACCTACCAAGACATTTAGGTGCTAACTGCCTACCGAGTTCGATGCCAAGAATGATATCCAAAGAAGAAAGATATGCAAACTCCCTTTTGGATCTGACTTTTAACCTTGGACTTTGTCATTCCATTTGTTTTGGCCTCATGTCTCTGGAAATGTTATAAAGACTAAAAGGAAGAAACAAATGTGGATACACTCTGCCAGTTATGCAGTTCTCCTATACAGGCACACAAGTACCCCAGGGGTAATCTGTTGCAACACTGTAGGATGAAATCCAAACCTGCATTACCTTACTCTACACGGAATAGCCAGTGATGATTAAAGTAGCCAATACTTTTTAAAAATCCATCCATCCATTGATGTTTGACATTGAACGTCTGCATTAGTGAAGACCACAGACTATCTATTCATTGTGCAAAGCAGTATCCTTGTAATTCCTACTAAATTTATTGCCTTTAATGTCACAGAGACCTATTGTTCTCATAATGTGGGATAGGGTCAAAAGGAAGGAGCTGATGAGTTCTCCCTGTGCCCTTCAGCGCTAGGAATATCTCACTCAAATGCTTTTTTTCTTGCTCAGCTAAGAAAAGGCTTCTCTGGCCATGGCTTTTGCAAATTCTTATCCTGTTGGACATTTCTAAGCAGACAAGTTCCTTTTCCTTAGCCAATCTCACTGCACCTATGAAGCAGGATTAAGTGTCTCCCAGGACTTATTACCCCTCAAAGTGGAGATAAGAGACTCAACACATGGATAGTCTTTGAGATGCAGCAAGAAGAAATTTTAGGAGTGCAATACAGGTTCAGGTAGAAAAGTAGAATGGCGGGACTGAGCCCTTAGCTCTGCTACAAGCAGTGCTCCACAACAGCAAGGCCATGCAGCACATCTCTGCATCTCTGGCACAGAGAAACCCCTTAAAGTAAGCTTTGGCACCTGAGGTGCCAGGGTTGCCACTGTGTTGTTCTTCCTGGGCTGACTTATCCACGGCTAGGAAGTTCACTACACTAGCATTGTACTGCACCAGGGATATGTTTTTTTCCATCATCTTCTAGCCCAGTAGAGATTGTCCTCCACCAAATAACACATTACAATAGGAGGCGGTCTTTCCCCCTTGTACTGTACCCATGCCACTGTAAACCCATGAGGACATTCATAAACCCAAGTCACTTTCTGCACCAGGTGAGATGCTTCACTCGGTACTATGTAATGTAGCTATGGAGATTAATTAGGTACTCAAAACAACAGACTTGCTACCAAAGGCAGATAATCAGGGCACGAACACTAAATAGGCTGCACAAAAGTACAGCTCTGAGACAGAAGACAGAAGGCCAGATCTCTTTTGGCTGCAATGGTAGCAGTAGCTACAAATATATGGGATGTGGGTGAAAAGGTCAGCAGTGTCACTGGATACTCAAGGCCTCTGGGCATACTAAGCTAGTTCATACTGTATAAACACTGTTTTGTTACTCCCTGACTCCCTCTGTGCTGATTAGATGAACAACTCATTGCACTTATTTTGTAGTTGTAGATAAATTGTAAACCTGGTCTTGTACTTCTCTTTCCTCAGCTCTCAACAAAATTAGTCCTATGTGGCTGACACTAGAAGCAACTTTATTTTCTACATGGTTTCAGGACAATTAAAGTGGGGCAATTTCACAGTGTGGCTGGGTACTGGCTGCCAAGGTCTTAAATCATGTAATACCTTCTTTGCTACTATAATCCTGGTTGCTGAGTTCAATTCAGCTGGGACAGGTGAGTAGGTATCTAAGTATGCATAAAGGCAAGTCGGAAAAGCCAAAATATGTTACAAATGCTCCAGTCCTTATACAAAAATTAGTCTTCAGGGCACTTTGATTACTCAGCTCTGGAAATACGAGAGCTCCCATGTTAGAAAGGAGGTTAAATGACTTGCCCCAACAGTCACATAGGACATAAGTGAGGTCAGGATTAGAAAGCTGGGTCACTGTCTCACCGGCCCACTGGTAGGTAGGTGATACTGACACTATAATTATACATTCCCTTTCTGCCCCTAGAGCTTTTTGCTAGAGCAAGATAATTAAGCTCTCCTTCTGGCTATCTTCTTTTAATGAAATGGTGCACATAACGCAGCTTGGTATTTATTAACAATAATGAGTTTTTAAAACAATTTTAGGCAGCAACTCACCTTTCATTTGTGTGGTTGCAGTGCATGTCCAGCATCATCCCCAGTTTAATGATGCCATGCGTCTTGGGTAAATCTCCTTTAGAAGGCAGTTCGTAACATAAAATACAGCAGCCTCCATTTCCAGTCAGGTCATTCTAAATGAAAAGCAGGTCTAGGCTTGAACTAACAGGAGCAGATGCCAGCATCTCCCTCTCTTTGAGGTGCTGATGGCGGTTTATTAATTTTTAGAACAAGGTCACAAGTTTATTGCCTCCTGAATCTCAGTTAGCAACCTTGCATCTCTTAGGCAAGTAAACACAAGTCTTCAACACCTGACACTGCCAATGTTTCTTAAAACGGAGAAGAAAAATGTAAACCTCTAATTTACAAATACCGGCTGAGTTTACATATTAATACCTCAATTGCTTGAGCTGAGATAGTTTGATTAGGGCAAATCAGCTCTCTGTCACAGAGACCATGGCAGTGAAAATCATGTTGGTGGCTGCTTGCCATGGTAGAGGGCTGCAGTGAATGAACTACCCCACTGGCCATCTTTTAAAGATTCTGGTTTCCAGTGCAAACACTCTTGAAGTCATTCTAATGCTTGGGACACATACATCCTTGGGAACGTCTCTGACTGCTGATCAAAGAGCCTGCAATATGGTTCTCCTTTGCAGGGAAGGTTCTGGTGCAGAGACCCCTGCACTGATTGGGATGGGACCTCTCGAAAGTCTCTTGTCTCAGCCCAGAGACGGGATGCACAACCCTGATCAGAGTTGGTTCAGGAGAACTGGAGGTATTTTGAAAGCATGTCAGTTACCATTCTGATATGTTATTTCCGAGCTGAAGACACAATAAATGAGTATCTTTTTCCACATTATGGCTGTGAGGGTGATGTGGCTTCATGGGTAGCCAAGGTCAGATCCTGCTCCATGTGAGCTGCTGCCATCTCCTCCAATGCCAGGAACCATTAGAGCTTTCCCTCAGCTGTGGACCCAGACCTCCAGCTTTTGTCCTGCCTCCAAGAGGCAGAGCAGCCACTGGCAGCAACTCCTGTCACCTCCCCTCAGACGGCTCATGAAGGGTGTGAAGCCACAGGTCCAAAGGCCGGTTTATGCCTATGAATCACCGTGGCCTTGTTGGGCACTGTGCGCAGGCCAAGGGGGTGGAGACCACTGCCCCAGTGGCTGAGATCCTGCTTGCTAAGAGATGCCCTCGTTGAAAATAAACTTACATCTTCTCCCAGCACACCCCGGTTCATGCACCGCAGGAGAACGAAGCAGCAGGCGAGTCCTGTGGCCCTGACAGCACAGTTATTAATACAATACAGAAAAACTAACAAGGATGGTTTATAAACTGCATGGGCTCAAATCTATCTCACCTTACTCGGGGGGGTAATTCCACCAAGGACTGAGGAGTTGCACCGCCTGAAGACTAAGCTAAGCTTAGCACAAATACTGCTTAACTTTTCCATGAGCTATTACTGAGTCTAATAAATCCCTGCATAACACCTTCATTAAATGGGATTTACAGTAATATGCTATACTGGCTTTATGCCTCACCTGCAGAAAGAGCCATGTTAACACTATATATTACAACATTCATATTAACATATTGCAAGCACCTCAACCAAGGTGAAATGCTTAATGGCTTTCATGAATTGCAAGAGTGTGGAACAAGAGAGAAGCTTCTCTAGTAACTAAGACAGACTGCACAAATGCTGTAAACCTCACCAAATTACTCTTTAAAAAAAATATTAAAAAATGAAAGATCTAAAGCCCTGAAGTTTTGCACATTGCAGTATTAGTGCTAGACATCAAGGCTTTCTAATGGAAATTGGCTCCAATTTTTGCAATGTGCATTACATCATAGCCTTCTTTTAGGGCATTATGTCATTCCTGCTGAGTCGCATTATCTCAGCTTGGCCCAGCATTAGCGATATTTGCTGGCCTACTGCAGTGTTCCCAAAGCACTGCTGGGAACCACAGATTGAAATCTGAAACATTTATCTTTTACAAAGCTGATAAAAGAGGAAAGATGTTAACATCAGGAATCACTGGCTTCCTTAACCCTCTCCTGACTCTGCTGCTTACCAGGGCTTGGATCCGATGTCTTTGAACACGTTGCACAAATGAGGTAACCTTTAAAAATTCACATTAGAGGGGCATAATACAGTGTTTCTTCCACCTCTCTGAGAAATGCCCTTGCAGCTGCCTGAATAACACCTCCCTGCTCTTTACAAGATGTCAACATGAATCAGATTGTACCTATGTACACTGACAAGCTATATTCCACAGTCACAGCCAGAACATATATTAAGAATAAAAGAGGAAGGCAGTGAAAAGCTTCATGTGACTCAACTCTTATTAGAATTTTTGTATGGTATCACACAGCCCTGATATTCTATTTTTCAGCATGTACACAAATCGTGCACACCTGGACAGATCCTTACATCCTGATCCTTTTGAGGACACAAAAAAAGAATTCCAGGAGGCTTATCGTAGAGAGATTTTTTTATTCAGGGAAATGAACAGATATTATCTCTTCTGACTTCAACCATGAAACTAGAAGCCCATTTCATCTCACTGCATCCAGGGCAGGATTAGAGGCTGTGTCATGGAGGGAGCAGACAGGTGCTTTCAGGATAATGCAAGGATATTCCCGAAACCTCAGAGAATCCTAACACCTCTCTCTCTGCAAAAGCACAATTTCAAAAAGAGATTGTGAACACTAAGAGGAAACAGGAAACATTCATCCATGACTAAATTACAATGCCCTCTCTTGTTATAAACTAGAACTATTCATTGGAGAGCTTTAAATTCTCTGCTCCATTTTTTAGTTAGAATGTGTGTTTCAGCGAGTTGTCACATTTTTGTGTTTTAAGGCTCTCTGCCACAGCTGCAGCATATCTTCTAGAAAGATTGCAATGGCACCTGTTTCCATCACAAAGGAATGGTTAGCAAAATAACCAGAACTTGGGAGACAGGACATCATTTAATCCTGCCAGAGATCTTTCCCACTTGGACTGGAAGCTTTTCCTTTCCTTCATTGCCTTTGAGATTGCAGAGCCTGAATAAAAAAGGATTAGGAAGGAGAAAAATTCCTTGTGTGTACTTGACACCTGTTGTCCCTGTCTCCATGTTTGCAAGGTGACTTTTCTGGCCCTAGCAGTCTCCTTTCACGGGCAGAAGTTTTATGGTTTTTGGGCCAAGTTATTTTAATATTTAATGTTCCTAAAAGGATGCACGTAGCAAGTCTGCATCCTGCTACATTTTGCCATTGTGACAAGGTTTTGCAGGTAACACCTCACTAAATGTAAGACTGCTACTCACAGAAGGGAAAATGCGGCATTTTTAGTTAAAGAACTGGTTATGAGAGATGGAAAAAAATGAGTTTCCAGATATTTTCACCAAAAATATACTCATGGGGTTTTTGGTAGTTATTCCTTTCATCAAGAGAAGTTGATGATGTGCTGTAACACCTCACCCAAGGAAATCATGTATGTTGTGACAAGACAGTGAGTTATCCACCACCTGCAGTGGTAACAAGGCAGCACATAGACAGGGGGACTTACTGGCTGCTGAGCCCTTTGAAAGGTCAGGGACTAATGTTGTACTTAACATGGTGGGAGCTGCTAGATCCCCTGAGGTGAAACGCTGTTACTGACTGGTACTTTATAGGTCCTGCATGGCTCAGGACATTAGGCTACAATTCACCGCCAGAGAAGAACATATTGATCTGAAAGCTCCACACTTCTGAAAGATGCTTTAGTTAAGGTATCACAGCAAAACATACTTACAAATCAGAGCAAGTAAATAAAAATTCTTCTGCTCTGCACCCCAAGGACTAGTAAAACAGCTGTGACAGTGTTATAGTATAACAGGATCAAACTCTGCTCCTAATCAGAGTAGCATAAAACTGCCTTATACCTTCAGATTATAGCAGAGCTGCTTCAGTTTTATGCAGCTTTAAATGAAAGCATAATTTGGCCAATGGCACCAAGTGATGGATTAATACCAGACCAAGATTGTTAGCAGGGACTCATGCATGTTTCATGTATCCTCCAAGCTGCACAAAGAAACTCCCCTCTAGCAGAAGGTGCTGGATGACTGTTACTGCTGGGTGGCATGGTCCCAGTGGGAAAATAAGCACCCATGTGCTGGGGACACACAGGGAAGGATGCTCTAACCCACAGTTTCCCTGCAAATGGATGTCTCCCTCATGCCCCACTCCCATCCCCAGCTGTTCCCTCTGCCCCACATGCCCTCCCAGCAGTGGAGTCCCTTCCTGTAGGAAGTGTAGGTCCAGTCCCATACCCCGTGAATCCCAGGTGCCTTTCCCTCCTCAGATTCCTGTGCCTACATGAGTAGCAGTCCACAGCATGTCCCTCCCCCTGTGACCCTGCACTCCTGGAGCACCTGAGAAGCCAGCCTAGGGCTTTTCCCTTTCCAGCACCCTGCCAACAGGGCAGCTACGAACAGCTGAGAGTCCTCTCCAGCATCCAGCCTAAGGCAATGCACAAACCCAGAAGCAACTTTTCACCATCAGGACATGGAGGGCTCCTGTCCCTGCATGTACATTGGGAGCAGACCCTGCATAAATAACAACCCTTAGCTGCAAGAAAGACAGCGAGGCCAAGAGTGAGTTACATCAGCTCCTACAAGGGCTGGTTAAGTTCCCTGCCCTAAGTATTCATTTACCTTCTGTACCTTTTGCTCCAACATCCTCAGATGTATTTTATAAGCAAGATTGTTTTAATTTTAATTAACTTTGAACTCCTTTCTTTTCCCCCAACAGTGTGAAATTAGCAGCCTATGCCTGATTCTGCACTGCATGGCCCTGGTATTACAGCTGTGTAGCTCAATTTATTCTATACTTTCCTGAGTTAAGAGGCTCATGGGTAAATTTAGGTCAGGAGGAGACACCAGCTCCCTACAGCCGCAGTGAAAAACGCTTACACTGCGAGGCTATGGCTCACAGCTTTAGCTCTAGATTAGATGGGAGAGGGGTCTTTTGTCAGCTAGTGAATCTCTTAAACAGTTATTTTTTAAATAATTGGGTCAAACTTCATGGATTTCAAAGGAAAAATGGCAAAAGTATATAAAACCTCAAGGTTTTTGTGAGTTTTGACATTCAGGAATTTGTTTAGGCAATAAATAAATTAGGCAATGCTGCATCATTTCCATTCAATATTGAGGAAAAAAATATTTCTACTCTTTACTGTAAGAAAAACATTCTTCACTTCAAAACTCATCCAGGTTCCCCCCTAAAGTGAGAAAAGGGTTTGGAGAGCATTAAGAAATGCCAAAGTGAAGATGAAATATCTTTAACAGATCACCCAGTATATGGGCATCAATGCAATTAAATTCTTCAAGTTTCTCATATTTCATTTTGTGGTTTTCCCATAATTTTGATTATCCACACAAATACAAAGCCTGTTTTTCACCCTGCTGTACCACATAAGTCACAGGCAAATCAGCATTAGTTCAGCACACCCACTCTGAGCTGAATATTGTGGCCATGACAAAAGCCCAGGTGCTCACAGTGGGCACCTGAACTTGCCATCCTCCCCAGAGTGTGATAGATGATTATCAGATTGTGGGCATAAAAATCTCTTTTTGGGGACCCACAGCTTTTGTTTTCTTGTGCAACCTCATGAATATACCACATCCCAGCTGTGCTTTGGATCCTAAGGAACTCACATGTCTGTTCACTGCCCATCTAGTCTTGCCAGCAATCATACAGAATTGTCTCTGACTGCTGAGCTGTTCTCATCTAGTGAATATATATGTATCTAGCCAATTCTTTATTTTTTTTGTTATGCCTCTCTAAATGCATAGATTTTCTAGATCCTACGTCCACTGCCTTATTGTTTTTTCTCTTTACCCATTCATTTTCAAAGAACGCTATTTATAAAAGAAATCCAGCCTCCTCTGTTCAATGTAGGGGAGCTGTGTAAAGTCTCTGATGGTCATCTATGGAGGACTTGCATTGTGTCTTATTCACATGGAAATCCACACGCCTGACTCAAAGCCTGCTGCAGCCTTTTTGTCAGCCTCAGGCAGCTTTGCATTCAGCCTGTCTTGAAGAGCAAGCTGTCACCTGCTCTGCAAAATCATCACTGGAGACAGACATTTTGTGAAAGGGCTTTTGGGGCAGGGTGTGAGATTTCTAGACTCTCAGTGAGGGTGATTTTAAACTGGCTCTATATGAGCAAAACGAAAAAAAATTAAGTGTATCATCTGCAGTGGACATCTGACTCTCATTTTATAGCCTTGTCACTTAAAGACTTTTAACTTTCAAACCACCGAGGAAATTTCACTCCAGCTGAGTTCTAATGTCATCCCATTTAAAAGACTGAGCTTTTGAACCCCAGTACAAGGCTCTGAGTGGCACTGTGCTCAGCTCAACACAACATGAGTGTCTGGAAAAGGATGTGCTGTTATTTTTATGGCCATCCCAGAGACAGAAGTTGCTACGATATTATATTTCACTGTAATAGTTACCCTAAGTAGACACATACTCCTTATTGCATCAGCTTGTTATTGGCACAGGGTGAAGGTGGGTTTGAGTGACTCATGGAGGGACAGCACCTAGGAATAGTGATACAAGGCCTGTTCGTTATGATCCTTGCTCTTCATTAGAAACTCATTAAGATGAAATCAGAAACACCTGCACGTGGTCAGCATCAAAACATTGGAAATACTCTCCACTCTTTCCTATCTATCTGGATTACAGGGAATTGCAAGGAGGTTTTGAGTCATACCACAGATGATAGGTGCGAACAGGGACAGGTTTGCACCTGAGAGAGAGAAGCGTCCAGGGCAACCTCATTATATGTGGAAATAGCTACCAAAGCACAGAGATTTTTATACTCTCTTGCTGCCAGTAAAGCTGTGAGCTCAGTTGGCAGCCAGCATTTCATACGCACAGTCTTCGGAGGACTGCGACATAGGAAGAGAAGGAACAAAAGGAGTACATCCCATATACCCAGCCGCCCTTCACTCCAAACAGAGTCCCAGATTCAAAGCAGGTGCTGATGCACTGGGGTGATGTATCAGCTTTGAAAGTGCTGCCTAGGATTACCTTGTTCTGGTGCCCAGATCCCACATTGCTGTCCCAGGGGCTGATGCAATGCTAGGAGGTCTAGCACTCGCTGCATTGCCCCAAGGCTCCAAAGGGTCACGGATTGCTCCTTTGCCCTTCCAGAGTAACAAAAAGATGAATTTCAAAGGTGGTGGAGGGGTCAAAGTATGATGTTATGGCTTTTGTCCTTGCTTGCTGGCTAAGCTGTCTTCTGACTCCAATCCATTTTGCAAAGGTTGAGAAATGCCTCTTTGCTTTCCCTTCCACTTGGCTATAGCAACAAGCTGCCCATCCATGCTCTGGCACCTTCCAAAAAGGAGAGGCTGCAGGAGTGTATCTCAACCACAGGGCCAAAGAAGCATTATCTGAGTGTAGTAACTCAGGGATAGGACTTGTGGGATGGAACAACACCTCTCAGCCATGAAGCAAGTGATTATCATAACCTGGGTCTAAAAGACAATGGAAGAAAGAGCCACGTGCAGCAGTTACTGAAGTCTTGTAGCTCCTCCTTGAGCATGGGCAACAGCTGTCAGAGCATCAAGAACAGGGGGTTTCCCTCAATTTCCCCTCTGTCTCTGTGCTCAGTGGCCGTACCGTGTCTCCCCAGCAGAGCTGCAGGCTGCGTGCATGGGAGCAGTGTGAGCTCAGCTGACACTATTTTAAAAATTAATTCAGTGAGGTGAAAAGATCGTTTTTCTCTCCTGACATTTTCAACTATTTAGTTGCTTAATTATCTGTTACCAGAATATCTTCCGATAAGCACCAGCAATTTCACCCATTAGCAATTAGTGAGAATGGTTATTCTACTGAATTTTATACAATTGAATAATAGATTAATACCCATTCCTCTGACTAGATGGGGCAGATTCACAGCTGGAGCAGACAGACTTAGCATTTTTCACATTAACATTTTACTTTTATATTTTAAAAAAAGCTATTTTAAAAGGATATATCTTTATTCAACACTGTCTCCTCCTGTTTGGATATTCTAGCAACTACATGCATTTTTGTCATGCAAATAATTTCAGTAGTGATCCAGTGAACAGATAAATTTCTGCCTTGCCCATATTCTGGCTACTGATATACACACTTTTAGAAACAGCAGCTAGTAGAAATTCCTTGAAATATGCAGGGTTAGAGTGAGGTTTAATGAGAATGCCTTCACATTGCATCTTCCCGCTACAAAATGTCATAAAAATTTTAAAGAAAACAACTTCTAATGGAGTTATATCACAAGCAGTAACTACACTGGACCATTAAAACTTGCCAATGGAAAATTCACACTACTAATGTGATACTGTAACTAGATCCATTTTATACCCCTCTTCCCTCAGAAAATAAACAATCAGGTCCTGTCTTTCAAAGACTTTGCAAGAAAGCAACTTCATAAGTTTATAAGTTAGGATTTTCTGTATGAAGGACAGTAAAAGGCTAAAAAGAAAGGCTGGCATATACTTTAAAAGAAAACATGGATTCTTTAGAAATGTTTACAGAAAAAAAAAAAAGAATTAGAGAGGTCCCTTTCTGTGGGTTTTGCAGTTTTGAAGAGTCATTTATAATAATATCCCCAAGAACTGACCTGTGCTATTTTAAAACCGTTCCTACTTCATGCAAGCATGCATGGTCTCTGTCACTAATTCACAAGGTTTCCTTTCCTAAGGACTGCTCCTTTGTTATAGGAACATTGCCCTTTTTTCTTATCTTTTTTTTTTAAAAAAAAAATATTCTTAGGGCTGCAGGGAGCTGCATGTGATTTTGATTTAAGTCAGGAGTGAGAGAGGTCGGCCGCATCTGTGTTTATGTCTGTGATTAAAGAGCAGCTCCTTTCTGCTGTCACCCATTGGGCAGCATAGCTGAGGCAGAAATCAGCCCGTGTGTTCTTGGTTCCAGCAGAGAAACATGAGATAACTGATCACATATCTCACAGCCTGAGGTGCAAGCCAGCCTGAGACACTTCTGTCGTGAGCTGACTGTGCTTATCATTCCCGGGCATCTGAGGGCAACTGCTGGTTGCCTGACACCTGTAAGATATTTAATCCCTGCACTGCCCAGAGTGAGGGAGGCACATACTGCCCCCACTACACAATGCATGCGTGCTGCCCTGGCAGGGACTCTTCCAGCTACCAGGGATCTGGGCACCCACATCCATCCCAGGTCATCCTGCTAAGCTGTCTGGGCCATGCTGCTGCTGGGGCCAGCCAAAACACTGAAGGAGAATAGAGATTTTACAGTTAAATTTAGGCAACTACAGAAGCTGGCCTGATATTCTCCACCATGCTTTCCACAAAGTGCTTCACACCAGGTACAAATCCACCCTGATGCCTGTGACGCAGTAAGTGGAAGAGCTCAGCCTCCACCCAGGGGTGGCTTCTTTGAGTGTGGAGAAAACAAAGACATGGGAGGCCACAAGCATATGGAAAGGATAGGTTCTAAGTCTGGTAGGGCAGGTGGTAAGTGTGGGTCCACAAACCGCTCTACTCAAGAAGCAACCAGAGAAACGCTTGGTGGGACAGGCAGTGACCTGGCAGGAGCACACCCAGGTGGGTGCCCCCAGCCCCAGAGACCCTGGCATGTTCCCCATGTTATGCCAGGTCTTCCTCTCAAAACGTGATTCGGTAGCCTCTAAACAGGATGTTCACACTATTAATAGCTACTCACCGCAGGGTATTTATTTACAAGCAGCCTGTATTATTTTAACTGTTAGTGCAGGGAGTCTGTCTGCGTGCCCTTTCTTTCCTCAGTGTTAGCACCAAGGTGGGTGTAACACAGGTATAATAGGAAAGCAAATATGGTGAAAAACTTTTAGCTCTTTCATGGATGAAAACTTTCAACGGAAAGGCCCAGAGTCTTTGCTCAGCAGCAAAGCATGGTACATGTACATGGCAACCTTCTTTGTTTCTAAGGCAAGTCACTGTCTACAAAGGGATGTGCAAAGTTATGCATAGAAACCACAAAAAGAAGCTCCTTGGAACAGGATTTGATGGCAGAAATGGCCCTGCAGCAGCCAGAGACAAAACAGGAGAAAAGCACCTGCTTTCCCTGAAGCCAGGAATGGATTGGAGAGACAGAACATGGCTATTTGGGAATTCTGCATTCTGGGGTCTGGGCAGCTAGGGGATGGTAAACCATTTGCTTCTGGCTCCTCTCTCAAAGACATCCATGGGATATGCTAAAAAAGCATAATCAATTCCCACTTTCCCCACGAGGTGGGTACAGATCCTGCTGAGAAGCAGCCTCACCTCCGCTCAAATGACATCCTACAGAAAAAGGTCACTGCAGTGGCAAAATGAGGGAACATCTGCCTATCAGCTAGGGATGTTTTCACACTCTCTGTAGCAAGGCCCAACATTTCTCATCATCACTTAAGTCATCATGGCAGTGCAGATAAACTGGATTTTGACTTCAAACCTTTGAGCCTCTTTTCTCTGTCAGCTTGGCCAAAACATGCTAACAAGTACCAGTTTTCTGAGCTAGTTTTTTATATAGGTTTTCCCCTGTTATGCCTAACCTCTCTACCATCATTAGTGGGTTTCGGCTCTTCTAGGAGAAGGTCTCTAACACAAGATGTTCCTCATGGCCGTGTCATGTTGCCTCTGTGATTCTGCCCATTCTCCTCCACTGCTCTGACCACAGAGATGGCCAATAAGCTTTGACTTTCCTACAACTATTTCTGCCTTGTGCCCTTTTGGCTAAACTTTCTCCTGGTTCTTTTGCCTGTTCAACCTGAAATGGCTCCCCACAGAGCTGATGAGACAACATATCTGGAAGCATCATGTTTCAGCAGTTCTAAACTTAACTAGTGAGTAAGGAAGGCATGAGCCATATGTCCAGAACAGATTTAGGTAAATCTGGGGAAAACCCGTCCCTGTGGGAATGTCCCTTCCCTTACTGAAACTGCTGCAGCATGCCCAAAGTTGGTTTTAATCCCTCCAGTCCTTGAAGCTGACTGTGTCCTCCTGGGCACCAGCAAAGGCCACCATGGTGTCCTCAGGTGGGCAAGGACCATACATAGAGCACACTGCAAGTTGTCCATAGCTTTCATTCCTGGTGTGTCACCAGGATATGTTGACACCCCTCACTTCCAACATGGGTCTTTCCTCGGTGCTAAGAAGATCTTCATGCAGAGGCTGAGGAGGGACCTTCAGACCTGCTAGCAAGGCCAACCCATCTACCCCATACAAAGTAACAACATCAGGTTTTGCTGAGCCTCAGGTGGGAGAGGGGAAAGGGAATAACAGATCAGGATTGCACACTACTTCTCAGACATATCTCTGACAGCTACTGAGAATCATCTGAAAAAAGTTTTGCAGCAATGATTTACTGATGAACACCAGGAGACATCCTACTGAGTTCTTTGAAGGCCAAGAGGACCTCCTGCCCCCTCAAGTTCAGCATTCATCAATGGTTTATTTTTTCAGATAAAAGAAGATGATACCCTTATGTAATCTGGTAGCAGCATTTTCAGTGTTCCCTACATTGACCACATAGTGGTAAATGACTCAAAGTCCAGATGGAGATCCGTGACAAGTGGTGTCTGTCCAGGGTCTGTACTGGGACCAGTGCTGTGTAATATCTTCATCAATGATATTGACAGTGAGACTGAGTGTACCCTCAGCAAGGTTGCAGATGACACCAAACTGAGTGGTACAGTTGTCACACCGGAAGGACAGGATGTCATCCAGAGGGACCTGGACAAGCTGAAACAGTGAGCCTCTGAGAACTTCATGAAATTCAAAAAGGCCAAGTGTAAGGTCCTGCACCTGCGTTGGGGCAATCCCTGACTTCAGTACACAATGGGGGATGACATGCTTGAGAGCAGCCCTGCAGAGAAGGACTTGGGGTGCTGACCGATGAGAAGTTCAGCATGAGCCAGCAGTGTGCGCTTGCAGCCAGGAAGGCCAACGGTATCCCAGGCTGCACCAAAAGAAGTGTGGCCAGCAGGTCGAGGGATGTGATTGTGCCCCTTCTACTCCTCTCTTGTGAGACCTCATCTGGAATATTGTGTCCAGTTCTGGAATCCTTGATGTAGGAAGCATATGGAGCTGTTGGAATGGGTCCAGAGGAGGGCTACAAAGATGATCAGAGGACTGGAGCACCTTCCATAAGAGGACAGGCTGAGAGAGTTGGGCTTGTTCAGCCTGGAGAAGAGAAGGCTCCAAGGAGACTGGGCTTGTTCAGCCTGGAGAAGAGAAGGCTCCAAGGAGACCTTATAGCAACTTTCCAGTACCTGAAGGGGCTACAGGAAAGCTGTGGAGGGACCGTTTACAAAGGCTTGTAGTGAAAGCACTATGGGCAACGTCTATAAACTGGAGAGGGGCAGATTTAGGCTTGATATAAGGAAGAACTTCTTCACTATGAGAGTGGTGAGGCACTGGAACATGTTGCCCAGGGAAGCTGTGGATGCCCCATCCCTAGAGGTGTTCAAGGACAGGTTCGATGAGGCCTCGGGCAGCCTGATCTAGTGGGACGTGTCTCTGCCCATCACGGGAGGTGGAACAAGATGATCTTTAACTTCTCTTCCAACCCAAACTATTCTATGATTCTATGATTTTATGGACAAGAAATTCTGCTCGTGATATATCATCATACATCTTTATCTACTACAGGTCTCTTTATATGTTGTCTCTTAAAGTTCACCATAAAAACTTAAAGACATATGTCCTTAGCTTGAATCACTTAGCTCCTGGTTATTTTGAAGTTTGAATTTACTTTAAAACCTCTTCTAAAATTTCCAAATTTGTTCTCTTTTGTTGTTCTTCCATGCATGTAAATATCTTTGCTCACAGTGCAATTGTGTGCATCCACATTTCTAAAAAGATGCTGAAAAATTGAAAATACAGTGGGTTATGATGTTTCAGGATTGGAAGAAGAATGGTACAGGGAAGGGCTTCAGGAGTTTGATTTGCACACTTGAGAAAGCAATCTGCTTTGCAGTGGCTCCTTTAGATAGTGAAAATGCTGAGTCCCAGCGCCTCTTTTAAGTTCAAGGAGAAAGGCGCAGGCAAATCTAGTGGCTGGAAATTTAAGAATGAAACATAGCTAAGGAACAGCCCACTATTTTTAAACACCGTGGGTGGCAACTTTTGGACAAGCTACAAAGGGAAGTGATAGCTTCTTCCAATCGAAAGCAGGTAGCTTTTCAGGAAGTTTAGTTTCTTCTAGCTAAGTTAGAAGAACCTGTGGATAATATGCAATATCCATCAGCATAAAGGAAGTGGAAGAGCCTGGAGAAAATAGCCTTATCTTGCTTTATCCTTGGTGGTTAAAAAGCACCTATTCTGCTGATGTGAAAAAACAGTTCAAGCCTACCTGCCTACCTGCTTGCCATCTTCTCATGCTCACTGCTAAGCCCTGGGAAAATTCAGCCAGTAACACCTCTGATACACTGGAAATCATTAGGGTTTGTACAAGAAAGGAAGGCAGATCATTTTGTGATGGTCAAACACATCTGAATTCCACAGGCAGTCTCGTCTGCTCATCTTACTTATTATAAGAAATTAATAAAACCATTACATCATCAAGCCTCCTCAAGGCAGATGGTTATCTTACTAAGTAGGTGGCTTAACACAGTGGATCAGCTTCATTCTGAGGCAGGAGTCCAAAACACTTTTGATCTGTCATCTAAAAGCTGCTACAACTACTTTCCCTCATTTCGAGGAACTGCAGGCCTTTTCAGTTCAGGCAGGTAACGATGGGAAAGATTGTCCAACAGAAGCAGGCACTTGGTTCATGAAAATATGAACATAAGTTACTTCTGCAGCAAAAATTAGAAGCTACCATACCAAATCCATGATTTAGGGCCACCAAGAGGAGATTATCTTTGTTTCTTTGTTTTTATAGAACTTTAATGATTACAATAGCAACTATTTTCTGATCCTGCTCCTTGGGACTATTATTTATAGCCTATATAATTCCTTTCCAAGTCCTGATTTTTTTGGCAATGCAAAGCAGGAGCTAGGCCAAGAGTTAATGATTATGAGATAAGCACTTATCTCACATGGTGCCATGACAGCTTGTTCTACCTTCAAATATTATTTGCTCTTATGCAAGCCAAAGTTGAAGAAAAATTATAATTCTTTTTCTAAGAAAGAAATCATTGTGACTTGATTCCAATTAACAGCATGGGGTTTAAGTATAATCTTGTTATTGCTCCCTGCTTTATTTTTTACTCCTATTTATCACTATTGCATACTTATCTATTACTTTATAGCCTTCCAACTCTTTCCTCACATCTGAAGATATACTTGTGCTAGAGACATCTTGAGAAAAAAAGTGAATTTTCAGGCCCTTGTCTGAAAAGGCAGAGGTCTCAGAGGTTATTTTGTCTTTCTAGCATGTTTATGCACATTGAAGTACTGTCCCACTTACAAGCATTTCCTAAGTAGATTTCTTCTGCACTGCGCTCTCAATTCCCTTTGAAATTGTTCTTAGCTTCCACTTTTTGTTCTCCGTGACAAAGCCTCAGGTTACTGTCAGGTGGCCAGAGCTCTTTATTGCCTCCCAGGTGCTGCTGCTTGCTGTTCAGCTGAAGATGCAACAGTGTGAAGGGCCAAAGAAATAGATCAACAGCCTTGGCTCATTTCTTGGGATTGTTTCTTTGTGTCTTCTCTGCTCCATGTATGTGGATTGCTCTAAGGATGAAAACGGAAAATATTTTTCTCTATGGAACATGCTCCACTTTAGGAGACTATTTCACTCTGAAGTTAGAGGTTGGCCATAGAGCCACTGTCGTGCATAAGTTATCATACAGAGAAGCAACGAGCAGGCAGTATATCCTATAACCACTTGTGTCCATTATTTGATATTTGACTGAAAATTAGAGTTTTGGCCAAACTCAAAGGCTGACACATTTAATTTACTCTTTCTTTTAATATAGAAAATATGTAGGAAGAAATGTAGGATACAGGGAGGAACTGCCACTGTGAAGACACTAATTTGTAAATCTAGTAAAAAAAATTAAGCTGGTCTGAGCATTCTTGTGTTCAAGCCTTCCTGATCACTTCCTTCCAGAAGCATTGTCTGCTTTTGCTTGGTTTTCACAAATAGTGGGATATTAGTCCATAGTTTATACTCTTGTTTCATTGATTCATTGTTTCTGTAAGATTAATTCTGTGTTCTACTCTACTTTTTTTTTATCATGCTTTTCTATTGGTCCCATAAGGAGATTTCTTAAATGAAAAAATTAATTTCTGTTATAACTAAATTTTGATTTGTACTTCTCTATTTCAACATATTTTACAGACATTAACTGACCAGTCTAACAAATATTCCTGTGATGTGAGTCTAGTTTTTTATTTTCCCCTGGTATTTGTCATTTTCTGCAGTCTAATCTGAACAGTAGTTTATGGTTTCAGGTTACAGTAGCTAATGATTTTTACCCAGATTCACTTAGTCTACCAATCTCAAACAAATACTGGCTGAAACTTCTTTGTCAGTTTTTCTGCTCTTTAGTCATTAGGTGCCCTGAAAAAAAGAATTCTGCTAGTGACTTCATTCATTATGTAATCATAAAACTGCAGTGCCTACAAATACATTAAAAACTACAGTTGAATTAACTGTTGCAATTAATAAAATGGTATTCCTCAAAAAATTAAGTAGACTATTATCTTCATACATGGATTTGTGAATCCATGATCCGCAGCTTATGTCTTTTCAAAACTGGACAATAAATAGGATGTGTTTTGACTTTTATAGTGAGAGGGATTCAGAATGAAAAAAAATTGTAGTATTTCAAGCAACAAACGCCAGACATTCAGATACCACAGCAGATAAGATCATTTTACTAAAAGAGGCTACCTGTTACATGATAGGCCCTAAAAATCATTGTTCCTTTTTTAAATTTCTCTGAATAAAATAGCAATAGGAAATAATGTAAAGTTCACTGCACATTTGATAAAAAATCTGCTTTAGCTAGTTTTCTGCCTCGAGGTGTATAATCAAAAAAACCACATCATAAAATCTTAGCAAGAATATCAGAAATAACCACATCTCACTGCTATTTATATCTGCTTCTTCAGCTCCTCTTGTTCCTCTTGCTGTGATGATGTCTAAAGTAAGAAAATCAGTTGACTAGAAATGTTATAGCTTATTCCTATTCTTTAGGAATAAATAAAACCTTCTGAGCATCTACTATCCAACCAGCCATGCCTGGAGCCACGCAAGTGTACACTGCCTTCCTTTTATTAAATAAACTTCAGGATGAGTCAATACATTGAAGGATTCCTTCATCTTAGCAAAGATATAGCTTTGGGAGCAGTGAAAGGATAATTGCCTGTAATGACAAAGCACATTTCACCCAAATCTACAGTAATGCCTTCAGCAGTGAGTGTTTTTGTATGTATGCAGTGAGGCACTCCTCTGTTTGCAGCAGCCCACGAGCAGCCTTAGGACATTTGCTTGCAACTGTCTGTTAACTGCTAGGCTGCAAGAAAATGCCTGAACTAAGAGAACAGCATCCAAAGCACCTAACCTACCAGCCCATCAAATGTAAGATACTTAGCAAAGTAGAATCTGGAAGCAAATATTCATGCTCCATGGAGAAAAGAAAACAGAATTTTTGAAAGTCCCCAGGAGCACTCTGCTTGCCAAGATATAGACTCCTACCTCTGCCCACATTGTAGGCAGGGAGCACTGGTAGTTCAGAGAAACTGCTTCACCAGTAGCCTAAAATGTCAATACAAGGTAGGTGCCAAAATCAGACACCCAAGTCAAGCCAGCCAGGTACAAGCCCAAGAGCCTGGTGGTGTGTTACTCCCACCCTTCCTGAGAGCGTATGTCCCCAGGCACACAGGGCTCCTCACAGGCTCTGCACAGGCAGCTGCAGACAGCACACCCTTTTCAAATGCTGAGCTCGGAATGGCTTCTTCAGACACTTCTGAATGCAGAACAGCACAGCCTCTTTGCACGAGGATATGTTTCTTTAAAGTTATTGGGGAGCTGTAGGTGTTTTGGAGATCATTCAAGATTGTCTCCTAAGGACCGAGGAGCATGGAGCCACTCACATATGTGCATTCCAGTCATCTAAGCTATAAATGAAGGTGTATCAACATATCAGTGATGGTATACCAAATGCATGCACAGTGTTACACTCTACCTCAAACTGGCTCTAATGTTTCTCAGATAAATGTACGTGCTGATGCTCTTTCCAGGTAGATGCTCTTGCCATCCTTATTTTTTAAAAAAGCTCCTTGAAATGCTATAGATCCTTGCAATTTCTCTAGGGGGAACCAACACTGGTCCACAAAGGAGGCTTTGATAAGTCTGGCTCGAAAGCTGACATGGACACAGCAGCGCTGTTGCCCATCCTCTAGTGCAATGCCAGCCAGTGGAGTTCTGCATTTTCTCCCCAGAAGTTCTTCTCCTTCTGCACAGTGCTTTTCCTCTGCAGTAGCTACAGCCTGAGGCAGAAGCGAGCAATTAAGCTGACAGCACGAGGACAACAAAACATGTGGCCATTGCTATTGCATTTTAGCCAGCCTGGAATCACTGTGGTATTCAGTTGTGAGCACAGCATCCACTTCTTATGCTTGAAAATGCACAGAGTATGCAGGAGGACACAGGAGTGTGGCCAATACTGTTAGTGTAGCCATCTGTTAATAGACCTCCTACTTTCATGAAATGTGCAGAACACCCCTCTTGACCTCCTGCAAATTTGATTTAAAATTATGAACTTGTTCACAAGTCACCAGAGTGATCAGCAGAGGCTGAGGCTGCATAAGCTCTGTCTTTCCAGGAAAACAAGGTAAACAGTGAAGAAATGAGACAAAGAAAGAGGAGAAAGGTTTGCTAGGACATCACAGATCAAATATACGTAGGATCTTGTAACCATGTAGCTAAGCAACATAGGTGAACATTAGTCATCTGGCAGAAAATGGATTTTAACTTTCGTGATGCAGAAAAAGAGGTGCTTAAGAAATCTTGAAAATCAAAGCATACCCTAAAAAAATCACATTTGACTTCAACTCTGAGACAATAAAATGGAGAAAACTTTACTGTGGTACAAGGGTACAAAAAAAAGAGAGGCAAATGTATTTCTTGTTCTAAAATAAATCATGCCGCGAAAAAGCTAAACTCAATAATCAATGCCAATTTTATTATTAAGCGGGTATTTCTTTAATGTGACATCAGACACACAGGGAATCAGTGTCCATTGTGGCTGGTTACGGGGCTTTTATACTGGTTAAACAATATATATTCATACAGATTCGGGGAAACAGTGGTTACATCCTTGGGTAATATTGGTTAAACATGCATAGAACTCATTGCCATATCTTATCACCCACTCTGGTATGTACATTACAGTACCTTTGTGTCTTCAGAATCCTCTGATGCTCTTTATCTTATCTTGTTCTTCATTGTGCTTTCTTGGTGAGCTCAAGTTTGATCTTTCTTTCGGCCTTTTTCTGGGCTTGGAGCATCAGTCAGAGATAAGTTTCTTTAAGATACACAATACTTGATTTGTTCCTTGTTTCAACTAGTAAACAAGCTAAACTGCTGTTACAGTCACATTCTTTCTTACAGCAAGCTGGCCAAGATTTGATTCTTATTATTCTTATTATTCTTATTATTGCTTAAGGTAATAAATTCCCTTAACATAATGATTTATTCTTTCCTTCATAAACTTAGGCTGCTTCTGAAATCTCTTTCCATTTCCCAAACCCAGAAATGAACTGAATAAAAAATATACACATTCTAACAGAACATTTATGTTAAAAATGTTTGGCTGTTTGCTGGAACATCAGAGAACTGAATAGCTAAATACTGTGTGTCAACCAGAAAAGGAAATGAAAAATGAAACTCTTTATGACCATCACAGAAGAAATACTGAGCTCCTGTTTTGCTCCAGCACCACAGCTGAGCCTGCTCTCTCTGGTGCCAATGGCCACTGTCTAACATGTCCTCGCATTTTCTTCTGTTCCTCTTCCAGACGATATGAAATTGCAAGCAAGATGGCATGAAGTCCCAAGAGCACAGTGCTTCGCATTGGTATACACATCCTGTTCTGTGTGCTGGCAACACACTCTTTGTAAAGTATCTCAGTACCTCCTCCAGGAAGATGTTTCTTCATTAATTTTCTTTTTTCTTTCCTTTCTTTAAAAAAAAAAAAAAAGCATAAATCGTGTGGCGTAAGGTTACCATCACCTGAGGTTTTCTTCGGCCTTCTCTTTTTTATGGGTGGTGTGGATTACTCAATGTAATCAGGTTAAAAACTCTTCAGTTTCTGAGCTAATACTGTATCTGACTTCTTATCTTGCTGGGATTAGGCCAAATGGTAATTGCAGCAGCACTGTGGTGGGAAAATCAGGAAGTTACAAGGTGGGAATATCATTAGTAACTAACCGAAAAAGACACAATGAAGGGAAGCCTACATAGTGATGGAATCAGTAATGTCAAACAAAGCTAGGTCAGATGTGCAGACCCAGACAACTACTTATACCAGTACTTGCTAAAGCAGATAGATGCAACCAACAAAGGAGCCATGTACAGAGTGCAGCAAAGACAGGGATTTGTGCAGACTGTTATCAGTCCTAGCCACATGTCTTGTGCAACCCAAGCCTCAGGCCTGCTTGTCCAGGCACAGGATTTGCCTTTCAAGCTAAACATGGAAAGAGCATTTTCTAATGCTCTTGGGAACGGGCTTTCTCTAAGCGGCTGATGCTCATGCAAGTCAGAGCCCTAAGTAGCTAGAAGGCCTAAGTTAAATATATTGAAGTAAAAACTTCATATTTTTGCTCTGCATGCCCTGCACACTACTACCGCTGCCCACATAGCAGGCAGCTTCAGCCAAAGCAGGAGAGAGGGTCATTGGCGTATGTTAGATCAGAGAGAAGCAGTTTAGTTATGGCAGAATTTGAACTAGAGTGGGCAGAGAGAAGATGTACACAACAGGCAGTAGGAGGAGTACTTAAAGTGGAAAAGCTGAAAAACTGAGAGAGGAAAGCTGTACGACTAATCCTGATTTAGAGATTACCTGGGCCAGAGGGAAGAAAAGCCGAGTATGAGAACAAACAAACTTCTCTTCCCTGCCTGTTGATGTCAGCCAGGCAGAGAGCCTGACAAACTGGTGGAGGTTGCTCCTCCCCACACAGGCAAGGATCTGTGGGTTTGAGCTTAGCCAAGGCAAGGAACCAGATGGTACAAGCTCCTGCCAAAACGAGCAGTTGTTGGAAGGCTCTCTAGAGAGGAAGCTGCAACAGTGAGGAACTCCAGTGGGTTTTAACAGGGAGCTCAGGGACTAGCTGTAATTCAGTAACTGTTTAGGACTGAGTGACATAATTGCCTCACCAGTGCCCTGTACAACCCTAAACCAGACTTTTCTGATTTCAGGTCAATATTGTAAGTGTTTTCACATGATACTAGAGCTTTAAAAATTTGTGAAGGAAAGAGAAAGTCTTGAGCCAACTTCCCACTCACCAGATATCATATTTCTAGCAATTTTTTTTCTATTTCCAAAATTGTATTTCAGTGTGTTTAAAACAAGTTTTGGTGCCCAGAGCTGATTACTAGTGCCTAAAAAAAACACTAAAATTCATTTGATACACTGGTGTTTAATTAAACGTGTGTATTGTATTTACCACCGTACTTCCGTTGCCAATGTCCAGCTTTCTCAGCACCAATCACCTGGAAAATATGAAAGAAGAATCCCTTACATTTAATGCTTTAAGCTGATAAAAGTTTCAGGGTTAACAACTCTTAACATATCTGGATTACTTTGTTGGTCATAATAGTCCTTAGGATTTTTACATGTCTCTGCCAAAATTATTCTTTTTATTTTTCCTGATTATTTGACATCGATCTAGAGCTTCGCCACCTAAAACTCCTGTTGCTAGAGAAGGGCCAAGAGGTACTGTGTCATTACTTTACCTCTTTTCTTGTCTCAAAATCAATGTATTCTGCCATTTCCCACCAGAAGAAATCACATTGCAATGGTTTCCATCACAATCTAAAGACCAGCTTATGACTGTTGTGTTCTCATGAGTACTTCAGGCAAAACAGGAAGGACTATGTCTGAAATATGTCTTTATATAAATGTACTTTCTGTTATATGTAACCTCATGAGTACACAAGTTGAAACACTTCCATGCCACTACACAGTTTTCCACAAATAACCCGAGTCAAGCATAAGCATCAGATCGGTTTCTTAGCTGATAAAAACCATCATCATCTTGTTGTCTTCCACTTTTTCCCATCACCTCATCCTACGCAATTTATACCTAGAGGAGGAAATCTAGAAAGGCTCTACCCATTCCAGAAGGCCCGTATTTCCTTTCTTTCCCATGCCTTCTTGCCTAGAATACCTGTTTTGATGATAGACAGAAGGCTTTGTTTCAGGATGAGATGGAATCAAATGAAAATAGATAACTGCCTGCACGCATGTACCTAATAAAAATATCCACAAGAAGGTCTGGTGGCTTGTTGTATTCCACAACATACAATTAGCATTAACAACAAAGTCAAAATTAAGTGAAGGAAGACTAATTCTGAGTAACTGAGTATCTGGTGAAATGTGAACTTGAACACAGTCAGTTTTCAATAAGGCAGATGTTCTTAACAGTGAACTTGATTCCCTACAGAACAATCCATCAAATACAGTTCTAGATTCTTTATCACTTGAGTTTTTAAAACAAGACTGGAGAATCTTCACAAAGCCATGCTCTAGCCAAGATTAAACTGCTTCATTCAAAAAGCACTTTGTACCAATCTACATTAGGTGTCTATGAGAGGTCTAACCTGAAGGTTAGTCATGGTCTATAAATCCATCAGATGAAATGCTCCAAACGGAATTCAGGGCCACTAAAGTTTTACACAAATAGACACTCTGACCCAGAACATGAATGCAATATATCCAAGTCCAATATGCAGTTAAGATGTGTGGAAATACTGTTTTTGACATCTATGAGTTTTAGATGACATCCTTTGAGGGCGGGTGCAGTGCAGACAAGGCGCAGTGACCAGGAAAACCACTTCTAGCAAGTATTAGGTGACACTGCCCTCAGACGGTCAAGATACAGTAGGTAAACGCTTCCTAATTCTTAAATAAACTTCAAAGCAGGGTTTAGCTACTGACTATATGCATTTCAAGTGAAGCACTGTAAATAAATTTCTCCATGATACTGGGCTGTTGAGAAAAATGTTTATTTCTTTGTACACAGCCACTACTATGTGAATACTCCAGCTTAGAAATAATGCTGACTTGCAACAAAGATCAACATGGGACACAGGCAGCCCTATTGCTCTTTCAGTTTCTAGCTACTTTTTGCTAAATTCAGCCTAGAAATAAGGATAATGTACACTACAGAAACAGGCCTTGATCTGTAAATGAAAATGGGAAGGAAATTAAAAGGAAAAGTCCTGCTCCACCTCAAACCTTTATACCAGAGACAGATTTGCCTAGGAAGTTAACAGTAGTGAAATTTAATTAGCACTGCAAAGTCCTTCATTAGTCAAGAGATTATATTAACATTAGATATATAATATAATTACATTTTTATAGCATCTTTTATACCCAACATACAAGAGTGCTCTACACCGTATGATGCAGTAATGGGTTATTACACAGATCAGCAAGAGTGAGGGGCACTGGGAAAGCAGTCAAAACAGACAGGGCTACAGGAGCAGGCTTAGACTCCTTTTGCAGATTTGGTACTCACAAATTTTCTGCAGAATATACATTGTGCTATCACAAACACAGTGATGCAATCCCCCAGAGGTGCAGCAGCACAAGTGTCTCCTCCCAGGCTGTCCTAGTAGCCACAGGCTCAGGATCAGACTCCTAACCACCCCAAGGAGGTCTGGAGGCACTCCTCACAGACAAGGGATGGGTCCCCACCACCCCAGCTCAGCCACCAGCTGTACTGGCAGGACAGCAGCCTGACCACAGGATGACCCATGCCACTGATCCTTTTCCACATCATAACAGATGACATGTGCTGGTGATCATGCCAACCTCTGTGTCCCTGACGCTTGCTCTCTGACAGAGGGTATGGCTGGACCCCCTTCCTCACCCCTGGTGGGCTGGAACTGGATCCTGGACTGTGGGCAAGGTGAGGGGAGGCCCTGGAGCCAGGTCCCCAGGGACATCAGAGCTGTGAGTGCCCTCAGAGGACCAACACAGCATGACACCAACGTTTGGACAAAACACCTGAAGCACCCAGTGTAGTCTAAGCAGAGACTCAGGCTGCAACTCATCAGAATTCACCTATGCTTGTGCTTCAACATGGAATGAATCACGGTCTTATAAGGTCCACTCGTCTCCCCTGGTCATGTGTGAGCCCCAGGTGAGCAGTGCAGAAACAGACATCTGCACATGAATGACAAAGTTTTAGGGAACCATAGACAACAAAGAAGTTGCCAATTCCCTCAGCTCTATTTGGGAAAATCTGAGATGGTAAAGTAATTCACATCGCCTAAAACAGAGATAGATAAAAAATTCAAGGGACTCTCTTGAAGATCTGGATTATTTAAACTGCACTTGGAAAGGTCAGAAACAAACTTCAAGGGCACATTGCACTGTAGTAAGAAACAGTTATTTTCCCTTCCCTATTGGTAAAGTGTCCCTTACTACTTTCCAGCTTGTCCAGTCTAAACCGAAAAGGCATTTCAGTCAAAGCCTCTAAACTTCCGTGGAATGTTTTAATACAAACTCAAGGAGAACCAAGACTGAAAATCTTTTTCATATATTTTCTGAGAAAACAAGTAAATAAAATCTCATCTTCTGCTTAAGAAGATTAATGCTGGAAAACATGGCTGATGGCAGGCAAAACGTGCTTCTTTCAAGCGCTCTCTATAAGATCATTCCCATGATCAAAAGAAAATTAATCCTTTTCCACTTGATAACAGGATTAGGTAGTCAGTGATTTTACTACCTCAAAGATTCTCTGAATTCAAAGATGAAAAGTACCAGAGATTTCAAAATGCCTAAAAAGCATTGAGCAGGAAGTACTTGGGGGAGGGGAGAAATGGATATTTTTCCTCTTCTTTTTTTTGAAAAAACTAAACAAAACAAAAAACAAAACAACAAAAAAAAAACAGTAGTTCCTGATTTAAGAAGGACACTTGTCCATTGAGACGTCCATTACCACTTATTATATGTTGGTCTGTCATTCTAAGATTGAGAAAGCCTTTGCCAGCAACAACCTGACAAATGTTACAAAGGATTCACTGTACAAAAGGCTCTGTGCGGGATAGAAATTTATCATTTTCACAAGACTTCCATTCTGCTGCAGTGGTGCCTGCCTTGGTTAGCATATATATTCATATAAAACATAAAAGTATATATTGAATATACATATATCATATATATACCCATATTCATATAATGGCTACTCAGCCTCCTGGGTCAGAAGACAGGGAGGGAGTGCAGAACAAAGCTCCAGTGATTTAGGAGGAAAACGTCTGAGAACTCCTCAGCCAATTAGACATTCACAAGTCTATGGGACTGGATGGGATCCACCCAGGAGTATTGAGGGAGCTGGTGGAGGTGCTCATCAAACCCCTTTCCATCATTTACGAGCAGTCCTGGCTGACCGGGGAAGTCCCACTCGACCAGAAGATGGCAAATGTTATGCCCATTTACAATAAGGGTCAGAGGGAAGTTGTGGGGAACTATAAGCTTGTCAGTCTGACCTTGATGCCAGGGAAGGTCATGGAATGGGTCATCTTGAGTGCTATTACACAATACATGCAAGACAATCAGGTGATCAGGCCCAGTCAACATGAGTTTATGAATGGCAGGTCCTGCCAAACTAACCTGATCATGTTCTATGAGAAGGTGACCCACTCTATAGAGGAGGGAAAAATTGTGGATATAGCGTACCTGGACTTTTGTAAAGCCTTTGACACTGTTTCTCACAGCATTCTGCTTGAGAAACTGCCTGCTCTTGGCCTGGACAGGCACACTCTCTGCTAGGTAAAAAACTGGCTGGATGGCTGGACCCAAAGAGTCATGGTAAATGGAGTTAAATCCAGTTGGAGAGTGGTCAAAAGTGGTGTTCCCCAAGGCTCAGTGCTGGGTCCAGTTCTGTTCAATACCTTTATTAATTATCTGAATGGAAAGATTGAGTGTACCTTTAGTAAATTCACAGATGACGCTAAGCTGGGCAGAAGTGTTGATCTGCTTGAGGGTAGGAAGGCTCTGCGAAGGTATCTGGACAGGCTGCAACCAGTGGTATGATGTTCAACAAGGCCAAGTGAAGAGTCCTGCACTTACGTATGTAGCGCTATGGGCTTGGGGAAGAGTGGCTAGAAAGCTGTCTGATAGAGAAGGACGTGGGGTGAACATAAGCCAGCAGTGTGCCCAGGTGGCCAAGAAGGCCAATGGCATCTTGGCTTGTATCAGAAACTGCATGGCCAGCAGGTCCAGGGAGGTGATTCTGCCCCTGTACTTGGCACTGGTGAGGCCGCATCTCGAATGCTGTGTTCAGTTCTGGGCGCCTCGCCACAAGAAAGAAATTGAGGTCCTGGAATGTGTCTAGAGAAGGGCAACAAAGCTGGTGGAGATGTTGGAGAACAAGTCTTATGAGAGGCAGTTGAGAGAACAGAACTGAGGTTGCTTAGCCTAGGGGGAAGGAGGCTGAGGAGAGACCTTATCACTGTCTACAGCTCCCCTGAAAGGAGATTGTAGTGAAGTGGGTGTTGGTTCCTTCTCTTCAGTGACAGGCAATAGGACAAGAAGAAATGGCCTCAAGTTGCACCTGGGGAGGTTCAGATTAGATATCAGGAAAAATTTTTTCACCAAAAGGGTTATTGGGCACTGGCAGAGGCTGCCCAGGGAGGCAGTTGAGTTACCATCCTTGGAGATATTTAAAAGATGGGTAGACGAGGTACTCAGGAATTTAGTTTAGTAACGAACAAGTACAGTTGGACTTGATGATCTCAAAGGTCTTTTCCAACCAAATGATTCTATGATTCTATATATTGAAGGAATTCTGGCTTAGGCTGCAAACGTTTCCAAAATTTCACAAAGCTAGCCAGATGACTACAAGCTTTCCTGCAGTGGCTTTTCATATAGTTTAATTGAACAAGAAACAAACAGCCTTCTCATTACAAACACAAAATGGTTGATTAACCTAAAGAAGCAAAACTGAGTAATTCCAGCTGACTTCTTTTGTGAGGTTTGTCACTTCTCTGAAGTCAAGACTAAAGCATACAAATGCAGTTTAAGGCAGAAATATATTTTCAGATGTCTTAAAATTACAGTCTTGGTAAATCTCTTCTCCAGCATCTCTGTGAAACAGGGATAACAGTCTGTCTCCCACTGAAGGATTATGGCATTGTCCCTTGCAGAAATTCAGCCTTTCTCCTTCATTTTGCTCAGATAGCTCCCCTCAACCCCATCGACCCCCACTTATGCCATCACCTCCACCACTGCCATTTGGCTTCAGTTGTGTTTCCTAAACACAGTCCACCTTGGCCACACTGCCATGGTGCTGGGCTGATGCTTGCTGCAGGGAGATAGGCAGTTTAATAGAAACAGCAGCACAGGAGCTAAGACTGTGAGGTGCCATGCACAGGTCTATACTGCAGACAGCATTCTCATGATAGATTGTATAAACACACAGCTTATTTAGCCAAGCCAGCTCAGATGTTATTGCCAGAATGTAACAATGCCAAAATGCATTTTTTTTTCATTTTTATGAAGCTTTCTGTACTGACCGTACGCTACTTATTGTTATGTCCCCAGCTTTTATTCTAATGTGACTGATATATAAAGCCAGGCTGTAGTTGGTTCCCGCCTCATGAGTCTGATTCAGTGATGCTCAGGCAAACCAGAGACACCACTAGTACTAATGACATTTTACCAGATCCACAGTCATGAAAATTCAAAGCAGAATCTGGCCTGTGTAAATTGCTTTTTAAAAAATATGTTATTCCCCGAGTTGGGAAAAACGTATTACACTGACTCCTGTGAATTCATTCCAGATCTAACATAGACCAGGATCAGTGCCTAGGACTCCTCTCCCGCAAACCCATCCAACTCTATTCAGAAAGCTATTATCCAATGTGTTAATGTTTTTCCTTATCATTTCTTACACTGAAGAGAAATTAGAATGCTTTCTCACTCTCCTATCTTTTATAAGTTAACAGCCTGCAATATGGTTTTCTATAGATAGAACACCCAATATATAGGCAGTTAATTATTCTGAAGCAAATGTTGAAATGTGGAAGGCTAGTGAAATATAACATGGTTTAGCTTGTAAATTAGTTGACGCTCTTTGATGTAACCTAGTGACAAAATTTGCACTTTGTTGGACTGTGACCAAAGCAGTTCTACAGCCCACAGGCTGATAAACAAGAAGGAGAAAGCCAATTCCAAAATCTTTAAATGCAAGCAGCATCAGAGTGAAAAGAATTGCGTTTTCTAGGATACCCTTGCATTTCCATGAATTTATTCTTCTACCCTATGCTAGTGAGGCTTTTTCTTTTCTGAATAGCCATTTTTAATGTTTCAGTTCAATGACTGGTTTTCCTTCAGATTTGCTGGCACCCCTGGAACCATAGTACATGAATGGACTGAACAGTACCTCAGTAGGTATTTACTTAAAACAGGATACTTGCGGTATCCAAAGAGGCAACCATGCTTCAAAGCCAAAAGCAAATGCTTGCTGTTCAGTTTCTACATTCAAGCGCTGCGCCACTACCTCTTATGTGTTTGCAACACATGGCAGCACACTGATGGGCAATATAGTATAGATGAAAATGAAGGAGCAAAATGTATGGAAGCCTTCAGTAACGGTGCAGGGGTCTGGAAAATACCTTGTTTAGTACATAATTTCACTGGAATTTCTGGTTTTCAGGACAATGGTTTTAATATTTCTGTAGTCACAGTGTTGAATGTCCCCATACTGGAATTCCAACATTAAAATAGGAAATCTATGGCTGCTAGCCAGGAAAGTGTAGCTCGCTTCTTATGATCAGGCTGATTGTTTTAAAACCTACACCTAGCTGCGCCAGAGACAGAGCCGACAGAGCCTCCAGGGTCTGAGATGGCAAGTAACTGATCAGAAAGCCTATATTAAGCAAGAGAGCTTTCCATATGAATTCATACTTAGAAATGCTGTTACAGATAACAAAAATGCTCTCCAGGAACAGTGAAATTTGCCTCTATCACTTTTTTCTTTTTTTATTTAGCAATTCTGAAGTTGTGAAGTCTACAGAAAAGATACTTTTCTTTTATGAGGCAGACCTCTTGCTATCTCCTCAGACAAGCCTGTTGATCGAAACTAATTCTTTTTATTCAGGACCATCCCTGCGTGTGTTTTCTCTTTACACAGTTCCTTATCTGGCCAGTATTAATTGTTGCTGCTCTGTTGTGCTGATGCTGGTGCTGTACATCTTTCAAATAAAATTGAAATTCGGTAGGGGTACATCTAGGAGGGATTCAAATGACCCACATTCTAATTACACCATTCACACTGTTGGAAAAGCAGGCACTACTACCCACTCTAGAAAGCACACTGCTACCACAGCTGCTTCTTAGATAGTGCAGCCCTATTATAAAGTCTTTACGAGCCTACTGGGACAAGGCAGTGCAAAACTGAAAGGCAAAAATAACTGTTCCTGAGGCTTCCCATGGATGTGTCTTCCCTCTCCTCATGAATACATCACGTGGCAGGTAGGAAATGCATTTCAACTCTACCATTAAACTGCTGGATTTGCAAAATACAATGTTTTGCTCCCAGTGCTCCTGTGTGCCTACCTCAGACCAGATGTTTATGAGCATGTATACCCAGAGCACAGCTGATTCCTGCCCAGAAGACATCCAACAGTGCTACAGAGTTAGTGCCAGACTTCGAGAGACTCTCACACTATTGGTCTGGGGAACAGGTGGTTGGCAAGACAGCATCCCTGAGGTCTTTTCACCAATTTTCCTCTCTCTGAACTTGGGAGCTGCCTCCATCTGAGTAAAATTACCCTGTTGAAAAGACAAAACAAACTTAGCTTTGCTCTGCCTTGTGCTGCCAGACAACAGATGATGAGACGGAGCAACAAGCAAAAACATGGTAGAGGTGTCTGCAGCCTTCTCATGGTTGCTCCTCTGTGCTGGGGAGATCTTTTACTACGTGGTAAACTTACCAGACAAGCAAAGATGGTTGTAGTCCCCTTGCCAGCACAGTCCAAGTCAGCAGGCAGTCTGGGCCCTGACACTCTATCAAACTGCTGCACAGTCCCACCACAAAAACTGCTGCAGAGAAGACATCTGCACCCTTACCAGTCAGTATCAGCCAGCAGGTTCCCATGCTAAGGAGACCTTTGTGTGCCTGCTCAAATTAGTTTTTAAGCCATCTTCCTGGGATGGAATTGAAAGCTCATGTGTGACATAAGCAGGTTTTATTTCTGTCATTGTCTGTAAAATTTTTATTCATACTTGAGCCTGATCAGTGACATCTTCTCCTAAGCAAAATCCAGGCATGCCCAAAGGCTCACCCAGCTCATACAAAAACACCAGTGCAAAAATCTCTTCTTTTCTTATGCATTACTTTTTTTTTTTAGTTCTAAAATAAAGAGAGGGGCTTTACCTGTCCAAAAATCTAGCGAAAAATCTACAGCACATGAAGTAAAATTCTCCTTTATCCTGGATGTGGACTGAAGAAACAATTTCAGGATATGCAATAAATATTCAGATACCAACGTATCCAAGGGAATGGCTTGTGTCATTTTTTACAATATACTTTGGACAGCTTAACAGAACAAAGACTTCGGCACAAAATATCTCCATGTTTTGACAGTATCAGTATTTATCTTGTTCAGTTTCAATTCACTTTCACCTAAAATAGAGAAGATCAAGCCGCTACAGAAAGGAAAGCACTGAGGATCAGAGGCATTCTGTGTAAGTGGGCATCAAGCGTCTAACTGTCTTTGGTCTAAGCCTCAAAATGGCAATACCAACTTGCGGAAGGAAATAAATCCCAACTATCATACTGGAACAGGTAAAGGAGAGACCCGAAGCCTTTTGCTGGGATTAATAAGTCATTTGTGCCCCTGAAAGAAGCTCAGCAGTGCCTCCGGGGGAGAGTAGACCCTATGCAACCCCAGAGCCACAACAGTCTGCAGGAGGAAACCTATGCAAACCATCAACCCCTCCTCACCCATGGGAGCCCATCCAAGCCTTTCTTATCCAGAGGTCATTGTTGTACTGATTATCACCAAATAATGGATTGTGGGGATCTGTGCAGGGAGAGAGCTATGCGGACTTTTAGCAAATTAACTTCAGTCTGGATTCTCTGTGCTGCTGACATCTCCTACAGCCAGCAGGGCTCTTCACTGCAATCCAAGGCAATGCACACACCTTTGAAAAATGGTGCTTTCAAGCCTGCCCTGTGGTGCAGTAAATTTGATAGTGCTCTTAATAATAATAAAGATCAACATTGACTTTAATGGTCTTCAAACCCTCTGTGAAATTTCATTAGCTACCAAACACAGATGCAAGCAGGGATGATGTCATACTTTTTCCCTTGTTCTGAAACCTGACTCAGGCGCCAGAGATAGAAACCAGTTTTATTGCCTGTAATCAGATTAAAGTTTTTGGCAGCTGGTGATCAATAAGTGCTTGCTGGAGTAATCTAGAAATACAGAAGGTTCTTTGGAAGGAAATACTGTCTTTGTGAAGATGCAACACTGCTCAGATTGGAGAGAGGGTCTTGCAGACTGCATGCAGAGTTGTGGATGCCATCAGATGCTTGTAAACACTGAATCAGCATGGTCAATTTGGCACTTAGTAGCATTCCTGTCAACGCAAGCAACGGATGACAGTGCAGTTGCACAGCATGAACCAATTTGTATTTTTACACCGGTGGTGACTCCCAGAACTGCACTTCTTATTGCAAAGCCCATCAGCATATGTGCCTCATGCAGGTACTATACCACCTTCACACAGTCAAT
Source organism: Cuculus canorus (assembly GCF_017976375.1). Lineage (NCBI taxonomy): Eukaryota > Metazoa > Chordata > Aves > Cuculiformes > Cuculidae > Cuculus > Cuculus canorus. The sequence continues at coordinate 13,410,266 of NC_071441.1, forward strand.
GTAACACTTGCCTGTCCTGAACAAAACTCTTGTTGTCTTCCTCTGCCTGATATGGTGAGCACCACAGAAGGTCTGAGTTTGGCAGCACCTTACTACAGGCTGCTCTCTTTGCCAAGAATGGGAAACAATAGTGGTAACATTGTGATATCTGTGGACACAGAACAATGTCGTGACCTCCAGCCAAACTTGCAGAACTCGGATCCAATGGATCAAAAAAAACAGAAAAGAAAAACCAGAACAGCAACCAAAGAGAAATGAGGAAGCTGGATAAGTCCATGGCCATTGACTGCTTTAATAAGACCTTTTTGATAAGCTGATAAGATGCAGTTACTTCATCATCTGAATATTGCAGCAGTAAAATCGATGCTGCTTAAGGAGTCTGACAATCAGTTTGGTACTCTCAATATTTGTAGAAGTCAAGCCAATCCTGTGTAAAACATTGACTCTTGCAGAGATATCATTAAAGCACTATGATACTAGTCCCCAAATAAGTACTGAGAAAATTAATTTATTCCAACTACGGAATTCCAATAAAAATTAGATCTCAATCTTCATCTCCAGCTGGATAAAGGTTTTTTCCCCTAGGTGAGAGTTCTTCAGCAATGTCATCAGTATCAAGTAAGAGGTATTCACACAAGACTCAGCACGTACCTGCCTAACAAATTAAGATATAGAACAACCCTCTGGATGGGGTTGTTGTATATCAACATCAGAACATCATTATCTTGTGGTTAACAATAGACAATGTGATTTTGGCTTTACCTCAATGTCTCTTATTGGTAAATAGATCTAAAATAATGTAAGAAATAAATGTCAGGGTCAGAAATACCCAAATCATAGGAATGATCTAAGTCCCTAATGTTTTTTGATTGGTAGAAGAGGGAGGCATTTAGCTGCCTCTCTGCATACCAGAACATCCCATGATTTATATACACTTCAGACGTCAAGCAAGGGAATAGGTTGTCATGAAAGGCTGTGGAATCTTCATCGTTCAACACCTCTTTGTAGCAGACTAGACAAACATCCACCAGGAATATCCTGGGCTTCATTGCTCCTGTGTTCCAGCCAAGAAATGGGCTGCACAAGTTCCTCAGGCTCTTCAGTTCTACAACCCTGATACTAATTTCATGGTTTTCTGATTGCACAAAAAGTCTGTCTTGGCCTTTACCAGACATTGAGATAGTGAATCAGTATTAATTTAGTCATAACAATCATACCTAGGATAACATGGATCAATTTTATTTCTGTGATGATGCAACTTGCCTGGAATTTTATAAGGGATGGATTTAGTTCAACATTTAGATAATTAATAATCTATTAAGGCCTTACATTAAGGTGCATATTGAGTTACTCTACCATCATTTAAAACAGTGGCATCACTAATGACACCATTAACTACAGAGATCATCAAGTCATTTTGGATTTGCATTTTCATTATTTCTATCTAAGGTTAGTTTTTAGCCCAGCCAGTTAATATATGCCAGGGTGACGCTGGCACAGAAAATATGCATTTCTTAATTTTAATTTTCATTAATATGTCATGTAGAATGCTAGTAAACAGATGTGAATGTTTCATATCACAGGATCTCGCTAGACAGAGGAAAGTTTAAAGGTATATTCTCACATATAACACAAATCACAGCTGCTTTTCACATATTGTTTCAGAAATTATTTGATCTGTACCAAATTCAGGATCTAGTTCTCGAAAACACATCAGCTTCTGCTGAACTTCAAATACACAGGTAGCTGCACTGAAAATGTTGGCTAAATTTAAGCTCTTATCTGAGCATTTGGAGGACAGATTACCATGGCTTCTCAAGAGCAATTACAAACACAAGTTTCCTGACAAATTAACAAAGCTTTATCTCCTTTTCAAGTTGTATAGGGTTGTAAGTGACTCTGAGGTCAGACTGAAAAGTCTCCACTGGAAACTCCATTATAGACTAGATGAACATCAGACCAAACCATTAAAATTTTCTTTCACTTCGAGCTTCTTAATACTCAGACTTTAAAAACAGCAATGTGAGCTGGAATGAGGAAAAAAATCATTGCAAGAGTCTCAGTAAAGTAGAACTTCTAGGACAAGCTTAAGATATGACATCATTTGGAGAAGTTTTTGCTGTTACATCTCTAGCAAAAATGAAGTAGACCTTTTAAATAGGAAAATTACACCAGATCAGCAACATCGAGTCAAATTATAACTAACTGGGCAGCAGGCCCACTTAGTTGACATTCAAAAAATAAATATTAAGAGATCAAGAACACACCAGCAGTCACAATAAAGAACAACATGATCCCAGCCACACAGGGCTGTTATTTAAATATTCAGGATACATCCCAGCAGTGATATCAACCATGCACAACAAGGTATTCTATAAGGTTTACAAAAGAAAGGAAAAGATAGTTACCACAGCTGAAAAAAAATATCCCTTCATACCAGAGCCAGCAGTGGCTACAACTCTATGCTTATTGGTAGCCACGCATAATCATAAACTCATAGAGTCATAATGGTTGGAAAAGACTTCCAGATCATCAAGCCCAACCATGAGTTCAACACTACCATGCCTACTAAGCCATTTCCTGAATCTCCATGTTTATACTTCTTTTCTAACACCTCCAGGGATGGCAACACCACCACTTCCCTGGCAATTTGTTCCAATATTTCACCACTCCCTCAGTGAGTGAAATTAGAAATTTTTCCTAATATCCAATCCAAACGTCCCCTGGTGCAACATGAGGCCTCTTGTCCTATTGCTAGTGACTTTGGGGAAGAGACCAACACCCACCTCACCACAACATCCTTCAGGTAGTTGTAGAGACCAATAACGTCTCCCCTCATCCACCTCTTCTGCAGAATAACAAATTCCAGTTTCCTCAGCCACTCCTCATAATATTCGTTCCCCTAAGTTCAGCCACAGACTCCACCAAGAGGTTTGCACCAGTTGCAGCCACATTTTTGGCTTGGGCTTGTCTCTGTCTCATAGAATCATAGAATACTTTGGGTTGGAAGGAATCTTAAAAGTTATCCAGTTCCAACCCCCCTGCCATGGGCAGGGACACCTCCCACTACACCAGGCCGCTCAAAGCCCCATCCACACTGGCTTTGAACAGTTCCGTGGAGGGGGGCATATACAACTTCCCTGGACAACCTGTGCCAATGCCCCACCAACCTCGTCAGGGAGAATTTCTTCCTAACGTCTAATCTAAATCTTTCCCCTTCCAATTTAAAGCCATTCCTCCTCATCCTATCACTACATGCGCTTGTAAATAGTCCCTCCCCAGAACAGTTTGGGTTGGAAGGGACCTTAAAGATCATCTTGTTCCACCCCCCAGTGATGGGCAGCGACACGTCCCACCAGACCAGGCTGCCCCAAGGCCCCATCCAACTTGGCCTTGAACAAGGGATGGGGCAGCCACAACCTCCCTGGGCAACCTGTGCCAGTGCCTCACCGGTCTCAATAGTGAAGAAATTCTTCCTAATGTCTAGTCTAAATCTGGCCCTCTCCATTTTATACCCATTAACTCTGGCCCTATCACTACAAGCCTTTGTAAAACAGTCCCTCCACAGCTTTCCTGTAGCCCCTTTCAGGTACTGGAAGGTCACTATGAGATGTCCTCAGAGTCTTCTCTTCTCCAGGCTGAACAACCCCAACTCTCTCAGCCTATCCTTGTATGGGAGGTGCTCCAGCCCTCTGACCATCCTCGTAGCCCTCTTCAGGACCCATTGCAACAGTTCCATATCCTTCTTATGTTGAGGATTCCAGAACTGGACACAATACTCCAGGTGGGGTCTCATGAGAGTGGAGTAGAAGGGGAGAATCACTTCCTTCCACCTGCTGGCCACACTTATTTTGATACAACCCAGGATACAGTTGGCCTTCTGGGCTATGAGTGCACACTGCCGGCATATGTCGAGCTTCTCATCAACCAGCAGCCCCAAGTCTTTCTCTGCCGGGCTCCTCTCAATCACGTCATCCCCCACCCTGTATCAAAGCTGGGGATTGCCCCGCCCCAGGTGTAGGACTTTGCACTTGGCCTTGTTGAACATCATGAGTTTCATCCAGACCCACTTCTCCAGTTTGTCCAGGCCCCGCTGGATGTCATCTCATTCTTCTGGTGTGACAACTGCACTACTCAGCTTGGTGTCATCTGCAAACCTGCCGAGGGTGCACTCAATCTCACGGTTTATAACATCAATGGAAATATTAAATAGCACTGGTCCCAGTACAGACCCCTGAGAGCATCACTGTCAATGATCTCCATCCAGACATTGAGACATTGGCCACTACTCTCTGAATGCAACCATTCAAACAATTCCTTATCCACCAAACAGCCCAACCACCAAATCCATATCTTTCTAATTCAGAGAGAAGGATGTTGTGGGGGACCATGTCTAAAGCTTTACGGAATTACAGATAGATCACATCTATTTCTTTTCCCATGTTCACTGATGCGGTCACTCCACCACAGAAAGCCACTAGGTTGGTCAGGCAAGGCTTGCCCTTCGTGAAGCCATGCTGGCTGTCCCAAATTACCTCCCCGTTCTCCATGTGCTTTAGCATAGTTTCTAGGAGGATCCGTTCCATGATCTTCCCAGAAACAGAGGTGAGGCTGACAGGTCAGTAGCTCTCAGGGTCATCTTTTCCATCCTTTTTAAAAATGGGAATAATGTGACCTTTCTTCCAGTCACCAAGGACTTCTCCTGATTATCATGACTTTTCAAACATCCTGGAGAGTACCTTGGCCACCACATCATCAGGTCCGATAGACTTCTATATGTTTAGGTTCCTTAAATGGTCACAAATCTGATCTGGTCTCCATCTTGTTGTCCATTGACTCAGCAGGGGTGAGGAGACCGGTTGCCAGTGAAGACTGAAGCAACAAAATTGCTGAATACCTCAGCCTTCTCATTGTCTGTTGAAACAAGGTCACCATTTTTGTTCATTGGTCGGGCTATACTTTCTTTAACCTTCCTTTTCTGGTTGACATACCTGTAGAAGCCCTTCTTGTTATTCTTTGCTTCCTTTGCCAAGTTCAGCTCTGGCTGCGCCTTGGTCTTCCAGACCATATCGCTACACAACCAGGCAGCATCCCTAGACTCTTCCCAGGTTCCTAGTTCCTGCTTGCACTGTCTGTGCAGTTCCCTCTTGCTCTTTGGACAGCAGATCTCGACTCAGTCACACTGGTCTCTTCCCTTTCCTCCCTGATTTCCTGCATCTGGGGACTGAGTGCTTTTGAGCTCTATGGAAAGCATCCTTAAATATTTGACAGCTCTGCCTTCCTACTGCTTTGCTCTCCATTAACAAAACTGTCTAGTCAGCCTACCTTCTCCCATGCTTCCCCGCCCCACACAACCTTGTATTTTCTGTAGGATAAGAAATGCTAGAGAAGAGGATGATCTACGTCTGCTGTAGAGAACAGCAGTTCCAACATCAGTCAGTATGTATTAGTGTGGAAAAAAGCAAAGACAGAAAAAGGGTACTCTCCAGGAACTTTTCTTTGCATTCTTGTTTTTCCATTCTCGTCCCTTTTTCATTACTCTCATCCACTTTTCATGACCTCCACTGGTAATGAATCAACAAGAGATTCCACTGACTGACACCCAGTACATAGCTAGAGACTCTGGAAATAATCCCACTTTCTGTATTCCCTTGCCCTAACACAAATTCCCAGAGTAAGGCACAAGTTGCTTGTTTCCCCAAGATCCTATCCCCAGAGACATTTTCCAGTGATATGAAGCAGCAGCAGGAAGATATCGCTAAATGAGCAAGCAGATTCCTTTGTACTTCTTCTATTTGCTGCACAGTAAGTCCACACAGAGCTTTATGGACCAGTACAACACAGGATAAACTGACTTTTTCTATTATCTTCCATGTGGCTTCACATATGGAGTAGAAACTATACCCAGGAGAGGCGTCACAGGCCCTCGTGCATCTCCTCAGCCCTGCTCCTGGCAGCAGAGCAAGAAGACTGAGGGAAACACTCCCATCTGGTGTTCCAGAGAAGGAAAGAAAACCTATATAACCCAGATCAGAAGGGGGCGAGTTGTGCCTTCACCTCATGATTCCCTTTCACCACAGCACTACAGGAACAGGACTACAGCATGTAATGCACAATACCCATCATTGCACTTGGTTAAGTATTTTCAGTAAGGCATTGGGAACAGCCCTCTTCGGGTCAGGAGAGAGTTACGTGTTCATGCCCCAAGGAGTTCCTGCTCTACAGCAGTATTAGCCACTATTGTGTCATAGATTCAACATTACGTGCTTAAATGAGTAAGGTTACACATGAGACCCCACTATTTTCAAATATCACTGAAATTATAATTCTGTAGATCTTGACTTTGCATGGCTTTAAAATCTCATCTTCAACAGTGTAATAACAAGAAAGCAAGGATTGGAGGGAGAGGGAAGGGCTGAATTTATATGCAACTGATAGTTCTTTGGCTGTGGAGAGACTTTGCTGCTGAAAAATACACTTCAGACTTTCATGGGATCTCGACAAAGAGTTTTTAGGCCTAATTTGAGGGTGCAGAGAACAACTAAGGGCTACTAGTTACACTGTCTACACAGGAAAAAGAGCTAGTCCAAGTACTAGTATCTCATATAAAATTCACTAGATCATTAACCTCAAACAAGATCAAACAAAAGAGCCTAGGTGTACATATTTTCCTTCTTGGTTCCTGCGTAAAAGTCACTTTTGTTGATATCAGGAAAGATTTAAGAGAAAAAGGAAAGGTATATGATGAGAGAAAAACATCGCTAAGCAAACCCAAGTGAGAAAACATGAGGAAACTTCAATGATTACGTTAGTGATGGTGCATTTATTCTGCTGCTGTGGTGGTGGGATGATGAGGGTGCTCTAAAACACCCAAATTCTGCTATTCCAAAGTTCAGATAAACTTTAGAAAACACTTCAAGGCAAAGTCCTGAGCCTGCAGAAGTCATTCAGATTTGTCATCTCTCACAGTGCCTGGACCTCACCTTCAAACCCTAGGGTAATCATTAGAGCCAGTAAGAGCTGAAGATCTATTTTCCTGGGCAGCCAATAGATGGTCAAACTGAAAAGCAACAGCAGAAGTATGAAGTCACTCAGCATTCTTAGTGACTACAAAAATCAGGTTGTACATAGAGCCAGGCATAAATTTTATGCCAGGATCTTCCCATATATAACATAAAAATGGTTATGGAATCTGTCAGCAGGTAGATGATCCCACCTTCTGTGGTGGTATTCCTGAGTTCATCTCCTGGTCTCATTGATAGAGAAGCAATTAGTTCTTACTGTTAGTGTAAGCAATTTCAACCATGGAACAAAGAAGCATTTAAAAATCAAATAAGAAATGACCGTTATATGGTCATTTTGTGTGCTGACAATCCTCAGACTTCATCTTGGTGCTTGTAAGTGCACACAAGGTGGCCTGGGTGCTTTCAGCCTGTTCTTTTTAACAGTTCTGTCCTCTCCTAGGCGTGAATCACATCGTTACATTTCATAGCATATGCAGGAAAAGATAAGATAAGAGGAAAAGTCTCTACATTACAATTCCTGGGCAAACTGGTATTCAAAATACCAGTAACTGTTACTGTTGAGGCTCAGCTCAGTCCAACAGGGAGTGATAACTGGAACATAAATAGCTATTTTGGACATGATTAATGGTCATGTGCTCAGATACTGGGTACAAGAAAAACTGCAGGCTTGCATGTACTGATGGTTGGGCAGCAGTATTAAGCAAAGCCACACTTAGCATCATTACAGGGCCCAGACAGATTCAGTCAGTTGTTTTCATCCAAGAAAAAGACGAGCTCTGTGCCAAAGGGGCTTTCCATCTCTGACATTTACGGCATGAGCCGTCAGATGGCTCAGGGCAGAGAGTGGGAAGTTTATTAGCAGTGGCTGGAAGAGTTTAGACAGCTGTTGCTTTCCACTGCCTTTCTGAAAGCCTTGGAGCAAAGTTGTGGAGAATGTTATCTCCAAAACATTGATCAAGAATGTGTCCGCAGGGAATTCAACTTCAAATACATAAAAGGTTACAGCAATAGAAAAGAGGAATGTTCCACCCATGCTGGTGGTGGAACAGACCAGACAGAGTGGGCATACTGCAGCAAGCTCGCTGGGTGCAAGTTAGACATCGTGAGAAGCTCTCCAGGAGTGAGGATAGCAAAGCCCTGCAACAACTCACTTGCAAAGGAATGGCAACACAAGTAACCCATCTTGTCAGAGAGGAAGGAGATGAGCTTGGTCAGCTCCTTCCTAACTTGCGAACTTCCACATTCCTCAGGCAGTAAAACCACACAGGTATTAGAGTCATAGCAGGTTAATAGTTACATGCTACTGAGAAGTTTAAAGCAAGAAAGGACTTCCAGGGAAAGACCAGAGAGTACTCACAGGAATTCCCTGAGAGGTCAAGACCAGCACGAGACATAGCAACCTTCCTGGGTTTATCGCATGCATTTCAGTTTTATTTAAAGGGTGAAATGATCCTTGACCAGATTTTCTTTTTAAAGAAAGTCTTTCTAACTGAGGCAGTTTTCTCCTGTGCTAGTGAAAACCCCTTCATGGTTAATTTGGTATCCTGATATTTTAAGAGCAGTGATGTTGTGGTATTATACAGTTATCACAGAAAATTACCACTTCAGGACAGATGGAGCAGTGGTGTTGATGAGTAATAATTAAGCTAAGTCATTAAGGGCTCTTGTACTCATTGAAGACATCCACTGAAGATATGTATATGGAAAGCAGATATAACTTCTTCTGCTAGCAATATCCTCATAGATGTCTAAAAGACCCTTTTTATCTTTAGATTAATTAATTAAAGAGGCCATATTTGAATCACGACTTTTGATTCTCTTTCCTAAGTGTTAAATGATTTTAGAAGTTTTGTGTCTTATCCTAGAGTCACACAATTCTTGTAATCATTGAAGACTGACTCAGTATATCTTATTGTTAAGCTTCTAATTTTGAACAACCAGATAAATTAGATATTTAAAACTTTGTATCCAAGGGACTCCACAAAGTCGCAAGGAAGACTGTCCCAACTCCATCCCCAAAAGGTACAAATGTATTGTTATTTCAGTACAATATATTTTGAGTAATCTGAAAAGTAAAGTGATGGTTTAACAAACAATGGCATTTAGTGTTTTCTCAATAGAAGAGAAGGATGACACAAGTGTCCCATTAAATGGATAAAAATGATTTGACAGAGACTGAAATACAGTGAGAGCCATCAGACCTTATTAGCAGATCAGTGACAAGCACCACCTTAACAAGAAGAAGTTAGCTGGTGATAGGCTTGACATAAGCCTTGTTAAAATGGTTGCCTGCTCCATGCAAGTCTTCATTTACCTCCTCTAATACACTTCTCAGGTTCTGCTTTCTAGCTACACATGCAGGATCAAGGGCCCATCCCATTCTCAGCCTATGGTAGGATTCCATGTGTATGTTGGATGCCCTGTCCACCTGGAGTCCTCTGAAGGAAAGACCTCATGGGAACACAGAGAAGAGAGGCCAGTGCATGGTCAGGGTGCTGCATCCCTTGCTGTGTGACAACCACTAGTGACACTGGGAGCAATGGTGGAGCGCACTCAAACTCTAAGAGGGTCATTACATCCTGTTGCCTTCACCAGGATCTACAACGATCCACGCAGGCAGGAAGGGTAGCCATGGCAGTGGTCTCAGCATTTACATCCACAAAATAAATATTGGAGACAGAAATCACTAAATTGGGTTGGATGATAGGCTTGCAATCTAGCACATGCACTGAGGCCTTTGGAGACAGGATCCAAACTATACACAACCAAGAGTCCCCCAGCAATCCAAACACCTGTAGTGCGGCAGACTAAAAAACAGCCTTAAACTAATCTGCATTAGAAGACGAGACCTGCTCACACCCTGGGTCAAATGAGGGGCAGGTGTGTGCTGCTTGTAGCAGTTCGCACAGGATTTAGAGGGAAGAGTAGAATCCTGAGATCTTGAGCATTGATGCTGGTGGGAAGACTAGGTTAAACTGCAGGCTTCCTGCAACCAGGTCCCTTAATGAAAGAGACAATCTTAAAGGCAGGGACTCCTCTGTGTCATAGGTGCTAGTAATGACACAAACTACTGCTGGAGGAAGCCATGTGAATACAAACCTGGGTGAAATATCTGTTTAGATACTTGCAGAGATAGAGCAAAATCACGATTGCTTCATAGATGGGAGGGACTACCCATCCACAATTTTTGGATGAGAGTCCATAGGCTATGACAGGGTCATACAAACCCACTGCCCTTTTCTCACAAAGTAAAAGAACATAGGATAACAAGAGGATAGAAAGCCTGTTAAATAGCTGACTTGCACCTTGCTATTATCCTCCTCCTTCCTACATAATAACCTTCACTATTTATATTCACATCTATATTTAATGCTTACTGAAGACTACAGTCTTGTGTTTGATGTTCAGCTGAAGACATGATTCATCACAATACTCATTTTTAGTAATGGAAAAAAGCAGTGGTAGAAAAAAACAGATAAGACTGCTTTTCATCTTGGTAGCCATGTAACCTTTATGTGAACTTGGAAGTCACACAAAGAATGGCAGCCTCAGCCTATCTGGAATTATTCACAAAGTTTTCTGAATGCTGCATGATCTCCCCTAACAGTATCTGATCTCTCTTTCTTTAAAGAATGCTTGTTAAAAATAGTGAGAAAATGATCCACTCCTTGCCCCGCCATTTCTGCTGTTGTTTTAACACAAGATGTAAAAAACATTCTATTTTTTATAAAAAGTTTTTAAAAAACAGATGCTATCATTTCTATGTCTGTAGTCCTGAGAATGAAAAACAAGGAGCATAGCTCAATTATTAACTTGTTTTTCATGCTCTATCCTGCAGCCAGAGCCACCAATGTTATGACTCCCAACCAGGTGGCTGGAGAGTAGAACAACACTCCCTTCCCAGCTACCAGCAACAATCCCACAAGAACAATCTACTGCAAGGTCACTGAATACAAACATCCAAAGTACCTCTGATATGAACTCACAACAAAAAATAATCTAGCGCTCTTCCTTATGAAAATAACTGGAGCACCTGACTCTTTTTTATCATGGACTATACATGCTCAAACTCTCCCCTGCATCCTCACGTGGAAAATGCCAGTGTTCTTGTGGTAAAAAACATCCCTTTGCAAAGAAGCTTATTGATAGCTATTATTTAGCCACAGTTTTATAATTCTCTTTCCATGGAAAATAGATATACCTCTCTCTTTTCCAAGACACTTGACTTTCCTTAAACTAACTAACACCATTCTGTTAGAGAACAGACACAGTAGGGTTAGATGACATTATAATTTAAGAATATAGCTTAACTCTAACTTTTGACACCAATATGAAAGACTGAAATTCCACTGGAAAATGTGAATTCATTAAACCAAATTTATTTTCATTCTTCAGAAAGAGTTCATTACAGGAATAAGAAATAGTATAAATTACCTCCAAATTCACAATTGCTATTAGGTATATTGCAGTCTTCTTTGAATTTAAAACTCATTTAATTTCTGGAAAAGGGAAAGCATGCAACCTTCATCTCTCTTATTCGTGACTTTCCCAAAATAGCTACAGTCAAAGGGGCTTTACAGTGAGCAAGGAATCCAAAGACCTGGATGAAACTCCACTAGTGTGGTGCTGAAGCCTAACCAGAAGGTGCGGTTCGGACGCCTGAAGTGCTACCCGTGAAAGCGGTAGGTGACTGATAACTTCGAATCACACCCCAGCACCATCTGTTTGTTTAAAATTGATCCTCAGGTCCAAAATGTCCTAGAGCTACTACCATGGTGAGGAATCAACATCCAGCTCTCAAATGCAATTGCTGGCAGAGAAACGGAGCAGAGCCTCAGACCCAGATTCCTGCATTGGAGTTGGGGCAGGACAGAAGGCAGGCACAGGCTCTCGCTGAGGCACGCCACCTCACCCTTGGGAAGGGGTTATGCCTGGGAGCTTGGAGACCTAGGCACACGCTCAGATACCACCCGGGAGCATTTCGGCAAGCATGCCCGCACGACTCAGCCCTCAGGCCTCACCATGTGTCCCTCTCTTCATACCATTCACAGTTTTGCAATGTCCATGGATATTCAAGTCTCCCAGAGAACCAGTCTGTGACCTACATCTGGTCCAGATGTACTCCACCTGTATGTTACTCTTGGTGGGCAGTAAAAGTCATTTCTGCATAATATGTATGCTGCAGCTGACAGCGCCAGTCCCAGCCATTCCTTTCTCCTCCCTCCTTCTTCTTCCTCGCACTGGATGTTCCAGGGCAGCTGGTTAGGGTGGACGCAACTGGATCATGGGACCAATGTGAGTTTTGTGACAAAACTGGTGCCCTCCTGGCCAAGAAAGCCAAGATGAGGAGAGCAGGAGATCAGTGCTGCTGAGCTGTCTCTGCATCCAAGCAAAGCCTTGTTCAAATCTAGCGTCAGTGATACCACGAACTGGGATGTCTTGGACTGGGTGCTTCATGCAACATTTTAAACTGCACTGCCACTTACACAGACTCTTACAGCAACACCAGAAGGGGTCCTCTTCGCTTGCATACACTGTACCTCCAGACTACTTTCCAAATAGCATGCGACTTCCCACCTTCCCTCTCTGTTTTCCATCAGCTTTACTCCTTCCTTTCCTCTGGCCATCTCTGCCTGCATGCCTCACTGGTGGGGCACAGGACTTGGCACTCGTGCAAGTGCTCCAGAGAGGCTCAGGAGGGGAACCGGAGCAATGCAGGACAACACTGAAATGGCTGTGCTAGGAATCCAGGAGTTAGCATTTTCTACGTGAAGGCAATTTCCAGTCCCAGTCCTACTCTCCCTTCCATCAGCACAGGTATCGCACCACTGCATAAGGTAAAATCTGACCACAAACCCCAGCAAATCTTCCCCCAGGTGCATGAAGAGACTGAAAAAGGCAAATCAGGGGCAGCTCTTTTTAATTCCTATCCTCATCCTTTCCCACATTCCTATTAAAAAGCAATGATGGAAGCCCATTTCCCTCCTTGTTATTCCTGCATTATAATTGTTTGTAAATGCCATTTTTTCTTTAATTACCCCTTCCTACATATACATGATAGGGTAAAGGATAATCCAACATTGCAATTGAATTACAAAAGCATTGCACACGGCTGTCCTATTAACTTCATAGCAGTGATGTGTTATAAAATGCGAAGTGTAGAAAAGGGGATAGTAATTTGTTTATAAATATGTTAATTAGGTGGAGCAAAAGCCATATTGCCCGAGAAAAGAAATCACTGATTGCAAAGTGTGCCTTCTAGCATGGATTTCACAGGGCAAAATGTAGTTAATAAAACCACCTTTATGCTTTGTATTACAGCTTTTTAGCATAAATGGCTAATAACCAATTTACATTAATGGTGTTGGCACAAATGTAAATTAGGGTCTTTCTGTTTGTATTGCTGAAGTGCAATTCTATTGCCAGACAATTGTATTTGGCCATTTCATTAACTGGAGAGATCTAAGAAACAGATACAGTTCCAGGGCCTGCCCAAGGAATATTAATGTGGAAGAGAAATTGCACCTTACACCTGGTTACAGGCTGGAGCCTCACAAAGAAAGCATTTTCACACCCAAGCCTGTTCTTCCATCACACACGCTGGCGTAGAGAGACCATTTCTCAAGCAGGCTGGTACTTTCTCAAACCATGTTTAGAAAATATGCTTTCCAGTATCATATGGCATTTCAAGATTTCAGCTGTTTTCGTGTTCTGAGTCATGAGCACCGAGGTCTTGGGAAGATATCAACCCTAAAAAAACAAGACAGCTGGAAAAGCATGACCACAGTCTGCAGTCATTCACATAAAGGAGAGGGGAACTTGCTTCCGCATGCACAGCGCCTGTGTCAGAAATAGGACTGTCGCTTCCCACATGAACTACACCCTCCAGGTCTGGCTCTCCCCTCCTAGCAAATATTTCCCCACTCCTGACTGATTCAGAGCACTCTCCTTCCTAGAGCAAAACCATTTCCCTGCAGCCAAGAGATGCACCTTGTATTTTCTCTGACGGAGTTAGTGATGTGGTAACTTGCATGGGATTTACACCACTGCTTCTTTACACTCCTCGGGGTGCTGGCTTTCCTGCTTGATATCTAGAAAAAGGGATGGTTTCAAAATAATAATTTTTATCAGTTTAGATGGAAGGTGGAGAAACGGGCCTCTACAGCCCACTAAATCAATAGTTCTGCCAGCCAAGGATCAAATGGAAGTGTTGGCAACTGACTGGCGAGGCACATGAAAGCCACACAATCCCATCTGCTATCACAATAGAGGTTTTCCATTTCAGGCCTCATTCATCTGGGACTTTTCATATTTACAGAGTCTTTCCTTAGTCATGTTATGTAAGCAGATACTCAATTTTCCCATATACTTGAGTGTGCTGCTGGAGGAACAATACATCATGAATCTATTTCCAATTTCATCACCTTTTATGTGATATTGATACAAAAGCACCTTGGTTTATAGATGAAGAGGAGAAGAAAGGCGTCTTGTCTTTATGCAAATTGGTAGTTAGCTGTTTTCCTTTCACCAACATACACGGCAACAGACTTTCTGTATGGTAAGAGTATTTTGGAAAAGAGAAGTGTGTATCATTTCACTTCCAAGCATGCTACATTTTGGTGCCATCAACACCAGTACAGCATCTTCAGAAAATCCCTGATGAACTACAGAATAATTTTTTCCTTTCGAACGCGAACAGGCATTTTAAAGAATCACGTAATATACATATATATGCCACCCACAGCCCCCTCTCATCCTCACTTAAGCAATGTCATTCTAGCAGATGACAAGTAGATCTCAGTCCTGCATTTCTGCTGCTCTGCTATAAATCAAGAATAATGTCATTAAAGTTCATCAAATTCTGCTGATATAACTTCAACATAAATGAGGTCAGATACAGGCTTCATGACCTCTGGATCCTCTTGTCGACTACATGCACAGATCATAATGAACTAAGGAAACATAGCAGGCAATATCATGCTGTTCCTGTAGTACAAAAAATATCAAAAGCGATTAACACACCAGTATTACAAGATTACTATTATGAATGGCCAAGACTTACAAGAATTAAAAAAGGATAATCACTTGTCTGAAGTCCTCATAGCAGGAGGCAGAACCCATCATATAAGGTCAACACCCCAAGCTTGTTCTGGTTTGGTAATTACTTAAAGTAGTTACCACCTGATCACAATTAGGTGGACTAAGTGAAAGACTTCATGGTTTCACTTCCATTCCTAAGTGACAACACCAGTGCTCCAGCGGGCTCATGCAGCTCTCTTGCATATTATGAGCCACACAAATATCGAATTCAGCTAATTATGATTATTGTTAAACTTATAACATCCAATCTAAATCCCATTATCTGACTAAAAAGATTCCCCAGGGGTTTCATAGGGTTTGGATCAGATCTACAATAATAAATGCCAAGTTTGTAGGGCCAAAATGTGCTGACTACACCAGTACAAACTCAGCATAACTCTTAAGTCAGTAGGGCTACTCTGATTCATGAGAGACTAAGAGAAGAATTAAACCATTAGTGGTTTGTGCTAAAATACAGTGTGCTTCTCATTTTATACCAGGCTAAATATTTTGGATTTACTATACTTTTTTAAAAAAATCTCAATTTTTTATTTGGACTGTAGCTGTTATATGTTCTGTTCTCGTGGTGGGTTTTCAGAGGTAAGATATCCCATTTAATAAGCACATGATTTCTTCCAGTAAAAATATTGGTTACAACCTACAACAGGGCAGGAAAGCTTTTAGTACAGTGTAGCCTCTGAGCCAAATCAGCCTATACTCACACTTCAGTGGGTTTCTGTTCCCACTTGACATCAATAATGTTGCCTAAGAGGATATGAGAGAAGGGTTTGGTCAATTGCACATGTACAATTTTTACAGAATCAGCTTGACTGTGACAGAAATAATAATTGATGAAAAGTAATTTGAAGATTCTGGGGTACAGCAAAAACTGTTTACTATTTCATTTTAGAGGCAAGAATGGGAAGATAAAAAAATCAATGATCACACAAGCTACAACCTGGTATGGAGCAGTATGTTTAGGAGTATGTGGCTACTAATAAACTCGTACGCTGGTATTTCTGTGTGAATAATACCTGAAAGCTTTGTGTGGCTTGCTGCAGCTCACATTTAATGCAAGGGCTCTACCTGCTGCTCTGAAGCACAGAACAGGTTAAAAATCTGGGTAAAAATACATTTGCTTCTCCAGAAGCTGTCTGTTGAAGCAGCTCTGATGACTGGGGAGCTACCCAGCGGTGCTTCCCGGCTGTGAGTGTGGACAACCCCATCTGCCTCCTATGTGGAGGAAGGAAAGGTGACACAGGGCTTCCCACGGGGCACCAGCAGACACCTGCATGTCTCCCCAACAAGCAGAAGTTGCAGTGTTTTGCGGGTAAATAAAGCTGCCTCCAAGGAAAGGGAGTTGTCATTTGTTTTCAATAGTTACCTCCTGCAAGGAAAAAGCCAATCTCTTCATCACTGGGAATAGTATTGTTTAAAAGAAAGAGACACCAAATCAGGCCAGTCTTCCCAGAGCAGTCCTACAGACACTTGAAGCTCAATAGAGTTCGGCTGCTGATTTGCTGCTTCTCACAAGCCCCCTGAAGCTTTGAATGCCTTGGTGTCATCCTTAGGGGATAAAACTGCATATTCCATAAACTTGCCTTAACCTGGCAACTTGTACAAATACTAAATTCTCTTTTAAAAAGGTGTTTACTAAAAAAGTAACAAGGCATTGATTTAATAGCTTGGATTTAGTCGGTCAATCAAAGGCATGTACGGAATAGCTACCAAAAAAGATCAAAATGCATGCTTATCCCATGCAGCAGAGGTGGCTGCAGTGATATACGGTGCAGTTCAGACTGCCCAACTGGCCCACAGTCTGCATTACTAGCACTGTATCCTAACTTAACTGCTCTGTAAAACTGCTTTGGAATAAGGAAGTGCCAGAGGATCCATATAAAACCAAATTTTCTTCCATTCTATTTCAAAGTTTAAGGCAGTCATAAAAAGAGAATAAATATCACTCCTTCCTTTATGCAGATGGGAACATCCATCACGAAATGACTGATAAATCTTATTTCAAAGGCAACCGTCAAAGTGCTGCTCTGTGGTGCCTCACTGAGTGATGCGGAGGCACATGGCACCACATTCACCACCCACAGCTGCAAAGGTAGCAGCAAAGTCCCCATCAGCTTCTCCGTGGTGGTCATGGAATGCCCCCAGCAGGGGCAGCCACCTCTGGGGCAGCCTGTGCAGGCAGCAAATCTGTTGCAATGTTTTGACCGGGAACTTGGGTGTGAACCCTCACATATGCCCCACAGCTCTCCCTGTGCTGCACTGTACCAGTTGCCACAGCTAGACCGTTTTATTTCAAAGGAAATGGATGCTCCAGGCCACCCATGCATCAAGAACAATGTGCCAATGTCTGCCTTGGCTCTGAATGTATCAGTCCTTGGGCACCTTCCCTAGGAGAGAAAAAACTCTCTTCTGTGACCTTTACAAACCCAGAGGGTATGCAGGAACAAATAGATACTGTATTGCAATTTCCAATGTCTGGAGACCTCTTCAGTGCCTGTTTACTACACCTGGTGGGAGGAGGGAGGGAAATGTTCAGTGGACAGCAACCAGTCACTAACTAAGTCAAACGCACCTCAGGAAGAGGACAGGATTTGCAGAGAAAAGTGAACAAGGGTGTGAAGCTGCTGCACCAACACAAATTTAAATACCTGCTCATAGTCCAGAACAACTGCCTGCACTAGACATCATTAAAACTGGGAAAGGGACAGCTAAATGAAATTTCTCACCAAGAAAAAACTATCTCAAGGAGAAAGATACTTCAAGAGTACAGCAGTGTCCTCCCAGCATTCAGCTAACGCCCATCACTGTCTGCTGGCAAGGCAGCAGAGCAGGGTGCCTTGGCAGGGATGAAGTTGGCCAGTGCTACCCACAGCCACTGCAGCTGCGAGCCCACCACGAGCCCTGCCTGCACTCCTAAATAGCTCTGCCTTTACCTGCTGGATTCTTGTTCCATAGCTGAAACAGGGAAATGTGGACACCTTGCAGTCCCTCTGAGGACTGGAGCATCGCCAGCCTCAGACACGGCCCCAGGTGACCAACAGCATTGGGCATAATTGCAAAAAGTATATTACTTCGGTTAAATACCTAAGTAATTACTGAACTAATACTGAAATCATGCTGAATTATGTGTCTGCCTTCTGCCTAGCTCCAGTTGCTGTGGTGACATTTTCCTTTTGCTAGCTTTGGCAGGCGATGTCACCATGTGTCTGCAGCCTTCCTCCTCATAGAGGGCAGTGAGCCTGTCAGACTTGCACACCAAGCCCTCTCACAGCTGCAGACACAGGGCACAACCTGCATGGCTTATTTTTAATACACTGAAACTTGCTTAGTTTAAATGGCTCCATTTCTGAGTGTGCTGTTCTCAGCAGTAATTACTAATCCTTGTGGTGGCCTCCACTAATCCTAGTGGTGGCGTAAAATTTTAAACAGAAGCTAATTTACCTTTGGAAAAAGGGTTGCTGATAAAAATGTGGAATAACAGGAGACCTAGGACAGTTCTGAGCATTACAATCACCTTAACTCCAAAAAGCTTTCTCCTGGCCAACCACTCTTCCGTACCTGTCAGTCCATTCCCAGTCCATGGGCTTTCCAAATATTGAAGGAAGAAAAGGTAAGGAGATTAGATTTTTTCTTACATGTGAAGTCAACCACCTATGTGTGCTACATCCTTGCATCTGGGCTTCGCAGGACAATTTCTCCTCTCATCCAAGCAGCTTCTCAGAACGACTTGGTTAGAGCAATGTTTTCTGAAGCCAGCTCTGGAAGTCGGAGGGCTGAAACCATTAAAATCAGTGGCCATTTCTGCTGCTTCCCAATGAGAGAGGGGCAAACAAGTAAACTTTGCTGCTTTAGGGTCATCAGGAGAAAATAAAAATGCAGCCAGCAAATACGACGCAACACACAAAAATGCCTGCATCTCACACCTGCGTCTACAAATAGCCCAATGAAAACACACCAAAGTTCTCGCTGCTGCTTGTTGCCTCCAACCGCATATCCTCAGATGCACAAATATGGAGAAAATACAGGTTTTCTTCCACCAAATGGCTCTGTTCAAGATCTGGAAACAATGCCCAAAGGCCAAAGGCCAGGACCACAAGACAAATCCATTCATGTGTTATCAGACCGTTGGTAAGTCTGTCTCTCAGTGCTAGAAAATGTCTGTTTACATGGTCTCAGAGGAAGGATTGTATAATCATTACTGTATGATCTTATGATTTAGGATTTCCTGGCCTGCAATGGCTCTGTGATCTTTGGCAAGTCATTTAATACCTTCCTGACAATACTTCCTTCTTTAAAAAATGTAAGGACAAAAATACATCCATGTTCATGGCAGGTTGTGAGGATAAACACAGCTCAGATGCTGAAGTGCTGAGATAGTATAATAACGTATGTATGTGCCATAAAAAGGGAATGTCTCACAAATATGTTGCAGGAGACAGAAAACAGGTTAGACTTCTAGGAACAGCATATGTCATTCTAGATGTACAGTCAGACGTTTCCACAGCTTTTCCCTTTTCTGCCATGAAGGACTAAAGCCACAGACCACTTCCAGAGCAACAGAGCTCAGTCAACAGCATCAAAACCTTCAGACAAGGCCTTAACTGTGCACTAAAAATTAATAGTAAAGCCTGCCTGGTGCCTGTAGGCTGTTACACAGAAATGATGGTAAACTGGGAACTATTTGCAACAGAACTAACTTTTTATCATGACCTCTGATGAAATCTCAAAGTCAGGAAGATGGCTCTGTTGTGGAAGAGAGGATTACCCAGACTTATCACAAAGGTAAGTCTTTCTAGCAAGTTATAACTGCTTACCATAATGGCTGGGTTCAAATGTGCCTTAGCTTTGGGGAAAGGTTTAGGGCATCTTTTGAAAGACAAGAAATCCTGCAAGGCCACAGTGTTCTGGGCAGCCTGAATGATCCTCAAGTACAATTGGTAATGCTGGTCAGAATCAACCTCATGTACTTCACCTTTGTGTCCAAAAATTACCTCTGGGTTTAGTTTATTACTCATTTACTCAGGTAATTCTGAGCCCCTGCAGTGCTGTATATAGTTCATCAACTGCAGTACACAGAGGCTTGACCTTTACAGTGGAACATCTCCACAACTTCTCAGATTGCTCTTTTTGCTGTGACCTTCACAGGACTGTAATATCAATAGCAAAATTTTTGTTATGGCTGCGGATAAGAGTCATGTTCTCAAACAAAATAGTCTGCGACAGCTTATAGTACCAAGAGATAAATGAGAAGTCCATAGTTGGGAAGAAAACATTTCTATGATCCTGTAGCAGAACTTAGTGCAAAGTGGCTTATAAAAACTTCACTGGAGGTACAGAAAATAAGTTCTCAAAAATTCCTGGTATAACAGACAGGAAAACAGACAAAAACAGTTTTGGGTTAAACATGATGACAAAATTGGATGGGCTGAATACACAGCAAGTGGTTAAAGAAGTGTGTACGAACCAGTAAGAAAAAAGTAAAAAGCAAGGCTAAAACTGGTACTCCACTGGCACAAGAATGTTCTTCTAGGAGCAACATTAAACTGCCAGAATTTGATCGAAATGGAGCAAATCTGTATGTCTACTGTCACAAAAAAAAAAAAAAAAAAAAAAAAACAAGAGGAAGACAAACACAATCAAGAACAGCACAGAATACTGGGCTGCATATAGTCAGACACAAAGACCTACATCAACACTTTTCCTACAGCTTGATTAGGGCAGGGACTTGGTTCCTTTGGGTACACAAATCCCATGTTATATACTGTTGTACAGCAATACTTTGGCCTATTATTCTATTTTTATAAGAAATATAAAAGAAATACAACATTTCTGGAATATGAAAGAAAGCTTTTCTTCTAATTCTCTACCCTGCATACAAAAAGTCATATTCTCTTGGGAAGCAGATGTATTTGGATTATATTCTTTAAAAGGAGAAACATTTGAAAATAGTACAGCATTTTTTATATTTATAGCATCATTTTAAAATAGATTTATCATCCAGCTTTCTAGTTTTCCTTAGGCTTTTATAACTGTGAAACTATGAGCATGGGAGGGATGCTCTCTCCTGCGTAAAGAAGGCACCTGTGGGGGACCTACAGGTCCACCTTTGTGGCCACCTTTCCTGCCAGTGCCTCAGGCTCATGTCTTCTCTCTACCAGAGTACTTCAGAAACACACAGTCGTGGTTGCTTCTGTCCCTTATATTTTCAGAACAAAGGATGATAAATGCAAACAAATGACCCTCAATCCTCGTCCACACAATTGTCTGTTTACACTCTTCTGGAATTTTAAAGGCCTGTTTAGTGCTTGCTGCCTTTCCAGCACACACTGCTGACTGGAGCCTTGACTTAACAAGACTCATTATCTCTCATAAAGATGTCTTTCCAGATGAGCTTTCTGATCTTCTTGTTTGTGACTGGAAGTATAACGTCCCCAAACTGCCAGTGTAAACCCTTGGAGTTTAATCAAAAGAACTGTTTTCTCTTCCAAGTAGTCTTTGGCTAAACAAGTCAGTGTAACAAATAAAGAAGACAGGAGTTTTTTTCAGACAGCTTGTGCACACCCAAGTCATGTGGACAGTGAGATTTTAATTTCAGAAAGCTCTGCAGGATTAGATCACATTCTTCACACTGGAACCAGCAAAACACAGTGCACAAACCAAGCATAGCGTTTTTGCCTTCAGATGGTTGTTTCAATATGGGACTACCAGGATCTCATCCAAACTTATCTGCAAGGGGAAACTCCACTGTGGCTCCTCTGTGTATCCTCAAGGGTTAGCTGGATGCAGACTCCCATCCACATTGGAACTGATGACGGCAAAACTAACACTGTATGTATGTTATTCAAAAGGAAATGGGGCCCTGTAAGAAAGTCAGCAATTTGGATCTGTGACCTTGAGAGCCTGAAGTGCTGAATCTCTCCATTCAGGCAGTCCAAGGGCAAAAATGTGTACATTTCCTAGAACTGTAGGCATATTTCCAGTTAATAGCCTGCATTAATATCTAAAAGTTAAATTACAGTCTTTATACTTTCTCTGCCTTTCCTCTGGATACTCAGCTCCATTTGTACATGTACAGACAAGGCAGATTTTGAATTAATAAATGTGATATTATGGCATGATCCTTTAAGCGACTGAGATGAAAGGCTGATTTCTGTTTCAGTCCTAAGCACACTGACATGAGGGGTAAATTTGGAGTTTGATGCAAGGGATTCAGCTGTGCAACTGACATTAAAGCTAATAGGAGCCACAAGAAAAACAAAATTACATTCTCCTCCTTGGACAAGAAATTAAATACAGATTGCACTTTATTCAAAGAGTCCAGAGTCAATTACTTTTTCCAGTGAAATCAATGAGAAGGACTTTCCATTTCAGTTCATCAGAGCTGCTGCCCGCTGACAAGAGTGACTTTGTCTGGGATCTTTGTCATCATTTTCCTTCCTGGATTTGGAGGTTTTCTTCTTTCTTACTTTGCCTAATTGATGACTCGTCTCAGAAATACCACATTCTTTTCTTTTTTTTTTTCCTCAAAGGCAATTCCACTGATTTCAGTAACTGGCTAGAATTTTGAAAAATCACTGGTGCTTTCCTTTAAGACATTGTAAATGCCATAACAAAGACCAACGTTAGCTGGATAAAACATCCAAAGCACATATCCTGTTCCCCAACAAGCCTGCTAAAGTGGGGCAGCAGAGACCTATGGAGACACTCTGACCGGGATCAACTTTCATCCAGTGACCTGTCTACAAATGGAGAGCATACTTTGACTTAGTCTTTATTTGTCACTGTTTGGTTAAGGCAGGTGTCACTTGGATGGACTTGATGCTTCAGTATGCCCAGTAACAGCACAACAACAGCAGAGTCACTTGTAAAACTACTGCAGAACATGGAGTAGATGTGCCTGAAGGATATTGGGCTGATGTCTATGGTCCATTCATTCAGCAATGTCAACTCTTGCATGTACTAAAGCCAAATTTTTTTCTAGGGGATTTGGTGTTGACATTGCCATCTCCAAGATCTGGGCTGATTCCTGGCTTGACATCTGTCATTAATTCTTAAAACTACACGTCCACACAAACATGATATCCCTTCCCTTTACTATCCATAGGAGGTTTGCAGCTGATCCAGGGCTTGTATAAAATTAGTGCACCCTCCCAGCTTATGTACAGCTATACCAGCCCAGGCAAGGTGAGGATCCAGTAGCCAAATCACCAGGGCCCAATTTCTAACATAATTTAATAATGATCATATCATTTAGCTGCTAAGTTGCCCAAGTAAATAACTACACCGTTCTCAGCTTCCATGCCCTGTAGTTCTCTTACTCCCTGCAGCCTTTGCTCCACAGCTCCACAGTGATGTGCCAGATCATGCAAAGGCTCTGCCCATCTGATATTATCCCCTGGTTGTTAGCACCTAAGCTTGTGAGCTTGTGATTGTAAAGATGTATGTGCAGGATGCAGCAGGGACGCATATGCCAGTGAGGTAGGGCTGGGAGCAGGAGCTGATGCTGCAGCTAATACTGCCAGAGCTGCAGTGGTGGGGTAGGGCTTGCTGTGCAGTCCCCAAGGAGAAGGAACATAGGAAAAAGGTGGTTCATCTGTATAGCACTTGGCCCCCTTGATATGACTATATTTAAGTACTGAAATCTTATGTAATATATGCAGGGTTTGCTATCAGCTAAAAGAAGCTGTTATTTCAATTTGTTAAGGAGTTCTCGTAGATTTGTTTTACTCTTGAATTACTACTTGCATTTTAAGGGAAAAAAAAAAAACAGATCTAAACTTTCATTAAAAATCTTGGTTTAGACTAGGGGAGAGAGAAGGAGGGAGAAACCCAGATCTTTGGTGAAAGAGCAAAGAGCATGAAGTATCCCAGGCACACAGGTGGTGGTTTATCGCTGTAACTGAGACTCTGTACAGTAAGACCTGTGTCAGCCACCCAAACAAAACTAAACAAAATGCTTTCTGATAGCTAACATTGAGATAAGAGGTAGAGTCTGCCATTTAGCAGATAACCATGCAGCACACACATCAGGTCTCCAGCAGTAATGGAAAGAGGAGCTTATCTTTCTGGGTTGAGCTGTGAGCTGTGTCAAGCAATAACCAAACTCACTGCTCTCACCAGACATCCATCAGCTAAGGGTAAGCTCAGCCCAAGTGCCACCAGCTGAGCTGTGCCTGCTGTCTGCTCTCCGGCAACACTTACACCCCAATGAGAAGTTTTTTCAAACAAATTTCACCTCAAACGAGATGTGGTCTTCCTGATGAAGTGGATGCCTCCACACCGTAGCAAAGGGTCCAGGCATTTGTTTATCTGGAGGTGGGGAAGTGCACATGGGATGGAAGAGCCTTCCCATCGCAAGAGCTCACCACTTCTAGTGTGGCATTTGCCCAAAAGACCAGGATGCACCAAGTAGCCATGAAAGGCCTTTATTTTCATCATATCATCATCATGTGGAAATACAGTGCTTTCAAACAACAGTAGTGATATGTAGGTTGTAGGCTTCTAATAATTATGGGGTTTGGCACCACGCAGATGTTCAGGTCAGCCTAGTGTCTTGAATACTATTTTGAGGGCATTAGAGAATGTGTTCAGCTCAGCCACAAACTTCCTGGAGATAAATTGCTCAGCCTATTCTGTGATTCATCCTCCGCCTATCTCACAGGGAGCCACTATCTCACAGGGACCTCAAGAGAACAAAATAATACAGAAATTACAGTATTTTCACCCACGCTAGCAATGAAGGTTGGGAAAGCCTCCAGAGCTCTCATTCTCACTTTTCAGGCAGCATCTGGTCCAGAACTGACCATCACTTCTGAAAGCTCAGAACATTTAGGCCTAGTTATATTCTGACAGAACTTTTACGTGTGCTTGCACAGCCAAGGTTATAAGACAGGTTCTGATATCACTTGGGTTTGTTATAACGTCACCAAAAATTCCAGTGAATTTCATTGCTTTTCAAATTTCATAAATAAAAATAACAAAGGGAGGGGTTTTTTCCCCTGAAATATCTATTTAGTTGATAAATTAAATTCCTGTTGTTCAGCTCCACTCAGGATAAAGTTCTGCAAGTGCCAAAAGAATAAATAGAACAGATAGTGTGCCTACATTACAAACATTAAAAGAATAAACATTGTGATCTGTGCAAAACATCTTAAAATGCTACTTTTGTTTTTCATTTTATTTCTACCCTGTAGTTTTAAGAACTCAGTTGAAATAATAAGTGTCCCACCTTCTGTCACGGGAAGAATCACTGCATTTTGTAAAACAGATGCCCTGTTCATATAGAGTTCATACAGCTTATTTTCAAAGAGATTCATATATATTCACACAGATTGTTAATCCTGTAATCATTTGGAATCATGCTAATATACATGTGCCTGTACATACACATTTATTTCACTATATACATTGTTAGCAAATAGTAATGTTTACATTACAAAAGGCCAGCAGCTGGATCACAACAGGATCCCAGTGGCCACAACCGCACAAGATTTTTATAGAGTACCATTACAGCAAAATCACTTGCAGTGCTTTGGGTACCACAAGCAGCATATCTCAACAGCACAATCAAGAGCATGAAGAGCCACCAGTAACAGGCTCTGGCAAGGGAAACAGCATTCCCACCACACGAGCAAGAGGCAAAAATGGAACTATTCCATTCCAAAAAAGCTTGTTTCAACATAATCTTCTTCTGTGACAGCATTTAGTATTTACTGTGTGTTATTATTAGTATTTACTGCGACAGTGAAGGCATTGCATTCCAGTGTTTAGCAAAGGGCTGGAGGCACTGAGTGCTGAGTCTCCATCCAAGGGCACAGCGTGGGAAAGAGAGAAGAGACCCCACACCAGCCTCTGTGCCCTGCCTGCTGTGAAGGCAGGCAGCTCCAGGAACACTGGTGCCAGGGCGTCTTCCCAGGAGGCTGCATGAGACATTCTTGCTCCCGCTGCCCCTCAACAGACCCCTTCCTGACCACTGGATCACTTGACTCTGGTGGATGAGCTACCAGCAGCAGCTGTCCTCTCTGTCCCCATCCCTCGATGGTCCCTGGGACTTGTGCTTTGCAGTACCCTACTCAGGATGCTGACTGTAACTGTCAGGTTTGGAAAGACTCATTTCCTGATCTGTTTTCCAAAATCCTGCCCTCTATCCTAGCAGCAACCTTGCAAGGTGCCTTATCCCTGGCATGCAAACCAGAGGAGAGCACCAGTGTCACAGCCAGGTGCTGCACCACAACAACCCAAACTGCCCTGCATGGAGAAATGAGACCTCCAGTACACTCAGAGAGCCACAGCCCACCTCAAGCATACCTCTGCCCTAAACTCAGGGGACACGGACAGCTTCATACCTTCTTTATCCTTTTTATAAATCGCATTATAACCTTGGTAAAAGGGAAAAAAAAAAAAATTAAAAAAACCCCACATAATCATGAGAGAGCCCTCTGCTGGTAAATTAATTTCTGGCTGGAGAATAAAGGACAAAATTTGGCTTGTGTTGGGTTTATTTTGTACTCCGTCAGCAGTTCTGTAAGGTTATACAAAGCAGTGTCCTTTCATAACTGCATTAAAGGAACAAGAACATCTGAAAATCTATGTGCTAGGAAGATGGCGGTGAATGAAGTTCCCAGGTTAGGGAAATTGAGTTAGGACGGTTTGCTGCTGATTTCCTGGGGCAGAATTAACTATTGAGTCAAACCCCATGGACATCAGAGGTGACATTACAATGTAAGTCAAAAGAAGACACTGCAGGATATCAGGCCGGGGAGTGGAGAAGGAGGACACACTCTCCATCACCTAACCACACAGAGGTTACGTGGGTGCATTACGCGTGCAGTGAAAATCAAGTTCTCATAGAAAGCACAAATCTCACTCGCCATTTGTGCCACACATACCGTCATCCAGGTGCTGGGTACGAATGCTGCTCTCCCCAGTTTCAGCATTTCCCTCCTACTGCAGCAGATGTAATGATGTACCAATTCTGTTAGAACAATACTCTCACCTTTGAAAATGTATTTAGGGTTGAAGTAATATCAGGGGAGAGCAGATAGCCTATTAGGTGTAGGTTGCTTGTGGTTTGTGGCTGGAAGGCAATCAATGTGGTGTCCTTCTGCAAGTAAGAAGGATCATATTCCTGGGCAGGAAGGCAATCCTTCCTTCCCTACACAGATTTATCATAACACTACCTGGGATTTCGCTATCAGTCCTGACCATTTAGTTATCCATGATGTACAACACAACAAGAGAAAAGCATGAAAAAGCACAGATGAGAGATACTATGCTTCAGGTGGTTTTATTATCTTTCTCCATCAAGACCATTCAGATTTAAAAATGCCTCCTGTCACTGCTGATGGCCGTGAACACCATTCCATGATGGGTGTCCCCTTGTTTTCAGTCACTGGCCACATACAAGAGTGAGCAGCGTGTCTGTCTGTGTGCGACTGCCCCTGAGGAGGGAGAGACTCCTCAAAACCACAGCTCTGTGAGCCTCTTCAATATTTGTAAGCTGCATTAACCCTGAGCACCACATGTTAGGGTATTGATCTAAAACCCATTTGACAACACACAGAGAAATACTACACTGATAACATATGGCACAGGGATACATGCAGAAGATAATGACAACTTGTTGCAGTTTGCAATGGTGAGAAAATGTGATTGCTTAGGTAAAAATATGCTACTAATCATTTAGTAAGAGCGTACTTCCACTTCGTGGTTCCCTCACAAAGCCCAACAATAAAAAGAAGAAGGAACAAACTGCATGAGTGCTTTTTTCTCACTGAGATCAGTTTTTTATGTTCATCTATTGAATTTTAAAACAGTCAATTTGGAGAGGGAGCCTTAATAAACTGACTTATTCTCTGCAACACTGGTTTCATATTCTTCATTTCTTTCTTAATATAATCTACAGTAAAGGAAAGATTGGGCTGTAAGTAAAATTACTTATATGGGTAGTCAATGGCGAGCATTTAGAGGATGTTTTAAACACTCTTAGTAACAATCGACATCTTGAAGAAGGTGTTGCAGCCATCAGCAGAGCCAGGGTTAGTGCAGCATCAGTAGTAAATGTATTGGTAAATCAAACGTATGGGTTTTAAGAAAAAATATGGTACACTGGGTCCAAACTTAGCAGTGGTTAACTTATTTTGCAGGTAGAATACCAGATGCCCAGTCTTTATTCCAGAAAGAGGAGCTGAGCCCTGCTGCAGAGAGGGTAAGGCAAAAGGGGCAAAAGATCCTGAATGACCCAAGTCATGAACATCTATTCAGCTAGGACCCAGGCTGAGTACCTTTCCTGATCATCCTTTGCCGAGCGCGTCCTCCCCTTCTGTGGATTTGTCACCAACCATCAGAAATCATCTCCTGACCGCCAATAATCCTGTCCCTGGGCCAGCACACAAGTTTCCTTGATCCTTGAAGTGGGGGCAAGGCTATTTCATATCTCCCAGGAATGCCTCCCATGCCTGACAGGATCTGCCCTGCAATAAAAATACCAACAGCTTTTTTGCACATCTACAATGGCAGCCTCGAAGTTCATGTAAGTACCATTTGCAGGTAGTGGTCTTCTTATTTTTAAGTAGTGTTGTTTCCAGAATGGCAGTACTGGCCTCAAAATGGATTTTATTATTGATGTTTTATTTAGTTATTAAAATGTAGGGTTTGCACTTAAAACAGAGACTATTCTCCAGCTGCTAGCTATCTTAAGCCAATTCATTATTCATAACCTTGATATTAATTTTTTAGATATCAAGCTATTGTCCAATAGATGATTGTGACATTTTGGAGAAGTGGGTGCTGGAAATGAATGCTTTTGAAGTGGGCCAGATTCACTACACTAGAATTGCAACTGCAGGTACCCCTCACTGCCCCACACTCCTCTTCTGCAAGGTGATTTCTTGGACCCAGTAACGCACCCCAACAACTTCTTTTGCAACCATTTGTCTGCCTCTGTGTGTGTGAAGGGGACACAAATAACAAAAGGATCAGCTGGTTTCTGCTGTGGGAGGTGAGAAATGATACCAAATGACACCAGATTGGAATCAGTTACTTCCACAAACTTTTATAACAACAGTGCCCTGAGGCACCCAGTTATGAGTAAGTTGATTTTTCATCATCTAAGTGACAGTCAGACCTCAGTAGCATGAAAGGAGTCAGCTGGTCTGTGTATGTCTCCAGTGCTGAGATACCAGAAGGATTTCATGCAAACTACCATGAGACTAGAAGGGCTGTGGTCAGGGGTCACAGAGGGTCACTGCACCAACATACCCCTCTGTCCTACAGCTTCAGGAACTCAGTTTTTTGCCCCAACTTTGTTTCTTTTCCCCTCACACTGTCACTGTACGTTCTTGGACTTATTTTCTAAGGCTTGCTTTGCCCATCTTGTTCCAAATGACCTGCTGCTTCCGATGACCAAGAAAGACTACACAAGAACAATGGAAGGATATTCAAAAGTATAGATGACCATGAAAGTCTCCTTTGTGTCTTTGAAAATTCCCCACATTAGCATTAAAAGCATACCTTGAGAAATATGCCTGGCAGTGGCAGCCCTTATGGCAAAAAGAAAAACAACTTTTGAATAAGAGGAGACATATTTGCCAAAAGCCAGCACAGGTGCATCGCAGGATTACATCCCAGCTGTTAGGTTCATTCCCCTGGGCACTCTCTGCTCAAACATCTTTGCTGTATGTTAGACCCTTATTCAACACCTTCTTCAAAAAGAAGAGGTAAAACCTTTCAGAGAGTCTGGTGAGACACCCTCAATCAGTGTAACACAGCACCTGCTTTGCAATACCTCTAAAACCACCCAGTAAATGCAATATTCCTCCTGCTTTCTCATTCTGGTTTCTACTTGTTCCATGAAACTAAAATCTCTTATCTATATAAGCTTTTCTCTATCACTCATTCTCTGGTCTCTGTTTAAAACACAGCAGATTCCAGCTATAAACTGCTTCAAATACCCTGAGAACTTCTGCAAAGCACAATGCAAATTTGAAAAGTTCATGCCTGGTGCTAATGCAATAAAAGGAGGCAAATATGATTCCAGATATACAGTTGGTGTAATGCCTTTAGGAACCACTCCATCAGTTTGATTTAGAAAATGATTGCATTATGTTAAAACAACTAAATTGGATAAGAGGGAGAGAGATTTGTTGACATAAATCTTGTCTCTGAGTACCAAACCCCTCCAAGTAAAACCAAATAAGAAAATATATACAGAGGGAACTGCCAATTTCCCCTGGGGAGATCTTTCTTCAAGGAACTAGAAGTCCATATTGGAAATCAATCTAGTTGTTTATAAAGCAAGAAACCTCTATTGGAAGACAGCAACCAGGAACATTGGAACCAAACAGCAGAGAACAAATGGAAAAAATGCCCAAACTATATAATCCAAACATATTGTTTTCAAATAATGGTTCTGATTCTGACCTCATCTGCAATAAGTAGGGAATAACTTGGCATGTGCCAGCCAAACATCATGATCTCAAAGCAAACAAGACACAATGGAAGGGCAATCAGGAATAAGCCAATAGCCTCATTAAGAATGACCATGAATAACCAGCATGGAGAAGAAACAAGGCAGGAACAACCCTAGGCAGTAGAAATTCTTCCAATATTTTGCATGGACCTGACATGGTGGCAATCATCAGCCTACCAACTGACAATGAGAGCTATTCATGTTAATATTTTTCCTGCCAGAAGAGTCCTGCTGAACACTACTAGCTCAGCGGGAGCAGGAGC
Organism: Cuculus canorus; assembly: GCF_017976375.1. NCBI lineage: Eukaryota > Metazoa > Chordata > Aves > Cuculiformes > Cuculidae > Cuculus > Cuculus canorus. The sequence goes on from NC_071441.1 coordinate 13,441,120, forward strand.
CTGCGGTGAGGCCAGGGCAGGAGGTGAAGGACTGCACTCTCTTTTGCTTTCCCTGTCCCTACAGTTCTCTATAATCAGGGGGAAGAGAGGCAGGGAGCAGAGACTGCTGCGAGCATCTTTCTACAGAGAACTCTGGTATTACCGATAGTTTTTTCTTCCAGTCCAGCCTTGATTATCCCCAAACTTCTGCTTAAATAGGTAATTGGATACTGTTCGGCTGAATTAAATAGAAGATGTGGGAACTAAGTGCAGTTTCATACTGTAGAAATGATGTGAAAAATTATCTGCCTGAACATCTGTTTAATGCTAAACAGCTGTCAAGAAGTAAAAAGAAACAAATCTGAAATAACACTGTTACACATCCCCATACAAAATTCTTTCCCTGTAACCGTTACTGCTCCTTTATCTGTTACACCAGCAGCTAAACATTTGCTAAGTATTGAACAAACTCAATCAACGGCCAAAGGCTGACTGGTTACTGTCTCTCTGCCCACGGGCTGGTGTGGCCGTGTCAGTGACTCATAGCCCTTTGTCCAGGCAAACAGCAGCGGCAGTGATGGTGACAGCTCACCGTAGGTGCTGCCGCACATGAGGGGGACCTCCTGCTATGCACTGGGTTCCGGCTTCAAGAAGAGGGATTCGTGGTAAGGATTGCCAGCCTGGTGGTGCCTGGATCCTACTCTCAGCTCACCCTTAATTTGACCCAAGACATTTTGCAAGCAAATGTGAGTAAGGTGGTTGTAAATCCCAGCAGGCAGCACGGTTGCAAAGCTTATTACAGGCAGAGGCTGATAGACATGGAAAAATTCATGCTTTATCTCTTCCTGTACAGAGTGAAATCACAAGGGTATCCTACCCTTGCTGCAAAGCCACAGGACCTTGGTGGCTGTGGGATACAGGGACTTGTCTTTGGGCCAGCAGCTGCGGCAAGCCACACCAGCACCTCTGCCTGCCCAGGCACCACTGCTCCCCAGCCTATTTCAGCCTTCTCTCTGGTGAATGACCACTCTCACTTCTCCAAAAATATTATCTTCTTGGCAGGCTGGAGGTAGTCATTTCTTGTCCAAATAGTTTCTTGGCAGACTGGAGATACTCCTATCTTGCCCCAGGGGTACATGTTAGCACCTGTTCTTGTACCTGAATAAAACTTGAGCATGTTACTGCTCCATTGAAGAGTAAAATGCTCTTTCCTGTTCAGCACTGTAATGGACTGCCCACGAGCCTTGCCACACACTGAATCAGACAAGGTCTGTGACTGTGTGGACTAGTGCCCACACATTGTTTAGGCATTTAAGTTAGAACCAGAATTGCCTCTTTCACCAACACGAAATAAACAGTGGGTAGTGCCATCCACTTGGAAGAAGCTAGTCCAACCTTGTTTTTTGAGGAAGGCAGGAGAAATTATTCTGAGAAAGCAAAAAACAGCAACAGCTCCTCATCAGCTTATGCCTTTGTCATGGACAAAATACAGAACAGCAAGAGAGTTTTTTTCATTGATTTTTGCTGACATGCAGCTCAGTCTTTGACCTGATCCCATGAGGACAGGCATGAAGCTAAGGTCCAGCATTCCTGGCTACCAAAACACTGACAGAATGGGTTTATGTAAGAAAACTTGCAAGAAAGCAAGTTGTGTGCCCTTCTTTGGACTTCGCTGATTAAACCAAACAGACTCCAAGCTGCTGTATGACTACAGCAACTCCCAGACCAGGAGAGGACCCAGGTTGCCTTACAAGCAGGGCTGCAAAAAGTGAAGCAATCAGAGATGAAAAAAATCTCACCTGCCATGTATCCAATATTTTATCAAATAGGAACTTTTCTTTTGTCCTTGAGAACCACTTAACACTGATGCTCATAGATATTCTTGCATTGTCAGCTCATATTTTTGTGATCCTTTCCAAAGGACCTTATTAGGATTAGATGATTTAATCCCCTACTAACTTGTTTAAATTGTAGTGGTGGCATAGCATGAGGGGCACAGGTACAAACTGTAAGTGCAATGGAACAGCTAAGCTTACTGGAGGTCTTACTTGGTGTCTTGCAGAAATCCCTGTGGAGATGCATCATGTACTGCTACCTCATTACAAAGGCTCACTGCTCAACGCACAGCAATTCAATGGAGGAGGCTGCTTGAGGAAGCATATATTTTCACTCTGAGATAAGCTTACCATCATTTGTCCTCAAACTTTCCCCACTCCTGCCTAGTACCACCCTGATGCAACAGTCTGCTTCTGCTCCTGCAATGTCTACGATCAAATATGTCATGGAGAAGCCTCTGAGATGTAAACATGTTTCTTCTTCTCCTTGGAAATCACTAGGTCAGCTGTACACTGTGATGACACTCACATAAGAAAGGGAAAAATATTTTCATCTCAAAACATCAAGCGCTGGAAAGAAGGGGTTTGATTCTAAAACATACTATTTCTTCCTCTGCTGCTATTAAGAGCCACTGTGGCCCTGCATATGGCCAGCTTTCAGCCCTGATAGTGATTTCTTTTCCTAAAGTCACCCGCAAGAATATCAGAAATAGGAATAAGACATCCCAGCTCCAAATCGTATCTCTCAGTCATACGGCCATTGTCTCTCTCTTTTGCCTTTGCCAATTTTACACTGTCCTGCTTAAAGCAATGTTCATGCTCTACAGCACCTCTCTCTTCCAAACATAAATCAATAGAAGTCCCTGCTGATTTAAAAAATGAAGCAAAAAACTTTTTGATAACTCCAACAATTGCTCATAAAGGACTAAAGTACTCTAGAAACCTGTACTGCATTCGGTTTCTAGAACAGTAACTGTTTTATCCAAAGTGCTCCGTTTCCCTTTGCTATTTCAACCAGGAAAAGCCAAACTCTTATTTTGCACTTTACTCAAGAGGGTATCAAGGTCTACCATTTCTAACAACATGGGGAAAATACAGAGAGGCAGTATATAACAACTAGCTCTATGTATGTAACAGCCAGACCTATACTGTTGCATAAACATACTATATGAAAATTTCTGGCATGAGAGTGATTACTGCAACAACGGCTTATCTGCATGATATTTGATTGACTGAAAAGGAGCTAAACAGTGGTTTCTCTTTGGCAACCTCTCCTATTTCCTTCTTGAATGGTAGAGTATTGAAAAAAAAGAGGAAAAGTCCCATTTTTAGATCCAGTGAGTACTTCCCGATGCCCCATTCTCGTGTCCCAGGCAGCTGGCACCCACTGAAGGTTCGAGGAAGAAGAGTGTCACCACTGCCAGGAAGGCTGACAGTCCGCAGCCCTGCAGCACACCACACAGCTCTGCAGCCACTGCACCAGAACCTCCCAGGTGGCATGAGATGCAAGAGGTACAAGGCATAACTCAACTCCCCTCAAAATCAATAGCAAAACTTCTGCTAAATTCAGGTGGGTCAGGGTGCCATCCAGAGACTTTTGTAGCAGATACCTCAATTTCTGACTTAATTTACTGCAACAGCTAATTAAATTCTTCAACAAATATTCACGCTAGTGGTATATCGTGCTGTCCTGCCTGGCACCTCGGGTGAACCTGGGCACAGAAATTCACCATGAGTCTACAATGGCAGAAACATAATTCAATTCTCCTTTGAAACAACCAAAAAAAAACCCCTGTGGATAACATTAAAGTACATATAATTTACACCTGGGTTTTTTGCTGGAAGTCTGGACCAAGGGTACATGTAATGATGCAAATTAGAAGAACTCTTATTTGAGGAAATTATCTGTGCAACCTAAAAAAAAATCTCCTTCGCATTGCAGATATGTTTCTTTTATAAAGCTGAAGAAAGCTTGCTTGGATATTAACATTTTTTTAGGCATCTTAGATATTATATTATATTATTTGCATTACGATGGAGATGGCAGAACTTCTCAGGGGAACCTCACAGGGATATTTTAAGGGTTTCTTTTTCTCTCTTTTTTTCCAGTTTTGTATGCGCAAAACCTAACAGCTTGTTCTTCTCTTTTCTCAGAGAGAAAAAATGATTCTGATTTCAAGCAGCACTGAAATACAAGGTTCTGCCAGATGTTACATAAACGATGATGTAATGCTGAAGTATTTCATTACACATGCAGCTCTGTTCTTCAGCCCAACAGTGATTTATTACATTTTGTCAATCCTATTTTATGTACCCACATCACTTTTACCTCATTTTTCTTCATGACATTGTTACATTGTCACATAGGGACACAGAGGTAATATCATAACAATGCAGGCAATGAAGTTAGCATTTTACAAACAACGTTACTAATAAATAAGTATACCAGTGAGGGGGAAATGGTCTGTCTGAGAGAGTGAAAAACGAATTTACCTTTGAATAATCTGATGGGGGGAAGAGGCCGCAGGTCCAATAAGAAAACTGAGTTTGTATCCTCTCGGAGTATCTTCTGCCTTCATGCAGAATGGTGAGGAAATGCTGTTCTTGCCTCTTTTCAGTTTAATCTCACATTCTCTTTGTTTTCCTAATGTGTTCTGTGTGCTGCCAGCTAGACCTCACACAAACAGCTGCTTGGTTGAAGAGATTCATCAGCAAGTGCAAGAAGATCAATGCTTAAAATCTGTTTTGAGCGTGAAATTATCAAACCATTGGATATACTACCGGTTTTCCCTGGTTTTCCATCAAGGTTTGTTAGCAAATCACACCAAGCAATATCTCTTCTTATCAGGAGAAAAAGAATTTCAGAAGATATAAGCTGAAAAGATACGAAGGCTATGTCAAACGAATGCAGCAGGATACTTAAAAGATGCATTCCTAAAGCAATATCATTAAAGAAAATAGCCCTTCTGGTGAGCAGGATGCCAAAAACCCTGTTAGATGGCTGAAAGAGAGAAGCCCTCTTTTCTAGTAGATAGACATTAACCTGCATCATGCAAAATGTTGCAGTGAGAAGCTGCAGCTGATAGCAATTTAAAATTGTCTTCTTTCAAGGAGCACAAGGCCAAATTCTGCTTTTCTTATGTCACTAGAAAATCAAAGAAATTTGCTCTTATAAATGGCATGTCCCCCTTAGGAGTATAAAAGGCATTTCCCTGTTTTATGTGGAGTCTCTGCAGGTTAGTATTTGTTACTTAGTAGGTAAGGTGCAAGTCAGCAGAAGACTCAAGTACATGCTTAATTCTCATTAATTTCAGTGGTTAAGAACATGTTTAGGGCTTTGGCTAAACAAAAGCTTCCCTCTCCTGTTCTTCAATATTTCCTTGGCCCCTATTCCAAAGCCCATTAAAATTTGTCTCAGTACACCCACCAACTGCACTGCATCTGAGATGTCATTGCCAGGCACTCAGTCTACTATAAAACATCAGCGTTTCACAGAGACGTGATTCCGCACTTCAAAAAACAGCTAAGTGCTTCCCCAATCTGGATGTCAAAAACAAACAGTCCAGAAAGGAAACTGCTTTCTGCTCCAGGACATCACTGAGTAACTATCTGTTCCACAGACCACTCTTCCTGTCTAAAGTGAATAAAGATATAAGCTGGATTGACTTTTACTCCCTGTTTGGGTTTCAGACAATTCGTAATGAATCCACCAGTTGCTTTAGTAGGTTGGGACTCACCACCTACTATTGTTTTGTTCCCCTGGCGGAGAGATTCCGCTTTTTGCAAAAGGTAAGCAGAGAGCAGAAGTGAAAAAACCTCAGCGTACCATAATTTTTTCCCTCTCTAGTTAACACAAGATCTTGCCAAGCACAATAATTTTTTTTTAAAATTACACAATTATGCCCTTATTGTTTATTTACTTGTATAGACCCAACCGGCCACGGTACTGCAGTAAGTCACCTGTACTCCCTTAACACAGTTTAGAAGACAGGTACATGGGCAAAGGGAGGCAAGGAGAAGGGAAGGGACTTTCCCAAGGCCACACAAAAGATGGATGGCAGAGGCAGAAAAAAGGCAGATCTCCCAAGCCCCTGTCCTCTTACTGCTATTACCATGAAATGCTGAGAGCAGAGAGTCATCTCTTTTGGGTAACTTCAAGCAAAACATTAATGGGTAGTTTTGGCAATTCAGCCTCTTGACTGGCTTATTTGGGGCTCATATATCTGGGATGCCTCAGAGGCAGGGTAGATGCTGAGCGGCCAGTGAGATGGTATGTTTCTGGCAGGGCAGCACACCCTGCCTGGCTCCAGGCATCACCATCGGAGCCTTCAGACTCTGAGAACATTTCCATAGTTTGGCTTAGAAGCTGACATTACTTTTTTATGGAGGAGAAAGAGGAAGGATGTGATGTTCAGCTGGCTTACAAAGATTGAAATAAATGCCAGCACTCCAGCAAAGCAATGCAGCTGTTCTCTCAGCCTTGTCCCATGTAAAGATACCTGGAAATGGAGAAAAAGCTTTCAAGGTATTGCAGCACACATGAGGATATAAATGTTCTGCTTTTATATTCTCATCGGAGTAAAAAGAAGAAAAAAGTATTTATTATCTAACTAGCCATGAGATTTAAACTGGGGCAAATAGGAGTTTGATTTCTTTTTAGATAAAAGAGATGTTAAAAATGAGAATTTCATCTTGCACGGAGGCGTGACAAAGTATAAGACAGAATCCTTCTTGATTACAATCTTCCATCATTTTGATTTTATAATTACTGAATGGAATCAATCAGCTTTCAATTGTTACCTTGGTGAAAGATTAAAACATCATTACTTGTCATACATATTTCACACTTTAGCAAATTTTAATAAACTGTATGCATGAGAAATGGTCATATTATCTTTCACAGCACTGGGATGTTAATGACATTTCTATTGATTTTAATTCACATTTGTTGGTCAAAACAACTCAGATTCAGGCAAGGCACGGACTTCCATAATCAACACTAACAAATGAAGACTGCTGGAATCATTAACCTAAAATATCATAAAATAATTGCTAATGAGCTAGGAAAGTCTTATCTTCTTAATGATTATCTTTTATGGTCTCTTGATCCATTTATAAGGGGTACATGTCAGTATTCTCTCCATGACAGTGCTAGGGAAGAGGTAAAAGAGACCACCATAAAGTAGACAACACGAGACAAGCAGAGGAAGCTGTTTCAGACACAGCTGCCCATCAGCCATGACAGACATTTTCACCACGTTGGTATTTCAGTAGGAAGTTAGGATGCTTCCTCAGGGAGCTGGTCTTGGCTTGCTGTGGCAGAGACCTTCTCCTCATGATGCTCATCACCCCAGTCAGCCAGGACAAGCCCTTTGGACCTGCGAGCCATGTCCCTGCCAAACCACATCTGGTGCTCGCACTAGCCTTTATGGCTGTGGTAGTGCATTCCACAACAACGTGAAGCCTCTTCGATGAAGAAAGTTACAGGGAGCAGGTTTGGAAGGTTTTTGGCAGATTTTGAATACATTTTAAACACAAATTATAGGACAGTTTGCTTCTCTTACTACATATGCTGTGAGTAAACCAATATTCCAGGTTATCCAACTAAGCTAAATAATCCCATCTACTAAGACAAGCAGAGATACTTACTACTCAATATTTCTGGAAGTTTTAGAAATCTAGTCCGACCAGCACTTTTTTTGCTGAATCATATGTTGTTTCCTGAACTCATATTAGTGCCATCTTTTCTGCTCCTAAGCACAACTTAATAGCCAGATGATGTAACTAGATTGTGAATTACTCAGGCTTCATTACTATTATCAATACACTGCAGAACACTTAGTAATATACTCTGAAATGTTATAAATAAGTAAAACTTAAATACACTTGTTGAATTAATACAGCACATTTTGTGACACATTTTTTCCTTCTTCTGCTATGGTCCAATACTGGGATACTGTTAGCCTTCAGACCTACAAGATTTTAAAAATCAACTCATCTCAATTATGTGGAGAAGTGCCATTAGCACCAATAGAACTAGACACAGCTTTAAAATTGAGTGCATGCAGAAGTGTGTGCAAGACCAAGATTTAGCTGTCCTGCCCACTACCGATCTCCTTCAGCTCCCACTGTCAGTCTGTGGAATAAGGAGGTTCATCAACCCAATAATAATGTCTCAAGCCTCTATTGGTTTAATGCAGGTGCTCACAGACAAATGCAATTCACTGATTTACAGCAGAATTTCACCAGTCAAGGAGCACATTAGCAAAACTATAACTTAGCTGAACTATCAGATGATCTCTACAATTACCACCAGAAACCTTAATTGCTCCTGTCCTCGTTGTCACTAAACACAAACGTGAACGTGTGGGAGTACTATATGTCATGATTTCAATGTGTATAATACAAAACAATACATGTATTAGTGTCCTTATATAGGCTATGCTTATTCTAGCGTTGCTGTGATTTTTGCTTCAGAAGTCTCCCACACAGAAGCATGGATGTAGTGTCACGCCTCCTCAGTAAATGTTATAATTTGAGACCCAACTTTACCAGGAACAGAGAATGTATACCTACTCTCGTAACCTGTAGAAATGATGCCTGGTCCTGTTACACATAACTGTTCAACAGCCCCTGCCCTAAAAATCGCTAACTCACTTGCTATGCATCATACAGTAGCAGATAAAGTGAATTATACTCTGTTGTAGAGATTACCAATTACTCAGTGAATCTGGCACCTCCAAGGACTGCACTATGAGCACAGGCGTTCCAGCGTTTGAGTCTCCCTTCCATACTGTATGGTAGTGAATGAAATCCAAAGATATCAGGAGGGGACATCTCTTGAGTTTGGCATGGATGAGTAGAAGTTTCCAGACAACACGAACCGGAAATATAAGAAAGAGCTGCACAAAGACGCATTGGCTGAGAGTTTGACTCTCAACTGTTCTAAAAATATATCAAGGGTGAATGCATGTCACTGAATCATGTTACAGGCTTGAATACCAAGTTTCAAGGCTGTTCAAGTCAAGTTTTCCTGATACTCTCCCTCTTCTATCAGACATACCTGCTAGGTTAACTAAGGCATTCTTGTAAGCAGCAGAAACATTGCAAAACTCAATGCATATTTTGAGATCTAAATCTGCTAAAGGTAAAATACAAATATATATGGCAGGAAAATTGAACTGCCATATCAGTTGCCATTGATCAGAACCATTAAGAGAGAAATCACAGAAGCAGACAGTGCACTGGACCAGCAACACCGAAAACAAAGGCCTGTAAATATTAATCTTTTCCAATTTAAAGACAAAAAACTTGCCTCCCTTGTCCCCCTCCACCTCTTCAGACTGGGAGATACCATAACCCTCAAATGCTTTAGCCGCAGCACACACTACGATGTTCTGTCTTATGTTTCTTCACATCAAAAAATTACTTCCAAACAAGCCACTCATACACTTGCTTTCAATTTCAGGCCCCAGGCAAGCTCTCCCAAGCAACTTGTTCACTTCCATAAAATTAAGACATTCCAGCCCCTGAATTTCCTTGGCAACAGGGGAGCAGCCAGCAAAACATCCTCTGATATCAGTCCACAAGATTTCACATCCTCACCTGGAAAATGTGGTACCAGGAGAACAAAACTGCACTAACTCACCAGGAAGTCAACAGTATTTTTCTTCTGCTTACAGCAGCTTGGGAACAATCAAATGCTGTCCTTCACATCCAAAAGCACATGAAGAGGTTCTGTCTTGTTGGTGATTTGTTGATTAACGGCTTCCTAACAGTCAAGGTCATTTACTGCATATCCAATGTGACTGATGCTACATGCTGTGGTAATGATCTCAAATCAGAGGCATATCAAAAATTAGCCTAAAGGACAGAATTCTCCCTCTCCTATTCCCACATACTGGCCATTTATAAAGCTACATTGAGCTTCAAAGTGCACGTTGAAATCAAAAAAAATTTGAACATAGGAGTCTGACTTGCAAAATAAAATGAATGTACGAGAGTTTTCCTGCTACATGTTTTGGCTCCAGCGGCCTCTTACAGTATCACTATTAAAAAAAATAAATAAATAAAATTATGGTAGTGACACAAATCCAATAAAGCAGATAAATTTGGAGTGGAAGAATCACTCTTACATTACATCAACCCCTAATGGAATAAAATGTGTACCTAAATTAGCGCTTCACTAAGGTGTCATGTAGTCTTCCTGTTTTCCTTTCCATGGTCACTGGTTACCAGGGTTTCTCCTCTCTGATCAGTTCCTTTCTAATATCTTGTTCATACTGGATGAAATATTGTCTCTAAAGCCAGTGTGAGTTTTTCCATTTACTTCAGAGGGGCCAGGACCTCACACTCAGATTTTATCGTGCCTGTGTCTCTGCATAACCTTGCGATGCCTCTTCTGCCCTGCACCTCTGCTCACTACCTGCTGTTTTCAACCCTCTGCCAACCTCACAGCTCCATCAGTAGCAAGAAAATCCTACCTTTTACTGGGCACATGGCTCATATAAATATATGTGTATGGATACAGACAGATATGGGTATGCATATGTATGCATGTATGTCTTTGATTCCAAGGAGGGAAAGATGAAGTATACACTCCTAAATCAGAAATTCTAAACATATATAGGTCCCATTGACATATTAGCTCACACAGCCATCCTGCCCAGGGATCCAGCTGCACAGACCAGGCCACTTCAGAGCATTAAAGGCATCGGAGAGGTGTCATTTCCTGGTCCTCATTGTTTTGCCTCTGCTCTAAACTAGGTGGAACTCAGACTGTGGTTCACACAGATCCGGTACATGGTCGGGGCCACGGCAAAGTTCCTGTCCTCCCTTCCCTGACGGACATGGCTCTCCCGGGGCTCTTGTTTCATGTAGTCCTGTACTTGTCTTGCTGTGGGCTTACATGGTGCATCACCACCACAAGGAAGAGAGAGGAGACACAGGTTTCATGGCTGGGGAGGGGCTGCAGGTGAATTAAATTCTCCTTCGTAACGTGTTGATTTTGCCCTTTTCTGTTATAACTATAACAGCCTTTTAACGTCTTTATAGATGTATATTGAAGTGTCAGTTCTGTAGTTGTTAAAGAAGCTACAAATGCCTTATGACTCAAGGATCTCCAGCCAGAAGAGAAGAGCTTAAAAATGGAATAAAATTGCCATCTATAATTTAAATGGGCAGCTCTCCCACTGAAAAATGCTTTTCAATTTAAAACCTATTAACAAGAAATTAGGAAATCTCCCTTTGCAGTGTTGTTGTTTATTTTAAAATGAAAACTAAGAACATAAAAATACTATCAGCATAAATGCTTGTTAGACCCAGAAATAAATTAAACCATTTTATTACATTTTTTTACCCCCAATGTTTATGTTCTATTCTCCAACAATTTAAATTTAATAGACAAAACTATTAAGAAGGCAGTATAAATTGAATTTTTGAGCCAACTTCTCATTGTTCTGGAATCAGTGACAGAACTGCCATTGATTTCCATATGATCAGAATTTAAACTAGGGTGTTTTTATTAACAGAATAGATACCACAAAAGGTGTCTTTGATCCTTGACTCTTCAATGACCAATCTTCCACTGGTGTCAAGAGGAAAACACCACAATCATCACTTGTAAAACAAATTTTCATACTTGCTGTCTGGATTCATGTGTAAAAAGATGTAAGGTGTGTGCATTTTAGGGACAAAAATATGCATACATTTGCGTGCATGTGCACAGGTGCAGCTGTGGGTACATACGTGTGTCAGCTTACATATCTGACTGAACTGCCAAGGTAGCAAAGAGACTATAATGTAAATGAGAAGTTGGGTCTGGGAATTTTGTCCCTGTTAAATAGTTACACATGTAATGTAAGGTTCAGCAGAATCAGTAACTCAATATTCCAGCATACGGAGTCTCGCATTTTTATTTGCACAGCAACCAGTAGCCTGAGGCATAATTTTCAAGTGTCCAAAACTACCTGACTTAGAAAAATGACAACATCACATGCCTTTTCTTCCAGGAAAGCTTTTGAAAATTCCTGATTTCAGTCTGGCCAGGAATATAACACCACCTGTCTTTCTCACAACATGTGCATTCTTCTGTGGTAATGTCTAAAAATAAGAAGTGTAAAGGGATGCAAAGAAATAGGTTAGCTAGAATTTTACAAACCTCAAGACAAACACAAAACATAATTGCATTCTCAATTAAAATGTTCCAAGTCATTGCAAGAGAGCCAAGAAAGCTCTTGGCTTTCTTCAGTTTGACTACTATTGTTTATTTCCATATGAGCAGTATTGGCTCAGTCATTACTTGACCTAATTTTCATCAAGGTTTGCTTTCCCCATATTGTGTTTTCGCCAAGGATTTTCACATGTTTACAGTAAAGAAACGTGACTTCTTGTGGTACAAGGCTACTTGTTTTTCTAGCTAATATCCCTTGTCATATGCCCTGAGGGTTTGGTCTTTGCGAACCAACAAAACCCCAAAGAGCACCAATAAAACCTGATAATAAATAACACTGTCAAAACACCTAGGTAAATGGCACAATGCCCTTCAGTGAGCTACACTTTATAGGAGCACTCCTAAAGAAGGAAACACGTCTAGGATGGGTTTGGCTCTTCCATGACTTCAGCGGCAAAATCCACTCCATCTGCCCAGGTCCACTCCTGCTCGTCCTCTCCTTCCAGGCCAGCACTTCTGAGCCCAGCTCACAGCACGCCCCTGGTGTGGCAGCACGCTGCAAATGAGGCAAGCTTCTCTGTGTAGTTCTACTCCTTTGGTGCCAGGATCTCCGTGCACCACCAGCCAAACCCACTCTGAGGTCTGCAAGTCTATTACAGAGAAAAAGAGCAGGAGAATTAGCACCAGGACCCACTAAGCTACTGAATCTGGTTTCCTTCAACTTTGCTTCTCAGGCTTTGGCTTTCTAATTGAGCACAAAATCCAGATGAAGATTTCTTTTATGAGGAACATCCAAAATATCCCTATCCCATGAAGATTTTCTACGGGGTTTAATAAAGGGTGAACACAGACAGGCACCAGTCCCTCAAAGGAGCCCTCCATGGCATCTCTCTGCTCTAGCCAGGCTGTCATTTTCATCAAAATTATTTGAAATCAATGTTCCTACATCTCTAGCTGAAATCAGTCCATAGGTTCAGGTATAAGTTGCAGCCATATAGATGTAAATACACTCCACATGGCTACAACAGCTCTCTCTTGTGGGGAAGAGGGGCAAAAAGAATGGGTCTTGGCTATTATTGGTACAGATGCCAAAATTCTTGATAGAAACACATAAAGGTAAAATCATGTTTCTCTCTTAGTGCTGCAGAGGAAGGCTATCAAGCTGTAAGATGTGTTAGTTGTCCCAGTTAAATACTCAGGCTTTTCCCCAGACCCTCTCATGCAATATGGATGCCATCAGAGCCAAAATCTGTCTCACCTGGTAGCTCAGGTACCCACGCTGCTCTGAGCCCTGCCACCCTCCTCTCTTCATCCCTTCTGCAGTTTCAGGTTTCTCCAGCAGCTGCATCTCCAGAGGCTGCAGAGTCAACATATCCTCAGTGAGGGTGCATCAGTCCTTTGATGTCCTTACCTACATGGGGGAATCCACAGAAGCTGCCAGGCCGAAGCCAGTTTGGCACCAACATCATCCCAAACACATTAGACATGTCTAGAGTGAAGATCAAAGGGAGGAACTGGCCTGCTTCTCCTCCCTGGCAGGACCACATGAGCTTGATGCTAAGCTGAGTAATAATCCTTCTACATGCATGCCGCCTCTCACCACAGCATGCTCAGGCTGAGCTTCTTGGTGTCCGACCAGATCTGAGCACAGGCAAAGCTAGCACCATCCCTCCAGCCTGCCCTGTGGTTGCGTTTCAATGGCTGTGAGACTCAAGCTCTCCATGTCATGACACATTTCAAGTGCTTACAGCTGCACTAAACATGAGAAAAATGAGCCTTGGTAATAGGCTGCACTAAAAGGACTGAGGCATGACATCTCCTTCAGCTCATAATCTCAAATTATTTATCAAGAGACAGAGAGCAGCTTGATCATCTCCAGTATGAACTAACTACTTAGCCAAGCGATTTTTCCTGAATTCTGGTAATCTCTATCTTTCACATCCCATCTGTTTTAACAATAACTGCTAAATCCAGACCTGGCACAACAGGGCACTCAATTGGTTTCGGTGGACTCACACGTGGATGCCAGTGTAAGATCTTGCCCTTCATGATCCATGCTCCTACAGGGCTTCCCATTGGCTGCTGCTCCCTGAGTGCACACAAAGCAACCATTCATGCAGGAGCATCCACTCAGAGTGAGCTCAGTGATCTCGGGCTGTTCCAATAACTTTGCCTAAATCCTTTCTCCTTTTCTTTGCTAAATCCACCAACTGAAAGAAAGGCTACTTCAAAGGGAAACACTCGCCCTGCCTGACATCATGGCATATTAAGATAATTCAGAGCAGTTATGATAAATGTTCTGACTACTAGCATCAAGAAACAAACAAAGGACTCACAGCAACATAAGATTAAACATGTCTCCACGATTATCTGGGGAACAGTCTTGCTGACCATGTCCTTTCTTGCTATTTTTTTCCTGCCTGAAACAAACAGAGAACCTTAGAGAGTTGTGTGAAATACAGCTTTAGACCCCCAAAAGGCAAGGAAGATCTGTTAGAAGAGGGTTTTCACTTGTCAGGTAAGAAAGGACATACTTGTAGCCTCTGTACCACAGGCTCCTCTTGGTCCATTTGAGAGGGAAGCAGTGCTGCTTACAAGGGCTAATTCTCACTGCTGGGAGGGTAATTCTGCACCACTATCTTGGTGGAGGGAGGCTACGCTCAGTCAGGAAAGAACAAGCCTGGGTGGCGAAAGCCAAAAGGATTTGCAGTGAGAGGAAGCACAGCCTGCCAAGCCAGAATGGAATGCAAGCTTTGATCCTAGCCACCAGTTGTGCCAAATAACCTGGTACTTTGCAGCCCAGCCACAAAAACACTCAGACTTGCCAAAGAGCAAGTGGGAGCAGATGGAGCAAGCTGAGGAATACAAAAACATGAGCTCAGAGCTGTAGGCAGGACTAGATTATAAAAGAAAAAGAAGCAAGAGGTGGTTTGTCAGAGCACCTCTATCTTAATCCATTTGCTCCTTTTCTTGCAATAGCCCCCACTGCATTTCTTCCCTTGATTTCCATTTACATTGCTTCTCCAACAAAGACTTATCACTTAGGTTCCTTCCATAACACCGGGACAAGTTACCTCATTTGCACCCTATCTCCAGTCCATGAGATTTTATACGGTCAGTTAGGTTGTGAGTAGTCATAGTATCACAGTATCATAATATAGTTAGGGTTGGAAGGGACCTTAAAGATCATCTAGTTCCAATCACCTGCCATGGGCAGGGACATACCACTAGACCAGGCTGTCCAAGGCCCCATCCAACCTGGCCTTGAACACCTCCAGGGATGGGGTAGCCATGACCTCCCCGGGCAATCTGTGCCAGTGGCTCACCATTCTCACGGTGAAGAAATTCTTCCTAATGTCCAGTCTAAATCTGCCCCTCTCCAGTTTGTACCCGTTCCCCCTGGTCCTATCCCTGCAAGCCTTTACGAATAGCCCCTCCCCAGCTTTCCTGTAGGCCCCCTTCAGGTACCGGAATGTCGCTATAAGGTCTCCTCTGAGCCTTCTCCAGGCTGAATAGCCCCAACTCTCTCAGCCTGTCCTCGTAGGAAGGTGCTCCAGGCCTCTGATCATCTTTGTAGCCCTCCTCTGGACCCATTACAACAGCTCCGTATCCTTCTTATGATGAGGATTCCAGAATTGGACACAATACCCCAAATGACGTCTCACAAGAGAGGAGTAAAGGGGTAGAATCACTTCCCTCAACCTGCTGGCCACGCTTCTTTTGATGGCACCCAGGATACTGTTGGCCTTCTGGGCTGCAAGCGCACATTGCCGGCTCATATCGAGCTTCCCATTGACCAGCACCCCCAAGTCCTTCTCTGCAGGGCTGCTCTCAATCACATCATCCCCCATGCTGTACTGAAACCGCAGATTTCCCCAACTCCCGTGTAGGACCTTGCACTTGGCCTTGTTGAACTTCATGAGGTTCTCAGAGGCCCACCTCTCCAGCCTGTCCAGGTCCCTCTGGATGACATCCCATCCTTCTACTGCGGCAACTACAACACTCAGCTTGGTGTGATCCACAAACTTGCTGAGGGTTCACTCAATCTCACTGTCAATATCATTGATTAAGATATTAAACAGTCCTGTCCCAGTATGGACCCCTGAGGGACACCACTTGTCACGGATCTCCGTCTGGACTTTGAGCCATTGTCCAGCCATAGTCATGCTAGTAAGTTTTCTTGGGGTGAGAAACAAACCCATAACCCAAGGGCAACCCAAGGGAACACACTGTCCAAGGCCACACACGCCAGAAGCTAGCTAAACCATCTCACAGCTTCAGTCTGGTGCCCAGGCACGTTTACTGTTTAATTTCCTAAGGAGGTTCGCTGCTGCTTGGATGTGTGCTTTCCTGTCAGCTTGCTTTCCTAAGCACTGCCTATGGGTTATTTCATTGGCTTTGTGTTCATGCCCTCCCAAGATACTTTTACTTGTTGGCCAGCCTTAGCTACTGAAGGAGCAGAAGTCTCAAGAGACATTCAGTTCCCAGACTTCTGTGACTATAAGTAGCTAGATGGAGGAGAGACCTAGACTGGCATCTCACTAGGGAAAACTCTTCAAAACGAGTTTCACCCAACTACAAGACAATACAGAATCCATATAGATTAAGACCATCCCAAATGCCTTAATAGCAGTAAAAAAATAATTTGGGCTTAGTTAATGATCCAGTGGTTAGCAAGTCATCCTAGACAAGACACATACCATTAATAGCTATAGTTTGGACAATAAAAATGTCCCTTTGTTCACAGAGCCTTTTTTTATTTCTCTTCCCTCTTCTCACCTTACCTGCTTTCATAACAATGTTTTTTTTTAAATCCAAAAGAGTTTTTTATTCAGTCCTATGTTCCAACATGGGCAAAAACATATCCTCAGCATAAGTTCTGGTTCTCCAGGGACCAAGCCCTATTGTACTTCTTGTCAAAGCAAGGCTGAGGAATACCAGTACGGATGCTAACAAGTAATAGCATAGAAAAAAGCGTGATATATCCCAGGATAACATAAAAGAAAACACCTCCCTGTTCAAGCGGTACCTACACATACACATGAAAGTTCAACAATGGTCAGAAACCCTCTGCTCTACATTATGATAAAGTAGACTGGCTGTCCCCCACAGGCCTGCAGAAGAGAAGATGAATGTGTAATGTGAATTCTGCCTTCAATTTATGGCCTAATTTTAAAGTACCTGGAAGTAAAACATGAACAGGAATATCACCCACAGAGGGTAGTCTGAACTCTGCTTTCTATCACTTTCCTACAGCTTTCATTTATCTATGTCAGCACAGAGGACTTTCTGAATATGCCTGTACTATGCATCGGTCCAGGCTCATTCCCAAGGCTGGTCTTGCTCTCCATCCACATCACTTCAAGCCCATACATCTGCAGTCCTCCACAGCCAGGAGCCTGAGTTCTGAGTGCTCACTCATGGGCCATAAACAGCTTACGCTGGCACAAAGCCATATACAGTGAGGGACAGCCTACCATAACATAGCCAAAATACAGAGATTTTAAAGCACATTTTATTATACTTCTTTTTTTAACAGATGCCCAGGGGCTTGAAAGACAAGTATCCTCCCCAGTACCGGGGGAAGGAAGGAGAGCAGTGACGCAGGTCACAGGACTTAGACCGTCCGTTGCCTTGAATCTACAAGGTCTCCGTCATCTCCCCTGCTTGCATTACCAGGTCTCTTCAATTTTCTGCTAGTGAAAGAAAACATGGTTGGGCTGGTGTAGACCAACCATCAATGCTTTTTATCTCCATGTCATCCAGGAAGTTGAAGAAGACAATGTTTTTATTGTTGATGTTCACATGATTGCAACTCTGTAATTGCTGCCTTCAGTCATGCTAGGGAAAAGAGAAATTTGAGACAAAACACTGTTGAAAAAAGCTCGCGTAGTTCAGCTTCTCAGCAGCGTATGTCCCTTGTTCCTCAGGACTGTCACAGCAGAGGGAAGACAATACAAATGAAGACCTAACTGAAGCTGCTGTTTTCAGATGGAAAGTTAGCATCATGCATTTGTCTTTACTCACACTAGCTATGCTACGTGAGTTTGTGAAAGCAGAATTCGCTCTGTCAGCAAAACAGAACATGTGTTAATTTAAATCCTTATCAAGGAAAGCAGTGAATCATTTCAAATGGTTCAGGTGCTTTACTCATAACACCTAAGTAACTCTGATTGGAAAATTGCAAAAAAAAAAAAATCTCTGAGACAACTGCAAGTATTTATTTCAGCTTTATTATGAAATAGGTCATAATGAACGAGGAATTGACCTTGTGGTTAAACCACTGGCCTAGGACTGAGGTTCAGCCCCCAACTCAGCTCCCTACAAAATCACATCACTCCACTGGCCCTTGCCTTATGTGTGTTAAACTTATTAGCAAACCACACACATGACCTGTGGAGATGCTCAGCTTTCTGCATGCACTGCCACCATCAAAGGGCCAAACCCTGAAGCCGAGACATAAAAAGGAGGACTGATTTCTGGGGTTTCCTGCCTTTTTCAGGGAAACCCCAGGTCAGACTGCAGCATAACTCTCAGTGGGACCACATACCTAAGCACTGAGCTAGGCAGAGGAGACTAACTGCCCGCCAGATCAGAGATGCCAGAGCCAGCCAGATCTCCACCACCAGCCCCATCAATTGTGAGCACAGCAGAACCAGAACCGCACCAGGAGGATGGTGTTGGGGCTTCAGCACACACTGCTACCCATTGTCAACAGCCTACCATGAGGAGTGAGGGAAAATCATTGCCAGAGAGACATGTTAACAAAAGGTGCTTATATCTAAACAAAAGCTTCCTGATAACACAAAATTAAACTGTCAGGAAGCAACACACATGTTAGAATACAGTCTAACAGATGCTTTAGCATTTGTTTTATGTAAATTTTAACAGGCACCATCCTCTGTCACCAGTTTGATAAGGAACACAACTCTCATTCCAGCACAGCAACCTTGTGTATGTTTTCTCAACTTTTATTTTCTGCTACATTGTCCTCGGCTACAAATTTCCCAGCAAAAACACAATAGACGGTTTTTATCACATTACAGGAAATCACTAAAGCCTCTAAAGTGACCTTGATTTTCAGGTGCTTTTCTTATCTTCTACGAGCCCTTTTTTCCCTTCTCACAGCTGCTACATAGTAAATATTGGAGATTTATAGCAGGAAAATGTCATTTTTAAGTCACAATAAGGCTTTCTTGCTATGTCATTTATTTTCTCTGAATTACTATGAAAGATACATAACAGCAGTGCAAGAAGAGAGAGACCTCTACAGCAATCCAAGTCACGATGCTATTCCAGAGACAGCTGCCCTCCTTTCCTCACGTCCTCACACACCAATCTTGAAATATCTGCAAATTTCTATTGGTGAGTTCAGTATCTCGGCTGAACTGAAATCCATGGACCACTGCTATCTGTGCACTGCCCAGTAACGCTGCTCTCTGCTCAGCTGCTCTTTGCTAGCTGAAAAATGAAGGAGCATGGCTTGCAGTAAAATCAGAAGGAAAAAATGCAGAAGCCAAGTCTTACAAAAGTCGCTGTCTTCTCGTGCTTAAGCAGAAAGAAAAGACATTTTCTGCCATTCTAATTATTTAGTTAACCCCAGTAAGCTTTTCCTGGAACAGATACCTGTGCCGCCATTATTCAATAAATACAAAGCTATTAAGATATTTTCCAAACAAAACTCTTGATGAAAGCACAGCTTGGAATAAACACTCATCAGTAGCACAGTTCTGCCAGAGCTCCTCCACCAGGACGTTTGCCACCATCCCGAGTGCGCTTCCCCGCAGACCACAGTCCAAAGCCAGCCCCAGAAAATCACTCCTGCGTTGCACACACACATCATTTCCTTCCACTCAGAAGGAAAATGCTTGATCTTTCTTGACAGACCAAAAGCCCAATTTTGAAATTACTCTGCAGCTCTTCATTGACCACAAATACATATACTTCTGCTTTCAGGGAGATGGGGTTTCTTTTTTTAATCTACTTTAGTTAATTGCTATCTGGAAATAGCAAAAAGAAGTAGGTTAGTATGTTACTTAGAAAGCGGTGCAAGTCCTTCTTTTTCTCCAATTGCCCTAAGATCTAAGCGGAAAAAACGAAAAAAATATCCTGCCAATTTTATTTCAGCCTTCCCCTTCCAAGTTTCCCTTGGTCTCACCAGGCTGCAGGAACAATCAGGTTTATGGTTTACCAGGGACATTTGTTAGGCATGTTTTCTCCTTCTTAATACATCATAACCTCAATGAGGAGTAACAGATACACTAGGACCACTGCTAACACTCCAATTACACTCCAATAAATGTTTATACACTGCTTATTTCTTGATTTTCTCACCATTTCTGCATGTTTTGAAAAGTTTAAATAAGAAACCTTCCAAACCTTATCCAAGAACACCATACCTTCCTGTGTATGGCTTTTCCTTTAAATCATAAAGTCTCTGGGTTTGAGCCTATTCTTTCCAAGACTTCAGTTTCTGTCTCCTTCAGCTATCCCTGCAACTCTAACTTTGCTCTAGTTATTTATTTTTACCATTTGCTTCAATAATCCAAATTAGTTTTACCAGGTGTATTTTCTTCTGCAATTTTGGGTTTTGGTTACCTTCCCTCCATCTTTAGAGCAGGGCTCTCTGCTCCACTTGAATACAAGAACAGCCACCTTTAACAGCCCTCACACTGACCTTGGCAGGGTCTAGGAATGTGTATTTTCACAACTAGTGCAGACACACTATGTTTTCACATATAATAGAGTTCACATGCTCACACCAAGACAGCTCCTGGCCAAACCAAATACCACTGCAAAGGCTGACAAACCAGGATGGATTCCCAGTGTGTTGAGACCACAGGTAAATCCACATGCGTATAAGCTCACATCCTAGGCATTCTGCTGCACATACAGGTGAGGTAGGACCGCCTATATGGCAGGATATGTGTCCTCCTGGAAGGCTCCCTTGAGCCAGGGGTGCTACCAGGGTGCACAGCATGGGCAGAGGTGCCCTGCCACCATCCCAGCGCAGGACACTGAGCACCAGCAGTAGCCAAGGTGATGCCACCAGGCATGGTGTGCCTGAAACACATGTTGAGGAGGTGCTCAGTGGGGGTCAGCTGAGAGAATCGGCAAGGCAGCTTCTGGGACAACACAAGGCCTGTGCATGCTATCACCACTCAGCAACAGGCTAGCCACTGATGGGCAGCAGCCTGTTCCAGCATGCCACATATTCCCACCCTTAAAAAACAGTGAGGATCCATGCCTGTGTTCCCTGGTCTCTGCAACGCTCTCATTTAATTCACACGTATACTTTTTGTTTCTCCCAGTTTTGGTCCCAGGGAGCTTTCCCTAGTGCCTCTCTAGCCTTTTTCTCTTTCCCCTTCTGCATGGCTCTGACATAGCGGGTTTATTCTTACCCTTCTCGGCCTCTCACAGCATTTACTCTCCCTAACTGGCTTCCAAATCAACCACTCACCCCTGCTTTTGGTTTGCAGTCCTCTCTTGTGCTGTTTTCCAAGATCTCCATCTCCTGGAGACAGAGCACACAACACACAAGTAAGCATCTTCCTCCTCCCCCTCCCCAGACATCATTGACATCTTCTGGTTGATCCATGGGCTTCAGGGAACTTCAGGCTGTGAACTGGGGCTTTTGGACAGGGGGTAGGACATGTGGATTAAACTTTTAAGGGGTCTTCACAATGTGACTGAAATAGCAGAGGCAGGCACATGTTGGGGATCTCTGACAGAGCTGTGTTGTCAACAGGCACTTACTCCAAGTTGTGCTTTCATTAAGAGTTTTGTTTCCACTGTTCTAAAGGAAACAAGTTGCAAGACCCTACACACTGACCAACTTCTTCAGATGGAAACAGGTGACACAACACACAGCAGCAATTCTGGCTACCAATTCCATCAGATTCCTGCCAGCAGTATCCTGCAACAACAGCAGTTGCTGGCATACATCACTGCATCAGTGAGAACGGCTGCTGGACAGCTCTGGTATTTTCACCGTGTGATACAGCCCCATTTCCAGAGCACTGAGAACTCTTAGAGCAGTTGAGCCTTAGTAGAGACAGACTCTGCAGTACTGTGTGTGAAGGCACCATGTGTGAAACCACCGTAAGGCCGGCTGTAGCTGTCAGGGACAACTGTAAAGACAAACACGCTTCCTTTAAAGCACAGTGGGAGTAAGGGGGAAATTTAAGAATGACTTGGGACAGCAGGTCACAAGAAAGGTGTGACAAACCCCTCTGTAGTTCATACGCAGTGCATTTTACCATTTCTAAGGCTCAGTTTCACTCACAGCCTGCCTGTCCATGCCCAGGCAACCCTCGGGCCCTCCCACAGAGCCATCAACATAGCTGCACTTCACTAAACGGCAAATCCTAGAATGATGGAAGCACAGAATAGTTTGGGTTGGAAGAGACCTTAAAGATCACCCAGTTCCAACCCCCCTGCCATGGGCAGGGACACGTCCCACCAGACCAGGCTGCCCAAGGCCCCATGCAGCCTGACCTTGAACACCTCCAGGGATGGGGCAGCCACAACCTCCCTGCGCAACCTGTGCCAGTGCCTCACCACTCTCATAGTGAAGGAATTCTTCCGTAGGCCTAGTCTAAATCTGGCACTTTCCAGTGTACACCCACTGCCCCTACTCTTTTACTACAAGCCTTTGTATACAGTCCCTCCACAGCTTTCCTGTAGGCCCTTCAGGTACTGGAAGGTCGCTATAAGATGTCCTTGGAGCCTTCTCTTCTCCAGGCTGAACATCCCCAACTCTCTCAGCCTGTCCTCGTATGGGAGGTGCTCCAGCCCTCCGATCATCTTTGTAGCCCTCCTCTGGACCCATCCCAACAGTTCCATATCCTTCTTATGTCCAGGATTCCAGAACTGGACACAGCACTCCAGATGAGGTCTCACAAGAGAGGAATAGAGGGGCAGAATCACCTTTCTCAACCTCTGGCCATGATACAACCTGCTTTTGATACAACCCAGGATACGGTTGACCTTCTGGGCTGCCAGTGCACATTGCCGGCTCACTTCAAGCTTCTCATCGACCAGCAACCCCAAGTCCTCCTTCACAGGGCTGTTCTTTATCACATCATCCCCCATCCTATACTGAAAACGGGGATTGCCCCGACCCAGGCACAGGACTTTGCACTTGGCCTCGTTGAACCTCATGAGGTTCTCACAGGCTCACTTCTCCAGTCTGTCTAGGTCCCTCTGGATGACATCCCATCCCTCTGGTGTGGCAACTGCACCGCTCAGCTTGATGTCATCTGCGAACTTGCTGAGGGTGCACTCAATCTCAATGTCTGTATCATTGATGAAGATGCTTCTAAAGCTGCAGAACGACTCGACTCTCGCAGAGTCGATTTGCGGCCAGCCAGGGCAGCCAGAGCACCCACCAAACCCCCCGATCACGGCCAGCCACCACACCCTCCCTTCCCTTCTCCCTCCCCCGGAGTATGCGACGGCCCTAACGGCGCACGCGCAGCCCCCCTCGCTGACCTCGATTACACTTCCGGTCTCCCCTCCCTGACCCTGCTTCCGCTTCCGGTTCCCCGCCGAGGGGTCTGAGGGGGATGCTCAGCGCGCGCCGCGATGGAGGAGAAGTACAGCGGGCAGGCGCTGGGGCCCGTGGATGTGCCCAGCGCCCGGTAACCGCGGGGAGGGCGAGAGGGATCCTCGGGACATCCGGAGAGAGCGGCGGGCATCGTCCTGCACCCCTCGAGGGCCTCCGAGGCGCGGGGGCGGGGGGCGAGTAGGAACCGGGACCGGGGGGGACACCCAGCGGGAACCTGGTGCGGGGGGTGTCAGCAGCCTGGTGCGTGGTTGCAGGTGCAAGCTGGGCTCTCGCCTTTTGCAGGCTGACGCGTTACATTGTGCTGCTGTGCTTCACCAAGGTTTTGAAAGCCGTGGGGCTGTTTGAATCCTACGACCTGCTGAAAGCTGTCCACCTCGTGCAGTTCATTTTCATAGTGCGGCTGGGGTGAGTGCGGGGGAGGCAAAGCCTCGTCTGAAACCGTTAGAGCCACGTTGTTTGTGGTGTTCATTTTCAGCATTGCCCTTATGGTTCTTTTCCAGCATTGCCCTATGTACTTGGGATTGTGTTGTGGATTAATTGAAGAGGAAAAGGCATTAGCAATGGATACGGGAAATACTCTGTTCATAGCAGTGTTTTCCCTTCATATCTATGCTCACTGTAATTTCAGAATAATAGAATAACTTGAGTTGCAAGTGACCCATAGGGATCGTCGAGTCCAACTCTCTGCTCCTCACAGGACTGCCAAAGACTGAACCGTGGGACTTAAATGCATTGTCTATTGAATCATAGAATCACTAGGTTGGAAAAGACCTCTTAGATCAGTGAGTCCAGCCATTCCCATACGCCACTAAACCATGTCCCTGAGCACCTCATCTACTCATCTTTTAAATACCTCCAGGGATGTGACTCCACCACCTCCCTGGGCAGCCTATGCCCAATGACCCTTTCAGTGAAAATTTTTTTCTTGATATCCAGTCTGAACCTCCCCTGGTACAGCTTGAGGTGATTCCCCCTTGTCCTATCCCCTGTCACTTGGGAGGAGAGGCCAGTACACTTGAACTCTGAGAAGTTTTGTGCCATGAACACTTTCCTGGGGAGCCTGTTGGGTGATTGGCCACCCTCTTAGTGAAGGACCTTTTCCTAATGCCCAATCTGAACTTCTCTGACACAGCTTCATTCCATTTTCTTCAAGGAAAGGAGATCAATACCTCTGCCTTTGCTGCATCCTTTGAGGAAATTGTAGGCTGTGATGAGGGCACCCCAGAGTCTCCTCTTCTCCAAGATGAGCAAACCAAGTGATCTCAGCTGTTCTTCCTAAGTCTTGCCCCCAAGACCTCTTGCTGACTCGGTTGCCCTGCCGTGGACCCACTGTAATAGTTTAGTGTCTTTCTTATGTAGAGATGCCCACAGCTGCTCATAGTCCTTGAGGTAGGGCTACACCAATGCAGTGTAGAGTGGAACAATCGCTTTCCTTAGCTGGCCAGCTATGCTGTGCTTGGTGCCCCCTGGGACACAGCTGGCCCTTTTGGCTGCCAGGGCACACCATTGACTCATATTCAATTTGTCATCAACCCAAATCCCAGATCTCTTTCCAAGGGGCTCTCCTTGGCCTCTCATTCTCCAGTTTTATATGTAACAAAGAGTGCCTTGTCCCAGGTGGAGGGTGCAGCACTTGATCTTGTTAAATTTCATGCGGCAGGGATTGCCCGGCTCTCCAGTCTGTACAGATCTCTCCGTAAGGCCTCTCTGCCCTCGAGAAACTTCAGTGATTTTCGTAATTTAAAATTGGTCATGCTATGACAATACCAATCATAAGAAACTCGGGTTTTCTTCCAGTCTTCTTAAGGGCATAGAAGACAATAAAAAACATAGTATTATTTCTTCTCACAACTTCTGATATCAGTTAGTTTGATTTTTCTAAATCGCAGGTAAATTTCTCTTTAGCCATTGTCTGAATAAATTGTGTTTAAAATTGGCCAGAACTTGTAATCGTCTTTGTACTGGTAGCTGGTACAATGCAGCAGAGAAAATAAGACCTGTCAGTGTGGTCTTTTAATGAAAAGTGTAGAGGAAGCGTTTTTGTCAGCTGAGCCCAATATGAGGGACATGGTCATTTAGAGCTGGTTTGAAAAAAAAGCTAACTGTTAATGCAGAAATTTTATTCTTTTAACAGGTCTGCATTTTTTATGGTTTTGTTTCAAAAACCGTTTTCTTCTGGAAAAGTGGTAACCAAGCGTCAGGTGAGTTGGTGTATGTAATAGTGGCGCACTATTACATACATGGTCTTTGTAGATACTCTTGACAATGTGGTTCTTGAAAAAAATGAAGGCAGAAAAAGGTTATTCCATTTGGAAAATGTTGCAATTTCCAGAAGTGTGTAACTAATATGTGTTTAGCACACTGAAAAAGCAATCAGCATTTTTAGCTTTTGAGAGCATTATGAAGAGATTCGTCCTTGGCTCCATGCAAGCATCTGTTTTGAGAACTGGATTTTCAAAGGGAGCTTAGTCTGCTTAGCTGACTTCAACAGTTCTTAAAGGGCAGTTTCTAGACTGCCAGCATGTCAAAGTGCTTCAGTCATGTCCCCCATGCCAGAACAGTGCTTTCTGCGTGGTGCATTGTGATAAAGGGTTAGTCTATGCTCTTCAGACCTGTGTTGAATTCCCAGTACCCCTCAGTGTCTGAGCAGGGCCAGGTTCGCACATGCTGTTTTACAAAAAATAGTGTTTTCACCTGCTTCTTATGTTCACCTTGCTTTTAGGTAATTGTGCATTCAAAGACATGGTCCATGCACAATGTCATCAGTGTATGTGCTAAGTAGAGACGATCTGAAGGATAGCCTCAGAAGTGTTCCAAGTGTCAACCGTATTCATGGTTAGACATGTATGGCGGAATTTTGAAGTGTAAACAGGAATAAATTGCATCGTCACTCTGTGTTGAAGGTGTGATGTTTATCATAGGCACATTGTCTTGTTTAATGTATTTCCAAAATTAACTACCTTTCTTGAAACTACTTTTCTTGTATTTACAGTTAATAATGTATTGAATAGCTGAACTATAACCTGCGTCCTAAAGAAAGAATTTAGCACATGCATAAGTATTTGTAGGCTTAAAGTCTTAATCTCTTTATCATGATTGTTTTATGTAGCTATATAGGTGTTTGTCAGATGCATATAATAAATTACAGAATAGGGAGTATCTTTGGCTGGTAAGTGAACTTGAATTTTTTTCAGTATCTTTATCAGGCTCATCATTAAAGGGATCTCAGACCATTCTGCCACAACACTAGGTTCTATAGTAAAGAAATAAGTAATTCTATTTCATCACCTTAATTGCCTGGTAACATAGTTAAGAAGATAATCATGTTCTGAATTTTGCAGAACTTGTAGACTATATATTTTCCTCTCTCTTTCTACTGCTGCTGTGCTAAAAAGGCTAATAATGGGGTGTTTACTTTGAAACCGGAGAAAATGATGATGAAATACCTCTCTTTTGCAGTGGATCAAAATTGTTAAACATGCTGTTGTGGGATGTATCATTTCACTCTTGTGGTTTTTCGGCCTTACTCTTTGTGGACCACTGAGGTAAATAACTATTTAGGGTCAAGAATGTTTTATCTTTTTATGCTAATTTTTGGGTTTCCCCGTTCTGCTTGTTGTTTTGTATATGTCTTTTAGCCCATTCTGGCAGCCTCGTGGTTTATTCTTTGAAATTTTAAATGGATGTTTATGGTTTTTCCTGTGAACTCTGTTGTCCTTGGGAAAAGCTACATATAATTTTCTACAGAACTTCTTTCTTCATTCATTCTTTGACAAGAAGCCAGGCAAATTCTTAATAGTGCTTAAAATATTGTCGTGCTTGATAAGCTCACTAACTGTTGTACTAACTGTGGTTTTCATCATTTCATTAGTCTCATTAACGTAACTCCAATTATTTATTTAACTTTTTGAAGTCTGGGGCTTGCCAGCTAGTACTAGCAGCTTGTATACCCATGCCAGGTTACTAGAAATAACTTCTAGAAACAATTTATTGCAGAGCACTGCTTTGTCTAGTTATATGCTTGTGCTGTGTTGGAGTTGGGTAGCGTTAGTACCTGTGCTCTGAGTGAAATCACCCATGTTGTTTGTTAGTAGTACTGATTGAGTAACTGTAAGATAGTAATGGTAGGCTTCCAAAAATGAAGGTTAATGTATCAGAAAGCATCTTTCATTAGAGAGAGTAAGCCTTAAATCATAACATTTTATGAAGTTAAGGTTTTATCCTCTACGCAGGAGAAGGCATACCTTAAAATAAAGGATTGCTTAATACCTTAGTGCCTTTCTGGATGCTGGCAGTCTTCCCAAATAGAACCAGTCACATGGGCCCTAGTAGTTTGTATTGTAATGCACAGAACAGCAGAAGCATTGGGTAAACTTGACAGTGATTATTACTTTCATGTTCTGCACTGGAAAGTTGTCAATACAGCTCGTTAGTCAGCCTTTGCTATCTGAAGGAGATAGTGTGCAAGGTAGAAATTCTCATTTTCAGGAATTAAGAGGTTCGGAGGTTGCATAAACTACTAGGCTACCCACACCTCAATGAACAGGATGTAATACCACAGAATAGGGCCCCTTTTTTTTCTGGGAACCAGAAACTTTGGTTTAGAGCAGATATTGTGATGCAATAACTACTCCATTTTGAGCAGCTTAGTATCTTGTTGTGTTAGGAGAAGAAAGTACCATCTAAAATAATCTATAAATGAGAAATTTTAATCTGTTTCTTTGTTTTGTGGTATAGAACCATAGAATCACTGGGTTAGAAGAGACCACCAGGATCATCGAATCCAACCATTCCTATCAATCACTAAACCTTGTCCCTGAGCACCTCATCTACCCATCTTTTAAATACCTCCAGGGAAGGTGACTCAACCACCTCCCTGGGCAGCCTGTTCCAGTGCCCAGTGACTCTTTCAGTGAAAAAGTTTTTCTGACGCCCAGTCTGAACCTCCCCTGGTGGAGCTTGATGCCGTTCCCCCTTGTCCTGTCCTCAGTCACTTGGGAGAAGAGGCCAGCTTCCTCCCCTCTACAACCTCCTTTCAGGTAGTTGCAGAGAGCAATAAGGCCTCCCCTCAGCCTTCTCTTCTCAAGGCTAAACAACCCCTCTCTTAGCCGCTCCTCATGAGACTTGTTCTCTAGCCCCTTCCCCAGTGTCATTGCTCTTCTCTGGACACACTCCAGAGCCTCAACATCCTTCTTGTAGTGGTGGGCCCAGAACTGAACACGGTGTTAGAGGTGTGGTCTCACCAGTGCCGGGTACAGGGGCAGAATAAGATGCCATTGGCCTTCTTGGCCACCTGGGCACACTGCTGGCTCATGTTCAGTCACTCAACATCCCCAGGTCCTTCTCCTCCGGGCAGCTTTCCAGCCACTCTTTCCCTAGTTTGTAGCACTACATGGGATTGTTGTGCCCCAAGTGCAGGACCTGGCATTTGGCCTTGTTAAACCACATGCCATTGCTCTCAGCCCATCGGTTCGGCCTGTTCAGATCCCTTCGCAGAGCCTCCCTACCCTCCAGCAGATCGACGCTTCCACCCAGCTTAGTGTCATCCGCAAACTTACTTCGGGTGCTTTTGATCACCTCATTCAGGTTATTGATAAAGACATTGAACAGGACTGGACCCAGCACTGAACCCTGGGGGACACCTCTTGTGACCGGCCTCCAGCTGCAGTTAACTCCTTTTACCACCACTCTTTGACCCATCCACTCTTGGGGCCATCCAACCAATTTTACCACCAGGAGAGTGTGCGCCTGTCCAGGCCAGAGGCTGACAGTTTCTGAAGCAGAATGCTGTGAGAAACTGTCAAAGGCTTTACTGAAGTCCAAGAAGACGTTTACAGCCTTTCCCTCATCCAGTAGGCTGGTCACTTTGTCATAGAAGGCAATCAGGCCAGTTTGGCAGGACCTGCCTTTCGTGAACCCATGTTGACTGGGCCTGATCACCCAGTTCTCTTGCATATGCTTTATGATAGCACTCAAGGTCACCTGTTCCATGACTTTCCCAGGCACTGAGGTCAGACTGACAGGCCTGTAGTTTCCTGGATCCTCCCTCCAACCCTTCTTGTAGATGGGCACAACATCAGCCAGCCTCCAGTCCAGTGGAACTTCCTTAGTCAGGCAGGACTGCTGGAAGATGATGGAAAGGGGTTTGGCAAGCCAACTCCCTGAATACCCTTGTGTGGATCCCATCTGGCCCCATAGATTTGTGAGTGTCTAATTGGCCAAGCAAGTCTCTAACCACTTCCTCTTGGATCGTGGGAGCCTCATTCTGCTCCTCTAGCTCCTGGGTATGTACACAAAGAGAACAACTTTCCTTACTATTAAAGACAGGCAAAAAAGGTATTAAGTACCTCAGCCTTGTCCTAATCCTTTGTCACAGTTGTTCCCTTTGCATCCAATAAGGACTGAATATTCTCCCTGGTCCTTCTTCTACTATTAATGTACATATAGAAAGATTTTTTTATTATGTTTCACTGACTTGGCCAATCTGAGCTTTAGTTGGGCTTAACCCTCCTGATTTTTCCTCTGCATGATCTAACTTCCTCCCTGTAGTCCACCCAAGACGCCTGTCCCTTCTTCCAAAGTTCATAGACATTCCTCTTCTTTTTGATGTCCACTGATATCTGCCTGCTCAAACAGGTTGATTTTTTTTCCTCGACGGCTCTTTTTCAGGCACATGGGAACAGCTTGCTCCTGTGCTGCCAGGATTTCCTTCTTAAAGAATACCCAGCCCTCTTGGGCTCCTTTGCCCTTAAGGACTGCCTCCCATGGATCTTTATCAACTAGCCTTCTGAACAGTCCAAAGTCTGCCCTCTAGAAGTTCATGCCTCACTGTCCGGTGGTAGATCTGTCTCTCATGAGGGCAAATATTTTTGCATTTATCCTTTTGAGTTGTTTAAGTTTGCTGTTGAAATCACAGGATAAATCTTTGACTGCTGTGTCATTGAATTTTAACTGAAATAAATATATCTCAAGCTTGCCCACTTAAAAGTGGACATCAGTGTTTGTAAGTAGACAGAAATGTTTATTTCACTTTTTTATAGGACATTGTTGCTGTTTGAGCACAGTGATGTGGTTGTGCTGTCGCTCCTTAGTGTCTTGTTCACAAGCTCAGGTGGAGGACCAGCAAAGGTATTTAAAATTTTATTTCACCAAATGTAAAAAGTAGTGAATGCTATATATCGAAGTACTACTTCGCACAGAACAAACAGTGTTTCAGCCCTATGTTCATAGAAACTGTAATTTATTTTTTTTTAGGTTAATTAGTGGTGAAATTATAAGATGTGCTACTTGAAATACTAAATATGACATTAAGAGAGAAACAATGGGTGAAGCTATTGTAGATCCATGGCAAACACCTGAGAAGTTTTTCTGTTTGTAGGTGGAAAAGAAGCATGAGAATTAATTTTGCACTTCAGCGTTCTTAGTAATGGGATTTTGGGTTCAAACTGACAAAAGGACGTGTGTGTATAATGGTCCTGGCCTTTAGGCACTGAAGTTCAGCAGTACAGTCTTCAAATGCTTACCTAGCCTCTTCAATGTCTGTAACTTCGGGTTTTTTTGCCAGAGGGTTCTCTAACTACTTTAATGTCTGCATGAGCCTAAACGTGTTGAACACTTGGACCTAGTCTTGCAGAAATCTATACTTGAGACCTCCTTTGTCAGAGTCCCATTACACACAGCTTTTTGCACAGTGTTCTCTAACTAAGCCTAATCAGCCCTAAGTAGATTGAGCTCATCCCAACACCTTGGGGTGATAGTCTTGGCCGCTTTCCCTCTTGGAGGAAGATACCGTATGATAAGATCTGTACCTAAGGATAGAGTATTGGCTGTGTAGGAGAGAGTCTTTCTTTGGGGCTGTGTTAAGCTGGGAGTTTTGAAATCTGTCTCATAACTGCTGCTGGGGTCCACTGCTCACTTTTAGGCTGGCCTTAAAGTGACTACTAGCACAGTTGTCTGCTCTGACACTCTGTGCCCACTCCCATCAAATTGGCATGCTTAGAGCACCCAGCATGAATCTGAAAGACTATTGTTTTCTCCAGCCAGCCACCATAGGGTAAATGTAGACCTTCAGAGAGGTTCTTTGTGAGTGTCTTAGTAGGCCATGCTTGGAAGTTAAACTGCCTGTCTAAGGCAGCAGAAGCAAGGGAGTGATAAACACGTCCTTGGAATGTTTCAGCTTTCTGAAGTGAACTGTGGCAAAGAGAAGTCAGCTGATTTTCCAAAACAAGAATGTGACAGCTGTGTTTGGCTTCAGAAGATGAATCATAACAGCATTTTGTAGCTGTAGAGCTCGGTGTCTTGCCAAGATGATGAATACCAAAATCTCAGTGTCTTAAGTCAGGGTGGTGATGGCTCTGGGAGCTGGGATTTCATAGCTACCTCTATCCATTCCCCACAAAAACACCGCAGAGTTCTGCTTTCTCAGAACCTTTGTACAGCACTCTAGCCTTTACCTCCTGTAAGACAAAATTATACAGTTTGTGCACTAGATCTTGTTTATAGCTCCTTGATGCTACAAAATATTAAATCACCAGTCTTAAGTAGCCATTCATTCTGGCAGACAGAAGTACACCATGAACAAGGAAGCAATCACACCCTATGATACAGGCTTCTAGTTTGTTAGAGTGGTAATTTGCCCTGATCTATCTGGTAAATCTGAAAGTCAGAATAAATATAAAATTATATTGTCAGAATCACTTTTTCATTAAAAAAAGGGGGGGGGGTGTCCTCATTTTATTATAATAATAATTGGAGCATGGTTTTGTTTTGTTCTACAGACAAGAGGTGCTGCATTTTTCATCATAGCTGTCATCTGCTTACTACTTTTTGATAATGATGACCTTATGGCTAAAATAGCAGAACACCGTATCCTTTCTTGTTGTGCCTAAGAACAAGTGCCTGTGATTACCAGAGGAGAGAGAATATGAAGTTGAGAGCAGTAAATCAGATATACTTGCATTTTCTTCAACAGAATCTTACCTTTCAAGAATATTATAGCATAGGATTTTACTCTTACACCTAAATACTGATATTTACAGCTGAATGCATAGCATTCCTTACTTTGATAACTTAGAACACAGCTATAGCTTTTAAGCTGTAGTTAAAGGCTTTCTCCCCATTTGCACATACTAAACCACTTAGGATTGCTAGAAGCTTTTTTGATGAGCTCTCTTTTTTTTTTTTTTTTTTTTCCTTTCTGGAAATTCTAAACATAATGGCTGTAGCCTGAATGTGTGCAGTAAATGGTTGGCAGCCTAGCTGGGAGTCTCTTCCTTATATCCAGAAAGTTTCACAGAGTTATAGAATTATTTGGGTTTGAAGTGACCTTTAAAGTTCACTTAGTCCAACCGCCCTGCAGGGAGCAGAGGACAATTTCCCCTGGATCAGGTTGCTCAGAGCCCTGTCCAACCTGACCTTGAATGTTTCCAGGGATGGGGCATCTGCCGCCTCTCTGGACAACCTGTCCCAGTGTTTCACCACCCTCGTTGTAAAAACTTTCTTCCTTATTTCTAGTCAAAATCTACCCTCTTTCAATTTAAAACCATTACCCCTTGTCCTGTCAGGACAGGACTTACTGGAAGTCTGTCCCCATCTTTCTTATAAACCCCCTTTAAGTATTGAAAGGCTGCAATGAGTTACCGTTAGAGCCTTCTCTTCCTCAGGTGAAGAACCCCAGCTCTCTCAGCTTCTCACCACAGAAGAAGCGCTCCATCCCTCTGATCATCCCTTCTCTGGACCTGTTCCAGCAGGTCCGTGTCGCTCCTGTGGTGAGAACTCCAGGCTGGACACAGTGCATCAGATGGGCGTCTCACCAAAGCAGAGCAGTGGGACAGAATCACCTTCCTCGACTGGCCATGCTGCTTCTGATGCAGTCCAGGATATGGTCGGCCTTCTGGGCTATGATTGCACATTGCTGGCTCATGTCCAGTTTTTCACCCACCACTACCCCCAAGTCCTTCTTGGCAGGGCTGCTCTCTCTGCCTTCATCTCCCAGCCTGTATTGCTGCCAGGGGTTGCCTTGACCCAGGTGCAGGACTTGGCACGTGGCCTCACTGAACCTCCTGAGGTTCATGTGTGCCCACTTCTCAAGCTTGTCCATGTCCCCTGGATGGTATTCCATCCCTCAGGCATGTCAGCCACACCACTCCCTTTGGTGTTGTCTGCAAAGTTGCCAAAGGTGCACTCGTTGTCACTGATGAAGGTTCTGCACAGTACTGGTCGTATTACAGATCCCTGAGAGCACCACTGTTGATCACCTCCATTCAGACATTGAGCCATTGACCACTACCATCTGGAAGCAAAAATCCAGCCGATTCCTCATCCGCTGAGTGCTGCATTCATCAAATCCATATCTCTCCAGAGACACGAGTGCTGTGGGGAACCCCACCAAAGGCCTGTCAGAAGTCTGGGTAGGTATCATCTGGACAGGCTCTTCCTTGTCCACTGATGCAGACACTCCATCAATGAAGGCCACTATGTTAAACAGGCAGGACTTGCCCTTGGTGAAGCCATGCTGACTGTCTCATATCACCTCCCTGTCTTCCATGTGCCTTAGCATGGCTAAGGGGGATCTGTTCAACAATATTCCCAGGCACAGAGGGATCCTCCTTTTTACCTTGGATGAAAATGGGTGCAGCTTCCCTTCTTCCAGTCACTCGGTACTTCCTCTGACTGCCATGACTTTTCAAATATCATGGAGAGTGGCTTAAAGATTGTTTTCTGCCTTTGCAAATATAGTAATCTCAGTTCAGCTGCCGGCTGGAAAATGATGTCAAGTAGCCTCCAGTATCTCCAGCAAGAGTGGACTTTAAGCTTCGAATTTAAGCTGGCTGACATGTTTTCAAAGCCACTGAGTAAATTGGAAGTGATTCTGAGATGAGTTTTCAACAGGTTGTCTTATTGTGGTGAAGTATACTGGTGAAAAGCACTGAGTTTTCAGTGAATGAATTAGCTGTGAAAGTGCCCTGTAGTGGTTTTCCCAAAAGCTATATTTAATATATTTTAATATTATAGTTAATATAATTAATGCTGCATTGTGCTTGACAAATACTCTTTATTTTCTGAAGTTTAAATACTTAGAAACTGGAAAGATGTAGGCTATATTTTAGACACTTCACTGTTAGAGCTTTTAGTAAAAAATCAATCTAATTTTTAATGCTGTTAAGTATATTTTTCAAAGTCTGGTTGCCATAATTAGTGTAAATTCTGTGTCATGACTGCTGTGCAGTATTTAACACTGACTGTGTTCTCATGTTTTAAAACACTTTTCCCCACACAATTTTTAACTGCTTATTTTCTGTGGAAATACTTTCTTCTTTCCTAAATTTTAAAGATCTGACAAGCCTTAAAGGTCAGGTTGCTTACTTCTGCTTTGTGTGGTTTTCTGCTACGTATACCTCTTATTTGCTTAAAAAAAAAAATCATCAAATGAAACTATTCCTTAACTTATTTTTATTTAGCTGAGGGACATCATGACAGTGCTCTTACCCATGTTCTGTACACAATCATTGCTTTCCTTGGTGTTGCAGATCACAAGGTAAATAACTTATATTTTAGTAGTTAATATATGTGTGTGTGACTTTTGTAGGTAAGAATTTTACCACCTCAGAGTTAATCCAAGCCTAAATCGAAACCAAAAAGCTCAACATCCAGCATGCTGGAACTGAATTAGGAGGATGAGGAGCTTCAATACAGCAACCCAAACCATACAGTATTCAACTGGTATGGCTGGCAATGACTTTGCTGTAATGTGTAACCTAAAAAGTCTGATTAAAATTATCCTGAAGTATTCTGTACCGGTGTTCTGGATGTTTCAAAATGCTTTGCGTACAAGCAGTTTCTTGCTCTTTTTCGGGGTCTTTGTGTTGTTGCTCCTGTTTTTCCCGTCTTTCTCTTGCGTTAGATGCTTATATTTGAAGATGCAGTTTCTGGTACTTCAGAAGTATAGACCTTAGTGTACGGGATTGACCTGGCTGATTGAGTTGTTCTGCTAGCTTAGTCTTGTTGCTGAAGTGGTTGTATTGAGAACTAAATCAGGAAAAAAGTATGGAGCAGTTGAGAAAGTATTAATTTAGAAGTAAATGAAATGCTTGAGAGACTGGCTAAAAGCAAGTGGGAGTTGGGATGTTCTGTGTGTATCTTGTGATTCATTTATAGAACAATTTTGAAAAAAAAATATGGTGAAGAAATGTGATTTGATGCAATTAAAGGTAAGTGAATGAGAAGACTACAAAAGGCTTAGAGGCCTAGGTGACATGGCACTTATGGGGTTTATGTATGCTTTCGGCAGTCTTTTATTAATGGAAAATGGGAAACTAAGTTTTGTTTGATTTTTCTTTTTCCTAGTATGTTCTTTGCTGTCAATTCACTGCTGTTGTATGCTGGTTAACACTACTGAGTTTTAAACTTCATGTCATATTAGGCTGTTGTGAGTAGTGCTGAGGTATAACCATTTATGCATGTTACTTTTTTTAACTAGAGTAACAATTACAGGAAATACTGTCTTTGGCTTTTGTGGATAAGTTAAGGAAAGCATATTAATCTTCTGTCATGTAAGTGTCATTTAATTTGGATTGGGGTGTTTGAGAAATGCTAACAAGATCCCTCTATTTCCAGGGAGGTGTACTGCTTCTCGTACTGGCATTGTGCTGTAAGGTTGGTTTTCACATGGCTTCCCGAAAACTTTCTGTAGATGTAGGCGGAGCCAAGCGTCTTCAAGCTTTGTCTCACCTTGTTTCTGTCCTTCTCTTGTGCCCGTGGGTCGTTGTCCTCTCTCTGACAACAGAGGTAAGAGAGCAAGTACAAAATTAAATCATTTTTTTTGTAATGTTTCTGCTTGTGAAGTGCAGTTTAAATCTTTTAAAATGACCAAAGTTGCCATTTTAATTTTGTAGTAAATGCTGTTTGCGTTTTTTCCTCTATATTTTGGTGTCTATCTGTGTGATACCTTCATTTCCTCTTTTGTGTGATAACTTCATTTCATCTTTCTGGCTCAGATACTATATCCAGGATTCATATACTAACATTGCACAAGTATTAATGACTGTATAAATGCAGGTCTCTCTTATTCCTGAGGAGCAGATTATTGTAATTTAAAGACATTCATGCATTATGCTTGCAACCGCAGGGAGAGTAGATCATTGCAAACGTGGTGTTATGTGTGGCATTGCTTTTAAGCACTTGAAAGTATGTAAAGTAAGGTATTGTACTGCATATTAGCTGTATGTGCCTTTGTGGTCTGAAATTTTGCTTTTATAGGCTAAATTGAAAATATAGAAGTATTTATGTTTTGATGGATTTCTGAAACCATTTATAATGAAAGTGAATGAATGCTATATATATAATCACATCTAATGGAAAGCAATCCTGTTTGAAATCTGTTTTTCATTGCAGAGTAAAATAGAGTCTTGGTCCTCTCTCATCATGCCTTTTGTAACAGTCATCTTTTTTGTTGTGATCCTGGATTTCTATGTGGAGTCCATATGCTTTGTCAAGATGGAAGCTTCCACGTGTGCTCGATATGGGTCCTTTCTTATTTTCATTAGTGCATTGCTTTTCGGCAACTTTTGGACACATCCAATAACAGACCAGCTTCGAGCTATGAACAAGCCACCACACCTGGAAAGCACAGAGCATGTTCTTTCTGGAGGAGTGGTAGTGAGTGCTGTCTTCTTCATTTTATGTACGTATTTTTTACTTGTATTTTAATAAATCTATTGTCTCTGTGATTGGGAAGCCAATCAGAAAATGGGTATATGCAGAATTATTTTGGATGAGCTTTTGTGGATCCTTTTGTATAGCAAGGGTCTGTATCTGTGCTCTTTTACTCTCTGTCTACAAAAAAAATAATGTAATAGATCTGTTCGGTTGTGGAGGTGATGATCTAATCTTACATAGCAATGAAATCTAATGATAAACCTCAAGATGAAGTTGACAGTCACTTTGCTGCCTGCAAGTTTCATGTAAGCTTTGATTGCTGATAAAACATACTTGAAAATAACTGTGAAGCTTAGAAACAGCAACAAAAACTTCAATACTTTCCTTGCAGCTGCCAATATCCTGTCCTCCCCCTCCAGGAAAGGGCAGAAGGGTACCCTTATTGGCTATTCCCCTGAAGGCACTCCTCTCTATAATTTCATGGGTGATGCATTACAGCAGAGCTCTCAGTCATTACCCCGGTTTATTAAGGAGTCACTGAAACAAATCCTTGAGGAGTACGATTCTAGGCAGATCTTCTATTTCTTGTGCCTAAATCTGGTAAGTGCCTGTGTTTTTTTTTTGCAAACCAAATCACAGTAGTACATAGCACAGTAAGAAGAGTTGTTCTCTGAAAGGTTCCCATGATTGACTGTTTTTAAAGTGACCCTTGACAGAAGAGTTTCATTAGATGAAATATTAAAATAGAGGATTCTTGCACTGATCTTGCAGTAAGTGGCAGGTCACTTTGATTTCTTGTCAGAATGTAGCACTGTTTCTGTATGTAACTGTTATACCAGAAAGTAAACACTTGTATGATAGTACTTGAAGACTGAGGTATCTCAATGTTATCAGCAGATAAGCTGAAGCTAATAAAGCCTTCAAGGATGGAGACAACAAAATAGTAAGTGTGGGATTGATTAGTGTCATTTTGGAGTGGGCTGGTTTTGCTCCTAGCTTCTCTCTTTTTTGAACAGGAAAAGGTTATGCAGTAAGCAAATCTGGTAGAACCTCATTTACAAAGATCTGTCTTTGTTCTTTGGTGATTATCCAGAAGAACAGGGGTTGAAACTTGAAGTATCAGTAATTTTAAGGACTTCCATTATGGAATGTGAGAGATGGGAAAGAAAGGTTATAGACAGACCAATTAATAATAGTAAATTGTACAGAGAAAGTGTATTTATTAAAAAGGTTTCCTTGTGTACCCTTCTTAAAACCGATTCCTAAGATTTAAGCAGTCAGCTAATTGGTAATGAAAATTTTTACAGAACAGATGTATCGACTGCATTGCTTTTACAGGAATACTAGATCAGACCAGAATTCTTACGTTGTTAATGACAAAATGCATAAAACTTTGTGCAACATTAGTTTAAAATTCTAAATGAAAACTTGAACTGACTCGTGTAGAGGGTTGTTTCCTTGAGTCTAAGGCATTTGGGGTGGTAGGTTAGAAAATGTCTCTTCATCAACTTGGAATGTATCACTTACTTTTGTTTCATTGGAGAAGAGAGAAAATGGTCTGGGAATATATTTAACAATACCTTTTGAAAACTGTTAAGCATCCTATGACAAGAGTTCCCTCCTAGCTACACAGACATAAAAATACAAGTTAATCTTCGAGGAAAAATTCAAACTCTCTTTCGTTTTAGGCTTTCACGTTTGTGGAGCTTTTTTATGGAGTATGGACCAATAGCCTTGGTCTTATTTCTGATGGATTTCACATGCTTTTTGATTGTTCTGCATTAGTGATGGGGCTTTTCGCAGCTCTGATGACAAGATGGAAAGCAACTCGCATATTTTCCTATGGGTTTGTATGTTATATTCTTTAATGACTATCTGCAAGTTATTCTACCTGCTCACTTTCAAAATGTTTTCCTGTAAAACGTCTGGGATGTTTTAATGGTGCGTGCTTCTGTGGGTTATCTGCTGTCTCTCTTCTGTTCCACAGGTGCATGCAATTCCTCTCTTGCCCCTGCAGAGAATCTGAAATTTGATTTTTATTTATCTCTACAAATAAATCTCTATCCCTGTGAATATTACTTAGAAATTGCCTTACCCAGGCAATGTCAGAAACTGAAGAAAACATCAAACTGAAATAAGTATTAGAAGTCAGTGTTTAAATGAGGATCTTGATTCTGCAGCCATAATCAAAATTTGTATAGTTAAATTGCATAGCAATTTGAAGCCCTGAATGTGCAGTATATATGAAAAAATACTTAGATTATTATACCTTTATACTGTTGGTGTTTGGACAGCTGCAAACTAGCTACCTTTTGGTCACAAATAAATAACCTAGAAATTAAGGCATGAGTTTGTGGCATCGAGGAAAAAAATCAAAGCAAACAATGATTCATTAAATGTATTATAACTGTATTTATTACAGCTTTGAAATTTGTTCAGACTACTCATTATTCACTCTCAAAAGTACATTTGTGTGCTTTCAGGTATGGACGTGTAGAAATTCTGTCTGGATTTATTAATGGCCTCTTTCTGATGGTAATTGCTTTCTTTGTCTTCATGGAATCAGTGGCCAGATTGGTGGATCCTCCAGATATAGATACAAATATGCTAACTGTAAGTTTTGTCATTGTTTGAATGTTGTTTGGCAGTTAACAGTTCATTTATGTTCATCGCAATTTAAAGAAAAGTTGAGGACGGTAAAGTTGCATACTCAAGACGTCTAAACTATGCACTGACATTTTAATGTATTCTAATTGTAAAATGCAAACTATATCTAGTTTAAAAAAACAAAAAAACAGCTAGGGATTAATATAATTTAACTATAACAGTTAAACTGATCCTTTTCCTAGGCTGCTAAAGCTGTAATGTTTTTTGATGGTGGTCTTCCTATAGTAAAAGATCCTAAGGAAATAATTTGTACATGGCTAAATTTGGTTCTGCTGTACTGTATTCGTAGGTCAATTATTGGAGAAACTATTTTGTATTAGTCTCTAAAAAAAACTCAAAAATCAGCCAAAATTCATAACATTATGCTGAGTCTGCTACTATGATATGAACAATCATGAAGCTGTTCATAGCTAATCGTAACTACACCTTATCTCTCTAATTTCCACGGCATTTTCAGGGACTACCACCACTTGAATTTTCAGTTTTCCAACCCTTTATTTGAAATGTGATTTCATTTTCTTCAAACCTTTTTTTTTTTTTAATTATGGAATTCTGCAAATCCTTCCATTTATCCCATTTCCAGATATATTTTTTTTTCTTACATGCACACACATGATTTTGTGCTCTCCTGCTTTCTTTAGTACGTAGGAGAAAGATTTTTATCTAGGCACAATTAGAAATGTGCATTGCTGAAATCGAGGGCTGATTTTTTTCTTTTTTTTTTTTTTTTTTCTTTTTCATCTTCAATATTTTCTCCACTTTCACTACTGATTCTGTTTCCTGAGGGTGGGAAGAATTACCCCTTCTACATGAGAACCGTCTGCATAGCCAAGGAAACTTCTAACAACCCCCAAGTAGTTGGACTTGCTTAATTCTTTTTTTAGCTGGAATTACTCTTGCGCTTTGCTCGTTTTTCAAGAGAAGAGGAGAAAAACAGGCAGACCAATACAGCAGTAGCTTCTGTCTTCAGTTCAGTAGCATTTTAGATGAGTGTGCGTATCTTAGATGCAATATACATCGCCCTTTCTTAAAATTAAATTTGCAATCTTGTTCCGATTTATGGATAACTAGGTTTTGCATTTTTGTGATTTTTGATTTTTTGTGATTTTTTTTATTCAGTGATTTTTTGAGAAGGTTTGGGATGACTGGATCTTTTTGAGAAGGGAAGAAAGTTCCTTTGAAAGCAGCATGTATACTAAAAGGAATATGATGATACATATTAGAATAGTCCTGTTGATGCTAATGCTTCTGCAGTTTTCCTTAATTAGAAGTACAGTGTTTCAGATTACCATGTTCTAGAAAATAAACATCTTGAACGCCTGGTATGTAGTGATGCTAAAGACTTTTCTCCCTCTCACAGCCCGTCTCTGTTGGAGGGCTGATCGTAAACCTTGTTGGCATCTGTGCCTTCAGCCACGCGCACTCCC
Source organism: Cuculus canorus (assembly GCF_017976375.1). Classification (NCBI taxonomy): domain Eukaryota; kingdom Metazoa; phylum Chordata; class Aves; order Cuculiformes; family Cuculidae; genus Cuculus; species Cuculus canorus. The sequence goes on from NC_071441.1 coordinate 13,482,424, forward strand.
ATGGGGCTTCTCGGGGAGGTTGTCACTCGCACGATCACAGCCATTCTCACCATGGACACAGCCACGGGCACGGGCATTCCCACAGTGACCATGGGCACAGCCATGGGCATTCCCACGGGTCTTCTGGAGGCAGCATGAATACCAACATGAGAGGCAAGTACAGATTGTTGAGTTGTGAGCGATCTATGTGATTCCCAGCAGGCTGCAGATCTTCAGAATCAGACACAGTACTATGCTTCAAATCTCTCTGCAGAAGTGATCTGACAGCCATTTAATATGGTATACTTCAATTTCTCAAACTGTTTTCTTCATCAGTGAGTTTAACTCGAAGAAGCCTTAACTTGAAATGTTTATTTGCGTGGCTTTCTTAGATGTGGATAATACCTAAGTCCTAGTAAGAAGCATTAATCTCTAGTCTTCACTAACATTAATAAATAGTCTTTGCAAACCTTACTGCATAAGCTTACAGTCCTTGTTTCTACGTTCCACCTGGAAATTAAACTATGAGGCTTCTGTGTGTAATCACCAGGCTTCTAGGTATCACGTGACAGACGGTTGTAAAAACACCACGGGAAGGGATAAGAAGCAGAAGAATAAATGCAGACCAGCAATCTAGAATATGCTTCTGTTTGTGATTCAGGAGATAAGGTGATAAAGGTGAAACTCTTTTAGAAATCTAAATTCAGAAGCTAATCGAGAAGAGCAATATGTATAAAATTTCAGCATAGCTACTTCTTAGAATTTTTCCCTCTTAGTTAGACAGTAGTTACTTAGTAACTGCCTGGCTTATAGAAAAAAAAAATCCTACAAATCAATGAAGTTTTTCCTGTAACCTTGTCAGAGCACAAGCATTTTAGAAAATAGTCATATTTCATGGGTTATTTTACATCCTAATTCAGACGGCTGTTTTGGTCTCCGGCATTTTTGTGAAGTCTGCCCTTGCTCTTAGCTATTTCAATATGCTTTCAACTCCTGACATTTCAGTAGCACAAATCTTACAGATGGTTAGAGATTATTTTTCTATGTCTATTGAATGTTCATTGAGAATGCCACCTACCTTTAGAGCAGTATAAAGTATAAGATTCCTAGCAGTAGAAAATAGACAATATTCTTATAAACTTGGAGCAGAGTTGGCATACAAAAACTAAATGTGTTAATATCTGTCCATATTAGCAGTCCAATGCATTCGCGCTGGTCTTTTGCTCCTCTGCGAAGGATCAGTGAGTCTCTCTGTACTGAGTTAAATGATTATGCTATATAGTAGAAATGCCACTGACAATTTAGACTATTCACATTTTATTTAATCTGTAAGTGCCTGCATACCTCATTGCTCTGTGGAGTTAAAAATGTTTTTTTACATGGATTTGTCTTTAAACATTAGAAAAGCTAAATGTTTTGATTTAATTTTCATGGAATCTCTAGGTTGTAAAAGACCTTTGAGATCATCAAGTCCGAGTGTACCTGCCTGCTACCAAATCATAAATTTTGCACCAGGCTAGGCAGCTAGTTGCCGCTGTTCAGCTTGGTGGGGGTGTGTATTATATTTAATGAACGCTGCTTTGTTTCTGCTGTTGAACATATACTTATATTTTTAACAGACTTGTTCCACTTAAATCACTCAGTTTATTTCTTTTTTCAGGTGTGTTTCTGCATGTGTTAGCAGACACTCTTGGCAGTGTTGGTGTTATCGTATCCACAATATTTATTCAGCAATTTGGATGGCTCATAGCTGATCCGCTCTGCTCTCTTTTTATTGCTACATTGATTTTTCTTAGCGTTATCCCGCTGCTGAAAGATGCCTGTCAAGTGCTTTTGTTGAGGATACCTCCAGAACAGGAGAAGGATCTGCATGCTGCTTTAGAGAAGGTCAGAACTACAATTCTAAGTGTTTTCATGTACAAACAAACAGAACTATTAACTGGTTTTAATAATTATTAAACTCAAGTAGGTCAGTCTGGAAGCTTCCTTTGTCTTAGGAAAATACGATGTCTCAAGTTGTTTGAAATCTGTTTTGCAAAGATGTGGCAGGATTAGTTCTACTGACTGAAGTTGTATTGCACTTTTTTTGCTTTTATAGGTAGCTCGTGGTTTCAAAGGAGTATGGTAACAGTGTGGGAAAGGTCTTAGTACTAAGAAAGTAACATAGCAATTCCTAAAAGCTTGCAACCTTTTTAAACTTGATGTGTACAGTTCAGGCTACCAGATTATATCTTGTGCCTGTCATCACAGGTGTTCTTATTTGGTTATATCATGATGGGCATGCTGGTTCACAGTAGGTGAGATGGCAAAAGTAAAGCTGTTTTTCCTAGTTACTTTTTCTTCCTAGTCTGTTCTCTTCCTGTCTGCTGCAGTACAGTTCTGCTTTGTGGCTGTACCTAGTATTCTCTGTTGGCTCATTTCAAGTTCTGCGCAGAATTGTAATGCAGACCTCAGTGTGGAGAAGTCCTCTCTGCCGAAGAACTAGTTACGTGTTCTTTGAGGATGCCATAAACTAGAGGCAGCAAGGAGAACTGTCCTGATGAGAACTGTCCCCTTGGTAGAGGGGAAGATGCATTCTTGTCTGCATGAGGTAGATGGAGATTGACTGGGAGAGACTTGTGTAGTGAAAGGAAAGGATGGTGCAGAAAGGGGTTTCTCTTTTTGATGAGGGACGACAACACTTCTGGGAGACTGAGGAAAAAGAAAGTACTTTTTGAAAACAATCAGAGAGCAGTTCGCTAAAAGATAATGAAAAAAACAAAACATTTACAAAAATACATCACACTGAAACAGTTTGCTTGTTGTAGGTCAACCCAGCCAGCAGACAGGCATCCACACAACCACTTGCTTGCTACCTCTCTTTACCACCAGCACTGCCAGTGGACAGGGCAGAGAATAAGAAGAGCAAAAGCAAAAGAAAAAAATCTGGGAGCAATATAAAGGCCATTTAGCAGGCAAAGGTGGCAGCGGGAAGCAGTGCATTGTCTCCCACAAGCAGACTGATGCCCAGACAGTCTCCAAGCAACAGCCACCTTGGGAGCCAAAAGAACCTCTTCTTCCTCTACACCAGTTTTTATTGTTAAGCATGACGTTGTATGCCATGCAATATCCCTCTGGCCATCTTGGGTCTGCTGTCCCACCTGCTCCCCCTCCCCACTTCTCGCCTGCCCTCAGCCTGCTCACGGGGGGAGGCGCAGAGTGAGAGAAAGAGAGAGCCTTGAAAGTTCACAAGCACTCTTCAGCAATAGCCAAAACATAGGGGTGTTATCAAAACTGGTTTAGCCACACATTCAAAGCGCGGCACCACAGATTCTCTTGTCAGAGAAGTTCAGTCTGTTCCAGCAGACCCTGTAGAAAAATCAACTCTGAAAAATGGTAAATTACAGGAAGATGATGTGTCTCTGAATTAGGTCCAGTTATGGTAACTAAATGGCTGCTTATCCTGGATAGTGAGGGAAGAGATGTCCTAGAAATAGGTAAATATCTATATAGTGTTTTGGTTGGTCTGTCCATTGATGTTGTTGTGTTTTGTACACTAAATCAATCTTTTTACATTCTGTTTAGCATTGCAGTCTGGGTTTTTCACTTAGTTTTCCTTTTAGTTTCTAGTCTTTAACAGCAGTAGCCAAGTGACCTTTCAATACTACATATTTCTGAATATGGCTTAGCTGGAAAGCTGCTTTGTTTCCCTGTGAAATATTTGGCACCAATATCCATTAGATGCACAAGTTCAAAATGTGTTCTTAAGTTAATTGTTGCTTATGTAATTTCTTTATAATAGATTCAAAAAATAGAGGGAGTCATATCCTACAGAGATCCCCATTTCTGGTGTCACTCTGCAACTGTTGTGGCAGGTACAATACATGTGCAAGTCGTGTCAGATGTGATGGAGCAGAGAATTGTACAGCAGGTAAGGTGCAAGGTTTTTGGACCCTAAGGTCTTCATTTCTTGTTCTGTAGCCTTTCTTCAGTCGTAGATTGAATTTTGAATCTGCTGCTCGGGATTGGTTTTATTGGCTAATCGGTTAATATCTCAGAGCTAGTCTTTAATGATGTACTTTTCCATGGAACCTTGCTCTTTTGGAATTAGTTGCATAAAGAGTTGTTTGCTAAAAAATTTGCCAGAAGAATGAAAAATGAAGGTGTGGGAAGGTCATTCTTGCTGTTGACAGTGGCAGCACATCTGCTCTGAGAAAAGGAGGAGGAGGTGGGTTTCGTGCTGTAAACAGTAGATATGTCTGAATGCTAATTGTGGGTTTATGTTTGGCCTACTGGGATCTGTCGGCCTTGGGGTTTTGTTTTTTCTTGATACTTATTTCCTTACACAAGACAGAATTATCTGTTATGCTGAAGCTGCAAAGCCATTCCCACTGAAGCTAGTCTTCACTTTCCAGAAAATTCAATCCTTAGGATGGCTTCTTTTTAACAATAGTATTTCAGAACCAGAACAGGGCAAGTTACTGTGAGGCACACAGGATATGTAACGCTGATGTTAACCATACTGTGCTGTTCAGGTTACAGCGATTCTGAAAGATGCTGGGGTGAACAACCTAACTGTCCAAGTGGAGAAAGAAGCTTATTTTCAACACATGTCCGGGCTCAGTACAGGATTTCAAGACGTCTTTGCAATGACTCAGCAGCTAGAATCCATGAAATACTACAAAGATGGTACTTACATCATGTGATTCAAAGTGTTGTTTGCCAAAGGCAGTGCAAATGGTAAAGCTATAAGATTCCATATTCATATTACTTTTTGTCAGGAGATCTTGCACATACATGTACAGAAACAAATGTACTATATATTTGAATTTTTTTTAGCATACTATCTTTATTATAATTTGATTAAGATGCTTTTATAAAGGAAATGAGATGGACTTAAATATTTGCTGTATATGTGAAAATATTGGAAACCTTAAATAGTGTACTTGGAGTTTATTAAACAGAAATGTTGGAACTTGCAGAGAGGCACAGATATATTCCATACTTTCCCTAGGTATGGAACATCACAATTATAGTTCCATCTTAGCAGGAAACAGAAATGGTTTATATTGAAGTGCAAACATGAGCAACTGAAAAACATTTTTTTTCTTTCAAACAGAGCTTGAAGACTCTTTGAATGAAAGAAATTACACTTTTATTATGGGGATAAACAAACAACATGAAGTCATGGTTTTTGCACACTTTGTTAGATAATAGAAATAGACAGGTTTTCTATTATGTCTTGGCATATAGATCCAATTTCTAAACATAATTTTAATGCATAAGGGAAATAGATGTTACCATTTTAAATTTATATCAAATTATTTTTTAAGGAGAGAAATCCACAGGTTAACAGTGAGAAAGTAGGAGGGGAAAGAATTGCAGGCACTTTTCTGTTTCCTGGGAAGACTCTTAATCAAAAAAACACTCTGTAAAATAATTACTTTTTACTTTTTGTACAAATCGGTGAGGATTCCAACATTCAGCTAAACTTCACCTCTTCATGATACATTACTCTGTCACTCACTTCACTTTTTTCATAATACCATAACACAGCTGTAGGTGGTTCTGTAGCCAGTTATACCTCTGCGTGTTACCCAGGGAAGCAATCCACGTTTAGAATGCTAAACTGTGACAGTAGTCTGTCACTTGGCAAGTTGCTGAAATAAACTGTAAATTGAGACTTCTTGACTAGAAGAAGCGTGTTCAAAAAATAATTGTGTGTGTTGGGATCTTAATACTGTGAAGGAAACAAATCTCTATCTTCAGCGAAAACCTGACAAGAGGATGATAATATGTGTCTTCAGAGGTAGTTGTCTTTGCATTTGCTTACAGTGTTCCCCTTCTTGTCTGAAGCCCTTCAAACATTTTCCTTGGAATTCAGCAAATTGATTCAGTCGTTAGCAAGAACAAGTATTTCATCGTTCCATGTATCACGGCAGTCTTATTTTGTCCTATTGTTTTCTTCTTCGGCATTTAGGATCGGTTCTCAAGTATCATAAAGACTGAACTTGATATTAGTGGAATTTGGGGATAGTGTGATTGCCATTTGAAATGACCTTGAGCAACTCTTCTAATGTGATACGACTGTTCATAACAAGCTGTGGTTTGTTTTGTAACTGTTAAACAAGTCTGCATTCCATTCTCTGGTGCTGTGCTAAATTTCTATCTGCAGTACAGGACTGACTTGAATAATGGTGGTGAGAAAAGTTGCTAAAAGTTGCTTTGTTTTTACATGGAGTGATGAAGGTTGATGACACAAATCACATTTCTCAGGATCGCACTGCAGAACCAGCAGAGTTCTCAGGGCTTGGTCCCATTTTTTCCCAATGTATGCCTTTGGTACTGGTATTCTCGCCTTACCCCCTCCAGAAGGCTCAGGTCAGTTGACTAACAATGCTACATCTGTGCTGGGCCAGCAGGCAGGGTGATCTTTAGATGTTGGACACTGTTTCAAACGAGAAGCTTCAGTTAATATTTACACGTGCCACTCATATTTGAGACTCATTTGAGCTGACAGCATTTCATCAAACGGAGCATTAGCCCCATTATGATAAGTGGGTGAAAAGGGCGGGGGGCTCTTTCTTATCAAATCAAGTTAGCTTAACATACTTGAAAAGCCTTTATGCTCGGCAAACCCTGATTTTGTACTTCAGCTGAGAGCAACAGGACCCAAAACGAGCTAAGGTGGTTGAGATGCTGTTGGATGATCGTGGCCGCAAAGATAAGCTTGTCCCTGGAACTTCACAGGCAAGAGCAAGCCTGCATCTTAACATGCATTCGGCAGCTTTTTATGTTACCCAGCACACATGCACAATGTTTTTCCTGGCTACCCGGGCAGGCAGGCAATGGCAATAAGCGTTGCTTATCTTAAATTTGTTTAGTAAGAGCCCCTGTCTGGCAAGAAGCCTCCAAGGGTTCAGCCTTTTCCCCTGCCCCACAGCAAGATCTGCCAGAGCTGTGATGCAAGGGCAGGTTTTCACATCCCGGCCACAGGCCAACCGATCTGTATTTCAGTGACTGCTATGGCAGGGAAGTTTTCTGTCTGCTCGCTGGATGTGTGTACAGACAGTTGCAACAAAGCGCTTCCCAAGGTGAAACAGATGGAATGCAAGGTGCAGCGCTTGTGTTGGGCAGTGCACAACAAGTGTATTTTTATGGGAACGGTGAAATAAACCTGTTTTTCGGTAACGTTTTAATTTTATGCATTGCATCTTAACTCTTCTGACCCGGGGCAAGTGCCGGGAGAACACCCAATCGAACTGAACTGCGGCCCCGCAGCGGTGTTCCCCCTCCGCTGCCCGCGGCCAATCGGGACGCAGTGGGCGGCCCGGGAGCGGCGGCCGTCAAGGGTTTAAAGCCGAGGTGCTCGGGCTGCGCCCCGCTCTCGCTTCTACTTTCCATGCCACCTCCCAGGGCGGTCAGGGTAAGTGCGGGACGGGGTGGACTGGCGCTTTGAGGAGCCGCTTCGCCTCTACCCACAAACCCGGATTCGCGGGCGGGGGTGCAGACCCCCGATGCCCCGTCTCGCCCCGGCTGCTGCTTCGCGGTGGGCTCTGCAGGTGCTGCTTTAGGGTGTTCCCTCGGTTCTGCCCGCTGGCCCTTGGCGACTCGGGGCTGGAAGGGGGGCACCGTGCGCACCCCCGGCTCCTCGTACTGACCCCCAAAGCCCCGGGGCTCCGCGCGGCGCTCCCAGCATCTCTGCCCTTTCCACAGGGTTCTCCGGGACCCTCTTCCCCCCCGCATTCCCGGGGTTCTCTCGGGTCCTCTCTCTCATCCCCGGGGTCCTCCTGGCTTCTCTGCCCCATCCCCGGGGTTCTCCGGGCTCTTCTTCCTCCCCCCATCCCCGCGGTCCTCCGGGCTCCTCTCCCTCCCCATCCCCGGGGTTCTCTCGGCTCCTCTCCCCCATCCCCGGGGTTCTCCAGGCTCCTCTCCCTCCCCATCCCCGGGGGAGCCGCTGCTGCCGGTACCCACTGAGCCATGTGCAGATGTCGTCGGTCGCCCGATCGAGGATCTACAGGCCGGCGACCCCCATGCCGCCGCTGCGCTCGCGCACCGTCTTGGGGGACCTCGGCAACTGCTTCGCCAGCGGGAAGCAGCTGGCGGACACCCCCGCACCGTGGAAGCGGGCGTCGGGCGAGATGCGGAAAGCCGCCGGCAAGGAGCAGCAGGCGCCGCCGTCGACCCTGGAGCCGCCCCAGGTACCCCCGGCGCGTCCCGGGTGCCCCCGCCCAGCCCCGGCCGAGTGCGTGGATCGGTGACCCGGAGTGGGACCCCCGAGGGGCTGCGGAGCGAGGCGCTGCCACCACTGACCCCCAACTTCATAGAATCATAGAGTGGTTTGGGTTGGAAGGGACCTTAAAGATCATCCCGTTCCAACCCCCGGACCTGGGCACGGACACCTCCCACCAGGCTGCTCAGAGCCCCATCCAACCTGGCCTTGAACACCGCCGGGGATGGGGCAGCCACAGCTTCCCCGGGCAACCAGCGCCAGTGCCTCACCGCCCTCTGTGTGAAGGAGTTCCTCCTGATGTCTAGTCTAAATCTGCCCCTCTCCCGTTTACACCCATTGTCCCCAGTCCTATCACTGCAAACCTTTGTGAACAGCCCCTCCCCAGCTTTCTTGTAGCCCCTCCAGATACTGGAAGGTGGTCATAAGATCTCCTCAGAACCTTCTCTTCTCCAGGCTGAACAACTCCAACTCAGTCTCTCTGTTTCTTTGCAGCTGGAGCCACAGTCTGCCACCAGTGTGCAAATGTTCACTTACAACGTATCAGAAGAGCTGTTGCTTGAAGTGGTAGGCAAACATGAAGATGATGATGGCCCAAACTTTTGCAACTCGTACAGGAATCTCAGAGACATAGAGGTTGGTAGGTGTAGGTCGGGACTGCAAGGGGTATCTGTTGGCACTTGACCTTGTCTTCGAACTTGTCTCTCTGCAGGAGATCAAGGTCAAATATGCCTGCAGATCAAACTGCAAGATTAGCAACCTTGAATAGCTGAACTTCCCTATGGTGTGGAAGCGAGACCAACCCCTGATGAAAAAGATGTAACTCCTAAGCACACAAAAGCAAAAAAGGAAAAAAAGGCACAAAAAAAGATGTAACTCCTAAGCAAACAAAAGCTGAACCTGAACAGAATGAAACCCTGAGGATACAGTATATTTTATTTGGGTGTATGTTAAATAAAATAAAGCATTTGGTCTCTTACTGGTGGTTTTTGTGGAAGTACAGTTGATTTCCTCCTGCAGCTGAGGCTGTGAACGGCGAGGTGTGGTGGGTGAACCTGAGAGTTTTGATCATCTGAGTGGGTGCACAGGCAGGAGTGCTGGCACACCACCACTCAGGCAGTGGCAGACAGAGCTGGTAATTGGGCTGCACTCTAATCCACCTCACTACTTATTTATTGCAGCATAGTTTTGTCAATAACTTACCTGGTATAGATCAACTCAGCCTCTAGGAAAACACTAGCCAGAGAGCTGTATCTGCCTTCACTTAGGAGTGGTATTTGTTCTTTGCCTACTGCTGTCCCTGCTTTGTTTTGGTTTTGTTACAAGCAGGTACTCCTGCTCCCCTTGCATCATGGCTGGGGGAAGGTTCTGCCTTGTTTCTGTCTCGTGGCCACCACAGCTGAAGGATTCTTTTGCTGGAAGGGCACAAGTCTGTTTACAAACCCAAGAGTTAGAGGAGCAGAATGAGGCTCCCATGATCCAAGAGGAGGCGGTTAGAGACTTGCTTGCCCAGCTAGACTCCCACAAGTCTATGGGGCCGGATGGGATCCACCCAAGAGTATTGAAGGAGCTGGCGGATGTCCTTTCCAAACCCCTATCCATCATCTTCCAGCAGTCCTGGCTCACTGGGGAAGTTCCACTAGACTGGAGGCTGGCTGATGTTGTGCCCATATACAGGAAGGGTTGCAGAGAGGATCTGGGGAACTACAGGCCTGTCAGTCTCACCTCAGTGCCGGGGAAAGTCATGGGACAGGTAATCTTGAGTGCTATCATGAAGCACATGCAAGAGAACCGGGTGATCAGGCCCAGTCAACATGGGTTTATAAAGGGCAGATCTTGCCAAACTAACCTGATCACCTTCTATGACAAAAACACTCGACTACTGGATGGGGGAAAGGCTGTGGATGTAGTCTTCTTGGACTTCAGTAAAGCCTTTGACACAGTTTCTCACAGCATTCTGCTTCAGAAACTGTCAGCCTCTGGCCTGGACAGGCGCACACTCTCCTGGGTTGAAAACTGGTTGGATGGCCGGGCCCAGAGAGTGGTGGTCAATGGAGTTCACTCCAGCTGGAGGCCAGTCACAAGTGGAGTTCCTCAGGGCTCAGTACTGGGTCCAGCCCTGTTCGATGGCTTTATCAATGACCTGGATGAAGGCATTGAGTGCACTCTCAGCAAGTTTGCAGATGACACTAAGCTGGGAGGAAGTGTCGATCTGCTGGAGGGTAGGGAGGCTCTGCAAAGGGATCTGAACAGGCTGGACTGCTGGGCTGAGACCAATGGCATGAGGTTTAACAAGGCCAAATGCCGGGTCCTGCACTTTGGGCACAACAACCCTATGCAGCGCTACAGACTGGGGGAAGAATGGCTGGAGAGCTGCACGGAAGAGAAGGACCTGGGGGTGCTGGTTGACAGCCGACTGAACATGAGCCAGCAGTGTGCCCAGGTGGCCAAGAAGGCCAATGGCATCTTGGCTTGTATCAGAAATGGTGTCACCAGCAGGTCCAGGGAGGTGATTCTCCCTCTGTACTCGGCACTGGTGAGACCACACCTCGAATACTGTGTTCAGTTCTGGACCCCTCACCACAAGAAGGATGTTGAGGCTCTGGAGAATGTCCAGAGAAAAGCAACGAAGCTGGTGAAGGGGCTGGAGAACAAGTCTTATGAGGAGCAGCTGAGAGAGCTGGGGTTGTTTAGCCTGGAGAAGAGGAGGCTGAGGGGAGACCTTATTACTCTCTACAACTACCTAAAAGGAGGTTGTGGAGAGGAGGGAGCTGGCCTCTTCTCCCAAGTGACAGGGGACAGGACAAGAGGGAATGGCCTGAAGCTCCGCCAGGGGAGGTTCAGGTTGGATATCAGAAAAAAATTCTTCACAGAAAGAGTCATTGGGCACTGGCAGAGGCTGCCCAGGGAGGTGGTCGAGTCGCCTTCCCTGGAGGTGTTTAAGGAACGGGTGGATGAAGTGCTGAGGGACATGGTTTAGGGAGTGTTAGGAATGGTTGGACTCGATGATCCAATGGGTCCTTTCCAACCTTGTGATTCTGTGATTCTTGAAGTAGGGAATAAGCCCGGCAACTAAGAGACACCCTTTTGATGGCCATCAGAAGGACCTGGGGGTGCTGGTTGATGAGCCAACAATGTGCGCTTGCAGCCCAGGCCAACCCTATCCTGGGCTGCATCAAAAGAAGCGTGGCCAGCAGGGGCGGGAGGGGATTCTGCCCCTCTATTCTTCTTGTGAGACCTCATCAGGAGTATTGTGTCCAGTTCTGGAACGCTCATCATAAGAAGGATACGAAGCTGTTGGAACGGGTCCAGAGGAGGGCTACAAAGATGATCAGAGGGCTGGAGCACCTTCCCTATGAGGACAGGCTGAGAGAGTTGGGGTTGCTCAGCCTGGAGAAGGCTCCAAGAGACCTTATAATGACCTTCCAGTACCTGAAGGGGCTACAGAAAAGCTGGAGAGGGGCTATTCACACAGGCTTGTAGTGGAAGGATTAGGGACAATGTCTGTAAACTGCAGAGGGGCAGATTTAGACCGGACATAAGGAGGAATTTCTTCACCATGAGGGCGGTGAGGCACTGGCACGTGTTGCCCAGGGAAGCTGTGGATGCCAAATCCCTGGAGGTGTTCAAGGCCAGGTTGGATGAGGCCTTGGGCAGCCTGGCGTAGCGGGCGGTGTCCGTGCCCACGGCAGGGGGGATGGAACTGGATGGTCTTTAAACTCCTCTCCAACCCGAACCATTACACGACCCTCCTGCCGCGCTGGCGGGCGGGGCCCTTTGCTCTACGGGCGGGACGGTGGCGGCGCGCGGTGCATGCCGGGAGTCGCTGTTGCTGGCGGTTGGCGGGAGCGGCTGGAATGGCGCGGCGGACGGGTTCGGGCGAGTGGCTGGAGGCGGGCCGTGAGGCGCCGATGAGGCGGTGAGTGCGGGCACCGGGCGGGCGGAGGGAGAGTCGCGGGCCGGGACTGACCGCCGTCCCCTCGCTTCCTTGCAGGCTGCGGGGAGAGCTGGCGGGGAGCAGCGCGACCGCCCGTCCCAGTAAGTCGGTCCCGAGGCAGCGGCACCGCCGGCCGGGTGGGCGCGTGCAGCACGGCTTTATTCGCCCAGTTTATACACGTGTATTCTGTGTATCGTCAGAATTAGGCGTATCGGTCATGTTCCCCAATGCAACTGCCACGGGCGCCCTCCCCTCTCTGGAGGTGCTGGAGGCCAGGCTGGATGCGGCTTTGAGCCTCCTGCTCCAGGGGGAGGTGTCCCTGCCCGTGTCAAGGCCGTTGTGTGAGAATTAATTGGGAAGTCTTGCTGCAGCTGGTTTGTATGTTTAATTATCTTGTCTTAAAAATCTGTCTTGCATCAAGAGATAATAGGCAGACCGTCTCCAGGCATGGATGAATAACCTGAAAGAATAAACTCTCTTAGAGTTGCAAGAACTTATTGATGTTGATGCCGTGAAAAGCCGAACTTAATGATCAATGCCAATTTGATTATTAAGCAGGTATTCCTTTAATGAACGACACTGGAGTGCACACGGGGTAACCCGCCTAATCTGTCCCACTATTGAGACTGGTTACATGACTTTTTTACTGGTTAAACCTACATATCCATATAGATTCCAAGAAACATGTTACATGCCCATTGTTTTTCACCCAGTCTTGTATGCACATCACAGTTTCGTTGTGTCTTCAGAAGCCTCTGATGGTCTTTGTTATCTCCTTCCTCATTGTGTGCTGTTGGTGAGCTCAGGTCTGTCGTTTGTTCCTGCTGCGGGACTGTCCTTTCGATACTTGCTTTGTTCCTTGTTTCAACTAGTAAACAAGCTAAACTGCTGCTACAGTCACATTCTTCCTAACTGCAAGCTGTCCAAGATTTGATTCTTACTATTTTTACTATTCTTTAAGCTAATTCATTCCCTTAACGTAATGATATATTCCTTCCTTCAGTATGCTTAGTTGTCTTGTAAGATGCAATTGTTTTAGGTCAGGAGACAGCCTGGAGGGAGTCTCCAGACGTGATTGGATAACCTGAAAAACCCCCATTCTTTGGGGACTTACACGGTTCTTTGTGTAAAACTAGTATATACATTCCCTGCTTTTGTAAGATGCGGTGCCTCATTTAGAAGGACATTTGATTCAGTGCTGAGTTGTAAAGTAAAATATTATTGCCTTTGCTTTGAAGACTTTGTCCTTTTAAATATTTTACCAGTGAATAAGTGTTTCTTACGGCTGGAACCGGATGATCTTTAAGGTCCCTTCCAACCCAAAACATTCTATGATTCTGTGGTTCCCCCTTGTGCATGGTCTCTGCGGAGCCCAACGTCAGCACTGCAGCCCTTCCCTGCAAAGTTCACATCTCCCCCCCCCTCAAAGTTCCCGTGTGAGGCTCGAAATAAGGGTTATCTTAGCCTCCTGTCTCTTTTGGCTTCTGGCATGCTAGCCGAATGCTGGCCTTTTGCAGCCTTCGTTGTTTTGTTCCTTAAATATCACAAAACGATAACTTTTCTGTCCATTGATTTCTGTGGTTAGATTGGGCTTTAGCAGGGATGCTGTGTTCTGTGCAGCACCTCACACTGATAGCTCAGGATTACGCCTGCACTGACTCGCTGTGACCCCTATTAATATAACCATAGAATCATAGAATAGTTTGGGTTGGAAGGAACCTTAAAGATCATCCCGTTCCAGCGCCCGTGCCATGGGCAGGAGCCTGTCCACACTAGATCAGGCTGCCCAAGGCCCCATCCAACCTAGCCTTGAACACCCCCAGGGATGGGGCAGCTACAGCTTCCCTGAGCAACCTGTGCCAGTGTCTCACCACTCTCATAGTGAATAAATTCTTCCTTATAGCTAGTCTAAATCTGCCCCTCTCTAGGTTATACCCCTTGCCCCTATCACTACAAGCTTTTGTAAACAGTCCCTCCCCAGCTTTAATGCAGGCCCTCTCCCGGTACTGGAATATAACCCTTCCTCATTATAATAAACTTTTTTCTAGGCTGTCTTGCTGCATTTTCTGTACAGCACTTGGAGGATGTTTGACTGCTTGCAGAACTGCCTGCTGCCCTTTCTCCTCTTGTGTTTTCACTCAGGACCCCTCTAACACGCCGACGCATGGTGGCAGTTTTCAGAAATCTGGTTGCTGGGGCTGAAGTCTTTCCAAAACTCTTCCGGACTCTGTGTTTGACAGCAATACTGATCTAGGGCATTTCTTCTTGATCCCACTGCATTTTCATGGCCTATGTCCTCTTCTGCTGAACCAGCTGTCTGCATATACAGGGCAAGGCTGTGAGCTAGCTCGGTATGGCTAAAAACCGCTAAATTGAAGTATTTTTACATTCTAATTATTTATCTGACACAACTGATGGGTAGTATAGTCTTGCTAGCAGTTGAAGAGATAAGGCATGGAGGTGCAAATAAGAAATACGTCGTTAGTACAGCCATCAACTGCGTATACTTTATGCTCCGTAGATGGCATTTAAAAGCTCTGTTGTGCTTTTCTAGTGATGTTCTTCCTTTGCAGGTCAAGAATATTGCCATGGCCAAGTCGCCGAAGAAGACTCTGTCTCGAAGTATGTCACTTGACCTTTTTAAACTTTTGATGTATTTTAAAATAAAGAGGAGAAGGGTTGAGAACTGAACTGGGATGTTCTCTTCTAGTTGCTTCTTCTTAGTAAATCTCTGGATTAACAGTCAGTGCTTTGCAGGAGTCTAGTGAAAACAAAGGAAATTAAGAGAAAATATGGAGAAGGAATATTTTACTCAGTCTTCTAATTCTGTATCTGATGTCATTTCTAAATTTGCAGTCCTTCTTGTAATGGCTAGGATTCACTAATATAGTTCCACGTGCTATAATACTCTAGTGTTAAAAATCTGTGGTTTACAGGAAAAAGTCTTACTTTAGACACATAGAGAGATAGTTAAAAATATAATATTGCTTTTAAATTTTTTGTTATGTTCATGCTGTTTGGGAGTTGTGTTTTATTTTTTCTCCTTCAGAGCCTCACAAGGTTTGCTAAGAGATCTTGATGCAGTAAAAATCTCTCTCCAGAACAAGACACTAGCCTTACAAAGGTAAAATTTTCTTCCTGTTTATTTGGAGATTTTCTGTTTGTTTATGCACACATGCATAATTCTGAATAAAATAGGATTTCAAAGTGATGTGGGGGGGGTGTATTACAAACATGAGAGATTTTTAGATTGGTCTCCTGTGTTGCATGGCTGTCTGAATTCTCACCTTTGCCAAGCTTCCCTTCTGCAGACTCTGTAAATAATGGTGTCCGAGTCTGGCAAGAGGCAAAGGAGTTGCAGCTCTCACAAATAATCATTGATACACCCTTCTTGTCCTGAGAGTTAAGCCCTGTAATTGAAGAAGTGCGACACTTAAAAGGTTACTGAATATTTTAAATATATAATTCCAAGGTAAAAGTGAGCATAAATGGAACCTTGGAAATATTTCTTCCGTTATTTATGTGAATCTGCTTCTCTCGGTTTCCTGTGGGTTCCCATCAGATATATGTTTCTTCCCCACAATCTGCAGGACCCAGCTTGTGAGTGCCCTGAAAAACCAACTGAAGGAAAACAATAATGAATCACGGTAAGGTGTTCTTAGGGAAAGCAATGTCTCAAAAGAATTGGACTTCACACAATTTAATGTGACACATTTCTACATTACTTCATTGTACCTTTTCTAAAAGCTAGCTTCCTTATTCCAGTTTTGGCTGAATGATAACATTCTACCTTCTGGCTAGAATTGGCATGATCAGACCTCTTATGCCCAAAAAAGATTTACTTTTGGACTCTGAATTAACCAGCCTTTGATTATGGGGATTGTAATTTTTGATTCATTAGTGAGCCCTGTTTATAATGAACAGTTTTTTGTCTTTAATGCAGAAGTTCTTTGCATTTGTAATATCTGAGTGCATACTACAGGCTTTCAACAGAGCCTTGTGTCTGCTTTGCTGCCTTCATTAATTAATCATGTAGGAGCTTAATGTGTTTGAAAAAGAACTGGAAGTTTTGGACATGTTTCAAATTAGCTTTTAATTTCCCACCCAATATTAATGAGTGTACACATATGAAGTGTAATAGAGAAATCTAATTTCTGTCAGAAGTCCAGCTGAAGACACGGCATCTCCATGATGTCATTGTTAGCCGTTTTGAGGTGTGGCTTGGCTTCCTTGATGCCTTCCACACTCTATCATTTGAAATGTTAAACAGATTGGATTGAAACATTAGGGGAATAAAGAGACTGCTTAGCCCCCTATGACAATACTTAGGAAAATAAATAAAATAAAATGAAATAAAGTTGTGTTTTATTTTAGTGTGAGGGAAAATGTTGTTTGCTTGTTTTTCAATTCAAATAACCTTGACTAAAACATTTACACTATTGACTGCTTAATGATCTTAAGTATACAACTGTGTTTCTTTCCTTAGAGAGATCATGAGAACTTTGAATAGCGTAATAATGCGCAGCAGGGCACTAACTGCATGTCATCAGGTAAGTGGCATTGGTAGCTGCTGTTACAGTTGGGCAGGTCTACCAACCTCAAGGTGCCAGGAAGCAATTTGGAAGTAACAGGATTATACAAGTCATTTGAAACTAAGTATGTGGCCCGAAGGGTGTGGTTTCTACTGGTGTTACAATTTCGGAATGATTACCTGGAGAGAGTAAGAAAGTGTGGTTCTAAAGCTGCCTCTAACTGCTTTTGTGGATTGAATTAGGACATTTCAGTATCTTTTGAAGCCAAGAGTCTGAAGTATTTTTGGGGTTCCCTCCTTTTTAGGAAGTATACGAGAAGGAACAGAAGTTGATTGACTTGAGAAAGAAAAGATTCTGTAAGTGTTTTAGTTATATTGACTTTGGTTTATATTTGAATGTACAGCTCTTGTAGCAATATCAATTCACATGTGAAGTAACTCTGAAATCCTTGACACAGTTGTAAGACTTCTGAAAAGAGTAAGAAGTACTGTGAAAATGACCTGGTGTGTTTTCTGCTTCAGCATGGGACTGACACGTTAGAATGAGAGAAGATGCTCTGAAAGAATGTGATGGTGTTTCCTTATTTAATGTAAGCTCCCCAGAAAATGACACATCACTTAATAATTTAAATCAGTGCTACAACACCCAAAGATTTTGGGTTTTTTTTGTCAGACCTATATGAAATGTCAGACCTTTATGAAATGTTTGTAGAATAGGATCTACTTACAAGGAGCTCTTGTAATAGTAGTTACATTGGTATTCAGTAGGCTTGTTAGAGCAGTACAAATGTAGATACGAAGAATATTTCCAGAACTTAATAAGGTAAATGTGTTTTTTGAATGCACCTACTGTCGTATGACCAGGCTTTCCAAAGTGTTAACAGCTGTTGTTTGTTTCATGCATAAGGAGTGATGTATTTGTTGACAAATAGTAGTGACAATAGTAGTGAACGAAGACAGAGAAATATTGGTGTTCCTCGGAAAAATGAGCATCCCTAATATCTTCGGCAGTAAGGGGTGTAGTGCTGTGTCAGTATTCTTTCAGCGTATGAACTGTCCCTACATGGCTTTGTTCAGTTTTAGCCTGGTATCACATAAAAAACTAGTAATATTTACTGATGTTGTCCATATGTCCTTTGTATGACTTTGGAATTCGGTTTTGATCAATTTTGAAAAGAGGGAAATGGACTTAAATGCTAAAATCTGTGATAACTGAAGACAGACTGTAGGACAGATGTCCAAATTACTGTCCATGTCTGATGGAAATGAAGCCTAAGTACTTTCTGTTTTGCTAGCATTCAGGGAACCAACTGGTGTGCTTCAATACCAGGTAGCCACAGCATGTGTTGCCTCCTGTGAAGGGAATATCTTGAAGTGTATTGGAGAGAAGGGATGAAGTGTGAAGATAGGGTTATTGGAGTGGAAGTGCCTTAGATGTCTGAGGAAAATGGTGTATCTTTAGTTCTGCTGCTCGTCTAACTACATGCTTCATTTTCATAAAAATGGAACAGTACTAAAACAAACCGGAGAACAGAAGCAGCTGCAACTGCCTCACTTGATGAAAAAAGAAGAGGAACAAGAAAGTACGATAGTGAGCAGAGGTGTGAAGAAGTTACATGATAACTTACAAAAAGAAAGAGAATTAACTGCAATAATTCAAACTGTGTTCCAGGTAATGTGTCATAGCTTTTAGAAGCAAGTTTGCAGTTTTCCATTGCAGTCAAGATAATATAATGTCTAGTAAGTGTAACTTTGGACAAAATTGTGTTTACTAAAAACTTTAAGTAGTGGAAAAACTGCTGTATGAAAGGAGAGCTTTATTGCTTTAAAGGCTAAAAGTACAAGAGTGTCACAAACTCCTTTGGAATAATTATTTACAGAGTTTACAGGCAGTCTATCAATCTGTATTTATTCGTATGTTCCCTTAAAGGTACAAAAAATAATGTATTTTCTTGGAGACTGTCTGTCACAGCAGTGGCTGTATTTCCTTACGTGGAGAGCCACCCCTGCACCTCCCCACAACAGTTTCCCCATCTCATGGGTTGGAAAAATAAGTAGATCTCAACCTCTTGATATCAGTGAGCTGGGCTGCTGTTCATCCGTCTGCGCCTTCTGACCATGTGCGTTTCTCAGTGTTGCTGCTGCAGCCTTGTGAAAGCCTTGCTCTGCAATGACGGCCAGTCTCCAAATACTTGTGGTGCTGTGGCCTTTAGCCTTTTGGATAACCATGTATCACATGCTGCTGAGTGGGTTGTATCCATGAGCCGGCTGGCAGCTCATCTAGAGTGTGGAGTCATGCAAAATGAGGAAGACAATCGGACAGGGTGGAATGCCCTCCTGCAGCATCCTGTGCTCAGAGGGGGCTTTAATAGAAGTTCACCTGTGCTGTGCTGCAGTCCAGTGCTTGGCCTCTCGCTGTGTGATTTGTGTTCCGTTACCTGACCTCACACATCAGGGACTTAAGTACAAAGATGGGAGGCACAATGAACAATAAATTCTGATTGCAGTGTTCTTGAGTTTCTCTGTTTTAACAGGTTGTAAAATCCCAATTAATCAAGTACAAACTTCTCTTAATAAAATTTGGACTGGAGGAAAGAGAGATCATATTGGAGGGCTTCAGGTGGCAGGCAGGGTATAACATGCTATAAATGTGGACAATCAGAATAATTTAAAGGACAGAAAAAGCATGTTTTTTATTTTGTGTATTACGTCTGCTACTAGTTTGCATTATAACAATGTTATGTCTGAAATGGAGAACAAAAAATAAAGGATTTTAGTGGGTTTTAGATTAGATTCATAGAATGATCTCCTGGTTTTGTATTCTTGAAATCTTCTGAGCCGTAGGTAGAGCGAATAATTTTTGATTAAATTTAGTAGTTCCTATTTTCAGTTCAGAATGGTAGGGTGAGAATATTAACTGTGTTACATTTTCTTTGAGGCAAACTTTGTTTTATGTGTTTAAGAAAAAATATCCTCTAAATGCCTGTATTTAAAAGAGGGATGGTGTGAGAGCATCTCTAGGAAATTTAAAGCACTGCTTTTTATTTTACCTATGAACTGACAAAAGGATCTAAAGTGAATAGTTGCATTTCTCCTCTTTCCCCATCCCACCCACTGCTGTGAATTTTGAGGGCTTCCAAATGAAAAATAAAAAAGCACGCAGTCTTGAGAGATTTTACTAGGAATAATCCTTTTTAAAGTCTTTTTCTAACCATAAATCTTTTCTTTTTTTTCTTCTAGATTATTTTACTGGCAAGCAATGTGAACTGGGCAGAAGATCCGTCTTTAAAGGAAGTTGTTCTGAAGCTTGAAAAAAATGCCTATCTTCTCTGAGTCAGGTGAAATGGCATTCAGTTTTATACAGCTAATGTAGTCAATGTGTTAAACTTGATAGTTAATGGGCATCGTGATAGCTCATGTTTAAGAATTTTAAAATGTACTCATTTTGGAAGTTGTTCTGTCTAGAGACTTGCAGCATTGCTGATGGAACAACTGAAGAGCCACATCACAGCTGCCCTGTCCCAAGCGCTTCTTTCCTTTTGAAAAGCAGCAATAGCACAAGAAAGAAGAATAATGTATACATTTTAAGCTTTTATGTAAGAGTGGGTCTAAACCTAAGCTCCGCTATTTCTTTCATTTCCCTAGATGCCAGCTGGCTGTGGAGCTCTGGTGGGATGCAGGACCCTGCCTGCTCTGCCCTGGTTGAAACCCCAGCCTTGAAAGTATAGTTCAGAGGTGACTTCACACTGTGCACTGTGCACCCTAACACTGTTTTCATTAACTGCATTTTTGCTTTGTGCTTGAAGAGAATTGGCTGTGACACCTCGATCACGCATTGAAATACCACCACCATTCCCTTGAAAAGCAAATGTGTGCTTTTAACGACCCGATTGGGACTTATCTTAACTGAATTAAAATAAAACGTTTCATTTCTAGCACCTAATGTGTTGCCCGCCCTCCATTTACAAGAAGGGTCGGAGGGAGGATCCAGGAAACTATAGGGCTGTCAGTCTGACCTCAGTGCCGGGGAAGGTCACGGGATAGGTGATATTAAGTGCTATCATAAAGCACATGCAAGAGAACCGGGTGATCAGGCCCAGTCAACATGGGTTCATGAAAGGCAGGTCCTGTCAAACTGACCTGATTGTCTTCTGTGGCAAGGTGACCCGACTACTGGATGAGGGAAAGGCTGTGGATGTCTTCTTGGACTTCAGTAAAGCCTTTGACAGTTTCTCACAGCATTCTGCTTAGGAAACTGTCAGCCTCTGGACTGGACACTCTCCTGGGTTGAAAAATGGTTGGATGGCCGGGCCCAGAGGGCGGTGGTAAATGGGGTTAACTCCACCTGGAGGTCAGTCACAAGTGGGATTCCCCTGGGCTCGGTACTGGCTCCAGCCCTGTTCAATGTCTTTGAATGAAGGCACTGAGTGCACCCTTAGCAAGTTTGTGCATGACACTAAGCTGGGTGGAAGCGTGGATCTGCTGGAGGGTAGGGAGGCTCTGCAAAGGGATCTGAGCAGGCTGAACCGCTGGGCTGAGACCAATGGCACAAGGTTTAACAAGGCCAAATGCCGGGTCCTGCCCTTGGGGCACAGTGATCACCCTATGCGGTGATACAGACTGGGGGAACAGTGGCTGGAAATCTGCCTGGAGGAGAAGGACCTGGGGGTGTTGGTTGACAGCCAACTGAACATGAGCCAGCAGTGTGCCCAGGTGGCCAAGAAGGCCAATGGCATCTTGGCTTGTATCAGAAACGGTGTGACCAGCAGATCCAGGGAGGTTATTCTCCCTCTGTACTCGGCACTGGTGAGGTCACACGTCGAATACTGTGTTCAGTTCTGGGCCCTCCCCACAAGAAGGATGTTGAGGCTCTGGAGCGTGTCCAGAGAAGAGCAACGAAGCTGCGGAAGGGGCTGGAGAACAAGTCGTAGGAGGAGCTGAGAGAGCTGGGGTTGTTTAGCCTGGAGTAGGCTGAGGGGAGACCTTATTGCTCTCTACAACTACCTGAAAGGAGGTTATGGAGAGGAGGGAGCTGGCCTCTTCTCCCAAGTGACAGAGGACAGGACAAGGGGGAACGGCCTCAAGCTGCGCCAGGGGAGGTTCAGGCTGGACATCAGGAAAAAAATTCACAGAAAGGGTCATTGGGCGCTGGCAGAGGCTGCCCAGGGAGGTGGTTGAGTGACCTTCCCTGAAGGGATTTAAAAGACGGGCAGATGAGGTTCTGAAGGACATGGTTTAGTGGCAGATGGGAATGGTTTGACTCGATGATCCAAGAGGTCTTTTCCAGCCTGGTGAGGCTATGATTCTGTGGGATTTCCCAACGCACCCCATTTCCCCGCGCGCCCTCAGACCACGCTGGGGGCGGGGCCTCTCGGCCGGGGGGCGGGGCCCGGCTCTTGCGTCACGCGCGCGCGCGGGCCGTGTCGTGCGTCACCACCATGGGCAGCAAGATGGCGGCCGCCACCAGGGTCGTGCAGGTAAAAGGGCGCCGGGAAGGCGACTTCGTCTCCGTATGTGTCCGCGTGTGGATGGGGAAGCTGGCTCGGGTAGGCGGGCGTGTTCCTCAGGGCGGCTTTGCCTAGGGTTGCGGCGTCGCTCGGAGAGGCCAGTGTCCTTGTGGGGACCGGGGTGGTTCTGTGGTGCCGGGGGATGCGGGGCAGCTCCTCTCTCAGCCCTCTTCGAGGTGAGGCGCGGAGTCGTTTTCTAAAGGCGTTTCGGGCATAAACATTGTGGCATTGACTGTGCATCCCTGCCCATCGCAGGGGCGTTGGAACTGGGCGATCTTTAAGGTCTCTTCCAACCCAAACTACTCTAAGATTGCTTGGCTTTCTCATATATATCCTTTTTCTAACTGAAACTGTAATTCCAACGCCTGGACAACACCTACAGCTAAAGCGCAGCTGGCATTTCCACCGCCACCCTCCTCCCCCCATACCTACACCCACCCACACCCAGGGATAGAGGAGTACCTGTACAGATGGAATATTTCCTGGCGTGAACACAGGACTTTAACGAATAGTAAGTTTATCAGAGTGGTGGTGCAGATGGTACCGAAAATGCTGGCAAATAACATTTATGACTCGTTTTGGAGTTTTAGAAAGAAAGCGTCCTTTATCAGGTCTGGGAAACATACGGAAGTGATTTCCATCATGTGTCGTGAGACAAAGGCTAGTTACAGATTTCCCACTTACATGCATATGTGTAATTTTTCCCAGAAATCTTACACATATTCTGTTACTTTCCAAGGTCTAATTTTAATGTTGTGAAACTTTGCAACAGTCAAAACTCTTGATAATTTGGAGCTGGCTTCAGGTCGCTGCTTGGCCTTGGCTCTAAGATAGTTGAAAACTCCAGGATGATTGCAGAAGAACAGACATCCGCTCAGCACAGAGCAGACTGAACACAAGACATTATCATCTAAAGAAGCAATGTCTGGAAACCACTGTTTTAAAGAAAACGTGGTATCAGAGGGACATTCTGTGTCACTTTCAAAAAACCACTACTGCTTAGACGAAACTTAACTGTACTTTAGCTTAAATCAAAATACTCCACTTTGAAATATTCCGTGTAGTGTATCACAGAAAGCAGCACTGTAGAATGGTTGTTTATAATAGAGTCTGTGTTCCATTTTATTATTGTGAAGGTGTTAGGAAATATATTTTAATCTCCTTGTTTCTCCTCCTCCTTGCTTTGCTCTAGGTGGTGAAGCCACATACTCCTTTAATTAAGTTCCCAGACAGGAAAGGTAGCCCCAGACCTAAAAGTAAGTATTTAATCTCTAAGTAGAACTTCCCCATATTTCTTTGTATTAACTGTTTTATATAAGAACCACCACACAGATTTTGTGTTTTGGCTGTGCAACTCAACTGACTTTGAGCAGGGTTTCTGAAACATAGTGGTTTTAGTTTGAAGGGAGCTCTTGACTCTTCAGGCTCTATACAGCTGTGGGAATACATGTAATATGTGCATGTCTGTCTTTCTTGGTCAGGGCAGATTTGTCAAGATTTGTAGTGTTGTTTTTCTACTTATATATAGTAAGTCCAGTTTTCCCAAATACTAATATTTGCCTGAAATTATTGTCAATTTGAAGCATCTTTAGGTATTTGATGATTTTTGCTGAAATGATGTTGCATTTTCCTTATCTCTTCTTTTCTTAGTTGGAGTGTGCTTAATGTCTGTGGTATTCAAAGCAACGATTATACCTGGGAGAGACATACCACTGTACATTTTAAGAAGTATTTCTTCGTGTCACTAATTAATGCTGAAAAAAAGAAAAATCAATTGCAGTCATTATGACTATTTCTGATCTGTGTTAATATTTATAGGTTTCCTAATACTGTCACATTTAAACATCAAAGTTCTATGAGCCATGTGTTGCTTTAATACCCGTTTGAGTTAACAAAGCATTTGAAACTAAAGTAGGAGACCTCTTAAGAAACTCTGAACAGATCCTTGTAGAAGCTAAGCTAAGGCACATGGAGGACGTGAAGGTGATTCGAGACAACAAGCATGGCTTCACCAAGGGCCCATCCTGCCTGGCCAACCTTGTGGCTTTCTATAATGGGATGACCACATCAGTGGATACGGGAAAAGCAATGGATGTGGTCTACCTGGACTTCTGCAAAGCCTTTATGTGGTCCCCCACAACACCCTTCTCTCTGAATTGGAGAGAGAGGGATTTGGTGGGTGGACTGGTCTGTGGATAAGGATTTGTTTGGATGGTTGCATTCAGAAATTAGTGGTCGATGGCTCGATGTCCAGATGGAGATCCATGACAAGTGGTGTCCCTCAGGGGTCCCTACTGGGACCAGTGGTGTTTAATATTTTCATCAGTAGTGTAGACAGCGAGATCGAGTGCACCCTCCGCAAGTTTGCAGATGACACTAAGCTGAGCGGTGCAGTTGCCACACCAGAAGGATGGGATGTCATCCAGAGGTATATGGACAAGCTGGAGAAGCGGGCCTGTGAGAACCTCATGAGGTTCAACAAGGTCAAGTGCAAAGTCCTGGACCTGGGTCGGGGCAACCTGTAGATTCAATATAGCATGGGGAATGACGTGATTGAGAAGTGCCCTGCAGAAAAGGACTTGGGGGTGCTGATTGATGAGAAGCTCGACATATGCTGGCAGTGTGCACTCACAGCCCAGAAGGCCAGTCGTATCCTGGGCTGCATCAAAAGAAGTGTAGCCAGCAGATTGGCGGAAGTGATTCTGCCCTACTATTCTGCTCTCATGAGACCCCACCTGGAGTACAGTGTCCAGCTCTGGAATCCTCAACATAAGAAGACTGTGGAGCTGTTGGAACAGGTCCAGAGGAGGGTACAGAGATGATCAGAGGGCTGGAGCTCCTCTGCTATGAGGACTCTCTCTGCTGAGAGAGTTGGGGTTGCTCAGCCGTGAGAGAAGGCTCAGAGGAGACCTTATAGCGACCTTCCAGTACCTCTAGGGGGCCTACGAGAAAGCTGAGGAGGGACTGTTTACAAAGGCATGTAGTTGTAGGATGAGGGGTAATGGTTTTAAATTGGAAGGGGGAAGATGTAGATTAGACATTAGGGAGAAATTCTTCATGATGAGGGTGGTGAGACGCTGGCACATGCCAGCGGTTGCCCATGGAAGCTGTGGATGCCCCATCCCTGGAGGTGTTCAAGGCCAGGTTGGATAGCACCTTGGGCAGCCTGGTGTAGTGGGAGGTATCCCTGCCCATGGCAGGGGGGCTGGAACTGGATGATCTTTAAGGTCCCTTCCAACCCAAACCATTCTGTGATTCTTTAGAAATGATACTGTACCACGTTATTAGCCACAGCATCGTCATGTTTGTGATTTAGATATAAGTATAGTTAATCCATTAACATTGCAAAGTTTCTACAGTGCACATCAGTGCTACTTCTAACTTACATGTGAAGTCCTCATGAACTGCTTTCTGCGGTAACTGTCAGAATTCTGTATTCTGCACAGGTTAGCCACATGCACCACCTTTCATGCCAGCAAACTGCTTTTTCAAAGTCTTGGAAACATGTTGCTTACCTCTTGATTAACACTGCATCAGGTGGTTTTTGTGACTATATCTATGTGACTTTTATATCTTAATCAAGTTCTGTCATCTTACTAGTAAATTGCAATCTACCTCATCTTGTTTGAACAGTGTGGTAATAACGGTGTCTAGATACCGAAACAGAGCTCTGAAGATCAAGGCTAACCTTTTAGGCATGTGGGTGCTTCAAAGACCAGCCAAATTCTTTTACCGTATTACTTTTGCAACATGATGGTCTGAAATAGGGAACGGAAGAATTGAGTAGGGACTGTATTTGAGCTAAAACAACAGCAATATTAAAGTCTGTTGCATTTGCGTCTTGACTTTAGAAGTTTTTAATTGGCTAAGGCATCTACTCCAACTGCACTTCAGACTGAAACATAGAATAGAAGAAATTCTTGGCAAGTCTTTACACATTTGTGATGAATGAAACAAAGTTGGAGAATTTCTTTCAGAAGTTGTGCTATTTCTTGAAGCAAAAATACTTTTGCTCCCTGTTCAGAGTATGCTCCTTCTGATGGTCTCTCTTCTGCCTTGCTCTGGGACTTTCTGTAGTTCCTTAAGCACCTGCGACTTTCCGATACAGTCTTCTGACTGACGACTTCTGAATATGCCTCTCACTGGTGGCTTTTTTTTTTTTTCACTAGTGGTGTTGGATCACATGGCTGCAGGTATTTCATGGCCCAATCCTACCATTGCCTCAGATGCACTGTGGCTAAAACTGCTTTGTGGCCTTTGTCCCCATTGATCTTTTCAGAGATTTCTCGCATTCTTTGACTCTTCTAGTCTTCATGCTGCTTATTTTGCAATTTTACAGCCCCCCTGTCCCATCTGTTCAGATGTGGCAATTGTCTTGCTTATTCTTCAGGAGCACTGAGAAGGACCCCCTATGGAAGCATTCTGCTTTCTCAGGTGTTTTAACCTTAAACAGAGGTCTTGAGTGCTAAGTAAACATATTTCTGTGAGACTCTGTCCTGCATGGTGTAGTAATTGTATACTTCCATCGTAAAACGAGCCGTGGTGAGATAGACCTTGGATTTGCAATGCTGACTTTGACAGCACTGTCCTTTTGTCATATCTTCTTCTGTTCTCAAATTCAAGGCAGCTTATCTAGTGTGAATTCCTTAAGTCCAGCTCCTGGCCCTCACCTGTTCACGCCCTTCTTGGTCTCTGCGTTTCATTAACATTGATTTCTGATGCCTGGTATTTGGTGGTCATTCTGCACATCGTTAACAGAGTTTTATAGGATGCCATTTTGTAATATTAAAAGTGGGCACAATACTGCATTGTGTGCTGTGGGGTGTCAAAATTGTGAGCTTTATCTTTCCATAAGCCTCTACCTCTTTTTCATTTCTCTGTCTTTACAGTCGCAGTAAACAAAAACCATCATCTTCATGCATCTTAATTATTTATCTTAGTTATCTTTCTGTAAGTTCCTCCACACACGTTTATGATACTTAATGCTTTTTCTGTAAGGACAGCTTCCCAGAGAGAAAACTCTCATTAGCATATATACCGATTTATCTTCCTGTTTCTACATCAGTATTCATACCACTTAAATATGCTCTTACTGTCAGATTTTTTTTGCTGGCTTTTGAGATATTTAACAACAATAAAAATGTTTTGTGAAAAGTACAGTGTCTTAATTCTTTTGAGCGTTCCTTATAATGAAGGAAATTGTCAATAACTGATAACTTTTATTGTCTGCTCAGTAATTAATGTTACAGTCTTGTTATATTTCTGTAAATGGGTTTGCAATCTGGGTTTCAGTACAGGAATCTCTACAAGCAAGTGTGCCATCCCTCCATGCACAAGAGTCTGTAGGAGCCAGATCACCAGCCTTTCAAAACACTTTACCTGGTAGTAGAGTACAAGGTACACCAGACACTTCTGAATTAGCAAGAATCTTACCTCTGAAATACAGAAGGAGACTTGTGTCAGAGGAAGAGATAGAATATATCCAAGTAAGTATAATTTATTGCTGTGTATTGTCTGTTTACCTAACACTCGGCTTATTTCTACACCTTGTTCAAAATTTCAAACGTGGTATCACATTGTAATGCGTGGAGAGGGTGCGCTCCATGCTTTCAGAGCTTTGATGCACAATACACAGGGTACAAATTCTTAATACAGAAGGCACCCAACTCTCACTAATTAGTAGCTTTTGGTAGTACTGAGTAGAGGGACAGGGGCATAAAACAACTGCCAAGGTATTAAGTGATAGTCATAGCCTGCATTAGTTGCTGTCTGCCCGTTTTGTAACAGCAGTTTAATGAGTAATTGGAATGTGGCCAGGCAAGAGCACAGGTGCTCTTAGACCAGCGAAGGCTTTTGCCAGGTGACTGAAGTCCAAAATATTTCTCAGGCTAGTTTTTATAAGTTATTTATTTGTAATGGAAACATTTCATTAAACTTGATAGAATATTTTCTGCAGTATTTGCAGATGTAGCATTGTACACGAAAGGCAAGAAAACCCTGGTTTTGTTCTGCAACAGCTCTCAGCTGTATCGACACTTAAAAAGGGACACTGCACAAAATAAAGAACTTGTGAGAGGCTGTGAGTTCAAAATGAAAAAATGCTTGCTTAGCTGTGTTAAATGATAAGGACACCTGTGGTATAATAGTATTAGTAGAGAAAATCCTTTTTGCTGCACCTACATAGGTAGGGTATTAGAAATAGAAATAAAATGAGTGATTTCCCATAGTAATGCACTTCTGGACCTCTACTGCAAATTTTCTAATGCTGAGATAAGTTGTAAATTATTTTTATTGGCAAAATAATGAATTTAATACCTTTCTGGTTTCTTATAAAGATTGTAATGGTTTGTTGTGGCTTTGTCTTCACTTTGCACTTTGGAATTTGGGCAGTGGAAACAAATGTGAAACTTGTGTTGCCTGCTGCATTGTTTGCTAGAGTTCTCTGAAGTGAGTGAGAGTCCAGTTCCTTTGGAATTGGGAAGTGGAAGCAGCTGTCATTGTGGGTTGTGAGTGTTGATCGTTTTCTCCTGTGAGAGAAATGGAGCTGTTACTGCTAGATACATATGCTTGACACTCTGTGCATGCTCTTATATAGATTGAAAATTAATGTACAAATTAACTATAACTCTGTCTGTTATTCTATAATGGTGCAAAAGATTTGATGTCATTTTCCTGTTCTTTTAGTGGAGTATACTTAACTGTCTGCTTTTCTTTTACAGCGTGGAGGTCCGGAATAAGTATGGAAGATTGTTGGCCATTGTTGAAGAATGGAGTATTGTATTCACAATAAAGGTGTTTCCTTAATACTAAAAAAACTGTTGTATGTAATGAAACGTGTGAGGAAGGCAGGTTGAGACCACGCACCACGTGTGGTCTGTGATGGAGAAGGGTTTTCTGTACCCCCCTCAGGCAGGACAGGAAGGGTGGGAGACAAGGCACGGTAGCCCTCTATGTTAGAGAGTGCTTTGATACCCTTGAGCTCAATTACAGTGAGAAAGAGACTGAGTGCCTATGGGTTAAAATCAGAGGAGCCCACAAGAAGGCAGATATCGTGATGGGAGTCTGTTACAGACCACCCAGTCAAGAAGAAGCAGCTGATAAGCTCTTCTATAAACAGCTGGGGATACTCTCTAGATTGCTACCTCTTATCCTTGTGGGAGACTTCAGATACTTCTTGTATCAGTATCTTGCATCAGTACTTGTGTACTTCCAGATATCTGCTGGAAGTACAATACAGCAGAAAGGAAGCAGTCTAGGAGGTTCCTGGAGTGTGTGTAAGACAACTTCCTCACACAACTGGTGAGTAAGCTGACGAGGGAGGGTGCCCTCCTGGACCTGCTGTTCGTGAACAGAGAAGGTCTTGTGGAGGATGTGACGGTTGGAGGACACGTGGGACAAAACGATCATGAGATGGTAGGGTTTTCAGTTCTGGGTGAGATGAAGAAGGGGATTAGCAGAACAGTCACATTAAACTTCCAGAGGGCAGACTTTGGACTGTTCAGAAGGCTGGTTGGCAAAGTCCGATGGGAGGCAGTGCTTAAGGGAAAGGGAACCCACGAGGGCTGGGTGCTCTTCATAAATGAAATCCTAGCAGCTCAGGAGGAAGCCATCCCCATGTTCCGGAAAAGGAGCCGGCAGGGGAAATAAACAGCTTGGTTGAGTAAGGAGATCTTGAGAGGCATCAAAAAGAAGAGGAATGTCTATGAGCTTTGGAAGAAGGGACAGGTGTCTTGGGTGGACTACAGGGAGGAAGCAAGATTGTGCAGGGAAAAAATCATGAGGGCTAAGGCCCAACTAGAAATCAAATTGACTAAGTCTGTGAAAGGTAATAAAAAATCTTTCTACAAATACATTAACAATAAGAGGAGGGCTAGGGAGAATATTCAGTCCCTACTGGATGCAGAAGGAACAACAATGACAAGGGATGAGGACAAGGCTGAGATACTTAATGCCTTCTTTGCCTCAGTCTTTAATAGTAAGGGAAGTTGTTTCCCCTATGTACAAACCCAGGAGTTAGAGGAGCAGAATGAGGCTCCCATGATCCAAGAGGAGGTGGTTAGAGACTTGCTTGCCCAGCTAGACACCCGCAAGTCTATGGGGCCGGATGGGATGCACCCAAGAGTATTGAAGGAGCTGGCAGATGTCCTTTCCAAACCCCTTTCCATCATCTTGCAGTGGTCCTGGCTGACTGGGGAAGTTCCACTGAACTGGAGGCTGGCTGATGTTGTGCCCATCTACAAGAAGGGTTGCAGGGAGGATCTAGGGAACTATAGGCCTGTCAGTCTGACCTCAGTGCCAGGGAAAGTCATGGAACAGGTGACGTTGAGTGTTATTATGAAGCACATGCAAGAGAATGAGGTGATCAGGCCCAGTCAACATGGGTTCACGAAAGGCAGGTCTCACTAAACTAACCTGATCACCTTCTACAACAAAGTGACTCGACTACTGGATGAGGGAAAGGCTGTGGATGTTGTTTTCTTGGACTTCAGTAAAGCCTTTGACAGTTTCTCACAGCATTCTGCTTCAGAAACTGTCAGCCTCTGGCCTGGACAGGCGCACACTCTCCTGGGTTGAAAACTGGTTGGATGGCCGGGCCCAGAGTGTGGTGGTGAATGGAGTTAACTCCAGCTGAAAGCCAGTTACAAGTGGGATTCCCCTGGGCTCGGTACTGGCTCCAGCCCTGTTCAGTGTCTTTGAATGAAGGCATTGAGTGCACCCTTAGCAAGTTTGCCGATGACACTAAGCTGGGTGGAAGCGTGGATCGGCTGGAGGGTAGGGAGGCTCTGCAAAGGGATCTGAACAGGCTGAACCGCTGGGCTGAGACCAATGGCAAAAGGTTTAGCAAGGCCAAATGCCGGGTCCTGCACTTGGGGCACAACAATCCTATGTGGTGATACAGACTGGGGGAACAGTGGCTGGAAATCTGCCTGGAGGAGAAGGACCTGGGGGTGTTGGTTGACAGCCAACTGAACATGAGCCAGCAGTGTGCCCAGGTAGCCAAGAAGGCCAATGGCATCTTGGCTTGTATCAGAAATGGTGTCACCAGCAGGCCCAGGGAGGTGGTTCTCCCTTGAGAAGCACCTTGCGTACTGTGTTCAGTTCTGGGCCCCTCACCACAAGAAGGATGTTGAGGCTCTGGAGAATGTCCAGAGAAGAGCAATGAAGCTGGTGAGGGGGCTGGAGAACAAGTCTTACGAGGAGCAGCTGAGAGAGCTGTTGTTTAGCCTGGAGGAGGCTGAGGGGAGACCTTATTGCTCTCTACAACTACCTGAAAGGAGGTTGTGGAGAGGAGGGAGCTGGCCTCTTCTCCCAAGTGACGGGGAATGGCCTGAAGCTGTGCCAGGGGAGGTTCAGGCTGGACATCAGGAAAAAATTTTTCACTGAAAGTCATTGGGCACTGGCAGAGGCTGCTCAGGGAGACGGTTGACTCACCTTCCCTGGAGGTGTTTAAGGGACAAGTGGATGAGGTGCTGAGGGACATGGTTTAGGGACTGTTAGGAACGGTTGGACTCGATGATCCAGTGGGTCCTTTACAACCTGGTGATTCTATGTTTCTATGTTACAGGACTGAGGAGCGATTCCATGTAATTCATGTCCACACCATTAAAATAGTTTCCTAATTAGCCATTCGCAAACTTGACGATGGAGCAGAGCGATTTTTTTCATTTCTCTAGTGGAAACGGATGTCCCACCAGGAGCGATTTTTCGGACAGGGAAGGGGCGCCGAAGCGCTCCTGGAGGCTGTGGAGCTGTTGCGTTGAGCTCGGCGGTTGCACAGCGTCAGCTGCGAGGCACCCGTTGTTCCAGAGCCGGGAAACGCGCGAAGGCGCGTCCTCCTGCGATCATCTGAGCCGTTACCGGCGCCCAGCGCCGCTCCCGACGGCCTCCGCGGCCCCCTCTCCGCCCCCACCCCGCAGCGGAGACAGCGCAGCCGCGGGGGGGCGGGGCTTCGGCGCGGCTGCGCCCAGAGCGGCGTTGGAGCCTCAAGGCGCATGCGCGCGGGGTGGGCGTGGCCCGGCGACGCTGTCCGTTGCCAGGGGAGGGGCCGGAAGCGGCGTGGGGTCGGGCCCGGCGCGCGCTGTTAAATCCCCGCCGCCGACGTCGCGGCTGCTCCGTTGGTGACTCCTGCTCTCCTTCTCCTCGTTCCTCTTCTCCTCCCTCTCCTTCCCCCCGTCCCGGTGGCGGCGATGGACGCGCGGGCCCGCGCCAAGCGCTACGAGAAGATCGACTTCTTGGGGGAGGGGCAGGTGAGCGGCGCGGGGCCGTGCGGGGCCCTGGTCGGGCTCTGCGCTGCCCCGTCCTCGTCCCTGCTCATTCCCCTCTCTCGCTCCCTGCCCCCTCTAGTCTCTCACGGCCGCCTCTCCTCTTCCCGTAGTTTGCCACCGTCTATAAGGCGAAGGACAAGAACGACAACCGGATCGTGGCCATCAAAAAGGTGAGTGTGAGAGCTCCTCGCTGTCGCGTGGCCGAGCGTCCGGCTGCTGTTGAGCTGCATCGTGCTATTTTCTGTCTGACCGAATACCCGTGGGACGGTATCTGCCTTTGTTTCTGGTGTGTTTGTAATTTCATCAGCCGAGGAATGTTGTTCCTGATTAAGTTCTTTAGAATCAAATGCAGTTTCTTTGACAAAATTTGACAAAAGCGATCTTTGATTTGCATCTTACTCACTTTCAACATTTGTATTCAAGAAAGTATGTTGTCATAAAGCATTTCGCTTCATACTATTGAGGGATTGCAGGAAGTTTTTGTATTAAAAATAGATGATCAGTTGGTGATGAAAAATGCACGTTGCAGAGCTTTGGTTAGTTTAAGGACCTGCTTTACCAGGTGAGCTGAACAAAATCAGTGGTAGAGAATTTTGTTTGATGCACTAATCTCTTTAAGCATTACCATACTTTCTCTGTGTGGTTACTATTAGTAACTATTAGTAGTTACTAGTGGTTACTAGTACTACTAGTAGCAGCTGTTGTAAAAAACATTCTTGTTTGTTCAGAATAATTTCTTAACTTTTTATCATCTGGAAATAGCATTGCTGGGATTATGACTTTGAAAACTTCAGGGCAGTAGGTGATTGAGATAAAAGGAATTAAAGCTAACCCAAGTTTACAGAGAATGCTAACTTTGCTGGAATCATTCTAAAAGGACTGTCAATTATTTTGTCCTCATTTTTCCTTGGGGAGAAGCTCATTAGTGGTATAATAAGGCTTTGTGGCTACAAAGCATTTTATGCTGTCAGTTTGCATTATGTCTGCTTTCAGTGCTGCTATGACTATTTTTTAAGCTTTTACTAATTCTGTAGACACAATTCTTTTTCAAGAAATCCAAACAGCCTCAGCATCAGCTGGCGAAGCAGTTCATGGTGCTGAAACTCAGTCTGTCTTAGAATAGATGAATCGCCTGCTCTGGACGCAGATGGCTTAACCTTATATAATATGAAACGTTTCTTTTCAGATTAAACTGGGACATAGATCAGAAGCTAAAGACGGTGAGTTTTAAAACAAATTCATGATGCAGGAGCTGTGCTTTGTTTGCTTTGTTTTTGTAAATTGGTACATTAGTTTCCCACGCAGTAACTTGGCCGACAAAAATCGGCTCAACTGTCTTGGTGTTGGGCTTTGTAGACAATTGCTTCAAAACTGCAGGGACAGAAAAAAAACAGCAGAGGTATCTGCATGCATAGTATACATCTAAATGTGAGTAGCTAACAGGTGAGTTTCTCAGTTTAAGTGGAATACAAAGATGAATGTAGCTTATGATAATAACTTTTACAGCACTGAATTTGGAATACCTTTTTGTGTTTTTTGCCTTTCTGTGTCTTAAATATTGAAGACAGGCAAGAGTATTTATCTATTTTTAGATATTTCCTTTGTTCTATTCTCATTACTTATGCTGAGAAAAAACTTTAAAACAAAATCTTAAAATTCTTGACTCTGTGTGGGTTTGTGTTATGTTAAGAAATCTAGTCCATGGAGCAATGTCTTTCATCGTGTGCTCTGACCAGCCATGTGCCTTTAGGCATGGATATTGCAAGTAAAAGCCCAATAAACCTGGTCTTGTCTTACAGCCTGGGTGGTGCAGCAGGATTTTGTATGATTCTAGGCTGTTATCTTTTAGGCATCCTGCATCACCTTACCGACTTCCCAGAGAAGAATCTTTGCTTTCAACTCTCCAATTTGGGGAAGAATTTTTAGAGAGAAACTGAGCACTCATCACCGCCTCTTACAGTTGAGCTGACTGTGTCAGAGTTGCAGTCCATCTGGCCTTCAGGGGGGCTCATGCCCTTTTAGTCATTACTTTTGGCTCATACAATGTCCGGCTGTTGTTCAAAGATATTATTAAAAATAATGATCCTATCTGTTTTCCTTGTGCTATCTGATAACCTGGTGTACTCTTTTTTTTTTTTTAATCTAAAGTGGGACTGTAAAGTAATCCATGTAGCTTTGCCCGAAATTTTGATTAAGTCTTATATGTTGAATCATATCCCAAGATTTGGGAGAACACTGCTTTTCAGCTCATGCACAGCTGAGACTTCATGCACAACATAGCACAGGAGCATATGCGTGCCAGTCAAGCAAATGCATACCAGCATTTTTCAAAGAGGAACTGTTGCTCTGCATGAGTCTTGGTTTGATGCCATGAAGTTAATGTGATTGCAGAAGTGCACAGTTCCCTCTCCTGCCCCCTGCTCCAGTTTTTCTTCTATGAAATCTGGCTATAAAAGGATCCAAGCAAAGATGAGCAGGTTTTGGCCACTGTACCGTTTATGCCACAGCACGAATATAGAAAAACATAGGTGCCTGGCCTTATTAAATATTACTGTGTCAAAAAGAAGAGAGATACTTGTGAGGTTTGTCAGTATAGCTCTCTCTGGAAGTGAGACACAAAGAAAGCTTGAAAGGGACTGTTCACAAAGGCTTGTACTGATAGCACGAGGGGGAATGGATATAAACTGCAGAGAGGCAGATTTGG
Organism: Cuculus canorus; assembly: GCF_017976375.1. Taxonomy (NCBI): domain Eukaryota; kingdom Metazoa; phylum Chordata; class Aves; order Cuculiformes; family Cuculidae; genus Cuculus; species Cuculus canorus. Next base: position 13,517,556 of record NC_071441.1, read on the forward strand.
GCTAGACATTAGGAAGAATTTCTTCACCATGAGAGTGGTAAGACACTGGCACAGGTTGTCCAGGGAAGCTGTGGCTGCCCCTTCCCCGGCGGTAATGGCCAGGTTGGATGGGGCCTTGAGCAGCCTGATTTAGTGGGATGTGCCTGCCCATGGCAGGGGGGACTGGAACTAGATGATCTTTAAGGTCCGTTTCAACCCTAACTATTCTACGATTGTATAAGAACTTATATTTGCTAGATGCAGCTTTGCTTTAGAATAAAACCAGAGCTTACAATACCCTGAAAAAAGGTGTTTGTTTTTTTCTCTAGGGTTTTGCTAGAATTTTCCCATTTTGACAAAAGAGGAACGCATTGCTTCATAATCTAGATCTAATTACTGTGGTGTAGAATTTTTTTCCCCGTGGAAGAAAGTGCGTTTCCACTTTTATTCTGCAGAAATCTATTTGTCAATGGCAATGTAATTGTTGTTTAACGAATTGTTGAGTAATGAGGAATTAGTTTGTAGCAGTAAAATCATCAGTGAGTAATAGAATAAAAGGTTTCTTTGGAGCGAAGTTTTTAATTTTTTTCTGTCTCTAATCAATTTTTTCTTTTCTCCCAATATAGGAATCAACAGAACAGCCCTCAGGGAGATAAAATTGTTACAGGAACTAAGCCATGCAAATATTATTGGTGTAAGTAAAATGAATGCTACTTCTAGACTCAGTCCAGAAATATTTTTGGTACAGGTTCAAACTGAAATTTAGAATTAGTTGGGTTATGGACATACTACGTAATTTTATTTAAGCCATTTTCCCATCCCAAAATAGTCAGTAAAACAATTGTTACTACAAAACACCTACTATAATAACAAAGACAGTCATTTCTCTTGAAATCCTCTTTTTAGTTTGGGGCCACGTGAACCTTAGTGGTGGGTGAACTTGTAGAAATTTAGAATATTTGATTTTGCATTCTCTGATAGAGAATGAGAGCAGTGCTGAATTTACCTGATTGTTTGCTTCACGTGAAACTGGTGACAGCCAAAAGCAGGCTTTTGTAAACAGTAGTAAAGTGAGATTCATGTGGCTTATAGAGCTGATACATTTAACCTCTGTTGACAGGAGTAAAACCTGTGTGTTTTCAATTGCATTTAAGGTCACTTCCAGCTGCAGATACTCACCTGGAGCTAAAGATATTTTAAAATTATCTAATGGTGATAATCTGTAAGTCTGCCATATGTATTAGACCAAATGTGATTTTTCCAGATATTTTATTTAACTTTTCCAGAGTGGAAATGTGATTCTTTCCTGGATTGTGAACTTAATTTCAGAGTGGTTGCTTTAACTGTCAAAGTTAGAGAGTGTGCAGGGAATGACACCTAAATGGCAAGGCCTTGGAGCGTGTTTTATGGAAAAGTCTGGGGTTCCTCTTTCTGGAGAGGAAAAAGCTCAGAATACGAAACTGAGGTGGTAGGTAAAGCACATACAGAACTGATATTTACAAAGCTCCATGGTACTAGAAATAAGAGATGTGTTTAAGATGTATTTGCATCAGGGGAAAGGGAGTATTTGGAAATTGTACTACTTTACACAGCTTGTAGCGAATTTCCTGAATATGTTGCCACAGGCATTGTAAAAGCGGATAGCATCCAGGGCTCGAAAAAGGAGTTAGACAAAAACCCCTCCTAGCAGTCCTGATAAAACTGCTGTGGGTGTTGGGAGTGTAAGGGGCACGAGGTACAAAGAAGCGGGCATGCCTGTAGTCTTACCTGCATAGTATCCTGTCATCATGGTTTCTGCAGATGAAGAGTTTGAGCACAGCTGCTGATGTTACAAGCTATGCAAACAACTTTCTTGCAATGGGTAGTTCACGTGGTTGACATACGGAGACTGTAAGGACTGAGCCACACCATGGAGATCATACTTCCCTGATTGTTAGGGTAGAATGCTGTGCTAGATGGTCTGTATTTCTTAATGGGCATTACTCGTGTTACCTCAAATTAAAAACTGATTGTGGTGTTACACAGCTTCTAAGAAAGGGCTGTTTGGGTATTCTCCAAAGAGTGCTATTTATCCTAGAAAGCTTGCTACAAAGATGAATACATGCTTAAGAATGTCTTTGAAAGGATGCTAGTAAGCCTAACACTTAGAATTTGCTTACAGGAAGCAGATACAGTGAGCTGAATCCATGGGAAAGCTTGGTGTAGTCTCAAGAAAGGGTAGGAGTTTTGTAGAACAACAAAGCTTAGGGAAGCTTAGGGACAAGATGTGCATTAGAGTATCTGTTCAAGCTAACATGGTAAAGATAATTCTTTCTCTCCGCACCCCTCTGCTGTTCCCCTCCAAAAAAAAACTTCAGGAGGGAGGAGCGATTGTGTAAAATGTTTTTACCATGCTTAATGGGGATTTTTCTTTTTTGAGACTGAGTTAATGGAGTGAGAATTTTTATATCGCATGTTGAAAGATTTAAACCAGTTCAGCAAGATGAAAATCCGTGTGCAGACTACAACAGTGCAGTACTTGCAAAAACTGGAAGTATGAGAGTGTGCTTCATCATAACGTTTTTTCTGTTTCATAGCTTCTAGATGCATTTGGACACAAGTCCAATATTAGTTTGGTGTTTGATTTTATGGAGACAGATCTTGAGGTAAGATTTTTGTAAAGACTTTTTACCAGTGTATCTTGAAATGTTTTTTGAAAATACTACTTTAAGAGGCTTACATTTGCATATGCTAGAAAGGTCAGTAAATTAAGATCACGTCTTAAAAGTAGTTTGAATAATTTGACGGGGTTTCTGAGTTCTCAGCTGATAATGCCCTTGCTTTTCAATACTTGTCAGTGTGATCTTCAGGAAATAAGTTGTTTACTATGTCAGTTTTCTGGGACTCCAGTCAGAGAGTAGAACCTCAGTCGCAGATCAGTGTTTCACAGTGCAATTTCTAAGCATAATATCAAACATGTTGAAGTAAGTGTGATACTAAAGCATGACAAGTGATGAGCGGGTAGTTAAATCACATGAACCCAAACTGTTTTTTTTAAATATAACAGCGCTAGGTACTAGCTTTGCAAATCAGCATCTTGGCGATGTACAGATTCTCCAAGACCTTAAGTCAGTTTGCAGAAGTTTTTGCGGAAGTCTTTGTATGAGATATTTTGATGCAAGATTCTTCATTTTGGAAGACTGCCCTAGATGGCAATTCATATCCTATCTGTGTATGCTTGCATTATATCTACTGTGGACTGAAATTAATGTGGCTGTTAAGCTAGTTCACTGCACATACACTGTTAAGAACTGAGGCTAGCATTTAAAATATTTAAAAAAAAAATGAAATGCTTACTGAAACGTAGACAAATGCAAGACCGAAAAGCTTAGATCATTTTCTTGCTAATAGAAATTAATGAATGCACTTTCTAGAGGATTAATTGTCTTTACTTAGTAACTGCAATATTCAGAGCTGAAGAAGAAACAAAGAGGAATGAAACACTCTTGTACTACATGATGCTGTGTTATGCAGAGCATTGAACTGTATTGTGGTACCACTGAGGCTGCTGTTTATTATTAAAATAAACTCATTTCCCACCCATTTTCTCCTTTGTTGTTTATGCAAAGTTCACATAGGCTATATGGACTCGCAATTTTGATTTCTAATCTCCAAAACAGACCTGTTTTTCCGGAAAAAGAGTGAGAACAGTAGAGAATATGTGACTGCCAATTCAAACTTTGTCTTAGAGGATGAAATAAATTTTGAGCTGAAAGAACGTAAGTTAATCTTGCATTGTAAGTTTTACTATCAATCTAACACTTCACAGGTTATTATAAAGGATACTAGTATTGTGCTGACACAATCTCACATCAAGGCATATATGCTGATGACACTTCAAGGATTAGAGTATTTACATCAACACTGGATTCTACACAGGGTAAGCATGTACTAACCTGACAGCCTTTATGCTGTCACAGAAGTCACATGTGATAGAGTTTGATTCTAAAGTCTAATGAAGATAGTTTTGAAGTTCAGCTGTTCTTAGTCCATAAGCATTCATGCCAGCTGTTTTGGAGAGACAAGAGAAAACCCAGAAATGTTAAAAATTAGTGATGTGGCTATCATTTAGATATTTACATAAGTGTTTCAAGTTACGTGTGACTTTTACTAGCATTGCGAACTGGGTCTGGCTGGGAGAGATGGAATTTTTTTCACAATAGCCACTATAGTGCTTCCTATTGAATATGTGGCTAAACCAATTTTGATAATACACCAGTGTTTTGACTGTTGCTGAACAGTTCTTGGGTATTTTCAAGGCTTTCTCTTTCTCTCATTCTGATTTGCTTTGCTGCTGGGCCGAGGTCAACCCCATGGCACATTTTTGCTGTATTAAACCATACAGCTTCCATGGTTTCTACTGTTACTTGAAACGCTTGCAAGGTCTTTTTATTATTCAGTTAGCAACTATACGTTTAAGGCAGAACTGCTATTCCTGCAGCAAAGCTAAAACCTATCAAGAGGCAGCAGGTTTTTATGACTCTGCTCCTGAAATATATCCAAATGAGTGTATTTTCCTATGATTTTCATGTATGATGAAATACTTGATTTCCTGTTTTGTGTTCTTTTTCCTCACAATGTAGAGTTAATTATATCGTCAAAAGCCTGTGTTTTAGAATACTGTTATGGCATACCTGCTGGTAGGTTCTTTATATGCTTGTTTTTTATCAACACTGACAAAATTTATTCTTTGTTTTCTGTACTGACAGGACCTTAAACCAAATAATTTGTTGTTAGATGAAAATGGAGTTTTAAAATTGGCTGACTTTGGCTTAGCAAAATCTTTTGGAAGCCCAAATAGAGTTTATACACATCAGGTAGTAACAAGGTAAGACATTCTGTTTTGTTTCTTACACAGTGATTGTGTAGCTGTTGTTGCTGTGTCTCTTGAAATATGTCGTGTCAAATTAACTTGGACAAAGTTTGAGATCTAGTTTATGTGATATGGCTGTAGTGGCAAAAGCCTCAAAAAAAAACCAAACCACAGGAAAGCATCATTTGGCCAAGCTTCTGTAAAGAACTGCTAGAATATGCAATCATGGATGTTGTCCTGGCGTATGATACTCCTTTGAAACACATGGAAATAATATATCTGGGTGTAAGCCTGGCTTTCAGAGCAAGACAGCTGTTACATGAGACCTAGAATATGTTTATTGTAGCTAGTCACGATGCCTATTATGAGACAAAAGCTGGAACCAATTAAAATATTTGTTAATGTTATTTTTAACATGCATACATTTTTAAGGTTTGCTTTAAAAAGCAGGACTGCAAAAGACAAAAAGGATTTCTTTTTGTCTGCTCTAGTGCTGAAACTATTCAGGAAAAGCTAGTTTATTTTAATACCTTTATTCAAAACACAGAAATTATATAGTGATTTCAAATGCAACGTGTATAAGATGATTACAATAAAATTGGTTGTTCTTAGGCAGTGAAAGTAGCTGCTTTAAACATCTACTATCACAGTTCATTTTGCATAAAACTGTGCATAGGGCTGAGGTAGAGATTTTTGGAAGCTGGAAGGAATTAAGTCTTCCTGTCACATCTTCAACATAAAATCTAAAGAAAATAGTTGGTTTATAACATGCAAACTAGCCTGCTAAATACTTCCTTTGCACATGTGCAGTTTTATTGCTTCTTAATTAGCTCAGTTGAAATTGTAGTTAATCTGTGGTTGTATGTGGTGAAGGATACACAATTTTATTCAGTCTTTCTTAAACAAAACATGTTGCAAGGTAGAGTACAGCTCTCGATCTGAAAAATATATAGGCAGGAGCGGTATCCTCTTTGTAGTTCTTGCATTGCTACAGTATACATGAGCGAAACCAGCTGATTTTCCCGAAATGTATTTTCTTCTCAGGTGGTACCGAGCCCCAGAACTATTGTTTGGTGCTAGAATGTATGGTGTTGGTGTTGATATGTGGGCTGTTGGTTGTATTTTGGCTGAATTGCTCCTCAGGGTAAGTCTTCTAATGTAAACATTTTGTATTTGTTTTTCAGTGCAATTAGAACTTCTTATATGGGCTTCCTCTGTACTGGTAACAGCAGCAGTTGAAGGCAGTTAGCTATTTAGAAAAGGAAGAAGAGAAGGGGGCCGGAAAAAAGCTTTCAAAAGCTTACCAACTGTAAAGAAAGTGAAGTTTTGGAATAGTCTGAGGGTCCATAAGTGTCACAATCACTGGAAGTCTTTAAATAAACATCTAGGTAAAAAAATTGCAATGAACTCTCATAATCTTGCCATGGGCAACGTAAAGTAGATAACTGTTCCAATATTATCCTTTCACAGAGCCTCCTATCAGTTTTCATTTGCTGTCCTTCCAGGAATGCAACATCACAGATAAATGCGTACTCTGTCCCCTGAATGTTGCTCCTCAATAACAGTAAATAATTACCACCACTACCTTAATTGTGGAGTTATTTGTAAGAGAGTGATGTTTTTCTGAGCTCTTGTTAGCTGACAATACTGGAATAAAGCTGAAGGTTGACATCAAGCTAATCCTATGTCACTCCCAAGCATAGTCCACTACCACTCCCGAGCATAGTCCACAGATGTAGTGGTCCTTAAGTACTTCTTGCTGAAATAGACCATTTATTATACAGCTCTTTGGAGAGATGCAAGTGTGGGATGAGAAGTGAAGGGTAGGTAAGGGCACAGACACAGCTGGAAGCATGAAGTAGCCTGTAGTATAATTTATTTTCCATAAGTGGCTTCTGCTTTGGTTTTGCACTGTACTGTAGCTGTTAGTGTGGCCATTTCATGAACCAGATCGGGGAACTGGTCTGTCTGAAAACACCTTGAAAGAAATCTTCTGCCTTGGATTTTCACACAAACAGATGTGCTGGTACAGCTTGGTTGGCAGTTCAGAAATGAAAGTGTACAGTGGCTGTTTAAGCAGCACTATTGATGATGCATATATATGCATTAGACTTGCTAAAGTTGGGTGAACTCAAGGGAAGTCAGAAAGCAGCTAAGAAATTGTTGAATTCTGTTACTTGTTCGGTTTCACACAAAGCAGAAGATGTTTGGTGGTTCAGTTTTATTACTGTGAAAGCTTTGAACATATTTGTCCTTTTTCTTCGTGAGTGTACTCTGTCAAGGGACAATGCAAATTCTGGGAGCTTTAAAAAAGCAGTTTTTATTCAAGGGGCTTTTGCGACACCAAAATTTAGTGCACGGCCTTGTATGGCTGTTCGTTGTGGTCCTACGTAGTTAAATACTGCCTCTAATCCTTCATAATTTTTGCTTTGGTCAGAAAGTCCTTTTTTCTTGCATTGTGTACCTGAAGTGTAAGCTGCAAGTTGAACTGGGGAAGTACCCCCATTGCTGTCTTCTGCTTTGTTTAAATGAGTCATGACCCTGATAAGAGTCTCTATTATAGTGGGTCACTTCTCTCCCTTGTGCTGTGATCTCATTCCATCAGTCTAACCAGTGCTTGTGTGATCCAATTACAATTCACTTTAAATGTTTTGAAAATGTCTAAAACCTAACTTCAGAGAGCAGATGGTGGATAGATGGTCACTGTGACCAACTGACTTTAAACTGGCAGCTGAGGTGTAAAATCTCTTTAATTATTTTACGTTGAGGTAGTGGTGGTATACAAAGATGCTTTGCCCTGCATTTATGAAGGATAGCTCCAAGCTCCTCTCTAGTATCGATCTTTAGAAGTTAATTCAATTAAATGCGGTTGCCTTCTTCCAGGTTCCTTTTTTGCCTGGAGACTCGGATCTTGACCAGCTGACGAGGATATTTGAAACACTGGGCACTCCATCAGAAGAACAGTGGCCTGTGAGTCCTTTTGTTTAACAGACTGACATTAGTTTTACTTGATGCTCTCCCTTTTAGCATTTGAAATTAATTGGAAGGGTGTACTAGAATACTTGAGTAGATTTTCAGAAGGCAACTGCCTAATCTCACAAAGAAGAGGATAAGCCACCAAGATTTATTGTTTCTCTTGGCAAATCTCCGATCATTATAGCAGTGTTGCTAGCATCAAGCAACAGTAATTAAACTTCTTGATTTCCTTTCTGGATGTATCCACAGTTTCTCATGGCTATTGGTGTGAAATTATGGTAATTGTGTAACATTTTTGAGATGCTTGATTAATTAGTCTGCCTTAACCTGAAAGGCTTTAATCACTTTCCGAAGTAGGAATAATTTTTAGGGACTTAAGTTGGCCTGGACAAGTTATAGTTTTGGTATACAGTAAAAAATGCCAGACCAATAGCTTTAGAGAGAAACAGCTTGTCTCATATTAATGGTACCATTACAAATACAAATTAGTAGTGCAACTATTTCTGAGATGACAGTGAACTCAGTAATACCAGACCAAACTTAATGCATCAGTGACTTACCTAATTGTGGTTATCAGGCAGACTGATGGGAAGCAGGGCATAACTTCAGATGAGCAACTTGGGCCAGTTGATGGGCATAGGGAGTCCTAAATTCCTTGATCAGACAGTTTTTGTAGTTGAGTTGTGAAAGCACTCTCTGGATTTGCTAACGAGTTATCCCATCTCACCTCTGGTCCCTGTCTCTACTGCATTTATCTCATTTGTGTGAGCAGTACTTGGATGCCACTTTAAGTAGTGCACAATGACCAAATGGAGCTATAGCTCTATAAGATGTGTGGCCATCATATGGAGAAGACACTGTAAAAGGCAGTATGGGCCCTGCATTTCCACCCCTTGCTTACGTAACTGTATGGGAGAAAGTGTGGTTGTCATGCCATGTCAGCGTAAGTCCAAGACTGATGCTGATGCTACCCACTTCACTGGGAGTGTCAGGTGTGGAGAGGTGACTGGTCAGGTTTCAGCAGCTGGGATAGTGTTAAAGCAGTGAGGTTCATAAGCCAGGTTTCCTGTTTGTCAGTACACCTTGAATGCATTCAGTTGACTGCATTCAAAGGTGTATTCCACAGTGTGCTGCAATCTAGGCTAAAGCTGTAATAATGGGATAACCTCAGTGCTCACGCTGCCAGTGAGCTACGGCAGTAGTTCCATGTGCCAAGTTGCAGGTTTAGGCTAAGGTTTCTTCAGTTTCATCCGCTACTGTTGGGCAGCGATCAGTTTATCATGAGTGTTAGCGTCCACTACCACTTCCACCCCTCTGATTGCAGCAGTGGCAGGTGCTTTGTCGTTCCACTGAGTGAACAGAATGGGAATCAACATGGCCCACAGCCAGAGTGTGCAAATGTCTTCCCAAAGAAGGTGGCCCCTAATTTCTGTGGTAAGGGTTAGGAAAGAGTACACATTCCAAAAGGGAAAGCCACCAGGTGTACCTAGAAGAACAACACGGATCAGACAGTATGGGCAGAGGGGCAAATGTCTGAAAGTATCAGGAGTTTTAGCTGTCTGGGCAGTGTTGCAGCAACTGGCCATGAAGATTTGGCCATCAGTGGTGTAGACAGTGGTGTCACACCCAAACTAAACATTGCAGCAAAAGATTGCTGAGCCATCAGTAAATGAGGCATCCTCCTGTGGGGTGGTGAAAGGAGTGACTTAAGTAGGCAACAGTAATTATGGCTGGTAGCTACAGGAATGGGAAAGGTGAGGTGAGTGAGAATACAATTACTCGGGCCTGAAAGTTGGGCTCCATCAGTGATGATGGGGATACCAAGAGCCCAATGGTGAGTTGCAGTGGACTGAGTTCATCCGTTAGGGGAAAGAATTTGTGAAGTTGATAATGAAGAATAGGATGTAAAAAGTGTAAAACCCCACGGAGTTTGTCAATGTCAGAAAAGGTAACAAGTGAAGTTAGGGCCTGGGCTTCTGGTTCTGAAATTTGGATGGTATCCCCCTGTTATATTTGCAAGCCAGGCTAGGTAATTGTCACTGTTTAGCCCCATCTTGGCCAATTTGGGCAGCTAAAACCAAGCACTTGGGCTCCCGATTCCCTTCCCCACTATCCCTGGGGAAAGTGAAATTAGAGGAAAAAGGCTTCTGAGGTTGGAAATTGGAACTACAACTTTAATGAAATGGTAGTGGTATTTTCTTCATTATTATTTTTAAGAAAACAATAAGATATATACAAAATTGCACCCCGACCCTTTGATTACTATATGTCACCAGAGATGCTGCAAGGCAGGCTAGTTGAGTGACTGGAAGGAGGCTGGGCTCAGGAACTGGATTCAGGAACATATGGATCTATAATTGGGGGAAAAACAAGACAGACTGGTCCTCACTGGACATAGCTTATTTAAGAATAGGGACATACATGATATCTCAAGTTTATACTGAGTATGACATATATGAGATGGCATACTCTGTTGGTCAGTTTGGGGTCACCTGTCCTGTCCACCCCTCCCTGCAGGTGTGATCCTTTTTTGTCTTTTACTTATGGCATTCCACCAGCTCAAGAATGACCTTGGTTACTATAGGAATAAGTATAAGATTGGCTTTTCTGTATACTAGTGCACCATGTTATCGCTACTAGAGAGAAACGCTGTCTGGAAAACATGCAGTTAACCTTCAGGAAATGAAATTATGTGGATGAGACTTTGCTGCAGTTAGGAAAATGATTCTACTTTAGCTCAAACCACAACAGTAATTGACGATAACAGATCCATGGTAGCACTTCCTTAATTTGGCTAGGAATATGTTTGTAAAGGAGCATGCAGGGATACCTGCGATGCCTCTGTTAACATCTTACTCAGTTTCAGTAATTAATAGTATTTGTAAGTCTGGTTGAGCTTGAAGAATTTTGTGTATTGTTTTTTGAATCCAAATAAAACTAAATATTTGCTACCTGTGTCACTGTTGAGACACGACATGGTGATGCGGAAGCAAGTTTCTTTATTGAAGTTACATGGCTGGCCGGCACGCGCTTGATCTTACACGCCCCTCTTATACCCTTTATTAACACACGCGTCTCCGCATGATTGGATTAGCTTATACATAAACAATCTGTGAATGGATGGTACTACTTTCATGCACGGTCCTATATTGTCTGCCCACTTCCCGTCCCATGATCTCCTTCCAGGTGCATTAAGCAGGGGTCCTCAGCCCGCTGTGGACCCCCACATACCTGGTCTTCTTGGTCAATATATAAAGCTTTCTATATTTTTGTTGTAGAAACTTCCTTTTCTATAGGTCTTAGCTGCCAAGTTTTTCTCAGGCAGGTGGTGCCACCTGGCTGACCACAAGACACTGTAATTCCTCCATGCAAGCCTGCATGCTTTTAACACAGGCAGTGGCAAGAGTTTTTTGTCTTCTAATGTAGGCTGAGTATCCTGCCTACATCGTGCGGGGCTTCAGTTAATTCTCTTTGTAGGAAGACAACTCTGGCTTTGGCTGCATTCAAATGGTGCTTAGTATTTCTGAGACAGTGAGCAAAGAGAAACAGAGTAACTTCCCCTTCACATTTTTGTCTTTATGAATGTCTATAATTGAAGTAGCTAGGAAAAGGGAACAGCTACTTCCCACTGTCAGAGATTCTAGTGGGTTTTGGCAAGGCAAAATGATCAAACAGGGCTCCCGTTACAGGGTTGGGGAAGGTCATGATGCTGACTACCATATCCCACTTCTGACACCAGAGGTGACTCAGCCGCATTACAGGTTTAGGCTGTGGTAACCAGCTGCAGACCAACAGCTTTAAGGATAAGCAGTTTATCTGAGAATAGTGGTGCAGTAACAAATACAAATCAGTTGTATTATTACCTGGGTTGAGATGACACTAAGCCCAGTAATTTGCTAATAATGGGCTAAAGTCAATGTTGGGGTGCACACCGACCTACATAACCATGGTTAGCAGGCAGGCTGAGAGGAAGCAGAGCATGGCTGCTCCTGAACAGTAACTCTGACCAGCCAGTGGGCACAGAGGTCCTGAATTCCTTGATCAGACTGTCCTCTTTTGTAGTTGTGTTGTAGAAGCACACTCTGGACTTGCTAACCAGTTATCACATCTCACCTCTGCTCTCTCTCTGTGCCGCATTCCGTTTGTGTGCTTCAAATGGTGCCTTAAGTGGTGTGTGATCACTGGATGGAGCTATAGCAGCATGGAGAAGCATCCTAAAAGGCAGTACTAGCCCGATACAATTGTGTTGTTATGGGATTCTAAATCAAACACATGAAATTTTTTTGTACTGACACTTCTGCTTTTTTTGGAAGTGAAAAGTTAAGAGATAGGTGATGAAATGAGAGCCTAGGAGATTTGCTGGCACAACAGAGATGATGCATTTCCAACTTAATTTGCAAGTCCATGCATTTCATGAATTGAAACCTTTACTGTGAAGATTATAACTGAGCATGCTTTTCACTTCAGTGTTAGTATTACTGAAGTGTGAGTAGAGGTTTAAAATAATTAAAATGTTAAAATACTATGTTTTGATAATTATATGAGAAAAGGATAATTTTAATTATGTAATTTGAATGGGATTTATTTCATACCTACAGAAGGAGAGTAAGAAGGCAATTAATCTGTTGTTTAACTGCTTGGCTTATTTTCCTTCCCTCCCTCCACTCCCCAGATGACAAGTTTATCAGTTACACATTTTGGAAAGAAGCTCAAAATGCTCATGATCAGCTAACTTTGAAGAGGAGGACAGTGTATTATTAACTTGAAGAAAATGTGGACTGGCTTTTATTATAAATCACCTCTTCCACCATGTCAGTTTGCAAAAAGGAAAAGTTTTACTTCATTTTTTTCTGCTCCCACTCCGAAGTTCTTTCATTCTTCATTTCTTTTTAAGCAGTTTTTCCTTTTGTACTGGTTAGCACTAAAGCACAAGGGAAGGGCAGATTGCTTGTAAAGGGAAAGTATGAAACAGCTAAGTTACTTAAAAGTCTTTATGACCTACTATTCCTATTCTGACTTTATTTCAGTGACCACCTATTAGCAGAGTCTTTTGAAAGATAATTTGCTTCTGCTGAAAAATAGCCATATGAAGTTCCCTGTCTGTGAAAACGTAACTCTTTCCAACTTGTAAAACGTAACATGCCTTTTTTGTCTTTGTAGGGGATGACAAGTCTTCCAGATTATGTCACATTTAAGTCTTTCCCTGGAATGCCACTTCAACATATCTTCAGTGCAGCTGGTGATGATTTGCTGAGTCTTCTGCAAGGCTTATTCACATTTAATCCTTGTACTAGGTTTACAGCTACTCAGGTATAGTATACTTGCATTGTCCTAATGTCAATTAACTTACTGTTAGTATTAGATAAATGTGCTTTGAAGCCAATAAGCCAAGTTTGAAATAAAATGTCATATAGCTCAGTCTGTGAAATACTAGGAACATATTTCTGGTGTTTTATAGGGAGATCTCTGAAAGGCATGAACAATACTGACTGACCACCTATCTCTGTTACCAATGTAGAGCAAAGGTAGACAGTTACAGGCTGTGCGCATTATAGACTTCAAACAGTCGTTATAGTTGACATTTAAAATCCAGTCACCCAAAACTTAAAGCATATCTATTTACCTAGTTTTGAAAGGTTTTCACCATTAATTCTTCCAGTTTCTTTTTCAACTTAATTTAAATTGTTTTGGTCCTTTTTTAGGATTAAATTCTGTGGTGATTTAAACCAACATTCTGATATGAATATTCTTTTCCATTATACTTGGGTAAAACTGATCTTAATTTCATTAGTACTTGATGGGGAGAAAGGGAAGGACTTTGAATGAAAATCTTACAGAATGTTCTGTTTCAGAGTATTCATTCCTACTGTGAAGAAGAGAGCATTTGGCAGTTTCAAAACTGTGTTTCTGTCACCTTACACTCTTACAGAAGAAGCAGAGCTGCTCCTTAAGGCCGATACTCCTTCATTGCTTGTTAGATAAGATTAGCGCATGTGTTAAGTATCTTTTTAGCAGACAACGTCTTCAGAGTGCATTCAGGTTTTTTTTTGCTCAGCATCTTTAAAAACTTTCACTATAAGTTTCCAAATAATTAGTTCTGCTATTCTTGGGATGCTTTTATACTAGCTCGTATGTATGAAGTCATTTTACAGGTCGTATTGTGGGACGGTGACTTGAATATATGTGGTTTTCTAGTTTTATTGACAATGCCACAGTTTAAGGCAGAAAACAATTTTTCCTTACTGTATTGGCTTGATTTATAGCTGGCACTGAATACCATGTAACTGACTTAAGCAAGAGTAATAGTTACCTAAGAGTCAACTTAGCATCATTTCCTTAACCACAGTTTATGGAAGCTAAAATTCAAAATTTTTCTCACAGCTTATAGGTTAAAAACAACACAGTTAAAGAAAGTTGAGGGAAAGATCTGTCATAAAAGCTAGCAAAACAGATGGTGTCCAGGTCCTGGATCTGATTAAGACTTCAGAGTTATTCTTTTAATCTTTTTTCGCTCCTACTTTCTTCTTTACCCTCTTCTCTCCTCTGCCTATTCCGATTGTAAGCTTTCCAGAGCTAGAAACTTGCTGTTTGTACAGGACTTGTTGCAATGTAGTCTAGAGTTTTGTTAGGGTGTCTGAGTGCTATTTGAAATAATATACATTTATGTATTGGTTTACAAATAGAAGTGCTGTGGTAGTCTCTCAGAACACAAAATATTGACTTGCCTGAAGTCCACCCTCTAGTACAACAGTGCCCTCATAGTTTTTAAGTCACAATTGCAAGTACTTTATTTCATTATAACCTCTTTATAGATGGTGTTCTGACACTTTATACTGATTACTTGGTTATTTTTCTTCCATTATCATTAAGGCATTGAAAGAGAAGTATTTCAGTAACAGACCAGGACCCACTCCAGGAAATCAGCTGCCAAGACCCAACTGTCCTGCAGAAGCTCTAAAGGAGCAACAAAATGCACTTTTCAATTTAAAAAGGAAAAGAACAGACGGAGTAGATCAAGGTAACATCTTAATGCTTAATTTGTTTTAAAACAGGAGCTGCGTTCTCAGAAAGAATGTGATACTTCCAGTGTTTTGCAACAAGAATGAACTATATCCCTGGGCACCAGCACCAGCTGAAGTCCTTCAATAATTTAGGTTTTAGAATAAATGCCTTAGGGTGAGAACGACTTAGTTCTGTGTTCCAACAGAAAGGATAGAAAAAAGGCTCTTTTATGACAATTACGAACCTTATTTGTTAGAAGAAATATCTAATTCCATTAAATTCTGTAATGAAATGTGATGATACCCAGTAAATTACAGGCTATTGTGAGGCCCTTTATTTTTTTTTTTGCTGAGTCATCTTACTGAGTTGGTAGTAACTTAACTTTGCGTCCCTTAAAACAAAAAAAAATGGGAAAAAGCAGAAAAAGAAATAGCGTGTAGTCTTTCAGATGACAAACTGGAGAATATAAATAGAGTTCAGAAGAGAGATTTCTGTTCTCTCTCTCTCTCTCTCTCTCTTACACTAAGCAAATTAACTGTTAAGACTGCACTGGGTAAGGAACACGAAGCCTTTTTCGATGACCCTTTTAAAAGGCAACCCTGTTCCCTAACATTTACTTCTATATGGAGCCTCCACTATTTCCTGAACAGTAGCATGTACTTCCTATCTTCATGGCAAGAAAAGCTCCGAATACTGAAGACCTATATCAGACACTTTATGACTTGGACCTTTTAGTAGAGGTGCAAATACTGGTTCTTAAACTTGGAGTTGGACTTCTTAACAGCTGGAATATGTTAGATAGCAGCTATCAGGTTAACATCAGTTTTTTTGTTATTGCCAGTTTGAGACTGTTTTGATGTGAGTGATATCTTTTTGGAATGGAGACGCTTCCATTAAAGTGCATTCTGTCTTGAAATCAGAGAGACAGCTACGCTATTAGAGTCTAACTTGATTTTTAGGCACTTTGACCTATTGTTTCTTAGTCTGTGCCAAATTAAATTAGCTTAAGATTCTAATCTAATAGGAAAATTTAATCAGTTGACTATTTGCGTGCTCTCTGCTAACCACAGTACTATGGGTCAGCTGACATGTGTGAACTTGTCAAGTTAACATAGCTTGAGTGATTAACTGAAGCTTAATTGCTCTTTTTGCAACACCATGTGAAGGTCTATGATTAGCGTTCTGGAGTATGTGCCCCAAAATAGGACTGTTAACTAAAGGAACAGTAAGAGGAAGAAGTGCTTTCTTGAGTTCTGTGACTTAACCATTTGAAGTCTTGCATTTGACAATGAGCAGAGTTTCCAGACCTGTTTCAGGCTAAAACACTAATTGCTGTAATGTCTTTCTAAATGTTTACCTGTATCCCAAATTCAATTAACACTTAATTATAGAATTTTGCACTTATTTGGAGTACCCTTACTTATTCAAGTGGGCTTTGATTCTAACACTCTTTCATAGATTCATTGGAGAAATTCATCATGCTTGCTGCTGCAGCAAACAGCATTAACCAGCTCAGAATAGATGTATCTCCAGAATATATAAAGTGAACACTAAAACATTGAAGAGGGGAGCAAACACCTTTACTTCGGTAACAATGTGATTTACACTTTTCAGGATTACCAAAAAAACTGATTTTTTGATTGCTGTGGAAGGTGGATGAAAATGAGTGAAAATGGCCCGAGTCCCGACTGTTGAAAAAACACTGTAATAGTCACTGGATGGTTATTTTGTAATATTTTTTATGGAAGATATGATTTTAACTTTTCCTTACTGAAACTGAGGTTTTATTAACCCTACTTCTTTTATTCTGAATAAAAATATTAAGCCAAACAAGAAGATTCCTTTCTCTGGTTTGCTGTCTCATTACTTTGACTCCTGCTTTTAAGGCAGTAACTGTCGAAACTGCTTGCTGGATACAGATTTACACAGACTAATTTTGCAGAACCTTTATGCTGAATCACATCCCATCCTTTACAGATGCGCAGTCGAAGGAGGAAAACTGTAAATACAGCCCTCTCAGCTGGAGCTTAAATGTACATGATTGTCTGCTAGCCCTGTAATAAGTATTGGGAAAACTGTATCATTATAAGGGAAGAGCAGGGTGCCTTTTTTCCTTCCAGTTAATGCTAGCGTAATAAGAAATGAGTTTGCATGTGCTCTCAGTGGTTGTGTTAAGATTTTCCAAGGGACATACCCACTGTATTGAAAATAATATGGTGCACAGACTGACTGTGTAGCATTGGTATTTATTTGCAGGCTCCAGTCTTCCAGAAGAAATTATCTGAGACCATATAAATACTGTTTTCTTCACAGCCTCAAGATTGCAATAAGAGGTGGAGGGAAATGCGGCTGGGAAAACTATACCAGCCCTCCTGTCAACCTGTGGCTGTGGAACAGTTCATGGTACAGATACTGGGCTCGGCTCTGTTGCCTGATTTTCACATTGCTGTCTTGCAAAGTGGCTGCTGGGTAACCAAACTTCTGCAATGAAGAGAAGCAAGCCAGTAAATACTGTTGGTGCAGCTTAACTACATTCCCACCCCTGTTGTGCAGTGGATCTCGGGGATACCTGGTGAGCCACTGTTATTTTCCCACCTGTGAACTGCTTTCAGCATTCTCTTTTCTGATGTATGTGGCAAGTGTATTACTAGAAGACATGGAAGCTTGCAGAGGAAGAGTAACCATTGTCTTGCTCCTGTGTTACTTCAATTTATTCCTACCTTGAGCTGTGTAAGGGAGAATAGTTACTAGTTTCTCAATACCCTACTGCAGTGGTGGTTGAAGATTTCCTAGTGAAATTTAATTGACAGCGTAGGGAAAATGTCAAGTAACGTTAGTTACAGCAGTGTTTACTGTCTTTATAATCAAACATAATCATTCTGAACACAGGCTGGGATATTAAGAGAACTGCAGTGCTGCAGTATACATACAAAAATGTTAATCTGAATGGGGAAGAGAACGTTAGAAGTGCTGTAAACTTTTGCATTGAATTTAGCTAGGGCAGCATTCTGACTGGACTTCAAAGCTTGGGAACCTTCAGCCCCTAAAACAGATACTGGATTTTTCAGTGTGTCCTGCCTACCAGGTATAACAAATAGAGGTTGCACGGCAGGGACAATTTAAGTATTCTGCCAGCTTTGCTTTTGAGAGTAACACCATGCCCTTGTCACATGCTGCATGTGCCTGGATGATACCCTCCCCTGAAGTGAACCTTTTCCAGCAGAACAAGTAGCAATCCCCTAAGTGTCTGCTGGCAAAAGTTGTAGGGTAGGTGCTTTATTAGATGGGCAGTCACTGTTTGGTTGTACAGAGCACAATTAGCTGGATGGTTAGTTTGTAATATTTTTGTATGAAATATGTTATTTAACATTTCCTTACTGAAACTGAGGTTTTATTAACCCTACTTCTTTTATTCTGAATAAGTTAGCTGTGCTCTGTAAGACTAGGATTGAAGAGAGGATATTTTGTGACAGAAGTTACTTTCTTGTATGCCTCCAGTCATGTTTACCACAGCAGACGCGCGAAGAAGTAATGCTTCAAAAATTCAGGAGCTGTTCTCTTTCAGCCTCCACACTGGAATTCATTTGGTACCCTGTGCACTGCATGCATGGTCAGACCCTGTTCCATACTGTGAGGGTGTAACTAAGTCTTGTTTTTAGCTGACTTCATTAATGATGGCAACTGTGTCAGGGACTAAAATTGCCTTGCAGTGGTGGTGGTGTGGGTAGATAAGGTGTGTGTATACTACAGAAAGATTAGAAAAAGAATCAGCACAATATTTTAATCTCAGGCTTTTGCATAGTTTGATTTAACTTTTGTGACTTAAAAATTCCTTCCAGAGCTCTGACTTGAAACCTTTGACTATAATTTAATATGTAGTCATATGCAATTAGCAATTTAAATACTGGTTAATTTGTAACTTGCTTACCTTGTACGCTTTATATCATGCTAATCACACTTCAGCTTTGACAATCTGTCTTTCATCGCACCAACTCGTTGAATATATAGCTGCTGCAATCTACTTGGCTTCTGTTCAGAACCACAACAATAAAGGATGTTTTGTTTTGACCCTGCAATGTGCATGCTTATACAAAGGTTTAAGTTGTACACTTGTGCAAACTGGAACAACATCTAAATGCCTTCTTTCTTGGTTTGAGAATTTCTGCCCTTACCGCCCCTTTATCATGAGTAACTGCTGTTTCTTCCTGAAAAGTCAGTCTTCCTCATTGCAAACTTGATGGCTCTTACCTTGAGACTTAAAGGACTTTGAGTAACTTCTATGGATTGTTCTGAATATTGTTTATATAATTTAATTAAAACTTTAGGGTTTTCTTTCTACTTTGCCACAATAAATGTAGCAAAACACATTGTATGAGCACACATATATAAAGAAGGGGTAAACAAAACTGATTTAATTTCCTCACAGATACCAGGATTACTTGTGGTGGCATGGAGATCAAGGACTGCTAGCTAGCATGTACCCATCTTCTCTCTCTGGTTCTTGATTGGTGCTAGCACTGCGAGATCCCTGCAGCTTTTCTGTTTTGACAAAGAAGGCTCAGAGCCAGGTTGAGTTGCAAAATGCAGTTGTTGATTTGCGTTTGTGGTATGCTTTTACCCATGGTGTGCTCATGATGCTGGCAGCACTCCAGGCAGCATACCAGTTCTCTGCTTTCACCTGTGCTCATTCTTGGCTTTTGTGACTGTTCTTGTTCTCTTGGCTTGCTGCGTGTACAGCATTTGCCGAACTCCTACTCTTCCTCCTTGCATTTTATATTCAACTGTCAGTTTTGTCTCCGGTGTAAAGTGTTCTCTCCACATGGCGGTAATAAAATCAAAGGATAAAACAGGGATAGGTCTGGAGTTGGCTTGTCAAACTGAGATGGAGAAAATTCTTGGAGACTTAACAGAGTGCTTTGAACGCTTTTGGCAGGGTCTGTTTTGGCTTACACCTTCCTGATGCCCAGTAGTGTGAGAATCTGGGAAAAAGACATGCATAGCTATGGTCTCTTTGGTTCCTAAGCGCAGCACTGCTAGGGCAATCCTGTGTTGATCTTATCTTCCTGATGACCTGCTGGGAATTACATTTTTTTTTTCTTCCTATAGTCCACCACCACTACAGGAAGGCTCCAGAAGCAGCTCTGTTCTTTACTGGCTTGAGAGTTCTGCTTGGCTAAACTTTGTTCATCTTATAATTCCAGTTTCTTATTTTCAAGCTTCTCTAAGTAGACCCGGAATAAAATCTCAGTTTTGATGCTGTTGAACTCTCTGTGTTCAATTCTAGGATTTTTTTTTTCCTTCTATTTATTTCCTTTTATAAACTTACTTCCAATAAAAAGACAGGGGTTAGAGAGGGGTGTCCGTCCTTCTCTTCCTTCCAAAGATTGAAATCCAGAGGCAGGCAGATCCCACATGAGGATTTTCTGAGAGGCTTGCTGTGTGGCTGGCACAGAGGCCATCAGTGTGCTGACAGTTTCCTCTAGTGCTGTCAGCTCAAATTGTGCCCTGAAACCTTCATGCTAACAGCATTCACTACTGTGATAAGAAGAGATGGTATACAGAGGTGGGAGCAGGAGAATGGGACTTTTCACTCTTAATTGGAAAGCATCAGTGGATTGCGGTTTATTGCCTACTACGAGAGACTTGTGCCACTTGGGCAGAGGCACTAACAGCTACGCTAAGCTGACTTTGCCAGCAGGTTCTAAGTTGTGTGCTTTGGTTTTGGGAAACCTTCAGTTTGGGCCAGGCTGTTAGGCAAGTAGCCTCAAGGTGTACTTTTGCAATCGTGCATGGATATGCCATCCATGAATTAATCTGTCTTTTTTTTCTCCTTAAAAAATAAAAAAGTTCACTGACAAAATTAACAAATAATTAACAAAGCATTGCAATCTGACAGTCCTGAAGAAGTCAGCTGCTGGGCTGACAGATGTAGAACTGTCTTTTTCTTGCTACTTCAAACTTACCCATATGTTCAGGTGCTTCCTTTTCTCACATCAACATCCTGAGGAATTCAACAGTGCAGAAAGACAGTGCCACCATGTTTTATGGCACTTTATATATGATGGTGGAAATTGATTTTTATCTGTCAGCTATAACTGCTGACTTAGAAGTTGATCAGTTTTCCCTGCCACTAGAGGCAGTGTGACAGAGAAGTAAGGCAATGGTCACGTGTGTTAACAATTGGTCTTAGCCTAACACCTGTCTCCAAGAATCATCACTGACAGCCAGAAGCTCCTTGTAAGGATGGAGAACTGGTCTGTCTGGGCATGCAGCTTAGTCTGCTTAACTTCATATTCTTGTAGAACTTCTTCAATAAGACCCTTTATATTCACATTATCTGATAACTTGCAGGAATGCAGACTTTCCTTCTTCTGTCTGTCACTCATTAATAAGACTCAGTGCCTCGTGGCAGCACCAAATTTCCTGCTGCAGGCTGCTTACCTGAGTCTCAGGAATGTGTAAATGTGCTGGGGAATACTGCTGTCTCTCTTTCTCCTACCACAATGTTTCTGTAGTGTCACCTGAATTAAATGTCTACATTGTAAGGTAAAAGCAATCTCTGTGATTGAGAAATCTGAGGCGATGTATAGTAAAAACTTGGGATGAAAACCTATACTGCATACAGGTGCTGAGGGGTCATAAAGAATGACATTTATAATTGGCATTACATGGTATTGTGCTAAAAAGGCATCATGGTTTAGCCCTAACCAGCTAAATTTTGGCAGCTAAAAACTGCAGCTGAGCTTCCAAAATCCCTTCTCCCCGAGCCCCACAGGGAAAGGGAAGAGGGAAATGAGAGGAAAAAGACTTGCGAGTTGGAAACTAAAACTACAGCTTTAATGAAATGATAACAATAATAATAATAATGAAAATAATTAGAAGATAATAAAATATGCACAAACATATAAGATTGTGACCCCGCCCCACCCCTCGATGAATATACGTCACCACCAATACTGTAGAGCAGACACGAGAGTATGGGTTCATGGCTAGGAGGGAGATGGATTCAGGAACTGGGTTCAGGAACACACAGATCTGGGATCAGGAGCAACCAGACAGATGAGGTCCTCACTGGATGTCAGCCATTGCAGCAGAGAGCAAGACGCTCATGATCTCTTAAGTTTATACCGACATATACAGGAGGGAATACTCTGTTGGTCAGTTTAGGGTCACCTGCCCTATTTGCCCCTCCTCGCAGGTGCAGCTCCATTTTCGCCAGCTTGAGAATGGCCTTGGTTAAGTATAGGCATTGGCCTTTCTGCATACTAGCGCCCTGTGTTATCACTTTAGAGAAGAACACTGCCTCAAAAACATGCAGTTAATTTTCAGAGAAATGAAACTTACAGCAGCTGAGTTAGGCACAAAACTGACTCTAATCTACCTCAAATGCCAACAAAATGTTCAACAAAGCACGCAAATACAGCACCTGGAGAGTTCAGTGTAAAGTTGTGTGATATTTCTCTTCTGTACTTTTGGTTACAAAAATAAACCTACTCTGATAGATTTGATGCATTTCCTTAATAGACGATGCAAATGTTAATCTATTTTGAATTAACAATCAAGTGAAAAAACAATTAAGCAGCTAGTTTATTAAACTATCATTCTCAAAATAAAAGTTTTTTTAAGCAAATTGGCCTGGAAATACCAGGCTTTTGGGCTTTTGGGCATCCTTCAAATGCTATGGAATGCTTTATGTCAAGTCCTAAAAGTGATAGAAAACATTTCATTTGATCAGAATCTAACAAAATTTGACTACTTAAGTGCAAGGATTTTTTTTCTCCTTTTTTTTTTTTTTAAATACCTACTACTGGCTGGAAAAGGTTAGTATGAATTATGGAACTCTAATATAGTGGAAGATACCATGATTTAGCATTATGATCAACCTGATATTCTGGAAGGGCCAGCTAGATATTTATGTCCAGCCCCAAAGGGACTGGCAATCTCTGTTTGTCCCTGTCTCAGAGATTTATAGTTGCGGGTTGCTCTCCCCTTGCACTGTCAGATCATTCCATGCGCTCTCTGCTGTTACAGTTGCTCTGTGTGCTTCCATGCACCTCCCCACACAATCTGGAAGGTGATCATCCCATTAGAGCAGTAACAAATACATACAAATACAGTATGTGACTGATAGATCCCAAGCCAAATGATGCATTTTCAAAAGCTGCTGCCTGGATATTCAGTCTCCAGCCTCCAGGCATGCTGAGAAAAGCTTGAAAGCTTAAATCCTAAAAACTCAAATAGCAAAAGATGGCATAAAAGTTGTCTTTTTTTCCTGTCATTGGATTCCTTGCAGCCATTGTTGTAATGTGTTTATTTTTTTTATTTTTAAGCAAAGTAGCAACTGGAGATACAAATCAGTAAGGTGTAGCAGCCAAGAACCCCTTGGCAAATGCTGGAATGGGCCCTGCCCTGGAGCTTCCCGCTCCCAGCCAAGCATTCAAACAGCTCTGGAATGCTGCAGCTGCTGATGGTGCACCTTCAGGACTAAGTGAGCTATTCTGTTTGCTTTTTGTCAGGTCTACATCTGGGCTACACTGTGCTGCTGCAGCTGGCCCTGGTGTGACTCCTCTATAAGCTGACGTTTAGAAGGTGTCCAAGGGTTCTGGGGAAGCCCTTGGCTACCTATAAGGATATGGGGAGAAGGAGTCCATAATCCAGGCACTAGTACATATTAGAAAAAAAACTGGCAAGTTGTGAGTCTATTATGGGCTGCAGCCACCTAGACTGTGAGACAGGGATAGTCTTGCCGTCACACACAAGTGAAATCCTAGGTGGTAAATAAGTTATTTTTACTGCCTGACAACACCTTTGCATGGCGTTCTCCTGTACTAGAATACCCTTTCCACAGGAAACTGTTCCAGCAAACATCATAGCAGTTGGGTCATTAGCTGTGTGAGAGGTTCAGTTTGGATTTGAGTGCTGGTTTCCAGAACATGCACTTTCCTTCATTTCTCACCCCCCAGCACCTGAACCAAGACCAGAATTTTAACTCTATTCCTGGGTACTCCTTGGCTATCTTACTTCCTGCAGGGCCACCTCTTGCCCCTATTCTGCCTTATTCATTAAATATCTATAAATCTATGTTTGTAAATTTACTCAGATGAAGAAAGGCCAAAGAATCTTGCCTTTCTTTACCAAGGCTGTGGTATCCCTATCACTTGACATCCCTAAATCAAAACTAGCATCTTTTCAAAGAGGCACTCTTCACCCTGCCAAAAGGAATAGTTTGAAGATTTCTGGCCAGTAAATGAGAGGAACACAACAGCCTTCTCTGATTTCAGAATATGTATTTGATGGGTAAACCCTATTCTAAATGCATGCATGGGTAGTTTCAGAGTGACAGTTCTTTTCATGCAGTAACATCTGCTCATTGCTTTGCTATTATCCTGCCAAATGCTTGCCAGCAACACAGCAGGAATGTTCAAGCCTTTCTGGTGACGAATTTTTCACTCTAAAAGCCAAGGCCCACATCCCAGGGCTCTGGGGTGCTCTAACTGATTGGAAAATCCAGAAGTTACAGAGCTCTGCTGTTTTCTTCAGTGCAGAGGCTGGATTTATTTGTGTCAGTGATAACAGTGCTGTCTGACATGAACGGACCTGCATGGAACAGCACATTAATGATGTTCTCCACCCAGTGAATGCTTGTTGCTATTGCAGATATGCTGGTGAATTGTAAGCCACTTGTACTCTTCCACCATACCCGTATGTTACCTTCACCAGTCTCTCTTTGCAAGACAGTTTAATTTTAAATTAAGCCTCAGATACTCCTTCAAGCTTGGGTTGATTTTGCAGATGTGGAAGCTAAGCAAACCGATGAGTCAGCTTCTCGTGATTGTCTAAGAAGCCTGGAACAGAAATAGAAGATGAATGCAGTTTTGCTGAGTTCTTACTATGCAGTGATCCTCATGTTCCCATGTCTTAACCACATGTTTCAGGAAGCTGACTTTGATTTGAAGTTAAAAACACCAGTGGTTTTTCTATTACCTGCTTGCTGGCCAAGCTGCTTTCTTGCCCCTTGTTCAAGTCTTGATTCTTTTTCTTCAGCCCAGCCTCTGGGGAGAGGAGGTGTAGATCAGAGAAGGTGTGCTGTGACTCCAGCCCCCAGTCCTGACTTGAGGAATCCTCACGTGAGGTTGGGGCTTTTGCTGCTCCTACAGAGCTGGAGTGTGATCGGTGCCTGAAATGTGTGAGGTCCTCTGGGATGCCTGCAAGCTGGTGTACTTGGCAACTTAATAATCATCTGGTTGACAGAATTAATTAACAACAGCAATAAATACCCTGTCTCTAACTGAGTATATGCAGATGTTAGAGTACCATTAAAAACAGAGCACATGTCTGCTTTTTATAAACTGTACTCTTACAGTGATTTGTCTCTTCAGTCCCCAGTATAACACCAAATTATGATGAAAAGCTGATTCATCATATGATCTGCTTCCTAAAGACTTGTTTGTTTGACACGTGAGGAGAGAGGAAGAGAGTTCATGCAATGCATCCTGCAGTTGTTACTGATTTCCTTTCTGGTAGGTGTAGCTATGTTCTCTGCGTGAATGCACCTGCATGCAGTGCAACAGCTTGTAGGCACACTGAATTCCTAACGCTGTAGCAGTTTATATGAAATAAAATTCCAAATAGTTATCTTAAATATTATCCACCTTTAGCCACTGAGGAGAAGGGCTCTGGAGCTGAGGAATCACGCCAGGGGACTTTCCTTAAAGTAGCAACACTTGCAGCAGAAGTACAGCAGCAAAAAGCAGGGGGATAGGGAGGGTTCTTCACCCTCCTCCTAGACTGGGAAAGGGCAGGGTTCTGACGAGCAAGTGGCAGCTCTGACTCAGCGTGGGCAGGGACAGGAGTGAAGAAGCCAAGAAGAAGCCAATCCCCCTCACATACAATAGCAGCCCCCAGGAGCACAAGTGACCAGGAGCACGGCAAACATGGTTCGGAAACAGGCGTGCCTGCGGGACTGTGATCTCATTGTCATCAGAGACATGGTGGGATGGATCCGATGACTGGAGTGTAGGCATGAAGGGATACAGGCTCCTTGGGAAAGACAGGCAGTGGGGATGAGGAGGGGGTGTTGTCCTTTATGTCAGTGCCCAGCATGGAGCTCCACCTGGGTATGGAGGAAAAGTCAACCAAAAGCCTATGGGTCAGGATTAAAGGGAGGGCAGGGACAGGTATCGTTACAGCGGCGGTCTGCTACAAGCCAGCAGACCAGGTGGAGTTAGAGGATGAGGCCTTCTATAGACAGGTAGCCTTGTGTTCACAAGCCCTGGTCCTCATGGGAGGCTTCAATCACCCTGATAGCTGTTGGAGGGACAAAACAGCATGGTACAAGCAGTCTATGAGGTTCCTGGAACGTGTTGATGGTAACTTCCTTCTCCAAGTGATAGAAGAGCCAATAAAGAGAAGTGCTATGTTCTCACCAACAGGGAAGGGGTGGTGGGGAATGCGAAGCTCAAAGGAAGCCTTGGCTGCAGTCACCATGAAATCGTGGAGATCCAGATCTTTAGGGCAGTGAGGAGGGCACATAGCAAACTCAACACCCTGCACTTCAGGAGAGCAGACTTCAGCCTCTTGCGGGATCTGCTTGGTAAGGTACCATGGGATGAAGCCCTAGAGGGGGAAGGAGTCCAAGAAAGCTGGTCAGTATTCAAGGATCACTTCCTCCAAACTTGGGAGTGATGCATCCCAACAAAGAGGAAGTCAGGCAAAAATGCCAGGAAGCCTGCATGGATGAGCAAGGAATTCTTGGACAAACTTAAATACAAAAAGGAAGCCTAGAGAGGGTGGAAGCAAGGACAGGTAGCCTGGGAGAAACACAGAGAAATTGTCTGAGCAGCCAGGGATCAAGTTAGGAAAGCTAAAGCACTGACAAAATTAAATCTGGCCAAGGATGTCAAGGACAGCAAGACAAGCTTCTATAGGAACGTTAGTGATAGAAAGTGAGTAGGAAGAATGTGGGCCCTCTCCAGAAGGAAATAGGAGTCCTGGTTCCCCAGGATATGGAGAAGGCTGAGGTACTCAATGACTTTTTTGCCTCAGTCTTCACTGGCAAGGTTCAAGCCACACAGCCCAAGTCACAGAAGGCAAAGGCTGGGACTGAGAGATTGAAGAACCTCCCAGTGTAGGAGAGCATCAGGTGCGAGACCATCTAAAGAACCTGAAAGTGCACAAGTCCATGGAACCTGATAAGATGGGTCCACGAGGCCTGAGGGAACTGGTGGGTGAAGTTGCTAAGCCACTATCCATTATACTTGGGAAGTCATGGCAGTCTGGTAAAGTTCCTGCTGACTGGGAAAGAGGAAACATAACTCCTGTTTTTAAAAAAGGAAGACCCAGGGAACTACAGGCTGGTCAGTCTCACCTCTGTGCCAGGCAAGATCATAAAACAGATCCTCCTGGAAAATCTGCTGAGGCACATGGAAAATAAAGAGGTGATTCATGACAACCAACATGGCTTCAATAAGGTGCAAATTCTGCCTGATAAATCTGATGGCCTTCTACAATGGAGCTACAGCATTGGTGGATAAGGAAAGAGTCACTGACATGATCTACCTGAACTTGCGCAAAGCATTTGACACTAAACCGCACGACATCCTTGTCTGTAAATTGGAAAGAAATTGATTTGATGGATCACTCGGTGGGTAAGGAATTGGCTGGATAGTCACACTTGGAGACCTGTCATCAATGGCTTAATGTCCAAGTGGAGACCAGTGACGAATGACATTCCTAAGGGGTTGGAATTTGGACTGGTGTTGTTTAATATCTTTGCTGGAGACATAGGCAGTGGGGTTGAAGGCACCCTTAGTAATTTTGCTGATGACACCAAGCTATGTAGCGTGGTCGACACACTGGAGGGAAGGGGTGCCATTCAGAGTGATGTTGACAGGCTTGAAAGGTGAGCCTATGTTAACATCATGAAGTTCAACAAGGCCAGTTGCAAGGTCCTGCACATGGGTCAGGGCAATCCTAAGCATAATTACAGGCTGAGTGGTAAATGGATCGAGAGCAGCCCTGAAGAGAAGAACTCGGGGGTACTGGTGGATGAGAAGCTCAGTGTATGATGGCAATGAACTCTTGTAGCCCAGAAAACCAACCACATTCCGGCTGCAACCAAAGAAGTGTGACCAGCAGCCTGAGGAGATGATTCTGCCTCTCTACTCTGCTCTCATGGGACCTCACACGGAGTACTGTGTTCAGTTCTAGAGTCCTCAGCACAGGAAGGACATGTGTCTCTTAGAGCAAGTCCAGAGGAGAGCCACAAAGATGATCAGAGGGCTGGAGCAGATATCCTATCATCAAGCAGGACGCACAGCAGCCCTTAGCTACTGCCTGGTACTGTGCTTGGGCCCTAGGAACTGATGCTGAAGGAAGTATTTCAGAAACACCTGGAAAGCTCTTTGCTCCCTGCAGGGAAGCACAGCCCTGAAGCTGTCTGTTGAATGCACACGACTTTTCCGTGTGGGCAGCATGGGACATGGCAAAGTTGTTTGAACCCAAAGTCGGTGCATTGCAGCATTAACTTGCATTTGATGCCTGATCTTTTAAGATCCCCATGTTTGAGTTATTCTGTGAGTTTGTTACGCTCCAGGCACTAAAGGGCAGGTGTGGGAGTCAGCAGCGGTCTTAGCAGTGTCTGTGGCCACAGAGAGTCCTGACCCTGCTGCTGGACCAGCGAAACCAACGAGCCCTCACACACTGTCCCCACCTCTGCACTGCACAGGCGGCTGCGAGGGGACAGGACTGAGTTCCAGTCTCAGGCAGCCGGTGCAAACAGACAGTGCTAGAGGGGCAGCAACCCCAGAGTACATGGGGCTTCCTCCCCATGCCCCGAAAGCTGTGAGCCCCAGAACTCACATGATTTGCCTCGGCCAATCTTATAAAAAGAGCACCCTTATGTTGTTTTTTTTAAACTCCTCAGAGCGGTGAGGCACTGGCCCAGGTTGCCCAGGGAAGCTGTGGATGCCCCATCCCTGGAGGTGTTCAAGGCCAGGTTGGATGGGGCCTTGGGCAGCCTGATCTGGTGGGAGGTGTCTCTGCCCACGGCAGGGGGGTTGGAACGGGATGATCTTTAAGTTCCCTTCCAATTTAAACTATTCTATGATTCTATGGTTCTATGATAATTAGATGTCTCGGTATACAATGAAAACCTGATATTCTTTAACTTGCAGCACATCTTACTGCGTTTACTCAATGATATGGTTTCTAAGTGCAGAACAGCATTAAAGAAAGCACTCAAGATTTAACAGATCTACAGAACCAGCTCTATGAGGTCTAATGACTACCAGTTCTGAATGAAAAACCTGTCGTGAAAACCAATTGTTAAGTTTTGCTGCAGCTGGTTTGTATGTTTAATTATCTTGTCATATAAATCTGTCTTGTATCAAGAGATAAGCAGACAATCTCAAGACATGGATGAATAACCTGAAAGGAGAAACATTCTCTTAAAGTTGCAAGAATTCACTGATATGCTTAGTTGTCTTGTAAGATGACCAGCTGGTTTAGGTCAAGAGATAACCTGTCTTAATGCTGCCAGAATTTATTGATATGCTTAATTGACTTGTGAGATGTCATTGTCTTGGGTGAGGAGACAACCTGAAGGGAGTCTCCAGACATGGTTGGATAACCTAAACACATAAACATTCTTTGAGGACTTACATGGTTCTTTGTCTAAAACTAGTCTATATAGAATCATAGAATAGTTTAGGTTGGAAGGGAACTTAAAGAACATCCAGTTCCAACCCCGCTGCCATGGGCAGGGACACCTCCCACCAGACCAGGCTGCCCAAGGCCTCAACCAACCTGGCCTTAAACACCTCCAGGGATGGGGCATCCACAACTTCCCTGGGCAACCTTGGCTAGTGCCTCACCACCATCATGGTGAAAAGATTCTTCCTAATGTTTAGTCTATATCTGCCCCTCTGCAGTTTACAGACATTGTCCCTAATCCTTCCACTACAAGCCTGTGTGAATAGCCCCTCCTCAGCTTTCCTGTAGCCCCTTCAGGTACTGGAAGGTCGTTATAAGGCCTCTCGGAGCCTTCTCCAGTCTGAACAACCCCAACTCTCTCAGCCTGTCCTTGTAGAGAAGGTTCTCCAGCCCTCTGGTCATCTTTGTAGCCCTCCTGTGGACCCATTCCAACAGTTTCATATCCTTCTTATGTTGAGCATTCCAGAACTGGACACAATACTCCTGATGAGGTTTCACAAGAAAGGAACAGGGGGACAGAATCCCCTCCCGCCCCTGCTGGCCATGCTTCTTTTGATGCAGCCCAGGACAGGGTTGGCCTTCTGGGCTGCAGGTGCACATTGCCACCTCACGTTGAGCTTCTCATTGACCAGCACCCCCAAGTCCTTCTCTGCAGGGCAGATCTCAATCATATCATCCACCATCATGTACTGACAATGGGGATTGCCCTGACCCACGTGTAGGACCTTGCACTTGGCCTTGTTGAACCTCATGAGGTTTACACTGCCTTTGTAAGATGGGATGCCTTATTCAGAAGGGCATCTGATTCGGCGCTGAATTGTAAAATAAAAATATTATTGCCTTTGCTTCAAAGACTTTCTCCTTCTCAATATTTTACCAGTGAATAAGTGTTTCTCATACCTTCTTCTTCAACAACGTTCTGCCACTCCTTCCCTTATCCTTAACTGTCTAAATTACATTTATTTAACCCTGGGAATATACCACCCTCCCCGCCACAAGGCGTTCCCGCAGCTGCCGGGGTGGGGTGGGGTGGAGGGGGAGCTGCCCCGACTGACGACAGCGGAAGGGGAGTGGCGGGGCTCCGCGCCCGCAGGCGGGAGGCGGCGGAGACGCTGCGCCGCGATGTCCGCGAGGTGCTGCGCCGGCCAGGTACGAGCTGGGGGCGGGGGACGCGGGTTCGAGACCCCCGGGGTGCAGGGGCAGCTGAGCCCCTTCCCGAGGGTGCAGGGGCGGCTGAGCCCCCCGCCGGGAATGCAGGGGCGGCTGAGCCCCTTCCCGGGGTTGCAGGGGCGGCTGAGCCCCTTCCCGGGGTTGCAGGGGCGGCTGAGCCCCCTCCCGGGCGTGCAGTGGCAGCTGAGCGCACCCCCTGGGTCTGGAGAGTGGAGAAAGACCCCGTGGCACAAGAGGTGGAATGTTCTTAGCTTCTCTTTCTGCTGCTGGCAGCTTAGCAGTCCTCAGACTCTTTCACAAACTGCTTTACGTTCGGGTTGTGGAGGGATTCGGCGAGTGCAGGTGCTGGTGGAGGGAGTGAGAGATGAGAGCAGGCGGTGATGGAGGATGCTGCAGGACCTTTCAGCATCCACGGGATGAGGAATTGGAGCTCCGCGTGTTACTGCGCTGCACCTGCTTTCCTGACTGAACACGTTCTGATGCGTGAAGGGCGGTGGAGTTGGGGAAGGGCAGTCACAAGATCTTGTGCAGATCTCCGTGGCTGAACTCGACGGAAGGGCTTCTCTTCCTACTAGTTGAATCTCTACCCTGGTGTTAGACTACATCTGCCCCAGGCGCTTTATTTTGTCCTTTTGTTTTCTTGAATCTCCACTTCTGCAATAGAAACCCACTACTGCTTGTCCCATCTGCATCAGACTACCCAATGAGTTTATTCCTGTTACTTTATATATATAATCACCTTGCAGTCGTAATCCTATTCATATTTCTTACTCGGTTACTCTGTCTATACATATGTATGTGAACCTCCTGGGTAAAAAATCCTAGATCTTTCTTGAAGGTTGAAATCCTGGCTTAGATTGGTCTTCTGGTTGCTGTTCTTTCAACCTGTGGTGGTCCAGGAGGGTTACTGAGCGTGCATCCACACACCCACGCTCTGGAGCTCCCCTGTGTCTCACCAAACACCCCTGGGCAGTCTTAAGGGACAGCAGTGACTACATTTGCTAATATTCCTCTTAAAGCAGGGGGTCTCCCTGGCTGCTGCTTCACCTGTGTTTTGGCAGCGTGTGTAGCAAGTTTTGGGGGAAGTAGTTCAGCAAAGTGCTGTTTGTGGGCGCTGTTATTGCGGTGGTTCATGGCTGTTTGTGTTTTCATTGCCTTTATTTTGGTGTAGCTTCTGGAGAAGTGACTTAATACCAAGCTGGTGAAACCATTCTGAGACTCTTGTGGCGAATGGGGTGGCTTCAGCATTTCCAAACTTTGAGACATTCTTAAAGTCTTGTATAGTAATATCTGATAGTATTGTGTTTCACTGACCCTGATGTGTCGTTTTGGAGTTTGTAAGTAAACTGAACTCCTTTGTGATGTTGGAGCCGAAGCAAAAGCTCTGAAGTGGATGCAGTCATAGCGCCAAAATTATGCAGTACCCTAGGGGGATGCATTCTGCTGGTTTAAGCACTATTTTTGATGTAAGACTTATCTGTGCTAAATACGACATATTGCTGGAGTTATACCAGCAATCTTAGTGTGGATAACCTTTTTATGGGCTAAGATGATAAATGGCGTAAAATATGTTTCAATAGCATGCAGTGTAACTTTTTTAAAGGGAAAAATGGTCTTTGCCCTCATGATTTATACTGACTTTGATGAGGGGATGTTTGTTTAACATGATTAATACACAAGAAAAACAAAAAGGACAGAAGTTCTTCTTTATCTCTCAAGCCAGCTTCCTCAGGCATTTTATGGGTACTATTAATCAAGCTGGAAAATCAAGAAGGAATTTGGCCTCTCCTTGAATGTTCCCCCTAAGATGAAGTTAATGCTATCTCCAGAAACAAAAGTCATGTCTTTGAGGAAAGATGGAACTTTATACATATCCTGAAAAACAACTTTCATGTTGGGTCCCTCCTTTTTCCCTAAAATGTATTGGTTTACTGGCTTTTATGTCCCATGGGGTGGGTTTTTTGTATGAAGTATTTTTGCCTTGCATATTCCTTGTATCTGCCTCTGTTGATCTGCTTTCATATAACTGACTGAGAACTTTGATATTGTCCTTCTGAGCTGTGAAAGTGCTGTTGTGTGTAGATGTCTGTAGCTCATATCAAAGTTCCATTGTGAGTTAACATCAGTTGACTATCTGTGTTTTCTCCATTCACAGCACCACCAAATTTCTTGGTTTGAAGCAGATGATATGTGGTTGGTGCTTTTAGTATTGGGTCAAACCGTGCTAAACGTCTGATTGATGGTGCCTGCTGGAATAAATACATTCAGATTTCACAGCCTTGATTCCTGTTAAAGGACACAGCAGTAAGCTGCCAAACTTATGTGTACTCTGGTTATGCTGATTTTGCATTGGGAAAATATTTAAAATAATCTTAATTATCGTTACTGCATGGCTTGAATCCTTGCCACGTAAACCCCGGGAACTTGCTGTCAAGGAACCTGGCCATTTGTAAATGTTAATTTCTGCATTTGGTTTTTAGTGGGCCACATTATTTGAAGATAATGGAGATTTTTAGGTTTCTGAGCTGTAATAGACTTGCTAAGTGTTTCTTTTGCTAGTGTTTTGTTCTTAGATCTATTTTGAGAATGCAGTGAGAATACAGTTTGGCTTGGGCCTCCACAATGCTTTTGATTACATAAAAACATCTGCTGAAATGGACAGGAAACAGGATTTTACTTTTGGCTTTTCTTCAGTAGTTATTCTCAAGAGAATAAAGTTGAGATCATGGTTAAGAAAAGCAGTCGTTGCAGAAAATCTTTATTACCATGAATATTTTTTTCCAGAGTTAAATAAATGTAATTTAGATAGTTAACATTAATTGAGGGGAGGCAGTACATTATAGTGGAGTTGTTCAAGAAGATGGATTTTTCAATTATAACTGGTAATCATTAGAGCTTACAGGGCTATTCCTGTAGATCTGTTAAATCTTGAGTGCTTTTTTTGGTACTGTTCTGCACATAGAAATCATATCATTGAGTAGACACAGTAAGATGTGCTCCAAGTTAAGAGTATCATGATCTCCTCTTTTCATTATATGTTGAAAAGTGTGACTCTGTCATCCTTCTCCAGGCTAGTGTCCTCTGAGGATATCTGGGCATTACTAGGGCATGTTCACTGTATGATGCCCTGCGTGCTGTGGGATGCTGCAGGCGGCATTACCTGATCCACTCCAAGGGGTATTCCCCAAAACACATCCCTCCTTCTGCAAATGGTCTTCCTCGGCAAAAGGGGTTTTGTTTATTGTGTTTAATCTGGGCAGTAAAAAAAAAAAAGAGAAGTTTAGCTGTGGGTCTTAGCTCCTCTGACAGCTACCTTTCCAACGCCACTACCACCACTACTAATTGTGACTGAAGATGAAACAGCTGTCTGAGGTCTGGTGTAGAGTACTGTAGCATACCCCACTTAAATGCGGTTAGGAAAGACAGACTGGGCAAAGACCTTCTCTGTTTGTGGGAACACAGAGGTTTTGTTTTAAACAAATGTTTGCCTCATCAAGTGAATTAGCAAAGCCCAGTTTTCTGCAGCTTTGTCCATTGAGGCTGGTATCTTATGCTGAGTCCCTTTCTAGTAGATACCCTTGTGTTGCAGCCTTTTCCTTGCTCAGGGTTGAAAGATGATGTTTCTCTGCAAAACCTTTTTCCTATTTTCAAGGAAATTGAAGAACTTAGTATCTTTGAGGTCCCCATCCGCTTGCCATAGCGGGATAAAACTTCTTGCGGGATTCAGAGGTGATTAGAAAGGAAGGGAAAAGTGACTAAAAGATGGTGTGATCCTCTAAGCATTGTATCATTTGATACTTTTATTGCTAGGTTGGAATCCTTTCCCTAGCACGGCATAAGAAGCGGAAGGTACTGTTTCTCATTTCAGGCAAAAGACAGTCTTTCTCAATTTCAGGCGAAACTCCTTTTTCAGTCTTTCTCATTCCTGCTTAATTTCTCATTGCTGCCCTTTTTTTAAGCCTTTTCTCCTTGCATCCCACAAGTTAGTTGCATTGTGGGTTTAAAGGAACAGCATAAATACCCATGACTCTGCAGCTGTGGAGTGAAGATAGTCTAAGAGCAGGGCATTCACTTTTAAAAGGGCAGCGACGTACTTTTCTGCCAAAAGATATAAATCCTGCTGCTGCTTTTATTTTAATTTTTGCAAGGTGTTTTTTTTCATTATTGAGACTTTCATTCAATGGATGCACTTGCGGTTGTGAGTGCATTACGTACTTGTTCCAGGGGAGCAATTGAATGAAGGCCTAAACTATGACTACAGTATGAGCTGAAGGTCTTGTCTTGGGCTGATGACTGCTGTTGTCCCAAACAGATCCTGGGGCTGGATGGTGTTCTCAACTCAGCCATATGAAGACACTTGGGCCTTAGGTTGCTTCCAATGTCCTTTTTATACCTTAATGGTGGTGCTTCCATTTCTTTTTCAACTCTGCAGGGTTTTAATATGTTTTGACATGTTAAATGCCTGGCCTCCTATATTTTTAGGCTGTTTTTGACCATTCTGCCAACTGAATTTGACCTACCACATTTTTCAGGTCACCCAAGAGATAGGCTCCAACATCAACATGTGCCACAGCATGATGCAGTGACGGACAGAGCCAACCAAAGCTGTGGAGTTTATTCATGAGAGCAGCTGTGGGAAGGTGGCTCTGTTTCCTTTGAAAGGAGACCTAACACACCTAGCACTCTCATTATCATTTTAATTAGTGATAACTGTTCTGGGACTGATGTTTGCAGCTTAATGATTGGAACCTCTGGCAATTAGAGATGGCATATGCTCAAGTATTCAAACATATAAGCGTTCACAGTCTGAAAATAGAAAGTTTTGCACTTATTTCTGTCCAGTAGGATTGGTCCAAAATGTGTCAACCTGACAGCTCTCACATTGAGTTTTAACGGGTACAGTTCTTAATGTTTTCTGCAGAGACTTAACTCCTGTATGTCTTCCTTGACTGTTTATATTACAGTCACTGGCAAAACAGTGATTCAGGAATACTACTCAGGGTGTTTCTTGAGTAGTCATAGTAATTGTATTTAAAAATGCTCATGAAGAAGTAAGCAATAAGAAGGCATAAACAGGCTCTGCTTTGAATCTGCCAGTTTGGAAATGTTTGTGAACTAGAACATCTTTAGTAATGCTCTGAACAGTTAGATTATATTTTTAATATAATGTGATGAGATATACTTAATATTTGGTATGAATTTATTGGCTTTTGCCACTTTATACAAAGTGTTAATGACCTTTTTTGTCTGCCTTAAAGCCTGCTTGTACTCAGTGTCAAAGATAGCTTTTAAAGACACAACATCTTTGTGGAACA
Organism: Cuculus canorus; assembly: GCF_017976375.1. Classification (NCBI taxonomy): domain Eukaryota; kingdom Metazoa; phylum Chordata; class Aves; order Cuculiformes; family Cuculidae; genus Cuculus; species Cuculus canorus. The sequence continues at coordinate 13,553,562 of NC_071441.1, forward strand.
GCTCGGAGCTGTCAGTTTATTCAAACAGCTGCTGCAGCTGCGTGTTTTCAGTCAATGCATACAGAAATTTCACTTTAACTGCTTCTTTGCTCCTGCGGTGTGTGGACTTAAGCAGTTACTGCCCTACACTGTGTTCTTGGTTCTCTCTGTCCCTGGTAATGCACCAGGTTCCTGATCTTAAACACCAGAGCCAACCTGGAGAAAATCTGGATGCTGTATGAAGTGATTGTCAGACTTTGCCACTGCTGACTGGTCTTTCATATTTCAATTGCTCTGTTAGTTGATACTCTGCTTTGAAAGGCAAAGAAGTGGCTGCAGCATGAGCTGGAACCACCTGCAGATAAGAAAACTGAGAAATATGAAATTATATGAGAGGACAGTTGAACCTGTCACCCAACAGAGGTTTCTCTCAGTGAAGATCATGAAACAGATCAGTGCAAAGGAACTTCAGGACCAAGTCGCTGAAGAAAACATTGGTCTGTTTTCACCAGTGGCCTGAGAGTACACTTGCAATTGCTCCAAAAGCACACAGGCATGATGGACTGGTGGAGGGAAGAATACTATTGAATGTGGTGCAATGCAGGCAGCATGACGCCTGTGTAAATAAAAATACACTTGTAAAGTACAGCCAGCTGTCAGGTTGTACACCACAGGGTGCTGTGGGGCAGTTGCACCCTCTCTTTGACTACACACACACTGGAGGGAGGAGCAAAGTGACTTGCTGGGATGATGATGATGATGGGATTTTGTAGGGAGTCTGGGGAAATTTGAGGGGAAGCAGGAAAAAAACCCAAACAACTCTAGGTTGAAATGAAGCTAAGGCTAAACAGTTTGAGTAGCTTCTTTGACGAGCAGGGAGAAAAAACCAGATAATTAAAAGGCTTTCTGAGCTAGCGAAGAAAGCCTCTCCAAGAACCAAGGCCTGTGAACTGTAGAAGACAAATAAGAAGTGGGTGTTTTTTATCTATTTTAACGAGGGGTGTAAGTGACCAGAGGCAGATAGCCTATCTCATACTGCTGTCATATCCAGATGGTCTAGCTAATGGAAAATAGCCATACTATGGATGAGGTATGGGGCGTGATACACTGTGAGGCTCAGATCAGACTAAACAATTGCCTTCATTTCTCCAAAATCATCAGAAGAAAAGTCAGGCAGTCTTTAATTTAGACATTTTGTGATGATGTTATTTTCCAGTGCTGAGCTGAGTCACCACACAATGAAGTTTAAGCACAGCAACAAAAGCTCATCATCCTCAGTACAGCTGAGCATCAGCTTTGCTGGCGTCTTACAGCGGCTCGCCCACGTTGAGCTCTGGGAGTAGCTGTCCTAGGCACTGCTTTCTCACTTAGATTTTGAGCTTCTTGGCGCTGCATGGCTGTTTTGCCCCAGGGTGCAGCGTGGAAGACCTTCACAGTGAAGACTCAGAAAGCCACACTGGAAAGCAGTCTTGAGGCAGTGCCTAGACTCGCGAGACTTTCCTCTGAAGTCAGTTTTAATTTTGCACAGTTTGCGGTGTGAGATGTGCTCCCAGAAATAGGTTGTCAGTTGGTTAACTGGTATGCTGGTCACAAAACATTTTGGCTCAAGCCACATAGTGAATATTAAAGAAGCAGTGAAAAGCCACTTAAGTCAGACAAAGGGCAAAATAAAACGTCTTTGGTGAATTTGGTTATTTCATGGGGACAAACCACTGTGATGCTGCTGATTGAAGGAACCTTTGCAAAATGTGTATGGATAAAATTGGGCGATTTCAATAGTAGCTTGAGCCCAGCTCAAGATATCCCTTGTTTTCACAAACTCGGTGCACTAACAATGTGATTGGCTTAGATGATCTTTCGTCTAAAAGGAATGAAAGTCCAAGGACAGTTTTGTAGCTATTTCAGGACATTATTCGTGCAGTACTGGCTGCGTGTAACTGTGAGAGCAGGATTTTTGGGTGTTTTTGATAGACGTTACGGTTAACAGCTCAGTGAATGCATTATCTGCAAAAAAATCTTATGGCCCAGATAATGCTGGTAGTCAAGCAATCAAGCAGTGCATGGAAAATTAAGCTGCTGTAGGCCCCTGTGAAAAGAAGCTCCAGCAAGGCACATTCCTGCGCTCTGCGGACAGGCTGGAAGGCATGTGGTTTCCCCAGCTGCTCCGGCTGGGCAGTCAGTTAGGAGCGAAGAGATGAAACACTGCTAAGTCTTTGTTCATTTACATATGCACTTTTTTTTTTTTTTTTAAAAAATGTGCTTTTCTTTCCTTTGATTTTTACCATTTCTGTTGAAGTCTCCCAAAAGGAAGAGTGCTTTGTTGTGATAAGCTTGATACTTCCCTATGGTTTGTATATTTTAAAAATGCCATAGGCTATTTTGGGCAGTGATCCTGAAACTCCTCATTTTGTTTTAATGGCTGTGCAAAATATTTTCTTATACCTTTGAAATTTTTTTGGAAACATCAGTGGAAAATACCTTCTAAAAATGTCCCTGTCTCTAAAAAGCTGTGGACAGGACACGTTCACTTTACTTCTCAGTCTTGTGTGTAAATAGTTACGTGTGTGCTTCACATTACCATCGTACCTCATTCCATTGATTTATCAGATTGGATCTCAGCTTTGGAAAAGAAAGAATTGCGTGTGTGGCAGATGTTAAGAGTATGTTGATGGAGTAATCATTGGGAGCCAGTAGCTGTGGTGATTAAGGGGCAGGGGTTTCATTTGAGGTGCAAATGAAATCGTTTATTGAGTGAAAGTACAGAGTTTTTATACCCTTGTCTAGCTCAATAGCAGCTGCCCTAGTAAAATTCCACTATATGACTTCATAGAGATAAACACAAAAACTACAGATAGAAATGTACACCTTACCTCCTTGTTATGTTTTCTCTTTCTTCACTTCTCACACACTTCACCAGCATCCCACAGTACAGCTTAACGATTCAGGGGCTTTAGGCTACCTAGCAAGGTTCAAACCAATGGGTGTTTGGTCTGTGCTCACTGTTGACTTTATAGGCATACCAGCACAGCGGCGACCTGCACCAGCATACGCGCAATAGTGGAGTCTTTAAGTCTGTACATTTTCAGGGACACAGTCTTCTCTCATCAAATTCAAACCCAAACATGCTTTCTCCCATAAGTAGCTTCTGCACAAGTTGATAAGTCTGCTTTTACTCAGTTTTGTTAACCTGCCTCTCTCTTGTTAACTATAGGAACTCCCTAGACTGGCCTAAGATCTGATGATCAAGTGGGATGTGTCCCTGCCCGTGGCAGAGGGATTGGAACTAGATGATTTTTAAGTCCTTTTCAACCCAAAGTATACTGTGATTCTATGATTCTAAGATGGGAGTGCGTAAAGGTGTCCTGGCACGCCTGTGCCTGGAGAAATGGTTTGCATGGACTAGGGTTGTTACATAGTCTGCTTGCTTCTGCTCCTTGCTGTGTGGATATCAAAGTTATTGTACACCTGTGCTGGCAGGAACCTACTTCACTAGAAAAAAATGAGGTGGTAGGAAAACAGCACTGAGATGTCTGTTCAGAGAAGGGTCAGAGCGTGAGGGACTGCTGCGAGACATCCATCTCTACTATCCCTTCCCACCCACACGCTGTGCCATCGCACAGTAAAACTGTTTCTACTCTTGGATAATAAATTGGCAGCTGAGAAAGACTTGACATGCCATTTTTCTTCCACCCCTCTTTTTTTCTTAGCCACTAGGTTGCTTTGTTTGGTCACCCTTAGCAGCAGAATCCACTGACAGTGCTGTTGAGGTAAGAGTGAGTGGATGGCCATCAGAGGAGAGAGGCTGAGGGAGCTGCTGGCTGGTAGGCCAGCCTGGCTGCCAGCAGAAATATCTGTAAAACTGCACTTTGAATATTTTTTAACAGAAAAATTTCCCATGCATCTTTCAACAGCTGCTGTTGAGAAACCAGTCAAGTCGGCCATCATCCAGGCAGTTCAGTCTGTTTTCAACATTGTGAGGTGTTAAAGCTTTGGGATCTTGGGCAAGCTGGCCCTGCAGCCTCCTTGAGCTCCTAGAGAGTAGCACCAAGCAAAGCCAGCAGCTGGTCTGTGTTGTGGAGACCTTATGGGTTAGGTGAGGGGGGCTAGCTGATTGTAACTGTCTGTGGAAATCATAAATATTTGTGTAGCCCATGTAATTATTGTCGGGCTGTGATGTTTACCTGGTGGGAATATCTGACTAAAGAGGGAGCTGGGGTGGCTCTACTTGCTGCTTGTGGGAGTCTTTGGATGAGAACCACTTGAAGCCAGAACCTGCTGCAGCATGACAAACTTCTGCCAGAGCAGCCTGGTTTTTGGGTGCTGTTGCACTGGGTGTCTGGGGACTCAGAACTTTGAAGGATCACAGGACTCAGAGGGAGTTCTGTATGTACAGACCAGGAATTCCAAGACCTGCCTGCTGGCAGCGATTGCAGACCTTTGGTGTCTGGGTTGTCTCTGTCCTGAAAACCACACAGCGCCTTCCTTCTGCAGAACCCATCTGTTATAAATTGAGACCACAATGGATCATAATCCAATTGAAATTTTATTAATTATAGCAAGTAGAATATGAGCAAAGACAGCGCTGTGCGACACGGGAATCTGTGTTCCGCCAACTGCCGCGCCGAACAGTTCTAACAGCCTCTTTTTATCAGTCCTCCAGTTCCGCATTCGTATCGCATGTCCCAGTTGTTGTTAGGGGGTCTTTTTTTCTCCATCTGTGTGGTATTTCTCAGAACTGTTTTGTATGGTCTTCAACTTGCTGTGTAGTATTTCTCAGAACTGTTTTGTAGTAATCTTTAGCAAACACCTTGCGGTTTGACATTTTCTTTAAGCAATTGCAATAGCCGATTTCCACATCCTTGCTTTAGCAGTTTTTAACTTGCGTAAGCTGTACCTGCTTGGGCTTCTATAAGCGATTATGGTTATCTTTTCTTTTGTTGTCTAACCTTTGCATTAGGTTTAATATAAGTCTTAATAAACAATACCATAGTCCCTAGTTTCTCACACATCCTTTGGAGGAGCTTTTGTTTAATGATGAGCTAAATCTGTAGAAAATCGATGACATTACTTGCTTTTATTCGCAGGCCATTTTTCTAACATGGGAAGAAATTTGTTACCAGCTTGCACTTCTGCCCTGGTGTGTGCTGAGCTCCTGGGCAGATTGTTGCTGCAGTCAAAAGGCAGAGACGAGGCGAGTAATTGTGGCATTAGAGGGACTGCGTATTTGCTGCACATGGACCGCAGCCTTTTTACAGAGAACTTGTTGTACGTGCAGGCTTTGAAGTCTGTCACCCTAACATAACGTCTTTGAAACCTCTTGGATGGGTAGTTTGTGGCTAGCATCTTAGTCTTTGGGACAGAGACTGTTTTCATTTATTTTTGGATGACGCCTATTTCATCGTGGCCTGCCAATTTATAGGTTGCAAGCTCAGCATTATAAACCATCATTGAAGTCTCTCTAAGTCATGTGAAACAATGCGTAAGTGAGCTATATATTCTATATAAGTATTTGCTGCTTTAAGTAGCAGCTCCAGAGACCCAGGACTGGAATAGCAGTTGCTGGACATAGATGAGGTTTTACTGGCAGAGCTCTCCAACACCTGGCTTAGGAAAATATTGTTCCCTCACAAATGCCAAAGCTGCATGCCTTTTTACTTCTGTACTATAGTTTTATCACTATGGTGAGAATAGCCAGCAGTTGAAGTTCATCGTGGATACTTTGGATCTGGCTAATACAGATGTAAAGGACCTTTAGTCTTAATTTTTTATTTTTTTTCATAATTCTGAGTTGGATGGGTTATACTTTTCTGGTGTGTTTTTGGTTTGAAATGTTATTATTCCATTTGTTTTCTGAATCAGTAACTTGCTATAGTTTCCTTACTGCTTCAGCTTGTAGTTGATGTAAAAGTTAACTTAATTTCACTACATATAAAGAAATAAAATTGCCATTCAGCTACAGTTGCCTTCTATTTTGAAAGTATACTTGCATAGTGTGCCTTATGTGTGATTTTTAATTTCCAGCTTTGGTGCCAACACGAGTCTATTCTGTTTATTCCCTACAGTGGGAGCTTTGTGTCTTTTGGGGAGGATTTCTATTTTGCAGCAGCAGCAGTTTTAGCAGCTGCGTGCTTTGAGGCCCCTGCCTCCCGTGGTGTGAGATCCAGCGGTGAACTGAGAGAAGGGCGGAGTGGGAGCCAGGTTGAACTGTCCACGCTTTATGGCTCTGGCAAACGAAAGAGCCATTGTTGAGTAAGGCAAGGTCCTGTCTGCTATGCTGTTTTTGCAGGGCCAAAGGCCGGAAGCCTGAGCTTGGGTGTTTCAGCTGATAGTCATGTCAAGCAAATTAGAAGGTTGGGAGTATTTTCAAGACACTTCTTCAAAATTATTTGGGGCTGTTTAATCAAACAGTCTGATTGTGAGACTCCGTGGAGTTACGTCAGGTATGCATGTCTGCGAACACACAGGTGAAACTGCCTTTTCCAGATTGGACAGTAATTGATGCTGGAAGGCAAAGTGTCCTGGGAGGAAGATTGAATAGTAGAAATATAGAAATAGAAATTGATAGTTTGGTGCCTGAAGGCACATGCAAGTGATGTTTGCTTGAATGACTCACATGTGCCACTTGTGCATTTTTAAGTGCTTGGCAAGGGCTAAGAAAAACCGTCTACCTCATACAACTGCATGCTAGAAAGCAGGAGGGGGCCTCTGAATATCTCTGTGGAGGATGTTCATCCAAGGGCTGAGGAAACACCAGGAAAAAGGAGTCTCAATGTGCTCACGCCCTTGGCACTGGCAGCTTACCATCCCTGTGTTACACATTCGCCACAGGGAAACCCTCAAAAATGGGAATGCTGAGGGACAAGGTTGCTCTGGATCAGCAGCAGCGAGACCAGGGAGAGAGTTTCCCTCCTCCTGGATGCCTGATGATGTACAGAAATCCCTCCTGTGGGTCATTGCTGCTGGGCTAAGCATGAGAGCTGTATGAAGCTGCTGCCTGTTGCAAGGAAGGACCTGGCCAGGGACACTGCTGCCTTGTGTGTAAAAAGGCATATATTTGTGTTTTTATATATGACTTTTCTAAAAGTAGAAGGTGGGGACGATGAATCCAGCTTCTTTGAAAGTTGATTGTACTGTTGACAGCAAGGTAATAAATGAGCATTGAGCTAGATCCCTTTCAGGATTTGTTCAATACCGTTTCCCCCATTGAATGCAGGATTTGTTCAATACCTTTTCCCCCGCTGAATGCAGAAAGTATGTGCTTTTGGCTATGCTTCTTGTTTATCTTGGTGGATCTTCATGTAGTTCGAGGTAGAAAAGAACTAAAATACACAAGGAATTCTACTTCAAATAACATCTGCTTATTGGAGACAATATCGGCTGAAGTGTGATTTGGTATTGTTTTCCTTGCAGCTCTCAAAACCAGAGTAGTTTTGTCTGAGTGTTTAAAGCAAACTGTTTTAGAGTCTGTGCCTTTCTTGTGCAGATTTGTTTTTTCACTGTGGAGCCATGAGAATGTATTGCAGGAAATAGAGCCTTACCATTGCAATGTCTGTTCTGCTGGGTGAAACATGTCAGGACCATGAGCTGCAACAGGGATAGCAAAGAGCAGGATTAAGAAATGGGGAGTGGTTCCTTCTCATCATCTTCTCTCTTGTTGTTAGTGTGTGGGAAAGCTGGAAACTTTTGTGCTTAAACATAGTGACTCTTAGTAAACAAGACAGTCTGCTTCCACTTAAATGCTGCTCAGCTGGGAGTAGAGGACTTAAGAAATTCTGGAGTTTCACAGGAAGTTTCCCAGCTTCCTTGTCTGATTTTTGCAGTAGAAACCTAAAGGCAGTGGTGGAATGACTTGTGGTTTTTGTCTTGCTTTCCAGTTGGCCTGCTGCTGTGGTACTGCTGCTTGTTCCCTGTGCTGTAAATGCTGCCCCAAGATAAAACAGTCAACCAGCACCCGCTTCATGTATGCGCTTTACTTCATCCTGGTGACTATCATCTGCTGCGTCATGATGTCAACAACAGTAGCGAATGAAATGAAAACGCACGTAAGTAAAGGAGATGAACCCAGTGCTGCTCCTGAAAGGAAATGGTGCTCCTTCCACAGCTTTTCATGGACAGGGACTCTTCCTCAGAAGAAGGGGTTGATTCCTTCCACCCACCCACTTCCAAACAGAGGCATGATGACTCTCCATGCTCAACCAACCTCTTCCTGTCAGTTGCTCACCCATTGAGTGTGTTACACAACAGGAAGAGTCAAGTATCACAGGACTAGCAGCCTTCCTCCTCTTTCATTGTGCAGAAAACCACTGCAGTTGAACCCATCTAGGTTTGCTGTATGGGTAGTGTCACTAGAGGCTGTTAAGGAGCGTGTTATATAGTAGAACAAGTTGGGTCAGTGACTTCAAGTGGCAACTTGTTTATGAGCACTAGCAGCAGATTAGAAAATAACTCTTCAGGTGCTGCATTTATGATTTTATTTCTGTGGTCTTCATGCTGCATGACAGACAACTGCAATGCACAATGCTGCAGATCCTTTACAAGGGGTTTTCTTCAGTGTGCACTGGGTCGTGTTCATGTGACCTCTAAACACATAGTTCATCTCTAATTGTCTTTTTAATTAAAAAGCTTCAAAAGCATGAAAAGAGCTCTGGATAAAACTAGATTTTATGTCTCTTTCAGAGTCTTAATATAACTTTCCTAAGCTAAATGCTCCAACCTGCTTGCAGTTACACACTAGACCTATTGTACCACATCTTTAGTTTGGTTTCTTAAGCCACCCAAGTTGTTCTTAGCACTACTCATGTCTCGTCCCCTACAAAGTACAAGAAGAGAAGTCTGCTTTTAAGTTGAGGGAACAATGGCTGGATTGCTTAATTCTTAAAAATTACATTTCTGCACCAAGCTAGGCGTCAGGCCTGCTTTGAGGTTATGCATGTGCTTGCCCTGGAGGTTCAGAAGGCTTCCCTCACTGCAGGCTTCTGGTAGTTTTGTGTTATCCTCCCAATAGGGAGTGCCAGTCGATGTACAGTTAAAGCTGCTCCCTCCTTTAACCAATTTCTGGTCACATTGATGCCCTGGTTACCTCCTGCACTTGACTTTCAGTTGTCTGACTTCTACAGCATCCCGATCCAGAAGCTAGTGGTAGCACCCTATGTGATGAAACCAGTGGGTTTATGACAAGGCTAGTTTGAGGGTTTCTCTGCACCTTTCTTCCTTGCCATTGTGTCCTCTTTTTATGTTCTGTCTGAATTTTCTTTCATTTAATAGCTCTTTGCTTCAGTTATCCTAGTGCCACCTTCTTACCCCCAGCCATCAGAAGATGTTGAGAGCCCTATAAGAGACAAGATGCTTGCCTGCGACTGGTGGCTTAAATACTATTTAACGCGTGTGCTGGAATTACTTGCCAGGAATTACTTTGACTTACTAGGTGCTTAGCTTGGCAGTAAAATGAATAACCGAAGGAACTCAAGTGTGTGGGAGACAAATTATGTGCTCATGTCCAAATTTCGTAAAGTCATTTCCCATCAGTAGTGTGGTTTTAATGCAGCTTGTATCCCTAACAAAAAATAGCGTTTATCCAACAGAAAAGTGATTCAAGAAGCCTTCAACAACATGCTTTTCAGTATTGCCAGATATCTTTTCCAGTTCATAGTCTTGAAAGCTCAGTGTGGGAAGAAATGGCACGAATAGAAGCTGTTACTGTGAAGTGGAAAGATAATCACCCTCTTAATTTAGAGCATTTGATGTCTGTGAATGGGAAATGGACCATCTGAAAGTAGGCTTTCTTTATCTGCCCTTTAATGTAATAATTATGTTCAGGGCTGTTCAAAGATTCCTGAAGCTAATTCAGCCCAGTTGTAATAGAGTGTACCTTCAAAATATTTATTCAGGCTAACCAATCTTGGCTTTCCAATGACGGACTGTGTTTTGAAAGTGCTGGGCCCTTACTGATTCCTTCACTTTTGGCTGGATCATGGAGTGCTCCTAACTCTTGAAGCCAGACTACATCACTTTGCTTGATGCTTCTATGATGTTGCTCACTCTTTCTCAAAAGGAGACAGAATTGTGATTTATTTTAAGAAGAATTTTATTCTTTTTTGTTAAAATAAAAACTCCCAAAATTTAAAATTTTAGTGCAGTCTGTTATGGAGCATTGGTCTTGGCAGGGAACTTTCTGTCTCCTTTACCAGTTTAGAGATCAAATAGTCATGCTAATGTTATCTTATCAGTGAGATTTTTTTTTTTGTTGATTAGCTGTAAATTCCCAAGTCTAGAATAGTTTTAAAAGTATTTAATGTAGCAGTTGGTCATTTGATGTGATTTTCAGAAGAAGTATCTCTTACGAACACCTTAAACAGAGACTTTTAAAAAATATTTATGTGTGTTTTGCAGTATTTATCTACCCCTACAGTCATGGATTCTGTCTATTAAAACACATTTAGGATGGTTTTTCAGTTCCCGAGGTGCCATGCTCTGCAGGTGCCAGGCAAGAGCTGAGGACTTGCTCTGTGCCCTGCAACATGGCAGGGAAAAGGAGGTGCTGCCCTTGGAATCTCAACTTCTACATCCTCACAAAAGCTGTCAGGTAGATGGAAGTTCATGTCAGTGGGAAGACATGATACCCAGGGGGTGTTTCGTTCTCATTTAAAAACCGTAGTTCCTCATCTAACGAGCAGCATTTTGAGGACGTCGTATTTTATTGTGAGCTTTAAGAATTTAACAGTGTCTTGGTGGGAGGAGTGAGTTTTTTCTCTGTCGGTTTTGCTCTTCTTCTCCATCTCCTGAGCTCTTTCCTGTGCCCACAGGACACCAAAGGAGAAAACCACACAGCTGAAGTCTGAAAAATGTCCAAAGAAACTGAGGCATTTGTGTTTCATCTCTGGGGAATAAGCAAGACGCGGTGGATGCAGGAGTGGAAAAGAAGTGGATGGTTTTGGCCAGGAAAATATTTTGAACAGAAGAGTGTAGAATAGATTTCAGAGGAGAAGGTTGTATATGAAAGCAAAAGATAGGGTAGAACATCAATCAAAGCATGAGAGCCTCAGTCATGAGGGCAGAAAGATAGAAAGGACCAGTATGCAATTACACAAAATAGCTTAGAAACTTGACTCTGTTCCGAAATGTAGCAAAGCAGGATCCAGATTGAAGAAGTGCTTCTGTGCCTTGATCCTTATATTTTTTCCCAGTTATTCTTTTTTTTTAAAGAACAGGTACATCTTTACTCACAAATGTTCTGTTGAAGCAAAACCTTGCATTTCAGAGACTTTGAAACGATATTGGGAGAAGAAAAGGGAGAGAATTGGTTTGGTCTGTTGAAATAGGGTTTAGATATTTTTTTAATTAATTTTTTTAATGCTAACGCAGTTTCAAAACTAGTGAATTTACCCTGAAAATATCTATGCACTCCTCAAATAATGAAAGGGAAAATAAGAAAGGTAATTTCAGGGAAAAAACACCGGTGAAAAAAGTTGAGTCTAAGCATTTCAGTTCTAGATGGTGACATGTTCTGGCAAAGCATGCTTTCAGGCTTGTTTCCCTAGCCAGACTTGTATCTTGGCCCTTACCTGCATTATAGTATGCTTAAACCTTAATCTGCTACAAAAAAATATTTTTTTTAAGTCCACATGCCCATTGCCTGTTTCTGATAAGAATATAGCCATAGATGAAAGATGGCATATGCCTTGGTCCAGTTGGTTTTTGTTTTCCAATTCCATTTCTCAGCTGCTCAGGACAGGCATTTTTGCCTGGGGTTTTGCCCCCGTCTTCCCCACCTACACAGATTTTCTTTCATGTTTCCTCTTTTTCCATAGCAAACGTTGTCTGCCACATTCTCTCTGTTGGATGACTGCATCCAGATGACAGCAGTCTCCTTTGGGGTCTTCAGGCCCATTTTTACATACTTCTTCCTTCCTGTTCGCTTCCAATGCTGTTTCTCATACTGCTGTGTTCACACGTCTGGATGCAGGCAGACCCAAGCTCAGAGGTGGCTAAGCCCCAGCCAGCTGAAGCCTAGACACAGTGTGACCGTGTTGGCTTGCTTTCTGCACGGCGAGACTGCTGACTGATTGCTATTACAGGCAAAGAGCTGGAAGGCAATAGTTGATAGCCCGGTTGCTTTCTCTGTCATTGTGGTGGCTCCTTGGCTTGCCTTGGGATCGCTGTGGCATTCATAGGTCTCCTCATTGTCCTAGTCAATCTATTTGCTTGTTTTAAATGCTGGCACATTTGTTCAGACTGATGTTTCATTGCCTGGGAAAGGCATCACTAGTGCCCCAGGCGATTTCTTAGGAGCTCTGTAAAATTTCTTGGATGCAGGTTAGCCACAACTACTCATTTACTGTGCAACTTCTTACACAGGGGCTACTCATCTCCAAGTTACTTCTGAAAGAGCATCTCGGAGTGGCACAGCTTGAATCTGTTCTTGTAACACCGTTGAGCGAGACCAGCTTTTCATCTCCTTGGCTGGTTCTACCCCACCTAGAATCAGCTTGGTGCCATAGCTTAGTTTGCTGCCCTTAGTAACACAACTCACTGTTGCTGTGAGCTGCTACAATATTTACTCTTTTGGGGAAGCAGGTTGTTGAGCTCCTGACTGATTTGGGTTGCTGGCATAGGATGGGAGGTTGCATACCCTGCTGAGGGCAGCAGGCTTTTCGGAGCCTGGTGACTGGAAGCTGGGAGATTACGTGTTTACCCAAGACACAGGAAACAAGGCATAGTTTTCTACCCAACTGGGAATATGCCTGATCACTTGCTTATGGGTCATCTTTGTTCTTTCTTGCCCTAGTTTTGTATACTGACTTGCCTGCTGAAGGAAGAAGAGATTCCTATCTTTGTCTATTTCTTGGAAATGTTCAAGGATGGTGTTGCCCACAATCTTTGTATCTTTTTCCTAAATGAAATATGGCCTGGCAGAATGTTCTGTGAAGTCTGATTCCATTTCCTTTGCCCAAGTTATTTATTGGTGTATATTTTGTCCTGACACACATTATCTTTTGTCTTATACAGTTACCTGTGCAGGTAGCAGCGATCAGCTCCAGAGGATTTGATGTGTTGCTCTACTGGTCTCACCAGCCTCAGCTGAGGGCTGTGAGCATACAGAGAGGCCCTTCTTTCTTTGAAAGGGATGGTGGTTTTCTAATTAAATGCCTGTATTTCTGCAAAGCTGAATGGATCACAGGCTGTGAGAGGGGATGTCTGCATAGGGTCACCCCACAGGAATGGGTCCTGGCTACATAGACCTGCTATTTTGAGTGCCTAGCATCATATTTGCCTGGTGAAACTGAAGAAGAAATGTGCAGTTGTTTGCTTTTCCCTTGCAGTGAGAGCATGGCCTCAAATGCAAATACTTAATGAGTCAAGGGAAGAGTGGAATTTTCCTGCCTCTCTGTTAATTTAAAACAAAATCAGGGCAATTGGCAGTACTCTCTGAAAGAGGCTGGAATGGAGAGGAGGGGACTTGCTCTCCCTGTGCTGTTCAGGTGTGCATTGTTGTACGTTTCCACTGAGGGCAACACAAGCTAGAGCTCTCTGCCCAGCAGCCCCATTCATGCCTCTCTGGCTGGCAAAACCACTCATGTAAAAAAAACGTGGCTCATGTAAACTGGATTATTGAATCAATCAGAGTCTTCTGCTGTAAAACATAGGAAAATGGAAGAGCGTCCCTGGGGTAAGGGGCTAAGCAGTAAGGGGGAGGGACGGCTTAAGCTGAGGGAGCTGAAGAGAAGGTAGGTGGACTTGGACTCCAAAGCGTCTAGAAGGATTTGAGAGGGGAGGCCCTAGACAACTTCCGTCCCTTGTACTTTACATTTCTTTGTCTCGTGAGCTGTTCAGTGTAGTCTGAGGGGTATCAAGAGTGAAAGGTGTTAAATGAAGCCAGTGAGAAGTGAATGGTACATAGATGTAGACATGCTTGGTTATGAGGAGCCCTTTGTCCCATATAATGGCTTGTAACGTATTGTGCTTTTCAGATTCCCTTCTACAAGGAGCTGTGCAAGGGTATTCAGGCGGGTGAGATGTGCGAGAAGTTGGTTGGATACTCTGCGGTGTACAAAGTCTGTTTTGGAATGGCCTGTTTCTTCTTCTTGTTCTCTTTGTTCACCATCAAAATTAACAGCAGTAAAAGCTGCCGAGCATACATCCATAACGGGTGAGTGTTTGATTGCTTAATTTCCAATTTTCTTTAAAGGTTTGTGCTGCCTACTAGGCAAAAAACCAAAACCAAACCCAAAACAAAACAAAAATTGATTTTGCTGCTTCTATCAGAAATAATGCAGTCATATGAAAACTAACTAAAGTGGCAGTTGGTCATCAAAGGCTGGTTTTTTTTTTTCTCGTTGGGCTTTAAATAGAGATTCCTCATGGTACTTGAGTTGACGACCTCTAATTCCTATTAAAATCAAGTGATTTATGTTTTTTTCTTCTCGTCTTGTCCAGATTCTGGTTCTTTAAACTTATACTGCTGGCAGCGATGTGCTCAGGAGCCTTCTTCATTCCTGATCAGGACACTTTTCTCAATGGTATGTCCTTATTTTGTTATGCTCTTTCATTCTGTACTACCTTTTGAGTGGTTATAAAACCTAAAGGTGTGATCAGTGTGAATATTGCCGTATTTCTTGAAGTAAAGCCATTATCATTCAGGTGCAAAATAAATGCTTGGAGCTCTTTGGGGGGACTGTGTGCACCGTACATGGCCTTCATGTGAATGTGCAGTAAAGAGCATTTTTTTCTTACCAACAGTAGGCCAGATGGGTAGGTAAAGATACCACTATGCTGCAGTCTTGCGAAGTCTTTAAGAAGCACGGGGCTGTAATGGTGCACAAGAAATTGTTCACTCGAAAACGTAGAGCTGTGTGTTATTTTGGCTTGTGCAGGTATTTCTGCTGTAGTACGGCAGCCAGGGACCATGGTGCATCTTAGAGAGGTGCCAGTGCTCAAAGGGCTATGGTGACCTCCCATGTGCTGATGTTGGCTGCCTGGAAACCTGCAATGCCACAAAAGAATTTGAGATGTTGTTATCTTTCACGCTGGTGGCATAAATGCAGTAAAGTAAGATTAAACTTCTTGGGATGTGTTGCGAGTACTCTGCTGAGGATGCTGTGCCTGAAGCCGTTTCCAGTTTTGGAAGATACCCTGGCACCACATAGGCCTGCTGGTACTGGCCCAGTGCTTAAATCCCAGCTAGCGGAGGGGCTTATTACAGGGCTAAGAGCAAAATTCCCAGTGATACTAGGTTGAGTTTGTGCTCCTCAGTTTGCCGGGTACCCTTAAACGGTTGAGTTCAGGTGTGTGGAAGGGGGTGGGATCAGTAATGCAAAGGAGTGGTTGTGTCTGCTGCACCCATTTCCTCTAGCCAGGATGTTTAAAAGGGGAAGTGGAAGGACTAGCATGGGAAGAGAATACAAGTGGATAGACATACTCTGAGCACACTGTTCAGGAAAACTAATGTAAAAACCACTTCAAGTCTACCACTAACAGGTGTAATTCAGCTTCTTGCTGTTACTTGCTGTTCGTTTGGTCCTGGTTCAGTTTGATGCCCCAGAAGTGAAGGGCTCCTTATCCCTCTGCAAAGTGATGGGATAGTTGTATGTACTTGTCCTCAGCATTTAATTGCTATTTGGATTAGAAAGATCATAATATCATAGAATGGCTTGGGTTGGAAAGGACCTTAAAAAGGTCATCCAGTTCCAACGCCCCTGCCATGTGTAGGGACACCTCCCACTGTATCAGGCTGCTCAAGTCCCGGTCCAGCCTGGCCTTGAACACTTACAGGGAGGGGGCATCCACAGCTTCCCTGGGTAACCTGTTCCAGTGCCTCAGCACCCTAAAATTGAAGAATTT
Source organism: Cuculus canorus (assembly GCF_017976375.1). Taxonomy (NCBI): domain Eukaryota; kingdom Metazoa; phylum Chordata; class Aves; order Cuculiformes; family Cuculidae; genus Cuculus; species Cuculus canorus. Next base: position 13,569,378 of record NC_071441.1, read on the forward strand.
CTTCTTAATGTCTAATCTTCCCCTCTCCAATTAATAGCCATTACCCTTGTCCTATCACTGCATGCCTCTGTAAAAAGTTCCGCTCCAGCTTTCTTGTACGCCTTTGTAGTGGTGCAATGCTTTGTACTTACAAGCGGGAAGACTGCCTATCATTTTTGCAAATGACTGTTTTCATGGTGAAAAGTCATCAAGAAATGAAGTGTTTGGAGATGAGGGGAAATGGAACTTATTGTGGTTGTGAGAGTGCTGTTCCTCAACAGCAGTGAAACCTAGTGTGGAGATACAGCATGAAAAGCTTTATTCTCCAAATTAGCTCTTGACTTTTTTGTCTAAAGTGGTATTCTGCACATCCCGCTAAACTGTCCTCAAATCAGCCTCTGAATTTAAAGTTTACAGATGGTTTGACTGCTGCGTGGGTTTAGTTTTCTTTCTTTCCCACCTCCCATCAAGAAACTTAAATGTCTCTTTCGTTTTTGAGTATTCTTGCAGTTTGGTTACTTTTTCTTCAAAGAACAAACAACAAAACTGCCTTTTGCCATGCTTCCCATGCTTGGCAGTTTGCTGATCATGGAGAAGGAATATTAGATGTAAGCACTAGGTTTGTGTGGGCTTTAGTGTTAAATCCACACTGGCCAGGATAACGTTATCTATGATGGATCCATTAAACATCCTACAGTGTCCTGCCTGTGGCAGTGGGAGATCCTGAGAGTCTAGCTATTTAATTACTTGCTTCATTTGTGGTCTGCTTTTTTGTAGTCTATCTCTCCAAAACACACAGGCACACTTTGTTCCCTGCCTATTTTTTATGTGCTTTTTTACATGCTAGCTTCTTCCAGTTTTTGTTCTGTTTGTTTGAAGAACAGCACACTTATCAAGTGCACTAGATACATTTAGCAGAACCAGAGAAATGACATTTTTGCTTGCTTTCAAATAATGAGCCTATGGTCCAATAAAAAGAAATCTCTGCGTTATCTGCTAAGGGTAACATGCCCTGACTGTTCTATTCCTCTGCTTCACTTGCACAAGCTTTTTTTCAAAAGGAAAACAGAGGGGTAGGGTATGGCTGAACTTTGCTCATGCACTTCGTTGGTCGTCTTGACTGAAATCAGCTGCACACGTGGAGTCATATATATGCTATGCACTGCACAGCAGCACCTCATTTAAATAGGTTTCTGTATTTCCCCAGAGACTTCTGGTGTTGCACACAAGAGACCTGTTGTCCCAAGTTTCCAAACAGGTACCCAAATATAGTATATGTAGGTCGATGGTTAAGTATTCAAATAACCTGTCTTAAAACTAGTCAGTGGATACCAAGTGTTCCCGTCTCTTTGGGAGTGGCACGGGACGGCATTTGTAAATAGATGAGCCCCACCTTTGTTTTTCTGTGGTACTGGAATCTAAAAAGAGCAGTTTCTTCCCTTCCAGTAATGGGTTCCAGTACCTTTCAATTTCAGGGTTTAGATTGCTGTGAAATGCCTTCACACCACCTCCCTCTCGCCAGTCACAAATAAAGGTTTCAGTATGTTCTGCCTGAATACAGTAACTCCTAGCCTCCACAAAAATTTTCTAGGTTAGGGAAACTCCGTAAATTTCTTACCAGGCTTACTTTGAAAATGTAGGAGGTTAGAAGCTGAATTAATCAGTCCCGAGTTACCTGAGCTGGCCTTTCAGCTAAAATCTCTCATCTCCTGCTACATCTGTGAGCTTGAGATATTCAAATAATGTAGCGGCTTCGCTGCAGAGACAATAATTCCATTTTATCTCAAGGGAAAGGCGACTGCAGTTTGACCTATTTTCTGCTTCTCTGCCTTGCAGCCTGGCGCTACGTAGGAGCAACAGGAGGTTTCCTTTTCATTGCCATTCAACTCATCCTGCTTGTTGAGTTTGCGCACAAATGGAATAAAAATTGGTATGTGTTGGGCAAGTAGTTATTTGCATAAAATTCTAATGGACTGCTGAACAATAAATTTCTCATGACACAGAATTTAAAAGTTGTATGAATGTAATTTATGAAATAGGACACTTTAGTATGAATGTTTAGAGCTGTTCATCTTTGCTTCATTCACTTTCTCCTTCCCCAGCAGAGATGCTTCCTCCTTATTAACTTCTATTCTGCTTATTTATTCTTAAACTGCTCAGCTTCCAATAAGTGGTAGCACGTTGGGATGCAAAAAACTCTTTGTTTAAGTTATTTTATATGTTATGTGAAAATATACCTGCTAGGAAACAGAGTAGTGCAAGAGAACAAAACTAAATTTGCAAAATGTAACAGTGAAACTGTGTGCGGGGATCTAAACTGATAAATCCTGCTTTTTTGTGTCAGCTTAATACACATCAGGTTTTTTTTTTCTGGATGAGAGAACTGCTACTTTGTCTTCAACTTTTTTGCTTGCATCTCAATTTGCAAGATTCCATTATCAAACCACATACACCCCATCTTGGCATTGACTTCATTTCTGGTTTAAGCATATTTGCTATTGCCTTCCTAGCTCTTAGCCTCTCACCCATTTAAAATATTTAAATTATTCTCCTATGTATACACAGGAACTCCTGCCTCCACCTCCACCCTTTCTGTCTCTCGTTTCTTCCTCTATAAACCTTTGTGGTCCTCTGTTGCTCTAGTTAGCATACTGACCGCTGTGAAGGAATTTTAGCAAACCTTTGGGCTTTGCTAGATACCTGTTTTCATGGAGGGAGAGGTGTGATATCCTTCCAATACCTATTTTTACTGCTAACTTCTGTAGCTGCTCTTCTGTGGATGAAAGATTTCCAGCAGCAGTATTTAGCTTTAGCACTCTCTACATTACATATTGTTTTAGGATAAGTCATATTTCCACCAAAACCACCCAACAACAACAAAACTCATAAAACTTCGCATGCACCGACAAGCCCCTTGTGCTGAAACAACGTTTTTAGTTGCTGCTCCAAAAACCTGCAGTGAACTTTGCATCAGGTGTTTGGAAGGTGAAGAGAGGAAAATAAGATGGACTGTGTTTTAGCTGAGGGAGACTGATGGGATACACCCAAATGGAGAGGAGCCTCTTCGAGTGAAAGAGTCTTGAAACTGTCAGGGTAGCATAAGGGGCAGAAGAGAGGCTGTGCCAAGGAATATGCCTTTGTTGTCCTTGTGTGAAGAGCACTGCTTGCTAGCTGAGCCTGGCACACCTTTGAGTTCCCACTGAGAAAATTCCAGAAGTATTGAGGTTGAAATGCACTAATGGGGCTGATCCTGTCCTAGGAGTCATGCTGGTCTATAATTAAAGAAACAGCTGGGCAAGATAATACAGAAGATAAACAGTAATGCTAAGGAATGTTTCCTCTGTTTCCTGGGAGGAACCTTACAAGGGTGTGTGTTGATGTAGTGATGTCCACATGCTTCAGGAAAGTACTGTCTTTTGTGCTTGCGTATATGAACTATTCTGCTAATATTCTTGGAGGGGAAAGACAAAAATGAGATGTTTATCTCTGTGTCTTCAGGACTGCAGGTGCAAACCACAAGCAGATGTGGAATGGATTGCTCGCCCTGGTCACTCTCATCTTGTATTCCATTGCTGTGGCAGCCCTGGTCCTCATGGCTCTTTTCTACACACACTCAAAAGGCTGCATGTACAACAAGGTCCTGATCGGTGTTAACGGTGGCCTGTGCCTCTTTGTGTCACTGGTGGCCATATCACCCTGTGTCCAGGATCGTGAGTCGCTGACTTCTTCTCCTCCTGGGTTTCTGGTGCTGCCACAGTTGTGTGCCTGGAGGCATGAGCCATATTCTGGGCAGAAAGTTTCATGATGATTCAGAGCTGGTGCTGCTCTTGCCCCTGTCCCTTTAGTTGCACTGTGAAGTATAGTTGCTGGTCATCAGCTCAGCTGCTAAAACCGCAGAGGTGTGAGGCGTTTTGGGTATGACAGTCATACTGTTAAGAAGACTCATGTACTGATAGCTGGTAATGTGTTGTGCAGCTTATGCAACTCTAGCAGTGATACCAGTTGAAGTAATAGCTGTCGATCTCATTCACCTCTGTTTTACTATTTACTTTGGACTGCTTGTGATTTACCATCTGTAAAGTTTGGGTCTGGAGGAGCTAACAGCAGTATTTCGTGCTTCAGTATATTTTATGTGTGCTGTTAGTATCTTACATACTTTGGACCTGGAAATAGTAATTTGAGTGACTCCAACACAGATTTTATGGATGAATAAAACTGTAATGGGAGCAGTTAGGTAGCTTTTGGAAAGCTGGAGCTCTTGACAAGAGCGAGCAGGGTGTGATTCTTTACTTATGTGTGAATCTTTAATGCCTTTCTAAAACAGCCAGCATAACTGAGGGACAAACTCTTTTCTTTTTAACTTGCCAGTGGAAATATATTTAAACTTCCTCAAAGACATATGAACTTGCTTTAGGTAAAACATAAAAGATACTTCCCTCTTCTGAAAGACAGTAGTGTGCTGTTCTCTGAAGTATATGAATTTATTTTTCAATTTGTTAAAATGTCTGTGAAAATCACTTATTTTCCTTTTTCTTCTGAAGGTCAGCCCCATTCTGGTTTGCTCCAGTCAGGAGTTATTAGCTGCTATGTTATGTACCTGACTTTTTCAGCACTATCCAGCAAGCCGCCAGAGACTAGTAAGTTATCTAATGCTTTATGTAAATTTTTTACAAAACGGCATGTGTTAGGTGTGAGAGTTTAGCAAACTCGAATTGACAGATACAGGGATATAGGAGTGCTGATTTGGTCTGTCCTGGCCTATGCAGAAGAAATTGCAAGTACTGAAAATAAATCTATGCAGCAGAGAGACCATGCAACTGGGACTCTCCATGTGCCTTAAATGCTTTGGTCCAGGGGAGCGTAACTTACCTTGGGTGAGCTCCATCTGTTGTACCAGAGTAATTCTAGCCTGTTTCCTACAGACAAATTTCCCAGTGTTGTATAGCCTATCCTTTATATGGCAAATGCGTTTTCTTGTTCTTTTTAGGACATGACTAAATACGTAATGTTTGCTGACATGATTGAAACAAGTAGCCCTAGGTTGCCTCTGAAAGCAACTAGGTGATCAGCTCCATCCAGAAGCTTACTAGGTCCACCACCGGGTAGTAGGTGTGGCTATCAGAGTGGGTACTACAATAACTTCTTTTACTCCTAGAATTGATACGCTAGATAGCCTAAGCTTTAGACTGCTAATGGAGCAAAAACTTGAGTACCGCTTGTCTTCGGTTTTGAGAGAAAACGTTCTGAGAAAGGACTTTGAGTTATATTGCAGTTGTTTGAGATGATACTGTTAGTCAGCAGAGTTCCTGTACTCCACCTGCCTTCTAACCATTGGCTTTCAAAGCCAGGGGTAGGAAAATCCCTGGAGTTTTGAGTTCTTTATTCTACAAAAACACAGCAAGACATTACAAGCAAAACTCAAGCCGTATCCTTTTCCCAGGTAACCATCAGAGTCACTTATTTGGACAGGGAGCATTCTTTTTACATACAGAAGACTTCTCTGGTTCAAATTAGTAATGCTAAAAATCCCCTTTTTTATTATTGCTCATTTCTAGTGTTGAGTAGTTGAAACAACAGTAAATTGAGGCAATAAGTGCATTGGCAGGAAGGAGATGTTTCTACTGACCTCTCCCAAGAAGAAAGGAAAGAGACAGGGAGGAGGGGGTGGGAATCTCTGTCACACTCGTGCAGGCACAGGCTCACACAAATGTATTCTAGAGCGAAGAAGGAATGGGCAAACAAAAGGTAATGCCTGTTGAAGCTGTGCTTATCACAGCATGCCTTATCTTTCTGGTGCCAGATGTAGCTAAAGGACCTGCTAAATAGTGGACCTGCCTTGCTGCAGATGTGTCCCTGATGGACACAGTTGGGGGATTCTGCATGTCTCTGGCCAAGGTGTTGGTGTGTCAAAGGAAGAGCAGCAAAGCTGGTGAAGAGCCTGGAGTGCAAGGCTTAGGAGGAGTGGCTGAGGGAACTGGGATTGTCTAGTCTGGAGGAAAGGAGGCTGAGGGGAGCCCCTACTGCTCTTTACAATTACCTGAAAGGAGGCTGTAGTGTGGCAGGTGTTGGTCTCTTCTCCCAAGTAACAAGTGATAGGTTAAGAGGAAATGGCCTCAAGTTGTGCCAGGGGAGGTTTAGACTGGGTATTCAGAAAAAATTGTTCACTGAAAAGGTTGCCAAGCACTGGAACAGGCTGCCCAGGGAAGTGGTTGAGTCACCGTCCCTGGAGGTATTTTAAAGACTTGTCGGTGTGGCACTTAGCGATACGGTGGTGGTGGGAGGAATGAGCTTGCAGTGTTAGGTTAATGATTGGACTTCATGATCTTAAGGCACTTTTCTCACGTAAATGATTTTATGATTCTATAAACACTTGTCATCCCTTATTTTGCTCCCACCTTCTCACTTTCTCTGCTGTGTGCCAATAAAGTTGATTCTGCAGCCCTGCAAGGGTACTAAAATCCTTCCTCACTGGTTCAGCGCACTGACTTTGAGTTTATTTTTAAGCTGGGTATAGCCTTTGCCCTCTGCCCCTACAAATGGTTGTGCTGTCCCAGTGGGGATGTAGAGTGGCTGCTGGAAGGAAAGAAGACATGGAAACAGTTTGTCTTTGACAGCATTGGCTCAAAAAGCTCCTAATCTGAGATAAGGTGCAGTTGTAGTTTCTTGCTTTGGAGTGGTGCTGCAGGGTATTGCTCTGCTTTCCTTTGACTGTAAGCAGGCACAAAAAGCCAGATGCATCTTGGAATATAGAGGACTAAATTGATTTCATTTCAGGGATCTAGAAGTAGTATTTGCCTAGATGTTAAGATAGAGTCTTGCCTTTAAATGGTGCATCTCCTTTTCTTTGGTCTCCTGTGTATCAGTCTGAGAACAGGGCAGCTACACATCACCTTTTTTTCATGAGTATGAATATCATAGTTGTCCTCAAGTTGTCCCCTGCTGTCAAAGAAATGTATAGTCTCAGGTCTGTACTATCTTGGTGTTATATGGCTCTGTGGTCTTGCAAAAAGCGTTCGTAAACTTTCAACTTCTCATTTCTTAGTTCACCAGACAGTCTTTCTTCCTTGTTCATGTCGTTTGGTGAAACAGGAAATTTTAGTACCCTACTAAGGTGCGGTTTTGTTTTGCCTGAAATAGAGAACCTGTCAAGTCAGATCTACAGAATTTTTTTCCTGTATAATCCTTTTAAAAGATAGATAGAAAGCACTGAAATGTACCTACTCAGTATCTGAAGTAATAAAAATATTTTGCTGAAAATCTTCAGTGTGAAGACACCGTTGAAATGCAGTGAAATGAGCTTTGCTCACAGTTCTCTTTGTTTCTTTTCTTTTGTGAAGTCCTGGATGAAAACAATCAGAACATCACAATCTGTGTACCTGAATTTAGTCAAGGCCTGCACAGAGATGAAAACCTGGTTACTGGCCTGGGTACTACCATTTTATTTGGCTGCATTTTATATTCTTGGTAAGTCTGGGGGTTTGCAATTACCTCATTGTAAATGCAATCTTTTGGTCCAGCTAGCAAAGGCTTATCACAGACCTCATGCAGACCAAGTAATGCAGAGAAGTAGAATAGAACTGAGCTGGAATGTTTGTATTCCCCTTAGTTTCAGAGTGATTAGCTGTTTTAGCCAGAAGTGTTCAACAAGATGATAATCTAACTTTTGAAACAAATATATTTCTTTAAAATCAAATGGAGCAATTTACACCTAGAGGTAGAGGGGGAAAATTCTAGCTGTCTGTGATCCCAAATAGTGTTGAGGTGCGTTGATTCTATTTTTACTCTTTCTAGAAGAAAAACTCTATGCAGTTATGTCCATCTAAAACTACATGAAATTTCTGTAGCCTCTTGGTGTAGGCTTTAACTGTTCTTTGAGGATCTTCAACACAAGCAAAACTGTTTGGGAGGACTTCCTTTGAAGAAGGGATGAGCACAGTACTGCCGGGAGGATTTGGTGGCAATCTCCTGCTCTAAAAAATATGTTTGTGCTTGTATAGTTGTGATGCTTGCTTTGTATTACCGCAGCTCACATCAATAAATTGTCATTCTCCAGGAAGGAGATAGAGAGGGAGTAACTGATGACTGAAAGGTAGTGTTTTGGTGGTGTGGGTTGACAGGGGACAGCACTGCCTGGGTGTTGCAGGTTTTTGAGTAGGTTCTGCCTCTGAATCAGTCCACTTCAAAATTCACATACTGAAACTCCTTCATAATTTTGAAGTGATGAGAGACCTTCTAAAGAGGTAGCCTAGCTAGTTTTCTGCTATCAAATATGCATATGTTTTCCATTTAATTCTGATATCACATCATGAATATCATATATCATGGCTCTAGTTCACATTAGAACAGTATTTCCAGTGCCTCAGGAACGTATTTTGGGAACACAGACAACCTTCAGTGTAGCCTGCAGGGGAAGTGTGCCAGGTAGCTAGGGAGATAAGGCCTTCAAGGGGAAAGTTCTGAAACGTTGCTTGGTAAGTCTCAGTGTGTACAGTGAAGTGTTAACACACGTCTGCCAGTGTGTAAATGGAAACTTTGAAGTACACATCCTGAAAGGCGAAGACTGGTCAAGAAATGTTTCTGATCAGAAGAAACTAGAAAGGATTCCCCTCTAGACAGTTACAATCATGCTGGAAAGCGATTTCCAGCAACTGGCATGCTGGCACTAGCAGCTGGTAGTTTACTTCTGAAAACTGGCTGCTGCCAGTGACCTTTTACTTCACTGGCAAAGCCTTTACAGAAATACCGAGCCAAAGTTATGGCTCTAAAGTTAATATAAAAGCATTGGTTCTGCACAGCAGGGGAGATCTCTTCTGAACTGCAGTTTGGAGTGCTTAGCTCTTTGCTCCTGTCTGATGGTGATGAATTCACTACTTTTCAGGAGTGACCTACTTTTCAGTTGGTGATTCAGGCTGTCGGCCAGTGGCTGTCTTGTCAGGCTGGTTCATACTTGTGCAGAGCATACTTTTCACATGCTTACTGCTTAATGCTGTGTCTGGGCAAAGGCTTAGCCCAGACACAACACTAGACACGGACTAGACTATTTATGTTTGCAGTTGTGTTGAAAAAATCGCTTTGTTTGGCTTATACTTTTTTTGTTTTGACTATCTTCCTTTGCTTCTAGTTTGACCTCAACAACACGTGCAAGTTCAGAGGCACTGAGGGGAATATATGCAGCACCTGAAACTGAAGTGAGTTCTTGCTTCCTTCCACAGGATTTCTGTGCAAACTTCCTCCTGTGCTTTTCTTGCTGTTGTTTTCATGGCTAAGTAATCTGTAATAAGGTGAAAAAAAAAGCTTCTTTGTAGCATACATGCTGCATGCCTCTGGGTATGCACTCCTCAGGGCACTTGTCCATGGCCCTTCTGCAGCTCTTGCTGGCCCCATGGAGGTGCCTTTTTGTACTGAAATAATTGCTGCTCTTGCAGTGTATTTAACATCCTGCAGACTTCCTGTAAACTTTGTTGTGCTCCACACAAGTTCATATCCTCTCACTTAAAGGCAAAATCAGCTGGGAAGCTCTCAGATAAAGAAGTGGAGGTATTCTTGAACACTTTCAGTCCTGGTTGCCTTTGTTCTCATGGCAACTGGCTATAATGCCAAGTTCCTATCTCTTATTTGTATTTCCACACATAAGTAGTTCTTTTCTTTTTGTCTGCAATTTCATCTTAGGTTGAGTTTCTCGTTCCTGTTTCAGCAGTATGTTTCTTCATTTCACCTGCTTATTTCTATGGCCTTCTTATGCTAGGAACACCTAGAAACACTGGGAAATGTATGTTTTCTTGCTAAGTAATAGTTACCCCTTACTGAGGCTTGCTAGTGTCACTCTTCAAATGTATGGGTGTGTTTGGAGGATGAGTCTCCATCCCTAGCTCTCTCTGCATAAGTATTACTTGTATCTGCAGTCTTAACATCCATTTTTAAAAGTCTTTACTGAGAGTGTTTGTGAAAATACAAAATGCAGAGTGTCTGATGAGGTGCTTGGTGTTTGCAGTAGCTGAGTGTGGGAAAGCAAAATGTGTTTCACTGTGAAAGCATGTCAGTGCAAGAGAGAAGCTTCCTGCTGGCAGGATGGTGCTACTGAGCCAAGTGCCTGGTGGCTTCTCAAGGTGGGGAGCACCAAGGAGAAAACAGCTGCCCTTCATGTGCACCCACCTTCCTGTGCCAGCGCTATGCTCTTGGAGGTCTCCTCCAAAGGGCTATGGGCTGCAGTGTACCCTGTGGCAGAAGCTGCAGGCGGTTGGCACTGTGTGGATGCTGGATGCAGCCCCCACGCTGGGAAAGTTTGGCTTGTCTGCTGCCTGTGAGATTATTTCTAGACCGTTTGGTTTTAAAGAGCAGTACAGGAGACACTAAACATAAAAGTAAAGAAGTGACTGGTGAAGAGCCACTAATTGCACTCTGATTGCCTGCCTTGTGGCAAAGGGTCTTTGTCTCGTGGCCAGCAGAGTGAATGTAGCAGTTGCTTATGGTGTACAGAGGGTCTGTCAGCCTCTGTGCTGAAAACAACTAAGCTTGATGAGGGGCTGGTGGTTTCCATGCCAGCCTTGCTAATTGCATCACTCTGTGTGTGCAAGGACTTAATTGCAACTGATTAAAAAATTTGAGAGAACCTAGCACTTGCTTCAGGATGTCATTATGCCCCAAGGAGACCTCAGGCTGGTGCTGTAGGTGAGGCTTGGCACAGCAGTAGAAACAGGTATGGAATAAGGGTTTTATTTAAATGCTCAACCAGTCTCTTAAAAAAGAATGGGCTTTATGGCTTTTCATGAGTTTATGAACCCGGTGAAATGTATGCTTTCGCAGATATGCAGGGTAAAAACTGCCATTGATATTTTCATTGGCTACTTTACCTTGAAGGCTTACTATCTGATTTTTGGGAGGATTAGGAAAGCTTGCAACCTGCCCATGCCAACTGAGGGAATACACTAGAATTAAAGTATAGAATTACAAAGGCGAATATTTAATCATGTGTGTGAGGTGTCATAGCCAAATTGGGGCACCCTGAATGTGGTTTTGTACCCTTCAAGCACTCAGATATAGCATGATTTGACCAATTGCTAACATCCGCAACACTGATTACTAGACATAGTAAGACTTTGCAAAACAACTATATTTTCTGTAGCATTCTTGTCTATTGATCCAGATGTCCCTGGAGTCAGTCTTGCCATAGTTACGTATCTGTAATGCTGGGAGGGTTTTAAAGATGTGTGAGAGCGACAAGGATGCTTGCATTGTCTTGGTTGCCCAGGAGTATCTTTTAACTTTCATGGACCACTCTAAGTTTCCAAGAAGTGAAGTCCTTATTTCCAAGGCCCGGCTGTCCTTTAGTTGTTTTACTTAAACAAGAACTATACCAAATTCTCCAGTAAGACTCCGCTACCTCATTACATTACATTGTATACTCAGATCTAATATATGTTTAAAAGGTTAATACTCTTTCATACTATGAAGACTAATTGATATAATGGTTAGGGAAGGGAATTTTCTAACAGGGTTCATTGTCTTCATCAGACCACAGCAGAATAATCACAGAGTAGGATTTTACCAGAACGAATAATAGTGATGCACTAGAGAAAGTGCTGACTTGTAGAGTTGTCTGGTGCAGAAAATGCACTTACTTATATGTTTATTGAATGGTCAGCATTCTGTCCGTATTTTTATTACCACTCATCACATGAAGTGTCAGTTTCAGCTTTGCTTTTTCCATCAGTTAAAAGAATAAATTCATTTAATTAAAGCAGTAGCAACAACTTTGTCTTTTCATTTATTTTGCTTGTACTCATTCTGCTCCGTTTCAGCAAATTCTTGCAAAGATAAGTATATGTCTGACTTAATGCTTGTGCGGTTGTGTTTTTCAGTCCTGCAGGGTTTTAAACGTTCCTTTTTCTTTAATTTCAGTAGAGAATTTTTTTATTTAAAAAGCACTTGAGTGCAAGTCTGAAGATGTAAGCCTCCTCTGAGCCCCTTGAAACTGTAGCTTTTCCACCATACTGCCGTAATTATTTGCACCAGTGTTTGAGTTATGTGAAATGAATAGAGTAATTCTTAAAGAATGGTTAATTTGATCCAAATCTTACTGAGTAGGTTTTTCCAAAACTTGAAGTGTTGTTATAAACTATTTGGCAAATCCTAATTTGGGTTTTGTGCTGGTTGGAAATACAAACCAGACTTTTCTAAGTTAGTCTCTGTAAGGTACACATAACAGACCTTCCTTCCTTAAATGTAGTTGTTCTTTGCTGTAGCACAGGCTCTCACCCTTCCTGTTGTCTGTTCCACAGGTAGCTCGTTGCTGCTTTTGCTGCGTGCCTGATGGAGATGGTAAATACGTTGTCACTGCACAATTTACCTCGCTTGTGGCTTTCAGGCTAAAGCCAAGAGAGTAAGGATACCGCTGCAGATCAAGAGCTGCTCGTGTCCTTGTTCTGTTGTACCTCAAACTGAAGCAGTTGAAGTGCTCAAAGTTAGGCTAGGGTAGGAAACAAGAGGTGTATCAATACTATGGTAATACAACAGGCTAGTTAATAGTTCCTTAATAATACCTAATGGTATTTCATTACTGTAACACAGAAAAAGCAATCTGTCCTCTTTGTGTGCTTGTGGATGTTGGCTGCTGGATTTTGGGCTCAGCAGCTCTGCAGGGATTGCAGTACAGGAGTGAGTTAAGAAGGGAGTGTCCTGTTTGCATACCTGGTACAATCAGGTTTATCGGCTTGGAAACTGAAAAGTATTTTACAGGTAGAGCAATTTAAATAGCCAAATGCTCAAAAATCAGCCAGGAAGCCAGGAAGCTGATACAAGGCAGGATTTCAGTGGCTTTACTAAAGGCTTAGGCCCATGCCCCGAGGGCAGGGAAATGTCCAAGTGTTGCTCTGCATCACACTTTCCTAAATCATGCTATAAATATTTTGTTGTGTTCTTCATGAGCCAGCTGCTCTTTTCGGTTCTCATAAAATTTGCAAAAGCTTTCTTATTTCCTGTCTCTTACAGCTGATGCTGAAGAGCACGTTGAAAAAAGAGGAGGCCAGGCTGTATTTTACGATGAGAAGAAAGGCACGGTGTACAGTTATGCGTACTTCCACTTCGTTTTCTTCTTGGCTTCGCTGTATGTGATGATGACAGTAACTCATTGGTTCCAGTAAGTGTATTCCTTTAAAGCTGAGAAATTAATGTCTCTTTGCATTGAGATGGGGAGGTGTGAATGAAAACTTCTGCCATTAGTGCGTCTCTTCTACTTAAGAGCTGGAAAAGACTTTGCAAATCTTTCCCAGGTGATTCTTGTTCAATGTATTGCTCTAAAAAAGGGCTGCTCTCCCCTGCTTCATGCCTGGGTTAACCTAGTTGAAGTCCGTGACCCACTTGAAAAACAGACGATACTGCACTCTGAGACATGAATAGTGAGTTTATTGCTTCTTTGTTTTGTTTTTTATTTTTCTCTTAACAGTTACGAAAGTGCTCAGATTGAAAACTTCTTCACCGGAACCTGGTCCATCTTCTGGATTAAGATGGTCTCCTGTTGGTGTTGTGTCTGTCTGTACTTATGGACTCTAATTGCTCCACTCTGTTGCCCAACCAGAGAGTTCTCAGTGTGAACACTAACGAGGTTCTTCTGTGTTTTTCTTTTTCTTTTTTTTTCCTGTTACAAATAAAATTCAACAGTCATTTAGTAACGAGGAAACTCCTGTTGCCCACTTATCATGATGTACCAGTTAGTAACTTTTTTGTCAGACTAAACGAATGATTGGAGACTTTTTTTACCTTTTTTTAATTGTCATGTACATTGCCCAAGGGAACAAATCTGTTCCAAAACTGTGACGCTGATATGTGGAGTGTAGAAAACACAATTGTTGTATGAACTGGAAGTGAAATGCTTTTCCAATAACTGACAATCTTTCTCAGGCTTCATTGGCAAGAAAAGAAAAAATCATGGTGCATATGTGTCTTCTTCCTTCCTGTGAACGCTGTGTATCTTCTGGCAAATACGCGTTCCTTTTTATACTCTTTTTTTAACTCTTTTACAGTTTGCAGTGATGATTTGGATTGCTGTTTTGTACAGCATATAATTCTTCTAAGTAATATCCAGATAATTTTTTTCTGAAAATGTAGCTAAATACTTATGTAGAAATAGAGAATATGTAAGAATTTGACTACCAAAGCATCTACTAAAAATTGTTTATCTAAATATTAAATATATTAAGTTATTGTATAACTGGATTGAGAAAGGAATGTACCAATGATAATAGAGTATTTATTCTGTTATAACTTTAAAAGGCATCCGAATATTATATACAATTCAGATCTGGTCCAGCTGTTAACAGAAAGGGAGTTATACACACAAATTCTTTAACTCTAAATTTTGTCCAACATTACTTTGCTAACTCGCTTAAACTGCAAGTTGTGTTTACTGTACAGGAGTTTCAAGATATGGTACATTCTTTATTCAGAATGTTGTTTGCTGTTGAGAAAATGCTAACTACAAGAACATTGCCAGTTGCTGGTAAATTTAAAAGTGGAGTCCTCCATTAGTTTTCTACTCTGCTGTTTCAACTTATGTCTAAAGGTCTCCCAGGATCTTCAGTTCTGTTTCCATTACTAAGTGTATACTACTTTAAATGCAGTGATGGTCAGAAAAGGCACATAGTGTGTCATCTTCCTTTTCTGCCCGTGTGTTGGTTGGAAAGTATTCTTTCTAATTTTTGTACTACTCTGTTGATGTTAATTTTGCTCTCTAGATGGGACTTAGCCAACCAATCCATTAATTAAGCTTGTTGTGGAGACCTCCTCTTCCAAGCAGTGGGGTAAGGAGTCAGAAAAACAAAACCAGAAGACACAAATGTAACAGCAGTTACTTTAGTATAAGTGACTGGCTTGACAATATTAAACTCTACCGTGTCACTTCTATTTGCTTTAAGTAGATGATTTGGTGGCAGAAGACAGCTCAGAGACCCTAAATGCTGAATAAGGTTGAACCCACTGAGTTATCTACATTACAGTGGGATGAATTTATGATACATGCTAGTCCCAGAGGTTTTAGCTTCTCTGTCTACATGTATCTACACACAGATACAGTGTGAAGTATGCAGGATAGAAACAAAATCAACTACTTTGGCAGTTCTTTTTTTTTGAAACATGATTGAGCCTTAGGTCTTCATGCAACGCTTTTTGCAAAACAAAGAAAAGCACAACATAGAGGCCAAGAGATGGCCAAAATATTTGCATGCCTTATTTGTTCTGTTGCAATAATTGATGGTTAATGCAAACCTGGTGAGAAATCCTAAAGTAACAGATCTCAGTTTTGCTCTTAGTTTTCGTTACCATTTTGCTATTTTATTCTGGAGCCTCTGCCCTGCTTGGAGCTTGCTAGGGATGTGATCTTCCCAGCCACGTGCATCCTTACCTCAAACTAAATTAACAAGTCTGCAGTCCTGTATACTTATACCACCTACCCCTGTGATTAGGAACATCATCTGTCACAAGATCTGAGGGGAGGAGTGAGTAGTCTGTCCAGAGGTGACTCTTGCTGCTCATCTTAGTGCCTAGGGGAAAAACGGTTGAAACTTAGCTTTGACATTGAGTTAGAAAAGCAACAAATAGCTCTGGAGAGGGAGGCAGGTTTTTTTCCTTTCCTTTTGCTGCTTCTGGGAGGTTCTGATCTTACTAAGAGCTCTGCTAGCATGGGGTCCTGTCAGTATGTCCCTGCCTGCATTTGGAGTCCAGCCATGCGGATCCTTCTGCAGCAGAAAAAGGCCTTTGTTAATCTATTCACAATAGAGCTCTAGAGAACAAGGCATGCACTGTGTCAAGTTGTAAGGCGGGGAATGGTTACTCTTCTCTGGTTCTGACAGCAGGCATCCAAATCACAAACGTGGATGATCTTAATTATGTATCTTGTCCAATGGATTTTCTTATTTGTTCATGAACATACTTATTTTATGTAGGCGTTATCTGCCTGCATAAGGACTTCCTGCACCTCCTTGTGCTCTTTTTTTTATTATAGTTTATTTTTAAGGAAATAGGTTTTGCACAGAGAAAGCAGGGTTGTAAGAGTAAAGTCAACAGTGAGGCATGAGACCATTCTTCTTATATGGCACTCGCCTCACTGGTTTGCTCTGTCATCTGTCCCTTCCACCAGCTATTGACGTTATGCATCTAGACCTGTGGTATACGTGGGGTAGTAAGGGGGCAGTGCCTGACTACACTGCTTTGTCTGCTTCTGGGCAAGCGTTCTGAGAAAAGATCCTGAAAATAACTATGACTCATGTGTCCATGCTGTGGCCCCAGATCCAGCTGTGGATCTCCAGGCCTTTACAAGCAATCAGTAACTGGTGGCACTTGGGTGTGCAAAGCCTCTAGTTCCTTGGTAAAGCACAGCTTCCTGCTGGCCAGACAAATGTTACAGCCTTACTGTTCACTGTAAAATCTGTACTGTGAATTTCCATGTGCCACAGTTTAATAAAATCGTTGGTTAGGGTATAAGTTTCAAATGCCCAGTTCATAGATTCCAAACAGTTAATGCAAATGGGCTTTTAAAATCTTTTTAAGAAGTGCCTTTATTCCTGCTGCTGTGGTAGCTAATAATTCAGGTGGCACTGGAAGTGGAAGACCTGAACCGAGTCTGTGACTGGGTGATGCTGCCTTGTACATTATACCAAGACACAGTCAGACCTGTGCTGCATGTGGAACACCCAATAATCTGTGCTTGACAAACCTATAGGGGTGACGTTTATTCAGATATTACAGTGCAGTGGAAGATGCGCTTGAAAAACTCAGAAATAGCCTGATGCTAATGTAAATAAGTGAGTAGTTGTTGCTCACTTTTAAATTTAAACTGTAAACAGTTAACTTTCTCTCCAGGTACCTGAAAGTGCAGGTAACTGCTATGTTTGAGGCAATTAGTTTTGTTGTGTCTTTCCTGCCTTGTGCCACCATTGTTGGCTGAATTCTTTTCCTTGATCTGAGTGAGCACTGCAGTATTTCTGGCTCCTATTATTTTTGGACCGTGTGAAGTGAGGAAGCTGTTATTACAAAGACAGGAAGACTAGAGAACATGTCCTGTGCTAACTTTCTTCTAGTTAAATTTGAATTTGAACTAATGCAATCATTCAGTGGATTCTTGGAGGAACAGACCACGTTAGCAGAAATTAGTTCTGCTGGGAAGGTGAAACGATTTTACTGATGTTTTCCTACTTTTTCAGATTTGCTATCTTAAGAAAGTTTATTTGGAACCTCACTGTTGCACTGCTATCAGAGATGGGAACAATGTTAGTTTTTTTTCAAGAAGGCAACCGAGAGCCACAATCGTGACTGGTTCTTGTTTGGGGTGAAGTCTTGTTTGGGGATGGACTTGGAGAGCAGGTCTCTGAATCCAAATAGCTGGACTAACAAATGAGACATAAAACCTTACGAAGAACGTGTGGAAAGCAGATGGATATGCTTCTTTGCTGTTTACCACCTAATTTGTTAAAGTTGCAGGCAGCCCTTGCAGCTGGATGCCAACTAAGGAACACCACTGTGATCACACATCAGAGTTATTGCACGTCTGTGGGCTCTTAGCTTTGTACTTCAAGCATTTCTGTGAGGTTCAAAAAGCTCGTACTTGCCCAGCTGATTTGGTAATTCTGGCTGGGTTGGGCCACTTTCATCCAAAACGGGTAATTCAGTTTTGCTAATGTATGCGTAGTCCAAAGAGAGGGCTTGTCCTCTCAGAATCATGAACACTGCATGTCTATTTATTTATTTATTTTGTGTTTTAGCACCTTTTTACAAATCTAGAAGCGCTTTGAGATTATAATCTATGCATCTGTAACTGCTTCATCAGCCACTGGTGCAGCAATTTTGGGCCTAGGATGTTGGTATTAATGAAGTGATCTTTGCACTTGTGAAAAAGCTGGTTTTTAACAGTCCTCTGGTTTTGTCCAATGCATCAGAAAAAATTGGGAACTCAAGATGGTGCTGCTTGAACTTTGGCTAGCGGCCCACAGTGCCATGGGGATCTCTGAACAGATTGGTAACAAATCCACTGACTGTTTTGAAAACGTACTATGAAGATTTAAACTGTTAGGCTTTTCTCCTAAATAATTTGATGAAGCAAAATACCACAAGACTGTATCTGTGGCTAGATGAGCAAGATTATCTGCAGCTAGAATTTTGCTCTCATCTTTATTTCCAGGCTTTAGAAGCAATATCTTTTACTTGCAGGCTGTATCTCCTCATTTTATTTGCCTTTTTCTCCTTGGGCTTGTTTCTTAAAGGCATTGTAAACCTGCTTCACTCTCATTCTCCTTCCTGTCAAGTGGGATGTCTTTGGTGCTAGAAACCAGCAAAGACTTCTTTGCCAGGTCTTGTCGATCCTTTCTGTTTTGTAGCAGGACAAACCTGCAGTGTTGAAGCAAAGTCAAGGATCATAATGTCTTACATAGATAAGATTTCCTCTGCGAAAACTGCATCTTTGTTTTCTGTAGTGGCCTACAAGTTCTTGTGGGGGGGAAATGCATAATCAGCGCCGTGACATTTTACTTTGTGTTTTCAATTTTGTAAACAGTAGTTTGAACTGAGTATTTCACATGACCGTACAAGGGAATGCCAAGCGGTCAAGTGCTTAGAAAGCTTTGGCTTTTTGTACTTGTACGTAGCTTGGGAACTGGTATGTCTCTGCATTTTTCAACCTTCTGACAGCAGAATGCCTGAGTACCCCAGGATGGGGATGCGGATACACTACACAGGCTTTGAGGTAGAAACTTTGGGAGATTGGCATGTACGGTGGCTTTCTAATGCCTAAAAAAAGTAGTAAGTTTCAAGTATCCTTAAGTCCAGTTTTGTTTTTTTTTTTTCTCTCAGACTTGGTTTCAACTCACTCTACACCTGTCCAATGATGATATTTTTTAAAAGTTGGAATTTATTTCAGATATAAGCCATGTTGGCTTCTCCCCATTTGCCAGTCTCCTGATAGCTCTCAGTGCTGTAGTGTACAGCTGTTTGCACAAACTTCCTTTGGAGCCACAGTCGTCACCTTTGAAACTGTTCCAGCAGCTTAAAGCTTCTAGGGCTTTTGCTCGCCAGAGCTGTGGGGTGCAGCTCTGCAGCCGCACTTTTGCCAAAGAAGCCTCAGTGTGAAGCCAAGAATAATTCTGGAAACCTAATGGGGATATTATGTCTTGTTACTTATATGATAACTTTATTTTTCCTCTTACTGATAGATGTCCAGGTGCTTAGGTGTCGTTGGGCATCCATGCAGACTTAAAGCGAGGAATATTAACTTCCAGATAAAATTGTTCAACATGTCATATACAAGCTGAGATGATACTTTCTAGGAACCTACAGGTTCACTCTCTGCTTTTTATTTACCACCAGTGAGTGGTGTTCAGTCTTGTATATGCTGTGTTTGAAAACTGGATGCAAAGTAGTCAAAAGGTAAACACTTTTTTCTTAATGGTGAGGGGTTTTTAATTAGTCTTTTTCAAATTTCTTATTATCTCAAGGGAACTTTTTGGTGTGTGTGTGTGGTTTTAATAGCTGTAGTTTTTATTAAGCCCAGTGAAGTGGGTTTTTGCTAGTTTATTTAACATTTTTTTGCGAATGTTGTGATCTGTAGTAACTGTAACGCTTTGACTATTAAGGTTTGTTAAAGATTTCAGGATTTTAAGATCTTAATTGTAAAATAGTCAATAGCTTTGCCCTTTTAAAGCATGTTAATGGTTTTTATGGACACTTCCTTTTGTATACTGAGTGAATGTATTGTTATAGATTTAATGTTTAATGGACCAATAAAGTTTTTCTTACATTTGAAATGGATTGTTGTGATATATAAAAGTTGAAAAACCAACTCATTCTAGGAGAAACTTTATGTAAATATGTGAGCTAAGCAGTTACTGAGCCAGTAAAAATAAATTGGTTGATGTTTTTTGTTCACTACATTTGGATGATATTTAACAACAACAACAAAAAAAGTTAGCCCATGGATTACATGGCTTTCCTGTCCATATTATTTTTGTACTCCTCCAAAGCATGATCTTCAAACATGACAGGTTGCATGCAGAGACAACAGAGTTGTCTATGGCATCTGCTTTGTACAGAGCAGCTCTCTGAGATGTCAGATGTCTCTGAGAGCACACATAAAATATTTTCCAAGGCAAAGCATAGCACTGAAGCCTATGCACTTGTTTGAAACAAGGATTTTTGATTTTATTTTTTTCCTCATTTGCCCAGATGGTGGAGTAGGCAGCTGCTGAATTTGACAACTAGATCCAGAACAGGGAAAGTGCTGTTTCTCTGTGGGCCCAGGTCACTTACTTCTCACCATCCACATTCAGGCTGTTGTGGAGTCCTGTATCAGGATGTTCTTTTCTGGTGTTTCAAACCAGGAGATGAATACGCTCGTGGTGTGCTGGGTGAAGAACTGGTTGAAGGGCAGAGCTCATAGGATTATGTGAATGGGTCTGCATCTGGATGGCTGCCGGTCTCCAGCACTGTTCCTCAGGGCTCAGTTCTAGGGCCAGACCTGTTCCATACATTTATCAGTGACCTGAATCCAGGAGCTGAATGTACCAATAGGAGCTTGGCTGATGATACTAAACTGGGAGGTGCTGCTGACTCTTGAGGGATAAGAGGCTTTGCAGAAGGATTTAGATAGGTTACAACATTGAACCATGATTAATGGAATGAAATTTAACAAGATTCTGTCTCAAGGGTGGAGTGATGCCAGGGCCAACGATAAACTAGGAGAGGAGTGGCTGGAAACATCCCTGCAGAAGGGGATCTGGAGGTGCAGGTTGGCAGCAGGCTCAATACCAGCAAGCAGTGCTCTGGCAGCAAAGAGGGCAAACGGCATCTGGGAGTGCATTAAATACAGCACAGCCAGACAGACAGGAGAGGGGATTATCCTGCTGTATTCAGCAGTAGTGCAGCCTCACCCTGAGTTCTGTATGCACTTCGGGGGCCCACAGTTTGATGTAAAGGTCCTTGAAGGAATCTAGAGAAGGGCAACAAAGCTGGTGGAAGGCCTGTCTTATAAGGAGCAGCTGAGGACTCTGGGTTTGTCTAGTCTGGAGAGGAGGCGGCAAGATGTGACCTCATTGCTCTCTACAGCTTCCTGAGAAGGGGAAATGGAGAGGGAGGTGCCTGTCTCTTCTCTGTGGTATCCTGTGATGAATGGGAATGTCTCAAAGCTGCAGCAGGGAAGGTTTAGACTGGATGCAGGGAAGCATTTCTTTACTGAGAGGGTGGTCAAACCTTGGAACAGGCTTCCTAGAGAGGTGGTCAATGCTGCAAGTCTGTCAGTGTTTAGGAGGCATTTGCAGCGTTTAGGAGGCCCTCAATAACATGCTTTGGCTTTTGGTCAGCTCTGAAGTGGTCAGGCAGTGGGGCTAGATGATCATTGTATGTCCCTTCCACCTGAAATATCCTGTTTCAGGGAGTGGAAGCATTTGAAATGTTTGTTGTGGTGTTTTTAGCCCACAGGAAAGAGTTAACCTTCAGTGAGATGTTAGACCCTCCTGCAGGAGGCTCAGGACTCTGAACTCCAAATTAGTTGCAGCTGCTGCCCGGGCTGAGTGCAGCCCTGCGTAGGTGGTGGGGGCGAGAGAGAACTACAGGCTTGGCTTTAAAGATGTGGGATTGCAGCCTATTTACTTGCCAGAGGCCACACATTGAGCCATGTCTATGTTGCACAAGAGTCCAGAAAGAGGTGGTGATGCTAGAGGAGCTTGTCTGAACACTTATACACAGGGACTGTACAGTCTGATGGAAACATGAGGGACAGGAGGTTTCCCAAGCCTGGACTTTGGCCCTGGGGCAAATCTTTGTCTGCAAAGCCAGACTTATCTGTTCCTGAAGTGAGTCAACACAACAGACAGAATGAACTCCAGCATCCCATTGTGAGGTCCAACAGCGCCTTCTGAAACAAAAGAAAAGTTCTGAGCTGTGGCTGGTTTCTGCGGCTGCCGGTTGAACAAGCCGGTATGTTTTCTGTTGGGGGAGGTTGGACACTCACAGCTTCATATAAATACCTTTGACAGTACAAGAGCCAGAATGTCATCTCCCAGTGCCAATGTCTATAGTGTAGACTGGAAGAGAGCCTGGAAGTGGGCAAGCTTGAAGGTGGCAAACTGGTGTGGCAAACAGCCAAGGTGCTCTCTCCCAGCCACTGCAGCAGGCAGGACAAGTGGGCTAAGGTTTGGAGGCTGGCAGGCCTTCTGTAGCTGAATGTGGCCATGTTTTCTGATGGAGCTGATGTGCACTGTTGTGCTCTGACCAACAAGTGCTGCAGGCAGTACCGGGTGGGTGGGCCAGGCCTGCTGCAAACACTGTGAGGAGACCACTTGTGCAAAACGTACGCGCTGCAGGCCTGTACCCTGCCTGTAGTGCACCCATGGTATGCATGAGTGCAGTACAAGTAGCTGCCTCCTGCCCCGATTGCACCCAAACCAGTTAAGACAGAATTTCTGCCTCCTCTATGTATTTCCTCCCTCCTCCTCTGAGGCTGAAATTCTATTTCCTGTTGTTCTTTTTAAAGCAATTATCTTACAGGCTGCAATATCCTTCTCTTCACCTGTCCTTGGAGCTTGTTCTCCCTTCCTTTCCTAGCTCCATTTTGAAAAAGGATGTAGTAGAAACGTATATGGTATCCATCACCTTTCTGTACTTTGAATTACAGAATGCATAGTGGTGATACAATTGCTTGGGCTTTTTTTGTTCCAGGCCTTTCCTAATGGTTACTAGTGCTTAATTCAGCCTTTTTTTTTTTTTTTTTTGCTTTTAACTTAAATGTCTCATTTTGCTGTACTGGCTGAGAGAGCTTAGCTCTGTGTGGAAACAGCAGGTCAAAACCTGGCTTTGTGTGTGAAAGTTTAGGATTATTTCTTCTCTACAGGTGATTCTGCATTTACATCCATATGTCTTTTTTGGTTTTAGTCACATGCAGCTTGTAAGATGTGACTACAATGCCCTGCACTGAGCTCTTCTTCTTTTACAGGATGTGAAAGTGTTGCTCATAGATTTCTGGGAGTGGAAGGGCAGGGAGTTCTAACACAGTTCCTTGAGGAGGTCTGCCAAAGGTCACTGACTCTCCAAAGGAGTTAAACTGCTCTGAAGGAGATAAAAAATTTTCTTATCATGGCTGGAAAAATACTAAGCGGCCAGACAGCTCCCAACTACTTAATACCTAGATGCCCTAGATGCAACCTGTTTTTTCTGACATTCCAGATAGACAAAACTGCACTTTCTTCCCCACTGTGTTTAACACAGATCCAAAAGGGCAATAGATTCAAACTTTCCCCGAGAATGTTTTAAGCGTGTGTCATTCCATTATATGGTGCTTTCTAGATTTTAGGGCAAATCTGAAAACAAGTGAAGCCCCAGTATATTTTGTCTCCTTTTTATTTTCACTTTTATACAAAAAAAGTCTGTCATAGTCACATCATTAAGAGCAAGCTGCGAAGTGCACCCTTGCAACAACAATCATATAAGAATTTAAAATATATTGCTTTATTGTTTGCAATAGCAATGTTAGTTTGCCTTTGCTTGTTAAATATCCCCAACTCCAAATTGCTGCGCTTGAAATTCTTGAAAGTCCTCTGGGATGGTGTCTGAAAAATATACAAAAGTTTAGTCTCTTCTGACAAAATCAAGAAGCACTTAAATTATTTAATTACCCACCTACACTTTTTTTTTTTCAGGTAACATACCTCCTCTTTTGTTTACTCGGTAAGAATGAAGAGGGATTATTTTCAGTTTTAGCTGTACACCACTGAAAATCACAGAGAGGCTAACAAGACAGTGAATGCTGCAGTGCCAGCCCATAATGGAGTACTGCCAGTATTCAAATTGCATTTCCACCCAAAAACTTTGTGGCTTCCACTCTTATATTTTTTTGATAATAAACACTAACCAGAAAGGTGGAAAAAGCGGTTGTCTTGCTCTGCACCCCAGACACATTTGTAGCATCAGCATCTCTCTTTCTCATGTATCCTAATCCAACTTCCCTGTTATGGTCTTTCACACCACAAAAAGGGACAGAAACAGTAACGCAAGGAACAATAGCAACCAGTAGAAAAAGTTCAGAATTGGTGAAAAGAGCTGGAGATGAGTCAAGATCTTAACTGCAGTTCTGTTTGAAGCACTGAGTTTGCAATGTGCCTTTGCCAGATCCCAGAATGTTTTATCTGAAGAGTCACAGAGCTCACCATGGAGCTAAAGCTGCAGCCAAAGACAGAGCTGCAGCAATGAAGCTCAACTGCATTTCTACTGATGTACAGCTCTACTGTATTTCTACTCTGATGCAGGACAGGTGAATCTAAACTCATAAAAAGATGTAACTATATAAATACACACATTATATATAAAAAAAAAAGGGGTAGGTCCTTTGCTTTTTATTGATCACTTCCTTTTTTTGAGTCCTGAAAATTCTTTTTTTTTTCCTGCAAATACAGGAACTTGTGTGAAGTGTTCAGACTTGATGGGGACTCCAGAGACTTCAAATGTGTTTTGTTGACTTGCAGCAACAAAGCCACTGCCTGCTCAGTACCAGGAAAAGTATCTGTGACTTCAGTGCCAGCTTTGAAACGTGCTTTCTGGGAAATTACCTAATGTTTGAGAATTACCAAGTAATTTTAAATTGTAAGCACCACTGTCCAGGAGTTCCCCATGACCTGCAAGCACCAGCCTCGATGTACCGAGTACCCAAGAACCAGGGCCCACCATCAGAACAAGCCCTAGAGCCAGTCAGGCCATGCAGTGTTGTGTCCGCTGAAGACCTGGGCTGGGCTTCTTGGATCCACAGAAAGCAGTCAAGAATTCCAACTTGACTAGTAACTTCTTTTACAAAGGCTGCCTTTGTCAGGAAGAGGATGATGCTGACAGGAGGTGGGAAAGCCCCTCCAATCCCACTTCAAGCTAGCTAAACTGCTGTCAAAGCAGAAATACCATGACACGATCAGCTTGTGTGTGAGTAGTCAAGGTCTGAGTTATTCCAAAAGGTGGGAGATGAGGGCCAAGCTGCAAGTCTCTTAACTCAAGATGAGTGAACGAGTATGCTCCCACAGAGTGTGAGGATTCTTCCATGACAGGAAGGGCATCTTATGATCTTGTCTTCCCACAGACAGGAGCAACCAGCAAGTACAACAAGTGACACTGGTGCCTGATCCCACTGGCCCTCCAGATTTATTTCACCTTATGTTCAGAGCTCAAGGCATCCTATGTATGTGATGTTCTAAGTATATTGTGCATGTACAACTCGAGGTTGGTTGGTTTTAAGTAACATTTCTAATTCTCTGATGACAGCTATTGATCTCTGCACAGAGTGACTGCTGTGGGAGGAGCATTTGTGAGGTGTTAGTTCCCATCTGGCTGGGCTGAAGTGTCCTGCTGGTGTCTGGGGAGGCATTTCACAGCTGTGAATAACTTGTAAATGAAAAGCAAAGGAAATGATGCAAAATGGCTTAATCCAACAGCTACACTACTGATTCTTCATGGGCACTTGCTAATTGTTAGCAAATTGTTAACTAAAATGACATGAGAGCAACATTACCATTGCACCGATATTTCAGGTTGGACCAAATAATGTTTTCCTGAGAGAAGCAGAAAACTCCAAGCCGTCCGCCACGCATTGTGGTGTCTATAGTTACACCAGAGTCTGCCACTAGGTCAGAGCCTTCATAAAATCTTGCCCTTAATGAAAGCAAACAGAACCTCTGTTAGGTCTTTTCCAGTACTGCAAGATTCATAAAAGTAATTTTGTTATCCACAGTCACTCCAGCCTTGGGCATGCTATCCTCCCATCTAGCCCAGGGGAGAAAAAGCAGTTAAGAGCTCCTGTGCAGACTGGGCACCGGAACAATGCTGCATGCTGGCAAGAACTGGGCAGGAGGGGTGTTTTGGTGGTTGTTAGGTTTTTACACATCCTACAAAAGCTTTGGAAAGGTTTTCTTTGTAGTCAGTCGGGCTGAGAGCTTTAACTCTTGATAACCAAATTTCCAGTCAGTAGTTACAGGAGAAAGGGAGCACGAGATTAGATTGAAGAAGGCCAGATTGATATTGTCTCACAGAGTTTGAAGCTAAACTTTTTTTTTTTTTTTAATATAGGCAAAGTTTCAAACAAACCATTTGGAATCCTAAACTAAACTGCAAGATTTCTTTAAGAATGTGAATATGATTAATTCCAGGAACAGTTTTGATGATCTGGCATCTTCTTGTTAGAAAACCCACTGGCAAATTCCCAAATAGCTCTGGGAAAAGCTGCACCCTGCCAGCTCCCCAGCATGTGGTCTGTAGCGAGGTCTTGAGAGGGACCACGC
This sequence comes from Cuculus canorus, assembly GCF_017976375.1. Lineage (NCBI taxonomy): Eukaryota > Metazoa > Chordata > Aves > Cuculiformes > Cuculidae > Cuculus > Cuculus canorus. Next base: position 13,595,642 of record NC_071441.1, read on the forward strand.
TGGAGTGGCTGAGCTGTTGCAGCACTGTCTAACACGGAATCCTCAGCCTCTGGGGTATGGGTAAACGACTTAGAGGACAATGAGCCTGGAGGACCCTTTTTTTGGATGAGGACACTGCTGGTGTGATGTGTGAGAAAACAGTGAGTGGTGAAGGGAAATTCCTGTGTCTTTCCATAAAATAAGAAAAACACATCAATTCCTGTTATTTTCCGGAGTTTATTTTCTGATTTGCTGAGGCAGCCCAAATGTATATGTACATTGAATAGAACTTGTTGTCTTTCAAATTTCCATGGGAGCGGCTGGCTCAAGTGACTTTTTCCTAGGCTTCCTTGAAGCCTCAGAAAACATTATGGTCTGTGGCATCTGGCCTGAACAGACCACAGTGAGATGTGGACAGAGAGCTGGCAGAGGTTCATCTTAGGCCTGTCTGCCTTCAGTTTTAGAAGGATTTTGTGACACTGACTTTGCTACCTTTCCCAGTTGCAGGGCACATCTGGCTAGAGAGACTGCAACCACAGGCAGATGTTTGCTCATGAAGCAGCTTTGCAAACAGCATGGTCTGAAGAAAAGTTGCCACCCAAAATCTATTGACTACTGCCCTGTGGCTGGGACGCAGTAATTGGTAGTGTAAGTGTTCTTAATCCATTTTCGCATTAAGTCAAATATGCTCACTCCAACTGCCACTGAAGATGATGCTCTACCTCAGAAAAGTGGAACAGTTACACCATCAAGTTACTGCATCCAGCTGCAGGGTAGTGATTTTTTGAAGAAAAATGAACTTTTATTTATTTTTTATTACAAGGTTGCAAAATGTGCTGATGATGCCAGAGAAGTTTATTTTTTGCATTTTAACATCAAACTTGATCTACAAGTATAATTCCCGCTGATCTGGATGTTGCAGAGTGAAAGGTTTCCACCTGAATGGTGAAATCTTTTTAATAACTTCTTTTTTTTTCCCCCAAATAACAAAATAAGAATAGACGACATGCATTACATAGCTTTAAAAACTTTATGAATATATGCTATGTAATCTCAAATCTGTCATGTCAAAATAATTACTGATCTTAGTTAGGATCGCAGTCTTTAAGTGGACAACTATTCATTCTGTTATACCAAAATATGTAAGTGAACTCCCAGAATTACAACAAAAATATTCTAAAAACATCAAAATTAAGAAATTTTGAAATGGACTTTTTAACATCACTAGCAAGTAAGTAGCTTGAAAACAAGGTATTAAAGCTAGAAAAGGGTTTATGAGGTAGGGTACGGCACAGTTATAACAGCCAGAGGGTAGAAAATTTCAGTAATGAACAGGCTTAGCTTGGAATTGTCTTTTCCCAGGAAAAGAACTGCAGTCTGAATTTCAAAAGTTTAACCTGTTATAAGGCTTCTTCATTGCAAAGCCCAGACATGTTTTGAATTCTCAGATTATCATCTGGATTGAGTGTTGACAAAAAGCAGTTCAGGCAGACATGTATCTGTACTCACCTTATCTACCCTTTCCGCTCTTACCTGATATAACCTATCTGGGGTCTGTGCTGCAAGAACCAGCGGTAGGAGACTTTGTCTTTCCACCCTACGTTTCGGGGGTCCTTCCACAGCAGCCTGACCTGATCAATGGTGTCTCCCGTGTGCCAGAGGGAGTTGCGGAGGTGCTCGCCAGGGCCTGTCTTGGATTTCACAGCCTGCAGAAATACAATTTTTCAGTGTTGGCCACAGAGAAATGTCACTTTCAGGACGTCTAAGTTTTTGTAGCAGGCACGAGGTCTGCAGAAGCATTCACCCTCCCTGCTGCTCACAAGCCCCTAACTCCTCTTGCATAACCACAGCTACTGCTTGCATGGAAAAAGCGATGGACCAAGGAGGAGACAATTTCAAGAATTACAGTCAGAGTGCAATGAGAGCAGAGACTGAAAGCTCCACCTGATAAGCAGGGGCAAAACTGGAGATGAAATTCCTTAAAAATATGGTGCTACTAAGACGGCAATGTGGCAGCTGCCTGACTTAGCAGTTGTCACACCTGTTGCAAGGAGAGAAAGCAGTTGGGTAGCACAGCCAACACGCAGTGCGATGGCTTGGCCAATGCACAGCATGACAGCTTAGCCCACGACAGCCATATGGCAGGTTGGTATGGCCACACATGGCAGGACGGCACAGGTACGCTGTGATGACCACCATGTCCCCAGACAGGAGTCAAGACCAGTACCTTTAGCTGAATGCCAGGCTCTGCAACAGCTCTGAAGGGAGTTGCTTGCCAGTACGTCTGTTCAGTCTGTTTCCACATTACCACATAAAAGCTAGAGCTGTCTTGATAACCAAAAATAAAGCCAGCGTAGTCATCATCTGTCACTGTGTTCACATGAAAAGTGCCCTCAAAGTCAACACCGTTAAAAGCTGTGTAACCTGAGAATACATAAAGGTTAAAAACAAGTCTGCAGAAAATGCGTTCGCATGCTATAAGTTTTCTGCTGTAAAACCTGAATCTCGGAAAAGGCTACATACCAACAGCAAGGCCAGGGTCACTGTTCATAGTCTGCACAATTTCCATTCCCTGTAAGAGCAAATTCAGAGTTAGTGTCTGTGATGAGCTGGGTTTGCTAAGCCTGGCAGACTCTTCTGGCCTCCTTCTACTACCCCCTTCGTCTGTCTCCATTTGCTCACAGCATGTCTGTAGCACATGCAGATCTAAATTAAAATGAGAACTATAATAAAATATTAATGTTTCAGCTGCTTGTGTGACCCAAATCAGAAAGGATTTATCTTCTTCCATTGCAGAATGGCCACACAGGTACTCTGGTACTTTCTTTTCCCTAATAATCTTCTGGAAATCACTGAACTTGTCCAGAACTGGATATGGGACTCAGGGAGGGCAGGCAGGAAAGACAGCAGGCAGGAAAGAGGGCAGGGGAAGGCAAGAGAGCTTTTCCTAGTCTTAGCTCCTACAGTTTGATTATGGAATTTAGGACTAAACTGACTGCCGGGACTAGGTTAAGGAAAACGTATATACTCGGCTGACTTGCCAGAGACTTTCACAATGCGAATAAATTGTCCATTCCTTGTGACTCAGAACACATTAGCCTCCTGAAGGCTAAAATTCACTAGTGTATAAAAGCAGTTATCGGACTCGTCTAGAAGTAAATGCTCCACTATACAGCAACTCAGGCTTCAAAATTACACAAAGAGTTCATGAAACTGTTTGCTACAATAACATTTAAATAGGGTGACACAAAAGTCTTGTGTTGGCCTTTGTGGCAGCAGTTACATCCACCCACAACAAGCTGGCCAGCCTGTAATTACTTTATGTAATTAGGAGCGTCAAGCTTCAACCCATCACACACTACAAGAAAATTCCTTCATTTTAACTCCTATAAAATAGTCAAGCAACCAACAGCTTTCACTTTTCACTTGTTTGCCAGAGGTTCAGCAATTACAGACAGTTTTACTGCGGTTTTCAAGTGATCTTTCTCTGACAGGCAAGAAAGACCAGATATATTTTTACCTGGTTCAGAACTACCCAGTTGGGATCAATCTGTGCATCCCCCTCTGGGTCCAGCACCACTGTCTGATAGGCCCTGAAGTCTGTCAAGGTGATCTCTGCATTCTCAGGGCAAACATCAATCCGATCAATCACTGCATCCTGGTCAAAATCAGACTCACAGATATCCCCAACTCCATCACCTGCGTGCAGAAGTGAAAGTAGATTTATGGTGCAGCAAGTAGCCACAGCAAGTAGCCACATCTGGCCAAGCCACTGGAATCAGGGTGTCCAAGAGGCAGGTGGAGTTTCGGCCTTGACGGTCGCAGTGCTCAGGGAGGTGATCTGAGGACCTCTGTCCTGGCCAAAATGCTCCTGTGTGCTGGTGTCCTTCCTGGGATGTATATGCACATGTGGTGACTGCATCAGATCCTGATGCACATGTGTAACACCCGGGGAAGGATGTAATGCCCAAGCACCAATATGGCTCCTGAAGGCCCATCTTACCATTATCATCTTCCTGCCCTGGGTTGGGGACCAGCCTGCAGTTGTCAGGGCCTGGGGGCAAGAGGTCAGGAATGCCATCATTATCATCATCCTCATCGCACTCATCACCCAAGCCGTCCTTATCTGTGTCCAGCTGGGAGCTGTTAATGACGGTGGGGCAGTTGTCTGTGCTGTCCTGGTGCCCATCACCGTCACTGCAAGCACAGAGACAAAAAAGAAATGGCACATCTGCATCAGCTCCTGCCTCTGCATGGGGGACATTTTGGATATCTAAGTGGGAAGTGCACTGGGAGGCACCCCTGGAGCTGGACACAGACCAGTGGGCCACCATCACCTGGTGTCACTGAGGTGGTAGTGAGGAGACACAGAGCAAACAGACTGCATGATAAGGTGTCAGGAAGATGAAGACTGAGCCTGGAGCTATGAAAACACTCAGATAAGGAAAAGAAAAAGGAGTGGGAAAAGATAACAGAATCCAAGATCTCAAATGACTTCCACTCGCAAAGCATGTGTAAGGCACATCCAACAACTGCCAGTGTCACCAATCGAAAGGCACTCAGGAGACAGCAAGAGCTCCAGCTCAACAGCTGGTGTCCCTTGTCACAAATTATCCACAAATGTCTTGGTGTTCATGAATGTGCAAATGTGAGTGTGAATGAAAATTTATGGGACACTCTGCACAAGCACCTGAAATCAGGCTTGTTTTGAAACAGGCACCACACTTTCACCCTCCTGCATAGCACGTTTTGTTACATTAGGGTCCTGCCAGGGAGCAGCAAAGTAGGAAAGGGAGGAGAAAGTCTGTAGCTCCCAAGTACCCCTCCAGCCCATGTTCTATATCAGCTGGTTATATTGAAAAGTCACCAGGAAAGGGGACACAGATTGTAGAAAAGGGTTTGGGAAGTTATCTGTGCTAAATAAATGCCCTGAAGTCAGATGTATTTTGTACACACAACATAAACAAAATGGTTTCTGCAGATAAGCATGGATGTTTCCCCTCAGCAGCTTTTTGCCTAGCACAGGCTGAGCAGAAGTGACATGCAGCCACATTAAGGCAGTTGTGCTGCTTATGCCTTCCTATTCCCACCTATCTTTCCTTGCTCAACACTTTAATTTTAGGTCAGAGTAACTAATGTCTACACGTTCTGGACATAAAATGCAACAAGGATCATGCATATGTATCTGTTGCAAGGTTAACCTCAGGTAAAGCTACAGCATTTCTACCAGGAGCTGCTTCACACACACTAATTACCTTTGAGGGTGAAAAAAGGAAACATGTCCTCTTTTAAAACAAGAAAAAAACCAAGGCCACCTCTACTTAAAACAGCTCCCAGCTGGGGATCTTGGCAACTACCGGCCCAAGACTGAGAATACTCCCTGCAAAGGCAGGGAAGCGGGCTTCCTGCAGTTAGCACCCCACACAGCAACACCCATCAACATCCCTGGGGTGAGACCTTGCAGCCATCTGTGGCTGGTGAAATGCCGTGCCAGCACAGGGTTTATCACTTCCCTTTCCTCTTGCTTCAAGTGAGGAGCACAAGGGAGGGCTTGCCACCCCCAAGCTCTTAATGCACAAGTTGCTTCCAGCCAGACTCAGCAGTTTGCCTTGCAACGGTGCTGCCCTGAATGCTCAGGGCATGTATAAGCCATAAAGAAGCCTAAGCACTCATGCTGTGCTAAAGCCAAGGGGTTTTCTGCAAGTGTTTTACCGTTGATAATAAAATTCTGCTTCTGAAACACTAGGTTCTTATAGAAAAACATACAGCCCTTAACTGTGAAATTTCTGCTAAAGAAAAGAAAGACAGAAAAAAGGAATGAAAAATAAAAGAAAAAAGACATTACGCCTGTCTACACGGCTCAGCAGTGCTCTGAGTTTTACAGCCACAGAACTGCGCTGAATGTCACTTCCACATGTGACATGTGAGGTACACTTCCTGTACCTCACAGGAAGTCTGTCTGAGCACTGGCTAAAGGTGAAGGACTGTGTAACTATACTGCAACAGGGAACTGAACAAACACAATTATAATATTGCTTTTTAAATAATATCTCTTTGAGGAGGTACTGGCATTCAATCGAGTCTAGTCTCAGGGATTACAGGTCTCAAGGAACCATTAGCATGCTTCAGCTCAAGACTAGCCTCCTCCACTTCCCAGCTGCTGTTAAAAGCCACAACATAGCATACCCGTCCTGATTGGTATCACATGAATCTCCAACCAAGTCATTGTCAACATCTGACTGCAAAAGGAAACAGAGAAAGTTCCAGTATCAGCTGCTGAGAGCATCTATTAAAATGACAGCATTAAACTAAAACACAACCAAATCAAATACAATTAAAATAAAAGCATGGAAAAATATCTGTTCTAGAAAACATATTTCCTTGTTTGCATCATCCACTTAACCGAAAGGTCAGTTTTATTGAAGAAAAATAAAAAAGAACAGATGATTAATAAACAGGATTAAACTTGATTGGAGCACTTAAAGCAATATAAGCAGTTCAAGCAAGATTCCTCTACTCCTACTGGAAATAAGCATCCGTCATTTCTAACCAGGGTTGATTCCTTAAGCAGCTTTAAAAATCTAACGTGTTTCTCTAAAGCTTCCATCACTTTTCTGCTAGCCACAAGAGGCTTAATCAGTACTCAAAATGTATGAAAAGTCTCACTGACTTCTCACCTGGGAGTAGGTGACAAAGTTTTGCTAAATCAGGACACCAGGATTTTGTCCTAATTAAAGAAATGTCAAGTGTAACTAAATCACACCACTGTGTGGAGTCTGGCATTGGGCTCTATGGCACTGAAGCATGCATACATTTCAGAGCATGACAGCAGAAGATAATGGGAGGGCAGAAGTGCTAACGACATTGCAAATTAATGAGAATACACCTGATGGCTCCACTTTCCCATGTCAGGGGAGTTTGAGGCTCCATAAAACCTTCCTGAATACCTACTGTTAAAAGATAAATGCTGAGGCTGCACGGGCTGCCTCATTCTCTTGTACGTTCTTGGGCCTCAGCAGTCCTTCTCCCTAAATGAACATATTTTCTGATTTCTGCCTGCTAACCTGGTTTGGGTTGCTGACTGTAGGGCAGCTGTCACAGGCATCACCAACACCATCATTATCCTGGTCCTCTTGGTCCTGGTTGGGGATCCTCTGACAATTATCCAAAAGGTTCTTAATACCTACCAAAGAGTAGACTGGACGTTAGTTAAAACAAATGCTGCATTTGCTATTGGACAATATAAACATCAGAACAGTAAAGACATTATTCCTTTTCAGCAACTACTTTATCTGGCAATGACATTACAAACGTGTACAGCAAATCCTTCTTATGTATGCATCCATTAATTTAATAAAAGTTAGAATCACCTTGCTAAAAAAATGCTTTTAAGCCCATCACACACACATCATTAATTATACACAATCCATTCTATCCTATTCCCTGTATCACAGCTTATAGGATGAAATGTTTCACCTTTGTTATTACATTTGAAGGGCTGCGATTTTTTTTACTTCTTTCAAGCCTCCTGCAGCAGTGAAAGTAATACACTATCTAGTTCTTGGGCATCTAGGACAGTCAGCAGCTGGAGGCTGAGATATGACTGCATCTTTAAGGCACTACTGAATGATCAATGACCTTAACTTATATATGAAACATGGCTTGGTTTATAAAGCTTGTTCAGTGCTTCCAGTGGAGGCTAAAAGATAGAAATTAATCTAAAGGAAAAGGATTCTGTACACAGGTTTCATGAAGAAAAACAATGTGTTAGCAGCTGGTGTCAGGAAGTCTCCTAACGTATAACATGTTCTGAGCAAATTTCAAGAATGTCAGAGAAGCTGGAAGTAAAGAATTACCAACCGTCTCCATCCATGTCATCATCACAAGCATCTCCTTTCCCATCACCATCTGTGTCCCTCTGGTCATTATTGAGGACATTGCGGCAGTTGTCACAAGCATCTCCAAAGATATCTTGGTCACCATTTCTCTGGTTAACATTGGGAGCCAACACACAGTTATCCTGCAAGACACAGATACAAATCAAACATGAACTGTGTTCCAAATCTTTTATTTCTGCCTCAGGGGGTACATATAACTCCTGTATTTATTTCTGCTTTCACAAAAAAACATTACTACGAGCAGTCAGACATTTTACGTGAATATTAGCTCTGCGTCAGATTTCATTGGTTCCCCCAAAGCTCTGCTTTGAACTACAGCATAGGAACCCTAAACATAAACACCCCATAACATAAGGCTTTATTTATATTTGACTTCTGATTCTGACTTTGGATTTGTCCACGGTGAGTAACCTGTTTTGGTGCCTGGCTTTTCAAAAGCTGCAGTTCAGAGCTCCTGACAGCGTTTGTAGATGCTCTCGGTGGTTGCCCCCTTCTGGTACAGATTCAAACCAAAGCTGCAACACCTGATACAATAAGACTTTTGGATGCAAAAAAGGTTCAAGTCTTATTCTTTTGTCCATCAAGCTGCTATTCACTGTATAAGACCATCAGGAGATATACAGGGAAGAGTTTGAAACAAAGTGGTTCAACTTTCCTCTCTCATTTACCACACCGATAACCTCATCCTCTTAATTATACAGAGGCAGAACATGTCTTAGCAATAATAGAGATGTTATTTGACTGTGAAGGTGCTGAACTTTCTTATAGATTTACAGGTGGAGGATTTAACATCTTTACCTATAGAACACTGAGAAAACCATCTCCTTCAAGCTACCAGAATTTAGGGTTGGCCTCTGTGGCAAAACAGCATAAGACATGCTGCCTCCGACTGCTAGTCTGCCCTAGCTCCAAATGGACATTTATACTCTGAATAGAGTGTTCCTGTTGTCTTCATTGGAAGTCCATTAAACAATATGACAGAAGGATCTTAATGTAGAACATAGTGGGCATGTAAGGGTGGGGGGTGAACATAAAAGAGCTTTTACAGACTGAATTTATTCTCTGATATATTCTGCAACAGTGTACCTGTAAGAAAACCTCTTTTCCCTTTGACAACATGATATAAAGCTTTTTCAAATTATTAGCAAGACATTAATTTATGTGGGTTTTGGATCCCTCATGGAATGTGATGTCAGGTCAACCTGTTCTTTAAGAAGAGACACTAATGCAAGTAATGTTTCTGAAGGCCATGCTAAGGAAGAGCATGACAGAAGGACAAGTTCTGCACATAAAAATCTCTAAAATTCAATGCTGAAATGTAATAGTGGAGGATTTAAGGCTGGGTGAGACAGCTTGGGTTTTTTTAGGTCTTATAAATAGCGAGAATTACATAAAAGAAAAAGACAAGATTTAGGTTGCTCCTGACAGTGATGGGTACGGCACAATCTATGGCAAATTGCAGAGAGACAGGTTTCAAAATTGCTGCCTACTGCAGTAAAGTGAAATTCTTCTGTTTGCACAGACCCCTGCACCCTGCAAACCCTGTGGTTTGCAGACCCACAGCACCTGCTCATTGGGAATGCCATCTCCGTCTGCATCATCATCACAGGCGTCGCCAATCCCGTCACCATCGGCATCTTCTTGTCCAGAGTTTGGGACAAATCTGCAATTGTCCTAGACAAAAAATGAGATGCGTCTGGTGTTCTATGGGTAAACTGAATACCTTCATAATTGTAATGACTTTTTCTATTGTTTTAATTAACTTTAATTTAATTTAATTTAAATTTAATTAATAAAATTAAATACAACTTATCCAGAAGATTTCAAGAACTTGAAAAAAGATTAATACATCTAGTCCCGTTTCTTCCACTCTTCCTCTTCACCCCTTCATGCTTTGAATTATTATAGGATTAAGAAAGAACTTCTTACCTTCCTGCAGTTTTCGGCAGAGCATAAGAGTTCTTCATTAGGGTAGCCATCAATGTCAACATCTTTTCCACAAATATAACCATCACCAGCCCAGCCAATGCCACACTATCAATAAAACACCATAGTAGTACTACCAAAATGTTAATGAGTCACTGTAGCAATATTCAAAAGGGAAACCTCACATCAGTCTTGAAAACACTAGTATGCTGAAGGCATGGACAGACACTGAGGTACAATGAGGTACAATGAGGTACAATGAGGTACAACTCTCAATGTGGAAAGAAAATTTTTGTTTCAAGTTCTTTATGTCTAGGCACAGCAAAGAAGAGCTAACCCTTGATGTTAAATGGAACATGTGCTTGCAACACCTAATGATTTCAGTGAGAGCAATAGATTTCTTTTAGACACTGTTTGGGAATCAATTTTGGCTCCTCACCAAAGAAAACAGAAGATGTGGGCAAAATATGCATCTAGCATCTCAGCAAGGGGCCCATGGTTAGATAGGATAACTGTGTTTTGTTCAGTATCTCAAGAATGCATCTGCAACTAGAGAAAGTTTTAAGATAAAACTATGCTGATAGTTACTAAGTCTGCACCAGCAAAGTAACCAGTCTGCACTTGCATACAAGTTTCTCCTAGCCAATTAAATTGGTACTGTTTCAAACCAATGCCTAATTTTGTTGTAACTGAAGATAGAAGCATAAAACTGCATGTCACACTCTAGCCTCCTCTAAAAATGAGGACTTGCCTAACAAATATCTAGCCATCTTCCCATTACAGCACAGACTTAAATATCCTAGATTCATCTTCTTTGAAATAGCTGTACTTGAAGATGAGACCAAAGCAAGTGCCAGTAGAACCATGCACTGCGTCCAAATTTAGGACACAATATTATTCTCTTCCTTCTCTTCGCAAGCTCAAACAACTAAGTAATATAATCCATTTAGACACTAAAAATGAAAGTTCATACGCCACTTGGTGCTCCACTCCTCCCAGGGCTGGAAAGCAAAGTACAGCCTACTTGTGCCTAGAATCTGTAGTCTCACTTAAGAAAAGTACCATCTTTATCAGCATGCAAATACAGGCACATTGGCTTTACAGAGAGGGTCCCTACTCACAGCTATGTAGCTGAGCACCGGGAGAGGAATTTGCCCTTGTGATGTCTTCTGTAAAGTAATATTTGACAGCACTTCTGAAGACACCATGGAAAGTCTATAAAAGCCATTCCCAAAAGATCCAATTACACAGACACAATAAATATGAGTATGACTGCCTTACAGACATGCTTCAAGAAGACAACCCTTGCAAAATAGACTCAGGTCAGTTATTTTTGTAGCTGGTCTGGGCCAACGTACCATAATCTGGTTAAAACACCCGACCATATAACAAGATCACACAGACTTTCACAGTTCCAGCCTATTTTTCACTTTACAAATATATGAATTTGTGAACTTACAATACATGTCACCTCTCCTCTCCTCTCCTCAATACAACGGGCATGAACACTGCATGGATTGAGGGCTCGACTTCTGCAGCTCCTCTCAGCCTGGCATCCCCTGGCTTGGTCTCCTATGTATCCTGGTTTGCACTGGCCACAGCGGTATGACCCCTGTAAGAACGAAAAGTGACTAGCCAGCCTTAACAGGACTCCTTTTTCTTTTAAGGCAAGTATATGAGCAAGATTGATGTCACATTGCTTACACTGTGCAAGTGCAGCTTTTCAGCCATTGAGGCCTCTGGCACCGTGATCAAACCGTATTTTCTATGTGAAATTCAGGTTTGGCTTCTACAGTGTATGCTGGAAAACACGCTCAACTCCAACTTGCTTAGACAAGGCTTTTGTTAAGCCACAGCAAAGTCACATAGCAGCAGAAGCTTTTTTCATGATGCCTTGTCCCTGCCTGCATACTCAGAACTGCTTCCAGGTGGCCAAAACTTTGTGTAAAATTCTGAGATCACCTGCTTAGTGAGATTGGATGCTCTTATTTCAGTGTTAAGCAGACCCACCAGTTTATCTAAACCCAATTGGGCACAACTTTCAACCAAAGAGACAAGAAAGTGCATCGTGCCTTTGCCCTATTTTGTTGGGTTTTTTAAACTTAAATATTTTTAAGCCAATTTGAGCTAAACCTTGTCCTTTAGAAAGCAATTCAGCAGTCATCCTCATTTACACTGTAATAAGAACATCCATGTAACCTTTTGCAGTGGTTTACCTATATGCATACATATATATTTCACATTTATGCCGCTGTATTGTGTAAACAAACCCAAAGGAGCTAGGCCAAAGATTCTCAATTTGTGCTGGGACAATCACTATATGAGACATAAGTGGACAACTGCTAATAAGAAGGGGTCTTGTTTAGACATCTAACAAGGCTTTCATCTCTATCTCCCATACTGGCAGACATAAAAGTTAATTGAAAAGTCTTTTTTTCTTACAGAAGTAACTATTTTGGCATGTCAAGGAACACAAACAGGCAGATCTCTGACAAATTCCCTGACAAACTGGACACCTCCCTTTGTGAAACTGAGGCACTTCACACAACTTCACTCAACTTCTCATACAAAGCCTGTTGGACGAACTTTCAGCATCTTCCCAGTCCACCATGACAGAGATACATTTACTACCCAACTGAGCATTATTTTTGTCCTCTGTTCCTACCTTCATTCAAAATTTTAACTCTCAGCTGTTTGCATACTTTCAGGCTGAAGATGAAAGTACATAGATGACTGAAGATTAAAATAACCACTAGGCCACGCAAATGGCATGGCCTATATAAAACATACCAGCCCATCCACCTTCTCCTAATGGACGCCAGGGTAATACCTTCTGCAGTCTGCTGAATTTGTTCAGTATATTCTGTCCTATATCGAGCCCTGGAATGCATTAAAATAGCCTTTAAGGCAGCAGTTCCAGACTAAACTGTCTCTAAAGGGGGACAGGAGTAAAAAACCACACTGCTGTTTTGACACATGGCAGGCCACTTGTTGCCCTCTGCAAATAGGGCCGGATGGCTCCTAAAGAGGTCTAGTCATGTCTAGTCACGTAATTAGATACAGTATGTGACAGAAGAGTTCTAGATATTTAAAAAAAAACACGCACACAACAAAAAGAGAGAAAAACATTTAACCGACAAAACAGGCCTAGAAAAACAATGTTATTCACAAGGAAAGCACACAGGTTCGAACTACTAGTGTTCAAACTAGGTAGCCTTAAGCATACCTAGTTGCAAAAAGGATCACTTTTACATCTGCAGAATACTTCTACCTCTCTCTTGTTATGGAGAAAGCCTTTTCTGTGCATCCAGCAACAGCGGAATAATATTTGACAATAGCGTAAGTGGCACCTATAGGACAAACAGGTGATCAGGCTCAGTAAGCACTGACTTAGGAAAGGCATGTCCTGTGTGACTAACCTGATCTCCTTCTGTGACAAGGTGACCTGCTTAGCATATGAGGGAAAGTCTGTGGATGTTGTCTACTTGGACTTCAGTAAAGCCTTTGACACCATTTCCCACAAAAGTCTTGTGAAGAAACTGGCTGCTCATAGCTTGGATGAGCATACCCTTCACTGGGTAAAAAATATGCTGGATGGCTGGGCCCAAAGAGTTGTGGTGAATGGAACTAAATCCAGTTGGTGGCTGGTCACAAGTGGCTCAGTGTTGGGAAAGTTCTGTTTAATCTTTATCAATGATCTGAACGAAGCTATCGAGCAAACCCTCAGTAAGTTTGCAGATGACACCAAGTTGTGCAGGAGCATTGATTTGCTTGATGGAAGGAAGGCTCCACAATGCATCTGGACAGGCTGAATCAAAGGGACAAGGCCAACTGTATGAGATTCAACAAGGCTGAGTGCTGGCTCTCGCACTTGGGTCACAACAACTTCATGCAATGCTATGGGCTTGGACAAGAGTGGCTGGAAGCCCCCTGGCAGAAAAGGATGTGAAGGTGTTGGTTGATAGCCAGCTGAATGGGAGCCAGCAGTGTGCTGAGGTGGCCAAGGCAGCCAATAGCATCCTGGCTTGTATCAGAAATACTGTGACCAGCAGAAATAGTGAAGGGATCATCCCCCTGTATTTGGAAGTAGTGAGGCCACAACTCAAATACTGTGTTCAGTTCTGGGCCCTTCACTACAAAAAAGACACTGAAGTGCTGAGGTGCATCCAAGGAAGGGTAACAAAGTTGGTCTAGGGCACGGGTCCTCCAAGGAGCTGTTGAGGGAACTTCAGTTGTTTAGTCTGGAACAAAGGAGGCTGAGGGGAGACCTTATTGCTCCCTATAACTACCTAAAAAGAGGTTGTAGTGAGGTGGGTGTTGGTCTCTTCTCCCAAGTAACAACTGATAAGACAAGAGAAAACAACCTCAAGTTGCACTAGGGGAGGTTCAGAAGGGATATTAGGAAAAATTTCTTCAATAAAAGGGTTGTCAAGGATTTGAACAGGCTGCCCAGGGAGGTGGTTCGTCCACTATCCAGTGTTTCATCACCTCCACCATCCCTGTAGGTACTCAAAAGACATGTAGATGTGGTGCTTAGGGATATGGTTTAGTGGTGAACTTGGCAGCGTTGCATTACATGGTTGTATGCCCCTTCTACTAGATCCTAAAATCTTCCAAACCCTTTCTACTCTGCTATGCTTGCTCTCCTAGATTTAATATATATGTGTTCTAAAAGCATTGGACGAATTGCATCCCTGTTCTAGGTATTAATTTAGAGGGATATCTGGTACTGTACTAATACCCAAATGAAGTAACCTATCAAAGGAGGCTCCTTGCAATAAAATACTCATAACTGGATGCTGTGGAAAGAAGAATTCCTGCTGTTTCTCAGGGAAAGCAGTATAGATACAGCTTAGATGGACATGTTGATGACAAATCAAGTATTGAATTTTTTATTGTTATTCAGGAAAGAGGAAAGGATGCTTTGTTTTAGATTAAGCCAACAAACAAATTATATTATTCAGCTCTTCAATCAGAGCCACAAATCCAATCCTAGCTTCATGGAATTTTAAATATAAAATTTTAAGATTTTTTAAAGCCACAAATAAAAAGGTGCTTACCAAAGTGTTTATACAATGGGAATTTGGAACACAGAGTCCATGTCCACCATCCTGACATTCATCAATATCTAAGCAGACCTAGCAATAAAGCAAATCAACATGTAGTAAAAACAATGTCATTTTGAGATCCAAGTCGAAGAAAAGCCATTGAAGTTTAAGTCTAGAAGAGTCACATCCTTTCCTGAAACTGCTCTTGGAATGGCACAGACATACCCATAGGCTAATTTTCCAACAGATCTCCACGCATATATAAACCCTGAAAACACACCGCCATTTGAGAAATTCTCAACTATAGGATAGTTTGCCCACAAGAGTTTAGACAAGGACAATGTTCCCCTTGTATGGCATTAAATGAACATGGCAAAAATGACATTGGCCTTTTCTGTCGTACTCTTCCTAGTTCAAAGCCAGCGTACAGAAATCAACAAAGCCCTCTTTAAAATGTATCAGGGATATCTACAAAGAGAACATTTTCCCTTGTCTCCATACCAATTCCAAGTATTAGACTATTAATGCCCCCAATTAAAACCAAGTAAACACAACTCACATCTTCTAATTGAAGCATTCTGCACTCTGCCTAAGTGCACAAGGCAATTATGAAAAGACTGAAATATAAATACAATGTGATATAGACGCACTGATATAAACCAGCATCTTGCAACCGTGGTTGCTGCAGGGATGCTGTCACTCACCTGCTTATTGCTCTTGGCATAGCTGAGTCCTACTCCTTGCAGGGTTTGTCCGGTATACCCTGGGGGACAGGTCTCACATCGGAAACCCGGAGCAGTGTTCACACATCGCACTCCAGGGAAGCAAGGGTTGTAACGACACTGCAAAAAAAAACCCCACACGTTCATGCTTCAGGAACACCCAGACTCTTGACTACATGCATAGATCTCTCAGTCAAAAGCAAAGCTACGTGCATGTCATCTATTCAGAGCTGGCTTACAGAGGAAACAATCTATGCAGGTATTTCTGACCCCACTAGGTCTTCAGCTTTCTCTGTGATTTAAGTAACATTTGCAGTCTTCCATCATAGCCTGTAGTTGATGCCCGAAGCTCTGATCCCTAATTCTTCCATTTGCTGGGCAGGTCCACATCCCTCGGAGACTGAGAGCCCCCTGAAAGGGTCCAGACCACAAAATCAAGAAGGCCACATAATTCCAAACCACAGAATGGTCCTGCAGTTGTGTTTTGTACACACAGAAGTAGCAACAGCATTTTCCCTCATTTATATTTGGGCAAATCGTATAGCCAGAAGCAAGACAAACACAAGCCAGATGAGCAGGTATATGTCAGTGGCACTGACACCTTTCAAGACTGGAGGTCCACAAAAACCCCACAGCATTTATCCCAAAATGCCACATACTCAAAGCATCACCCTTGGCCTTGAGGCACCATTTGCTTCATTGCCTCACACTGCTTTAAAGAACAGCTGTGACCCATTTTACTGGCCTTGTGGGTGCCAGTTTGGGAACCACATCCCTCACTGCTGCCCCTACGACATCAACACTAGCCCCTAGGTAATATTTCTAGGAGTATCAAAAACATCAACATGCCATCATGCAGCATGTGGCTCAAAGATAACAATAAATAAGAGATATCAGAAAGAAAGAGTTTTAAAAATATGCCTTTCCTCCCCCCTTCATGGCTAACAGAAATACATCTGCAAGATGGAGGGATAATAAGCCAGATGATATTCATTTACAATGAACTTACAACTAGTAGCCAAACACACACACAAGGGAGCAAGAAAATTAATGTATAACATCAAAGCGTGCTTGGTGGAAAGTTTTGTTTGAAGTAGGTCCACACATAGCATAAGGAAAATGGTAAACCTAGGACAGACATTTTATGCTGTGGATATTTTATTACAGACAGCAGATGGCACTCAAATGACACCATACACAGAACAAGAGCTGCAGCTCCCAAAACACAAGGCCCAGTATATGAAAGCAATATCTCCAAACAGGTAATGAATAAGGGAGCATATTGCAGAGACATTAACAGCCTCAGAAAAGATGATGGCATCTCTTAGTGAGGAAGCTTCTAGATTTGTCTCTATCAGAATTTGCACAAGAACTTATTTTTAAATGCCAGTTATTAGGAAGCACAGAAATAGTTTATTCAGTAGAAAGGTGCTCTATCAGAAGAGATTCCTAAAGAGCTTTAAAAAAAAACCCAAAAACTTTCCTTCTTAGTCTCGGCTAACTCAGGGAAACAAATAATATGACACATCCCCTCCTATAAGACACTTAAAAGCTGTTCCCATTTATTTTCTCTTTTCTCCCCCCTGCGCAATTACAAGTGAAAATCCAGCTGTTAAAGGAGGTATTTACTGCTGAACAAAACCACACTGGACTAGGTACAACTTTAGTAGCAGTGTCCACACAAAGAGCACACAAGCAAGACTGTATCACCAAGACACAGTTTTGGCAAGATTTCCTTGCTGTTTCTAACGTGAGAATAAGTCTGCCCTGTGGAGCGGTGGCAGGAACATGAAGGTGCATCAGTCTCTCGTGGCAGAGCCCAGCTGCTCACAGAAAACCACGGTAAGGGCAGGCCACTACAGGCCATTCTCAGCTTGTTTTCCCACCACTGCTGTCAGAGGTAGAGCTGCTTCAACCCTGAAAATGTCAAGGAAGAGATTGTTGCCTTGCCTTGCTCAGTCTGGGCATGGCTCACAACATGGAACCCACTCGTACTGGAAGGATCCACCTAGGCTGAACTTGAATCTCTCTCACTATGCTTCCCTGTGGCATGAAACTTGCACCACAGCTGTCTCACCATCACTTATTGCATTCACATTTCAGATCTTCACCTCTTTTTTCACCATCTGTTGCAGCAGACACAACCCAAGCCATGCGTCTGTGCGGCAAAACAAAAGGCATCACCTACAACTCAGGAAACTGCCATACTCAACCCACTTTCTCTCCTCAGTGTTTTTCACAGACAGGTATCAGTTGGGCACATTGCATCCTCTCTGCTGACGGCCTACATGAGGGAGTAGCCCAAAAAAGCAGTCAAAGCACACATCCTGTTTTCAAGGAAGGAGAAAAAAGGAATTGCTTTTGCTCTTTTACATCATTAGGCAGGTACGTTGGTAGTACTTTGTGATCCACAAGCACAGTTCATGACTTAATTCTCCTAGCTCCTTGGTCTACTACTTCCTGGTGCTTTTCCACAAAAATCCCTGAAGAGTAATAGCAAAAATCATTGCACAAAAAAAATGCAGTGAAGATACAAGTGGTTTTGTTGTTTGTGTTCTGAATAGGCATCACATTCCAATTAAGAAAGGTTTTATTTAATTGTTTACGATATTGCAAATTTATTAACTCAGTCCTCAACACAAGCAAGCTCTGAATGTCTAACTTATAGCACAAGAAAAAAAAGACTTAAGTCAACATTATAAGCTTCCAACACAACCACAAAGAAGCAAAAGGAACAATAACTATAAATGCTTATTTTCTTTCATAGACTTCTAAGGTAAGGCTGAAAACATGGCTCCATTCTTGGTTGAAGAAAGGTCTCCAAGGCTAGTTTGGGAGCACTACAATTTAAAGAAACAAAGCCCATATTGACAAGAAGTGCTTCTGCAGTTCTGCCTGTAACAGAAGATACTGCATCTTCCTGTGGAATAGAAGCAGTTACATCAAACGTTTGTTTTGGTTCGTTTGGTTTTTTTTTAATTCCCAAACATTAAAATACTTTAAGTTCTCAGCTCACCAGGGTATTTCAAGTTTTCACTTATACAACCTCCATAAAATTGCAGCAATGGCAATACAGGGAAGTGGAATCAAACCAGAATTAATGTTAACTGTGCAAGCATCAGCAACCTATTGATACATATAAAACAGTTGGGTTTTAGTTTCTTTCCCTCCTTTTTTTTAATTCAGTGAAAGTTACTATTTTACCTCATCAATATCCGAGCAGGTAATTCCATTCCCCGTGAGCCCTTCAGGGCAGGGGCCACACTGAAATCCCTCTGCTGTCTCCATGCACCTGACTCCCCTGAAGCAGGAATTAACTTCGCATTTAGGTTTACTGCGCCTAGGAAGCTGAGTTGGAAAATTCACAGTTCCCAAACCTTTAATGCAGAAAGAACAACAGTTTCAGTGACTGAAAGAAACATCCATCACTGCCTTCAGCTGGCAAGTGCTCTCAAGAGATCCACAAGATACTGCACAGCAGGGTCTTCATGTTTCTGCACTATCCTGCTACCAGCCGTGCTGCGTCTGAAGAGATTTCATGCCGGGAATGGCCCAGTAGCTTGCTGTATCCCCTGACAGGGGAAATTAAGGCTATTTTGTTAGTGGACTGCATAGGACCTCCCTCAGACAGTTTCATCTTGAGTAGAACATGATTCCTCTCTTTTCCTTCTGCTAAGAATAGTTAATGAGATATCTGGCAGGCAATGTCTCCCTTCCCAGAAAGACGTGGCAGAGTGAGGACGGGCACTTCATGGTGAGTAGTACTGCTTGATTTAATGGGGTTTTATCCACCAAAAGGTGACTGTCAAGTCTATGGAAACGAAAAGATTTTTCTCTAAAGAAAATCTATTTTAAATCTGTGTCCAATACACCTAGAACTTTGGACACGATAATTTTATAGAATTACTTCTTAGAAACCACATAAAGCTGATGCAAACAATACTAGTTTTAAAATGACTATACATGTCATCTGGTTGCCTTTTACAGACAGTAACAAAAATACTTACCACATGCTTGGCACTCAGCTATGGTATTTCTCAGAAAAGTTGTTTCTTTGACCTTAAGGATATAGGAAATAAACATCATTTGGATACAGGCAGCTCCAGTTGGCACCTGGCTGCCTGTAGAACCCATTATCATTTTCCCCAAGCTGCCACTCAAATCAAGCAACATAGGTACTCTATCTTGAAATAAAATACTCTTTATACTCCATAAAATTAAGGACAGTGATAATGGTTGTAATTCAAACCAGCAATCATCAACAAGACTTTTAGGAATGACATGCTTAACCAAAGGCATGCACCACCACAGCAATTCAAGTTCTGACACCCATCAGCAAGTGGAATAAATGCAATTTCATTTCTTTGCAACAGACCTACCTCTACTTAACAGTGGGCTAGGATGGCCACTCTAGCTCCTCTCCACTAAAGACACTAGATTTTCTGGATCTGAATAAACAAGTTCCCTACACTCCCACATTCAGTGGGACCCTTTATAGCAAGCAGAGAGTACCAGCACCTAAATGGTTACTTCTTCTCTACAGCAGTTCATTGCTTATGAAATTTCTGCCCAGACTCTATCAAAAGTGGCAAGCTTGAGATATTTCATATTGAAGCCTTTATACCCTACCTGTTGTCTGAGAAGGTCTTTCACATCTGCCAGTATTTGGTTCATCTGCATCATCTGACCCATCAGCTGCCTATTAAAATCACCTGCAGGGAAACAGCATTGAAAAAACCACGCACAATGCACATAATTCTTCTCATTTGTCATGATAATTTCTGAGGTAAGATGGAAACACTTGAGGAGACAAGGAGGGCAGATGTTACTTTTACTTAAGTCTTGCAGGAATCCTTAAAGCAAATACAGTAACTAGCTCCAATTTTTATAGTGATTTACACAAACTCAAGGCTTTTGTGGAACATGGATTCCACTGCATACCACAGAGGCAAGTAAAGGAGAAACCTCTCCACAACAAGAAAAACAGTCTGTGATTTTTCTATGATTACCTCAGTGTCAAGGCTCTCTAGTAAGACCTAACAGCTGGAAACTTATGCTCCCAGCATTACTGGTTCCCCCTGCCCAGGCCCGAGACCAGCAACCCTAAGTGAAATCTTAGCATTTTGAGACTGGGTTTTTGTGATAACACATTTGTGACAAAAAGACAATGCAGGGGCATGAAGTATCTGTGCATGCAATACGAAGTCACCCCCATAAGTGTATTATTCCATGTCATCTCAATCAATTCCTGCACACTTTTCAAAGCGAAGTTACTCAGCTTTCTGAGCAAGCTCACTGCACAATACCTGCTCTGATGAAAACAATGCTTTTACTATCTGTGACAGTCATTTGGCTTTTCTTCCAAAAGGCACCTCATCACACTGTACGTGAGTTTCATGGCTGTTTTTCCTTCTCAGAGGTGCAAAGTTTGAACTCACACTAAAGCTGGGTCTCAATATCAAGTATCAAATTAAAAGATCTCTAAGACAAGACCAAAAATTATATCTGTAATGAGCCATAGCGAAGTACCAGAATTGCCCCAATATCTTCACGAAACTCTTTATCTGTTAAATTAAACACTCGTTTTGGCCCAGTGGCAGAGGAGAAGCAGACAGCATGTTTAGCACTGTAGCTCACAGAATTTTCTTTGTAGCTCACTCCTAAGTTGGTAGCTCTCTTGAGTACCACTTGTTTACTTCTCTTCAACTATATGTCAAAACAACTTCCACAAATATATGGGGTTTTTTATGTTCTAAGCAGGCAGGATGTTTTGCTGCTATGCCCAATGACTTCAGGGAGGTTTATTCATGTGTTACTTTTGTGAGTAACCTTAAATGCAAAATGCTTTTCTTAATGTCTACCTCATTTTTTTATACTTCAGAGCATGCCCAACTGCATCCAAACTTTTTAGTGGGAATGGTCCAACTCCTCAAATAATATGTTTCTTCATTTCAGATTTTCTTATCAAAACACTGAACAAATTTGAAGACTTGGGAACCACCTCTTCCAGAAACTGCCTCTGCTCTAGTCCCAAGCTTAGAATCATAGAATAGTTAGGGTTGGAAGTGACCTTAAAGATCACCTAGTTCCAGCCCCCCTGCCATGGGCAGGGACATCCCACTAAATCAGGCTGCCCCATCCAACCTGGCTTTGAACACCTCCAGGGATGGGGCATCCACAACTTCCCTGGGCAACCTGTGCCAGTGTCATACTACTCTCATGGTGAAGAAATGTCTAGTCTAAATCTGCCCCTCTCCAGTTTATACCTGTTCACCCTCGTCCTATCACCACAAGCCTTTATGAATAGCCCCTCTCCAGCTTTTCTGTAGGCCCTCAATCTCGCTGCCAATATCATTGATAAAGATATTAAAGAGCATCAGTCCTAGTATGGACCCCTGAGGGACACCACTTGTCACGGATTTCCATCTGGACTTTGGGCTGCTGACCACTACTCTTTGAATACGACCATCCAAACAGTTTCTTATCCACCATATCGTCCACCCATCAAATCCATCTCTCTCCAATTTAGAGACAAGGATGTTGTGGGGGACCGTGTCAAAGGCTTTACAGAAGTCTAGGTAGATCACATTCGTCAGTTTACCTGTGTCCACTGCTGCGGTTACCCTATCATAGAAAGCCACTAAGTTGGTCAGGCAGGACTTGTCCCTGGTGAAGCCATGCTGGCTGCCATTAATCACCTCCCCATCCTCCACATGCTTTAGCATAGCTTCTAGGAAGATTTGTTCCATGATCTTCCCAGGCACAGAGGTGAGATTGACAGGTTGGTAGTTCTCAGGGTCGTCTTTTCTACCCTTTTTAAAAATGGGCACAACGTTACCCTTCTTCCAGTCAGCAGGGACTTCTCCTGACTGCCATGACTTTTCAAATATCATGGAGAGTGGCTTGGCAACCACATTGGCCAATTCCCTCAAGACTCTGGGATGCATCTCATCAGGTCCCATAAACCTACATATGTTCAGGTTCCTCAGGTGGTCACGAACCTGATACTCCTCTACTGTGGGAGGGTGTTTACCACCTGGTCACCATCTTGCTCTCCCATGACCGAGAAGGGGTGAGGAGAGCGGTTATTGGTAAAGACTGAGGAAAAAAAGTTAAGCACCTCAGGCTTCTCCTCATCTGCTGATACATGATCACCATTTCCAACCATCAGTGGCCATACATTCTCTTTGACCATCCTCTTTTGATTGACGTACTGTAAAAGCCCTTCTTGTTAGTCTTTACTTCCCTTGCCAAGTTCAGCTCCAGCTGTGCCTTGGCCTTCCTGACCTCATCCCTACAAAACCGGGCAGCATCTCTGTATATGTCCCAGGTCCCTTGTCCCTGCCTGCACTGCCTGTGCAGTTCCTTCTTTTTTAGTTTACCCAGTAGGTCTTGACTCAGCCATGCCGATCTCTTCCTTTTCCTGCCTGATTTTCTACACACAGGGACTGAGTGCTCTTGCGCTTTATGGAAAGCTTCCTTAAATATTTTCCAGCTGTGGTCTGCTCCCTTGTCTCTGAGGACCATGTCCCAGGGGGTCCTACTGATTATTCCTTGAAGAGCTGGAAGTCTTCTTTCCTGAAATTTAGTGTCCTGACTATACTTCTCACCTGTCCCATATCCCTCTGGACCTTGAACTCCATCAGTGCATGATCACTGCAGCCTAGGCTGCCACCGATCCTAATGTCACTGATGAGTTCGCTTGTATTGGTGACCATAAGGTCCAGTATTGCATCTTCTTGGGTGGGGGTCTCTATCAGCTGGACTAAGAAATTATCCTCAATGGACTCCAGCTTGCCGTGCTGCAGCACATCGAGTAGGATGAGAGCTTGTCTGATTTTTATTAGGGTGGAAGGCACCAGGACTTAACATCATGGGTATCTCAGAATCCCACTGCAGAACTTGGCATGCAGGCTGTCAGGACAGATGCTGGGGTCTGTTCTTGTTTTGCTTGTTTTTTTTTCAAAGAATGGTTTAGACATTATTGATTGAGATCTGGAAAAAATTCTCAAGATTTCAGATGCTGCTTGTTGGCTAGCATCTAAATCAAACCCAGATCTACTCTGTACTGCAGACTGTTAAACTTTAAGGTGGACTAAACAGGCTATATTGCCATGAACTACATGTCTTGTTTGCAAATTTAGACAGCTGAGCAGAAACAGATGAATTCCCATAGACCATTTTTTTTCCTCTTCTATCTAAAGCCAAGTCCTGCAGTAGGTCATGCCCGCAGCAGAATGACTGGTGATTAGGGGTAAGAACTCAGCCCCCATACTGCAAAGTCAGAGTCCTGAAGTGTCATTCAAAAAGGTTGTGGTTACTTGGCCAGAGATCCATCCACGATTAAAGAATGGATGATGGCTGACAAGAGAACAGTTTCCTGACAGCCTATAATCCTCTAAGAAAGCTGCATATGCAAATTGCACGTATGGAAGTATGAAGAGATAGGTTCAAAGTAAACAGAAGGAGAACTCTTCTCAGGCGTGATAAATTTCTTGCCAGGAGACATTCTTGATCATGCACTCAAAGCTGACTAGACAGATTTGGGGAAGGAAACATATACTGAGTACAAAACACAGGCTCATATACCACAAACTACTGGAGAATAGGAAAACATCCACGGAAAACCACACTAACTCTGCTTTCTACTTGTACTCCTGCCCTTGTGTCTATATTGGCATACTGTCTCTAACAGTAGCTAGGTTAAAAAACTTTTTGATCTGGTGCAACATTGCTATTTTTTTTTTTACACTATGTCAGTTTAAAGCACCCTACATCAACTAGGCAACCTCCAACAACCCCTTCTGACCCGAATGATTTTGTGATGATGATTACACAGCATACCAATCTCATCTATCAAACGCAGTGTATCTCACACTGTATTTTCCTACTCACACAGGAAGATTCAAATACATATGTTTAGCCTCTGTCTGCTCATCACATTCTCATCTACGCTGCTTAAGTGTCTCAGCCTCAGAGGCTGAGTGCGGAGGGAACGCTGCTGCCACAGCAGTGAGCAATGACCAGGCACACAGCCAAATTCATGTACAGTTATTCAGGTCGAAAGCTCTCCCAAAGATCTTCCAATTAATATAAAAGCACACGTTGTTACCAAGACACATAGGTCACATCCCCACACAGCTAAGCATTTGCATTCCACCTTTTTTGCTGCCTGAAGGCAAAATTGTGGTAGTTTGACATGTTGCTCCTGTAAAAGGCCATCATCAAAGTATACACAAAGTGCAATACACTGAGTTAATATTGATATTGGAACATTTGCACCATTTCCTTTGGTGGATTTGACTGTGTAGACTTTGAATAAATTAAGTGAGGATTTTATTTATTATTATTATTATTATTATTATTATTATTATCATTATCATCATCATCATCATCATCATCATCATCATTATAATACTGATTCCACTTGACAGTAACAAGCAACTAAATTTAAGAGGTTCAGCCACGGAGAGACAACATGTCTCTGTATTACTACTGTTTGTATTATTGACTAATGAGAAAAAAATTACAAATAAGAAAAGTGCAAGCCTGTAATCTGTAAACCTTGCTCAAGAGCTGTGAGTTTTTCCAGGAGGAAACACTGAACTACCCTTCCATTCTATGTACAAATCCCTGTTGATTTAGGGAAAAAAGAAAGGCCTTTGATGATAAAATTCTTTATTGTTTGCCCAGATGTATATATATTAAGGACCAAGAAAAAAGAAGCACATGCAACCGAGGATTTGCATAGCTAAAAGGCAAACCAGGTTCTGTTCTCACTGTATACCGCTGATGCCTATGCTAAGGCTGCTCTTATGAAATTAGTGTATCCTGTCTCTATTCTAACCAAAAGTAGCAGTGCCACAGGGTTGGGCCTGGCAGGAAGGGTGCGAAAGGGTGTAAGAGAGAGAACTTGTCATGGATCCCATTTCAAACCTCAAACTCACATTCTTCCTCCATGGTTTTCACATACTAACATACTGCACATACAGCATGAACCCATTCTTCTCCCTCACACCCACAGCAGAAAGGCAGGTGGACAGAGACTAGGAAGGGATACAGATGGCACAATATAACCCAGGTTTGCTGTATCAAGAGGTTAGAGAGCAACCTCACCCATCACAGGAGATTGCACCCAGACCCTGAGGACCTGCAGGAATCCCAGTAACCTCAGCTCCTTTCTTTCCCCTCTGTTCCCAGCTCAGTCTCCACCATGCTGAAAAGGAATTAGTTTTGGAGCAGACTGCCAGTCCAGAAAGTGACAAAAGCCTTGGCTAACTGGCAGTAGGACTAGTGGTTGCCTTGCAATGGCTTCTCTCATGTGGACCTGTGGACCTGCAGTAAGCCATAGCCAACTTGCTCTGCAGTCTCCTGCATCCTTCTTCTTGCCTTGTTCCTTCCCTCTTTGGGACACTCCAGTGATCAGAATCACAGAACGACCAACAAAAGATGAATACTGGCCATGTGGATAAGTACGCTGAGAGGTCTTGCTACTCCGTCCATCTACCTATTTTCATAAGGCCTGTAGTAGTGCATCACATTTAGGATTACTTTCTGTCTGCAATTGTCTGCAGCTTGAAAACTTAAAATATTATAATGTTGACACAAACAGATCATGATTACAAAAGTTTGTCTTAAAAATGAGGCTAAAAAACCTTCTTCAGCCGTTACAGACTCCTCCTTCACTAGGACAAAAACTCACAGCATTATCCCAGCAACAGTGGCTGTCTTCTCTCCAAACTGAGCTATTTCTAAAATATTTACAGGAAATGATCATAGCTGTAATTCAGTCAAACAATTGTTATTACTTTTCTGTGGAGCATCTCCACATTTTTAATATTCACCACATTAGCTTCTTTGCACTGGTATCCTATGGAACAATTTCAGCTCCTGGTTGCAGGCCTTACCAGTGTACTGAGGAATGGGTTCAATTTGTTGAAGAAAACAATCCTGCAGGTTCCCCACTTCGGCAAGTGTTCCTCCAGTTACCAGCTTCAGCTGATCTAGCGTATCCTGGACTCACAAAATAAAAGAGCTCATAGTTCTGGTACAAGAATGGAAAAATATATGAAATATCAGACAAAGTAAACTATTTTTTTAGAGAGGCTGTCCATTTCCTAAGCAAGCAGCAGTCCTCTACTGTCCCCTTCAAAGCCACCCATCACCATCTGAACTGCAATAAAATCCTTAATCTGTGCCTCGCAGATTTTCACATAGCTGTGGTTTTATTTTGAACTTTGCTTTACTATTCCAATTCATATGATCTCACATACCAGGAATGCATATTTTGCATTAATGATGATGGAAGATGCTGTGGAAGATACTGTTTACCTTGGACTGCTGATACAGAGATGATGGGAAGCTGTGCCAACCCCTGAAGCTGACAAACAGCTGCCCTCAATGCCTCAGCTAAGCCCTTGAAAAAGTCTAGTCCCCAAGAAAATCAGAGATGAAGTGAGGCAGGCAAAATTTTTTAAATAAACTAAAAATTGTGTTTCAAACAAATAGCATATCTCGTACCAGGTTTAATGAAGCTAAGATGTCACCGGTTCCACAGGGGATTTATTCTTACATTTATTTCACAATACTCAAGTATTATTGAAGCACCATTATGCAAGGGCTGAGGTCTGGATTGAGTGATCCAGAGGATGCCTGGTGACCCCTCTACATACTCAGTCTGCTCCCAGTTTTGCCTCTCACCTGTGGTTTCTCCTGGAAAGTCCGCAACTCTACTGCCGCCGACCTCTGAGACAGCACTGAAAATGCTTTTGGCAGGTCCTGAAGAGCACCTACTTGCAGGCAGTCCACATACAACTCTATTGTGCTTGATTCCTGCTGCAGGCCACTCAGCCACAAGATGACAGCATGTGGTTTCCCATCAGCCAGCTGGATGTTGCTAAAGACCACCGAATTCAGCCTCCCATCACTCTTCAGATAGCGCAGAACCACTAGTACAAAATACACAGAAAGACTATCAGAGTGCAGCAGTGTCTGCACAGCGCTTTCCACTGTTCTTTCTAACTGGCTTAACTAACGTCACTTTACATGGCATACTGTGCTAAAATATAGGTGGTAAAGGTAAAGGGTGTAGTGGACAGCCTGCAGCCAGCACTTAGTTAAGTGTGTATCTGATAGACTTAGAAATACTCTGTTACAGAAACGTACAACTAGAAAAATCAGTTTCACATGCATATTACATTCAGTGAAGTCACCTGATGGTGTATCCAAACTCAACCCTAAAGACATCAAAGGAAGAATAACTACAAGCCAATAACCTGTATTTCTCTGTAACAAATAGTAAGTAAAACCAAAACAGAATGTAGAAAGACATATTCCACCCTTAAAGGTGAATAAGCTCCCTCTCAACTCTTTTGTAAGGTACTAGTGAATGACATACTCGATAACTCACACAAATTCTCCTTTTATGAAGTAAAATGCACTATCAAAAAAAACCAACAGCAGACAAACAAAAACTCTTACACACTGCGTAATATGAAAAAAATGTCTCTTTCCTAAGGAAATTGGATCAGTAAGCTAGGATTTGCAAGCTAAATCTCTCAGACCAGCTAGCCAGTTCTCTCCACAATCTCTCCCTGGCTCTCTGAATGCATACCTGCAGAGGCAACAAGCTGTGCGTACCCAGAGAGCATATAACTACTCCGCAATACTAGACAGATCTTGTTTCAAAAATCGTACTGATCATCAGCCTGCATGTCCCTTATTTCCTTGTGGTAACAGTTACGTGCATTGAGGACTCAGGCTGCACAGATACCAGGCACCTGAACAGTTAAGTGTTGGCTCTTGTGAACATCTGTTTGAGGTTCACAGAGGGCTGCTACTGTTGCATCAAGCGAGAGTTCACATATACTCTGACCTTCAAGAAACACCTACACTAACATGAGGTCAACTAAATACTGTGGATATAGCAGAAGGAAAAACTGTTATCAACTTTAGAGCTAATAACATCTATTGAACTCATCCTATCTCTGTTCATTTAACAAATAACCTTCACAGCTCTCCACTACTAATGTGCCCTGTTTGATGATGTGATATCTTTTGACTGTGACCTTCTGAGTTACTGCGTACATGTTCCCTACTATTTTTCTAATTGCTCAGTCTAATGATTAGAAGAATCCAGATTTATAGCAGCAGGGCAAGGTATATCTCTATAAAGTCTACACTAGTGCTAAAGCAGCCGTGATCAGTACCAGGAATGTTTTCACAGTGTCAAGACACTGCCAGAGCTGAGACTTCCACAAAAGTGCATGAGGTCACCAGTAACCTGCTAAAAAGGTAGCGTTTCTTGGCAAGCTCAAAGATCTGGCAAGACAAAGTAGGCTGAAGGCTTTTTACTTACATGACTATTATGCACGCTTGATCATATGAAAGCAAGGTCTTTGGACCTGGGCCCTGCATTCAGTGACCAAATGCAGCAGTAAGCTATAGAAAGAAAGAGGACCATGGTGCCCAGAATGGACTCTGCCAGAATAGTTTCAGGACAAGAAACAGTCTGGATTGGAAGGAGGATCAAGTATTCCTTTCTCAGCAAAAGCCAAATATCCATCCGGTAAAGCACAGTAGGCTTTTGAATGGAGACTTTACTGGACCACAGCCTCCACTCCTGTAAGATTATTACTCATCCAAGTCCCTGCATTAAGCGTGTGCTGCTAGGATATTCTAAACTAACATTCATGAAAGTAAGTAGCTCACCTGTACTGTTTAAGAAACAGTTTTTCAATAAAACTACTAATACTGCCAGTAAATAGGAAATGCTTCAAGAACTGTTAAGTAACATCACTTCTAGGCACTTACTGTTGTTTGTTCCATATAGGAATCATTAAAAAAGGATAAGAAACCCATTTGCCTCTGAAAAAGTATATTGGTCTAACTAAAACAAATTGAGCAGTTGCCTAGTAATTCAGGTGTGTGCTTTAAAAACACGTAGGTATTATGAACATTTTACTATCAGGTATACCACAAGAAAACCTCACAAACCTCAGCCACAATTTGGAATACAGTTCTCAAACATGGTACTTCAAAGGATAACTAAGGCCTGCGTTGGGCTACTTATACCAGATTCAGGTGCATAAGTAGAAATGTCATGCAGAGAAATTACTATGCATGTATACACCCTTCCAAAACTGCAGCTTCTTAGACTTCGCATTTTGCTGAGATGCCAGTGTTGGCTCACTACTGAAGTGATGATCTCCAGTCTTGAGAGGATCACAAACAGCCCCCGCATTCCATAGTTTCAGCTCATGTGGTGACCTCCTGGATGTGGTTTAACTTAGTGTATGTAGTAGCCATATGGGATACTGGACACTTAAAGAGAAGTCACATGTGAAAACATTGCCTACTCCTCGCACACTGCCATATGCTCTCAACAAGGTGCACTATAGTAATAAGTAGGCAAAGAGACCTCCATGAAGCAGCCTTGCTGCAAAAGCCTTCCATCTGTTTGATCAGTCCTTTTCAATAGGTAGGTTACAGATGTCCCCAATCTACTCAACACTGGTCACTGACAGGACAGGTTTCTTCATGCTGCCTATCATCACAGACACTTCTCAAACACAACACTAACACACTGCGGACAAAATCAAAAGAAGCCATGTAACCTTCCACCAGAAAGCCTCTTGAGCCTGTTAATTAAAGTGTACTAGTAACCATCATGGCACGCAGTTATTCTTGGAAAATCAAGAGAAAAGTTTGATATGTTCAAAGTTGTACCTATGTATACAGACATATTCGTGGGTATAGACATGCATTCCTATACACATGTATAACATTTACACACATAAACAAGATGAAGAATGAGTGATCTACCATTTATTCAGCAATTAGGTAAGCCAGTGTTAGGAATTGTGTGACACTTACTGATAAAGCTGTGCGACCATGTCTTACCAACTCCCAACACATACATAGCAGAAAAGTTCTTATTGCTTGACCTCAGAAGGATTTTGGCAGACCTGATAAAACTACCAGTGCTTCATCTAACTCATTCCCTTACACTTCCCAAGCAAAAAGTGTGTTTTTCTTAAGCATACAGAATTACTTTCCTTTGTATAAACTGAAATTTCTTAGTAGTTTCTCAGTATATTGGACTCAGCTGCCTGATTACAACATTTACACTAGGAAATTGTCATAGAAGTGGTGAAGTCAATGGAGCAGCAATAATTTACATCACTTGACAATTTTTCACTGAACTTTAAAATTGCAATATACCCTAGATCTGGTCTAGGGAGCGATGAAAACACTCCATTTCTAAAAGTCCACTTGAGGTCCCACAGTGACCCCTTAATAAATGGAGAATAAACACTTTAATTCACCCAAAAGACCCTGTAAGTGCTAGGGATGTTTGTCTTGCATAGTCACATCTAACTTCCAGGGTCAGCAGAACAAGAACCTGCCTTTCATATGCATGAGGTGGCATGTGCGTGTGTCCCTCACATTCCTTAGTAATAGGAACCAGTGATTGTCCCAAGGGAGAAAAGAAAATAACAAAAAGGAAAAAAAAAACAAAAAGAAAACCAAATAAACTCCTTTCCCATACTCTGTTTTTCTTGTGAGGGGGACGCCTAAGTGGTGACAGCATGCAACAGCGATGACTCAAGCAGAAAGGCTAATCACACAGTTCTCAAAATCCATCTGTGACACACCAGTAACTATGGATCCAATACTAGTTTTCCCTGACATACTCCAAAGGACTCACCTTTATTCATCCGTCCCATTACTGTAAATTCAAAATACTTGCTGTTGTCAGCTGGTGAATACAGGCCAAATACAGCAGCTGTGCTCTTTGGCTGCAGCTTCAATGTTGCAAGCAAGTACACTTCATTCAGTGTAGGATCCCCAAGTGCTTGTTGCAAGAAGTTTGTTACTATTCGCTTGTTGGAATATGGAAGAAGATCAAAAACTGAAAAATAAGTGATTTTCAATAGCATTTATATGAGGCAATGACCAAAGAACAAAGTAGTCTGAAGCCACCCATTGGAAATTGTACATTCTTTGCTATTCCTATATGGATACTTTAAAATGAACCCAAGTTGTCCTACCTAAAATAAACAGCATGAAAACAAAAATTATCTCTATGGAGATCAACTTTAAATATCTAGTCAAACCCTCCTGCCACTGGCAGGGACATCTTAAGCAACCTGATTTTGCGAAAGATGTCCCTCCCCACGGAAGGGGGGCTGGACTAGATGACCTCTAAAGGTCCCTTCCAACCAAGACTATTCTATGATTTTATATAAAAATATCACACAGATTTTGGTCCAACTGATCATCCTTTAGTAATTGTTTTTATTTACAGGAATTATCGATAAGTTATTAACATAGTAATATCTTGTCTACAAACTGAGGTATTCAAATGCTTTCAAATACATCTCTAAAATTCTTCTCTTCTGAGGATGCATCTCAACAGAAAGCTTTTAAACCTTTTTCTGCTTTCATAATTCAGAAGTTTGTGTTCACTTTTCAATTAGACTGAGGATCCAGCATGAAAATTTTCAGACAGATTTCCAGTGCACTTATGCTAAGAATCATTTTGATGGCATTTTCAGAGCCCTAATTAAAATGCTAAAAAGCCAGGTAAGCAATACGATGTTCATGACCTCCTTCTCACTTCACTGACTTCTCAGAAGATATATTATATAAACAAGAGTCATCCTTCCCTTCTGGCATGGATAATAAAGACAGACAGGCCTGACAAAAAAAATAACCCTGAAGGCATGGTGAAAGATATTTAGAATTTTTCATTTAATTTTTGCACACACATTACCAAAGAGTCTAATATTATACTCATGCATATGTCAGCTACTCCCTTCATGGCACTGAAACATCAATTTGGGCTTCTCCTCAGTGTTTCTAAATCCACAACATCTCCAAATTCAATAAATCAGTCCACAAGGCTTCTTGATATTCTCCTGTTTCATCCCATTGCTATTAAAGCAGCATACATACTATGCCTTTGCAATAAAGTCTGATAAATGACTATGCATAAGCACTATTTAAATAGAAGGGCATATTTAGCCGTTGTGTACGACTGCCACTCCACAGGCACCGTAGGAGCTGCAACCAGAGAACAGTTCTAGCTCCAGGCAGACAGCAAACACACATGACAGCACATTGTGCCTTACCTTGATTGAAGACCATGGTTTTACAATCAAATTTAATTTCTCACACCAAAAAAAAAAGTGGGCGATAGGAGAGGAATCTTTTCTACCCAGGATGACCTCAAAGCTGACATCGTCCACTAAGGTGATGGGGCTATCCTAACAACCCAGTGCTTCCTCATGCTACTTGGTCAAAGGACTTCTCTTTTATTAGTTCTGATTCACAGCATCCCACAGCAACCACTGCTCCAACTGAAACCAGCGACCCAGGGAACACAGGCAAAAGGTTGAGTATTTCATTACACTTAGTGCATAGATAGCAAAGTGCCCAAGCAAGGGACTGACACGCAACTCATGACTGTACAATAGCATTTTGCAGGTAATAATCATTGATAAAATACAGCTGTGTCTCCTCAGATGGAGCACCACAATACAGTACTCGGGTCTTTAATAGCACAAAATATAGCTATACATTTTGTTCAGTCTTCTAGGTCTATTGGCTGGTTTTATATCAATTCTTGTGAGACTAATAAATCTCCCCTAGAGTCAAACACTTAAAAATACAGGAGAAATATTCCAAAAGTAATGACCAAACTCTTGCAAACATCTGTCTAACCCTATAGAAAACATATACTGCAATTTTCACAATTAGCATATCTAAATAAACACTCGATTGGTCCATAAAGCACATTGTCTCAATCAGACCCTCAGGCACCATGTTACCAAACCCTTTCTTGGGATATCTTCGTGTAAATGCAGTGGATGACAAGATCCGTCTTTCAATGCAAATTACACATATAGAATCACAGAATCACCAGGTTGGAAAAGACCTCTTGGATTATCGAGTCCAACCATCCCTATCTGCCACTAAACCATGTCCCTGAGCACCTCATCAACTCGCCTATTAAATACCTCCAGGGATAATGACCTGGGCAGCCTCTGCCAGAGCCCGATGACCCTTTCAGTCATGCTTAAGAGTATTTCATACACAGCGAACAGCGGCTGTCAGAGCACTGTGGTTATGAAAACTCGTTTTACATTCTTAGCAGAATTTGCAGAGAGGCACAGCTCTTAGACCTTAAGGAGACAATTGCTCGTTTGGAAGGAACAAGAAAAAAAGGTCCGCAGATTTCATTTTCAGAAGAATCTCATCTTTTTGCTCTCCTCGGAGGAAAGGCAGGCTTGAAAACAGTGAGGCAGAGAAGGACGGGTGAAGCAATGACAGCGAGGATTCGGGCACGCACACACACCGGGCGAACACGGGACGGACACGGAATCCTCTCCGTGCCCGCTTTCCGTGGGTTTCAGCCGGCGATGCTCACGGCCCCGCGAGAGCGCTCGCAGGGGCTCGGCCGAGCGGGAGGGCGCCTTACCTCGGGGGGCGGCGCGCCCCGGGCACAGCTGCAGGGCGAGCGGCAGCAGCAGCGCCGCGCTCCACATGGCGGCCGCGGGCCGGGCGGGCGGCGCCGCCAGCGGGACCCGCCGTTTAACGGGGAGGGAAGAAGGGAGGGCGGCGGGCGGCAGGCCATTGGCCGCGGCTGCCCCGGCCCCCGGGGCATGGGCAGGGCCGGCGGGGGCCGCCGACGGGGGCAACGGCGAGGGGACCGAGCGGGGAATCTGCCGGACACCTGTCGGCGTCGCCGGGCGGGGTCTCGCCCCTCGTGTTCAATGGCATCGAGCTTGGCTTTGTTAGGGGGTTAGGTCGTCTGCTTCTCCTGGCTGAAGAGAATTATAGGATCATAGCATCATAGAATAGTTTGGGGTGGAAGGGACCTTAAAGCTCGCCTAGTTCCAGCCCCCCTGCCATGGACACGGACACCTCCCACCAGACCAGGCTGCCCAAGGCCCCATCCAACCTGGCCTTGAACACCTCCAGGGATGGGGCAGCCACAGCTTCCCTGGGCAACCTGGGCCAGTGCCTCACCACCATCATGGTGAAGAAATTCTTCCTAATGCCTAGTCTAAATCTGCCCCTCTCCAGTTTATACCCATTGCCCCCAGTCCTACCACTACAAGCCTTTATGGACAGTCCCTTCCCAGCTTTCTTGTAGCCCCTTCAGGCACTGGAAGGTCGCTAGAAGATCTCCTCTGAGCCTTCTCCAGGCACCAAAAAGAGTGTCACCAAAAGGGTGACCCAGAGCACACTGGGGTTCTGGAAGACTGACTGGCAAAGCAAGGAACCTCTCAGTGGCTCCTCCATTCATTTAGAGAGCTCAGGAGCGCTGGAGAGCTCAAACTGAGGCTACGGAAAAAAAGTTGCTTGTGTCAACAACCCCCCGAACCTGATGGCCTAACCAAAGACAGTTTTAAAAAACCCTTCTGGTTTTGACTACACATTGCCAGTATTGTGTGTGCCTCCAGGATGTCATTATCCATTGTTTCTCTTCTACTACAGGAAACAGGCAGGTGATTCTGCCATTCTGTTCCTCTCTTGTGAGACCTCATCTGGAGTAATGGGTCCAGTTCAGGAACCCTCAACATAAGAAGGATATGGAGCTGTTGGAATGGCTCCAGAGGAGGGCTACAAAGATGATCAGAGGGCTGGAGCACCTTCCATATGAGGACAGGCTGATAGAGTTGGAGTGGTTCAGCCTGGAGAAGAAAAGGCTCTGAGAAGATCTTATAGCTACATTCCAGTACCTGGAGGGGCTACAGGAAAGGTGGGGAGGGACTGTTTACAAAGGATTGTAGTGATAGGACAAGAGGCAATGGCTGTAAATGAGAGAGGGTTAGATTAGACATAAGGAAGAACTTCTTCTCTACGAGACTGGTGAGGCACTGGCACAGGTTGCCCAGGGAAGCTGTGGATGCCTGATCTATGGAGGTGTTCAAGGCCAGGTTGGATGGGGCCTTGAGCAGCCTGACCTAGTAGGATGTGTCCCTGCCCATGGTAGAGGGGTTGGAACTAGACAATCTTTAAGGTCTCTTCCAACCTAAACTATTCTACAATTTTATGAAATATCAGCCTTGATTTTGCTGACTTAAGGAAGTATGGGAGAAAGTAAGCAAGTGAGCAAGCCCCCATGGGACTGAACAGCTGTTCAATGAGGTTTTGCTATGTCCCCGCTGAAACTACCTGTAAGGCAGTGCTCCCCCTGCCAGCCCTAGGCTTTCTGCTCAAAAAGGAAAGGGTGTCCCATGGGATGCCATGGCAGTGGAAGGTGCTTCTCCCACTCAGGAGCTAAGAGCATGTGGTGGGCTTCCCAATCTGCTCCCTACCCTGTGTCTCTGTGTGCCTCAGCCCTGCAGCCAAACCACTGCCATGTCAGAAGAAGGTCAGGAAGCCATGGCAGGCCCCCTCACAGCTTGCTACCCAGCATGGAGTCTGAATAGCTGGAGCTGTCTGGTATTATTTACATCATAAAAAGAATGACAACAATAGGAGGGCAAATTTTATGTTAAGCAAGAAAAGTAGAGTTGATAAATGTTCAGTCACATCAGGCTTGATGTATACAGCTAACGAGCACCACAGAGAACAGTCCTTGGGGGGCTCATTGTGTGCAAGGCAAGACACAGCACGCTTGCGGAACACGCTGCAAAGGGTCTGCCTGAGTGGCTCCGCCACTGCAGAGCATGGGTGTGGGCTGCTCTCCAACACAGGCACAGTGGGATTTTCAAATACCTTCAGCTGGCCTGTATTCCCATGTCCTGTAGTTGCCTTTCATGCATGGTATATACCCTATAACTACTTCTTAGCTCATTTGTGTAACAGTGTCGATCCACTCCTTTAGTTGCTCATTTCTTCCTCTGCTTATTGCCAGGCTGGAGGGTGTTCCGTCATATCCAGCACAGTGCAGTTCCTCCTCTTTACCCTGCTGCTCTTCTGTATATGTCTCCACACAACAAAAAATGCCTCAGTTTCACTCCCACCATCCTTGCCCCTGTAGTGGAAATGACAGGATGACATGGTGGTGTCAGCAGGCTGGCACGGCGGAGTGGGAAAAACAGAGCAGGAGGTGCAGAGTGCTGTGGAGCAAGGAGAAAGAGGGAGGCTGAAAGGAGATAGAACAGGAGGCAAGGATATGGAAAACAAAAAGCAAGAAGTAAGGACATATTCAGTGCCACAAGGTCCTTAGAAAGAAGTGTCAGTCCAGAACTCATCCCAACGTAAAGGATGGAGACAGTACAGATGCTGCAGAGGCTAATATGTGGACCTAGAGCAGCACTAATGTTGATCTATTCTCATTAAGAAGTCCTTCATCATCCAAGACCATTCCTAGAAAACATGGGCTTAAATGCCTGACAGAAATACATCATGAAGGTCTGCAAATTCATCCCAGTTCCATATTATTCAGTGACTAGAGCAGACAAAAAAAAAAGAGAGGGTAAAAGGATAGTAAAGTTTTGCTTTCACCGATCTAAGGGGGACACTGTTAATTATTTGCAAGTACTTATTATGCAATTCATTTGAGTTTATCAAAACATACAAGATGTTTTCTTGAAAAATTGCCTTCTCTATCAAAAAATACTTATTAAATAATTCTAACTTACTGTTTTTCACTTCTGATTTAACTACAGAGGAGTCTCTTGCAGTGATGCCGATTGACCCTGTGGGAAAAGGATCATGTTTGTAGCATTATATACTTATTAGTGTTAGATTTGTGAGGGCCATACTCTATTCTCACTCTACATCTGCTTTTTCTTTGAGCATATTCACCAAGTATGCACACGGAAGCAACATTTGGTGAACAGAGCATGCTGCACAGTACAACATAGCAGAAGGGACCCAGTTCACAATGAGCATAAACAAAAGCTTAAGTCCATGTTTAGATGAACTTAGCCAGTACACAAAAAGGTCACTGCAGTTTTCCTTGTTTTCATTTCTGCACTGAGTTTTATTATTGGAGTATGTTACAGATTGAAGAGGATTTTGTGCTCAAGCACAACCCTCTTTAAGGCATTTTCACAAGGTATAATGGTTATCTGTGGTCTGGAAGGGGCTATTTGACCTTCTAATTCTCATTTTCAATAAAAATGCAATACTAGCTATTGGCTTTTCACTCTTGTGTATTCTCTAAAGTACGAACTCCAGCTGAACTTACTGGAGGTTAATAGCTTGGATAAGAATAAATATGTGATTATTTGACATGAATTTTCAAGAAACTTTCATAAAACCAGTAACATTTTGTAAGGAAGTTTTTTACAGAGACACGACTAATTTTTATGTAGGATCTGCAAGTAAACTTCAACTGTTAAAATATTTGTCCTGATTACTTAACATAAATCAATAAAATGCTAAGCATATAGAATACAGAGAAGCTGCCAACATTGTAGGTTTTGCTTTACAGAATTGTCTATGACTTGTTTGGATTCCAGGTAATGGGAAGGGCAAGTAGAAAGGAATCTGTGCTGCTTAATTCAGCTTTCATATTTTGCTGTTGATATGCATCAGGAGACTCGGTGTTTTTATAGAATTACATGGATTATTAAAAATCAGGATTCACGGACAATTAAGATATAGAAGTCTTAACAGAAGTGAAATATCAGCTCTAAACCACATCCTTCCATATTTATGTCAACGCTCCAGGGTCTGATCCTGCCACATTTTCATAAAAATTTTGTTGAACATAAAGTTTCAAACACAGGTTTCAGAAGAAGTTTTACTTTTTCAGAAACACAAATCAAAGCCGTAGTTTTTCAAGTCAAGGCATATATCCATTCTCAACACACATATTTACTTCTCATTTACGCTAATAGGAATTCCACTCAGGCAACCAAGAGGAAAAAGCTCCTGAAGAGCCTTTGGCTGGGGGAGGGAAGATGCAGATTGCCTTTTTTTCTATCTTTGCTCTGGACTCCACAACAGTAGAGAGATTAATTGGGCCCTGAGGCAATGCAAAGAAAGTTTGCTCTCCTGTTACCTCCTAAGCCTTCTTGCAGCATGCCTTAAGAAGAGCTGGCTCATGCTCTGTATAGAAACAGATGTTTGGATCACAGCTGCTAGGAGCCACCCTTGCCTCCAGAGACTGCACATCTCACTGAAGCAATCACACTGTGAACAGGCCAAAGCAAAGTACCTGGACAGACTAACTAGAAGTTGGTTTGTCCCTGTAGGAGTCAAAAAGAAGGGTGTCCTTAAGAATAGGTGCCCTAACTACCTCTTTAAAAGAAGAAATAGTGTAGCCATTAAAAAATAATAATTATATATATATTTGCTACTGTTAACATTGCCAGTGATCTGTTTTTCTGGGGAAAAAAGTGGATAGATATTTCTTCTCCTGTGTTTACCTTATAAACTGGAGCAGAATGATCTCAGATCTGCCTCATAGATTTTTATCACACCACCTTCTGCCACAAATTTCATGAGAATCTAAAACCACGGATCTGGGGGAGGGAGGATAGATGAAGATTTGCCCTTGCTCTTGTCCCTTCATGCACAGAATCCCTGAGTAAGGAAGGTCAGCCTAGGGGCTTTTTTAAGTAAGTGTGTGATATTTTTTCCCTTGTGTGGGAAGGATGGAAACTTTTTACTTGTCTTAGTATTTAGATGTGCTGTGGCATGCCTGCACAGACTCTGGAATGAAACAGCTGACAACTTGATGCCTTTAAAGGTTCACAGTGAGAAGACACCCTGAATGGGTTATCATTATAACCTGGTCAAAACTGGTATTGATACAAGAAGTAGTTACTGTTAAAAAAAGTGAATATTTTTTATTTAAGCTAAAGTACAGTTAAGTTTCATCTAAGTAATCGTATTGAAGCTGTGAAAAGTCAAACTCGACCAATTTTATTATTAAGCAGGTATACGTTTAACAAATGGTGCTGGGTACACATGGGGTAACCTACATAATGTGTCCCACTATTGAGACTGTTTACATGACTTTTATACTGGTTAAATATACATATCCATGTAGATTGTGGGGAAACATGTTGTTCATTGTTTTTCTGCGAACTTATTGTCATAGTTTATCACCCACTCTTGTACAGTGTGTTTATCACACACTCTTGAAACATACAGTTTCTTTGTATCTTCAGAAGCCTCTAATGGTGTTCATGTTATCTCCTTCCTCATTGTGTGCTGTTGGTGAGCTCAGGTCTGTCCTTTGTTCCTGCTGCGGGACTGTCCTTTCAATACCTAATTTGTTCCTTGTTTCAACTAGTAAACAAGCTGAACTCCTGTTACATTATTCCTAACTGGAAGCTGGCCAAGATTTGATTCTTCTTCTTCTTCTTCTCCTCCTCTTTCTTACTTCCCCTTCTTCCTCTCCTCCTTTTCTTCTCATCTTCTCCTCCTTCTCCTTCTCCTTCTTGCTTAAGCTAATTCATTCCCTTAACATAGCGATTTAGTCCTTCCTTCAGTATTTTATAAAGACAGAATGTCTCTCTAAGAGCATGTTTTCTTTCAAATAGTGTTTTCCCAGGCATTGCTCCTTCTTCGGAGATGACAGCGTCTGGTGTGCAGTGTGACCTGTGCTGAGCAGCTGTGTTTTCTCCCGTGATCACCTCTTGCAGCCTCACCCTGTCCCAAAGGCAAGGTCAGGCAGGGCTGCCTCCAAAGCCCCAAATCAAGAAGAGGTTTGACTATTGCGGAGCTCACGACGACACGTCTCCAGTCCTTGGAGAGTAACAGAACGTACCTACCACCGCCGGGAGCACTGAGGCACCCGCCCGTGGGCGGGAAATGCATCTGCCCCAGCTCCGTCTGGCTTCGCGGGAACCCACCCATCCTCGGCACTGCAAACAGCGATGCCGCACGTGGGTGGCGGGCGGTGAAGCGAGACCGCCCCCGCCCGTGGGCTCCCCGCCCCCCCTCCTTCCCCGCCGGGGAGGGCGGTGCTCAGGCCGAGGGAGCCGCGCGGACAAGATGGCGGCGCCCATGGAGCTGAGCTGCTGGGGGGGCGACTGGGGGCTGCCGTCCCTGCACCCGGAGTCGCTCACCGTCATGGTAACCGCACCGGGAGGGGTGGGGAGGAAGGAAGAAGGGACACCCCCCCACCCCTGCTGTCCCGGCGCTCCGGCGCCTCCCGGGAACGTGTCGGGGCGGTGGAGGCCGCGGAGCTCTTCAGAACGATTGCTAAAGTGCTGCCTTCCAGTAGTGCCGGGGGGGCGGTCAGATGAGGAAAAATTCCTTCACCGCGAGGCTTGTCGGACGGTGGAGCGGGCTGCCCGGGAGGTGATTGAGTCACGATCACTGGAGGTACTTAAAAGGGTGGTGGGTTGAGACCTCAGTAGTTCGGTTTAGGCGTGGGCAGGTACGGTTGTGTTTGATGCTCTCAAAGGTCTTGTCCAATCTAGTGGTTTTATGATTTCTTTCACACATAGTGACTGGATTTCCTTCTCCTGTCTTCCCCGCCTCCCAATCTCTATTGCAGGCTTACGCCAAATTTTCTGGTGCTCCCCTGACAGTGAATACTATAAATAACTCTTGGAGAGCTCCAAAAGGTAACAGTCTTTGCAGTTTTAATGCTTTTAATTGTGGCCACGTTCTTAGTGCAGGTTCCAGTTTCCGTATTGTTTCTGGAGCGTTTCCAGAGAAGAGCAACGAAGCTGGTGAAGGGGCTGGAGAACAAGTCTTAGGAGGAGCAGCTGAGGGAACTGGAGTTGTCTAGCCTTTAGAAGAGGAGGCTGAGGGGAGACGTTATTGCTCTCTACAACCACCTGGAAGGTGCTGGCATCTTTGTCCAAGTGCCATGTGATAGGACAAAGGGGAACGGCCTCAAGCTGCGCCAGGGGAGGTTCGGACTGGACATCAGGAAAAAAAATTTCACCGAAAGTGTCATAAGACACTGGGACGAGCTGCCCAGGGAGGTGATTGAGTCCCCATCCCTGGAGGTATTTAAAAGATGGGTAGACAAGATACTCAAGGACGTGGTTTAATGGAAGATAGGAATGGTTGGACTCGATGATCTAAGAAGTCTTTTCCAACCTAGTCATTCTGTGATTCTGTGGTTTTGTGTTTATAAGCATGACCCACCACAGTGGGGGTACCTGTTTTCACAATTCATCAATAAATGACTGGACAGGGTGTCTAAGTGTGGTGGATTTGTGGGATAAAATAATGGAAGTCATAAATGAAGTGCCTCAAAACCCATTTTATTAAAATGTACATAGATGAAGCAGCAAACAGTCAACAAAGCAGTGGTGCTAAGTACATACTTGTTTCTGTCAGGCAGTCTACATTGACGGTATAGTGGAAGCAAATTTTTAAACTTTTTCCACTTTGCATATTTATATGTCTCGTATATGGAAATATTGTTCTTTAGTTATACATAATTTAATGGGCTGGTACAGTTGGAAGTGGAATATGTGCCTCAAAGACTCTTAGCTTGCACCAGCTGGGTTGAGCGTGCACCAACTGTGCTTGGTTAAAGAGATTGAGTTGGAAAAGGTGACTAACGAGCTAGTTGCCAGGGAAGTTGAAGATAAGGCATCAGAGAGAACTTCTTTACGTTAGATTATTCTACCTGCTGCTTATCTGTTTGCTCAGCATTTAAGTTATTGTCTTGGTTTGTTCTAGAGAGGTAAAATCACTGCAGAGTCAAAGTACTCTGTCATGTACACTGAACCATATCCTGGGTTTAGGTGTTACTGTTTCCATGCCGAAGTTGCCCCTTCAACTCTTGATTCTCAGTATATTGTTTTCTGTTAGTAGAAGATACCAACACCCAAGTGAATGTACTTGCCAAAAGTTCAGCAGCTTTCTTCATGGCCAAAATACATTATATCTATAAAAAATCCAAATAGTGTTTCTGATAATTTGTACTTCAGTAATATTTAGCGGCACAGTCATGTTAGGGTCATTGTGGTGGTTATGTTTTGAATGTGCTACAGGGTAGTCCCTGCTACAGAGATTTGGCACTCTGCATTCTTTGGTCACTCAATCTGATAAATAAAGGCTGACCAGTAGGCTTCTGATATGAGGGAAATACTTGGTTCCGGAATAGTTGATGGTTAGGCAGTGATTGTAGGTAGGCTAGAGAAAACAGGTGGTTAAAATGGATTTGGAGGGGAAAGGCAAGGCAAAGTTGGAGTAAAAAGAAAGAACGGCACAGAGGTGAATGACTGGGTTGGAATCTTTGTCTGAAGCTGAACATCTGAAATCCAGATAAGTAGCCTTGTTCTGAAAGTATCTAGTATCTAGCAGAAGACATTGGCTTCAGTCTGATGTGAGGTGGGCCCTTTTTTTGTGTATTGTTGTAGTGAAGACTATGATAACTAAAGGTGTTTGTGACCTTGGTGAAAGTCCCCTGCTGTGTAAAACTTAGTTACGCATACAGGTTAGAAAGATCAGAACATGCTGTAGAGAAGACAAAAGTAGATGAAATGACTGATTGCTTTCTAGTTGTGTTAGAACTCGTCCATATAAATTGTGGGCTCTTATTGTTTATGCCTTCCAGGAGATGTACCAGTCCTGATATCAGAAGACACTGTTGTTTCTCAGCCAGCAAAAATACTAAACTTTTTAAGAAAGCAGGTAAGTCTTTCGAAACACTTGTTTTCTCTCTCTTGTAGTGGTTCTACTTGTCCGCTTTATACATTCATACTGAAATATTCATGCTGAAACCTGGAACTCAGTTCAGACAAAGTGCTTTCTTATT
Source organism: Cuculus canorus (assembly GCF_017976375.1). Taxonomy (NCBI): domain Eukaryota; kingdom Metazoa; phylum Chordata; class Aves; order Cuculiformes; family Cuculidae; genus Cuculus; species Cuculus canorus. Next base: position 13,638,864 of record NC_071441.1, read on the forward strand.
ATTCATACATATATGAAAATTTCAAAATGGTGGATAACAGATTGCTGACTGAAATTTTGATTGTTAGTTATGTGAAAGATTTAGGAAAAGGCATGAGAAAACTGTTTATTGGAAAGGACAACAAACTGGCCTTAATTGAGCGGTTTCTCACCAAGCACCCTGGTCTTAATTATAACACTTGTCATTATGGCTTTGCAGGCCTTTGATATCACAGTCTGGAGAACTGTGGTTTTAACTGCTTAGATGGCTAATTGTCTCCTTGTTTTCTTCTTTTTTTTTTTTTTTTTTTTTTTAAGGATAATATATACAGCGTTGTTTTCAATCAGCGTAGTTTTTCTGCAGCTGGTAGTGTAAAAATATCTGCAGACATTTCTTGATGGGCATCATGTTGTTGCGTAGTCAACTCTTGCTTGGCTTTTGGAGATCTCTTTATGTTTTATTCAAAAAGAATAAAACTATACAATTTCTTCTTTTCACAAAGTATAAAGCTGTCTAATAAAGCATGACATCATCTTTTTATTTCTAAGATGGCCCTCCAGCCCACTGTTGTGCTCTTACATTGGAAGTTCAGTTCCTGCCTAGTCAAGTATATTGATGAATGCTGTGTTAGTGGAACTTGAAATCTTCAGGGGAGAGAAAAACAGAATCGGAAACTGCACATTTGAGATGGAATTTTAGATGGTTGTTTTAAAATTCAGAAGTTCCATGGCCAAAAGATTCCTTAGTGTCGGGGAAAAAAAACATCTTTAAAGTATAACGATATTGTGCTTGGTTTTCAGATATCTAAGGGTCAGCGTTGACCATTTGTTTCTAAATTAATGAAGCAAATCTCCCATCTCCCCTCAAAATTGTCGGCTCTTAATTTACGTTAAAAGGATCCAATGTCAAAACGAAAAACCCAGTCAGTGCTAACTGCATTTATTTAGTTGTGCATTGCTTCATTATATTCTTAGCATCCAATTTCTAGATTTTTAGAATAATAATTAAAAGCAAAAGAAGGGAGCACTTGCCTTTTTTATGCTTACACCAGTGCAGGTGCCAGATGCTTCTTCAAAAATAAAGATGTGACTTGCCAGAGGTATGCTGCATTCCTAAATACAGGAAAAAAAGGCCTCTGTGTCACTGGACAGTTACTTGGAAAGCAATGGGAAGGAGACACAAGGGTTATTTTTGGAATAGGAGAGCCCAAAAATCTAAGAATGTGGAAGTGGAAAGGGGAGATGCAACAAGGTTTGACATAGCTGGGCCTGAAGAAGTATGGAAGTTGTAGTGAGCGCATGTTTTCTATCCCCCAAAATGTCATTATATTTACTAACTTGATAGCTAGTAAGTATGAATGAACTTTGGGTTGCATTGATCGTCTTTTTGGAAAGCTCTGTGTAACAATATTTGTAGTGTGTTTTGTTTTTTTTTAATTCATAGAAATATAATGCTGATTATCAGTTGTCTGCAAAACAAGGAGCGGATACTCTGGCGTATATTGCACTACTTGAAGAGAAACTGCTTCCTGCCCTGGTAAATATTGAGAAATACTTCTAAAATTTGTGGAAGTAAATGCTACAAGAGGTGCCTGATGTGAGAGATATTGAAGTGTCTCACCCATAGTTCTGGCTAGAATGTATTTGCTTTTTAGTATGATTTTGGAAAAACTCCCTAGCAACTTTTGGAAAGGAAACAAATTTGTGTTTGTGGGGTGTGAAGTAATAGTAATAATGAACTTATGGAAAACATTTTAAAAGGACAACTCTTGTATTTTTTTCCTTTAGATGCTCTTTAGGAAACAGTATCCCTAAAGCAGTGTGTTGTGTCTGTTTTTTGTTTCATTTGATTCTTTTGAAAAAGCTTTGAGTAAGATGTGTCTGATGTGGTGTCTGTAGCTGTGGAAGCCTTTTGAACTATTCAGTTAGAACATTTAGGAAATTAAAATACTCATCAGTAGTTTCTTTTTTCAGTTCTAAGTAACACATGGCCACATATCCTCACCAATTTAGTGTAAGTACATTAGGGCTATAAAAATCCCGAGGCACTGGATCTGTTGAATTACTTTTACTTTAGAGGAAAAAATATTCTGACCAGATGATATCGTAGGCTAGTGTCTTCAGCTGACCCACAAGTTTTTGTAATTCATAATATCATTTAATATTTATATAAAATTTTAAAAAAAATTCTGGGAAGTTCACTCCTGATTCTGTACTGCTGCAAGTTTTTTTGGTAAGGTATTTTCTATGTACAGTGTGTGTATGTATGTACACATACATAAACATGAGCGTGTATGTAGTTTTATGCATGTGCATATTGGCCTATACGCTTCAAAAGAAGTGTGACCAGCAGGCCGAGGGAGGTGGTTCTGCCCCTGTTTTCCTCTCTTGTGAGACCTCATCTGGAGTATTGTGTCCGGTTCTGGAATTCTCAACGTAAGAAGGATATGGAGCTGTTGGAACAGGTCCAGAGGAGAGCTACAAAGATGATCAGAGGGCTGGAGCACCTTCCATACAAGGACGGGTTGAGAGAGTTGGACTCCTTCAGCCTGGAGAAGAGAAGGCTCCGAGGAGATCTTATAGTGACATTCCAGTACTTGGAGGGACTGTTCACAAAGACTTGTAGTGATAGGACTAGGGGTAATGGGTATAAACTGGAGAGGGGCAGACATTTAGGCTAAACGTTAGGAAGAACTTTGTCTCATTTAGAGTGGTGAGGTACTGGCACAGGTTGCCCAGGGAAGTTGTGGATGCCCCATCCCTGGAGGTGTTCAACACCAGGTTGGATGGGGTCTTGGGCAGCCTGGTGTAGTGGGACATGTCCCTGCTCATGGCAGGGGTGTTGGAACTAGATGATCTTTAAGGTCCCTTCCAACCCAAACTCCTCAGAGCCTTTTCTTCTCCAGGCTGAACAACTCCAACTCTATCAGCCTGTCCTCATATGGAAGGTGCTCCAGCCCTCTGATTATCTTTGTAGCCCTCCTCTGGAGCCATTCCAACAGCTCCATATCCTTCTTATGTTGAGGGTTCCTGAACTGGACCCATTACTCCAGATGAGGTCTCACAAGAGAAGAACAGAATGGCAGAATCACCTGCCTGTTTCCTATAGTAGAAGAGAAACAATGGATAATGACATCCTGGAGGCACACACAATACTGGCAACTGTGTAGTCAAAACCAGAAGGGTTTTTTAAAACTGTCTTTGGTTAGGCCATCAGGTTCGGGGGGTTGTTGACACAAGCAACTTTTTTTCCGTAGCCTCAGTTTGAGCTCTCCAGCGCTCCTGAGCTCTCTTAAATGAATGGAGGAGCCACTGAGAGGTTCCTTGCTTTGCCAGTCAGTCTTCCAGAACCCCAGTTTGCTCTGGGGTATTGGTGACACTCTTTTTGGTGACACTCTTTTTGGTGCCTGGAGAAGGCTCAGAGGAGATCTTCTAGTGACCTTCCAGTGCCTGAAGGGGCTACAAGAAAGCTGGGAAGGGACTGTCCATAAAGGCTTGTAGTGGTAGGACCGGGGGCAATGGGTATAAACTGGAGAGGGGCAGATTTAGATTAGGCATTAGGAAGAATTTCTTCACCATGATGGTGGTGAGGCACTGGCCCAGGTTGCCCAGGGAAGCTGTGGCTGCCCCATCCCTGGAGGTGTTCAAGGCCAGGTTGGATGGGGCCTTGGGCAGCCTGGTCTGGTGGGAGGTGTCCGTGTCCATGGCAGGGGAGCTGGAACTAGGCGAGCTTTAAGGTCCCTTCCACCCCAAACTATTCTATGATTCTGTGAGTCTGTGATTAGTGTGATTCTTTATGGAGTCTGATTACCTTAAGTGACAATAATTCCTGGTGGTTCTTTGGCAGAGATGTTGCGCAGGGAACTTTTAAGAGACATCTATTAATCTTACTCAAATTTCAGTCATATTTTTCCTTATGTTGACACAGTTGCACACTTTCTGGATTGAGGCTGAAAATTACTGCAGTGTGACAAAGCCATGGTTTGCCTCAAGGATTGCCTTCCCCCTGAGTTTGTATCTGCCTGGAAAGATGTCCAGGGAAGCACTGAACAGGATCATGCTAACCAGGGGAGGGCCTCCGCTCTTCAGTGTGACTGAAGTGGAAGCACAGGTTTGTGTTGTATAGTAAAGAATTTGTAAGTTGGTGCTGTCAAAGATAAGGATGGAAGCAGTTAAATGATGAATGATGCTGTGCATACTAGTCATGCTACTCCTAGTGCTCTTAGTCTTGTGTCTCATCAGATATACAGAGATGCCAAGGAGTGCCTAAATCTCCTGTCGAACAGATTGGGAACATCTCAGTTTTTCTTTGGAGATACGTGAGTGTGGTTTATGTTTGTTTTTTTTAAATGACTAATAAAACAGGTACTGCATGGCTCTGTGAACACTTTTCTTTTTTAACCCACATGTTAGAAGTGCTGCACGGTAGTTTTGTGTCTCACGCTCTGCTTTTCATGTAAATCTGAAGGAGTAAACAGGGCACAAATGAGATCTTTGGACTAAGGCAATACAGTGTCTCCCTCACCCTGCATTTTTCCATAGAGGCAGATGCTTTCTACAGCTGCTAAGAAAGTATGGAGTGCTTGATGAGTTAGTGAATGCTAGATAATGCTTTTCTAGCCACTGAATGTCATGCCCTCTGACTGTATGTAGCAAAAAATGCTGTAAGCCTGAGGTGTTACCACTGCCTTTATAGGTGGAGGGTACAGATTTGGAGACACTCCTCTTCCTGTGTTTTGTGCACAGACTAGGAAGTAGATATTGCAAACAGCATAGCACCATAAGGTCCTAAAAAGGGCGATCTGTTCCTTTAGCTACTGAGGTCGGACCACTTCATGAGATATTATCCAGGGCCCCTGGCATACAGCTTGGCTTCTGTGGTGCCAGAAATGTGTTTTAGAGTGGCTTGTTTATCAGTGCACATGACAGCATGACTGGATTTTAATGCTGAAGTTACTGCTTCAACTTCCAGCACGTTTCCAGAGGTGTTGAAATCGGTGGATATTTTGTGCAAAGCATTCACCAGATTTATATGAAAAGATGGAATGCCAGAAGAGCTGACTTTGCTCTGTGCTGAGTTGTGTTTAACATGCACAGAAAACAATAACATTGTAAAGGTCTTAATGTCTTACCTTGGTCATTTTGATGTTTTGTTTTGTCACTCTTCCCAGGCCTACCACCTTGGATGCCTTTGTGTTTGGTTTTCTTGCACCAATTTATAAAGTGTGCTTCCCCAGAGTGCAATTACAAGAGCATTTGAAACAGCTTCCTAATCTGTGTCGATTCTGTGATGATATTTTAAATTGCTACTTCAGGTTAACTGTCTCAGGTAAGCTGTGTTTCTTTTTCTCTCTTTGGCATGTGTAATCTTATTTGGATTAGCACTCCAGGATTCCATCTGTGACCCAAGGCAGAATTAGATTTCATGTAGTTTATGCCAGAGCTTCTGTGGGGGAATGAGGTAGATAAACTTCCGAAGTTGTGCAGAAAGGACTGAAAATTAAGAGCAAAGGTTAATACCCAGTTTTAGACTCTGTCAAGCATTGGCATAATACACTTATACCTATGCTATGGCTCGTGCTTAGTACTTCTGTTTTTCTCACTCGGAGTGGCTTTTCCATTTAAATTCTTCTTGGGGTAAAAATACTGCATGTGCTTTCTCTCCATGCACTCGTGTGAGTTCATTTTTTAAGGATATTAAAGCTTTTGTAAATACTTTTTTACTCTTCATCTTTCTGCCTTCACTCTCCAGGCCATTCTCCGGCTGGACAGGATACAGCAGATGCTAATCTGCGGAAACTCACACAGCTTGTAAATAAGGAATCCAACTTGATTGAAAAGGTTACTTTTCCTTCACTCTCTAATTTTCCTGCTTGGTTGTGGTTACTTTCACAGATATTCTTGCATGGCAACTGCAACTGTGCAATGGACTTTTTATTTTAATTCCTTCTTTCCTAGGAAGTTACTTTGTGTAGAGAGGCAGAAAGAATATGACGTCATTTGAAAAGAATAATTACTGAAACCTTGTACTTAAAATATATTTTTATTACAATCAAAAGAATATTGTCTTGCAAGTGCGCATACCACTGAAAGAAAGGTGTCTTTCCACAAGTGTACATTCCAGCAAAGGAGGAAGCAAATGTATTGATCAAAATTCAGAAATGGTCCTGCAAGTTAAGACAAATCATCAGCTGTCCTTGCTTCCAGCTGAATGCTCTAGTCACTAACCTACAGTCACTTTTTCTTCTGCTTGTTCTGAATCTAGCTTTTATTGCTTTATATTCTTTGTTTCTAAGGCTGTCACTCGGCACCGATCAGAAGCTATATAACTTAGGTGAAAAATACTTGTGAAGAATTAGTCTGCTGATGCAGACAGAACACTTTAGATAGAAAGAGAGAAGGCCTTTCTTCCTGGAAGAGATGGTGTATGAAATAGATCATTAACTATGATCAGCTTATGTAGCATTAGGTATTGATTATACCTCCTCTTTGCAGTATTGAAGTGTGGAAGTTTTAAAGAATGGGTTACATAGACATTTCTCAGGCATGATTTAAGTAAAGCTGATCTGCCTTGAGGAAATGGGATGGACTAGGCAACCTTTGAAGATCTTCCGTGTTCTGTCTTCTGTGATTCTGTTTATTCTGTAGTAACTAGACTCTCAGCTCATTATGCACAGGGCCTTAGACTGATTTCTATGAAGTTATAAAATCTTTATACTCCGAGATTAATTTTAACCTGTCTGAAAAGGTCTTATCACAAGTTCTTTATGAAACACTTTTTGAACTTTGTAACTAGTCTTAATTCATCCAGCACTTCCAGAACATTTCTAATTTGAGAAGGATTTGTTCTTACAAGGTGCTGAACATGCAGAAGCAACCATTGATGTTAGCAGTTTGACTATTGATCTGCTTTCTAGCAGCATTTGGCTATTGTATGGAATTGAAACTTTGACCTCTTAGAAGGAGGTCGCAACCTTGCTTTCTTCAGTAATCTCAACAAAATGTTTGAGCAGAAGTATACATATTCATTCTGGTTTGGTGCACCGTATGCTAATGGAATGTATAGCAGCTTTAACACAAGCAAATATTTTGTGGTGGGAAGGAACCAAGGCATCAGTTTTGGCTGGTCCTGAAATAACAGGGTAAAACATACCCCAAACCAGCATTAATGATGGCAGCCCTGACAAACAGACTAATTGTATAATCTATATTCTACTGTTTGCCAGATCCGGCTCTCATTATTTCTCTGCAGATGGACGACAACCTTCGTAAGAGTCCTCAGCATCCTCCTCGAAAGCTGACAACTCTCAAGCTTGCTGCAGGTGGAGAAGAAAGCAGTCCATTGAATCGTTTGTCACCTTGACAGGTTCTGTTGTCCATACATGTGTGTTTGCCTTCAACTCTTCTGAGCGCCACAGAACATTTTTTTTTTTTTTTCACGAGTCTTGTTTTGCAAGGAAAGAATCTGCTAACGGGTACAAGTAGGGAAGAAATATAGCTTTACGATCTCCTGTCTGCTAATTCTTTTAAGAAATTGCATAGTTCAGGATGGGCACACACTAAGCTAAGGCTAAAATAAACAAAAAGCTTGTTCCTGGAGATGTTAAAGTAACTTTGTACAGCATATTTTTTAACTTTAGCCTAGCAGAAATGTTGACCAAAAGTTATAATTCCACTTGTGGAATATTCACTTTTATTTTACTTTGTGGCTTTTGATTTTACTCTGTTCATGTTACTGTATGTTAGTGTGTATACTCTTGTATCTTTATGAAAGTTACAAATCCAGTTGCAAAATTGTGAAAAGACTGGGGAAAAAATGAGATGTTGCCTTTCATAGCAGCTGAGAAATGAAAAATATTGAGAGGAAGTATTTTCTTTATTTTCATGAGAACTCATGGGTCTTGTGTTTTAAGGTTGTTCATGTTTTTGAAAGCTTGTCATGTTTTATTTTAAGGGGGATTGTGGAAAAGTGTGTGTATTGTAGGTAGTACAACAATGTGGGATACCAATATTTCACAGGCACCTGGCCTTAGTTCTGTGTGAAACAGGCTTAACCTGTGTGCAGGGTAATATCATATGCTGCAAAACTGTTAAGTCAAAATCACAGGGGACTGGTAGTGAGATGAAGAGGATTGATAAGCTCCTGTCAGTTCAAGAGACATGACTACAAATATACTGCAGTTCTCAGCTGGAAGGAACTGGTTAGAGTCCTATAAGAAAGCTGATGTAGGCTTTTACCTATGGCACCTATGCCTTTGAATTGGTTTTATCTTTTTTTTTTTAATAAGCACTACAGGATCTGAACAGGCTGGACCGCTGTGCTGAGACCAGTGGTATGAGGTTTAACAAGGCCAAGTGCCAGGTATTGCACTTGAGACACAACAACCCTATGCAGTGCTACAGACCAGGGGAAGAGTGGCTAGAAAGCTGCCTGGAGGAGAAGGACCTGGAGGTGTTGGTTGACAGTTGGCTGAACGTGAGCCAGCAGTGTGCCCAGGTGGCCAAGGAGGCCAATGGCATCTTGGCTTGTATCAGGAATGGCGTGGCCAGCAGAACCAGGGAGGTTTTTCTGCCCCTGTACTTGGCACTGGTGAGGCCGCAATTCGAACCCTGTGTTCAGATCTGGACGCTCGCTACAAGAAGAATGTTGAGGCTCTGGAGCGTGTCCAGAGAAGAGCAACAAAGCTGGTGAAGGGGCTGGAGAACAAGACTTAGGAGGAGCAGCTGAGGGAACTGGGGTTGTTTAGCCTTGAGAAGAGGAGGCTGAGGGGAGACATTATTGCTCTCTACAGCTACCTAAAAGGAGATTGTAGAGAGGAGGGAGCTGGCCTCTTCTCCCAAGTGACAGGTGACAGGACAAGGGGAAATGGCCTCAAGCTGCACCAGGGTAAGTTCAGAATGGACATCAGGAAAAAAATTTTCACCAATAGGGTCATTGGGCATGGGCAGAGGCTGCCTGGGAGGTGGTGGAGTCCCCATCCATGGAGTTTTAATTTAAAAGATGAGTAGACTAGGTACTCAAGGACATGATTTAATGGTAGATAGGAATGGTTGGACTCGATGATCGAAGAGGTCTTTTCCAACCTAGTCATTCTATGAATCTATGATTCAAAAATTAAATTAAAATCTGTCCAAATTTTTATTGTTTGACAGTGTAGTTCAGAATTCTTTTATCTGTGCAGACTGTAAGACATTGCAGTGCATATTTCTTCTGTTTAATTACAGGACTTGGTTCTCATTGCATTTCTTTCAGCAGCAGCCTTGCCAGTTCTAGAGACTCAGGCAATTCTATTACAAGAGAGATGATGTAATTTTCTACTGGCAACTTGCTGGCACATGCTTCATGAGTGCTTGTGAAGGAGATTGGCCAAAGTGTCAGCACTTGGGGATACATAATTCTAGTAGCTGTATGTATGGAATGAGTGTTCTGTTTTTGTACCTTTTCTGCAAATTGAAATAATCCTTCAGCCTCCCTTCAACTACTAGTCATGTTTGAGACATAATAAGTTATTTCCTATTTATAAAGACGAGACTGTAGATTGTGTACATACTGTACTTTCAGACTCAATGTAAGGAATGTAATCTCTCTAACATTTCTTAATTATAAATGAAATGTTTGGTTTCTAATGAGCACTTTAAAATAATGTTTAAGCTTCATGCTCTTACTACAGTATTTGTTTCAGTGATTTGAAATTAATCTAGGTTATATTCATGATAATTGTATGAATTGACAGTCCACAACATGTAAAAGTCAGTCATATGTTTAAAGTTTTTACTGCCTCTATCTTGACAAAGTTTAAATGAGATCAAGTCACATGGCTTTTTGATGTTTGTAAACATGGCTATGGAGAATATGCCTTAGTTTGTTGCTTCTGTGAAGAGGTACACTAAATCTTTAAGATCACTTTGTTGAAAGGTCATTGTTCCAAAATTAAAATTCTGGATTTTTAGTGGAGTTTTGTTAGTGTTTTTTATGGAGATCACGTCAGATTTTTTTTAACATTTTTCCTTTTAAGGTTTGTATTGTCTCTTAAAGCGAAATAAAACCTGGTGGCTGCTAGAGCTAGATATCAGAACATCCATGTATCCATGAAGTCTGATTTTAAATTTTAATCGCTGCTCTTCAGTACCAGTGCTTTATTTCAACACAACTGCTTTTGGGAAGGGGTCATTGGGGAAGCGCGGGTGTTCTAATTGTACTAAATGTGAGCCTTACCCTGTGTGAGAGCAAAATTTTGACAATCCAGTGCCTGAGTAACTTCATTCATTGGATGGTAGAGGACAGCAGAACTAGAGATCACAGCAGAGGTAGCTTGCAGTGGTGCACACCATCCCAGACAACTGGTGAGGTTGCACAACCACACACTTCCTTTTTTTGCTTTTTTGTCTGAGGTGAATTTAAGACCAAATTTCTGTTACGAAGAATGAGGCACTGGCACAGGTTACCCAGGGAAGCTGTGAATGCCCCATCCCTGAAGGTAATCAAGGCGAGGTTGGATGGGGCGTTGGGCAGCCTGATCTGGTGGGAGGTATCCCTGCCCATGGCAGGGGGGTTGGAACTGGATGATCTTTAATGTCCCTTCCAACCCAAACTATTCTACAATTTTATGATTCTGTGTGTAAGATGTCATCACTGGTCTGACAGCTCAGGCTTGCCCATTGGTCTACAGGCATATTTTGTGTGCCCAAGTTTTGAAGCTGGGCAATTAATCATGTTCAGGATGAGATCAGTTTGAGTAGCCATCTGCATTGGAAGTAGTCAGATCTCCTTCTGTAGCTAGTGGAGAAAGGTGGGGTCTAGGTGCGATCCATCTCCTTGAAGCAGATATCTACAATAGCAAAGTGAATTGAGTCCTGAAAACATGAATTTCTGCTGAATGTAAAGAAAGCCTTTACTATCTACCTCAGCTACAGCGTGAAAACCTGCTGTGGTAATTGGCTTTTCCTCCACTGCCTGAGATTGCAGGTTGTTCACAAACAGAAGGGTTCGGCTTTTCTAGCCAACAAGCAGCGATGGGGCCGTGAAACCATTGTAAGCAGCCTGCTTCCCCTGCAGAACTCCTAACTTTTACATGCTGCAGCTCTGCAGCCTCAAAGCACAGCAGGTTTTTTTGTGCACGTGGCTTGTGGGACTATAACAGAAGACCAGTGAGGAGGAACTGTGAACATGCTCAAATGGCCTTGCAACTAGGATGCAAAAAAATGTAAGTCAGGCTAATTATTGCCTAGTCTTAGGTGCTTAACAAGCAGAACCTTTTGTGTTCGGGTAACATGGATGTGTGAAACTTGGAGCCATCCTAGAAAACATGCTTGAGATTCCAGCCCTGCTGTGAGAAAGATCAAAGCACAGTGGAAAACTACTCTGCTTTCTGCTGATAAATACAGGCACACTGGCAGGCTACACATGCATATTTTCTAGCAAGGACCGAGCTCTGCAATGCCTGCATTCCTGCTTGCATTTCCTCTGCCCGGGTGCTGTTTTGGAGCTGCCCCAGGTCATGAGCAAGGACCACCAGGCTTTGTGGTGCCTGCATTTCGGAGTTGCCCCCGATTGTGAGGTAATGGAAATAAATTTATACTTAACTTTGGATAAGATATGAGGCCTTGAGCAGCCTGGTTAGTGGCAGGTGTCCCTGCGCAGGGGGCTTGGAACTAGATGATCTTTAAGATTGCTTCCAACCCACCATTCTATCATTCTGTGATTCTGTTTGTGGCTTTGTAATTGTTCCTGCTCTGTGCTTGGCTCACACACACCTACAACGCTCAAGTGCAGGGTTTCCTGTTGTCATGCTACTCCCAGGGCAGCTGGTGGTTGTCCTCCTCCCTACCCTCTCCCTGGAAGGTGGTGTCTAGCAGCTGATTATTGCCTCCAGAGCAACTAATCCAGCCTGCCACGCTTTCCCTGGTTGAAAGAGGCTACCAGTTTTAAGTAGGATGAATCCTTCTGGCAGATTGCACATTCAACTGCTCTGCTCCCAGGCAATCTTGAGGTGAAAATGTGTACATACGCATCTTGAGGGCTGTTCTGTGTCTTTCCGTCAGCTTGTTGTAGAAATGCATATATTCTGGAAGAAAATGGATGAAAAATGTTATGAATGAATTGATACAAATGTAGTCTATTTGCTGTCTCCAAGATAGCTTTTAAAATATGTTTTCCACCTTCTCAAAATATTGTTACACTAGGCTTTGATAAACACACATTGGTGAAGTCACATCACTTTTGCTAATGCAGCTTAGCATTCCATTCAGAAAAATACCCAATTGTATTTGATTCCTGGTTAAAATGATTTCCAGGCTCACTTGAGTAGGTTTCCTGTCTTGCTTGGTATTATTCTTGGCATTGCAGTAGGAACCATTCACGGTGCCTTTTTTTTTTGTTTTTAATACGGAAATGCAGACCAGCTTTTTATGCTAACCTGACAAACTATGCTGTAGCTCAGATCTGGCTGGTCTGTGCTGTGGGCCACAAGTTGTCCAGTCCCTAATATACTTAAAAAGTGGGTTGAAATACAAGACACTGCTTAAAAAATGTATTGCTTCACAGTAAAAATGCCCTATTGCACTAATTATTTTAGCCTGTTGTTCCTGGTTAGCTGGATTCAGCAAAACCTTCCATAATCCCACTGGGTTCTAACTAGTGCCAGCAAGGTGATGGATTTTGATGTACATGCTGTAGCACTGATACAGGATCAGGCTGTTCAGTGCAGCGAGTGGTATTAAAGAGCCCCACAGAGGGCTGAGCTGATCAAATACCAAAGCACATAGTCCAGAGTTTTCCTCTCAGCACCTGGCCACTGTCCTTTTTCAGCCCTAACTTTACCAGTGAAAAGCCACTCTCCTCCACTGGGTTGGTCCAGATATTTTAGCCACTAGGGATGCTCTGGCCCATGTTGTCAGAAGCTGCCAGGTGTGTGCCAGCTGAGCAGCAGTTCTGAGGAGCTTCAACTCATTAACTTTTGCCCCTGAAGCAAGTGAGGGAGCACCCATGGGACAGTTTGCCTGCAGAACTTGAGAGTGCTAGTTCCTGGGGGTGGGATGGTGGGGTGAGAGATGGTTGAGCACAGGCAGGTTTCTGGGTGAGAAGCTATTTCCCCAGATCAGCCACTTCCAAACCATATGCCCTGTGATGTCTGGCATATAGGCCTCTGGGCAGCACTGCCATTCTGCACCTAGATGAGAACAAGTCATTCAGGGATTGATGATGGTGATCTGGGACTTAATGCTGTGTGTCCTGGTGTGGGCAGCAGGGCAGAAGCCAAGCCACACTATACTGGTCTTGCGCTAGGAGACATGCCCAGCACCGAGGAGGCCGGGGCAACCCTATCTGGACCCGAGCTCTGTGTCATGAGTGGAAGACAGGTGAATTTTTGCACCACCTCTGGGATGTGTTAAAGCAAAAAAGGGAAGAAGGAGGTCCAGCATTCCCTGTACCACATCAATTTGCTGTTTCTGCCTGGAGCAAAGCTTCCAGAAATGATCTCAAGTGAAATCAGGTCAGGTTGGAATGAGAAGCTGGGAAGGTGAAGGAGAGAAAAGGCTAGTGAGGGAAAGGCATCAGGGACATCTGCTCTCACCCTTACTGACCTGTTGTCTGAGAGACGTGTAAGATTCACAGGACTTGGGACTGTGAAAGACCACATCACTACCTACGTCATCCTGCTCTTGTGGGCAAAAGGTGGGGACTCCAATGATTTGCTGCAGGTTTTGAAAAATGAAGTATAAAAAGAATAAATAACAAGTGATTTTTGTAATGTGTTAGGCCAGTCTGCCTCAGTGCAAGACCGAAAGAGAAAAACTTACAATTTACTGAGTTTCACTAAAAGCTAAGCTGGGAATGGGAATCAATGATCAGACAACTCGTAGTTTCAGGGCAAGTAAGATCTTGCAGTAAATCAGCCTGTGGCACGAGGTTGCTCCTCAGCACTGTTCAGCCCCCTTTTGCTGATTCCCTCATTAAAACCACATGGATTGTTTTTCATGACAAATGTCAATGTTCCAAATTTTTACAGAAGTGATGTTGCATGTGGGGTCTGCTGGTGATTTACAGTTATAAAAATATGGAACATTCCCGGTCCTTCAGTTAAACCAAGAGTGCAGAGAAACTGCATACCTTAGATATCAAGTGGGCTCATTAAGCAGAAGCAATCCCTGTGTAAGCATCCGGTGTTCAGCTCAAATTTGCAAAACCATTTTGACAAGGGTGGCTAGGCAGCCTGCCAATTCACACAAACACCTCAAGTTTTCTGTTTCCACGACCCTAGACGTGAGAGGGAGAACACACACAAAGAAGTCTCTGCAAAGCTATGGCTTACTTAACCAAAGCAGATTTCAAAGGGATGGAGGTGGAAGTCCAGCTTCACTTGTATTTTCATTTGCTGCAGTGGATGATCATCTATTGCTGCCAGCTGATTTACTGTTCGCACAGCAGCAATTGTGCGAGTGGTGGTAATGGTCACATTGGGAGCTGTCTTTTGCTGTTTGAGGAACAGGCTGTTGTCCTGACTGTGCTGCAAACAGCGTCCCTGTGCCTGCCCTCTTACCTTCAATGCACCTCTCTCTGTTGACGTCTACAAGAGCTATTATTGCCTACACATGCTTTTACAGCGGCTTAGCACTTACAATTATTTTTTATTTAGGTAATTACTTCAAACAAATATGACTGATTTTCTTTTCCCTACACATTTTAGTTTTTATTTTAATTCTTTCTCCAGCCTTTTTACTTTCCTGCAGTCAGTTACTTCAACTTACATTTAATTTGTACTTTAATGACATAGCATTGAAGAGCAAGATGGGAAATGGAAAGGAGAAAGCTTTTCTTCTCACTGTTAAAAGACAAGGCTGATATTTGGTTAAACGGGTCCGCATATGTTCAGGTCAGGATTTCCCAGCGAGTTTTGCTCTTACTTGTGATCACAGTGAGAGTCATCTCTAGAAATTCCTCCAGCAGCACATTCCACTGCTCAGAGGCAGCCACGGGGAAGAGGAAGAGCTGGAGCACAGCATCTCCACAGCCAGTGACAAATGTTGTGATGAAACTGTCGCAGTTGGAAAATGCAGACTTTTTGAAACCTATATGTTCTACGAAAAAAAGTTGCTGTTTTGGACAGGAAAGATTGCTCATACACAGGCAGGTATTTGGAGAAGGGAGAAAGGGACTTGCGGATATGGAATAAGCACAAATTTGCCTGGAGTAGCTGATGCTCTGTGATTATGTGGGAGAGGGATTGAATCTCTTTGCTTTTAATTAAGGAAAATGAGAACCCATTTTGGCTACTCCACAGCTCTAGGCAAGTGTCTGTGTCAGTGGATTTGTAGCTTTTCTGCAGTGGGCAGAGATACCTTATTTTTCACAAAAGTCCTTGAAAGGTCTTGGTTCCTCAGTGCAGGGTATGAAAAACTCAGAAAATATTCCTGCCTTCCATGGGGTAAGAAAGCAGTTTCCCATCTGTTCTATCTTCTTCCCTAGCAGCTCATAAGGATTATTCTATTTATCTGGTCTCCTTATTTCAGCCAAGCCGTGTAGCTGTCTTCACAGAGGGAAGACTAAGTGTTGAAATGGTGTTG
The DNA here is from genome assembly GCF_017976375.1 of Cuculus canorus. NCBI lineage: Eukaryota > Metazoa > Chordata > Aves > Cuculiformes > Cuculidae > Cuculus > Cuculus canorus. The sequence goes on from NC_071441.1 coordinate 13,654,406, forward strand.
GCAGTCGGCAGCACCCAATGTGGAGAGCACTGCAACTGAGTGACATGCTCAGAATGACTAAAGCAGGCAGGATTTTTACTTCTTTTTTCCTGAAGAATATTTTGTGGGAGGCACAGTACTGGCTAGATGCCTTCTCCAGCAACAGGCAGGGCTTGAAAGCAGTCTCCAAGGACTCTGTGGTGTTTGCAGCCCTGTCCAGAGACATCAAACACCACCAAAGAGTCCAGGGAGAACAAGGTCACCTGGGGTTACAGGCCTCCAGTGGAAGACGTGGGAAGAATAGAGCATTATTCACATTTGTCCTATTACCAGCTCAGCTTTCTGTGAGATCAGCCTTGGGTCACACTTAGGTCAGTTTTCTGTAGAAGGCCTCTAGCTTATGTCGGCACGTCTTGACACTGTCGTTATGTCACTTTGCTCTTGTGTGATCTCAATTAATATGCCAGCTACTCACACAATCACACATTGGATTTGGTTTGGGAAGTTCCACCATATGTTAGCGTTCTCCTATCACTGCTTTCACAACTTTTACCCTGAGATTTAATGACTGGTTAGCAGTAGGACAGAAGACAAATATGGATGCTTTGTCTTTGAGCACTGGAAATCCAACCATCACCATGACAAATGCTGACTCTGAACCAAACCTGACGCACAGCTTAAATGACAGAAACTGGTATATCAGTAATAGAAAAGTGAAGCTCTTCTGCTAAGCTGGATAGTTCATAAAGGAAAACAGTTGAAGAGGATTCCTTGGCAATTTTAAGGCCTTTTGTTTAATGGTCAGCGTAGACTGCGTTAAGAGTATTTGTCCACCGTGTTTTGCATTTTATCAAGATTATGTCAGTCCTCTGCACTGACTATCGCCAGTGTTTCTTTGCTGGTTCCTGAGTGGGCCAGATTCCTGGAATGAAGATCCTGAATCCCAGCTGACTCATCTGGTTGCAGGAGAAGTGGGTGTTCCTGAGAAATACAAGGAGCTGGTTTCCAGAGCTGGGTTAAAGCACGTGCCAAATTCCTAAAGTGATCTGCTTGCTGTCTGGAAAACCTTGACAGAGTATGAGTTTGCAGTCTTATCCAGCAAAGTAATGGAAAATTTCCTCATCTGCTTCACACTAAGGGTATGCATTTGTAGAAGAGTCCTAACTGCATCTGCATGAGACTGTGTTTTACTCTCTCAAATTTCTAACTCACAGTTCTGTCATGCAAAATTATTGAATTCCTGTTGGCAAAGCCTGAGATAAATGAAAAATCATTTTTGAGAGGTGCCTTATTCACCATTTGAGTAAGCAAATTGTCCATTGATGTAGAGGCAAGTGTCTTATTTCCTGTATGATGAGATGTACACCTGGAGAAAGAAACAATAAATACCAGAATGACATCTGCTTTCTGAATTTTCAGGCTATATGAAGGATTTTCAACAACCTTAGAGAATGCATTGTTTCCCAGTATCTGCTGTTCTGTTGAAGCTTTATCCAAATTGCTTGTTACCACAAAGGGTATAGTACTGAACAAAACCAGACCACATTTCTTCCAGAGATCCTTTGAATGAAATGAAATAAGCTGTGCTCCTGGAAGCTGTCCCCAGGATGCAAAACATCTGATTTTCATTAAGCAATTATCTTCTAGTTCTTAGCAACAGTGATATTTGCATTCTCTTTCAGTCAGTTCAGTGTCATCTGAGGTTTTAATAACTTTCTTAAGTCTTCAGTTTTAGTAACAATTCCTTCAGTTGTAGGTTTGCCAGATGTCTCTATGGGGCTCCTAAAAAAATTAGTGAATTTAGCACATGAAGGTGACAGATCCTGGAAAGAATTGATATAGAGTAATTTTAAATTGATATAGATGCATGTAATTTGCCTATTTGCTTCTTCCGACCACATCTGATGACAGATATATTAACTTGCTCTCACTTTCTCCTCTTCCTTGTTTTCACAAAACTGATTTTTTCCTGGTGCACTTTTGCAGTAGCCTCCCGTACCTGTCACAGGTCAAACATCAACACTGAATAGTTGGGATAGCTTGACCTGGCATAAGCAGTTGCACTTCTTATGCTCCTCTGCTCTTCACCCTTTTCCAGGACCTTCCCAATTACCTGAAGCTGAATTGTGTAAGAAATTACCAGTAACCTTGCAGGAAGGTGCCTGGTAGGGTATTGCCTTTTGGAGGTAGCATAGGATATTATCATAGATTGTCCTTTACCATGTGGATGAGGCTATAGGTAACTAAGTATTTTTGCAAAGAAGTGGGTGCACTTCTCTTGTTTAGCTCTCAGAACAAAATGATACAAGTTCTGATGTCACTGGTCGGGTACAAAACTTCAGGAAAGATTTTTGAAAAGGACGATATTATTTCTTGGACCTGCAGCTTATAATGTTGTCTTACAAAACGATATGCACTTAGGATTTATCTACATAATTTCTAATTGTGTTTCAATATCAACGCGCTAGCACATTTGTACACTGAAACAATACAAACAAGAATCTTTAGTACCAGGTTTGTCTATCTCAGCCACAGTGCTGTAGACTGCAAAATGTAACAAAACATTCCAGAGCTTGACTTCTGTATCTCTCAGACTGACCTGTAGCTGTGTGACCTCTGGAGACTGACTCCCAAGGCGCCCTTGGAGGGCTTAGCTGCTGATGGGATCACCTTATCTGTCCATCAATAGTGAAAGCAAAGAAGTTGTTGCTCACAGTTTTACTCCAGGAGTTACAAAATGAGAGCGGAAGATGGCTATCATACTGGGAGCCTGGCATCAAAGAAAGACTTGAAGCAGAAAGCAGCATTTCCACAAATGCAAAGAAAGAATCCTGTATGAGGACCTGATAGTACATTCATGGCTTAGAGTCAGAGCACTCTGTAATCCATCCACCTGACTTTTCCTGGGTGCGCTATACACCTCATGCTAAAAGTGTATTCTTTTGCATCTCCTTTGTCACAAAACAAGGTCGTCAGAGTACTTCAAGGGAGACTTGAAATTTTGGTCGATTCCTTAAAAGAGCAATTGGGTAAATATTCTAAGCCATGTGTTCTCTGTTTCTTGAACTAGCACAGTATTTTTTTTACCCCAAAACATTTAATGGTAAGAATTACCAGGGGCTTTTCACAAAATTATGCAGACAGAGAAACAAATGAATTGTTTCTTGATGGAAACATTTATCTTCATAATGATTTAATACTTGCCCTTTGAATTTCTTCGAATAACACTAGTTGTGCTAGAGCAGGAGAAAATTTTCCTTATTTTTCAAACGTCTTCCTTCATCAAAAACTAAACATAGCTGCCACTGTCTTTCTGAGGAGTCAAGTGTGTGAGGCAGAGCAGTGTTTTTTTCTAGAAGGTATCTTAAAGTATGTAAGGCTTTGGAAAGAAGAACAGAACTTCAGTTGCTGTGGAAGTGCCAAACCTGATGATGTCTTGTCACAACAACCAGTCTCAGTTCTTGGCAACCCTTGAGCAGAATGACTGCAGATTTTCCCAGGAAATTAAATGCTAGCTGTCACAACATAAGCAGTAAATGCACTTCGATTCTGTTCAGGTTCCAGAAGTCAAGTTATCAGTCATATTAAAATCCAGTACTTATTAAACAAAGATCTATTGTATGTCAATGAGACCAACTGATCAGTACCTAGGTTTTGTGTCCTAAAAGTAAACCAGAGCATCATAATGTTTCAGTACCAACTCAGACTTTTTTTCTCCTCAATCACAAACTCTATAAGCAACCAGTATACAATCTAATGCATATTTTATATCCACCTGTGACTTAGTTTAAAAACTGCAGTATAAAGGTTGTTTAACAGAGCCTGTTTGTGACCTAGAGCCCATTGACACCACTTCTCTCCAAATTCCAAAATTAAAACTCCATCTGCATCATGGATGCTCTTATTTAGTGGCATATATTTACATGAAATATTTTCCTCCAGGTCAATAGTTCTACAGACTAATGAAATAGAGCCTATACCTTATATTTCATAAGTTGTAGTGATTTCTGAGCAGATCTGTTTGGGCTATTAAATGAGTCATTATGCTGATTTTAACAGCATAATGAAGCTCTTTCATATTTTCAGGTATTGAGAGGAAGCTATGAAAATACTTCATCTGCAGGGGAGAATGTGAGAATCATTAGACCTTTCTCTTTGGACAAACAAAAAAGAGAACTTTTAGACTGCACATTCTACTGACTGTTGATATCTGCTGATGTACAGCACTTGCTGAACTTGAAAAGTACACCTAGAAATTGAATATAGATAGAAGCCAAAGAACAAAGACAGACTTTCTCGGTCCTAGGTTTTCTTATCAATTCAAGCATTGTAGATATTGACCATCATCTCTTTCGCAACCTGTTGCTCAAAAAAAAGGTGATGTTTAAAGTTTAGCTGTTGTTGACTAAAAGTTTTTCAGTTGCCCAAAGAACCACTATGCAAAAAAAATAACAAACTTCCCATTGTGTTTGTCTCTGTGTTGATAGATTGGTGTTAAGAAAAAAAAAACACTCCAGAGTATCTCTCACCAGTAGCTGTTGTAAGAGCCTATCCCATCTGCAGGGTGAAATGAAATGAAAGATTTATTTTGCTAGTCACTGATATTGATAAATAAACTAACATGAATATTAAAGTCTCTGATCTAGACACGGAACTCTTTATCTATGTCAGCAATTTAACTGTGATCTTAAATACTGTGTAGAATACCGTAATATGTTCATAAAACAGTACTTCCTATGGCTTTTTCCCCATACTCATCACTAAATTAAGGCAGTTGGCAGGATTACCAGGAGCTGATTATGCTTAGCCTCTATAAACATTTGCAGCATGCAGGGTGCCTGTTCCTGTTTGAACCACTTGTAAAACTTGGATAGTAAACCATCTGTTCCTAGTGTTTTCCCAGTGAATGTTTTCCTTACTGTAAACCAGATACCACAATGGTGATCAGACTCCAGTTTCTTTTAATGGCTTCAAAGTCCTTAAATTCATTTGAACACATGGTGCCAGTAAGAAGCATGCAAAAAGCATTAAAATTAAAAAAATGAAGGTGGCTCATTAGAGCTGATGCTTGTGTTCATCACTAATGATTAGAAAGCTGTACTTTATGTGCATTCATTATTGAGTTCCTCCAAGAAAAGACATTACAGAAGTTTGTCTGAAAATGGGATTTTTTAGACACCTCATCAGTTAAAATGAAAGGCTCCTTCTGAGCGGACATTAGATGTGCTGTGGCACCTCTTGCAGCTCCTTGCACCACAGCAGCAACCTAGGCCTGGTCATTAAATAGCTCTTTTTGAAGCTGGAAAAGGTGTCCAGTGTTCAGACACGTGTCTGGTTTGGTGTGAGCAATGTCATGACTGCTGCCTCAGTGCCCAGATGTGCCCACAGATGATGGGGAGCATGTTGTGCAGGGATCAAGGCAGCCCCACTCGGGGCTGGCTGCTGGGAGACAGGATGTAACTCAAGTCTCTGAAGATAGTGAGAAACAGACATTTGGGAGGAGTGTCTGTCTGTTCCCTTGTCACCAGGTAGGGATTATTCCCTGCAAGATCATTTTGAGGCAACCCAAGGCCCAGGCATGGCCTGCAGCTGGAGCAGGAAACTTTAAGTAACTCTTCTCTCCTTCTCCCAGGTCATGGTCTTTTTCTTGAGGTCGTGGTTTGCAGCCTCTTAGACCTGGGTGGTCAGACCACAGCGTTGGCTGGAAGGGTCTGCTGAAGGTTTCTTGTCCCTCCCCACTCAGACCAGGACTGTTGCTAAGTTGAATTGGTCTGTGTCCTGTCAAGTCACAAAAAAATCTCAAAGGAAGCGGCTTTACACCCTCTTTGGAGAGGAGGCTCCTAGCGTACCATTTGAACCCTTATAGGAAGACTGTTTTGATTGTTAATCTCTTTCTGTTGAGTTTCCCATGGAAGTTTGAAATTCACCGCTGCATTTTCTTTCCACTCTGCTTCCCAACCTGCATTCACACAAATCACATGCAACCAAACATCCCTCTCAAAGCAGTGCCTCAAATCTTACAAGACAAGTGGACCTGTATAAATAAGCACAACTCTTTCTTTGAAAGATCATCAGAGCAGGCCTTCCCCAGAACCTGTTCAGGTTTTGCTTGGCAGAGCAGTATGCTGCAGAGAAAAAAAGGGTGAGCTGAGGACTTTATTTCAGTTGTTAACACCAGACTTGGAAGCTCTACATGACGTGAACAAAAATTCTGGTTTAAGTGGCACACAATCAGAGCATTGATAAGTCTTCACAATGCTGGAAGGACCTGGGAGATATACATATGGTACATTATTCAGCACAACAGCTTATTTGAGGGTGTAACATATGCCAAGAAAGATGACATAAGATCTCAAGAATCTACATTGCACATTGCCAAGCTGATAACTGTGACAGTTCTGAAAAGTGGGAGGAAAAGGATAAACAGAGTTTTGAGCAGAGGGTGGCAAATTAATTTCAACAACTGGAATACAAGAGAAGAAAAGAGTTTACTTGGTGAAATGAGGGAACTCAAGTAGCTAAAGAGAAGGCTGTCCTCTCGTGGTATCAAAATTGCAAGCATACAGAATGAGGTTTGGCCATTGTTGCATATATTAAGTTGTGAGTCTAATTGACTTGCTTTCAATGAAAAGAGATCACATTTTTATGGTTCATATAAGCATGAGAAACTTTTTTGAGAACTAAGCATTTACTATTAATAATGTGTTGGAGTTACTATAGTACTTAGTTACTTAGTACTACAGTTTCTTCTGACATGAGCTGCTGGTGTATTGAGTAGGACACTATAAGCCCTATGCTATGTTTTACAATGAAGTATTTTTGAGTTTTGCTGGCTTACTCCCTTCAGCATGGATTTATTCAGCACTGCAACCTCAGTAGTGATGGTAATAGCTTCCACTGAAGTAGATCCAAGTATGTGCTATATAACATCCTCTCACCCACCACTAGGTGTGAAGTAAAGGAATTGTTCAAGTGTCTGAAGTAACTATTAAATCAGATTTGAACACAGAATGAAAAATCATTCTCTAGCCATCTGAAATAGCATGGAAAGTTTGCAGACGTAGATGATAACTACTTTACTTGGAATCCAGCCAGCAAATCCAAGCTAATATCCTGTAGTAAAAGCTTTACTAGACACTCCTACAGAGAGAAAGGCACCCCTGAAATGGAAACAGCAATAAGCAGTGAGTGCTTCTCTTTCATGCCTCATGTCAAAGACAGCATCACCTGCAGCATACTTTCATTACACTCTTCCAAAGCAGAGCTTGCTTAGTCAACCAGTGACACCACAAGTTGCAGCATGTCCTTGGAGGGCTCTCATCCAAACACTATCCTTCTTCATTTGTGGAAGTGACAGGGTGGTTGCTATTGACATAAGGAAGTATTACCACGTTGCACAGATGCAGTCCTGCTGAAATAGTTTGAAATTCTAGCAGCTCCCAGTCTGGAGAGAGGCTAGGTAGAGGCGCTGCTTCAGGAGTAGCACTGCCGGAGGAATTCTGCTTGTGGCAGACATGGCTGGGCTGACGTGGAACATGCTGAGGAACAGCTAGTAAAGAGCTCCTCAGGCAGCTGTGCTCTGCTGCTTACTAAACACTGAGTTTCTCCCTTTGCTGGAGTAGCTCTGAGAACTATTTCAAAGTGTGGCTCTCACCCAAAAGCTCAGCAGGCCTAACAATCAGGCAAGCTTGGACATCATTTGACCTAACAGTCATTTCGTTACTCCTCAGAAACCACAGAGACCAAGATGAACCTGAGCCTTCCTCACAATGAAATGCTGAATATAGGGGTGATCATGCAGGTTCACATACTGCCTTCATGATCACAGTGGGACTCCCACATGGTGAAGCTTCTGGCTTGGTTTGTCTTTGTCCATCTTACTAACCACGTGTGGTGGTGCTGAGCACGCAGCTGAGATTCTTCCTAATGAGAGGTTTTAGACCCTGTTGCCTCCTAGGTATTGTCTCAGCTTGATCTCCTTTGTTCTGATTTTCATTTCCCATGGAGAGTGGGGACATCTAAATAACGCTCATGGTGGCACACACAACCAGTATTCTTGGCCCTTGAAAGCCCATATCGACCTCTCAGAGTGGCTGAGAGCCAGAAGACATACCACGTACAGCAGAGAGATGAGGTATGCTTAACTGACTGGTAGGATGACCAAGGCTCACTTCTTAATTACAGGCTGGGGCTATGCAAACAGCTGCATACCAGGCTGCGAGGTATTGGAGTCCATCCTGCTGCAGATCCAGGCCACCCAGCCACTGCACACCAGTGCACCCCCACAGGACCAAACCTCCTGTTTGCATGGCTGTTCTTCCAGAATATAGCCAGCTCTCCCTGCCTTACAGCATTTCAAAAACCAATATGACAAGCTTGCACAAACTGGCAGCTGAAATTCACTGGTTTCACAGTCTTGCACAGCAGAGTTCCTCATGGGAGTTAAAAACAGTGGCTCTAAGCCTTGTCTCTGCTCTGCTCTATTGACTTACCCGTTTGCCTCCCTGCTTCTAATAATGTTCACTTCAGGCAAATGGAAAAGAGATCACCTCCTAGACAGCGTAGGGGATTAAAAAACCCAACACCACAATGGCAGGGCTCATGCTCCATTTCAGAGTGATGCTTTCCCTGTGACGGCTGATGAGGTCTCTCTGAGAGTGAACAAAGAGCACTGCAACGTGTCACGTCTTCTCCAGTATGTTTTCCTGACTGAGAATCAAATTAAAGATTAATCTTTTTCTGAGCTGTTTCTAGAAATGCACCAGTTCACCTAAACACAGACCTAACTATCTACTGAGCTTTGCTGGTCTGTGCCCAGAATGTAAACTGTTTGCTGCAGGGCTCTGTCCACAACCTGGACATCACCGTGGTACTGAGGAGGCTCAGGTAACACTGTGACTTGCTGGAGGATGGCTTTCAGGGGTCGCCAGGTTAGGAGATTAGTCACTTTTTAATCTGCTTGATTTTCTTCTGTAACTGCTGTTCTGACCAGCTGGGCAGGGATCTCCAGCCTCCCCAAATCAGACCTCTGCTGGGACATAAAACAGGACCCCAGTCGCCATTTTCCATGCAGACTGATAAATGCGTTCTGGTTGCAAATGAACATTTAACACTGGTACATGGGCCTAGTGTCCTGTCCTTTTCTGTGGAGACTTTTGGTCTACATCATCAGCGAGCAGTTCATACTCTTGGCACATGTTTGCAGGACTGTGGGCTCAAACTGGAGGCTAACTGTGCTGTTGGGAAAGGGAAAGATCACTGGTGTGATTTAGAGGTATCTTCAGCCCATAGACTCAAAAGAGAGATGAAAAAGCTCAATGACAAAACTATTATCATCAAGTGGAAACACAACCTCTTGAGGAACACAGAAACTATACTGCTACTGCAGTCCTTTGGAAACCAGAGATATTTCAGAGCAATTAGTAGTTACACTTGTTATTTAAATGATGGGTGCTTTCCTTATGCTTATCTTACCCAGTCAAGAAAGAAGAACTACTGACACCACAGCTGAAGCTGACATTGCCCAGCTTTCAAGGGGTTTGTGGCACATATTTTGATTTTCTTGTTGCCTACCTAGTCTCGTCTTCATACTGCTGGAGAAGTCTCCACAGACGGATTCTGGAGGCTCTCCTATTCCCAGCAGGCTGCCGCATTCTGTGGTCAGGATTAGGGTCTATGCTATGGGATGAATTGTTTATGTCAGTCAGCCTCTTCCCTCCAGGTGGAGACAGTGACCAGCTTTGGGGGTTTTGGGTTTTTTTTTTTCCTTTTTTTAGTAGTTCTGGGGACAAAATAATGCTGTTATAACTGCATTTCTGCTAGTCTCTGAAAAAGCAGATGTGCCATCTGGGCAGGGCTGATTGTTGTATAAACACTCAGCATTTTCTGGCAAACACACCCTTTGCTTCTTCCTAAAGAAAGCTGTGTCCCTGCTGCAGGCAAGAACATCACACATCTCAAACATCAGCAGTTTTTAAAATTTTGGGAAGTTAGCACTAACTCAAAAGGCAATCAAAGTGTTTTCATAAGGTGATCCTCAGTACATGCTTTTGCATTATAAGCATTTATCATTTCTCTGACAGAAATATAGGCTAGTGTTCATTAGGACAAGCCTGTCTTTCTCGTCTATTTGATTTGATGGGACGTTGAACTAAGGAAAGGAAAATACTCTTGTTTTGTAGGTCAGGATTACTTTGGACACCATCGCAGAGAGTTTATGAGCTGTGGAGACAGTGAGTCCTTCAGCAGCAATGGAAGATGGGGTGGGTGGCAGATCTGGTGGCATCCTGCCCTGCCTGACTGCTACTGCAATGCCCCACTGCAACCACCTTCCTCTACCCAGCACATTCCCCCATCTCCAACCCAGAGATGCTCCTGCAGTAGAGGTGTTCTGTCTCCATTGCCAGAAAACACTCTGGAAGCAACAGGGTTTGTCCTGCTGTTCATCAGACTGCAGGACATTGTGGCGTCCGGGGATCAGTGTTACAGTAATTTCATTGCCTCCTCCTGTAAACTTTCTTCAGGTGGCTTTAGATGAGTTGTTCTGTATGTGGCAGAGAGTAAAACCTATAGCAAATTCAGTGCACTGGGCTTGACCAACGGTGGATTTAAAATACGAGCAGATGGAGTAAACCTCCATATTTACTTCTAATTATTTCTCACATTGTTAAAACCCTCCATAGAAAGCTAAATTAAAAGAGATGGTGAGAAAGATGAGATTTTAGCGTTTACAAGTCACAAAGAGCATCCGTACTCAACATGGCCATATGATAATCTTTTCTATCAACCTCAGCATTTAATAATTATCACCTCTTGAGCTAACCATCTGCTCCATGACCCCACAGTTTGGAAATTGCTGCAATAAGAACACACAAACATATACCTGTGTACGTCGCCTACGCTGGGCTGTGTGCTACTCTGTTGTACTTGGATTTCTCACCGGCTCTGTGTGCTGTACTTCATCTGACAGTACTGTATCTCAAGAGTTTCCTCACTATGAAACAGGCCAAAAAATAGCATGAGACTGTTGTCACATACTCAAGATGTCTTGAAATAAGGAGTTCATGCCTTTTCAACTAGAATTTCCTCTTGGTGTTGTTTCTTGTCTACATGAAGACCCAAATAAGCCACTTGGCCAGAGTTAACACCAGTTCCGCATTTTCTCCCACCTCACCAAAATACCCAGCTACATTTTTATTCTATCTGCTGTCAGATACAGGTTTTACATCACCTGCAGCAGCTCTGAGCTTCTTCCTTGGAGATGAACAAGGGCTAAGGCTGACATTGTAAACTAAGTGAGGTCTTCTAAGAGCCTCTCTACACCAGAGAATAAAACCAGATCTAAGTAATCCTCTAGCATCCCAGTTCTTCCCAAAGAGTGAGATGCTGGTGATAAGCCCCTGTTGTAGCAGTATTAAGGCAACATTGAAATAGCAGTTAATATTGATAACTGTTGACTGCAGAGATCCCACCCTCCTCCTACCCATTCAGTCCTTCTGTTCCAAAGTGCATAATGCAAAGAGTAGGAGCAAAAATGGCAGTCGTATGTAGTTAGTTCTCATAGCTTTGTCTTCACAATCATCCACCCCAGACTTGGCTCTTCAAAACGGATAGTCCTTCTCTCCATCTGGCTTCATAAATCCACTTCTCCTGCAGGAGATGGTTGTCCTTCATACAGTGAGCTTATCTCCCTTTTTCTTTCCAAGTTCCAGATCTATTTCCTGGCTCTGCACATGGGTGGACATAACAGGACTAGACTGATGCTACAGTGTGCAACAGAAGTGATTTCCAGATCCCCAAGTACCCTCTGATATGGCACCTGTTTGACAGCTTAACCCCAGACCAAGGCACTTTCAGCCACCTCACTCAGTCAGGACTGAGGACTCAGGATGCCTGTCCCTTTTGTAAGGTATAGCTAGCTTGTTTCACTAGGAGTCAATTTAATAAGAACCTTCCTCACTCCTACCCAGCTCCTCAGAGGTTCAAAAGTCCAGTAGCCGTGGAAGATATTTATTTTTCTTAGAATTAATCCAGCTGTGAGCTGGATTAAGTGCCACAGAGGCCTCTGATCACCACCAGATGTTTGCAAAGTACCCAAAAAGCAATGTGTGCCTGCTTTTAAATCTGGTTTTCATTCACGAAGAAGAGGAAAGGGAGAAGGAATAACTTGACCAATGTTCGGTTTATGAGGTTAAGATGATGGGTAAAGAATTTTGTTTGTGCATCCCCAAGTCCAGAAAACTGATCCTTAAGACCCTTAAGGCTTCTTAGTGTTTTTGGTTTTTACTTTTTGCTCTAGCAAAATGTAATATTCAGAGTCTGAGTCTTTGCTGCTGTGTACCTCCCCCCCAGGCTTATTAAGTCAATGCAATAGCACCGGTAATGGCTTAAACTCATCTTCAGATACTGACCGCTTCTTCTCTTGCCTCCAAGAGTGTTATTTTACTCTACATGACTTGACTGCCATGTAAGTATACATGACCACTGCTCCCATTATTTCTTGTCATAGGTTTTCCTAACTAACTGAGATTAAGTCTCAGGCCGTGCATTACTGCCTGAGAGCAGTACTACCAAAAACATGCATGGGTTGATATGGGGAGGTATTATACAGTTCCTGTTGGCACCAGAAATGATGTTGTCTTTGCACACAACAGGAGGGGGCCATCAGACCAGGCACTATAATCTGTTCCATGTTTGTGTAATACCTAGCATCATGTGTCTAGGACCCCAGCTTAGAAGATGCTCAAGGCACTACTGCAGTGAATAATATTACAGCAGCAGGAGTTTCTAATTAAATGAGACACACCCCTAAACAGGTAAGAGCTTATAGTGGTGTCAGAGTCATTACCTCACAACGCATATTCCTCTGACAGCTGATGCTAAACAGCCCAACCTGTCTTGGGATACCTCTTTCAACACCACTGCTTCCATGCCATCCAGCCATAGGCAGCTGTGCCAATTACAGCACGTACTCTCAGAGCTGGAAGTAACAGAATTTTCTTAGTGTTAACCTCCCTTCATCCAGTATTTTTAACCTGTTCACTCTGGATTTACAGGATGACCCGGCAAATCTGTACCAGTACTGTAAGTTCTTAAATAGCAAGTGTTGTCCATTTCGGGATACCAAACTCCTTGGCTTACTGACATCATAATTGAAAAAATTGTCTCATTAACTTTCTTTGGAAAAGGCTTGCTTTCATTCTCCACCCAGTAACTCCTGTCAACGTACACCGTGAAAAGTCCTGTGGTTTAACACTGATATTTTAATATTGATTCAGCATATGTCAGCTGGGATGAGTTCTCTATCCAATTAATCTATTTTCCTGTCTTATCCATCTGTCCATAAATTCAACTTGTTACACAGATGTTTCTTCCCAATAGGGTCCTCCTATATAGTATGGAAACAGCCTTTGCTGCTCCACACTCCAAGCAAAGAACAGCACTTCTGTTTTCGAAAAGGGTCGCAGCCAACAGGTCAAATTATAAGTAACAATAGAGGATCACAAATGAACCAATACATAAGGAAAATTAAAGAATGGTTTTCTCAACTTTCAACAGAATTATGTCTATGCAATATTCTTTGTTTGACTGTCAAAAAAGCCTTACACGTATTTCCATTCAAACTATAGCAATCTTTAATATACTGTGAAGGTAGTGACAACAATAAAAAATGGGAATAAGGCATACAATGACACCTTCCAGTCTGGATTTCTTCATTGTTTTATTTACTTAACAGCCTATTACACAGAACAAAAAATGAGTTATCAAAGCCATAGGTTTGATTGGCTAATCACTGGGTATTTAAAAGTCAGAGATATACTAAATGTCTGGCCAGCATTCTTCATGTATTATCCCCAGAGATTTTAATAAATAAAATATTTTATCAAGAACTGGGCAAAAAATATTTGAAATAGTTAATAAACCAAACTGTAATTTTAATCTACTCAATATTAATTGTTTTGTAAGAGTGAAACTATTTTAAAGTATGGGAATGTAACATATTTCTCCTTCCCCTTCTTAGAATTAAAATTAATAAGGTACTACTGAAACATCAAAATAAAAAACAATACTCAAAATCAGTTTTGCAATAAACAGTACCAGCTCAGATCTATCCCTTTTATTACAAAGAAAGTTGTCATAGTGTAACCCCAAGATCTACCACATATCTTTGCACATAATCCTCTCCAGCATTTGTTGATAGAAAAAGGAGCAAAATGTGCCTGTCAGTCTATGAGCTTTAATTAGCTCAGATGAACAGCACATCCACAGGATCATTTTAAACACACAGGAATAGTAGGTTTCTGAAAGAAGCAAACCAAGGCTGACATTTGGATGAATTCTGATGAGAACTCTCTGGGAGCAGAACAGACTTGAGAAAGTTCATATAGCTCATTCTGCTTTCCACGATGCTTATACTCATGCTGATACTAATAAATTGCTGTAGTAGCCAAAAGGCAAATGAGAAAAGACATTGTGGTATATTTTAGTGTCTAATTCTGCAAGGCGTTTGGTGCCTTGAAAAATAAATCATTACTGAATCCAGAACCACCTTTGAGTATATAATAGACAACTAAGGCTATGCCAGTTGCAGAGACAGCCTGGATGCCTTTAGCACAGCACTCACAGAACCCTAGGTCTTACTAAAGAGCTTGGATGAGTGTAGCATTGGTGAGTTTACATGGTTAGCTGCTGTGCCTAACCAGTTAGGCAGCTTAACAGCTGTTCCTGTGCACATGCAGGGGATGCTCAAATGCTTTAGCTTGTAAGGTGGCCATCCCTGTGTCTACGTGCTGTCTCCCATGGATTGCACTGAGGGGTAAGCACTGAGGAGAGGCTCTGGAGCAGATCCTGCATGCTTGTGTTCACATTCAGTGTAAAGCAAAGCATCCTCTTCTCCACGTGCATTGCTATGCACTGTCCTCTTTTGTAACAGTGCTTGTACCCAGCCAAAATGGCAGCAGCTACAAGAGAGAGAAAAGAGAGAGGGAAGGAAGGAGCTGAAGAGCAGTCACCCTCCCTGCTGTTCCTGGACTGAATAACTAATACTCTTTTATATTCTATCACACTGCCTTTTAGCAGCACAGATGGTAAAAAATACCCCCGAATGCTAAGGAGTGCAAAATAAAGATATAACCATGTGGAACCCAGACAGGCTGACTGTGTGGGGTAAGCAAACAGAGTACATTTGAATACAGCTAAATGGCAAATCATCTATGGAAAGCTGCAAAGCTTAGATTTGCAGAATAAGGGAACTTGTCCAGCAGTCTGAAGGAAGACATGGGGTCATGGAAGATGATACTTAGCTAATCCCGAGCTCCTTCTGTAGCGTGGGGACCACAAGGGCTAAAAGAGGATGTGAAACAGGGCCTGCTTCCAGCGGCAAAGAAGTTGCCACCTATCTGTCTTTGACATCAGTGCATATCCTTGAGTGCTCAGCTGGCTCTTGATGCCTGCAGATCAAGCAGGATGCTAGTGAATTACAGGCTGTCAGAATAGACCTAGGAATAAGTAACAGATCAGAAATTACCTTCTAATAAAGGACTGCAGCAGCTCATGTTTGTGTAGCGTAATATAAAAGGGGGTGTGGATGCTGTTGGTGACAGCATAATAGTACCTGAAGACACAGAAACAAGATGGTAGGTTTAGCGATTCTGGCAAAGAATGGTATGGGCAGATTCAACGACTGGGTGTTGAGGTGTGATAAACTCAACCATAAACATGGCACTGTATTCGTAACAGGGAGAATATTTAGTTTTGGGGACCTCTTTGCAATCTTGTGGTGGTTCCAGGAAAACTGTAAAATGGAGAGGGCTGGTTTCCCAGCTGCTCTGCTCCAACACAACCTGAGATGAGTTCAGTATGCTTTTCAGAGCTGAGTTTCAGAAAAGCTTGGTCTGAGGGTTACAACATCTCTTCTGGGTTTTCAGAGGCATTTACTTCTTCCCTGGCCCAGCTTTTCTGAAACTAAAGTTCATCTGCATGCACTAGTCCTACATTTCAGCCATTCAATTAAATCTTGGTCCTGGAAGTAGATAGCTCAAGGGATCTGGCCTACAAATAAGAGAGGAATCAAAAGGTCTCAGTGCCTGGAATCAGATATTGCTATTGTCTGAGGCAGCATGCAACTTGTTTGCTAATGAGCTCATTAATCCCTTGCTCTCTGAAGATCTTGCCTTTGAGGTTAGATAAAAGCTTTTCTCCAAAGAGGCTTCCTCATCCTTGGCTGCTTTTCTTCCCCAGGAGCAAAGATGAAGCCTGTGCGGAAGAGTGTGTTTGGGTCAGGAGTTTGGCTTTTGTTGAATAGGGAAGATAGGGCGTTCCCTTAGTATCCCAAATGGTGGTAACATTGGCTAATTTCTGGTTGTAGCCCCTGAATGATTACTTTGCTTAGAGGAGGTGAGTTCTGAGGCTGTTCAGCAGCTGGAGTGGAGTTAAATTGTGTTTGTGAGATCGTGCTCATGCTTTTGCCTCCTAATGCTTGGGAGGACAACAAGATTGTGTTATGGGGCTCTGGAAGCAGGTGATGTATGCATAAAGCCACGTGCAGTATGGACAGCACTATTTCTCTCTGGTGCATCAAGCCTTCAAGAGGAAACCATAGAGTATTTTCCAAGCCCTCATCAGGATTAGCTTTTACATGTGGCCTATTCATGCTGCTACATTTTCATTGCCTCCTTTTTGAGGCACTCCAGAGACCAGAGGAAGGGATATTAGCTGCAGTCCAGTAATGGGAGCGAGACCACAGTCTATACATGCCCAGGGACTCCACCTGGACAAGGCAGAGATGCTGAAGGCCTACACTCTGAGAGCTAAACCCCTGACGTATGTTTCTGTGGGCAAACCTGACATGACGGCTTCACTACTCCCCAATATCATACTCGTGTTTCCCTGAAGGGGAGGTTTCTGGCTCCAGATTTGGGGTGTGGGAAGGAAAACAGTTGGAATGCTTTGATGAGGAAGAACTCCTCTGTGAAGACCTGGTCTTTATGTTTGGGTGGAGGTGGGACTGGGAGGCAGTGAGGGGGAGAAAACCTTAACTATTTTGATACATTAAAGGTGGCAGGTGCCTATTTTCTGATGCTATTACATAAACATTTTACAGATCCCTTTTTTCCTGGCCCACAACATATGGGAAGAACATTATTTCTTCCTTTTTAAAAAACAGATGGAGACTGCTGGTCTCCACAGCTCTGTTGAGAGTCAGTTCACTACTTGGAATGTACATGGACTTGGTAAAATATATTCCTCTTATGAACTGGCTAATCTTTGAAATTTAAGTTTCCTGAGTTTCCTGTGCCATCTTCAAAGAAAAGCAGTTGATGCTTCCCCTGCTTCCCCTTTTAACAGTCGTGCTCTAGAAGTCAAATAACTCAGAAAACAGGAAATTAAATAAATTGTTGCAAAATCCTGCAGATTATTCTAATTTTGTTTTTACAGCTAATAAAGATAGTATGTTTTTAGACACAATCATGAAATAACTACACTGCTAGAATTTTTTTTAATGTAATATATTTACTTACACTAAGCTTGATGTCAGAGTCCTTTTTCTGCAACCTTTATTTACAATAAAGGAAAATGAGGCTCTTTCATGTAAGGTCTTTGGAGCATATGTCTCACAAGGACTTCATCATGACACTGTCTGGAAGCTCAGCAGCTTATCAATGAGATCTTTTGAGCTCTGTGTTCAAGAAATATGCTTCTACACACATACAAGCAGAAACAGGAGGAATTTTTAAATAAAGACAGGCCCAGTGACGATTCCTGAAAGATTAAGGCAGAAGACCAAAAGGATGAATGTTCTTAAAGAATGAAAAAAGCTCTGCTAACAGCTTGAAAGTATTATTACTTGCTGTATCATTCCAACATTTCTGTTTGCTGAAAATGATTGGCATGCCTCTGCTGGGCTGGCGACAGCAGATGGCACGGTGTGCCTGACCCTCAAGGGACTGTTTAGTTATGTATGTGGAATCAGTTTGGTTGATCTCAACCCAGGCAGATCTCATCTCAAAGATAGTCATGACTGCTTCATATCCTGGCTGAAGCTCCAGCACAGAAGCCAATTCTGGATGTACATAACAAATGAATTTACGTAAGTGTGGCTTTCTACTGCCACACTCCTTCAAATGATTTTTTGTTTCTTTTCTTTGAAGAGACTATTTTCCTCTAGGCTTAGCACTTTCCACAAATATCATCCATGTATGGCTTCTTAAAGAATATAAAATGCTACTCAGGATTTTGTGTAAATAAGTACTGGTGAGATACCCAGAGTGGGATTGTATTGGCATTAGTGTGTGACGTGGGACTATGCTTAGTCAGTGAGAAAACCTGCCATATGGTATCTTTTGAACAACTCCACCCTAAGCTATTCTGACACCTACTGGCAGGTGCAAAGATTTGTATCAGAAATATTGCAATTCTAAGATAAAGTGGATATATGCACATGGAAGTATGAGGGAAAAAAAGACAAGGGTTAAAAGAATGGCCTGTGCTCTCAACAAAGGACAGGACTGTAACGGATAAAACCAGTAAACGCAGAGGAATGTGTTGTTTACACCAAGGCCAGAGAGCTTGTGCTCTGATAAAGCCGTGCTCTGGTGCCAGGAGGATGACAGCAGAAGTACATCCTGGTTCCTGTGCAGTTCTTCCAGCTCGCCCAACAACAGTCCACAGTGACACAAATATCCAAAAATGGGGAAAAAACCAGTCAGAAAACTAGCCTGTATGTCTTGCTACTTTGAAATACATGTGTGAGGGAGTGTCGGTAGGTAAACTCAACTTACACAGAGATTTGTAAAATAAAATCCTGCTGCCTTTTCACAGGATCTTGTGCTTAGTCTTCTTACATTAATTTCCTACCCAGACAGTAAATAACAGTTTAATTTACAACTGAGAACTTCACCTAAAGGAGCCCACCCCTGAAGCTTTGTAACAGGTACTTTCCTTTCTCAACATTAAATCTCAAAAAATAATAATTGTCAACATATTATACCCAGAGGCCATGGGATATAGCTCTCAACTGCAAGATATTTTGATTGTCTGCTGCTTGAGATGAATGAGAGAAGTGGGTTAAAAAAAAAAAATTGGTGCTTTCAAAATATCATTAGTCAAATGGCTGTCTATGCCTGTAATTGCAAACATACGAACCAATGCCCATTTGGGAACTCAGAGCACACAACACTTCTCCTCTCTCACCTTGTAGGAAATTATCAGAATTATTCAGAAGGAAAAATCCCTGCTGTTCCTGACCTGGAAAGAATGCTGGGGCTGAAATGCTACTGCCTGGAGTGCCAAAACAAATAGCTAGGAGGAAAAGTCAGCCCCACAGTGCGGAGGGGTGTGAAAGGGGACAGGATGGGATAGGTTACTGTAATAACAGAGAAAAAATTCAACACCACAGAGTTCTGTTCCAGTAGTAAATGGAAATGGCTTCCGAATGAAATGAGAATAAGTAAAGTGTCAGAAATCAAGCTTTGCACTTGATATGCCTTGTTACTAGCTGGAAGATACAAAGGCAGAGAGAAAGTGCTTATAAAGAAATGCGAAAAGATCCCATGCTTCAGAAAAAAAGAACTGAAATGTCTTTGCTAACTGTGGGGTAGGTAATCTGAAGTAGGGAAGTACCAGTAAGGGAGGGAGATCACTCTGGGATCTGCCTCTCATAGCACTGAGATACACGCAGAGCAAGTACTCTGAATGTGAGAGCAGGGTGGAGGCAGAGCCCACAAGAGATAGGTCTGTCAGATCACCAGAAAAATATGAGTAACCTTACTGGATGACAGGGTAGATCAAAGCAGAGAAAATAAGTAGATCCTCAGCAAAGAACATCAGCGCATAATTTCTGAGATCACTGCTGAACTGCAGAACTCTTCAGGAGAAGTGCCATCTATAGTTTGGTATCTGCAATACTCTCTTTATATTCAAAGCAAAGCTTATGCCAGCTGGATTATGACACAGAACTTGAAAACTTTCCCAAAGATGAATCTCAGCCCATGACTGGAATGGGCTGGGGTCACTTTCCTCAGTAGCTTGAGGGTCAGATAATTCACCTAAGATGACTGAAAAACCTTAACAAGCTGCAAGGGTTTGTATGAGGTGTGTACAGATTTTATAACGATCAGAAAAACAGAATGGAGGTTTTTGTATTGCCCAGCTGACATGAAGCTCACTTGTGTACAATATCAATGTGTCACAGGTGCTTCAGAACTCTCCAAAGAAATGCAGTTCTCTAACACCAAGAAGGGACCCGACCTCTGTTCATATTACATGTAGGTAGGGGAAACCATCACATTTGTAACACGCAGTTAGAAGACAATGAAGTCCACCGGACTAGAATTCTGTGAAAGAAACACACATTATCCAGAAAAGCCAGATATTGTTCTGTATCAGCCTGTGACTGATATATGAGAGGAAAAGCGCATCCAAAATGCATCAAACTTGAAATCTCACTGCTAAAAGTACGTCAGTGAGTTCTGACTGTCAGCATGCAGTTCCCCATGCAATACATTTACAGAGGAATATTGTGATTAACATGATCTCTACAGTTTCTTGAAAGAAGACCCAGAAATGCCTGTGAGGATTTCTTTTGACCACATCCTGCAAGCTGTATTTCATATCATTTCCAAGCTCACAGCCACTGCAGCAGATGTCAGCAGTTTTGGTGTTGATGGGTGCAATACATGTTATGCAGAGATGAGCAGAAGCCTGGAGTGAATTGTTCAGCTGGTTATCAGGCACCAAAGCTTAGGCAAAGGATATTTAGAGAACTTACAGCTACCTGTAAGACACTTGACAAGCAAGTCTAGATTCTCAGTACTTCATGATAACAGCAGGTCACAAGAACCTTGCAGCCTGAATAGACAGGATCTGGCTAGACTAAGAAGCTGCATTTTTCTCGCAGTATTTTCTTCTAATCTACAAGCAAATGAGCTGCTGGAGAAAGCAATGCATGTCCATATTAAAAGATAAGATAAACAACTCGTAGACTCTGTCTTGCTCACTAGAACAATCCCTTTATATCCTACAGCATTACAGGGCCACCTCAGTAGCTATGGTTGAAAAGACCAGGACAGTGCACCACTCAGCCTTAAGGGTAAATCCTATGCCACAATGCACAGACCTGTTTAAAGCATATGGGGCTGAGAGACATCAAATTCACAAAGATTTAGGCAAGGTGATTTTTAACTGCTGGACAGCAGAATGTGACGTACTCAGATTAAACAAATTGATGAAACCTGGATTATCAAAAAGTACTAGGCAGCACAGGTTAAAAGCTTCCCTCTGGGAACATAGCTGAAACACAGCTGAGTATGCAATGTGAGAGCTGAGAAGGAATTTTCTGAAGAAATACCTTCTCTCAAAACCTGCCCACTTTAGAGTAGCCAGAGCCAGCCTGCCTGAGTTGTTACACAGTAATTGCAAGATGAGGAATCATTTGCCTTTTCATAACAACAGTAGCATCACCAAATGATATCAACTAGAAAAGATATCTGGAGCTCGTCTGGTCCAACACCTTGCTCTACTGAGACCTCTGACAACTCTTAACTGTTCTCTCCCTGGGATTTACCAGTCAACTTTTCTTAATGCTGTTTGAATTTCTGTGAATAATTAAACATTACAGTCCTAGGAACTGGAACTTCAGAGATATGGCTGGACTCAGGAACTACTTGTTGTTTCCGATTGGATGAAACAATATGTTTTTAGTGCCAGAAGATCAGTCTCACCTGAATTTGAGAAAAGATTGCAACTGAAACCTTTGAAAAACTCTGTAGAAAAAAACCCCTGGTATTTGTGAGGAGCACAGGGTCTAATAACAGAGTGAATTTTCACCTTGTTCTAAACACAACTGAATGTAGTTCATCAACACTGCTATAGCCTTGATGCAGGGAAAAATTTAAGACTTTCAGAGACTATAATGAAACACCTTCAGAATTTGATGGATAGAAGAAAAAAAAGTGGTGACAATCCCCCTGAGTGCCACATAATTAAATCTCAGTGACAGATGAAGTTGATGATACGTGGAGATCATTACACTATTTTAAAATAGCAGTTCTTATTAAAGACTGCTCATTGCCTTCACAAATCTCAGCAAGAGACCACCCAGAGAAATCAGCTGTACTGCTGTTGCAGAGGGCAGTCCAATGCCCTAGTCATGGAGCAGGGCTCTCTTTGAGGCAGAAATGGCACAAACACAGACAAATGCCAGCTTCCAGTCTTTGTGCCCTCACCCTTACCATGGAGTGTCCTACAACGCACAGATACTAATATCTTATTTGACTAAGACTCTTGCTCTGCACCAGAACCCTGGGGGTTTTTTCCCATCTTGGCTACAAGCCCACGGAATGTGAAAATTTCTACAGCCTTGACCTAGGTTCAGGTTCTTCTGAATGAGACATCTGTTGAGGACTGAAGGCCTGACTCAGAGAAAATGACAAAATGGTGTTCAGATAACTTTCCCAGGCATTACCTTGCCTAAAAATGTGGAACCAATACCACATGTTTGAAACAACCATTATCCTTCGGTTACTGTGAGTTTACATGTCATTATCAGTGTCCGTTCTCATCTTTGTGAATCAGAACAGCATTTAGGTTGAAATAGTTCAAAGGCAATGACATTCACGTGCTACAACAGGAACAGAATCTCTTGTGGTAGCTTGTAAAAATAGTAGATATTCTGTCATCCACAATGTAAAGACTCATGACAACTGGTAAAAAACAGAGCAGAATTAACGATACCCACGGTTTGCAATAGAGTTCCATTGTGGATATCAGACATCTGCAGTCATTATCAAGAAGCAGGACATACCGTGGTTAAATGCCTCAACAATTTCCAGACCACAGCCTTGGTAATCTTCTAGTTTTTCCACTAGGTTCTTATCAATAAAGCATAGGGATCTGAGAGGATATCCAGATATAAAACTGCAGTTTCTTTTAGTTTAAACCTGAAAGGTTATACACATTTTTCTAGCCTCTTGTAGTATCTGGGATTCACTCTGGTGATCTTTCTGGCACACTCTTTTGTGGGACATGCTTTTTTTTGCCGACAGACTGCCACAGTGAAATTTCAGCTGTATAAATGTGATGAAATCTAGAGTTTTCAGGCAACCATTGCCAGTAAGAAGGGAGAATCTGATCTCCTGAGGAATTCCTGCATCTTTTTGTTAATAGAGTCTCTCGTCTACTCTGTTCCTTTCTCAAGTCTAGTACAAAAGCTGTTTATAGCATACATTAAATACAAAAAAGATCCTTTTCCCTTATCTTTCTGATATTTTCTGCAGATTTAACAAATCTTAAATGTTGAGAATTTCCTGTCTCTCAGTCCTTCCACTTCCCCTTAAAAATTGGTTCAAACTACCTCAATGAAAATTTAGACCAGTTATTATAGAAGATAAAACCCATATATCTTTTAGGCCTAGAATAACTTCCTCCTTCTCTATTTGCTCAGACGTATTTTTTTTCTAACACTTTCTCCTACTCTTTCTCTGATGGCTTATAAATCCAGGTCATTGATTCCTCCCACATTCATGACCTCTTTGTGGTATAGAGATAGCTAAGACCCGAGCATATTAAATTTTCAAGGTGTGTTGCCAAATGGGATGCAACATTGTAAGAAGCAAAGGGTAAAGGAGCTAATTCCAAACAGCAACTGGTTGGTGGCCGAGGGCTGTAGGGAGCAAACTAAGAGTCCGCGCAGAGTTTAAGTTTGCTGTAACATTCTTAAAGAGAAAGACTTTGTCAAAATGCTCTCAAACACTGGAGAGAAAAAGGTTGAAATCTAGACACCGAATACACTTATGTCTGTCCTAAATGGACAACAAATACAAGATGCTGATCTTAACACTTTTAGGCGTGCTCAACTCTAATGCAAGTTCTAAGTAGCATGAGTCTGGTCTGGTGACCTTTCCGTAGTACAAAGGTTTACAGGAACTTCTAGTTTTCAGCCTCAGATTTTTCCCTTCTTGTGCTCAGAAATCAGCTTCCCAGCACTCCATGATACATGCTGGCCATGACAGGGAGGAGGTGAAGTGAAGAGCAGGTCACAATTTTGAACATTTTGGCTCCTTTAGGCTGGTGCCAGAAGCAAGAGGTAATCCAGCTAGATACTTATTGCTGATGTTTGAAAAGGAGAATGGAAATTCTCCTTTCTTCTTAGCTGAAAATTATGGCCAAGGTATTTTCCTATCTTGGGTGGTGAACTGGAGTTAAAACCCCCACAACTACTCCTTAGATCAAGCAGATGGGTAACAGATAAATGCTGGCTTGGCATAAAAAGTCTGCATGATCCCATTCCTTTATTCCCTCTTTTGCTTGTCTTAGGTGGATGTGACAGAGTAAGGGCAAACCACAGCAGGATGCAAGGCAGAGGGGGGTTTGCTACAGGAGAGTATCTTTCTTGGCACAAATCAGAGCATAGAAACAAAATACAAAAAAAAAAAAAAAAAAAAAAAAGTAGAACTCACAAAGGGATGCATTTTTGCAGAAGTAGAAAAGAGAAGCAAGGAAGCTCCTTGTACTCCATGTGTGCAAAGTGAGGTTCATACTCAGAGAAGCCTTGCTGCCTGCAAACCTTTACTCAAACACAGGGGCAAAAGGATGAGCAGTTCTAGGTTTTTAGCAAGGACACTGAGGCAGTCTAATCCAATACAACAACAATACAAGGAGCGAGTTAAAACAGAGTACTCACAAGCTAATCCGGCTAGCCACTTTGGGCTAAGTATCCTTACTATGGCATTGTCTCACTTCCACACTAACAGTCCATCAGGCAGTTTCTCCTTGTTCATTTCCTGCTGCATCTCCAGTGTGCCTTCCCGTGTGACCACAATGAGAGATAATGGTTCTGGACTCAGCTATATACTGCTTGGTATGTGATTCAGAAGCATTGATACATTGCAATTGATTTCCAAAAGCAAGAGTTTTTGGAAACACAATATGTGCTGTCATTTGTATGCAAATGTTTATCTAGTCGTACCAAACACAGTATAGCCATCCAGGTTATTTATGTCTAGACTTCAAAGACTGCTCAAATGGGCAGGGGCTATTCAGTGGTCTCTAAAACTAGATTTAAGTGTTTTCTTTTGAATGTTCTCATTTGTCCACTTTAAAACTGTAAACTATATTGAGAGAGCTGTTTGAGGCCTCTACGTCCCCATGCTGATATAAAGGATCAGCCTTTACTTCCTAGCATGAATTCCTAGCCCATAGCAACCTGTATGTTATGAAGGTCAGTCATTTGGAAACAGATGCAAAGAGGAAATGTTTTGTAGTTTTCTACAGGCCTGCGAGCATTACCAGACTATGAACATCAGATTTCTCCACTAATGGACAGACCTCCGGACTGGTGGATTATGGGAAGCCTCAGGTGTTACTTTGGCAAGTACTGGCTTCCAAGAAAAAAAATTGGAGCTCTTTTCTGCAATGGCTCAGTAATGAAGAACATAAGAAAATACTTGGTAAACACATTATTCATGTGGAGGAAAGAGCTCTTTTGCAGTTCTGGGAAAAGTAATTATTTAGTCTAATTTTGATATTGGAGTCTGCAGACAATCACTCTAACAGGGTTCCTTTTATCATCATAATAACATGTTTTCCTTTCCTAGTGCTTATTTTTCTCCCTGGTAGATATGACGTATTATGCTCTTGGGTTTCTTTAAGAGTTCTTTTTTCTCTCTCAGTACTGGTTTCTAAACCCATTCATTTTTATCCTGTCCTCACTCTACTGCTTAAGCATTTGTAATGTTTTAGCATTCCATCTATTTTAATTGAAAGTTTAGCCAATCCAATAAAGAATGTTTTCTCCCTGTTTAGACTGGTGATGTGGCAGGATTAGAATCTGATCCAGGCTGCTATGGGGTAGCTGGCTTATCTTTGTGGGAGAGCTGGAACTCAGTGTTAAAACACTGCAAGAATAAACTGTTCCAAATCCGCACAGATTCCTCAGAGGGCTTTGTGCTCCAAACGTCCTCACTCCCTCTGGAAAGGAAGACAGCACAAAAAGGTGGCAGTGCTTTTAAGTTTTGCAACTAGGACAGGAGCCTCTGAGTGGCCTCTGGCTCCAATGACTCTCCCATGCTACCCTTGATAAAAGTGAAAATATGAGCAGGCCCAGGATGACATGGGATGGGAACATTCTCCCTTGATTGAAAGTAACTGGT
Organism: Cuculus canorus; assembly: GCF_017976375.1. Lineage (NCBI taxonomy): Eukaryota > Metazoa > Chordata > Aves > Cuculiformes > Cuculidae > Cuculus > Cuculus canorus. The sequence continues at coordinate 13,680,532 of NC_071441.1, forward strand.
ATAAAATCTCCAGTTTAGTGGCCCAGCAGTGCATGTGCCCAATGCACACAAGAGGAGCTTTTCTGCCTTTTGGGGTGTTGAGGCAAGCTGGACAGCAAGTATCTGAGGAACAGAGAGCAAGAACCTCCAACACCTGCAGCACTGTCAGGAATGGGAGATGAACAACAGCCACAGGTGGCTGGTGTTCTCATTCAGCGCTGTCCCACTAAGCAGTATTCTTTGCTAGAAATAGCACCAATGTCAAGTCTCTGCCCTCGGAAGGTATTCTGGCTAGAAACTTTCCCCAATTAAATGAAGAAAACAGGGTGTTAAGAAGTGCCCAGTCTGGGCAATATTCCTGTAAAAAAAAGTTATTTTAGCATGATTTAAACTGGAGAACAAATAAGTACAACATAAAGCAAGAAAAGGGTTTCTCTAGAACAGCAACTTTGTGAAAAAGGCCTTTTCTTAAAGAACTTGTTGTGTTCAAAGGGAGGAGCAGTTAGCTCCTTCACTGTGTTACCACTTGAGTCAGTGCCCTAGGAAGATGGGTAGATCAGCAATTTAATTGATGCTGTGATTCATTAAGCACAACAGCTTGGGGAGAGCTCAGCATTTGGAAAAGGAAGGTTATTTAAATGCTGATGCAGTCTAGCTGCAGATGTCTGAGATTGTGGTCTGAAGGTATTCAGACAGGAACTGTACTGAGGTTTTTCAAATGTCATGATGCTCTGGTCAGGTTCTGATCCCGAAAGCACCCACTGTTCTCACTTGGAGGCTTAGCTCAGATCTCTATTATTGTTTTTTACTGCTCTTCTGAATTGCCTAATATACCAAGACTTTAACCCAGTGAATGAAATGAAAGAAAATATTACTCCTTCAACTATTCACATAAAATTGTAGCTGACTTCTTAAGTCCAAAGAGGCACTGGGTAACTGAAGTACCCAGCCTCAAATATCCTGCATACTGATGTAATAAGGAGTATATCTTTTCTCCAACTGTGATCAAACATCCTGCACATAATGGATTCGAATTCCTAGAAGCCAGTCTTCAGTTTTAAAGAGGGATATGAATCATTATCTTAAGACACACTCCTTAAGGTCTTAAGACACACTCCTTGCATAATGAACTTTATCCTGCAGAACAGAATTAAAACATATGTCAAACCAGATACTTGTGTACAACAGGTTTGAACTTCGCCTCTTCCAGATGAAGGCTGCTAAGGAGAGACAAGACATTATCTCAATACTTTACTTTGTTAACTTGATTGTACTTTGATTGTCACTCTTTCCTCTTTTTTCCCCTAAAGAATGTCTTTTTTCTGCTCAGTCTTTTTAGGATCTTTATTTGTCTTCATGTTGAGGTGCAACTTTCTTAAATTACTGTGGCTACCTGCACTCCCCCAACTCTTGAAATGTCCCATCTTGAACAGAAAATTAATGCTTTCAGCAAAGAAAATCTTTTTGCCTTCTGGGCAGAATAAAAAAAATACCCGGATATTATTATTCCTTCTTAATATTTTTTGAAAAGTAAACCCCAGTAAGGTTCCAGGTCCACATCTGTCAAGCATATACACAGACCAGAATCATGACATTGAAGAGTGAACTGTTGAAAAAAACTTGCTCCTGAAATTTTCTTCATGCATTAAGGCATTATCTGATACAAAAAACATTCCACCTAACCTGAACACAATTAATCACACCATCAGTAAAAACGAACGTAATTTTTCTGGTCAACCATAATGAGTTAAGGCAAGTCCCCTAATTTCTGCTTAATAAATTGTTTTGCAAGTATACTGTTTTTGTCTTAAATCCTATCAGTGCAAACAAGCAGAAACCCATTAGCAATTTATTAGTGTGTTAAGGTGTTAGTAATTCTTATTATATAATGAATCAATGTTTCTGCTTTAGCTTTCGGTCACTGATTAAGCAACACACTTAAACACAGTCTTAACTCCAATTATGGGAACAGTCCTCTGAATTTAGTCATGTATTCAAGCGTGTAAATTATAAGGCATGCCATACGTGTAAGACTTACAAAACCAAAAGTACCCTGAAGCAAGGAAAAGTTCAAGCTGACATGTCTCCTACTGTTGTAACTTTTCAGAAGGTGCAGATACTTCCATTTGTATTTCTGTTTCCACTACCTTGTTGTGACCTAATGGTAAATCAATCCAGAACAGCCTTGTGGAGAGAGCAGCAAAGAAAATTGCTGCAAGTCCTAGACCAGGGTGTTGGATAACAGTGCAAATCACACAGTGTAGCAGCGGGAGAGGAGACATACCAAGGCCTCACATCTACTCAGATGCCCTTGCACTACCGCAGTGGCTCTGTGTCATCCATGTATCTGAGTGATCTGATCATGGAGTGCCCTAAGCCTATAGCATAGAAAGGCATGAAGTGCATACTCTGCAGAGGGCTCTGTCTGAATTCGAACACGAGCAGAATGTATTTCTCACTGGTGTTTCAGACCTCCAGCCCATGAAGAAGACAAGCTGTACCTACTGAGTAATGACGACTCTGGTCAATGCCACACTGAGCCACGTGCTTTCAAGCTGACCAAGCAGAGTTCACCACCATGTACAGCAGGGTCTGCAATCTGGTCAGTCCTGAGACAGACAGCGTGATTGCATCTAGGGTTTCTGTACTACCACACTAGCAGCCTGCCGCTATCGCTCCCTGCAAAGCAGGGGTGCAGGCAGCAATTCACAGTTGAGAACAACAGTACTACCTTGCATATGCCTTTTACTCGTGAAAAATGGCTGAAGCAGGCAAGTATTAAAGTTTTTCTTCTTATTTTTCAGAAAAGAAGAGCCAAAAGATTTCATCTTCTCTCTGAAGTGATTCATCCCGGGAAGTTTCATCCTAAATGCAATAGCAGACATTTAAAGATAGGTAACATTTGCTGTATCAGAGAGTTTTATTGCCTGCTTTTATAGCAGTGCCATTTCTTGTGGCTGTCCTTTATTGTACCAATCGGTGACCTTCTAAATGAGGTATAGTAAATTCAATGCTTTAAAAACCCTGAAATTGACAGAAATCCTCATGTGAGAAGAATAATGTATTTTGAATCAAATAACTCATTTTAAACATGCTTATCTTATGTCAGTGAAAGGTGTACCTGCTAGAGAAAAAAAAAAAAGGTACAACTCCTATCCAGTTCTTCTTCTTCTCCATGTCTGTGTTGGTGGCTCTATTTGCACACTTTGGTGTTTTTGGGTTGGGACAATTTGACTCCACTGCTGTAGCCAGTGGAGAATTTGTGACCTCGCAGACGTTCTTAGCAAGAGGCAAAAATAGGATAACTGACATCAAAAGGGATTTCATCTGCGTTACTGTTGAAAGAACCCTTCATTGTCTCACACAGTTTCAGAAGAGGAAGAAGAGAAAGAAAGCTTCCTTGTCCCTTTAGATCCGTGGGCTGTGTTTTATCCACTTAACCAGCAAAACACAGTATAGAAGATCACTGAGTTAATCATGTGTTACCCCCTCACTGGACTGTGAAGCTCCTGAAGGCACTCAAACATGATGCTGCTCCCCACGGAGACTAAGTGGCTGAAGCATGCAGACCCCTAGGGTCTGGTCCATTGCTGTGCTTCTGATGTTTCTATGCTTCTTCCACCATGACTCCCAATGCTGACACCTTCTACCTCAGAAATGTCCTCCAGCCCCAAAGTGAGGGGAGGTGATGTTGAATGGGGAAGTTTTTCATACAGTTCTTGGGAGCCTGCACCATGCAGAAATGGTGGAACTGCAGATGGTCACCTTGTGTCCAGCAAATAATGCAATTTCATCGCTTTGCACCATACTTGCCCTTCAGAAATACCACTGACAATGTTGGTATTTCAGTGGAAAAACATTTCACCTCAGTGACATCAGTTTGGCTTTCATTCCTGCACTGCCATCCTCTGATTTTGCAGGACAACCAAAATGTCTCATCAAAGGCCACTTTGTTTTTTAACTGTCCCATGATATGAGTGCTCAAGCTCTAATGACAGGATCTCCTCACCAGATCCACAGTTCGTTCTTCCTCCTAATAGCTTCCTGCACCGAGCAACGTGCTGCAGAAACATGGGTTATGCGAGGGCAGGTGCAGTGCCCACGGTGCCACTGTGTATTGGTGGCACAGGAAAACCTGTCACTTTCCTTTCTCATTGCAGACCAAAATTATCATAGGTATCTGGTATGTATATTTTTTCCTGACAATTGTTTTTCTCTCACAGGCTTAAATCAATTTCTTCTTTGACAATAAAATAAGAAAAAAAGTAAGGTATTTATTCAACTACAGCTGGTAAGAAGCATTGCAAAGCTGATAGGCATTGCCATTATGGGGTCCTGAAACATAGTTTATACTCTGTGGCTATAGCCACCTCATAATACTCTTTCCCAATAAGCAGTCAGAATCTCCTCTACAGAGGCCTACTTCGGTGCCTTGGAGATAAAATAACTACCTCCATTTTATGAGATATGACTTTCTCAGGAACTGGTCTGAGGCCTGGGAAAATGGTCTTCAGCCATGACAGGATCTAGGGAGCATCTCAAAACTCAATGAAGTTTACTCAAAATGTGAAGAGTGTTTTTTAAAGTTTCCCCTCTCTGATGTGGATACACAGCAAAACCAAAGCAAAACAGCCTTCTCTAAACAAGCCTCAAGAGCTCACCAGACCATAAACCACAACCATGCAAGTCTCACCCTTCGGCAGAGAGGGTGGCATTATGATATATATATATATATATATATATATATATATCTATCTCAGAACTGTCAATTTTATTTTGAATCAGTTCTCTGAAGAGTTTGAGTGTCAGAGCAATACTCAGAAGGCTTGGATGAAATGTTAAGTCTATTTCAGGTCCCTGGAGGAATGAGGTGGGATTAATTTTCATACAAACATTTACGTAGTAGTTACTTGTTAATTGTTTTCATATATAAGTAATCCATGTAGTCTTGGAGAATCTTACAGAGCCTCAATTGAATACTTATCTTAGTGCCTAAATTGGGGATGTAGGCTTGGGCTCATACCCTCCTATATTTAACCAACTGGCTGAGGTGATAAGGTTGAGAATGTAAGTGGTGATTCACTAAAGGGACTGGGGAGAACCTGCAGAGGACAAGATGGCCTGGCTGAAAGCTGAATCATCTTCTCAGCTGCCACCTCTCTCTACTCATCCCACATATATGTCCAGGCAAACACACTTCTAACTCAGTCATCTGGGTCAGGTGGGCCTTGCATCATCCATATAGCTCTGTAAAGACAGTAGTGATGTATCCAGGGGCATGTCTCTAAGTGCTTGCCCTCAAGCTTTGGGAACAATACCACTAATTGGTGTCTAAATCTTAACCATTATTGTGTATTAAATTTGCCAGATACAAGTCAATATGCTATCTTGCTAACAATATTCTACTGTCTTGTTGACAAGTCTTCCTTATGGCCTCCTTACACTAGCTCGTGTGAAATATATATAAACTATTTTAAAATAAGAAGCTGTAGAGAAGAAGGAAATTAGAGCTTATAGTACTGTGGCAGAACGAATATTCAGCAGTGCTGAATGCAAGCAGAGATCTCATTGCTGTGGGTGGCACAGCACCATAGCAGCTACTTGCCTTTTGTATAAACGAAGTGCAAGGAGGGAAAGTTTCTGCACAAGACGTGAGACAAGACATTCTCCAGCATGCCAAGTGTCTACCCTGAGCCCAGGTATGCCCAGTGGTTCCAACACTGAACTTGGGATTTAAAAGAGCTGCAGTATAAGGACTGAGGAGGCTTAGGGCACTTTTTTGAAGTGGTAGCGTGACAAAAAGTTGCAGAAATGTCCCACAGGTTGACTCTGGGCAGCCAGATCCAGGACAACAAACTCAAAGGAGAAGCCTGCCTTTAATTTGGGTGAACGTGCTTCGCAACATGTTCACCTGTGTCTGAACTGCTCATTTCTCCCATTTCTCATACAAACATTATTGGTTTTTGTATCTCCTGTTCTTTGCTCTGTAAAGGGTGGAAAGTCCTTGACTGTAGGTTCCCAATTCAGCTACTTTTTCCCCATAGATAAGTATGGTATGACATCCGTACTTGCAAACTTTTATGTATATACTTGCGTGGATGGGAAGTCAGTGCTAGGCTGAGAAACACCTGGAGGCATGTCCCTACTTTGAGGCCATTTTCTGCCTACACCCCTTTTCCTTTTTGGCTCTCCCCTGATGATTTAATTCCAATACTCTTTTGGGGTTTTAATGTCTTTTCTGCTCTTCCATCCACTTCTTTCTTTTCATTCACCTCTGTTTCTTTTCTAAGCTACCTGAACACCTTCTTTCCTACACAGATGTGGTAGCATAGGGGTTGCTTGTCTATTTTAATTTCCCTTTTGATCCCCCCCCTGCCCACCTCCAGTATGTGTTTTTCTTCTTTTAGTTCCCCCTTCTGAATCACTTTTCTGTTTTGGTCTTTGCAGAACCATTATCCTCTGAATCGTCTTTGCTCTTGACTATTCAACACCCTCTGGGCTGACTCAGCCCAGGCTGTGTGGGAACTGATTGGGAGTGAATCAGCAGCTCAGTGCTCAGAAGGGAATTAACAATCTATTTACTCTCAGATGATTCCTGTCTCTCCACCTCCATCTCCAGTGACCATTTTCCAAATAAAACTATTTATAACCCCCAGATATGTGAACAGGCAGAGTGCTAGAGAGGGGCTGGAAAAGTTGTGTTAAGGCAGTAGGTGGCTGAAACCATTAAAAGTTTCAAGTGGCAATAGCTAAAATTAGCCCAAGTGGAGAGAAGATTATTAGCTAGGAGACTTAAGGGTCCTACGCAGCAGGTGGTCTGCTTCCAGAAATCAAAGTGTTCTAAAACCCAGCAAATATCTTTCACATTCAGGTGTTATTTTTATTCAACTCTAGTTACAAAAATGGTCTTTCCTCATGCAGAAGTATCACAAAGCAGTAACAGCAGCGAATGCGTATACAGGGTGGGAACTTCTGTAGTATACAGAAACTTTTTGTGATAATGTTTTGGAGTACTGTTCCTGAACACTTACTTTGTGGCACAAAGTCTCCTTTAAGATATGTACTTGGAGCTGCTAAAGGATGAAAACCACAGAACATGCAGAAACTATTCTTCAGTAAAGCCAGATACCTCTATCTCTGTCTCTGGGGAAATGCTCTTGTTAATATGACGTTCCTAATTCTTATTCATAGTTTAATATCATTGTACTGCCTGCTGTTCCCACCACACTGGATGCATGAACATGTGAGAGCATACTACCTACTGTTGACAAGGGGATGAACGAGAAGCTACTCTATTAAACTCAAGGTCTTAGAATAGTATAAAGGGGATAAAGGTGATAAGAACACTGATAGCGCAGAGGAGGAGGAACAGTTTCTGAATGGCTATTTCTGTAATGACTGTAGCCTGAATTTGACAGATCCCCCTCTAGATAAAACTGTGAGCTTTTCCCCTTGTTTGTAACGAAATTGGAATGTGGTTGTTTTGTTCCTTTCTGAAATTACTGTGATCAGTGGCTCAGAAACAATTAGAAAAAGCAGAGCCATGTTATTTCCCTCAGTTTTTGGGCTTACAGAACAGGATGATCATCCATGAAAAGTGCTTCTTGAAAATTCAACAAGACTCTTATGCTTGACTCTTTGAGCTTTGCCTCAGTCAAACGCATGTCCATGGCTGGCCTGCAATTAGAGTAGTGCCAAATGAAACAAATTGAACAGATAGTACAAAACAGGATACCAAGGGTGGAACAGAAAACATTTGCTTTGAGGAAATATCCCTTGATTTGTGAGATGGAGGGTCCAAACCCTTATTTAGGAGGAAATGCCTCAAAATATTCTCCCTTTGACATCCTGTGAATATTAAGTTTTTAACCAGTTCAATCTGAAATAGACTTTGAGCATCAGTTCTAGAAGGATCTCTCCTTGTAAATACACTGTCACAGGCCTGCAAATGAAGAGACTGAGCCAGCATAATTTGCTAATACCTCAATTACTTGTAGTAAAAATGTACCACAGGCAAACTAATTGCTTGCCTTCCACTTTAAAAGTGATTCTCAGGTGCTTGGAAAGATGCCAAAAAGAGCTGTGAATACAGCAGAAAAATAAGACAAGGTGGTTTGTGGTTTTGACAAACTTTTTGGTGCCCACCAAGGCAGGTAATACACTGGTTTCAAGGAAGGTTTAGCGGAGAGCTGAAGAAATTACTGGTACTTCAATTACCACTTGTGAATCATTAGAGGGGAAGAAAGAGACATGTTAGCTTTTTGAAGCAGATGAAGAATTTCTTACAGGTCAAATCTATTTCAATGAGTTTTATATTTCTGAGGCTAAGGTTTTAGTTAACAACATATGAGCTTTACAGAGCAATTTCAGGAGAAGAACAATTCAGCTGTTTAGAAGCACACTGACCTGGCTAAGCAAATGTCTGGAGGGCTGGAAATAGAATATAATTTAGGGTCAAGAAAAGAAGAGAACTTACTATTTGCCTTTTCTTCTTCACTACATTACTCAAGGAATGAAACATTGTTACAAAAAAATTGCCTAGATTTTGTACAAATAGATTATTAATGAAAATGTATCATAACAAGGGCAGCTAAGGTTTCCAACTGACAGTGTGTTTCAGTGCCACATAATGTGATTTTTATTACACACTGGTTACTCAGAAAAAATGAAAGGAAGGAACTCTGAATTGAAAAAAGAGCTGTTTTCTCTCCAGACAGAACCACTAGGGGATGGACATTTCCATTCAACAGAATAATCAACTGCATTAGCCTCTCAGCTGCTCATAGTTCCAGTGCAGTGGGAGCACAGTGCAGACTCATTCTAAGCTCCTTTCTTCTGCCTGATTTTTTTTTTTTTTTGGAGGACCATCTGTTCTACATATCAAATTCATAAGAGAAAAATCTTTTAAGTTTTAGAATTTTAAATCACTTTATCTCCTTCTTCTGTTTTCTTAGTCTTCTTGCTAATTCTAAATTTAAAGATATATTTTATATTAAAAGCCAGGGAGTGTGTTGAAGTGAGGAGTTGTGTGGCCAATTAGATAGACTACATACACTCAAGAGTTTAAGGATATACCTTTGCACGTGATCCTTCAGCAATCATTCTGTTTTGGCTTGCTACAACCATAGCAGAGGCAGTGTGATAGTTGCGGTTCACAAAACACCCCCCCACAGACCCCAGCTTGTTTTTTCTGAGGCATTTAACAAGTAGCATAAGAGAAAAGTCAAATGGAGAAATGAACCATATCTCCACTGGTAGTGACTGCTGCTCTCTGGAAAGGAAGAGAGACAGAAAAGAAAAAGAGGTTTAGGCTGAGAAGAGGGAAAGGAACACCATCATGGAGACCTGCAGCATTGAGGCATAAAAGACGCAGCTGTTGGATAACCTACCCTAAGCCTCAAAAGGCGTGCCATGGCCTACACCAAGATCCCTAGCCCCGTGGACTGGCAGAGTGGTTGTGATGTCACTTTACTATCCTGCTATTTTTCATCAAAGGAGCGTATTTCTTTGCCCAAAGAGATGATCAAGACTGACTCAGACTGCCTGGTATTTGAATGATATCGGGAAGCTGGCCTCTGCAGAAGCTAACGACTTTAGTCATTAGCATAGTGAAGGTATGTTTTGTTGCTGTTTCTGGCATGCATTCAGAAACATTACCATACCACCAAAATACTTAAATAGTACAGTTTGCTCAGAGTGGACTTCCAAATAAGAGCAGCTGGAACCAACCGAAACCTCTTAGTGCCTTGCTTAGCAGGTGCAATTCCTGGCCTCCATTTAGAGTCGCTGCCCACAGCTAAGTGGATCTGGATACTGACTTATTCCTCAGACTCTTCTGTCTGCCTAACAAAAGACAGCGAGACTGCTAGAGTCTTCTCTGCATGCTTTTCTTTCTGGAACGATTACACAGTGTCTTTTCTAGCATATCACATACAAGGTGCTTTTCAGAACAAGGAATCATAGAATCATAGAATCACCACATTGGAAAGGACCCATTGGATCATCGAGTCCAACCATTCCTTAAACTCCCTTAAACCATGTCGCTAAGCGCTTCATCAACCCGTTCCTTAAACACCCCCAGGGAAGGTGACTCGACCACCTCCCTGGGCAGCCTGTTCCAGTGCCCGATGACTCCTTCTGTGAAGAATTTTTTTCTGATATCCAGCCTGAACCTCCCCTGACGGAGCTTCAGGCCGTTCCCCCTTGTCCTGTCTCCTGTCACTTGGGAGAAGAGGCCAGCTCCCTCCTCTCCACAACCTCCTTTCAGGTAGTTGTAGAGAGCAATAAGGTCTCCCCTCAGCCTCCTCTTCTCCAGGCTAAACAACCCCAGCTCTCTCAGCCGCTCCTCATAAGACTTGTTCTCCAGCCCCCTCATCAGCTTCGTTGCTCTTCTCTGGACACACTCCAGAGCCTCAACATCCTTCTTGTGGTGAGGAGCCCAGAACTGAACACAGTACTCAAGATGCGGTCTCACCGGTGCTGAGTACAGAGGGAGAATCGCCTCCCTGGACCTGCTGGTCACGCCGTTTCTGATACAAGCCAAGATGCCATTGGCCTTCTTGGTCCCTGCTGCCATGTGACAGAGAACAGTGTAAATGAATTGTGTAAGTGCACACAGGACACACAAGACCATGAAAAAAAGAGAAGACAGGCACACAGCCTGGCTGCTGCATACAGAAGAGGACTATTAGCAGAGAACTGCTATGTCCTCCTCCAAGGCTGCGGCACAGGTAAAGGAAATAGGATATGGCTGGAACATCACCTTCTGGCTCATCCTAGCTACTGGGTATTGATGGCACCTGCAAGGCTTTTTTTTATATATTATGTGGAAAGATCAGGCTGGTCCAAGAATGGCAAAGTCACATATGAGCTGCAAAACTATCTTTCCCTCTCCAAGTCCCATACAGAATACTGCTATGAAAGCACAAAGGTGGGTGAACCACCAGTGAACTGGTCTAGATTTCCCTTTCCCTACTACTAAGAGGTTCATTTTTGTACTAGTTCTTGATATGGCATGCTGGAAAGGAAAAATATGTTGCCTTGTTCTCCTACAAAATCTTTTTTTCAGCCTCTAGAAGAATGCAAGAGGTGAGTACAGTGCAACTATCCTCATCAAAGGCCCTAATTGTGCACAATTAAATGAGCTTCTCAACAGCCATCAGACATAATACTGTTTTTGAAAACAATAACACTTTAGGGTTGGGATTTTTCATATTCTTTCTCAGATGAAGAAAATCAGATACCCCAACGGGAAAAGCAAAGGCACACCTAGTCTTGAGTCCTGACAACACTTTCTGTGCAGTTCAACAGTTCTGTTCCTCTTGCCGTATATTGCCCCCTTATGGACAACAGGAGACCAGAAGCAGTAATGAAAGAGATTCTTGAAAAAACCCTTTTATTCATAAATTATTTATTGGAAAATACATCTTTCTCATCACCAAAATACCCAGATCGAATAAGGATTGCTGTAAGGACTAAAAAGTGGAGACCAGGAGAGTTGTTGTGAGTCCACTGCTATTCCACAGCAACTTCAAACATTTTAGTTGTTGGAACAGGAGCCTACACCAGAGTCTGATGATAGTCACAGAGACACAAGGCTGCTAGAAGATAGAAGCAGAGCCACAAATGACCGTAAAAAAAAGAAAAGGGTGAAAATTCTGAAGAACGAGAACAAATTCTCTAAATTTAGGTTAAAGAAATGTAGTTACACAGGCGTATGGTAGAAGCAGTTTGTTTTGCAACAGTATTTAGGAATGGCTCCGTAAATTTCACAGGATCATAAGCTGAACAGCATCGTGGTATTGGACAAAAGGCAAATATTTTATGGGAGTACATAGAATAAGTAAGATGTAAGGAAATAACCTCTTCTCAGTACTAGATGGCCTCCATTTCTTATAGTAGGTAGTATATGTCAAGAAAAATAAAAAAAAGCAAAAAAAGGACAAGCCAGTTGAAGAGGAGAAGGAAAAGTTGCTGTTCAGAGATGTGGAAAAAAAAATCCTGAGAAAACAGAAAAAAAAAATTGGATTTAAGCAAATAAATGACTGAGCAGAGGCACAATAATGTAAAAAAAGTATCTGCATACTGGAAGAAAATAGATCTTTCTTCATGTCACTTCTGAGAAAGGTCATTGCTTATGTCATAGCAAGGAATATTTACATTTGGCACAAGGAAAAAGTCTGGAGCCACAAGGAACATCACGTACCAGATTGCTTGTTGGAGAGGTTATGGAATTTTAATTCTTATTGGACAAGAGAACCTCCTGGAGCAAAGCGATGATGAATTCTGCACACCAGCCTTCAAGACGGTGGCCCTAAAAATAGCTCCGAAATGTTGCCACAGAGACCGTATAAGATGCTGGTTAAGACTGTCTTAATATTTATAGAAGGAATGCGAAGGCAATTTCTTAATATTTACAGGAAGGACCCTAAGAAGTGGCAGGGCAATGCAGATCACATGTCAGAGTGGACCTATTAAAGCACAAGGAAAATGACAGAAAAACTGAGGGGTGTGAGATAAGTTAGCTAGGATCTTATCAGGGATTTTAGTGTCAATTTTCAACATACAGGACATTTGGAACAGCTGAGAAGCACATTTTTCCTTTTGTCTCCTCTTTGTATGCAGTGCTTTTTTTTCATGGTAGGGAAAGATGCAAAAAGAGGGAAAGAAGAAAAGAAGAAGAGATGCAAAGTACCGGTGGGAGTCCAAGTTCAGGCAATACTGATAACCCAGGACAAACACCTCTTTGACAGGGGTCCAGTAGCTGTAGCATGCTTTGAATGGACTGAGTCAGACATTTCTGAACACGCTCATTTCTTACTGAAAAATAACCATGCTCCCAGTCTGGTTCAGCTCTTGCTTCTTTCCTTCGTTTGTCTCTCCGAGAAAACATTTCTAGAGCTCTGGAAGGGGATCAGTAGATACTGCACCTCATGAAGCTGGTCTCCAGTGGTAATTTTACAAGTGAATGGACAGATCCCAAATACACCAAGCAAGCAATAAGCCTCAGCTGGACCCAGCTTCCCGCTAGGTGCATGGCCAATGTTTCTCAAGGCTGGGCTAGTGTTACTTAGACTGAGAAAATTAATGAACTTCATTGAAGTGTATAAAAGAGGATAGACTTTCAGAATAGCCTGGCTTCTGGGGAAGTCTGCAAGGCTCTGCTGGCTCTGAGCTGTGCTTAGTTCAGATAGTGTCAGAGATTGTGGTGTGAGGGAAAAAAGCCATTGGTATCTTCTTGGAGATGAACGTGCTGAAAGCCGTTCACTTTACTGTTTCAGCTCTCCTTCTCCTTCCTGGATGGAAGTCACAGCAACCAGCTCCCAAGCTGCAAAGGATTTGCTGTTTCCTGAAGAAGCTCTTGGTTGCTAAGCAGCAACTATGTGGGCATTAGGCCTCCACAAAATCTTGGGGATCTGCCTCACTAGAATGTCATGGTGAAGCTCAAACATCCCACTGAGGTGTGATTACATGCAAAGTTTCCATTATATAGTGCTAATTTTACTGCAGCAGCTTAAAATGCTTTTTTGAAAGGGGTTAGTGAAGAGGATTTTATTGAGAACTTGAGCAGGTGGATTCAGCATGGTGATCAAAGATATGAAGTCTTGTTGGAAGCTGGTAACTAACAGTGTAACCCAGGACTTAATAATGGGTTCAATACTGTTCAACATTTTTGTTAAGGAACTGGAAGATGAAGCAGAGTGTACCTTCAGCAAGTCTGCTGATGACTCAAAGCTGATATACCAGCGGTCAGGTTACCATCCTGATGGACCTTGATGAGCTGGAGAAATGGAGTCAAGGAACATCATCAAGTTTAACAAGGTGAATTGCAAAGTCCTGCTCCTGGTGAGGAACAAGCACCAGTATATGCTGGGGCCTAACTGACTGGAAAGTAGCTGCACAGAAAAGGACCTGTTGCAGATTATGCATAGTAGCTGTGCAATGGCTGTGGGCAGCACTGAAGACTCCTAGCCAGTTCCTCTGCCTTCCCTGAATGCCACCTTCAGATACCCAGTGCTAGCTAGAGTCACGCTGTTTGTCCCTGGAGGGCAGCCAAGGAGGACAGGCAAGTGAGATGCGATGGGTCCGATCTTGGGGCTGGCGTCCCATGGGGCTGCTCTGCTGCCATTTCTCAGACTGCAAATGGCCCTTGCCTCTCCTCTCCCAGTGTTTTCTGAAGCTTTTTTTGCTTTTCATAGAATTACAGAATCATTTAGGTTGGAAAATACTGTTAAGATCATCAAATCCAACCATAAGACTAACACTACCAAGTTCACCACTAAACCATGCCCCTAAGCACCATTTCTACATGTCTTTTAAATACCTGCAGGGATAGTGACTCCACCACTTGCCTGGGGAAGGCTGGTCCAGTGCTTGACAATCCTTTTGTTGCACAAATTTTTCCCAATCTCCAATCGAAATATCCCCTGATGCAACTTGAGGCCACTTCCCATTATCTTATCACTTGTTACCTGGGAGAAGAAAACACTTGCCTCACAACAACCTTCTTTCAGGCAGTTGTAGAGAGTGATAAAGTCTCCCTTTGACCTCCTTTTCTCCAGACTAAACAAGCCCAGCTCCCTCAACTGCTCCTCATAAGGCTTGTGCTTCGGACCCCTCATCAGCTTTGTTGCCCTTCCCTGCACATGTTCAGCACTTCAAAGCCTTTCTTTAGTGAGAGGCCCAAAATTGAACACAGTATTTGAGGTGTGGCCTCACCGGCATTGAGTAACAGGGGGACAATCTCCTCCCAAGTTCTGCTGGCCACACTATTTCTGACACAAGGCAGGATGCTGTTGGCCTTCTTAGCCACCTGGGCACACTGCTGGTTCATGCTCAGCTGGCTGTCTACCAACACCCCCAGGTCTTTTTCCACTGGCTGCTTTCCAGCCACTCTTCTCCAAGCTTATAAGGTTGCATGGGATTGTTGTAATCCAAGTGCAGGACCCAACACTGTCTTATTGAATCCCATACCAATGGCCTGAGCCCATCAATCCAGCCTGTCCTTCCCTCAAGCATAATAACCCACCTGCACAACTTGGTGCCACCTGCAAACTTACTTGACCCCCCTGTCCAGTTCACTGATAAAGAGACTGAACAGAACTAGCCCCAACCCCTATCCCTGGGCAATGCCATCCGTGACTGGTCACCAAATAGATTTAATTCCATTTACCACAACTCTTTGGGCCTGGCCATCCAGCCAATTTTTTACCCAGCAAAGAGTATACCCGTCCAAGCCACGAGCAGTCAGTTTCTACAGGAGAATATTATGGGAAATAGTGTCAAAAACCTTACTAGAGTCTAGGTAGACATCCTCAATTTTTCTCTCATCCTCTAAGTGGGTGACCGTGACACAGAAGCAGATTAGGATAGCCAGGCAGCATATGCCTTTCCTACATCCATGCCTGCTGACCCTGATCACCTCTTTGTCCTGCACATGTCACATGAGGCACTCAAGATGATCTGCTACCTCACTCTCCCCCAGCACCAAGGCCAGGGGGACAGACCTGCTGTTCCCCAGATTCTCCTTCGGACTGTTCTTGTGAATGTGCATCACATTTTCTAGCCTCCAGCCAAGTGGGACCTCTGCAGTTACCCAGGACTGATGGTAAATGATGGAAGGTGGTTCGGTGAGCACTTCTGCCAGTTCCATTCTGGTTCCAGAAAAGGTCTGAAGGTCCCCCTGCACTCTTTGCAGGACACTGTGTTGGCTGATGAGGACGCTCCAGAGCCACGATGGCCACCACCAGCCAGCTGCAGTAGGCAGGGTGATGGGAGGCAGCAGCAGACTACTAGTGTTCCATCTGCCTTGGCGAGATCAACAATGCAGCCTGTGCAGACAGATGCTTTCACTCCAGCTGCATCCAGTAATGGCCTGTCTCTAGTCAGAGCTGTGTGCTTGCTCTGCACGTGGCCTTTTGACAGTGTCCTGCACATGGTGAGAATGAACAATGACTACTAGAAGAATGTGGTCAGCTCATCTGCCCACCAGCAGAAGACCACAGTGAGGGAGCAGATGTGCAGCATGTCCCCACAGCGGCTCAACAACTTGCACCCATTGCCAACCAACAATGAGCCCACATCTGGGAGAAGTACAGGAAGGCATCCAGAAGCACAGGATGACACAGCTCCAGAGCACTCCGACCCCTCTGCCTAGCAGGCTGCACAGCAGCGCCAGGCCATCCTGATGGATGTAACCACTCTTCACTAAAAGCTGCTGGTGCTGCAGCCGTGGCTGGCTCTTTTCACAGAAATCCAATAAAGATCCAGACGCTTTTGCGGTGTGTTTCTTAAAACGTAAACCATTGCAGGGAATGATTTTCAGCTTCCTCAACTCCTGCTTCTAGCCACTGGAGCAGAACTGTCTAACCCCCTTGAGCACCTGCTAGGCCACCTTTCCTGAAGACTTGTAAAGACCAGATGCCAGGGACAGAGGCTGTGCTGGCAGCCCTTTCCCTGTTGGGGTCTCCTGCCAGTTCCTCCACACCAAAATAGCCCCTGCCATGCTCCAGTTGCAGCCCTCTGAGTCTTTTTCTGACACTTCTCCACAACACCAACCCAACTTCTTCAGTGCCAAACATGGTGGCTGTGGCTGGGAGGCAGAAAACATCAGGAAACACCTTTTTGCCTTGAAGGTGATGGAGCAATAGCACAGGTTGCTCAGAGAACTGATGGAGTCTCTATCCTTGGAGATACTCAAAAGTCATCTGGAGGTTCTCCTAGGCAACCAGCCATTGTTGGTTATGCTTGACCAGGGGGTTTGGCCACGATGACCTCCAGAAGTCCTTTCCAATCTCAACCATTCTATGGTTCTGTGATTGAGGTGATGGAGCTTTTAGATTGGTAGATCTTTGGGATTCAAGAGGAAATGATGTTTTCCAAAGCAGACAGATAAAGAAAGATATATATCAACTTGTTTGAATGACTGAGTAATTTGGAATTATGTCACTCAAAAATGTTACCTTGTCTTCTGCTGTTCTCCCTGGAAGTTGCACACAGCTAATTTTTCTGAAAACGAAGTAACTTCAGTTACAAGAACTGTTGTTCTGGCATAAAACTGCCCAAATAATCACAGGGGCCACCAGGGTCATTCCAGGAGCGAAAGCAGAGAAGACAGTGTTTTAAAAATTTGTCAGTCCTTCTTGTGAAAGCGCTCTTGCATGATGTACTCCCACACATGCATACTTTGACTCTGTAGACTAAGTAGGAGAAAGCGAGAGTGCTTCTCACACTGCTGCAGTCACTGAATTAGACATTTGGGAAAATAGAAATCAGTGCTGTCACTGCAGGCTGCAGTGGAAGAAAAAATGTGATGCTATCATGGTTACTTTTCTTACTTGTAAATGTTAGTTTTGGTGAGTGCAAGGACACTGTAAGAACTATGCAAACATGTCAAAAGTAAAAAGCGATTGTGTGCTGGCCAATCCATGAAACTTCTGTGGGATTGAACAAGTTACTGGGTGATTGTTAGCATGCTTACCAAACTGTTGAGCAAATCAAAGTCTTTGCTAACCATCCAGGCATCATTCAGGATACTATGATGCCATACCAGAGCTGGCATGTATTCATGGTACAAGCACCTTCCCTGCCTTGGAGAAAATGGGGAAGCTTATTGATGAGATTACAGGGTGCTTGTTGGACACAGCAAGTCAAGAATTCCTTCATGAAGAGATATTTAAATTTTTAAAAGATGCCTATTTATCAAAGTTGAACTGTGCAAATTTCAGTGAGACTTGCAGAACAATAATTGCACCCTTTCAAAATTACAGCAAGAGATGCATAGCTGTGAAATTGCTATAAGTTGAGTGGACGTCACATTTTGCTACCATTTTCAGCCGTGGGTAGGAGCTGCTTTCTAGGTTCTTTGCATGCCAGTACATTCTGTACTCCTTCTGCCACCTGATTTGAAAGTTGCCATTCTGTCATTCCTGGTGTTTTGTTCCCCTAAGTTGTTCCTCTGCTGCAGCTCTGCAGGGCTAAGAAAGTGCAAATGCCTTCTAGCATCACTGTGCTTTTCAGTGCTCTCCTTGGTGGCAATCCTGAGGAAGCTGGCCTTGTTGGAAGTATCTGTCTTCCACTGTTACTCTCTTTGCAGTAGTTTTGCTCTCCTTTGTCTACAAACCAGCCTGAAAGACTCTGCTGAAGCTGGCAATGAATCGAGGATGGCTGTTCCTCAGCTCTCAGCTGTGAGGGGTATCCAAGGAACCAAACTGCGTCAAGCTGTAGTGTGGGAGCTGTCACTCTGGTTTGATTTCAGTGCCATGAGTCTGACATAATGTTTGCTTTTCCAACACATATGTATGCAATCCATCGGGTCCATATACAATGTGATTAACTGTACACTAAAAAGTGGAATGAAATATCCTGTTACACGCCTGTTACAGGTTGACAAAAATAAGCTCCAGGTCCTAGCATCCAGCATATCCCTCTTATTTGGTCCTTTCTTTGTGCAGTATAAGTCAGCATTCACATCTTTCTTGAGATATAGGTCTGTAACATCTCCTAGTTTTGCTTCCCTATGCTAACATCCTACTGCCTACACATGGGTGGTGCCAGTCATGGATTTGTTGTTTTGTTAGCGTTCTGTTGAGGGTTACAGCCAACAATGCCTTTTGATAAAGCAGATAACTATTTTAGGTTTGGAAAGTTAAAGCACAAGATTAAAACTATATTAATGAAGGGAAGAGTTTCACTAGAGTGAAGATCTTGAATTATTTCTAGTCTCGCTTGAAAAACAACAGTGTAAAAACAACAACAAAGACAGAGTTCTGTATAACTACTTGCAGTTTCTTTTATGTAATTTTGCTTATAGCAGACTTACTTCTATTCTTTTTTCCCCCTAAAGATTAAGAATACACTATGAAGCAGTTGGAAAGCAGCCTTTCAGTAGCAGAACAACAAATGCTTCCTTACAGTGGACTGGGGAAGAGGTCTTCCTCTCCCAAGTAAATTAAATGTGACCTACCTACCTTTATCCTATTAACTAAAATAGAAGATGTGCCTCAGGCACATGATTAAAGCCCAGCGTAAGCCCTTCCAACATCAATGTTTCTTGCAGCAGAAGTACTGTTCAGACGCGCTGTAACTGCTGTTTTCCTTCTGTGGGGATTTCCAGGGTAAAAGGCATGGAAGAACAACTCGAAGAAAAGCTGATGGCATTTTCCACCATTGATATGCAGATGTTTCAGGAATCCCACACTTCAATGAATATTCCCATTTATTGGTCTTTAGTTACATGTGATCAGCAAGGCCAACTTATTTAGCCTCCACTGAACTCATGAAATGTCTGCAAAAGTAAAGACAGTCCCATGCAGCAAAGCTGAGTCTCCCTGCTTTGCATCCTTTTCTGCTGGAGAAGCATATAATAGAAATATATGGCTCTCAGCAAAACAATCCAATTTATAGCTTGGGCTTAGTGACACGATGGGCTTTTTTTTGTTGTTTTGTTTTAGTTTGTTTGTTTGTTTGTTTGTTTTTAACCACCAAGAACTGCCTTGGTTTAACTTTCAAAATCTGCTTTCATACTCTAGAGAGTAATGTCCTTTCTGTACCTGGGCAGGCTATTAGTATGTGTTCTTCTACGATTTCTCTGAACCAGAAAACTCTTTATCTATCTCAACATTCTTTGTTTTGAAAGGAAGGCCCTGACATGGTATAATAAATACTGATGCAGCTTACTTCCTAAGCAGTAATAGCCATTTAACAGTTATTTACACAGCTAGTTGCAATGCAAATGCCATATAATATTTTTTTTACTACAGCATCAGGTAGAACAGTCTCTGCTAATTTTAATGTGTAATACAATTTTCTTTGCAGACAATATGAAAATAAGCCTTGTGGGACAACATATGCACCATGCCTTCTGAGCAGGGCTAATCAAGCGATGCAAGAAAGATGTTTACAACCTCAGAAGCCTGAGATGTATCAAGGGATGCTCAGATAAAGGTGTCCTTTTGCCAGCCACAGCATTAAAAACCACACTGGCTTCGTGCCTGCTCAGTAGAATCTAGTTCTCTTCTCTTCCTGTGGTGGCTGGGGTCCAAGTCTCCGTTCCTCACTCCTCAGTAGTATGTTAACAGTATGGCATGCTGAAATTCTGTTAACCACTGCATTAATGGTATATGACAAGCTATGGGTGACTTCCAACACTGCTTGCAGCACTTTGAGGTTGAGGAGAGTATGGTTTAATTATGTAGTGTCTCTATAATACAAGCCCTGA
Organism: Cuculus canorus; assembly: GCF_017976375.1. Taxonomy (NCBI): domain Eukaryota; kingdom Metazoa; phylum Chordata; class Aves; order Cuculiformes; family Cuculidae; genus Cuculus; species Cuculus canorus. Next base: position 13,700,729 of record NC_071441.1, read on the forward strand.
AAAGAAAGGTGTCATTTCTGTGCAGATCTTTTCCAGAGTGGAACTGCATTTGACACGGTGCACTTTCTAACTTGACAAAATAATTGTGGGTCTGGGGTGGACATTTGCTCCATTTCTTCCAGGTTTCATTCCCGTAAAAACTGCACTGTGGAGTGATCTCTGGTTAGCAAATGTTACTTTCCCCTGTGGTAGAAAACCAAACAAACTTAGCATGAAAAACAGAGTTACTCTTCCTGTTTAATCTCCCTTCCACAGCATATATCTAGAAGTGGAAGAGATGCTCTTAATTCTTTGCTGGTTGTGCGATTGTCTGAGCATTCTGAGCTTCTTTACAGTTAATAAAAACAAATCCATCAGCAAAACTACAGTAATGCAATCGTGATTCTACCACAGAACATGATTATTCAAATCCAATTCAAACCTCAACACAGCAAAAATCTTAGTTATTCTGAAATGAGGGTGATTAAAAAAGATCAGAATTTCATGCTATTTTAAGCCCACCTTTGCATACCTATTCAAAACCCTGCAGTATTAATAGGAATTATATTTTGCATGTCTGTCACAGACAATATCACAGTACTGCAGATTTAGCAACAGTTTATGGATACTGTGCCATACTGAGTTCTATGTCTTACAGCAGGCTTAGTGACCACCTGTAATTAAGTTCTACAAGAGTAGTGGAGAAGTGTTTGATGTACTATTTCTAAAATTCAGAGTCACCAAACCATTTTCAGTACCAACAATCAAATTTCAGTGCCATTTCCCTTTTTAAAAAGAGCTAAGGCTGTGCCAGCATGCATGCCATGCAGTTTGAAGATGCATAGCGAAGTTCCTCCGCCTGACGTCACATGGAAGCACAAAACTCCCTGTAGAGCAGAAAGACCTAAATGAGGTGTTTGGATCAATACTAGTGACACTAGCAATACTCCAGTTCAGCCTTATTTAGACAGTAGAAATTAATGTTTCTACTTAGAGTCAGGCTTATATTCTCATCTCAGTGCACAAGCCTAATCTGAAACCTGCTGAAGTGAAAAAAAAAAATATAATCCCTAATGTGTTTCAAATCAGTCCAAATAGTTATTAACAATACTTAGAGTGTTAGGCATCAGCTCTTGTAATTTTAGGATGAAAATAAACCCCAAATTACTGGTGAAGCCTTTAAGACTTCTTTGTGTAACTCTTAAAATATATTTCTATATAGTTCTAAGCATGCAATGATGACCAGACTGTGTACACATACCACACAACCCTGTCAGCATTTGCACAAAGACTTAGTTACTATCAGTCAAGCTAATGAACATCCTTTGCTGAAAAATGTCATGCTGGTTTTGAGGTATTTCTAAATGCTAAGTTCATCAAGCCCAAGAAAAGTACTACTGGCACTTTTTTGGTCTTACTTTTCTGGTATGTGATTACTAACTATGATGGCCAGCTAAAAAAAAAGGATGTAACAAACCTCAAAAGCTTGGTTCATCTGAAGGCAAAGTCACATGGACTGCATTGTACATTCAAACATTGATCTGCTGGAGGGTAAGGAGGCTCTACAGAGGGATCTGAAGAGGCTGGATAGATGGGCTGAGGCCAATGGGATGAGGTTTAACAAAGCCAAGTGACGAGTCCTGCACTTGGGACAAAAAAGCCCTGTGCAGTGCTACAGGCTTTGGGAAGAGAGGCTGGAAAGCTATCTGGCAGAGAAGGACCTGGAGGTGTTGGTTGACAGCCAGCTGAACATAAGCCAGCAGTGTGCCCAGGTGGCCAAGAAAGCCAAGGGCATCTTGGCTTGTGTAAAAAATGGTGTGGCCAGCAGGAACGGGGAAGTGATTCTCTCCTTGTACTCAGCACAGGTGAGCCCGCACCTCAAACACTGTGCTCAGTTTTGGGACCCTCACTGTAAGAAAGACATTGAGGACCTGGAGCATGGCAGCACGTCCAGAGAAGGGCAATTAAGCTGGTGGAAGGGGCTGGAGAACAAGTCTTAAGAGGAGTGGCTGAGAGAACTTGGGTTGCTCAGCCTGGGGACTTTATTGCTCTCTACAACTACCTAAAAGGAGGTTGCAGAGATGTGGGTGTTGGTCTCTTCTCCCAAGTGACACGTGATAGAACAAGAGGTAATGGCCTTAAGCACTATTAGGGGAAGTTTAGTTTGGACACTAGGCAAAATTTCTTCACAGAAGGGATTGTCAGGCACTGGAACAGGCTGTCCAGGGAGGTTGTTGAATCACCATTCCTGGAAGTGTTAAAAAGGTGGGTAGGTTAGGTGCTTGGGATATGATTTGATAGCGGACAGGTACGGTTGGAGCTGATGATATCTAAGGTCTTTTCCAACATAATGACTCTATGATTCTGTGATCTGTAGAGTTCTACCTTCTGAAAAGTGAATTCCTGAGCTTGGTGACGCTTCATACCCATCAAGCAAATAAAAGGTTGCAGGAGATGTACCTCTAGGCTTCCCAAGAGCAGGAGAGTTTGTACAGTGTACTGTAATTCTGAGCAGCTTAATTGAGAATTTCAGGATTTGCTTTCCTCACTGATATGAATTTTCTGTCTATATTGAATCTCAACTCTCTTATATTGTTATTTGTGTACTGTGCACTTTGTTACATCTCTCTGAACAGGTTACCCTTTCTAGGCATTTCTTCATCTGACGTACCTTAATGCAGACCAGTTTTAGGTATTCAAATTAGTACTATTTAGGCCCTCTGAGTAACAGTTTCAATTTAAAATAATTTATCCAGCTTTCACATAAACAGTACACACACGTTTTGATAATATCCAATATAGAAGCTGAATCTTACAAAAAAATTAGCAAGAAAATGGAGTTGTAAAGTCTTTCAAAATGAATCATATATTTTTAAGAATGAGGTGCCACCAATAAAAATGTTTGGACAAGCTCAAATATTGCAGTGGTACCTGAGTAAAAATGTGTGGCAACAGATAAGGTTGACGCTTCACATATTGAAACTGGTATTTACTAATATGCAGTTGCCTTTGACAAGGCAATTGCTTCTCGACTTCATTGAAAAGCAAGCTAAATAATTTCATGTCATTTTGCTCTCCTTCTCACTGGCTGTACCCTTGCCACTACATCACACTAGTGTCCATGAAGCAATCCTGCATTTGAGACGATGAGGATGCATCCTCCAGAAGAGGGTGCAGGTAAAATCATCTCAGTTCTGGGATTTTTGAGGTTTAGTTCAAAGCATCACATTATGCTCTGGAGACAGCCAAACCTCCTGCAAGTTCGATGGCTGCAGGGGCCTGAGATGCACACCCTGCCGACATCACTGACCTGCCACTTAATTTATCACCATCCGCTCTATGTGTTTCCAGTATGCCTTCTGCCCGCTTCTCCTCAGCCTTCATGACAACACTATCCCCAACACCTCCTTGTCTTTCTTTCCTAGTTAATCCTGGACCTTTTTCTCACTTCCATTCAAACCTCTATAAAACACTCACTTGACCAAACAGGGCACTACTCTGCTTTTCCATCTCCCTCTCTTCCTGGCAGAAGCCCAGAACTGGTGCTCTAATTGAAATGACAGAAAGAGCTCTGGCTGAAAACAAATGCTCACAGGATCTTATTTGTCTTCCCTCAGCCATCTCACCTGAGCCCGCTATGACAGCGTGGAGTGTGGCTCCTCTGGGACACCAATCACCCAGCAGGCTAAAGCAGCAAGTGCATGCCTTGCTGATGTTAAATCATAAATAAAACAGCAGCAGCAGGCACCTCCTCTGAGCATAAAATGCAGAAGCCTCCCTCTAACTCATTTAAGACCTTCCTTCAGAGGCAAACTCTCTCTGTTAGACTCCTGAAATCTGCTTTACTCCAGGGAGTACAGCTCTTCAGCTGAGCTGAGAAATTAGTCCAGCAGCACAGTCACCTTCATCAGAAATCCCAAGAGCAGGCACAGCATGAAAAACATTGCCAGCCTGCCTGCCTTATGATTAGTTTTCCCTCAGCATTCACTAGAGTTTGGCACTACTAGCATTTGTGTATTCAGTCCCTGGGGCAGGTGAGAAGACAGTTGTACCACCAGTGTGTGAAGAGTTTGGAAAGATGATTTGAAAAAGCCAGGGGGGGAAATTAGCATCCTACTTCTCTGCTGACATCAACCATTTTTAGCCTGCCTGTTTTGATGACCCTGAAAAACCAGCATCTCCCTGCTGTGATGCTGGTGGTTATTGTAGACGACAGGAGAGAGAAGAGCAGATGCCAGAAAATGTCCACAAGCCTGAAATTAGGATCATCAAATCTGTAAGTGCAAAGTTAAAAAGCAGTGAAGGAATAAGGGCATTTTGCAGGAAGGTTGCTGGCAGTTTCAATGTTCTCCAAGGTCCCAGGTGGCAAAGACCCTTTCACCTTCAAAATAAGGGTGAAAAACATAGAGGAAGACTTTTGCCACTACTGTCAAAGTTCCTCATACATGTGTTTCATGAGCAGCTATTCACAGGCACAGATATTTATTGACGCAGTCAGGTAGTTGTCAGTCTGCTGTGAGCAGGTTGGGTAAGTGTTGCCTGCTTAAATGTTATATTACTGATATGAAGACTAGTCTGGGGCTCACTCATTTTGCAAATGTGCAGATTCCTAGATTTCCAGGTTTTCTTCATTTGCGTACTTAAAGATTTGGCAAAGAATGACACAAGATGTATTAACCAGCAGAATGTTTCAGTTGTTGAAATTCTTGCACATTTTTCAAACGCATCACCTTAGATTCAGGCTTTAACTTCCTGGCAAATGATAAAATGATGGCTTACACTTATTGCAGTGAGAAATGCATTTATTTCATACACAGGCTCATCCTCATCTTTAAAAAGACAGCTAGCACTATCATTATTTTCACAGGGAAAGTACAATTCTATACCCCCTCTCGTTAATACTCATATCTAACAAAAATTTTATCCCCTTAAAAGTACTCCTGTGCATATCATTAGGTGTGTGCTCTCTGAAAGAGAAGGTTTTCTCTCCAGGCTCAGGGTGATTCTGTGACTGAGCAGTGGCTACAATTACTGATATGTAGGGGAGAGCTGTGTGTGTAGCATTCATCAGTGAAGACTAGACATCCCTCCCTGGCACCCTTCTTCCCCTCTCTGTCCCCTGATGCTGTAATTGTCAGTTTTCATGACAGTGTGAAGCAGGGGATTAGCTGTGCTTCACGAACTCTGGCAGCTCCATTCCCATGTGTAGGGTAAGCACTCCAGCCATCTCCAGGGCAAAGGCTGGGTGAGCAGCATCAGTGAATTTGTGCCTGATGGTGAACAGCAACAGTCCTCTCTCCGCATTGAAGAACAACAGTCTGCCACCACTGTAATCCAACAGGATGCCAATTCTGGTTGGGACTTCTGTCACACGGACATCGCTTATTACACCGGTGTGAAGAAATCTGTAAAGGAAGCTGTGGAAAAATGGAAACCAGAATACAGTGAGTCTCCTCATGGTGACTTACCAGAAATAACATATGGCTTAATTCCCACCTGTTAACAGGTGGCTGCATACAGTGGTATATCATGTGGCAACAGCATTTTGCTCAGTAAGTAAGCAAAATTAATGTGGCATCACTTCAAAGCCCTGCCTGGGACGCTGATGATCCCTTTCACTTGGTATCTTTGGGTTCTCAGGATAAAAGCAGACTTGCTGTAACTGTATTCACCTGTATGTTTCTTATTGTATGTCTTTGTGGAGATTTAAGTGTAAGCTCTGCTTTGGGCAAACTCTTTACATCTCAGGTGTTTCATTTAGCTAGTTATATTCATGCATCTATATGATTTCACACTAAAACATCTGTTTGGATCAAGAGTACCTTTACACAGGGTTATGCCTTACAAACGCTACCCTGCTGCAGACAGTGCGTTGCAGTCCTGTCACAGCAGGTAAGTGCCTGTCTCTGTGAAGGACGAGGCAGGGGAAGGCATTCCCTATGGAGGTTTGACATCTCCTGCAAACGGAAACAGATTCTAAAAAGACTACATTTTTGGAAATAAATAGTGGGAGTTTGTGAAGCAGTTCACAATATCAGCCTGGAATAACAAAGCAGTGGCAAATTAGTTTTTAAAGTTTTACTGACTGGCTGAAGGGTGATAAACTGGTCTGAGATTAGTTACATTTTTTTAAGGCGCTTTATAAGATTTTTTAAAAATAAGACCAGGTCTAAAGCTCCTTTGTAGTTGTCTTTTTCTTATTACTCAAATTTGCAGAAAGAAAGCAGACAAATCCTTTCTGCTTTTGTGATTCTTGAAGCTGGCCAGCTTCATTTACTTGAAGGACAAGTAACTTTCCAAGCAACTAGACTGATTCAAATTCACCTGGTTTGTGTAGGACAACACCGCATACACCAGGAGGTATCACTCAGCCCCAAAACACTATTCTGTGATATTGCCTCATAGCAAATCCCAATCCTGTAACTTCTGCAGGCAGAGACTACGATTTCCCAGTAATGATGTCCTCGAGCAGGCAGCAGTTCACCCAGGACTGAAGGAGACCTATTTGTGGAAAAGGAATACAGCAAAGTCAATGTGGTGACAGACCAAACATATTGTGATATTTCTTATAGTGATGTCAAGCAACAGCATCTATAATTACTAATAGATAACACACTGTTCTTACGGCTGCAGGGTTTTGTAAAAGATTTGAATATTGTCATTGTGAGTTATTTCATCTTTGCACTGAGATAGAACCATCTTAAGGAGTTAAAACCACGCAACTTTACCCAAAATTGTATTAAGCTAGCAAAAGCTGGAAAAAGTGACTCTGGAGGCAAAAAATGGACATCAGATTTAGAAAGCTTATTCAAACTAGAAAGTATGGCTTGTTTAAGTAGACACAGTGACAAACATCTCGTGTGCATTGATGTGTAACAATGCTTAATTCAGCTTTAAAGTGCTTAAACCAGCAATACCTCACTACCTCTCAAGAAGCCGTATCCGTATGGGAGAAGTTAATCAAGTGGACCTGTGCTTCTGATGGGGCTGATATCAATATGCCAAGAAAGAAAAAAATGTTTTCAGTGGGTGGAACTAGCCTGGTACAACCATTCTAAACATGTTCCAGGAGCACTACTTCCTCGTTCTCCAAAGCCACAGATGCTTTGGAAAACATTACAAATAATGCCCTCAGCAGACTAGTAAAGTATGTAAAATGGAATACGTCTAGCCACAATACACTAAAAAATCAGCCCACAAATCTGGACTTCTTGGGGCAGCAACAGATGAGTTTGAGACTAAAGTGTTCTGAAGGGTTAAGCAGTGACTATGGACTAAGGTAAACCCAGCAGTCCCAGTAGGCACCACTGCCTTACACTTTATGGTGGTTCCTCAATGCGACACTAAACTCCTGCGAGTACCTACACCGATGCTGCTACTGGCTTTATCGAGACATTGCAGTGCTTGAAATGTGGGGGGTCCATGACGCAGAGTCCAGGGGCTGCATGAGTCAAACGATGTAGTTCTACAAGATTAGTTAGCACAATGTGAAAGGTCCCTATGGCAAAAACAGAAGTGAGGGACCCATCCTGAACCCCACAGGATGGTTGTGCTCATCACGATGCTACTCACCCAGTGAATTTGGTTTTCTCAGGAAGGTGGATCACTGTTGCATCAGAGGAGATTTGCAAAGCAGGATGGGCTGTGTCACTCAGCAGGCGAAATCGAGTTCCTGGTACAATTCATGAGAGAAAAACATCAATTCTGAGAGACTGGCAATGTTAACACAAGGAGAATCATAAAATGTTGAGCAACAATTTTTACTGTCATTGTAGCTGGAAAGAGTTGTGTTTGCTGGCAGGGAGACATAAAATGGGGTGCAAATGCAAAGAGTCTTATAAGATGTGCCTGATTGGGATGGCAGTCTAACATTCAGAAATGTAGCTGGGTGATAACTAAGTCTTCAGTATTTAAGAAGGTTGGATAATTTTTCAATTAGTCTCTTTTTCAAAATAGCAAATTTGAATTTTGAATCTGGTTTGAAAGAACCATACATGATTTAGCACTATTTATTTATTTTAGCACTATCTGGAAAACTTAAAGTTTTTAAAACTGCTCTGCATGCTTCCTCATCCTTGAAAGATGAAGTCCATAATGTTTTAATGGTGAGGGAGTTTTTTGATGTCACAACATCTTTTATCAGAATGTGCTTTGAGAGCACAAAGCAAACTGAGATCCCTGAACAATATTTAATGGTTTCATATCCCTGACAGAATTCAGCTTTGTTTCTCAAGTCACATCAGTTTTACATTGACATAAACATACAAACTTCAAGTGAAGTACTTTATTGTGCTAATTTTAAGTGGGTAAAATCTGGTCCCTTTCATTTCAATGGTTTGCTCACTCCCAGATTGGAGAGTTCAGTTATGATTTCCAGAGGAAATTGCTATCTTTGTCTGCTTTGTCCCTCTATCCCATTGTTTCGACATCAGAAAATGACAATCTACCTTTAGTTGAGATGAGAGCTGCTTCACTTTGTTCGCTTGCCCCAAATGAGTTGACAGCCTTCAAGTAGAAGAAATAGTTCACATTGGGCTCCAGGGATACTTCCAGTTCAGGTGTCCTTATACCAGCAAAAGATCTGCAAATTTTGAAGATTTTTGTATGTTAAAATATACGCAGACATCCAAACCAGGAAAGATTAATTTACACCAGGAAAGATTAATATGCAGCTAAGCCACTTAACAGTATTGTTGACTACTGAAACAACAGTGACCATAGAGAAATTCCAAATCAGAAGGACAAACATTGTTTTTTAAAAAAAAATGTTATGTACGGGCTTCAGCATTTCACTTGAAAGATCCTTCTTACTTTGTGTGATAAATTTTTGGGCCTTTGCTTCTATACCACCTTCTCACTCAGTGCAGTCATTTGGTGTAACGCTCGCTTTATTTTCATTCTGCAGGGTAGATCATCACATTAAATGCTAGCAACACTGAATCAAATTCTCATCTGCCTCCTGTGAAAAGTCTGCTTTACAAAATGAACAAGCTACTGAAGAAAAAAAATCGCTTTTAATTAATTCATCTGCATGACAGTGAATACACTTGTTATGTATGTACTGTCTGGACACATGTTCCAGATCCAAACGAATGGATACCCTTATCTGAGACTGCATGTAAAGCAGGCACTTAGTATTACAAGCTCCTTGCTCACAAATTCTTCATCAACAAAGCCTTGGCTCTGTCTCCGTCACCATGATGTGCACTCTAACAGGCTGATTTTTAAGGGAATTGCCTTTGCACAGTGCCTTGCTTTGAGTAAGTCTCCCCTTTGTGGTGCCTCAAGAGCTCCAGCCCCCACATCCTCGACAGCTGATATCTTGACATACTGCCAGAAAGCAAGAGTCAGCACCCACTCAATGTGTTTCACAAGCTCTTTGAAGTGCCAGAAAAAGTACTTTGGATGGCTAGAAAGATGCCAATTTTATTTTCTCTATTGTCAGGTGTATGAAAGGTTGGCTTAATAAATGCTCTTGCACTGGATCTTTATTTTCCTCATTTTTGCCTTGTATGGTAAGAACAAAGTCAGACAGTGTATACACACTGCATTGTATGCCTGCAGTTAAATATTTATCCGTATGAAGTAGATAATTTAGGAATCTCCAAGGCAAGTATTTCAATTCAGGAACAGCAGACATGCCTTTGGAGAGTGCAAGGCACTTTCCTTCCACCTCAGTTTTGAGAATGGAGACTAGAATGGTCTCTCTCCTGCAGGTAACATCTCATGGGAAGCTAGATTAAACAAATTACTTTTTCCAGCACTAATTACTGTGACCCCAGAGGAAGTAAGGCAGGCCAGTCAGCAGTGAGATCAGGTTGTTGCTATACATTTGTAGTGACTGTGTTTCCAGAAACAGCCCACCAGAGAGCAGTACAATCTGAAGAATAATCAATGCCCATCCATTAGGATTTTTCACGTGCCTGTCTCTGCCGCATTCATCACTTTGAGATAAAATCCCTGCGCACACCAAATTCCTGCTAACACCACTTAAGGCTCAGTGTCTAGGAGGATGGCATCTTATGGGAATGTTTGTGCATCATCCTTATAGGTCTATAACAAGTATTTTGTACTGACAGCTGTCAATAAATTGATTGAAAGCATTGAGAAAAAGCACTGTGTGCTCCTGTGATGTGTTTTCTCAATCTGAAAGAATTTCAGAGGGTTTGGGGCTCTTGCGTGATCAATGCAGGGCTATGTTGCCCTTGGGGTATGTGTTACATTCATGTTGGAACTGCTGCAGTAGCAAACATATTAGCAATTGCACAGTTTGCTTCACGCCGATGATTAAACAAAGCTCCAACCACAAGAACACTTCGGCAAAGGAGTGGGAGTTTGGCAGGCTGGTGGGTTCTTACTAAAAGGTTCAGGGAAGAGATGCAACGTGGTGAGTTCCATAACAAGAACCTGAGCTGTTTAGGCTTGAAAGAGAAAAGAGTGTTGTCTGAGTATAGAGGACAAGAGAAAAAGGAAAGATTAATCGGATTAAAAAAAACACAAGGTAGGAACTGAGCAAGGAGACAAATACAGAAGTGAGAGAAAGGAAAACTGGGACGGAAGCAGAGGCAGGGGAAATGTGGGCACCTCAGCTTTGAAGAAATTTGTCCATGCTTCCTAGATAAGTCTTACCCAATCTTTTCCTTAAAAGCACTACCCTGACATCTTTGATATGCATCTGAAGCACGGACCAAGAGAAAGAAAATTTGAGCAAGTAGTTACCGGTGAGATGAAGTGAAGATACACAGCAATTTGTCATAAGCTGTTTGTAGCAACATGTAGATCAACATGTTCTAAGCACAGTGACGCCCACTTTGCATGGTTCCTTCTGTCTTCTGGAAAATGCCATGTATGTCAGAATCCTTCCAAAGAAATTAGGAGATCTTCTTTTACAATATTAACTGATGATTCACTAATAGAACACAAATTTATTTCTAAATATAAGTGGACAGGTACATTCGGGTAATGAGTAGACCTGTCATATTAATATTTTGGAGTCCGTATCCCAGAGTCTGGGTATTCAGAGAAGATTTCTGGGTTCTGCTGATTGCAGAATAGGTTCAGCCACCAAGGTTCAGACTTGAGTCTCTTTCAAACCTGAAATTCTCCAAACTAGAATTTGGTTGCACATTTAAGACTGAGACTGATAATGTGTTGTAACAGTGAGGCAGAAAATTCTGAACTTTAAGCAGATCTGGTCAGTAAAACAGTGATAGGATTTTCAAATAGCATTGTCTGCTTGGTAATCTATTTTAGCCAACTTTAACCTGTCTAAGAATAAAAGCTCATCAATTTTGGCCATGATTGAGGCTTAAAGAACAGTTCTTCTGCTGCCAACTAATGAAATAAGATATGTCATCAAGAAGTAATTTCATTTGCAACAGTCTGAGCCAGGTCGAAGCTCACAAGAAGCAGCGTGCAAATAAGAAATAGGTCTTGTTATGTATGTCTCTCTTTCTGTTCAGAGAAACGGGTGAAGGAGGAAAGTGAGTACTGAAGTCTCCCCAGAAATCAATGTAGTTTGTCAAGGTTCAGGCTGACCCTGCAATCAGTGACAAAAAAGCATGCCTGAGAAGAAAGTATGATTACTGGTTACCTTACAGCCTGCAGGTCATGTGTAAGGATAAGGGAAGGGAAAATGCGTACTGACTGTGTTAGGGGAAACTTATTTCATTTCAGTGTTCTTGTAACAAGCATTGCAGCTAGGTCTTCCTCAAGCTCACCTCAAGTACTGGACATGAAAGAAAGAGAAATCCACCTACAATAATTTTAATGTCAACTGTTTTTTTACATTAAACACACTTGCCCACTTTATAGATTATTTGGAACATAAAGTTATTATCAAAGCATGATGCATCCTGACTTGTGCCTAGATGTTATTAAATTTGCACGGTCTCCAAAATGTCTGAGTATCATGATACAAAAATTGCCTCAAGCTGCATCAGGGGAAGCTTAGATTGGACATTAGGAAAAATTTCTTCACAGAAAGGGTAACCAAGCACCAGAACAGGCTGCCCAGGGAGGTGGTTGAGTCACCATCCCTGGGACTGGTTGGGATGAGGTTCTTGGGGACATGATTTAGTAGTAGACAGGTGCAGTTGCAGCCAATGATCTCAAAGGTCGTTTGAAACCAAACAATTCTATAATTCTATGAAAATTCAGTGTACAGAAATTAAAGAAACATTTGAAGTTAAATATTTTAGGAATCACCTCCCTGCCTTTATAAGAGAAATTTTTCAAAAGTGTCAAAAGTTTAAAAATCCAGTCTCTATATTTCAGGTATGTGCTTCTCAAAGCAGAACAGGAAGGAGTTACATGTTTCTTCACATTTAAATTGCCAAGGAATATTGCAGTAGCAGTTCTCCGTTGAATTGTGACTTCCCTGGTTTTAGGGAAATTTGATGTTTGTCTCATCAGCATCCTCATTTTCTTCATGGAAAAAACGTCTAAAGGATTTCTTTTTGAATATTGTAAACGTTATGCCTCACAGTGATTCAGAATGTCCTCTGTGTTGTCATTTCCAACTCCATTGGAACAGTATCTCCAGGCCTGTGCTGGTACCACTGATGTGGAGTCAGATCTGAAAGTAGATGAACTTCTCAAGATACGTTTAGAAGCACAGAGAAGGTGTGCACCACGAGAAGAAAAATTTCTCAAAGCTAAAAATAAAGAGCAAATAGCTCTGAGTTTATTCCCAGCTGAGCCTCATGGTTTGTTTCTTCTCCTCTGTCCCAGCTCCGGCCATCCTGGGATTAGATCACCAAAGCACCACCCGCAATGGGCCTCACTGCTATCTGAGATGGCCAGCCCCAAAAAGTTAGAAGTCAGGAAGAATCACTGTTTTCCACACTTTGTCTCCTAAGCTGGAAGGACAGTCATGTAGGCAACACAACAGGAGGGAATCTTCATCTCCTCTTTCCAGTATCTGACTTGCTCAATGAGTAGATGGAAAATTTAGTCACTAGCAGTGCTGGTCTTGCACTGGTGGAGAGGATGACACTCAGTCACTTCCACTGCATACTATACTAATGAATATGAACTCACTGCATATTATACTAATTTCTGCCTCCCTGAGTCTTACAGATTTCTCATGATGTGATACATGGTTTCCATCCGAACAGCCCACACACTTAATCCATGGACTACATTTCTCACAGTTTTCCATTTTCCACCCACAGCTCCACTGACTTCTCAACACAAAGAGGCTGAACAGCAAGAAAATAGCAGAGCTTTGAAAACTGAAAAATTTCAAAGCCTCATAAAGATCCTGGAAAGGGAATCAGCAATGGAAGGAGCTTTAGAAACCACAGCAGTAGGTCAGGGACTCTCCGTTGCAGAAGACTTAAGATGGTTTTATATGAAACCATGTCCCTCAGGTGGCAAGATGAGAGACAACCCAGATGGGAAAACAGATTATTTTTTAAATTGTAATTAGAAGGAAATCATTAATGAGCATTTATTTTCTTATATGCTTCAAATTCTGTCCCTGGGGAGCTGCGAGGAATCCAAGACTGCTCCAAAGACCTCCTGAGAGATATTCAAGTGTCTCTTAGGCAACTGGCCCTAGGTGGCCCTGCTTGAGAGGCATTGGACCAGACGACCTCCAAAGATCCCTTCCAAGTTCATCCACCCTGTGATTCTGTGACATGCCAAAGGCTACAAGGGGTTAGCCCAGACTAGGGGCTCCACTTTCAACATGGGCATTCCTCCCTGCCTGCTACCTTGGCAGTATCCCTTGCCTTGGGTTCCCAGAATAACATCTGTGAAAGCAGGCTTGTAAGATGGGACCATGGCAACTTCTCCAGCACTTCCCTTGGGCATCCTTCCTCAGCCTCTGCTTTCATGATCTGCCACCAGCAGCAGCTGTATGAACTTTCCAGGGTTGCTGAGAGATGTGTGTGAACTTCCACCTAGGGACTGGGAAATCACTCAGGTACAGGGCCACCACAAGCATGAGAGGCACAGGCTGTCTGTCAAAGCGCTCCACACTTGGCTGGGCCCCAAGATTAATACTGCTCAGGAAACGTGTAAAGGACAGACTTCCAAGGAAAGCAACCAGACGAAACTGTAGCATTTCCAGGCCCAAGTGCTAGGCCTTCATGAAGACACAGTTTATTCTGCCTGGTATAGGTACTTGACACAGGAATTCTTGCCTTTATATCAGCTAAATAAGAAATTGATTTCTAGTTGTAACTTGCACTATGTGGTTCTTGGATGGGAGCAATACAAGCAGTATGCTTCATCTACCAGCAGGTCTTTTTTTTTCTTAGGCTTTATGCAAAAAATTAAATAGAAAACTTTAAATAAAAAAATAACTTCCATCATTGAAACATCTTGTGCCATTACAATAGCTTTACAGGTTAATCTCAGGGGGTTGCTTTTGGAAAAGGAAAGAAAGGCATTGCTTTGAGGGAAAATAAGTGGTAAAAGATGGTCTTTGACACTGCAAAAGGAGGTCAGAGCCATTCTATAAATACAGAAATTTAAACCACAGAAATTCTGAGAAAATTCATGATTTTGTCCTGTGGGAGTTTTTCACACTTGTCACAGTAAAAGGTCAGCTTCTGCCTACAGGGAGGCCAAAAAGTCAAATGTGACTCAGTATAATTATAAACACGTCAGATTTTGCATAAGGTCACTTGAGAAAGGGAATGGGCCATTTCTGGCAGGTTTCTGCCACAGTTATAACCACTCAAGCGAAATGCTTGGTATTATTGATACCTCACTCATGAATTACAGAAACTGGCATGATTTTTGGTCCAGTTTTGAGAAAAAGAGTCAATTCCACTCAATAGCAAAGAAACTCCAGGGCAAACACACAGCACAGGTTTTGGGAGCAGCTACATTGTCCCTCTGAACAACCGCAACTTCAGCAGGTGAACGGGGTCCTGGTGGCCTTATGAAATACATATGAAACACAGCTGGTCTTTGAGAATCAGGAGAGCTGGGCAAGATCTCTCCTTGAGTGCATTAATGCAGCACACTTATAGTGCACAATAAAAACCCTGCAGAAGTTTTCTATTTAAGTTTTTAGCCTTCTTTTGTAAGGAGCAAGGCATGCAAAATTTAGCTGTTGTATTTGTCTACAGGAACCTGTGAGCCCTTTAGTCCACCCTACTAATTGGGTGGGGTGGAGCTCTTCTCTCTGTCACATCTCCATGAGGCCCATGTGAACTAGCCCCCAAGTGAAGATGCTAAGCAGGCTCCCCAGGAGATGAAGAAGACAAAGTCAGCTGGGCTGAGGCTCTTCCAGAGGTCACCCCTTCACCTCCCAAACATTCTCAGACCTTTGCAATTGTGTTTTGCTGGAATATTGTTGGCATTGTTTTGGTTTTTTTTTTTTAAATAACAAAACAAAAAAAACCCAAAGACATATAGAGCAGGATATAAGTTTCTCTGCCTTTCAACACAGCGCATGGTCTCGTGACTCAATGATGCCTATGTTCCTCCTCACTGTCTCCTCTACACAGCACAGATTTAGCATAAAGGAAACCAGAGAGGGTCTGGCATAAGCAGGCACCACCCTCGATTTCAAAACCGCACTTTGGGTTGCTCTGTGACCCCTGCGGCATGCCTGCACAGCCAGGCACCACTGAGCTCAGCTGCTTCTTGGAAGAGATCTGTGCACAGCCCAGGCACTGCAGATGTGTCACTAGTATTACTGGGACACCTGTATCATCATTGCTATGCCCCAAGCCAGCTCCTATCTTGTTCACTGCAAAGAGAGGAAACTGGGCCAGGCTCCTTCATCTTGCTTTTCCCACGGAGCTCAGCTGCCTTTTCCTGCCCTGCCTGCAGCTGTGGCAGCTGTGGGGCAGTGACTGCTTCCCTAGCCAGTCCAACCCTGCAACTTCTGGTTAAATGCAGAAAGCACATCTTCTGAGTTTTGGTCCCAAAGGAAAAGCAGTCAAGCAGAATAAAAAGAAAACATTTTTACGACTCAGCCTAATCTCATAGATTAGCATCTGTGCTGTAAATTCCTCAGCATGCAGAAGCAGATTTCTTCCTTGCACGGTGGAAGGCAGAATAATCTCTTGCACAATGACCTGTGGTCTGAGGATGCTTATTAGCAGCTGCCTAGTCCATCTGAGCAAAGACCGTGGCACTGACACTGACCTGAGACCCTCTCCTTCTGGCGAGTGCTGTCGGCAGTACTCCAGGGTGAAGGACTCCGTTGATGCCGAGCTGGCACACCAGCGGACAGTGGCCGTGTCCCAACACACTGTGCAGTCCTCAGCCTTGATTGTGGGGACAGCGGGTGCTGGGAACACAGGGACATGTTAGTCGTACTGTGAGGAGGGCACCAGACAATGGAGGGGGATGCTCGTGAGGGAAAGGAAGATTCGCTTGACCCAAAATGCAGTTTTACCCATCCCTTTGTGAACTTCTGCTGGTTTGTGTTTCAATGGCAAAGGGCTATGATATGGCAATAAAACCAACAAATGTGCTGGGGAAGTCACTGTGAATATATGTGCATTTCTGCACATCCTTAAAATGCCAGTGTAGATTTTTATGCTTTTCCTCAAGCAACATTTTGTCATATCTGCCAATCTTCAAGAAGCAGAGCACCAAGGCAGTACTGCCCACAGCTCTCCCTGCATCATCTCAGTCCTGTCCTCAGCAGCCCCTGCATGAATGGCATCAGGAACAAATGTGCTACTGCAGAACCAACGGGGAGATGCTGACTTTCTGCTTATATATGTCCTGTTTATTTCTGCAATGCTAAAATTTGGCTCTGTAATTTCGCTTTTTTAGAGCCTCAGTTTAAGAACTACAGGCTCAACTGCAAGACAGAAAATGGAATGTAAAATAGAGCACTGAATGCAAGTAATCAAAAGCTATTGTGTGAAATTGCATATCCAACACTGTAGGCTGAAAATGTATTAGTTGTATTCACTTACTCCTTCCCCTTCCAAGGAACAGCAACAAAAACCAACCTCACAACCTGGTTGAAACTAAGATAAACAGTCTCAATACCAATCCTTACGATAAAGGTTATTAATTAAAAAAAAGAGTATAGAAAGTTATTTTGCTTTTAAGGAGATCGGGTTCCAAATAGGAGGCCTAAGACAAAAGTAGAAATTTGACAACTTTATGACATGATAATCTTAGAGAACTTCAACAAGCATTCCAGGTTGATTCTATTTTGTAAGAGGAATAATTTGTCATTAGTAGGAAAGGAAAGAAAAACACCCACAAGTATATATATATATTGATTTCCTGGTTTAGGAAAAATCGGGAGGTTACTCAGGTTAAGCTGTACTTGATGTTTTACTACAGGAATAGCTATTGTAGGTATTCAGCAGAACAACGAATCGGTGGGTTATATTGTCATCTGGTAATACATCTGTGTATCTCCCTTAGCAATAATCCTTTAATTACTATCTGACATATTTGATTCTTGTCTGGTTTTAATTGCATCTGTTCCTAAATAATGAAAAATTAATAGCTGAATCCTCTAATATCTGCATTCAGTGACTGACACACATGCTTACATTAATGTATGTGCAAGCAGTATGTCAATAGACATCAGGCTTTTTTTTTTTTTATTTGAGATTATCTGTCTAAGGAGTAGATGGAGTGAGGTTACAAAAAAAATGTTGTTACTGTGCTTCTGAGATTTTTTTAAACAAATTAACTGCAGTTAGAATACATTTCTCATTTCCTAGTAATAATCTAGCATTCATATAAATGATCCTATAAGAGGCAAAGAGCCAAAAAGGGTAAGATCTTACTCTGTCCCTCAGACAGAAGGTGAGAATCGTATATATTGAGAACAACAGAAGAGGGTGCACTCACTACTAGGTCTTTAGGATTGCAAGAAGCCTTCATCCAGAAATCAGTTTTTGATGAACAGGGAGGAGGGGAGCTAGAGGGATACTTGCCGCTTTCGGCATCATTGCCTCAGAGAAAAATCTGCTTGGAAACAGCGTGTTCCCCAGGGGAGGGGAAGGCAAGCTGTGAGTTTGGGAGGTGGAGCAGCAGGAAATAGGAGGTGCAGAGAGGGCACTGCAGCAGCACCCACTTACATTCTGCACAACTCCACAGGCCCACTACTGCCTCTACAAGCACAATCCCAACAGAGGAACCTTGTGGGGCTTCCCAACGCCTGGAAGAGGGACAGCTTTGACCCACTATTAATATGTATGTTCCCAGAACTGCACACACCGGCAAATTATTTTACTGTATGTGGCAACTTTTAATCTGAATTACTAAAACTAAACCCTAAATTCTTGCTTCTGAGTTCATTGAGCTACTTGAAGAAGTAGGTTTATAACAAAGCAGCTCTATAACAAAGTAGCCAGGCTCACACTGAGTAACTCTTTTCTATTACCTGTGCTTGTCTTTCCTGCTTTTTTGTTAAGGGGATGCAGTGGTTTTGCATCACTGTCCGCACAAGTCCATCTGGGGCTCAGTGCACTCTAGAGGGTGTTTACCTCAGCTTGAGGAAAGGTCTTTAATGAGACCTTGTTTGATCTAGTTTATCTGTTTTCTTAAAGAAATAAGCCAAAGAGGGCATCAAAGACTTGAAGAAATTAACTTCTTCAGAACGGTTCAGTTAGGGAAAAAGAATGGTGAGCCTGACGCCAAAAGACAAAGACAGTTCTTAAAAATAACTGCTTCGGAGAGGTGAGAGTCCCCTTTTAATAGATGATTTATTACCTAGTTATAACTCATTATCATTTGACCGTTTTGCAGGTATTCTGCACCATACTCACAATTACATTATGAAGGCCATAAAATTTGAATTTCTACTTTGTATTCTCTAGAAAATAATCTTCGATAAAAATAAGAATAGCAAATTGAATATCAAGGAGAACTATCAACAAATTTGAAGGCTGGTGGATTAAGCAAAAGGCTTGAAGCTGTGATTGCTGCCAAGTGTTTTCAATAATACATCAGTGTTGTACAGAGTTATTTCATTATGAAATTGTCAAATACCCTTGTCTGTATTTTGTGACTGTAAGAACATAGTAATTGCTTTTATCCTGTAGCACTAAAAACAGTTATTTGGCAAGAGGGCCTTAGACACAAAATACTTCACCTTGTTCCGTAATTCAAGAAGCGATAGTGTTGTCAATACAAATTATTAAAGAAATTAAGGCTTAGAAAAATTAAACAGTCAAATGAAGCTCATAAACAATACTCATCTAATTACTCTTCTTAATTCATACCACTTAAACAGCAGCAGAGCTTCTCAGCAACATCTGAAATTTGTGTCCCACAGAGCTAGACATAGCATGTAACCTTGGCTAAGCAGGCCTTTGCTTGAAAAGGTAATAATTTGAACCAATGCAATGTAGATGTATTTTGAAGGATGGCAGAGAGGAAAAAAAATGCATCTGTCACCTCCATTTTCCACAGGAGAAGCAACAGCAGCAGCAAGGAACAGCTGGGTGGCTTTTCCATAGCTTTCCTGGAGCACTGCAGTATGCTCAGAAGAGAAATTAATACTGTGCTGCCCCAATGCTGCAGTCATGAGGCCTGAGACGGGGAGCATTTTCAAATCTGAATATCTTCAAGTTTCCTCCCAGGAACAATTATACGGTTATCTCTTAGTAAAAAGGGAAACAACTCTGAGTTACCTGCTGTCTTCCAGGTGGACTAAATGAAGAAGTTTCTTCTGTTTTCAGTAATGTGTGGACTAAAATGTGTCTAAGGACATGATGCCTATAATAGTCAAATGACAAAATAATAATAAAATACCAAAATATGTACATACCTGTCCTAAAAATGGCTTTTTCGCTGGGTAAGCTACAACCTGTGCCGTTGACAGCCATGACCCACACGCTGTAGCAGTGATCTGGCTCCAGGTCCTCCAAAATGCAGTGACTTTCCTTCACTGTCACTCTGTATTCTTCCACCAAAGCTAGAAGGAACACATACATGCACAGGATGTCACACTCACATGTTGCACTGGTAGGGCCCATGATCACACCTCTCAATTAATACATAAAACCCAGTCAACAGAAAAAAATCCAGAAATCACTACTAGCCAAGATCTTCATATTTCACTCCAACTCGTTTTTGACAGAAAGTTTCTGATATCCCCTTGAACTGAGTGCACTCATACTTCATTGACGGCAAGGAGAGATTATGGCCTTCAGTCCTACTGAGGACTAGACTGCAAATTTTGGACATAAAATCAGCAGTTATCAACCCTGATTTCCCTATTCCATAACACTTAGCTGTAATTTGGATGTTGTAAAAATCCCTTAGTATACTTGAGCATGCACACACGAGCACGCGTACACGTACACACAGGATTTGTGCAGAGCCCAATTTCTTAAAGCAACTTTATGATAAGTCCGAGCCTTTTAGTGAACAAGAAATTTAATCCTCTTTTTCAATTTTATATTTAAAATTTGAACTATTTTAATTTCACTTTGAAAAAACCCCATTTTTCTACATATGGAAATACTGTGGAAATAGTGATCATCTTTTTCTGCCATTTTTTCCTATTAGGACATATTTTGCAAGTGTATTCTGGGGCCTAAAAACCTAATGAAACCCATTCTTCTGGGAGCTCTATCTGCAATCCCCATGAGTACCCACAGGGTGGCACGGACACATCTCTGTGGTCTGAAGGTCAGGGCACTTCATAAAAGGGCACCTCAACAGGAATGTTGCTGCTGCTTCTCTGCAAACAACTGCCCCTCACTTCACAGATCTTCATATTAATCTTGCATTTTGGGGAGCAGAAAGAACATCTACCTCATGTTCTCCTCCACCATTACCCATCCTTAGTCCTATGCATGATGTCTTTACAGTTCCTCTTCTTTCTGCATCCAAAACCCTTCTTTTCAGTGTGATCTCCCCTCTGCCGACCTCAGAGCTGAGCAGGAGGGACTCCTGCCATCATAAAGATAAGACCTTACGCACCCCCTGGATCTTTGCTGGCCTGCAGCTCCTCCATACAGTAGACCTGGAAGCAGTCAATGACATCCCCATCATTCACAGTCCAGTAGATGGCAATGGAGGTGCTGGTGGCCGAGTTTGGTTCCTGAGGTATGACAGTTGGTGTCTGTGGGACTGAGAGGAAAGTTTCCCATTGTTATTCACATTCCTGTATTTTCAATCAAATTACTCACCAGTTTGTGAGGCAACCTGGTTGTTTATTTTTGCTCAGGTTGCCTATTTCCACAGAAAAAGTGCAGCAATTACATGAAATACAGAAAACTGGTGCAGTTCTAGACCAATAGGTCCTCCTAACGAGGAACAGAAAAAAGTAATTGCTTGTTGTTGGGATCCACCCATTTCCCCCATAGTCTGAACAAAGTAAGATCCAATCCTAGCCCTAGGATGACCCAAACCCAGCACAAAGCACTGTGCCTGCACCCTGCCTGGGTCTTGGGGGTCCTTCCCCGTGGCGCAGGACTATCAATCACACAGATGAGTCATGGCACAGCTGTTCATTTCTGACCTACAGCAGGGAGTGTCCTAGGGCTGTGGCAATCCTGGACTTGCAGACCTGTCACATAGCTCCAGTGATCCCTCTCCTTTCCCCAAGAAACCTGCTCCCTTCAGTCACAGGGAGAAATCTCCAGATCTGTGCTCCACTTCGAGGTATGTGTGCTAATGAAACCCCAACAGACACCTGATAACTTCAAGCCACCTCCCCAGAAAGGCCAGAAAACCCTGCAGGCTCCTTTGGGTGACTGACTTCTCCATTACCTGACCTTGTCTTGCAGAACAGGCACCAAAGGAGAGGATATCCATGAAAGTGAAGACGGAAAGCACTTGTTTGCAGCAAACAGCGCAGCATGGGTCACTGACAGGAAGAGTGAGAAGAAAACCTCCTCCAGAGGCAGATGCATATAACTGATCCTAGAAAGTCGGGCAGGGGAAAGGACCTACCACACCAAGAAAGGATTTATGCAGTGTGCCAAATCCACTGACATGGGAAGCAATGGGGATGTGCTTTAGGCAAAGGAAGGCTCCAACAGCATAGAGGAGCAAGAGGCTCCTTACAGCCTCTCATCTTCTGCTGCACAGAGGTGGATTCCTACTGCAGGTGCACAGCCAGGTACTCCTGCCTGATATGGTCATTTTACCCACAGATCCAGTGGACAGAGAATCCCTGGTGCACAGGTGAACACAGCCTCTGCCAAAGCACCTGAACTTCATGGGACAAGCAGGAGCAGCCCTCACAAAGAGTGCTTCAAAGACCTCCAAGGTACCCCAGATTTCATGTAAACTTTGTGTGCTGATTGGCACAGCTCCAGCCCTGATGATATATTGTTCCCCTCTACAATTATGGCTTAAAAGAGAGGGAGGGGAAAGAAAGAAGCAAAAACTCCCAAAAGATGTTCATTGTTAAAGTGATTGCAGGGAGTGAAAACACATGATTCTGTTTCTTCATCCAGTACATTTCCATATTGCATGAATTCTCTTAGAATCTCAGCAGAAAGCATTTTCTTTTTTCAGTTATCTTCACGGTAATGATGATGATGTCCCGTGGCATGAACAAGGCAAATGCAGGTGCCAGCTCTTTCCTTATGATTTAGACAGAGAGTTACTAGTAGAGTAGATTTACGTCTGCTTCCCATTGAAAAAAAATATCCTTCTCATTGCTAAAAACAATCTGCATTTTGTCTTTTGACTGTACCTAGAGTTGGTCAATTTAAAAACTGATCTTTAGAAAAAGAGTTCCATTCAGTGGATCCAGTGGGGAAAGCAGCTTTTTTTTTCCCGTGAGGTTGCCTAGAAACTGCTATTTATGATTACAGAAACCCCAAAACTGCAAGATGTATTATTACACTGAATCTGAACAGAAGTTATCTTAACGAATGGAACTTCTGAAAAAAAAAAAATTTAGAGATAAAATTCAGTTTGATAACACTGAGAAACATTTGATTTCTAATTTCCTTTTGCACAATATGAAAGAAACTTTTGAAAGGAAGTAATTTCAAAGAAAGGAGTTGAACAGTTCCCTTCAGAAACAGAACATCTACGTGCTATCAAAGTGCTGATACCTTTTAAAATGAATTTTACTCAAAGAAATGCGATAGTTGCACCGTAAGTTTAACTAAATGATATTTTTCAACAGAGAAGTATGACATTTTCTCATTAGTTCATTTTTCATTGAAGTGCTCTGGTGTAAGGAATTTTTTTCTTCATGCTACCTAAAATCCATAGCCCCCAGGAGAAAAAAATACCCTAAATGTTTTATGGACATTTACTACTTTTGAAATGTAATGAGATATAACATTTCCTTGGCTTTGTGAACTTGAAGAAGGAGAGCAGTTACATTCCTCTGTGACTCTAGTGGAAAATTCTTACAATCATTAAAGGTCTTTGCCTTCTGATATAAAAGGGCAGGACTCATAGCAAGCTTTGGAAAATTTTTTAAAATTTTTAAATTATTCCCTCAAAAAAAGCCTCAGTTCCAATACGCTCAATGGTACGCCGAAAGAATTTTTTATGCTTATGCATTTGTTAATGGGAGGGGTTTACATGAAAGGAAGAAGAATTTGAGGGAAAAAGGCTTTTCATTAGTGGCTATAGAAAATTTGAAAATGGAGGGCATTTTGAAGGAAAGATGTTTCTGAAGTAGTGGAATAAAGTTCTATGAAATTTATAAGTAAAAGATTATACTTTCTGAAGGAAAAGTATGTGGATTGGAGAAATACGGCAAACTCACATGTATTTCCTCAAAAGGCTTTAATAAAAAAAAATTCTGAGAATGTCTAACATTTGCCTCCAGTATGTGATAAATTATGTACTCAAGGTGTTCAATTCCAAATAAAGTTTTGTGTAGGGATTTACCTCTGTTTTCTTTCAGGAAAGGTGAAATCTTGGAAAAAAAACCCAAAAGTATTTTGTCTATAGTTCACCAAAGTAAAAATCACAATAGCAATTGTAATATTTGCTGATGGAAGTTAAGAATGAAAACCAGACATGTTAGAAAGAGAAAGAGGAGGAAGAATAAAGGATGAGGAGCTTTGAGGGTCACTTGTTACTGGGCAGTCTCATTTGGTCAAAGCAAACTGGTCTGGAGCCATTTAGTGTTCAGCAAACACAGTAGGTAACGCAACCAAACCGAAAAGCAGATATCAACAGTTAAGGGAAAAACATGTTGGAATGACTTGTGGGAAAAGAAAATACAGCATGACAAAATGGGTCTGTCCCTCTGGATGACCTTGCCAGTAGGTAGCAGTCCAGGAGAAGAGAATGGTTGCACTCATGGAACTGCAAAAGAAAGGAAGTAAACCAAGATACATAGCACATTTGCACCACTAAGTTAACTCTGATGGAGAGTGGTTACAATACAGGTATTTTTATCTGGCTTCCCAAAAATATGACACTGAGAAAATGCTTCTTGCACAAATGCCTGTCCAGGTTCACCTGAGAAGCTTTCAATGCCTCAGGCAAATCCTTAGAAACTCTACAGGTAAGTTAAGGTCTCAGGTTCAATTCCTCTAGGTTCAGTTCCTTTAGGTCTTGTTCCTTTAATTCTCTAGGTCTATTTCGTCTAGGTCTTCTTCTGGGAAGCAGGGACAGATAACCTGGAAAAAATACAGAGACACTGCCTGGTTTTGTAGGGACGGGTTCAGGAAGGCCAAGGCACAGCTGGAGCTGAATTTGGCAAAGGGAGCAAAGAATAATAGTAAGGGTTTCTGCAGGTATGTGAGCCAGAAAACGAAGTTAAAGAAAGTGTGTCCACAACTTGGTAATAACAAACTCTTCATTGGCTGCTGTCCAGATCCAGATAATTTCTGTAAGCATATGTCCAGGCAGAACAGAAAGCCCACAGAGGCAGGTTTCTGACATGACATGAAATATCAAATAGGGATGAATAAACCCATCTATCATGTGCAGTTTTCACTGTTTTCACTGTTTCCTCTGAACCAGAGGATGTTTCCAGCTACATCTAACCACTTTTCCTTCACAACCTGTGGAGGTTTCAGGTGCCTCTGTTCACTTGGCAGTGGCCAATGGATCTTGGCTGTCAGACAGCCCTGTGTTCTCCTCCCCACACCAATGATGGTGGGGCTGCCCCCCTCAGAGGAAGATAGCTCAAGGAGACCCTTTGACTGCCTCTTCTGCTTCTGCCTGAAAGTGAACAGCAACGTCTTTTGCTCTGGAAGATTACAGATGGAGACCTAGTCTGAGCTACAGATATCTGAAATGATGCAAGAATCCCCCGCTTTAGCACTTTTCCCTCTGTTGCTCATCTTACTGTCCTACTATAAGCCAAACACTCATGCACAATTAGACTTCATTTTACATTCAACTCTGATTGCTAATTACATGGTTTGTGAATTTATTCTTCTCAAATAGGTCCTGTTTTCAGCTCCTTAAAATTTTCAAAGCTTTGCCAAAATGGTAGCTTTTGTAAAGACAACATTCAGAGATTCTTACCAGCCACATGTTTTACAGATTGCTCACTGCTTTGTCCTGGACTGTCTGCGTAGTGCTCGAAGAGTGAAAAAGCACTGGGTACCTTTTCTAAAGAGAGGGTGGTATCCATTGCAGCAAGTAACCTATTTGGAAAAAAACACATAGCTGCCTGTACAAATCCCTTGTGGCATCCCATATTTTTCCAAAGGCCAGACACAAAGACCATGCAAACATACACTTCACTAAATTTTCCCATGAACCTGAGGAAAACGTACAAGGATAAGTTGTTTCCCTGATTGTCACTATTTGGAGCATAGTGCAATTTCAGATCAGGAGCACAGTGAAAGCACACAGGGACTGTATACATTTGACCCATGAGAACGTGAGGATCTGAAGTTCACAGCAAGACTCTGAAGTGCACAGTGGTTTGGACTTACTAACACCCTGCCTTTAAAGGTTACAGACCTTAGAGCTAAACTGCAGCAGCTGATGCCATAGACATAATGTAAAGCAGCTGCTTTTGGCAAGCAAGAAGAACATGAGAAGTAAGATAGATTCCACTTAATTAGTCTGTATTGGCTGAGTTCATTAAAGTAAAAACCCAACATATTTTTAATTCTGGAGCAGAAGCAGCTTCAAGGAAATGAAAGATTATTTTTTCAAGGCAACTGAATTTTGCATTTCTCCCCTTCTTTCTTCTTAGTCACTGAAGTAGTTAATTACCCATAACTTTAACAAAGCCAAACAAATAAAAATATGTTTTCTTCAGAAAAACATGCATTATTATACAGGTTTGTTCTTAAGCTTCTTTAGCAAGTCAGATATTAGTTAACCAAAGTAATAAAAAAACCCATACACAAAACAAAAAACTTTCAGTTTAGTGTGTAAGTAAACAAGTTAAGACCAAGTATACAGAAAATCTTGGAAAACTGTTTGTCCCATTACACTGTCTCTATTCTTATACAATAAACTACTTGCAGATACGTGTCCAGACTCTCACATTTTGACTTACAACAGTGAGTCAAAATTTATAGCCCTAATTCTGCAGATTAATAGAAGCCATGAAGGGGTGTTTGGCACATTGTCTTCTGGCTGCTTTCCTGGGATTGTAATTTGACCACAAACTGGAACCCTTGTGTCATTATCATGCCCCATGCCTATCCCTGTTATATTTGATATGAACTTTTGGGCAAAGTCAGTGGCGGTGGTACAGGCAAAGCAGGTTTGGGTGCTTGCACAGGAGAAGCCTGCAGCCAGTCTCTCTGAATACTTGTAGTTCAACTTGCAAAATTTATTAGTGGAATAAAAGCTTATAATTGAACACTTCTTTCATAAAGGATGGGTCTCACAGAAAATTACTCCCTTGAGGAAGCCACACATTGAAGAGCACCATTTGCAATTGCATGTATTTACTGGTATGTGCAGGTGGAGCATAATGCAGCTTTGGTTACGCACCAGACCTCTGACACATCCTGAATCAGGCAGTGCCAATGAAGGGTCGTGGGAAAATATCAGCCCATAGTATTCAGTTAAGCTTTTGAAAGCTACTTAATGTCACTTTTTCTTAATGGAATTGTCTTCAGAAACACGATCCAACAAACCCAGTCTTGTGAGTGACACTTTGCATCATAACCTTTCAGAGACCAGGTAATACAGAACGAGACTAGTAAAAAAAAAAGAGTGTACCAATGCTGTCTAAGAGATGGCAACGTGGTCAAAATTTCTCTTTCATATGTGTGTGAATAATAATGACTACAAGGAATATCTGTTTAGAAATGTCTGTGTAGAGATTTATAACTGAACTGACATTTTAAAATGCCACTTGTTTAATTGATGTGT
The DNA here is from genome assembly GCF_017976375.1 of Cuculus canorus. Taxonomy (NCBI): domain Eukaryota; kingdom Metazoa; phylum Chordata; class Aves; order Cuculiformes; family Cuculidae; genus Cuculus; species Cuculus canorus. The sequence continues at coordinate 13,727,888 of NC_071441.1, forward strand.
TACAGAATATATGAAAAACTTCAAATCCAATTAGGTACAGCAACAAGTATAAAACCTCTTACCTTAATTTCATTATTTACAAGGTTTATAAAAGTAGCTATGAATATTAGCAGTGTGTTTTCAAAGCCTGCAAATGCTAAATAAAGCAGACAGCATGCTAGGCCTAGTACTCACTACTGTGCACTTAACCCATGCTTCACATACCTTTTATTTAATTCTTTAGATGACTAGAGGAAGAAAAAAAATAAATGTATTAACAGTTCTCAAAATGCTGAAAATGTTGAAGAGCTACTCAGCTAATAGTCTTGCTACTCTCCACAGACATAAAATACATACGGCTTTATTGCCGTGATGTTGTCTGGGATTCTGCTCATCCACACCTGCAGAGAATTTAGTTCCTTACATATATTCCAGTTCACTGTTCTGGCTTAGGAGGCTATTAGAGTCTAAATCTGGGGTTTAAATTCCTAAAGGGTGAATTTCAATGTCCAGGTTAAAAATTTGGGGCATAGTCAATAACTTACTTAAACCAAGGTTTTTACAGAAAGAAATCACATGCATATTAAGAACATTTAAATCCAAATTCTGGCTGAAACCTCCTTCTTAACTTCTTTTTGCTGGAAGTTGGGTGAGATTTGTACTCATGGAGCAAGAGTTTCTCCCATGCAATGCTAACATTCCCTGGCTCACAGACAGTAAAGTTCCTGTCCTTTATCGTGAACATAAAGGGGCAGGAAACCTGATAGTCTTCACATCTCACAAAAGAATTGCAGATTACAAAGTAATCTGTTCGCTAAAGCACTGTTCCACCTCACAAAGTTCAGGAAAATAAGGCATATTTTTCATCCATCCCAAAATAACCGCTCTACTACAGCAATCACTTCATTACAGGATACTAAGACACTGCATAGCATGGAGCATGGAAGAAAGACAAATGTCACGTCACCATTTATTTAGCTGCTAGTATATAGTCTGGCAGCTCATGTTTGCAAAGATGTCTTATTCTCCCTGAATGATCAGTGACTAGACAGTAAGTTGAACTTTTCATTTCTTGCATCTCAGGATAGTTTCTCTGCAATTTCCAGACCATGTGCTAATTCTGTGCTACCCTTCTCTTAGTGGGAGATTAACGTCCCAGAAATTCCATCCCCTTCAAGACCGTTGATACAGTTCTATGGAGGAGAAAGTGCCACAGCTCACTTATAGACAAAGCTTGCAATACAAGAACAGTCTGGGAGGACCCAAGCCATTAATGACTAACTTGAAAGATCCTCTGAAACTCGTCTACAACTGTGGATTGTGTATGAGCTAGGTAACTCCAGTCATGCAGATTCACAATGGATGGTTTTTACATCCAGAAAGGGCAGTTACAGACATGCACTTCACATGCATATTCCTAAACCTAGCCCTTTGTCAAGGCTGGCAACTAAGCAGCACATAGCCATTCCCTATTTTTCAGCAGTAGACTTTTATCGCAGCCTCAGTAATTCAAGTGCATAACTACTGTCTGTGTCTGCTAATTTGAAAAACATTCAAATGCCCATAACCCCGCAACAATTCTGCTTTGCATTGTTTTCAATTACACTTTCTTGTTTCACCTTTACTTTTCATATAGTAAAGTACTTTCTACTCCAACATTTCTTACTCCTCAAAGGATAATTAATTCTAGCTAAAGTATCAAATTGCCTCTTAGCCTTCGCTTCACAAAACAAACCAGAACCATTTTGATGGCCTGAGTCACGTTTTCATCCTATGCATCATCTTTGCAATTCTCTAAGCATTCATATGACAAAAGCAAATGATATAGCAGTTTCAGAGTGAAGTAGCTGAGCTTGCAGGATTTAGCAATCCTGGGAAAAAAAAGGAAGGTAAATAACTCATTCTCTGCCTAGGTACACTATAAGTGATTTCCTGACTAGAATCATAAAAGCTACAGTACAAAAGCCATTTTTACTTACATTGAGGAAAACAAATCCATCCAGATCTTCCATTTCTTTTACCGCTGTCTCCAAAGTTTCCTTTGCTGAATCAACAGTTTGCTGGAAGTTAACCATCTGCTCATACAGGTATTCCATTTTCATCTTCTTCACTTCCTCAAAGTTCTCTGATTTCTCATCATATTGTGCTACTGCTTTCTTAAGCATCTCTTCATTCTGCTTTTCCAAGAAGTCTGCCTTTCTCTTACAGTTTTCCTGCAAAATAAAAACAGATGTAAATTTATCTGCAGAATAAAAGCACAGCATTTAATGTATAACACAGAAATTCTCTAATACCCATGCATGAGCCAGCCCCCAGACTCCTTCTGGCATCCTGACAATAGGAAAACTTTGTTTCTGTAAGCAAGCTCATCGTGGAGAAATAATGCCAGAGAAATACATTAAAAAAAATTACTGATTTTTTTTTCTTACTATTAGTGTTTAAAATTAAACTTCTGCATTTAAGCACTGAGATGGGAAATCTGACTACAAAATAGCTAAAAAAGCCATCCTTTCAACTGAAATTAATACAGTCCTGAAGACTTAAGAATTTGGGCATTAAGAACTTCAGACATTGCGCAACTCATTCAGATGCTTCACACGGGATTCTAAATAAAAACAGAAATGGTGTAAGCTTTTTATAAACATAAATAAAATTAAGGGAACTTTTTCCTCCAGTGCTTGACAGTCACATATTCCATTTTCAATAATGTGAAAAAAACCAATATCTTTTTTCCTATGCTAAAGTTAACAGCAGAAGAAGTTAATTTGAGGACTGGAGAAACCACCCATTTTAGTGGAAGAAATGACACTATGAAACAAGGCAACCATGTCTTAGGAGGAATTCTGTAGAGGGAAAGAAAACTAGTGTGATAAAACACTGACTTACCTCAACAGAGTTAAATAGTAATTCGATATCACTCACGAACTGTTCAATCTTCATTGACTTTTCTTCCAGTGCTGCTGACAGTTCCGTTAGATGATCCTGAAATTTAAAATATTTCAGTAGCATAAGCTTGTTATTTTATACAGGTTTTACATGCAACTTAGTTTAGATGAATACTTTTGTTTTGCCATGAGCCACCATCGGAACAATTGCTAAATTAAGTTCAAGTATCACCGTGGCTACAAAGACAAGCACAGAAATAGCAACTGGAACAGCCACAAAACTGTTTCCAAAATAAAAAAACAAAGTGAGCTCAGTTAGATAAGATGCTAAGCATCTATAAAGCTGTTGAACCCTATGAATTCCTGTTAGAGACTGAGAGTACTCAGAGCCTCATGAAGGTCCTTGAGAGATCACAGAAACAAGCACACAAAAGGGAGGATAATGCAGGTAATTATGAGTCTATTGGAAGCATGAAGATTTTTTAAAGTTAGAATTTGAAAAATATCTCCTACAAACCAGAATTCATCAAAATCACTAGTTGATTTAGGTGTAGAAGCAAAAGCAGTTCAAGGGACAATAAGCATCAGAGATGACTCAGAACTTTTCCCTAGGTCTTCTTGACCTTTTTTGAGAAAGCAAGATGGCCATCTGCTCAGGTGCAATTTATAACTTATGAACATACTTTGTTTTAATTAGCTGGCACAAACCTAACAGGAAGGTTAAGTTCTTTTGGTAACAGCTTCCAATTATGGCAAACTTCTACTGCTAGATCTGTTGAAAACGAGATTTTCCATTAATTATAAATGTCACATTGGACTGTACAATTGAAAGCTCACTTTAAAAACACTTAGGGCTAATCACTAAGATTTGGAGGCAAACTTGTGTTTGTCAAGATAACCTGTAAAATCTAACAGATGCCATCCACTGCTCATTTCACTTGCTGTGAAACTGTGTTCCTACAGTTAAAATACAGATGATAAGCATTTTGTTATCTTAATATTTTCTGAGTAATTATACAGAAGTAACAAGAAACATATAAATGCCATCTCAGAGTAACCTGAGACCTGAGTGCTAGAAATCATGTGAAGCCAAGCCAAGCCAAGCCTTAAGACTGGCTTCGTGTCTGTGCTCCACAGCCAGGGAGTGATATCATGGGACATTTATTTGTGGCTCAGCTTGACATGTTGCAGTGCAGGTACATTCAAGAGATAGCTGGGATTTGTGACTTTATTATTGACTTACTGATGGCTAATTATCACTCGTGAGTCAAGCGCGAATAGGCATATTTGAAAAGCAACTCTTCTGTCATACATCTGCACAGCATGGACATAGTTTGTAAATAACAGTATTTAAAACTGCCACATCAATATCCTCCTACTTTTAATTTTTTTTTTTTTGCATATAAGTTAACATAAAACAAAATTGTTGACACGCCCTTTTGGAATTTTAGTGAAATTACATGAATTCGGTATTACCATCAACCAAACATGCGCCATGAAAGAGACTTCACCATTTAGATACTGGGGTGAGATTAAATAGCTGGTAACCAGCTGGTATCCAAGAAAGGAACATCTGTATACTTATATATGAAAAATCTGATATGGGAAAAGTAAGACATCATATACATGCTGTTTTCAGAAGAACTGCAATTTAAGGAGCAATAGCTTCCACAGAAACAAGAGCATTTTCACTAGCATTGGCAGCTAAGGACTAGGGTACTGAAATAGAGGGCATTTGTATCTGTCTTTTAGAGTAGCACAGATTAAAGATAGTGGGAAGACGTAGGACATGCTAAACACTTACCTGGACTACAGTTAAAACTATTGGCACAGATGAACATGAACCGAACAGAAAATGAGGATGGCATTTCAACAAAACTGTGTAATGTAAACTATGTGACTTTTAATATTTCTGAGCAACCAGCACACGTAACTGTGACAGGGAACACTCTATGATGATACTAGTCCCAGCATATGGAGTCTTCTGTACCTTGTCAAGTGAAATGAGCTACTGTTACTAAAATTTTCTTTTAATAGAAACAACAATCTTCCCCCTACACATACAAACTAGAACTTATGTGAGTGAAGAGGCTAAGAGATGGAAAGCCTGGTAACAGCTACCTATAAACAAGGTCATTCAAACTTCTCAACAAATAAAACTATGAGCTTAGAAAGCCTAGGACTCTAGAGAATACCTTAATAAGATAGTGTCCCTCCAAGAATTCTACAAGGTGTTTAGGAATAGCTTTTATTTTGTAGATAACATGACTCCCCTGACAGCACAGGAGGTCTGGAGAAATTAGCTACAGTAGCTCCTTCCCTCACCCAAACTCATTCTTACCTTCATCTTGGTTGCAGCATCATCTAGTGTTGTGACTTCATGGTCTTTATGTTCTCCAAAAAGCTTATCAAAAGCAGATATTGGGCATTTACAGTGGTAACAATATGTGTCTGCTTGCACTTTCTTCAGTTCTCTTTGCGGGCTTTCAAATTGAGGAACGTTTGCAGCTGATTTTTCAGGACACATGACTACAAATCCTGAATCTTCAAGCTCAACAGGTGTTCTTTGCTCAGGGTCATCAATAAATTCATAACTATCACCAGCATGCTCAAAAGAGTCCCTGTCTTCAAATAATAGCTCCTCATGTGTTAACTGAGATGATATTTCATCTTGCAAAAGTTCTTCGTGTGTGATCACATCATAGTCTATTGACTCAGGGAAATCTTCATAAACATCAGGGTGCTGCTTCTCTCTTTGGAAGTCTGGCTTCTCTGTTTGCTGAGTGGTAGGGACACAGGAAAGATTTTCCTGAGTGTAATGATCATCTTCGCTGTCTTCAACAGGAATCCTGACATATGGGACGTACTTCTCTATTTGAGGAGCTGTTGTTATGTCATACTGTTCTTCCTGCTTATAACCAGCTTCTTGATATGCAGCTCCCTGATAATCCACTAGTTGACTATGTGCCTGATGACTTGATTGCTCTGGCAGCTCCTCAGTTGTTTCTAAAGGTACATTTTCTTCTTCTCTTTGTTCAGTGCTATCCGTACTTGCACCTGAAAGAATTATATTGCTTCCAAAAGGAATGGCATGCATTGGTTTACAAATTGTTGCCTGAATGTCACTGTCAACCTGCACTTTCCCTCTCTCCACAACAACCTTTTCTGGCAGAACCTCAGTTCTGACATGCTGAACATCACCAGACCCCTGTTTGTGCCTGTCCTCTGAAATCTGAACTGAAATTCCTCCACTAAAGGACTCGTCTTCTGATATCTGATCCTTTTGAGGCCCTATGCCCTTACTTGGAATTTCATCTTTAAGGATGTATTTTTCAAAATATATTCCTGTTCCATCATCTGTGTCTGAATTTCTGCTTGGGAAAGATGCACTAGAATTACCACTTTCCTCATCAGATGGAGTCTCTTCCTTTGTCTTTTCTCCTACTGCTTCTGCATAGAGGTCCTTGTATAAAAACGACAGAGCAGGTGGCTCTTCTAGAAGCTCTGGATTAACTGCAGCAACAGTGGTAGGGAACAACAGAGATCGTTCTAGTACTCCTTCTTCTGAATCAAAGAGTGGGGTCCCTGGTGACTTCCTTTCATCTTCTACATTTGTAACCTTTTTACTGCTAATATCAGTCAATTTCTGCTGAGCTAAAGGTTTTGGAGCATCAGCATAGGTCTGCATTTTGCTTTCCCCTTTCACAGTGCCATAAAAGACTTCATCCAGATCCTCAAGTAAGGAAAACTCCTCTTCTAAAGTATCTACTTCAGTGCTTTCTTCAAAAGGTATGGCTTCTTCCACAGATTCATCGGGCTCTTCTGTCACAGGAAATAATGAACTTGGTCTTTCAAAATTTGGCTTAATTGGGGTTTTGTCATCAATCAATGTATATTTTTCAAAGTAATCCATATCAGCTATACCATTATTAGGATCCAACACTACATTATTGTTGCTTTCTGGCAACATGGGATTTTCTTGTTGTCTGTCTTCATTTTCCTCAACATCATAATTTTTGACTGATTCTTTTAGTTCATGGCTTGCAGACTTTCCCAAAACTGAGCTTTCTGAAATTTCTGTGGTTGTTCCAGAAGCCAGGGATCTATGGTCATCATCAGTTAGTTTTCTTTTAAATGAAGGATTTGTTTCCAAGTATTCTAGTTTATCTGGCATGTGTTCACTTTCTTCTTGATCAACAGAAGAAATATGTGTAGGAACATGAATATTGAGTATTTCATAACCTTCTGAAATTATATTAAATAGATCTTTCTCTTCAGTAGTCCCTGGAGAATGCTCACTTCCTTCTACAGCACTCACATGTTCCATTTCTTCCTCTTCTCCTCTCAGGTAACGTTCAGGCACTTCAGACACTTTGTCTACCTCCAGATGTTGCATTGCTTCCATTTTTGTAGGGATTCCAATGCTAGTTTCATGCTTTGGAACTTTGTCTGGGCCTGGATTATCTCCTACCAGTAAGTCATACTTCTTCATTCTTTGACTAGTGTCTGTGGACATTCTGTGTGAAATTTCCCTTGACATTGAATCAGAAATACTAAATATATGTCCTTCATTCTTTGTAGCACCAGGAACCTGAAGTTCTGTGCAACTTCCAGCTGGGAATTTTTTTGATCCAAAGTCAGAATCTTCTTTTGGAGAAAGCTGAGTTCCTTGCCTGTCTGCTTCTGTGGCCCTTATCAGACTAACTGAGTGAGCTTTCACCTCCTCTGACAGCCAGCTAGCTAGCCCGGAGGATGGAATATCTGGATACTTCTTTTCATCAGAACTAGAGCTAACAGACTTCACCTCTGCTGAAGACAGGCTGCCCTGTTCACCAGGATAAAGCTGAGTTTTGTGTGCCACGGTTTTGTAAACATGACCTGATGAAACAGCTCTAAGATCTTCTGAGTCTGCTTGCTTTTCACCTGCAAAATATTGCTGGATTTCACATCTACCTTCTCCTTCAGTATAGATGTCTGAAGCTATGCTAGATTGCTTTCCAAGCATGCCTACTACATCGTATAAAGATGACGCAATATTTTGTTTCCCTTCATCACCAGTCAAAGCCACTGATACTGACTTCTCAGGTAATGTATGAGAAGGTACATACAAATTTGATGACACTGCCTGCTCATCTGCTACAGCAGTCAACTTTGACTCTGTGGTCTCCAACCTTGGCACACCAGGTTGCATTTCTTGCTTTTCCTGCTCAGTAGTGAATTTGAGGGGACTTCTTAGCTGCTCTGATGATAAATATTTTGTGTCCAACAAACGATCTTGAGATTCTTGCTCATCTTGATCTTGTGTGTGTGTTAGAGGCATACTCCCCAACTGCCCTGTCTTCAAGCTTGTTGTTTTAGTTGACCGGAGCTGATTTTTTTGCAATTCTATTTCATCATGTGGTGGAATTACATGTTTAGACTCTGATTGTACAGAGTGGGAAATAACTGACTGCATGCTTTTCTTTTCTTGCTCAGCTAGGGACCCTGTGGGAACTAAATACTCAGAGGCTGGTTTTGAGTAAAGCGGAACGTCTTGCTGACATGTTTCATTAGCTGAATAAAATGGAACTGAAGGTTCAGACTCCAGTTTTGAAGGTACAGTTAAGTAATCTTGACTTTCTAGAGTTTCTGCTTTGTCTGTAGAACATGATACATTTAATTGTTCAGATTCTAATTGCATAGCTGTGTGCAAGTAATGTAAAGTCTTTTCTCTTGCTGTTTCAGGTAAAGTTACGTGTTCATCCTCTGACTGTGCAACCACAGACAAATGCGTGGTTTTTGTGTTCTCTGCTCCTTTTCTTCCAGAGAAGAAACCTGATTCAGGCTGGGCCATTTCTGAATGCTCTGTTTTAGTGTGGGTGTAAGATAAATCTAAGTGCTTGGGGGACAGGCCTCCTTTTACAGGTGAAGACTTTGGACTCCCTTCTGGTTTCGTTTCAGAAACAGAATGTGAAGGACCTGAAGGTACATGCACTGTTTGTTCAGTAACAGATGAATACGGTTGAACTTTTTGGCTCTCTGATTCCTCAGTGAAAAAGGATAAACCTTGTCTTTCAGTTTCCAGCTGAGCAGTTAGAGAGGAAGTAGCTGCAGTGTCTTGCTTCTCTGAACGTCCTGCTCTCAATGGGGCCATTTCATGCTTTTCTGCTTTGACAGTAGGACTTAATATATCTGAGTGTTCAGAGTCCATTTGTGCAGTTCCCTGCTCCTTGTTCCTATCAAAGTAATATGACACAGAGGGTGTTTCTTGTTGCTCTGTTTCAACAACAGAGTACCGCAAATTAATACACTGCAATTCAGGTTGGGCCCCATCCCTCTGCTCCCTTTCACCCATGAAAGATGTCATCTCTGGATGCTCAGGGTGGGCAGTCTGTGGTTGCTCTGCTTTGCCATAGGAATACAATAAATCTGATGGTTTCATTTTACAAGTCTCTGCTTTGTCAGGAGAATATGGCAAATCTGGATGTTTTGATTTCAGTCGTTCCAGTTGCAACTGTTCTGCCTTTTCTGTGGAATATGAGAAACCAGGAGGCATGAACCCTGTTTGCACTGTTTCTGCTTTTTCTGCTTTGCCAAGTGAACGTGATAAACCTGGTTGCACTAAATCTGTCTGTGAAGCTGGTTTCTTCTTTTCTTCACAAAGGGAGTGCAAAAAGTCTGTCTGGGCCATTCCCTTTTCCTTTACTTTATCAAAGGACATTAAAAGAGCTGGCTGTTGCAGTACTTCTTGGGTACGTTGTGAGTCCTTTGATTTGCCAGCCGTACAGGATAAATTGATTTTTTCCACCCCTGATTGTTCAATTTCCTGGTGCTCTTGTTGACCAATAAAATATGGCAACTCTGGGTAGTTTGATTTCTGATGTGTCGCTTCCTTTTCTATTTCTCTAACAGGGTAAGACTGCTCTGCATGTTGCTGCCCTGGCAATACCATTTCTTCTTCTCTTTTGCCAGAAGAATACAACGAACCTGTATGTTCCAGTTCACTTTGAATGGTTTGCATTTCATCTGTTTTACCAAGGATGTATGTTAGATCTTGCTGCTCTAAGTCCATTTGTGTTTCTTCTTGTGACAAAGTTATGCAAATGGGATATGATATGCTGGGGATTTCCCTCTCTGGATGTGCCATTCCTTGTTGCTCTGTTTTTCCAATGGGATGGGGTGCTACAGGCTGCTCTGATTTCCACTGAGTAGCTTGTAGCTGCTCTGCTTTGTCACTGGAATATGACAAATCTCTATGTTTAACCTCTGGTTGTGCTGTTCCTCGCCATTCTGTTTTGCCAGTGAAATGAAGCAAGTTTTGATGTTCTGCTTCCACTTGAATAGTTTGTCGTTGCTCTGTCCTCGCAGGGCAAGATAATAAATCTTGTTGTCCTAACCCAGGTTGCGTGGCTTCTTTTTGATGTGTTTTATCAGTGGAATATGATAAATCTGAATGCTCCATCTCTTGTTTCACCATTTCCTGCTGGTCTTTTTTGCCAGAGGAAACCAAAAGTTCTGGGAATTCCCCTTCAGTTGGGCTTCTAGTTGATTGCTCTGCTATGCTACAAGAACTTGGAAACACCAGCTGTTCCAATTTCGGTTGTACTGTTTCTTCTGGGTGTAACGTGTAGCTTCCCCTCTGCTGTCTGAACTCCAGCTGTGCACTTTGTTTTTCTTTACTAACAGAAGAGGACAAATCAGGGTGCGGTGCTTTGCCCATGGCATCTGACATAACAGACTCCAGTGGGGCAGCCTGTGATGGCTTTGTTTTGACAAAAGAATGCAACAAATCATGTTCTTCCAGCTCTGGTTCTGTTGTTTTATGAGGTTCTGCTGTGCCAACAGAGAACGATGAATCTTCATATTCTGATTTTGCTTGTGAATTTTGTTTTCCTTCCATCTTCCCCAGAGAGCACTGCAGCTCGGGGTGTTCAGCCTGCAGTCCTGCAGCTTCCCATAGCTCTTCTCTGCTGAAAGATGATGCAAAACTACCTGGCTGTACCTGCTCTGGTTTAGTCTTCTCTTGTTGCTGTACTGTGCTAGAATGCAATAAATCCGGATGCTCCAAATCCACTTCAGCGATTTGAGGTTGCTGTGTTTCACCAATTGAATATGACAAATCCATTACTTCTGCCTCTGGTTGTATGATTTCATGGTGTTGGAATCTTCCAGCAGACAAACCCGAATGGTTTGGTTTTGCATGTGCAGTTTCTTGTTCTGCCTCACTAACAGAGTATGATAACTGCGAATGTCTCAGTTCTGGCTGTGCTTTCTCATCTTGTGCAGCTCTTTTGAAAGAACACGTGAAGCCTGGCTGCTTCTCTTGAGCAATTTGTACTTGCTCTGTTTTGCCAACCCAAGATGATAGATGTGGTTTTCCTAACACCTGATGCGTAGTTTCTTCAGTTTGTATTGTATCAATGGAATATGCTAAATCAGGATGTTTTGGCCCTGGTTTGGATATTTCTCTTTGCTCCACTTTTCCACTATGAGATGATGCATCTGGAGCTCCTGGTTTCTCTTTTGCAGCTTGTGGATGTTCTGCTCTCCTGACAGATTGTCCCTCATCAGGGTGTCCAAAGGCTGTGTGCTCCTCTGCAAGCTGCTCCACTTTATTAGCAGGTGATGCCAAGCCTGTTCGGCTAAGCTCCAGCTGGGCAGGTGGGAGTTGCTCTGTTTTATCATGATCATCCAACACACCTGTCTGTTCCAGCCCCAGCTGGATAGTTTTCTGCACTTTGTCAAAGGAATATTCTAGACCAGGGGGGTCAGTTCTCAGCTGTGCAGTTTGCAGTCCTCCTGCTTTGAAAACAGAACAAGGCAAGTCAGAATGTCCCTGATCTGGTCCTGCCATTTCTTCTTCTGCTGCTGTACCCACAAAATGGGCCAAATGTGTAATTTCCATTTCTGGCAGAACTATTTTCTGTTCTGCTTTCCCAAAGGTGTAAGTTTGCTTTCTTCCTTGTTGTACTCTTTCTCTCACCTCTGCATTGTCCAGAGGATACATCACATCGGCGTGCTCTGCCTCTGATGGGGTCATTTCAGCATCCGGCCTGTCAATGGAAAGTGATAAATCTGGCTGTTCCAAGTTCTCACAGGCACGTTTTAATTGCTCCGTTTTACTAGGAGAACGTGGTAACTTCTCATGCTCTAACTGCTGTTTTGTGGCTTGCTGCTGTTCTTCTCTGCCAACAGAAATTTTTCTGTGTTTCTGATCCAACAGTACTACTTCTTGTTCGTTTGTCTCATCAGTGCAATGTGACAAACCAGGATGCTTGATTTCCCATGTTGCAAATTCTGGCTGACTTTCTTTGCCAGGGGAATATGTCAAATCTAGATGTTTTGACTCTATTTGTGCATTTCCTGGAGAAGTTCTTTTTCTGGACATTTTAGACAATTCTTGATTTTTAGAGTCAAATTCTTGAGTTGAGGAAAACGATAAATCTGCATAATTTGAACCCAGAAGTGAAGTTTCTTGGTTTCTGTGGCCATCAGAACATGACAAATTTCCATGTTTAGATTCCAATTCCACACTTTCATCTTGTATTGCTGCATCCAGGGTTCCTGGTGATTCCAAATGTTCTGACGGTAGTTGCGTTTCTTCTGTGGAGTACAAAAGCTGTGGTTGTCCTGGCTCCTGCTCAATGACATTATCTGGTTTTACTTCACCACTGTTGCATGAAAAATCTGGATGTTCTTTCAGCAGTGGTGCAGTTTCTTGTTGTTTGGAACGAAATGGTAAGGTTGGATGTTGCAACTTCTTCTGTTGTTCAGCTTCATGAAAGAAATCTGTATAATCTGAACTCATTTCTGCTTCCAGTTGAGCTTCTTTTCCACTGGAAGATGGCAAAACCCTTTGCTCCAGCTGTGGATGTACTGTTTCTTGTTGCTCTGTTTTGCCAGTAAAACGTGAAAGAAATGGTTGCTCTGATTTGTGTTGTGTCATTTCCTCCTGCAGTTTTGTACCTACATTAAATGTCTGTTCAGGATATGCTGGCTCTGATTCCATTTCTTCTTGCATTTTTTCACTCGAATATGGCAAAAATGGATGAACTAACTCTGGCTGAGCTGTTTCTTGCTGTATCAAATTAATTTGATCTATGACCTGTGGGTCTTCTTTCCCCCAGGTCTCTGACAAATCTGAATATTCCATTTCCATTTGCATAGCTTTTTGTGGCATTGTTTCCTGCTGTTTCTGCTCTCTTTGTACTGTATCTTGTTCTTCCATTCTGCCAAAGGGAGATGATATATCTAGCTGGGCCACATCCAGTGGTGTTTCCTGTTGCTGACTACTAGAAGTGGAACAGGAGGGAATCAACTGCTCCTGCTCCATTTGTGCCATTTTCCAGGGCTTTGCTCCTTTAATGGAATATGAGGACCCCAAAGACCCTGTCTCTACTTCTTGCATTACATCTCCTGTGGTAAATGAGAAATCCCTGTTTTCTGGAGATAGTTGTATACTTTCACGTTGCTCTGCTTTACTAATGAAAGACAGTGGCTCTGGACCTTCTAAATCTCTTTGTACAGCTTCCTGTGCTGTTTCTCCCTGGGAATCGGCTTGTTTCAACTTTGGCTGCAATATTTCCTGTCGTTCTGTTTTGCCAGTGGAATAAGGCTGTTCTGCCCTCAGCTGTGAAGTTTTATGTTCCTCTTGTTTTCCAGTAGAATATGACAAAACTGGATGCCCTGACTGCGGTTGAGTAGTTTCTCCTTGAACTCCCTTGGCATGGGAATACAGTTTACCACTAGGTTGTGAATCCTGTTGTGCAGGCTGCAGCTCTTCTTTGCCACTAATACGTGATGTAAGAGAATTGTCCAAATCTGCTTGCACCAGTTCTTGTTGCTTTGTTTTATTCATGGGATATGGTAAATCTGAAATTGCTCTTTCTAGATACCGGGTTTGCTGTGTCTCAGCTCTTCTGGTGGAATCAAATATTTCTGTTTGTACTAACCGGAGTTCTGTAGTGTTTTCTTTCTCTGCTTCTTCCATTGAACGTGATAAATCTGAAGGCAGCAATGCAAGCTCTGCTGTTTCTGCTTGCTCTGCTTCTGGCTGTTCTAATTCAAAAGGAACAGATTTTTGGTTTTCTCTTTCTTCCCTCAAACCCAAAAGCTCCTGATGTTCCATTTCCAGCTGCGAACTTTGCAATTCCTCTGTTTCTTCCCTGGAGAAAGAAAAGTCTGGATGTTCCATCTCCCACTGGGCACTCTCGGATTCTCCTGTTTCTTCCTTGGGAAAAAATTTTGGATGCTCTTTCTCCAGTTGTGAACTGTCTGATTCTTCTGTTTCTTTGTTGGAACGGGAGTAATCTAGATGTTTTGCCTCCAGCTGTGCACTTCTGGATTCTTCTGCTTCTTTCCTGGAAAAAGAAAAGTCTGTATGCACCATCTTCAGCTGTGCTCCCTCTGATTCTACCGTATCTTCTCTGGAAAATGAGAAATCTTGGTGTTCATTCTTCATTCGTACACCGTAGGAGTCTTCAGTTTCTTCCTTGGAATACAAGAAATCTGGATGTTCTGTCTCCAGCTGTGAACATTCCAACTCCTCCATTTCTTCCCTGGAGAAAGAGAAGTCTGGGTGTTCCACCTCCAGCTGGGTACTCTCTGATTCTTCTGTTTCTTCCTTGGAAAAAAAATCTGGATGTTCTTTCTCCAGTTGTGAACTCTCTGATTGCTCTCTTTTTTCCATTGAATACAAGAAATCTGGCTGGTCTGTCTCCAGTTGGTCTCTCTCCAATTCCTCTGCTTCTTTTGTGGAAAAAAGCAATTCTGGATATTCTGTCTCCAGTTTTTCACCCTCCAATTCCTCTGTTTCTTCCCTGGAATACAAGAAATCTGGCTGGTCTGCCTCTGGTTGGTCACTCTCCAGTTCCTCTGCTTCTTTTGTGGAAAAAAGCAATTCTGGATATTCTGTCTCCAGTTTTTCATTCTCCAATTCCTCTGTTTCTTCCCTGGAATACAAGAAATCTGGATGCTTTGTCTCCAGTTGTGCACTTTCCCGTTCCTTCATTTCTCCCATGGAAAAAGAAAATTCTGGATGCTCCATTTCCACCTGTGCACCCTCCAATTCCTCCATTTCTTCCTTGGAAAAAGAGAAGTCCCGATGTTCTGTCTTCATCTGTGTTCTTTCTGATTCCCGAAGTTCTTTGCTGGGATATGAGAAATCTTGATGCTCCATCTCCATTTGTGTACTGTCTGCTTGTTCATGCTTTTCAGAGCAAAAATCAGGTTGATCCAAATCTACTTTATTCATAGCCAAAGTTTTCTGACTTTCTTCTTTTTTCATGTGAATAGGATATGAAATGCCAAAATATTTAGAATCTATCTTTTCAGGAATAGGTGGATTTACTTTAATTCCTCTCTCCTCTGTTTCCTGAAGGGAGGAAGTAAAGTCCTTTTCGGATTTTGTTGGCTTGTCTAAGTGAACATTCTGGGTTTCTGGTGGTGGAGTCTTTTGATCCTCTTTTGTTTCAGCAGAGTACAGTAGACCTGAAGGCTCAGGTTCTGAAAGAACAGTTGTTGATGAGTAATACTCGGTTTCCTGCTTCACTGTTTCATTTACAGGATGTGGTAAAAGCATTTGTTCAGACTCAGATTGTGCAGTTTCTGGTGATTCAGGAATAATATCCTCCTGTCTTGCTTCAGATAGAGTGGAATATTTGGGTGGAGCACTGGGCAAATAAGACTGAACTTCTGACTTCTGTGCTTCCTTCTCAGGATGTTCTGACATGGATGCTATAGGCAAAATAGGTTGGGTACTTTTTCTATCATCGAATTCATTCACAAAATCTGCTGAAACAGACTGCGGTGCAGAACTGGGCTGAACTTCCTGCTCCTTCAGTTCATCCAGATGATCCAATGCTGTTGGCAGATACTGGTCTGGTTTCTTATTTGCATTTTCAGCTGAGATAAGCGGCATTTGTTTCTCTATGTTATCATCGCGTTCTAATGAAATGGAGGTTGTTTGCTCTGTAATTGACATTTTGGCTGCAGGTGAAAAACTTGGCTGTGTCTGGGGTTCTTCGGGAAGGAAGGACTCCAGTGAATGCCCTGATACCTGATTTGGAGTCTCTGAAAGAAATTTTCTGTCTTTCCTTTCTTCATGTTGAAGTTTTGTTTCTCTATTAAAGTCTGAGAGTCTGCTTGGTTTATCTTTCGTCTTAATGGGTTTAATATTTTCAGTTGAAATATCATCTTTACCAGTAAGATGTTTTTCAAGAGGCTTTGTTGGTGAACGATAACTTTGATTTGCGTGTGCTGTGGCTTGTTGTCTTTGCTCCCTTCTTCTCTCCGATGGTGTTTCAAGATATTTACTTCCTCTCTGGAAAGGCTTCGGATGCATTGCTTCTGAAAGAGAACTGAACTTCTGCAATCTTTCTTTAACTGATGTTTCAAGGAACTGTTCGGGATCTCCTGAAATTGAACTACTTCTCTGGATTCTAGTTCTCTCCAATGTTTCAGGGGGTGGCCCAGTCCCTCCAAAAATTGAGTTGAACAGCTGGATTCTAGCTTGTACTGGTCCTCCAAGGATTGGCCCTACTTTTCTCAGTCTGCTCTCTCTAAATATTGATCTTATTGGAGCACGTTTTACCGGCTCTTCTGTGATGTTCTCAAGATCTTCTTTGTCGTCCAACATTTCCTCATCTGTGTCGTGTGCTTCCACCTGTTCAACATTCAACGTGGAGGCCTGTACATCTGCTAGAACAGTTCTTGGTTCTTGCCTCTGCATTCCAGAAGAGTCACGTCTTTTTTTGCTCTGGCCTCCCTTCAGGCTTGTAACCATTGGCACCCTATTTGAAGATTTACGCTTCCTCTTCCGAACGATCTTACCTTCATCCATAATAAAGATAACTTTTCCTGGAGGAGAACCTACCGGTGAACTTTCCATACTGTAAAGATCAGAAGTTGTACTAGTTTCTGAGGTCCAGGGAGTGGAACACCTGCTCGAGCTGGTTTCCCAGGTTATTCCACTGTCCTCGCTTTGAACTGTTACCATAGAAAAGGAAGGGTTAGTCATGATGTACTGCAGCTTCGGTTTCACATCTTCACTTTGGATAAGATCTTTTAAACTGGAAAAAAAAAATAGAGCAAAAGAAAAAAAGGTGTAAAACCATGCAACAAATTAAATTATTGCAGTAAAATCTGAATTTTTGCGTTAAAGCAAAAACATTTTTCAAAGTTGTAAAAATACTCCCTGTGCATACATTTTTTGAAACACAAGAATGCACAAAGCCACATCTCATCTGACAAATGTATTTTAGATAGATTTTTGCATAGTTGCATGTGGCAAGGCCAGTTCAATGAGGGGGAGGTGTTTAAACATTCTTGAAAATGCAGGAAAAAAACAGTCTTTGCACTGACCCTTTTTGCCAGGGAGAGATTGAGCTGATCCTGTGACTATTCTCCAGTGCGTGATTATCTCACAGCATAATTTAAACCTTGCTCTAAACACTTCTACTATACTGTTAGTGCTTCAATAGCACCCACGCTTGCTTTGCCCAAGTGTAAATGATTATACAATGCCCAAAGGAGTAGAGAATCTTTCCACCAGTTTGTTACTGTCTTCTCATGTGTCATTCTCTGAGTACCCTCATATTTAACAAAGTCATTCAGAATACATTCAAAATAAAAATTTACTGGGCCCTCCCCAAATTAAAGAACGATGTTTTATAAAGCTACTTTAAACTTTATGATAGGTAATCAATACAAGAAAATATCTCTCACTTAAAAAAAAGGGGCTGGAGACACTTTCAGGGAAAAAGCCGCCATAGAAGTAAGTGAAAACAATAGCAAAAGCAATTAAAAGATATATATTTTTTAAGTATTTTAAAGTTTGCAATAGTTACTCCAAAAAAGCATAGAAAAAGTAATCAAAACACTCAACCTCAATATTTCTTAGGTAGACAGTAGCTGATTTAGGAAAACTACATTAGTAGCTGATGGAAAGAAAGGCAGAGTATCTGCTGGCAGAGGCTTCAGTAGAGCAGAAGAAATGGTGAAGCCTCCATCACTCCCATGGAAGAATGTAAACCTACAGCCAGCTAACATCCTACTCCCACTGAACAGAGAGAAGGGGCACTTTACAGGTGTATAGGATAAAGAACTTCTTCTGCAAGAGTGAAGAAATTTGGCTCCTGACCAAGAGAACCCATCTGATGCTGCAAAGATGGGGAGGGACAACGCTGAAGAGCAGTTGGCGTAGCTCTTCGGAGGATACCAACCACGGGACAGAAGGCAGAGGTCTTTGAAGGAGGATAAAAGCAAACCTTGAAGAGGTACAGTAAAATAATAAAATAAAATAAAATAAAATAAAATAAAATAAAATTAAATTAAATTAAATTAAATTAAATTAAACAAAATTATATTAAATAAAATAAAATAAAATAAAATAAAATAAAATAAAATAAAATAAAATAAAATAAAATAAATCAATAACACTAGTACTGAGGAAGCTTTCAGGTTTTACCTGAGTCCACAGTAACAGATGACTAATCTTTTTTTTAGATTTTTCAATTTCTAAATGATCCTGATACATTTTTAAATCTATTTTTCTATACTACCTGGTGTTATTAAGTAAAACCCCATGCAAAATGGAGCAGCACTCCCATTTCAGCTGACATTAGTGAATAAGAATGGGTTGCTATGTTCCTGTCTATACAAAAACCTTGAATTATTCACATCAATGTCTCATTTCCAAGGCGGCGGTCACAGTCCGTGTTCCTCTATGGTACGATGACATGGTGCTTTGTATTTTTACAGCCAGAATGAAAGACATATAAGTTGAAAATTTCCTTCCAATTCACTTTCAAATCTGCCCTAGTTTTGTATAGAATTTGCATGCTGAACAGTAGTAGCTGACGGACCCCTCTCTACTCAAAGGAATTGTCTGCCATTGCAAGAAAATTTCCGCAATGTTTCACCTCATAAATGCAGATATGAAAATACTGATATCCAGGGACAAAAGCCAGTGCTGACTTTTTTCCATGTAGACATTTCACACTCAGTCCTATCAGTACGTGTGCTGTCAATTTGATATTTCCTTGCTAAGAATTTGAATCAAACCCTTCATAACTCTTGAAGACACTGACAACTGGTTTTGTGCTTTCTGTCACAATAGCTCAAAATCAGGTTTTTCTTATCACCTCCTTCTACTTCTCACAGTCTTCTGCTCCTCGCTACAACTCCTGTGCTGTGTCCCCTGGGATTTCAGGTTTCTTGTCCAGCCTCACAAGCTGGGGACATGTTTCCTCCCATATCACACCAGGGAAGAACTTTCACCTCCCCGGCTGTGTTCAGACACACTGAGTGATGTGTGTCCACCTGTGCTACACCACCACCCTTGCAGAGAAGCACAACCAACCTGACGGTTTTCTAAATTCCTCCAGAGCCTTCCCTCATCCTCTTCACATCAGACCTTGTCACTCCTGGTATCATAAAAATTTGTTGTTGTTTTTTTGCTGCATAACACCTTTCAAGCTGAAAACAATAGAGATAAAGCGATGGAGATGTCAAGTTGTGGCACTGGCCTACACTGATGAGATCCCTCATTCCCTGAAGGCTCCTACGCGCCCTGCAGGCGCAGCGTGGGAAGGTGGAAATTGGTATCGGCCAGCTTGTATTCCCTGTTGCAGGAAATACTTAGTTTTAATGTGTTTGGGGTTTTATTGCGCACATTCCTGTAGTTTCTGCCTTTACCATGCTGCCCCTTTCCCCCTACAGCAATCAGTACGCTCAGCGAGGTCTCTGCCTATTGCTCTGCATTTCTGAGTGCTTCAGCTCATCCACCTCCTTCGGGGTAAGAGAATTTAGGAGCTACAGAAAGTCACTATTTCAGACGCAGCCTTTCACTTGTTAACCTTCTGCTAACTTCCTTCAGTGTTAATGATGTTCTGGCAACACAGCGGCTCATGCATCTGTCCAAATTCAAATGAATAATTATCTAAAAGTGATAAGACAGCTGCTTGCTCTGCTACAAAGGTGATTTTTATTAAGAGTAGCTGTGAGCCAGGAGCTGAGCCTGTGTCACACAATTTGTTCTGTCCTAGATACTTGCAACTGTCTGAGAAGGGATATAACCTACTGTGGTTCTGGTCTCTTTTCCAGACATAGGACTGTGGCACGGCCCAGTGGCATTGCAATTACAGCTTCAGATGCTGCCCGAGAAGCGGCAGCACCACTGTTTCCCTGCAGTCTGCCCTGCTCCTGCATTCTGGATGCTCCACCGTACAGGTCGTGGAGGGAGCACAGGTACCAAACAAACACTTCAGTCTGAGTGGGAGACCTCCTTTACACAGTGATTTAATTACTTTGTTGAGAACTAATGGGGAATTTCTTGATGTTTGAGAGTTATTTTACACACAAACTGTGATGTAGACCTTTATCAAGGCCTCAGTTCATATTATCTAAAAGGCTGGAGAGAAAAATGCAGGATCTTTGGCTGCCGTTGCTGGCAGAGCCAGGATGTGCAGTGGGGCCACCAGCTGCATCACTTCCCGAAGCAATGCCCCCACCTTGACATCTTGCCCTTGTTCAGCTGCTCCCAGTGCCCTTCACGTGACCTTGTGTCCCACCATGGTCAAAATGGCTCACGTGGGCCAACGGAAAGCCCTTGCTTCCTGCTGCACTGCCTGCAGCCAGTGGGGTACACACAAGTGGCCCTGCCAGCCCCTTACCAAGGCAGGTGCTGACACACCTGGGAAACTGAAATCTCACACCCTTTCTCCACATCTTTCTCTGCTCTGGAGAGTATGACAAGCTCACAATTGGATAAATCTCCAGCACTCCCCTTTCCATACCTTCTTTCCCACTATCCCGCTTGCTATCATTCTGCTCCTTCACTCTCTTGGATGCCGCAGGGACCCCCACATAGCAGGCTGACCACTCCTCCACTGCGCTTCCCCTTTCATCCATTTCACTAATCATTCCAAGATTGACTTGACTTAAAGCTTCCACACCTTCTTGTGGAAGGACTGTTTAATTTAAAAAATATAAATGAACAAATAATTCCAGAACTCCAGGACTTTCTTCCCTTTTACTGGCCTTAAGTCACCACTAAAAGAATAGATAAAATGAGCCCAATACACATTCCAGCCAGTAACCCAAACACATATAAATCAGCTACAGATCCATTTTTATGTAAGCCATGCACACAGATATATCCAGAGACCTTCCCACTGCAAAAGGAAAGCAGCCAGGAGCAGTCCAAGAGACGAAACTGTGTCAGAGCAGCTCACCCATCACGTAGAGGTGTTAGAGATAGAGATATTCCAGTGGGTATTGTCCTGGTTCGAGCTAAAGCAGAACCAATTTTCTCACTTTTCAGCTAAGCCTCTTCTAAATAACTTCATTTCTGAAAGTTAACAACATGTTTTTCAGACAGTGTCTGTCTCCAGAAGTGATAACGCTTAATATTTATAGTTATCACCAAAGTAACGGAACATTGGTATGCAGAAAGGTCATTGCTTACATCTATCCCTATGGAAACCAAGGCCATCCTTGAGTTGGTGTAATGCTGAAAGTGAATAGGGTGAAAAAAGGTCACACCTGCTGGAAGAAGCAGACAGGACAGGTGACCCAAAACTGACTAACAGAGTGTTCCATCTCATTTACGTCATACTCGGTATAAAACTGAGGAATCATGATGGTCAAGCTCTCATCTTCAATGGCCAGCATCATATACAGACCTCATCTGTCCTTCTGCCCCTGTTCCCGATTCATGTGCTCCTGAATCCAGCTTACACCTGCTACTGAGTCCAGCCTGGGACCTTTCCCCACGCCTGCCCTGCAGCATCAGTGGTGACGTATAGTCATCAGCAAGTTCAATTTTGTGTATCTGTAATATTTTATGATTTTCTTATTAATAGCATTATTGTCCTTTTTATTATTATAGATTCATTAAACTGTTTTAGTTTTAGTTTCCAACCCACAGGTCTCTCTTAATTTCCCTGTGATAGGAGCAATTGTGCTACAACTGCCTATGTTTAGTTGCTCACCAGGCTTGGAGGGAGGTTAAACCATGATGTGTGTAAACCAGTTAATTCTCATGGTTACCAACACAAAACTTAAAACTCTTTAACTTCATACTCACGTTTACCTTAAGACACACAGTACACACTTCCAAAATATTTTCTGTGTTTAGATGATTAATTGCACATGGAGTTAGGCAGAAAAGACATCTGCCGCAATCTGTCTGTCTCGTATAGTGAAATGCCCAAAGGCAAGAAAATATCGCATGAACTCTCTGAAGATTAGTTGGTTATTTGTGCAGATAAAGATATGATGCCTTATCCCATCTTCATAGTATGTTCTGATGCTCTATATTAGTCTCATTACTTGCATAAAAACCTGCCTTAAGAAACCAAATTATTTAAAGATTACATTAAAATGGGTAATAAAGATGTGAAACCCAACCTTTTCTGCTTTTTATGTGCATGCACCATAATTTTGGAGTGAGCCATAAGCTCTCCTGCAACTTTTGGGATTTTATTCCCCACAGCTGCTGCAGAGGGACCAGTGTGGAAGCAGAGCAGGTTGGTCAGGGCTCAGGGGTTGGTGTCCTGGAGGAACACTGGGCCTCTTCTGCTTCTTTCACACAGGTACTTGGCGACCTTGGGCCAGCCATCTTGCTGCATAGCTCTCTCGTAAAATGGGTATGAGGTTATTTGCTGTACTTGAAAGGTGGAAATAGGAGCCAATGGGGAAATGTCCACTGACTGCAATGGTGCAAGACCAGGTGCTCTTGAACGGCACACAGAGGAGGAAGACAGGAGCAGCAGAAAGCTTGAGCTGTTAAAAATAGATTGATGACAGCAGGGTTCAGGACAGGCTGTCTTCAGCCAAGTTTGCATATTGGTTACACCTAGCTATGTTTTCAAAGCACACACACACAAAATATACGTTCTGCAACAGGGGCTTGAAAGCCTGTATGTCAACAAATTATTAGCTTACAGCCTGAGTATGTCCAAGGACTCAGCCCAGCTGTTCCTGCTGAGCCAGCACCTCCCAGGAGCTCTGCCCAGGCACTCAGCATGGGACAAAGCTTTAAGCTCCACAACCATACTGACAACTCCAACAATAAAATTTAAGCAGTTAAAGGGCTAATTTTATTTAACTTTACTAAGCTGTTGCTGAGGACTTGTTGCGGTGACGATATCTGTGCCAAACCACAAGTTTTACATCTCCTTTAACCTAATTAACCCAATAAAATGGATTTGAATACAGTCAGTTACCACTCAGCACAGCTGCTACAGGTCTCTGGTAGATGCTGACCTCTCTTTTTAGTAAGATGGTTAAGGATAGACATAAGCTCTGCAATGCATAATATAACTGAGTGCTAAAAGGAATGGCTGCTGTGATTTAATTAAGCAGTGAGATGCAATGCCCGAGTTTGCATTGCGGAGGCTGCCAGCCAGAAACAAGACCCAGCTGCAGGGAGCTGCTAACAGGCACCCATGGAGAAGCCATCCTCACAGTACAAGCAGTAAATAACTGTGAGGCTATATACATTTCCCTCCCTTTAAGGGAAAAGTCAGCCATTCCCACTTATTTTTACAATTTGAGTTTTATTATTAGCCATTTAATTGCAGATTGCATAAAAAAAATAACCAGTCAGTTGTGTTTTAGCTGTCTGCAGTGAGAAGCTCCACTACATAAGCTGTTCAGCTGGCTTTCTTGTGGGGCTGCACTCATTGCACTCATGTGCAAGCTGTCTTTATCATCTTATGCAACTTCTCTCTGCCAGGCTGGGACCAGAATCAACACCTCCCTTGGGAGAAAGCAGCATTACACACTTGGGGTGTCCCTCCACTTTGGAAAAGTAATTTTCTATTCGCTCTGCAGAGGACTTCCTACAGTCCTGAGCTACGCTTCCCTTTCTGGCTTTCATTCCCACCGTACTCGGGGGTGGGGGTGTTAGGCAACACATTCCCCTCCCCCTACCATCTTTTTTCTGCCAGTGACCATTAGAAATGCTGGAACGTGCTTTGAACTGTGATACCCTTAGTCCTTTGTAAATGCAGGATAGCTCCGCGGCACTAAGGTTTTAGGAAGCGTTTGACCTGGATTTTGCAAAATACCTAGTTTCTTGAAACACCATTAATTGTCAGCGTTAATGTCTTTGGTTCTTGCTACAGTAGCCACCCAAAACTGAAGGATTTTACTCAAGACAAGGTAGAAATCTTGCGACTTGATACACGCCTGGAGACTCTCAGGCCTCACAATCTCTTTGAAACCAAGTGCCCTGGGACAGCCAGAGGGATCCGTCCGCGTGGATCAGGTTGCAGACGCCTCTACATCCTGCGCAGGACCAGTACCATGTGCTGGGCACCGCGCCACTGCCTTGCTCGTTATTTTCCTGAAGCTAAGAGCTCAAGAGTAGGATAATAAACTTTCTGTGCAAGAGTTACTAAGGAAAAAAAAACTATAAAAACAACCAAAGTGACAAAATATTCCTCATTGCACCCCAAACACCAGACACAGAAATTCTGGCTGGTGGTGGTGAGCACGTACAAGTTTATCCTTTTTTGTGGAAGAACAGATTGAAGAGGGAGGCAAAAGCGGGAAGGGAGAAGGAGCCATAAAAAGGAACACATTTCAACGCGCCATTATGATCTTTGACCATTTTCTCCGTGACACACAAATCTGCAGAGCATTTAAGATCAATATGTGACAAAGACTCAGCCAGAGAGGGAGAAGCAGAAGGAGGTGCCACTTGAACTGGCATGACAGAGGATCTTTAAATAGAAAAGCTTTCAGGGAACTCAGGGCAGGGACTTAATGCACAAAACTTAACTACAGACATACCCCCCCAAAATGCCCCCCACTGGCAGCTGCTCTCCCCCATGACTTTTTATCTGTAGCTGTTGGGGAAGGGAAGGGCAAAATGCACTAAAACCAGCACTGTGCCCCAATCTTGGTATTCACCCCGGCTTGTGCTTTGGGAATAAGTTGCCAGCTCCCTCCAAGACCGAGAGTCCTTGGGGAGGCAGTACCTGTTAGTCAGCTCCTCTGCCTCCTCTGGGTCCACAGCCGCCTCCTCCTCTTCTTCTTCTTCTTCTTCTTCTTCCTCCTCCTCCTCCTCTTCTTCTTCCTCTTCTTCTTCATCTTCTACAAAGGACGAGGTCTCAGATGCCCTATCACACTCAGTGCCACGGCGCCCCTCCATGCCCTTCCCAGCTCAGGCCCTTGACGGTGATTTTTACCCCCGACCCTGTCCTCCCCAGGGTTGCCTGAAGCAACTGTCATCCCCAGCAGCTCTCACTTCTCCTGACTCAGGACAGCCTTTAAATAGAAAGCAGCAAAGTTACAGCGCCAAGGCGCTGCTGGTCCTACCCTGGGTCCTAGCACCAACCAGGTGCCAGGACACGTGGCCAAATCTGACAGCCATCTGTCCAGCTGCTCGCCCGCTGCTGCCCACGAGGTGTTTTTTATCAGGAGAGCTGGGCAGCAGCAGGGAGAAAAAGCCCCAGCAGACCTTCCCAAGTTATATCCAGTGAATTCAGGGTGGATGGAATGGGTGAAGAGGAAAGGAGAGTTTTCTTGTGCCCCCTCCCCGCAGAAAGGTGTGTTTAACATGTCCAAGAGCAAGTCCTAAGCACACCGGGGTACGCAGAGTTCCTCAAATCTGAGCTAGAGGGGTAAAAGGCAATTGGTAGTGGATAAGCCTAGGACATACGCCTTTAACAATGAATACTGTACTGTATGAGTTGTCATATGCACTGTAGTTTTTAACAACACAAAGGGAATATATTTGAACCCCCAAATTTGTTGATGTGTTGAATGACAGGACATTTCAAATTTCCTTTTTGAGTGGACTTGAACCGATTTTAATTTAAAGCAAAGAAACTTCATTACCATGCGGGGTTAAGCCACATTTATCCTTTATTAGTCTGCATATCACACAAAATGCAGTGTTTTTCACAGACAAAATGGAAATATTTCCAACCTATACTAGCCAATGTAATGATTTTTTTTTAAATATTTTTTCAGAAGAGGGGGAGAAGCACCAAGACTCTGATTCTAAATAAAGAACTTCCAAGTTATTTCTGGTATAAACCTTGTATACACAGTATAACCCCATTTTTTCTTATTGTTTTCTTTTTTTTGTTCTTCAAATAAATAGCTCACTATACATCAATCAGCAAACTCTTCCTTGTGTCATAAGTACAGGAACACAAGCAGGTATCTTTGAGAACGAGCTGCCTCTGCAATGCTAAATTAAAATTCTGCTAACAGATTGACTTGAAATAAAATATTTCCAAAACAGTACATAGGGATAAAAATCCATCTGCTCTCTTGACCTCCCCACTGAGGTACACAATTTACAAGGTCAGAACATAATTTCTCGAAGAAGCGCACTTGAAATCCATACTAAGTTCTCCAGATTTTATTATGAGCACAGAGACAGTGTACAGAGCATGAAGAAATTTAAGACAGAGGACTTCACATTCTTAAGGAATGGAAGACTAAAGCATTACAATCTTCTAGAAATGCTTACATATAAAGCATACATATATTGCACAAGTTTTGATTCAGTCTCCAGTACGGCAAGAAGAACCCCTTCAGATTATTTCCAGACCCACTACTCTCCCTTCCGTACTTCTCACAAATTAATTTGACCTGTAAATTAACCAAAATAGCATATTCTTTTATGCTCTTCGTACAAGAATCACACTCTCTTAAAATCAGTGAGGCAAATACTTAAATCAAAATACATAAGGAGTAGAGAAAACAAGACAAACAGAACAAAGAAAACCACTACAAAGTACACATGAAATAACCCAGCACAAGTAGAACTCCATTTAATCAAGAATTACATTCACTGATGTTCTTAAATTTAACACCAAATGTACTGTGAATTTAGTCCAGTGGTCCAAGTTCAATAACGCATTCTTTCAAATAAGTATTTGGGACGGTGTTAACGAGCAGTAACCTCAGGTTACCTACAAATCATCTTACAACCTTCTATCATGGCTGCCCATTTCTCCCAAACAGCCATGCCATCCTTCAATCTAAGTCTTAAAATTGGTTTATATTGAATTCATTCCAAACATAACCTCTCATACTGAGAGAACACCTTAAGGTACAGACAATACACTTACCTAGTCACATTGTAGAAGTGAGAGTACCAGAGCTAGAAGAGAAACTTAAATTTCACAGTATACAGCCTATATTAGTTCTGGTGCTACTGTTACTGAATGGGAAGCTCTTGGTAACATTTGGTCCTCCTGTACACCTCTAAGCCTGTTAATTAAAAACACTACTAGAAGACTAAAGGGAGTTCCTAAAATCCTAGATGAGACACTAACAGTTTCTGACATTATATAAGGTGAGAAATGACAGGGCAAACCCATGCCAGAGGGAGTAGTCAAAACTAGTTCTAAAATAACAAACAGAGCTGAACTAAAGCATTTTTATTTCAAGGCAGTAAGAAGCCTCAGAGAAGTTAGTTAGCATCTCGCACACACGTTGAAACCTTGGTCAGCCATGAAAAACACCTTTTAACACTGACTCCTGCCAGGGTGTATGCTGAGACATAAGTGTGTGAAGGTTTTTATTTCGAAGTTGAGAAGGGAGAACTTCACTCTAACACTAAGATTTATTATAGCCATTAGTAGATTTCTTGCTTTGGAGACTTGCCGAAAGTAGATGAAAATCCAGGGCTCTGAATCTCTGAACAACTTCAAACTATGCAGAACTGAATCCAAAGTTAGTTACAGCTCAGCTCCCACTCCCCTTTCCCAAACTATTTATTTTGTGGTATTTTATCTGTCTTGTGGTTTGACCTAAAGTAGAATCAGTTTTCTAACTTCAGCAAAGTTTTGTCTAAATCATTTCATTTTCTGAAAGTTAAGTACATTTTTTTCAGACAGTGTTTCTGTCAAGAAGTGACAACATGGGGCACTGGTATACAGAAAGGCCAATCTTATATTTATTCCTATAGTAACCAAGGCCATCCTCGAGCTGGTGGAATGCTGCAAGTCAAAGATGAACGAGGGTCGCGCCTGCAGAGAAAGGTGGTCAGGACAGGTGACCCCAAACTGAACAACAGAGTATTCCATTCCGTATACATCACAGTCTGTATAAAACTAAGAGATCACAAGGCTCTCAGTCTCTACTGTGATGACCCATGTCCAGAGAGAACCTTGTCTGCCTGTTTGCCCCGATCCCGGATCTGTGCATTTCTGAACCCAGTTCTCGTGTCCAGCTCTTCCCTGCCGCCGACCCCTTCCCCAACCTGCTCTGCAGCAGGTGTGGTTGACTATATATAGTCATCAAGGGGTGGGTGTGTGATTTCATATATTTGCATATACTTGATTATTTTCTTATTATTTTCTTTATTATTACTACTATTTTATTTAAACTGTTCTAGTTTAGTTTCTAACCCACAAGTAATTTTCCTCTCATTTCTTTCCCTGGGAGCGGGGGAAAAGGAACTACAACTTCTTGGTTTTAGCTGCCAAAATTGGCCAGGCCAGGGCTAAACCATAATCTGAAATTTTCTGATGGCACTTGCATGGAGAGTGGTGCTGCTCATTTGCCTTGGCAGGAGAATAATATGGCATTTGGTGAGATTTGTTTTCCAAACTTCTCAGCTTACTTTTCAATATGTAAGAGCACTGCCACTTTCCAAGCTCTTGCCAGATTACTCACTAGCTTCTTTTACTAGAAGATAAACCAGGCTACAGCACCTTGCACCTGTTTAGCTAACACAGTAAATTACTGGGTACTCTTTAGTAGCTGAGAGAACGCAATCAACAGGCTTGTCTCCAAACAGTTAGGGAAAACTACAATCTATACATTCTATTTCTGATTATAAATGTAGCTTATCAGAAGTACATAACTAGAGAAAAAAAAAACCAAAAGGATTCTTTTGAAAGACCCAGGTCATTGTGGTTGCACGGAGGTACTACAATTTTTTTTAACTGTCTACTTTTAAACAGTTACGAAGAGGTGTTTTCAAACATAAAGCAGTAATTTAAGGTGTGAGATATTTAACACCTTAGGTGATGTAATGCAATCTCATTAAAAAGTTAAGATATGCATAAAGTTTTGTGCCTCATATCCAGCTCACTTGACATACATGTTTGCCAAGTCTGAACACTTATATGCCTTCTTAGTTATCCTATGTTGGGAAAGTTTTAAATTTTCTAGACAAAGAGATATCCAGCACCTTTTTGACAAAAGGGCAGCACTCCCCTCTACCCAAATTCCTCCAGGGCTTATAGAGCATCTTTGAATCCAGACATCAACCTGTACTAAAAACTTGTGCTTTCTTTTTACATAATGCAGATCAAGGTGGATGTTTCACTGAGACCAAGCCTACCACCTTACAAAGAGGGAGGGCAATGAGGGGAACAAATGTATGGAGAGAGAACATTTTACTGGATTGCTGGAGTTGCATTAAAATGGAATGTTCAAATTGCAGAAGGAAGTTGTTTTAAGAAGTAAGCCAAAATCTTACACAGATTTGATGAAGTGTGTAGTAAGGAACCTCACAGCAGGCAAACGGTTTACATTTTCTAGAACTTCTAAGTTCTAAAACTTGATATAAATTAGAACTTAAAAGTTTGCACAAGGAGAGATAATGTTTGCTATTTCTCACTCTTATAAGGGTGTTCACAATCTCATTAGAGATGGCAATAGACGAAAATTTCACCTCTACACACACAGTGCAGAAGAGTCAAAGTTTTTGATTTGTAACAGGGGCCCTACCTTTACAGAGCATTTCCTTTTCTACCTAATTACAGGAAATATTTTAAATATGCAGTACAAAATAACAAACTGGAAAAATAAACTGTATCTTCCATATATAAACTTTATTCCACTAAAAATCAAAAATATTGAGATTAGAAATTAAAATATAAATTTGACATCAACGCTAAGTACATTTTTAATAATGAATTGGTCTTCAATAACAGGTAAATATGAGCAGCATAAATTGTGCTACAGCAGGTCTAGAAGAGGGTTCACAATTGTTTTCTTAGAAAAGCTAAAATTGTCAACATTACTTATTTAAATTCAGTTTACAGTAGCTGGTCAATGTACAAATATTTACAACAAAATCAAAACAGAAACCCAGCTTATTGTAGCAATGGTAGGTTTGTGGGGTGTTTGGTATTGTGTTTTTTTGGTTTTGTTTTTTTCCAAAAGCAGATGTCACTACTACTTCAAATACGTACAAGGAAGCACTAAAAAGTACCTCGCCTACTCTGTTTGAATATGAAGACTTTGTGTATACTGATTTGCCCATTTTTTTACTTCATTCTTTGTAGTAGATTTGTTGCTTGAATGTTCCAGTTTAGATTACAGTTCTTGGTATCCAGAACACTTCCAACCATAATCTAGCTTAATTTTCATAAATCGTTGTCTGTTGTCCCATTTAGAAGAGAAAAAAAACTGGAAAGTGCCAAGTTGAACAGAAGTGCTTGCTGCAGTTAAGCAAACGGAATTCATGGGCTGTCTGTTCATCAAGAAGTGGGTATTGTGCACAATGCCTTAAGGATATAGTCAGTCTTCCACACTGTTTAGCTCTGCATGTCTTTATTTCATGGTGTCTGAATTAATGATTACACAGATTATGGAAACCACATAAATCCCTTACAATGGATTTATTCTTGTGGTTTGACGCTTGAGTTTCTTCTAGAAGTCAGCAACAGAAGCATTTTCAGAAAACATACCTTTGAACTAACAGCAGTATTAACAAATGTTGGTAATAAAATATGAAGTCTTTCTTATAAACATTTCCTTAACAAAAGTTTATGAAGAAACATGTCATAAAAAAACAATGGGTAACTGCTTCTTGATTTTGATACTGTCTATACTTCAGCAGCATCCAATAAGAAGGAAGTCAAAGTTGGTTATCTTTTCTGCACGATTTTTCTTAAAGGTAATAAACAGTTCAGGTCTTTCTGGTCTCGTAATACCTGCCAAGACTGGGGAAAAAAAGGACAAGGTTTTTAAAAGGCTAAATATCTTTGCTGTTTATACTTAAATACCATTGTAAGCCGTAAGCCTATGTACCCACAAAAGCAGGGCTGATGTTTTTCCCCTTCCTGAAATGAGATGGGTTTTGGTTTTGTTTTAAGAGAAGAAAAAATCTAAAAGGTACACAAAATGCACCATTGAGGAAAGTACAGCCTTTCAAGAACAGAGCAGATTTGTGGAGACTGAGGTGTAAAACAATGTTTAAGCATTACACTGATACTCTGACTGCAAAATAACTGTCTTGAATTCACATGTCAAAGTTCTCGATACAAGATATTGCACTCTGACCACTGCAGATATTAATCGTGCATTTAAAATACATTATTTTAGTTTCCTTCTGTATTTTAGTGTGAATTCCAGGACATATCTGTTAGGTTGTGAACCAGCAAATAACTGTAGTCACCCTCCTGCCTTTACAAGGAATTCACTTAAACCATAAGACGCAAGGAAAACCAGAAGAATAATTTCTTAAAGGCAATGAGACAAATATATTCCTTAGACTTCTTAAAAGAAAGTGTAAGAAATTTATAAGCACTTGCAGTTTTAAACCACTGTCATTCCTTATGGTTCCTAGTAAAGAGGAAACTTTTTCAGGACTATAACACTCCAACAGGTAGGATTCCAGACAGCTAGGACGAAATGACTGCTTTTTCACTTCTCACAAAACCATACAGATTTGAAACAAAATTTTTAACTGAAAACTCTAAAAAAGAGAAGTTCATTCTGATTTCGCAGAACAGCAAGAGTCCAAACTATTTTGTAAACCACTACTTTAGCAAACTGACAAAATCAAATATTGTATGCAAAACTATGTGAACAGTACTGCATTCTGTATGCTAACATGGTTAAATAGGAAGAGCCTGACATTTCTGAACAGAAACACAAAGCAAAGAAGCTATCCTTTTCTGACTAAGGCAACATCTTATTACAAGTATCTGGCATTGACTTCCTTATTGCTGGAGAAGTGCTCAAGATATTTAAGGACTTGATTAACTGGAGTAAACAGGAGCCTCCAATGATAGCGTAACAAGGAAATCTGGTTGAAGTTGAAGACAGTTCTGCACAATAATCCCTAGTCATAGCTATATTATGAATAGTCAGAGATCTCAGAAAATCAGAATTTGAACTGCAATTTCAAATGCAATGTCTATGATAGGAGACAAGCATAAAGGAGAGTTGGTAGCAGGGATTTGTAGAAAAAAGGATGTTTAACCAAGACCTAAATCTTTGTTTGTTTCGAAGTGTCCATGCCTCCTCCACTGACTTGAACAGTGAAGGCTCCAGTTTGTACTACTCACGTTCTAAAATTATGACTCTGGTCTCTCTAAAGAAAAGCAGCAATTCAATTCAGTTGTCAAAAACCAGCAAAAAAACATTGGTGGTGATATTTATAAAAAAGAGATAGTAAGAAGTATAAAACATTGTTTTCTAACACTCAAATTCACATAGGAAGAAATAATGAATGAAGATGAAGTTGTAATTCTAAATATATTAACTACCATTAGAATTTCATAAACACAAGACAATCTAAGACAAAGGGTTTACTATTTTACACACCCATTTCATCTTAAGCCTGCTGCTTTGTGGTATACAGTAGAAATTATTTTTCCACAAAACTTCTTAAAAACACACTTTGATTACTTATTTAGTACAAAACAAAAAAATTCATAACACAAACATCAAACAGGCAGATTCAACGACTAGCATTTGTCTAAATTCCGTGAAAATCAAAGTGACTGGAAAAATCAAATGAGATGTACTTTTTACCTTCAGAAATTCACTTTTGATAATATCAAACTTCTGCTTTTCATGTACAGCTCTAGCAGTGTTTGTCCTATCAAAGGGCTCTGCAAGACCAAACACAAACATTAAAAATATTAAACAAACCTAGAGCTAGGCTGTCTTCGCTGAGCAAATAATCGGACAAAACCCAGAAGAGTCAACGTATCATTGCTTCCCAAGAGTGTTTTCAGTGGCTGATTCTACTTTCCTTCTCAATCTTTATTTCTGCATAACATTCATCCAAAAAAGTGCCCTAAAACCTGGATGGTCTAATGGTATGTAATACATAAAGTCTGATTATTAAATCCATTGAAGCACACCATGATTGCACTGAATTTACACATTGGTAATTATTTGTTACTGTTTAAGTCTGTGATGACATACCAGATTATGATTTTGCATATTGAAATGTTTTGAAATGCACTACATGTGTGCCTCGAACTTTTCACTGTCCATTCGTCTCATTCAACAGCTTCTCAGTGAAATACAAGGAGTACACTAAAATATTTAATATAACTTTTTAGATAGGATGTATCACCTGCTTTAAAAACATATTTTCTCAGTTCATGCCTATTCTACATTATCGAATAATAAGTTAAGAAGTTGGGGCTTCTACCTTCTAACACACTACATACTTATGTGATGTTTTCCTCCTTCCTTTTTTTTTTTCTAACACAATTAATATTTGGAACTATTCCCTCACACTCACCCCTTAACTGAAGGATTAAAAAGTACTCCTTGCTATTTGATAGGGTTGCCAACATTAAAGTAGTAGATACCAATAAAATTATTATGCAGAGATTGCATTACAATGCGCTAAAAGATAGATTTTAGTCTTTTTTTGTCTTACTGGAGAACTGCTTAAGCAAAATACTGTATTTCACACTTTCAGGTCCACAAAACTCTGGAAGTATTTGCTAGATCAGGTACTTCCTTTAGTTGGTTATGAATTGCTTTCATTCAGATAGGGACTTACAGTAAAATAAAGTGTTAAACAGGCATCAGATCGGCTTATGCCATCATTTTGCAGACAGGGACTTCAAATTTGGAACATGCTCCATGGCACTTGGATTTTATTTCTGCAAGCTATTTATATTCACAAAGAAATTGTTTCATGCAATAAATATTGTATTTAGCAGGTTTTTAAGAGGTTTCTCTTCAAACTACCTATAAAGTTTCGGTGGACATTCACAGGAAGATTTATTCTACTTTAGAATACATCATTCATTTAGAATGGAATAAAACGGCTTTGAAATAAAAAAGGTACATAGTTCTCTAAAGTCAGTCACATATCTTGACATAGTGACCTACTGCCACTAACAATTCCATGTCCCTTAGCATGTGAAGCAGTGCAGCACTTCTTTTGTGTGACTTAAACATGCTAACAGTTTCTTTAATGCTAGGACCTTTATGTACTTTATGTTGAATCAAGATATATAAATTTCTTAAAGCAACAAGAGCAAAGCTGTACAATCTTCTGAAACTGTCAGTAGGGAACAAAAGTACTCTACTCCAAAACCTGACTCCCATCTTCCCTTTATTCCTCCCGCATATTTATTGACTGTCAAAAGACAAACTCATTCCCTGGAGCAAAGCAAGAATTATTTTGCAATCAGCTTCTATTTACACCACTACATTTTCTAACCATCAAGACAGTGATAGTCCATCATAAGTTATTTTCTTCACACACAGAGATGAGAATATTAAAAGAAAGAGTAATACAACTTCAACACTGATGCTTGAGGGAAATGCTAAAGGGGATCATCTTTCCAAATGAAAATACAAGAAATTATAAAACTTCAGAACTGCTGCAAAACAAACCTCAAGGAATTACCTGTAGAAATATTCCTAAGATGAAAGATTTAAAGATTTAAAACAAACCTCAAGGAATTATCTGTAGAAATATTCCTAACATGAAAGATTTAAAAGTAAAGGCATGAATCAGGTGCAGCCTAGGTGGCTTCTGATCCAGTTTCCCTAAATGACTACCAATTTAATTGTCTCACAAAACTGTCATGTTTCTAGCTTTTTGAAACTGTGTCTTTTTCAACCGCACAGCGTATGATATTATTGGATATAGACAAGATTTTATCTGAAACCAGAATAGTCGCTAGCAATTTAGAGCTTCTGACAAGGAATGCTCACAAAGATTCACAAACATTAGCTAAAAGCAGTGCTCTCTGTATACCCGTAATGTTAAATAGCCTGCCAGATTTTAATGTGCCTGAAAAGAGCATATCCACTCATCCGTTTCTCTAACAGCAGAAATAAGAAAGAATCAGTCTTAAGGCAAATAAAACAAAGCACAATTTCTAATTTGAGCAAGCCTAAATATAGGGCTAAATAGAACTATGGCAACTTCCAGGCACAGTGTAAAGTAACTTGTGTGATCCATTAACAAATATATTTAAAATATTGCAAAGTATATGCAATAATACAAATTAATGAAAATCTAGTCTGTTAACTGGAAAATCTGACAGACTTGGAAACCAGAATATGTTGACACACCTGGCTAGCTTTTAAAAGCTTCTTGTCAAAGTACACAGAAGTTTATCTATGTACTTTGTTAGAATAGTTCACCTGAACAGGTGTTATAAACATGAAGACTACTTGGAGTTAAAACAGGAAATATAATTTTCCCCTTCCCATTTAGAAGTAAAAACTGGGTATGTTAGGCTAATAGTCACTGTTTAAAAAGTTTTGGAGCTCATTGTAACAGGAAGGAATCAGATGTGTCACCTAAGAGAATTTTGCTTTGTTTTAATAGTGATAATGCAAGATGCAATCTTAAGGAAAAGTCGTATATAATCAAGCCCATTTAATACAAATTCTAAAATAACACTTTTTTTATGCTGATATTCTGGTTTCCAACCTCACAGAAAGAAAACCTAATTATTCAACTACTTTGCAATGTCAAAAAAATCCCGAGAGCTTGAAACAGCGCCCCCTCCCCCTCTCCCCAACACAGTGGGATCAGAATCATGTGACAGCAGCAGGCACAGCTGCCCTGCATTCCCATCTCCCACATTCAGACCAGAGCCTTGGCAATGTCTGGCACTGCACTATCCCAAATCACATCAGCTGTGCAGATACTCCAGTTCTCGCATTTCTCAAGTCTGACACTGCAGACATAAGCCTGTATTAGCCTTTCAGTGTATCTTCCCCTCCCTATGACTGGTGGTCGATTTCCCCCCCCCAGAAATCAAGTAACAGAAATCCCATAAAGTGGTTTCACGCCGCCATCCACATTATGGCCAAGTTGGTGAGCTCTGGGCCACAGAATTACTACCTTCAACAGTAGGTAATCATTCTCTGCATACAACAGCAGAAATGGTTGGACTCAAAGATCTAACAGTTCTTTTCCAACCTAGTGATTCTATGATAAATGCAGGAAATCACATGCACACACACATGGCTGCAGTCCCGTGACTGGCAATCTTGAGAAATCCTGTTCAGCCACAGGGCTTCTGTCTTACTCCCCTCCTCCCTCAGCAAGATTTCCTCACTCTCTAACAACTCTTTCCATACCATTTGTCGCCTGCCCAAGTTCTATTCCTCTTTTATCCTAAAACTTCAGTCCTTGATATCCTAATAGCCTCCATTCATTCACAGCTGGGGCTGAGGCCAGCTCTCCCATTTCAAACCTTCCCTCTTCAATCCTGTGTCCTAAACCTAATTAGGCTCCCATTCCACCTTGGTTCCTTATCCATGCTCCCTTGCCTAAACAATTCCCTTTCACCTGCTGCACTCTCACTCCTCTTTCTTATCTCTTTGTGTTGACAGTCTCCAGCTACGCAGGACCACTCAGTCCCCTCCCTGTTTCTCTTTTCATTCTCCCAACATCTCAGTCCTCTTGGTCTATTATCTTCTTTCCCTCATCCAAGCTTCATCTCCTGCACGCTAACCGTTGGTCTTCTCCATGTGGATTCCCCAATGCTGTTGAAAAGCACTTAAAGAGCATATGAAGCAGGTTCCCTGTATAGTGCTACTGCCCAGTTCAGCCTGCACCAAGAAGGCTGAGACCTGTAACTCCAAAAGCTAACCTGGGTTTAACGACCGGTTCTGGAGGGCATCATACTGAATCTGCAGAAACTGTACATTCACAAAGACAGCAGCCACTAGGGGACTGGCATATACATAACCTAGTCACGGATAGGATTTGGGATGCCAGAGCACTTCTACAACAAGAGCACTTAAGAGAGCGATCTGAATATGTGCCTGCTGTGTGTTTCAGAAGCCCAGTCTTGACAAAACTGATGAATATTTCTGCAGAGCAGGAAAACACATGCTACTGCCATAAAGGCTGTTCCCCGTCACTGTTCCAAAAGTAACAGGGCAATGACTGCTCTTGAAGAAAAGGTCAGGAGAACTATTTTTAAACACTACAGAACTTAAAGCTTCCTTCTCAAATGTTTTTGGCAGGATGGTTTCCAGAACCATTTACATTGGTTAAACTTAACTTTCTACGTAAATATATTACACCTGTGCATTATTACAACAAAACGAAGGCAAAGTCTAATTGACAGATTTATGTCTTTAGTGCCTTAATAGATAAAAATGACAATGCAGCTTTACATTTTACCTTCTACACAAATAAATTTGTTCCTCCATTCAGTGCCATCAGGTCTTGGAATAGCTTTGGCCTCACGAACTGAAATCATTTGATGGCTCCAACTGGGGAAAAGGAAAACAATGTGCAGAACTTTTAACTCTAAATTAACAGTATCAGTTTACATTAAAAATTGTCAAATTGCTATATTATAAGCTTGAATAACACTTCACTTTATAATGAGTAATTTAGATTAACAGTCTAATCTTAATTATATAAAAGTAAGGAATGATGGGTAGGAAACAAGAAAAAATTTTCACAAACAGAAGTTTATTTATGAAAACATCTGCAAAATGGAACATCGCAGGTATCAGTGAGTAACATCAGACCATCATTCTGTAGCAACAGAATTATTTCAAAAAACGTCAACTTGAATATGGACCCCTACATATGACCAGCAGGTCGAGGCAGGTGATTCTGCCCCTCTACTCTGCTCTTGTGAGGCCTCACCTGGAGTACTGCACTAAATTTTGGGGCCATCAACACAAACACATGGACCTGTTGGAGTGAGTCCAGAGAAGAGCCACAAAGATCAGGGACTGAAGCACTTCCTCTATGAGGACCAGCTGAGAGAGCTGGGCTTGTTTAGCATAGAGAAGAGAAGGCTTTGAGACCTTTCAGTACATAAAGGGGCCCTACAGGAAAGATGGGGAGGGACCCTTAATCAGGGAGTGCAGTGATAGGACAAGGGGAAATGGTTTTAAGCTGAAAGAGGGGAGATTTTGATTAGATATTAGGAAGAAATTTTTTACCACGAGGGTGGGAAGGCACTGGAACACGGTTCCCAGAGAAGTCGTCAATGCCCCATCCCTGGAGGTGTTCAAGGCCAGGCTGGATGAGGCTTAGAGAAACCTAATCAAGTGGAAGGTGTCTCTGCCTGTGGCAGAGAGGTTGGAACTAGATGATCTTTAAGATCCCTTCCAAACCATTCTATGATTCTATAATTTATTTCTAAGTTTCAGAGGAATTATAGCCTCAAATCTATCTTTCAGATTTTTTGTGGGGAGAAAAGGAATGCAAGGAGTTTAAGTGCAGGTGAAGTTATATACTACATTTCATTTAAAAAATACTAAACAGAATGAAGATATATGAAAGCATCTTGCTTAGAGGCCAGCACTACTGGTGCAAAGAACCTATAATGAGAAAGCAATAACACTTTCTATATGCTGAATTTCAGATCTCCTATAAGTGTAACATCAGAGCAACAACTCAAATATGCATTTGAAGATATTTAAACCACTTTCTACACAGAATTAACAACAACAAAACCACAGGAAACGATCACACTGAAACAGGAACAGCAGGCAGTTTACAGGGAAATCATTATGATGTGCCAAGCATCTTTATGATCTTTATGACACTTGGCACAATGATATGCCAAACATAATGGAAGTGAAAGCAAACACTTGCAGTTTTATGTGCTTATCAACCCAGCCAACTTCCAGCTGCTCTTAACTAAACCAGGAAACTACCATATCACCAACAATTCATCATCACATCCCCTGGTTAAATGGAGCTTAGAAACAGCTGGGTACCATGCTGCTAGCTGTACTGGTGGTATGCACACCTAATGTGATCTCCTGACTGAATTAATCTTTTGACATAATGCGAAGAAAGAGGAGCTTGTCTGGGTGCAACCACCTGCAGTAAATCTGTCAATACCAACTGTAAATCAAAATATAGTCTATAATTCATCAGCTAAGTTTGGAAGAACTCTGTGCTCCCCAGGCCACAGGTCTGCTGCCGTAACTCCATTAAGTCAACGGCGATAAGACAGTTTACACCAGCTAAAAATCTGTGCCTGTAACTCTACAAATTATCTTGGATACAACTTATGATTAAAGCCACTTATGAAAGTGAGGTGTTTGAGTAACTGCACTTCATAGACTACGGCCTACTTCAAAAAGTTGCAGGACACAGCATATGAAGCACAGTTTAGGATACCTCTGATTACTTATTCTCCCACTGCTGAGTATATTTAGATTTCTCTTCATGCATTCACGCAAACTAAAGCTTTCATTCTAACCCACCA
Organism: Cuculus canorus; assembly: GCF_017976375.1. Taxonomy (NCBI): domain Eukaryota; kingdom Metazoa; phylum Chordata; class Aves; order Cuculiformes; family Cuculidae; genus Cuculus; species Cuculus canorus. The sequence goes on from NC_071441.1 coordinate 13,767,138, forward strand.
CCCTCCCTCTCCTTAATTCCTAGACCACTTTAGCAAGCATTAGAGATACTATGAAGCACCAAATACTTTCCTATCAAGCCTTTTAATAAACTACCATCAACACAAGCTTAAGAATTCAGATGAATAGTTAAAAAAATCGAACAGACACAAAAAAGGCAGAGAAAAAGCATATGACTAAATCAAAGAAGCTTAGATTGCAAGATTGCAGCTCCAGAACAATGGCCACAAGCAGAAGAACCTGACAGTCCAACTCTTCTGCTTTTTCTCAAGCCTTATTTAAAAATCAGAAATCCAGGCCAGTGGCAGAGAAGAGTCACACAACAAAGAATTTTACAGGTGTTTCTTTAAACCAGTCAACATTGTTTCATTTCAAACACGTAGTTCTTCTCTCCACTTCTTTTTCTCTAGGTTATACTTCACTTGATCCCTCAGTGGAAAATAAATGCATTTTTAAAACATTGCTTTAGCAAGAAAGCAACAAAAAGGTCACATTTCTAGCTATTTAAGCAGCTTTCTATTTAAACTTGAAAAAGACTTACTTTATGTAAGAGTCTCATTAAACCTTCACTAACCCTGCCTTGGTACCAAAATCAAACTGAATTAGAACTGAATTACCAGTAGCAAATGATTTGTGTATCAATTTTAACAACCATCTTGCAGACAAAACCCTTCATTATTACCAACACAAAGCAAATATTCACCGCATACACATGTCCAATCCATAAGCTAACAATAACCAGTTATACAGCTATTTTAATTATCTTTTTTTATGGTGTCACTGCCCACATTAGGTATGTGTTCCTCCTGAAGGCAGCAAAAATTTGAAAGAAAAAGATAAGCGTTTCCAGGTGTGTGTATGAACACACTACAAATAGATTAAAAAGCTTATCTTCTCCAGAGCATTCTTAAAAGTCAAAGCCATGTGCATAGACACTAAGATCGGTAGAAGTTGCAAACAATTAATTCAATATACTATTAAAAACTATCCCTTTATTACCTAATCAATTCTACCCTGAATAAATCTGTGAGCAACTGCATTTTTTCTTTTTTTGTCATGATAATATAACCAATATTTTATCATGTCCACCAAATAAAACTTAATCAGTGAATGATTTTAAACAACTGCTATTTAACTTGAAACAATACATTTAGGAGAAGTACAATCGCAAAGAACAGTCATTTAAGTTCCCTAGCAGTAACTTCAGGGTTGTAAGGCCTTGCTTCAAGGTTTCACTATGTAAAGAGGCAGCCAAGTGAAAACCTGTTGCCTTCACTCACAACTGCAGAAATGAAATCAGACACTTTGTCTCTAGAGTGTCTGCTAAATAGGGACCAGTCTCCAAAATACTTTCTTTTAAGAACACCTCCATACATTTCTTACTTGGTCACACTCACTGCATCTCAACAGACCTTTGATAGATTAAAAAACTTAAAGATAAAATGGAGTTATAAGCATAATTTTAGATATCTAGTAAAATTATGCAGACTTGAACTCTTACGGCAACTTAATTATACAGCCATATCAGCAAATCAAGCTTTGCCATATGCAGTATGTACATTCAATATATACTGGGATTTTCAAATCACATTTCTGCTAAGTTATGAAAGCAGGTTATAAATTACTGCTTATGGATACACCGAAAATCCCAGAGTAGGTCTGTGGAAGACGTACTGTATATATACATGGTAATCAGCAGTTTTCTGAAAGAGCTGATAGTCTAAATAAACGAAGCAGATTAAAAGCATAAGGCAAAATCCCACAGCAAACGGAGATAAACTTACTCAAGGTTCCTGTTTCTTCCCATGTGTTTGCTACTGTTTCTTCCTTTGTGCCCTACTCTTTGGGCCCATCCTGCCCATAAATATTATTTACTACATCCAGTAAAATAAAACGCAGATTTTAACTGGAATACCTACTGGCCTTTGCTAGATTGAGGGTGAAGTTTAAAACAATGTATTTCCATCTTCCCTTCATCTTCCTGACCATGTCATGCAAAATAGTTGATCAGTTAAGGATTCCACGCAGGTGGCATCAACGACTTACTCTGTCCAAAATTATCTTCACACATGATCTGATCATTCTTGACTGCATGCTGTTCTTTCAGCAAAACAGATCCTGTGTATCAATCCTGGTAGTATTGTGTCCTACTCCACAGATAGGAATCTAAAAAAGTCACTTTTATGAAAACTGTAGCAGTATTCTCTTCAGTAATCTTCTCATCAAACACATTACAGTTCAATAGTGAAAGGTCACTGGCATAGTACAGGTAATTTAAATGTGACCTAACTTAAGAGTCACTATATCTGAAACAATCTCAAAATTTCTCTGCATAAATACACTCACGCATGTTTTACAGGGAAAACAACTCAGAAAAAAAAATACTGATCACAGCAATGAAAATATCCAACACATTCAAGAACAAAATACTATTTCTTCCCAGAATGGGAGACTTAACAGAGCCTTGTGTTGTGTGTATTTAAGTCCTATCCTCATTTCCACCCATAACATTGTTTCCACCAGCAATCTCAAAGCAAAGGTAACAGATGCTGTGGATAGCATGACATACTTGTTCTCATCAGCTGGCTATCACACACACAAAAATGTTTAAACACTATGTTCTGCCCACCTTGTCCCCAGCATGGGTATTAAATTGTGTTTCTCTTCAACAGCCGATCACTACTTTTTACAAAACTATATGGAATTTTAGTATCATCAAGACACACTCCCTGCTCCTTTCAAAAGGATTTATGGCTGTCAGTATCACCAGTCAACAGTTTAAATATTTAACAAGTACTTAACAGTGGAAAAATAAGATAGATATTCTGTGTTTGTTTGTTTGTTTAAATCTTTTCTTCCCTTGACATCAATAACTACATCCTCCAGCAGTATCTTCTACTTTACCTGTTTAGCAAACAGCACCTTGCTATCTGAAAAGACAGGCACTCAGGAGTAGTATGACAAAAGACTGTTCCCTTATCTGCAGGGATCACTGAAGGAAAATCGTTCATGTGAAAATCACTCAGAGTCAGGCTTAAGCATGCAAAAAGTTCAATTAGTTCATTAACTGCCACAGGTCACATGGATGTAGCTAACATATTCCACACGTGGTGCACACCCCAGTGATGTTTTCTTGTAAGAATTTAATGATCGTTCATTTCTTACACTGAAGTAAAATACAAACACTTCAAAAATTCTAATGAGTATCCATTTTGCTCTCCATCCATTTCCTTGAAGCTGGAAGTGATGCACATATACAGAACAGAAATATTTATGAACCAACTGCCTCAGAAACAAGTTCTTCCGATCTCTAAGCTTATTGAAATACAACTGTTTGGTATTTTATACGGACAAGCACTTTTTCTAAGAAATTATTGAGTGAGAATTTGGCAAAATGTGTGCAATCTATAGCTTTCTCAGATGTCCTCTTAACTTCAGCTTCTCCTTCTCTTCTACAAGAAACTCCAGACATCAAAATTACACTCAGATTCTAGCAAAACAACAAGGTTAGTGGGACAGCTATATATGGGAGAATTCTTTACTAGGTGTGGCCTGTATTGATGAATACTATAGTCAAAGTAAGGAGTCAGCTGGTCAGTTGCTTCCATTGACTTGGCATGACAGAAGAAAGGCACAGCTATTCAGGTCCAAATAATTCCTATCACAATCCATACCTTGAACTACAACTAAGAATAATACATTTTTCTCACACATGGATAGGCAGTTTTAGAACAGTGTAATTTAACAAAACCAAGCTATTTTTACAGGGCAAAGTTCTCTAACTTCTGGTAGCTATCTTACAGGACAGGCTATTTGGCTAAGTAAAAGATGTCAGAAACTCTTTTTCAGAATTCCTACTGTCACTTAGTCTTTTAAGCTACTCCTCTCTGTTAGTTACCACTCCTGCATTACTGCTATTCTTTCTCCAGATTATGAAGTGCTGACATATTGCATAGAAGGAATCAAAGTTTTGCATATTCTAAAACACTAATGTCAACTTACTACTTACTCAAATTCTGTGGCATAATATTTGAAGAAGCCTATTAGCAAATCCCCAAGGCTTGATCCATTTTTTGAGAGGTAAGGAGGAATGGTACGTGGAGCCTGATGAACAAGATGCAACTGCATGGTAGGATCAAAAGACTCCTGTCAAAATAAAATCAGAGAGCATGTATACACACACACATACACACAGATCCTTAATTTAAGTGTACAGATTTTTCACAACAAATAAGCTGCCTATCATTTGCTCATTAGAAGTTCAAGGACAAATTACAAGCAAAGAACTATTTCTCTTGTGCTCCTTGTTTGGATACTAGTTTGCACCCTGAACACCGGAAAAATCATTTTGCACAGGAGTGATTGAGCCCACCCCTTGCCTTCTATTTGCCAAAGAATTCTAGCATTGGAAAAACTCTGAACTGGATCTGCATTTACATGGTAGGAAAACCACACAAGCAGAAGCTCAGTAAGGGAGACTGCACGGAGCTGGCTGCAGTTGAACCTACCGAGTAGGTGAAGCTAATGTACTTATGACCAAGTTCCTATAACTGTTGTACACAAGCAACCCAAAAGAAAGGTCTGACTTGTTTCTCCCACAGCAGAGTTGCAACGGCACATGAAACCCACTGGCTCTGACATGAATCTGCATCCTCCCATATAATGAGTTCAAAGACTGCAGCAGCAACTCTTCTAACCAACTTACCCGAAAGAATAATTAAAAAAAAAAAAAAGTTATACAAAATCCCTGAATACACAGAATAGTGTTTAAGCTGAAGTATGATTTCCTTCGAGCCCAGGGAGGTGGCCAGGGAAGTCAGGTTTGCTATAAACAAAGTCACTTACTCCCTATTGCCAGCTTAATGTGGTTTTAGATTTGTTATACTGTTTCACTATTTGGGCATCCATCACATCCTTTACATTCTTCCGAGTGGCTGAGATTCATGGAGAAGAACATACCTTGTCTTGCTAAAGAAACAATTATTAAAACCTGGTAATACCAGCATACTACATCTTATATGAATGTTGTGTACTTTAAGGAAAATGAACCAAAGACACACAAGAGCAAGCTTTACACTCATATAAAAAAAATATACATTTAAATTCCTTAACCTTTTCAGTATCTTCAGAACCTCTGTATCTCTCCCCTGACGCCTTTGTTATTTTAAAGAGTACCATCAGGCATGACTGAAATTTATTCTAGAATACCATTGGATCTACTATATACTGTAATAATTATCCCAAGTTCATAGCTGGCAGTGTTTCTACTGAGAAAAGCATGGTTAGCAATCAGATAGGTAGGACAGGAAGTTTGCAACTCCCATCCTCTTGTGACCAGTTCCAGCAAAACTTCCTAGAATCTTACATAAAACCTTCTGGGAAAAGAGGCCATTCTTCCAGCTTAAGTCTTGTTCTCACATGATATAACTTTGCATATAAAATATTACTATAGGTAGCAGAGGTCATAATTTAACAGCAACCCAACAGAACACACCAAAGACGTGGAGACAGACAGAACCAAAAAGCAAATATGAAGCATAAAAAGACCTAAGAGGAAAACACTTGTTCCTGTGTTATACAGTACATACAGTTTTAATCCCAAAGGCAATCAGACAGGTATTAGAGTACAAGTCACTCCTTGTTCCTTCCCACAGAAAGTTGTAGCAAAGTCACAACAAATTGATTTAGGATTAGCAGCATAACATGTCATGAGGCAATGGACACAGCAGAATAAAAAGGACTAAGAACAAGGGCTGCTGACCTCCAAACAACAGAAAAAAGAAACGCAATTAAATTACTACAACAGATGTGTACTATGACATCAGTAAATGCCTGGAGGCAGCAGACATTTTTGAAACAGAGATCAAGATTTATTTTTTTTTTAAATTTTTGAATGTGCAAATGCTGAAGAACTTCTCAAATGCAAGAAAAATCTGCCATTGGAGTGAGGCTGGCATACCGAGCAGCTAACAAGTTAGACTCTGGGATACTGTTTTTCAGAATAATAAACAAGCTATTTTCTTCAGCGCTATTACAATCTTAGAGAGGATGTTCCTTTTTCTTATGAATCTTGACCTTGAGTAGATTTTATTTAGTTTTCCTATTTTGATCACAATTTTTATTAGTGTGTGTATGTCCCTTAAATTAGAAATAATAAGTAGTTGTATTAGTAACAAAACAAATACAATTGTAATAAAACTTATAGCAAAAAAAAGGTAATAGCTAGGAAAAAACATGGAAGGGCAAAAGCATATAAACAACTTTATCCAAAGATATTTTTTCAATAAGGTTTCTTAGCAGTTAATGAAATAGAAAGTTACAAAATCTTGCAGTTTTAAATTTATGAATCTGTATTTCGGAAAGGGTGATTATGATAGAAGCATAATCTGGATAAAAGCAATCTTCTGGATATTTAGTTTGTTTCTTCACTGAGTTTGCAACTGATCAAAAATCATGTTGTGACTAACAACAGTGGTAAAACTGAAAGCATCCTTTTTTGAGGCGCACAAAACATACCATATTCCAAAGACTCCACCCATGGCAGAAGATATAAAGTTCCTAAATCACATTAGAAGGCAATGTTCTAAATCCTCATCTATTATTTAGAATTAAAACTGTTCAATTCTGCAATCTAATTTATAATGATTAAAATGATTTGTTGGTTGAGTTTGTGGTTTTTTTTCCAAAAGCAAGTTCAATTTCCTAAAACCTGCAGCTCCAAGTTTTACCATTTATACTAAATACAGTTGCCTTACAAATGTCTTGCAAATAAAAATTTTCCTTACTCAGAAAGGCATTTGCCTTGAAAAAATAAACATATTACCCTATACATGTGCACCAATAAAAATAAAAGTTACAGTCTATAGCAGTTAATAATTTAAAAACCTAACCATCCAGTTTAAGAGACATACATATAAATAATTCCTGTCTCCACTTGTTTTAGCTGTTATAATACTATGAAAGTGATTCTTAAAAAAACAAATTATTACAAAATGGAAAGCATGACTGAAATTACTTTTCTGAAAGAACATATATTTTTTACACTAACTAAAGCAAACTATTAATCACGTGTTTCTGATTATTAGTCAACTTTTTTTAAACACTGCCAGTTGCTTATCACCACATGTAGAAGAACTAAAAAGTGTTTTGTCTTTCTGAAATACAGAAAACTCGTTATGCGAGAAGTTGCTATTACAAATTTGGAAAGCTTTACACATAAAACCAGATTAATTATTACCTCAAATTGGGTACAGGGAAGGTTTAATGAGAAACTCTGTCAAGATAGACCAATATTCAATGTATCAATAACCAACCATGGAGTTTGTTTAAGGTCATTTCTTAACAAAGCAAAACAAAGTGAACAACAGGTTAGACCAGCCCCAGGATACCTAGGACCATTTTTCTCCTTTGTCATGGACAACCCAAGAAAATCTAGTCGCCTCAATCCACCCTCATTCACCTGTTGTAGAGAAGGGATAACAGTGCTTTCTTCCTGCCAGAGGGACTCGGGGAGTAACTAGACAAACAGAACAAGTTAGGGCTTATAGATTCTATACATAAGGGAGGCTAGTAATAAAACAGAATTACAAAGTATCCTTGAAACCTGCTTAGTCTCAGGCTGGCCCTCCCAGTATTGGTTTCCTTCTTAACATGCTCTAGAAGGCAAAAAATTCAGCTTCTTTTAAAACTTATCCTTCATTTGCTTACTGTCTCTTTGCCTCATAGAATCACAGAATCATTAGTCTGGTAAAGACCTTTAAGATCATCAAGTCCAAACATACCTGTCCACTACCAAATCACATCCCCAAGCACTTCATCTACCTGTCTTTTAAACACCTCCAGGGATGGTGACTCAACCACCTCTCTGGGCAGCCTGTTCCAGTGCCTAATAACCCTTTCAGTGAAGAAATATTTCCTAACGCCCAATCTGAACCTCCTCTGGCGCAGCTTAAGGCCATTCTCTCTCATTCTATCACCTAAGTGAAGCGACTAACTCCCACCTTTCTACAACCTCCTTTCAAGTCCTTATAGACAGTGATAAGGTCTCCCCTCAGTCTCCATTCCTTGAGGCTGAACAACTCCAGTTCCCTCAGCCGCACCTCATAAGACTTGTTCTCCAGGCCCTTCCTTTCATTGCTCTTCTCTGGACACGCTCCAGAACCTCAATGTCTTTCTCATCGTGAGGGGCCCAAAACAGAACAGTATTTGAGGTGCAGCCTCACCAGTGCTGAGTACAGGGGCACAATCACCTCCCTGGTCCTGCTGGCCAAGCTGTTCCTGATACAAGCCAAGATGCCATTGGCATTCTTGGTCACCTGGGCACACTGCTGGCTCATGTTCAGTCAGCTGTGAACCAGCGCCCCAAGTCCTTCTCTGCCACACAGCTTTCCAGCCACTCTTTCTCAACCCTGTAGTGCTGCTCAGGGTTTGTGTGTCTCAAGTGCAGGACTCAGCCTTGTTAAACCTCATCTCATTGGCCTCATGCTGTCTCAATGGAAAAGAAATTCAGGATTTGATTGAGCAGCAAATATAAACAAGCTACTGCAGGAAAAGGGACCCCAAAGTCTTCTTCCTTTTTTGCTAGCTCTCTAGTCTTTACCTTGGCTGGCTGATTTCTCAAGGAAACATGAGCATTCAGCAACATGCTTCACGTGCAAGCTACATAATGCTTATACATATTCTCATTCTACCTTTTACACTAGAAAGTAACATAAGCATACATAAAACAGAAAATAATTCACATTTGAATATCTTGATGTATAATGAGTTTAACTCTGACCGTACAAGTCTTCCTTCAAAAGAGGTTTACAATGGTTAACATCAGCATAGTATCTTGCCGTCTTTGAGAGGTACCTACGTTTGCACACAACATGGCCTTCCCCAGTCTTACAAATGAACATTTATCTTGTGTTTATACTTTAAAAAAGTGCAGCTCAAACAGTGGAGCAAATTGTGTCTGCCCAAGGACTGATTCTCATTCATGAAGCAGCTACAGTAAGCACTATCCCATCTGCTGCCCCTCCCTTTACGAGATAATGGCTGCTCAGGAAGCTAAAGCAGCAGAAACAGAAATGTGCTCATGGCAGAGTCCATGAAGTTCATAATCCAAAGCACTAGTGGAGACCCACCTCTATCTGGATTTAGGCTAATATGCCAGGCTGCTCTCTGGAGCACTGGAGTCTCAGGCACATGTTCCCTTCTCATTCTAAGCTGGAGCAACATCACCACTGGCAAACACACAGGAAGAACAACCAGCACCCATAAGAGCCTAAAACACCACAGGTTCTGCAGAGTTCATGCGTAAGAGTCCTGAGTTGCACCCAAGTTCTATACAGACTTCAGTCCTGATCACGTTTTTGTGGGCTGCTCTCATTTACATCATCTGCCTGGGAGGGCAGGAAGCCCCAGAATCCAACCCCACATTTGACATGGCACAAGACTCCACTAAACTAGTGGCTGCAGCTGGTGCCAGGGGGAGACTCCCCCCATGGCAAAAGAATGCATAGATGGGCAGAGCTGGCAGCTTCCCAGGACTCCTCATCCTTCACATCTGCAGTGAGGAGATAATGAGGCACGGCATCTGCCTTTTGTTTCTCACTTGGGGCAACCATGTCCCTTCTATACTGCACCTACAGTTTAAAACAAGCAGTTTCCTTGTGGTTTGCTTCAGAAGGGGAGAAGCAGTATTCATGTGTAGTATTAGGATGGGGACAAGCATTGACAAGCTACACCTACAACAAAAACGTATGATTTCTTTGGACACTGACATTTGTCCATGCTTTGTAATAATTACTGCATGCTACAAAACCAGAATTGTTTTGGTGTATTTCTCCTTTTGATTTTAAATTCCTTCATACTAGCAGTATTCAGAAATTGTAACTCTCACAATTTTTAAATGGAGACAGCAGACCAAAAATATATCTGCAGATTTCCAGCATAATTTTATAAAAACCTTAATACATTTGATTTGGTTTTATAGTATGCATATATAAAATAGTCTTTCTATTTTATTAGCAATCCTAGAATATTTAGTCCATCCTCCAAGGGCAAGGTAACTAATAACAAAAAAATCTACATTGAAACAGGAAAAAAAAAATTGTTATTCCTGCAGCAGTCTTCCAGAAACACAGGAAACTGCAAATGATTTACCACTTCCACATGAAGCAAGACAAAACCGCACATTTAGTTCAAATATATTAGATTTTTTAGCATATGGTATTGTACACTTTTTGCTTTAACCATTTAAGCCACTAATTTCTGTATAGTGCTCTGAAGGCCTTTATGCAGTTCAAGTGCTATAAATATAAATGTTTGCATTATTATTATAAAGGAGTCAAAAGTTACCAGTTGTTACACGCTTACAGTTGTTTTTATTTAAATTACATGCTACACAAAACTTAAACACTACCGCATGAGCTGTAAGCAAATGTAATTGCCAAATTTAGCAACCAGAAAACTTCATCAGATAAAACTAAGTGTACAAGAAATGAAAAACAGCTTCAAATGCATTTCAGCACTAACAATAAAGAAAAGAGAAGGTATACAGTACAGTAAAATAAAAAAATCAGAGGAGAAAAAATGAAGCCCGTAGAAAGTTAGCATAGGTATGCTACAAAATAGAAAAATATGCTACAAATCAACATAAAATTGCAGTGTAGTACAGCTCAAAGCTTTTTTCTGCATCTCAGTTATCCTAATTATCCAACATGGCTGACACCCCAGTATTTTCTCTCTGCGATGTGCAGTGTCATCAACTATTCCCACTTCAGCATTATAGGAAAAATATGCAGAAGAAAGAATTGCTTTCTCATACTACCTCAGCGCAATTAAAAGCAACAGTAAAAACATACATAGACAGTGACACCAAACTACGGCAACCATGAATAAATAAAAATTTAAAAAGTGACACAAGAAAAAAGTGAAGGGGGAAGTCTTAAGGAATTTCTGTAAAGTTACAGCACGGAACTATTCAGCAATAGCTCTTTTGTCCCCAGAAAAATATTTATGAGGCTTTTTCTTATTACTATGTAATCCTCCTTAGATTAAGTCTCACCAATTACAGTCCTAATTCTGCATAGGATCAAAACACCCCGATTCACAGAGGTCTCTGGAAAGAAGAGTATGATCTGACATAATAGCAGAGTCCCAAAAAGATGCGCTTTCTCATTGGACTGAGGCTCAATTTTGAGAGGTCTCAAAAGGCTCCTTGGTAAATGTATTTCATTCATTCTCTGCACCCAATAACATCAGGCAACTCAACAGGTATGGGAAGGCATGGAAGTCTAAAACACCTCAGCCCAACAGAAAAAAACCCACTCCTTAACATATTAAGAAATAAGAATTGGAAAGTTACAGATGACACGGGGATATTTTCACACCAGCATAAAGAGATTCATGTCAGTAGCTCTCATTAGCACTAATTTCCACCTGTGTGTGAAATAATCTCATTTAGCAGACAGTTTTCACTAAATAAATGATCAAAAGCAGCAAATAACCTTTCACACATTCAAGTTTAGTGCATAAATGAACAGGCTTACAGACTGCGTTTAACTTAATCCCTTAAAGATATTTAAAAACTCACATATTTTAGATAAGCAGCTTCACACATATATACAATGTAGTAAATTAATAAAAAACACTTACTGGGTAATTTTTTTGGAGGGATGGAAGGATGGGTTCAGGTAGGGCTATAAAAAAAAAGTTCAAAGTTGCTGTCATTCATGTAATTAACAGGAAACGATATCAACAATATCAAACGGCTGGACTGAAATTCCATCTTAAAAACATCTATCAAGAACTTCACTTTAACTTTTATTTTACAAAACGCATGAGATATCTTTCTATTACTATGTTTTGTATAGAGTAGTTTAAGGAGTTAATCAGTCTAAGGGAAGCAGTTGCTAAGATACTACTATTTGTAGAAGACATGAAAAATTCTACAGTAGCTGGGTATGACTTCACTTTTAAAATTCATATTAATTCATGGCTATGAGAAAGTTATCTGGGTTCCCTAAATGAAAAATCAGACCTTCACTCTCTTTTTTTCCCACCCTACATCTAATAACACACAATTCTATCACAGCACAGGAAGTCTCCAGATACTGCAAAAGTACATTCTTCAGCTGCAAAGTACTACATACTGAGTTCCCAAAAGTAACCTAAAGAGAGAAAGCCCAACAGACTTAGTAGGCATTACTAGCAAAATCTCCATAAAATACATAAATACAGTCTAACACTGTTAGCTGGTCTGCTGAATAGCAAACAGGTTATAAACATTATGAAGACGTTAACAGTACTGGTGAATGCAAAACGAACTAAACAATTGTAATTTTTATGAAAACCATGGATGGGGAGAGCCCCTATTGCTCAATACAAATCACAGGGCAACAAAACTTATCTCTCAGGTTACACGGTCCTACAGATAAGAAAAAACCCTGAGTATTCACATCCCACTCAAGCCTTAGAGCAGCTACAGAACTGTTAGAGCTCTCTTCATACTAAAGCTTTAACATCATGCCTTCAGCATGTTGGTTTTTTAAAAAAAACATTCGTCTACATAATTTACTAGGGGGAACGGTAATTAAATTCAGCACACAGGACTTTGACTTGTGACTCAATTTATCCTTCAGTCAAGGTCTCATGGGATAGGATGTTACGGAATCCTTTTTCCATAGGGACTAAGACTTGGAACAGCAGAATTCTCAGAACATGTTTGGGATATCTTAAATGAGTATAATGAATTAACCAGCAGGATTGCCAAGAAAATGATCACAGCTGTTTTAATACTATTTTTATTTTGTTTGTGGGTGTTTAGAAATATGCAAGAGCATCTTATTTCTGCAACATCTTGGATAATTTCCAGTCCTCTGCCAAACCAAAATGCAACAAAAGCTGAGCAAGACAAGCAATCAAGATTTTATCTGGGTTTGTATGCTATATCAGGTGGATGCAGTTAAGGGGACTAGTCACCATCTACCGCTAGCATTCACCACATGACTTTTGTTTTTCTTACTATACAAAACAGTTGGAGCTCTAACACGGAGGAAAGTTCCTGTACAAAACAATAATGTATCTAAAAAATAAACTCAAGCCACATTAAGCGTAAAGGAAAGAAATTTGCCTAGTGAAGACAGGGACACTACTAGTGCTAAAGAAATCTTTTATTTTTATCTTTTTCCCCTTCCCAGTTAACATCTTTTAGAAATTCTTTGACTAGGGCACAATCTACTTTCAGCAGCACCACATGCATGTAGCAGAAGTGAAACAAGAATAAAAAAGGTTGAAATATGCATGAGTAAGAATTCTCCAGATTAGAGGGTACAGAGCTAATTCTTAAATTTTCCTTGAGATCCATTGAACATTAGAATCTAAACAGCTGGTTGCTGGATACATGTCCAGAGCCACATTTCAGCCTTTTTCAGCAGAAAAGGCTGAAGAAGCACAGATATCAGGCTGTTCTTTGGTCTGCAGACCGCTGATCCTTCCCAGGCAGCTGACTAATCAATTTTGCCTGAAAAGGATTATTTGAACTTTTTCCCCCCTTCCTTAGACAGCTGTGGCAGCTGTCACAAATGGCTAAAGCAAATGCCCTCATGCTTGCAGGGCTGTTAACATTCTGGCAAGCCTACGCTTCCTCGTGACTCCTACTCTCTTCCCTTTCATGCCTTACTTTTACATACAGCTCAGTAATTGGCTACCCATGACATTACAGAGCACCAAATATAAGTCTCCAGAGTAACTCCAATACAATTAAATAGATTTGGAGAATAAATTTCCAAGTGAAAAGGCCTATTTTCATTAAAAGTGTAACACTATCACACGCTTATCAAGTCACCGCTAAAGACAGTCACTAACTGCTAGGTCCTGTAAGATACTTTTTCTTCTCTCTGGCTTATGCTTCACCTTTGCATAGGAGTTTTCATATCCAGTAGTTCCCAACATTTTCAGTCTTGTATCTAATAATCACTTTGACATTTTTGAGTTCAGTATCGTTTCATCTCCTCCTTCCTAGTATGCACCAATACCTCCATCGAAGTACTCAGTCACCTACACTACAGTTTCAGAGGTGTGACATTAGCTTAATTTTATTTTCTTTTAATAAAAACAAAGAAATCTATGGAATTCCACCATAGTACATATAAGGGGAAAAAAGCCTCCACATAGTCACTGTATAGATGACTTTATATACTACTGTCCTCATGATTGGTACATTAACAAGAAGAACACATGGGAATCAAAGAACCCAGAAGCAACCCAGCCAAATGGATCCCAAATACACAAAATGCCCTCCTAGGTCCTCTACTACAAATACTGTTCAACTGAAAGAAAGCCACCAGCTTGAGTCAAATATCATAAAAAGCCAGCTAGTACAGAGTGGGTATAGCATGATCTTGATACAAAAAACTAGTTGGCTACCCACTCTACAGCACGTATCTACATTCCAGGCCAAATAATTTGTCAGAGGAGCTAAACATGCTTTCTACCCGATTAAAAAAATTAAAAAAAATTAAACCCACAGAAACTGACAAAGGGGAAAAGTCTAAAATGAGAGCCTATGCAGTTTGTCCATAGATATGTCATAAAATGTTAAGAACCAGGTGTCGTTATTATAACAAGAATAATCAGTACAATTAAAAAAAAAAAAAAAAACAAAACAAAGGCATAGAAAGGCATACAAAATGAAGATAAGCAGCAAAATATACAGTCTATATGTGAACTGACAGGAATTAAGAAAATACTTCTACAGGCATGCTGTTGCACCAGATGTGCACTTCATGGGTTCCTTTTCTTCCTTTCTGAAGCCACTTCTGCCCCAATAACCAAGTAACTCACACTGAGCTAAACAATTTCTTAGATGATAATCCTTCCCCCTCAAAACAAAACCCCGAACTATAAAGTAAGCACACCCACTGAAATTATTACCTCTAGGTTTTCCCCTTTGTTAAACCACAGATTCTGTTAACTAGTGCTTGAATTTATTTTATAGTTACACAGTGTCCTGCAGATACATGGGTTTTTCTTTTTTTAACTTTATTAAACCTGGTAACTCTGCCTCTAGAGAAGAGGTCCACTTGTTAAAGAAAGATGCAGCACTAAGGAAATGGAGCAAATCCACTTTATTTTCAGATTTTTTTGTGGAAGATGACTCCTGCTGATGTTTAATTTTATTAAAGAGGAAAACTACACAAATATGAATTTAAAAGGGACAGTTTTAACAAGTAAAAAACATACTTACTCTGTAAATAGTGCAAAACCATCAATACCAGACTGTAGCTGCTCAAAGTACCACGGCTGGCATCATTTATACCATGAAAACTCGCCCACTTCTTAACAACGAGTACTAATGGACGAACTCGATTCTCAACTGCAAGTAAAATAAATACATATCAAAAAAAACACATTTAACTAGACAAGAATCAATGTTTGCCTCTTCTTGATCAACATGATACTCTTGTATTCTAAGGTTACCTTTTGCAACCATTTCATAGCATTTACTTAGTTATTCCACAAATACTACTCATCTTATAAAAAAAAAAAATTGCATTTGAAAAAAGTATTTTGAGTAGTTGAGTAGATCCACAAACACATTACAAGTAGTGCGCCAGGTAACTTGCAGATAAGGCAAAACGGATGCATCAGCCAATGTAGCAGTGTCACATTCTACTTTTAAGTTCTCCCCAACTTATTGTATTAATTATCACTGCACTCACCTGTTGCCAGCACAGACCATATCTATTTTTTTCTTATTACATAAAATTTGAGGGCAAGGAAAAGAATTCTCCAGATTAGAGGGTACAGAGCTAATTCTTAAATTTTCCTCAAAATCCATGGAAGCAGTAAGCCCTGCATACTACCATTATTTTTAAAATTGCCTTGTCCTCAACAGCTTTTTATGTAGATGAGATGTTAGATACAACATCCAATTAAATCATCACACATGGTTTTCATGAGGAAAGACATGAAAACAGTCATCTTCGAGGTATGATCTTGTGAATTTCTGAGGAATACAGCTAGCTTTCTAATTAAGGTACTAACACATCGTAGGGAGATGTCACTCATCACCACCTCCCAGAGACCTTGCAGCATACTTTATTTATTACTTGCAGATATGTGGAAGCACATCATGAGCTCAGTCAAGTGCCTTATAATGGCTTTACAATACCTTGTAAGTTCTGGAGTATCTTTTCTAATCTGACAACATTGTGCAAAGTTTTGTATTCTGCACATCAGGACAGGAATATTTCAACAGACAATTACTTCACCCAGGACAACAGACATCCTACAACAGCACCAGCTGGGGTACTCTCCGTTATTCCAAAAATCCCATTTTCTCACAACCTGTTTACAGCAGTTCAGCACACATGCCCTGTAAGTGGTACTCTTTTTCTCTGCATCCATGTCCTAGATCTAAAAGAGCCTCTTAGAAACAACAAAACTCCTTAGCACCGGTCACCTCATTCCCAGCATTACTGACCAGTGGCTGAACTAAAATAAATATGACCTTTAGTACAGTAACTGTCAGATGCAGAATTACTGTACAGACATCATATGAACATGTATTAACTGAAACAGGATTTTTCCATGTCAGCAGAATGCAAATAGGCTCAAATTCCAAATAGGATTCTGTGTGTGTGTCATTGTAGAAAAGATCTCTCTTTAGTTTATCTTAGTAAGACAAGGTTTCATCTGCTAGCGCCTGCAATAGCTATGTAATAAAGTCAGCGTGCAACATGGCCAGTAAACTTTTCCTGATACTTTTTCACCAGCCAACAAGACAACCCCTCAAGAAAATGCTCAATAATATCATTTGCTCAAAGGTCCAGCTTCCGCTAATTAAAACATAACCGCCATCAATTGCTGATTTAATTACAGACAAGCCTTCTTTCGCAAACAACCAATAACACAAGAGCATACACTTCAGATTCTAGCTCTCCTTATCTACCTACACTTTTTGTGGACATTCTGCTTCACTTTGCCATATAATTTTTGATGTTTACTGCAGCATCTATGCACCAATATAGAAGAGCTGATTAAAAAAAAAAACCAAAAAACCACAAGAGCATCCACAGAAGTATTTATGATTTATTTTTTTTTGTAATCATTCTCACTAACATAACCAGTCTCTGTTTGCCTGAGGATTTTATTTCTCTAAGAGAGCAAAGAGACCCATACATCTTCCACATAGTAGGCATATTGCTCAGGGACATGGTTGAGTGGCAGATCAGAATGGTTCAACTCAATTTAAGATGTCTTTTCCAACCTAGTGATTCTATGATTCTATTGGGTTTTTTCTCTCATGCAGAGCAAAGCCCTTCAACCACAAATTTAAGTGACCAAGCTAATACTTTTAATGCTATCCATCCCGGTTGTTGTGACTTCTAGATGTGAAGAGACATTCGGATAAAAGTTCCCACTTTTGACTGCCTTATATCACCCAAGAGTCTTTTGGTTCAGACGACTAGACAATGCTTGACACAGCTTGCGTATTTATGGAAGTCTAGCACATTGAAGAGATAATATTTTCAATCACAAGTTTCCCTTAAATACTCAGTCGTTGACCTCAAGAAAATAATATCTGTCCTGCATCAGGAGACAAAGTTTATTCTGCTAGACATATGAAAGTGAGCACCATGGCAGAACAGAAGAAAAGAAAGGACACTAGGACCACTTCCACTTTTTTTTTTCACATCTAGACTCTTGTCCACCCTACAGCAACTTACTGAGAGGAATAAGGGAAGTCAGTGGCAGATGTTAGGAACAACTATATCAACGTTAGACCTGCTGAAGTGACCCCTCACCTACAAGGGTGAACGACGGAGTATTTCCCTAACCTTTTTAAGCTTGGAGGGAAATTCTTCCCCAGGCATACATCTTCCTGGATGTATGAAGAAATTATAGCTAATCAGCTGATCCAGGACAAGGTTTAGACTCTCCTGGAAACATGAATATGGAACACTGAAACTACTCTGACTAAAATATTAGTGAAAATTAATTAGTAAAAGTAACTTCTACAGATAACTTCCTCGCCTAAGTAGAAAGGAATTCCTGTATGCAAGAACTGAAGAAGGTACTAAAGGAGGAACCACAAAGGAAAAATCATCCTAAATTAGAAGAATTAGCCTGAGGTCCACTCCTTTCGTATTTATCTGCCAAATGACATTGTGATGTTAATTAAGAAAACTTTAGTTAAGCACTAAGAGTGCAGTTCTTATTACTTCCCCTTCAGAAGTCTGTTTCACAATCTCTCCCTAAAATGCAAAGTCTTGAGTTAGTGTAAGATCTGCAGCAGTATTTTGGATTTTCAGTTGAAAGAATAACAGCATATGGACACAGCTAGCTATCAGCCACACATGCCTATCAATGGCTGTAAGGAATAAAATAAACTGGAGATAATATCACTAGATAAGAACTGGTATAACAAAGCTATATGTTCAGAATACTGAAGCAGTCCTTGTAGCAGATATGGGGACCTTAAAAGTATATTCTGAATATTACAACATTCAACACCTAGCCGACATATCAGTTTTTTCCATACATTTAGAGTAACAAGTTATCCTAGAGCTACCCAATATAGCTTGTTAGGCAATTATATATATAATAACCTAACATATTCAACTGAATGTTAGTAGTCTACGAAAATAGAAATGTTAAAGCCAAAGTTTATATGAATAAGAAAATACATTAAAAACTTACCATATGCATAGGTTCTCAGAAGGAATGTATTTCTTATTCCTACAACATTGTTTACATTCAAGTCAAACTCCACACAGCTATTGGAGAGGAGAAAAGAAAAAGAATCAAGCATGATGATATTCCACTTCAGAATATTTATTACTTATTTAGTGACAGAGGTAGAGAAACTTAACTTTAAGATAATAGTCTAGCAACTTTCTTCAAACACAGTTTTAACACTGCGATTTCTGCTCCTTTTTGTTTCTAGTACTCGAATTGCTAGTAGACTTGAATTCTGCTGTTATAAAAAATAATTGTTGTTTTACATAGAAAATACATGTAGATCCAAATTTAGACCCTAGGACAACAATAAAAATCCCAAACATATTTGATATAATTAATATTTCTCCCAGAGAGACTTTAATTTACTATGGTCAGCTATTGATGACAAAAGGATTCTCTGAGGTATCAGTTTAGGAAATCATGCCAATAAACTGAGGAGAACCGGAAGAGGTCAAAATGTAAAAGTCTCTTTTCTACAATGGTGGTCAAAAATAATCAGCAAGCACTTTGAAAGGAAAACTATTTATTAGTAAATATTGCATGTTTTATGATGATAGTTTTAATAACATTTTCATACTGTTAACAGCAAACAAGAACAATACAAAAATTACTACCTGCTTTATCTATGTCAGGCCCTACTCCAAAGTTTGAATTACATACCACATAAAGAGCTTAACTATTCCCAGTACTGAAGAAATAACATTAAATTAATAAGTAATAAGCTATAGCCAACACTGTGACTTGCAACAAGAAAAGCCTGTTATTGACAAAGAAGTAGCTATCCGCAATGTACAGCTATTTCCATTTTATATATCCAAGTCTCCATCACATAGCATTTGTTTCCCTGAATACTTCTTTGGATTTTCTCTAGTCATTGTTTGGGAACATGGACCTGGAATTTATTAAACTGGATAAAACACATTAATTTAATGCCTACAAAAGGGTTTTGACATAATTAACTACATTAAAACATGCTTTACAACAAAAATATTACATAATCTTAAACCTGAACTAATATTGAGCATGATTTTCTAGATGCTTTAAAAGCATAGTACACAATAGTACAGGAAATAAATTAGCTTGAGCTACTGCTTGACAGTTATAAAAATAAGCACAAACCCCAGTAAGAATATTAGTTGTATGTGGAAATATAACAAAGAAATGTGTGAAGCTACATGTGTAATTCCAATTAACCCTCACTGACAAGATCACTATTTACCAGCTGCTGATAAGCAAGTTCTATTATAGTTATTTTGTACTCCAATATGCACTTTTAATAGCTGTAGTTATAGCAAGTGAAAACGGTTTTGTATTGCTGGGATTCAAGCTCTAACAAAAGCACTAAAGGAGAGGAAGAATCAACTGTACATCAAGTGTAACAGAAGAGGAAGCCTTTGCATCCTCTGTAGCACAGAAATCTTGTTAACCAATCAAAGGCTTGTCTAGTAGCATAGCCAGTATCGGAATTGCTTCCTGGGAAGACTATAAAAGCCTAGATCTAAGTTTAAGTGCAATGGATATTAGCTTGTTATTACAGTGCTACTCAGAAGGAAGTAGGAAATGGCAGTTTTCAGGTATGTATGGACTATCGGCAACACACCAGGATCCAGATGCAGAGCTATCTCCCACTGAATGCTACTATTCTCTCCCAGCCACTGCACATCAAGTAAAATTACTTTCACATGAAGCTTGTCATGTTTAGTTTCTGTGCTAGGCTAGAAGGAGCTTAGTGCCCTACCCAATCCATTTTTCAAAACTTCTTCAGAAAAAAATAAATGAGTATCCATATAAGTATACACATGAGCCTACAAAAGACAGAGGCAAATAAAAGACTAGAAAGCGACAAATTGTTTAATTAAAAAGACAAAACATGGGTGGAGGTGACAGGTTATATAAGAGAAAAATAACTGGAAAGAGAAAAAAAACCCTAAAAAATAAACACAAAACCCAGCCCAAGTCATGTCATTACTCCATGCTATTCTCTTCCCCCCCAGAAAAAAAACCAGGAAACCAGATGGTGAACAGTACCGGTTTTGTTCTCT
Source organism: Cuculus canorus (assembly GCF_017976375.1). Classification (NCBI taxonomy): domain Eukaryota; kingdom Metazoa; phylum Chordata; class Aves; order Cuculiformes; family Cuculidae; genus Cuculus; species Cuculus canorus. The sequence continues at coordinate 13,787,913 of NC_071441.1, forward strand.
GAAAAATTTAACAGGCAGCTTCTAGTCTAAGAAAATTATAGTTTTATTTAGTAGGAAATACAGAATTCTTTAAATCCTGTCTGTAAGGTATAGGAATACCATGACTGTTACTGTTCTTTGCAAGTGACCGTCATACCGACTATAAATGCTTAACAAAAAGATTTCAACCTTCCAACATAATCACTTCCATACATCAGATTTCTTTTTAAAGTTTATTTTCTGATTTCAAATTAGAAATAATATTCTTCCTGTAATGCTATTACTTATCCAATACTTGTCCCAGGAATTTAACATTTAGTGTATCTATGAAAAAGACTAGCATTGTTGTATGCAGCTAAGCTATTTAACACAAATTATAGCTTGATGAGTTTAATACTTTCAGGAAGAATGGGAGATGTGCAGTTACAGAATAAAGCTACTAGATAGAAATTATTCACGTTTTTAAAAGGCAGGCAAGAATACATAGCAAATATGGGATATAGTGTAAATGAAAAAAAGCACCCTCACAAGTGTTATATAATTTCAGATGCAAGAAAAGCTTAAATAGATGACACAGTTCAAATTGTAAACATGACAGTCAGTTTTATCATAGCAGAGGCCCTGATAAAAGTATACTGTGATAAAAGCACATTGTGATATGCTTTTATAAAGAGGGGCCAGAGAAGAGCGCTCGTGTTTTTAAAAGACAGACAGGTTTGCAAAACTTTAGAAGCATACAGGCAGAATAAGATCGATACAAGATAGTTGTTCAAAGTCCTACTTACAAAAATAATCAAGCCATATTATTACAGGAAGTGGATACACAGAAACCTTACAAAATCTAAGCAGGAAGATAATAAAGGAAGATTTGAACATTGCACAGACTGCCAACCAATCTGAGTGTTTTCCACATTTTTTTTCCCCCTCTGTCAGACACTTTTATCACAGACAATAAGAAATACATTGTTCTCTGTCCTAAAATATCCCACTTGATTATTCACTTTCACGTCTTCATAATGAAGATACAATGAATACAGTAACATACAATGTCTCCACTTCTCTCCAGTTACATTCTCTTCTAAAAAAAGGTCACAGAATAGTACCTAACACTGAATAGAAGATGGAATACTACTTTGTTAAACACAGAATATCTCCCTAGAAGACAGCACAATATACTCTTGTAAAATAAACAAAAAAATTTTAATGAAGAAAATTTCATCACAAAAACTGGATTGTTTCAGTGTTGTTTATACAGTGTAAATGCTGTGAATTAGTCCTTAAGCAGCTCAGTAGTTAGGTTTACACCGCAAGCAAAATTATCTTTCACAACAGTTTTCTTTCAACCGCTGTTTTTCTGTCATGAACCACTTGTCAGCTGAAGATAACCCACAGAAATAAATGCTGCTACTAATGCAGATTGCAGAAACTAAACAGCATCTCCACCACAAGAGGTGTTCCAGGCCACCAAGGAAGTAAGCCGACTGCCACTGCACACTAGCTGTACAAAACTGCAAAACAGCTACAGTACAACACAAACATATAAAGCATGACTTCAGAAGGATTGCTCACATGGCCAGTCATCAACGTATAGACTACCTTCCCCTGGCAGAACCTAAAAAAATTATGTTGAGCATAATACTTGCCTGACTTTATCCCTGAACTTCACTATTGGCACTTTTGCTCGAATCAGATGAGGTCGCTCAATGTAGGTTGCTGAAAGAGAGAAAAATCTACTATTAAATTTCATGTAAGATGCTGATCTTAAAACAAGATCCTATAGTGGAGTCACATTGATTGATTTATAGCAAATAGTAGCTTATTAAATTTAGCAAAAATATTCTCAGGAGGGTTGTGCTAAACTAAGTAACCTCTAGCAAACTTCATAAAAAATGCAATCTAGGAAACTGCATGGAAAAAACATGCACTAAACATTAGGAAAAACATTCGTGGATTATTTTTCTGTGGGAAATATAATCAAAAATTTTGAGCTTAGGGAAGGCAGTTCTACAATACTTTCACTGAGCAGTACCTGTGATAGAAATCCTAAACAGTAAAAACTAACGTTCAAATGAAGGGTGCAAGAACACATCCATTTAGGATGGCCAGATACTACAGCCCAGCACTACACTGTAGAAATGTGATCAGCTCCATACTTTTTGATCATGTCTGGTTTGCTTACAGTTGAAATTATGTATTTTACTGATCAACAATATTAACATAACTTGCTATGCAGTGATCACGCTTGAAACTTCCTTTAAAAACTGTCTGTCTGATAAAGTACATATCAAGAAATGCATTTCCTAGCAAACGTTTACTGAAAACAAGACATCTTTTTCTATCAAAGATGGGATAAGCTTTTTTTGCCTTTTGCTTTAATGATGGTAGGACATGCAATAAATATACAATCATAGGACTGCACCTCATATGATTATTCACACAGCATAGACAAACAGGCTCAAGGCCAGACCTTCCAAATCCAGGCACAATTAGCTCTGCCAGAATCAAAGTATCACCAATGCAGCTCTGCAGTCAGCTCCCCAAAACTGTTGTGTCAGTCATTATCTGTGCTTTCCTTATTCTTGGTGATATCTCAGACTATATTTAGTAGTTGCTCATAACACTGAATGAGAAGCGCACCCAAGAAAGTAATGGAAGAGACAAAGAAGAGTAGAACCAACAGGTTACATGATACGAATTTAGGCAAAAGCAGCATTTCAATAATGTCTTCTGTTCCAAAATCTAGGACCACCAGAATTTGCCCATATATAATATCATACTTTTCCCCCTTGCTTTATATGTTAACTTCAAATTACCATAAATAAGTATGAAAATGCTAGAAGTAATACAGACTAAAATTAACCTTAAATAAAAGCTGTCCTCCACTTCTTGGCGGGGAGAAAGAGGCTTTTCTATCAGTTCGGATAGCAACCTCAATTAAGCAGTGCCATCTTCATTGCATTTGGATGACAACATCAGGTCTGGTAAAACTCTATTGTGCAATACTTAATAAACTATATTTTGGGTTTGGGGTTTTTTTAGGCTTTCAGAAAGCCATTTTAAGGATACATACATCTAGACAGATTTAATTTGAGGTACTCCTTTGCCTACGCTTGAATACGTTGTATAATCCTAAGCAACACACAGACCGATACTCAAAAAAAAACCCCTAAACCTACTAAAGTATGAATTTTCAAGGAAGAATCTTGCAGAACTCCAATCCACACTGACTGAAAATGCCATCTAGTAAAACCTACATAAGCGTCCCCTCTTCCTAGCTGCACCTGCAGATACGTCCAAGCAATCCTCCTCCAACATCCCAGAATATTCTTAAAGCAAAACCATAAGCATGTAGAGTTCTGCCTCCTTTCTCTTCACTACTAAATTTAAGACAAAGATGCTCAACACATCAGCACGTGGTAGACAATGGTGGGTATCTATTTGTGTGCCATAACAGTTCAACTTTCCTCTCCATAACCTTTCTCAAGTGCCCTTCAGAAGTTAACTGAATTCATTCTAGTGCCAATCCACTTCCAAACACATCCTTGTCTGTAAACGCCCCCCAACACTTGATGGAGGCTTGTGCCCATTTAGTTGGCTAAGAAAAAAAATAAATCCCAAAACATAATACAAATCTGTTTCCCAGAGTGAAACATGCAAAGAGCATATCAGAAGGCAGTAACTTGCTGCTGGTACCCTCTTCCTTGGCTCAAACTGATGACAGGGTTAATAGAATCTCTACTGTACATTAGATTGTCATACATAGAAGGGAAGAAACAGTCACAAACACAGTACCTGGCATTCTGAAATACATACGCATTGAGTAAGCGCCTTAGGAAACTGACTATCTGACCTTGAAGATAAGATCAGAGAGGCTACACCAAAATACACGTAAAGAATTCCACAGAGCTGCTGTGGAATTTTGGGCATATCTAGGAAAAAAGTCACAAATGCCATTTCAGCTGTAGTGAAAAAAAATCCCATAAACTAGTGAAAAAAAAAGCCAACCCATAACCACTTCAAAGAAGACTAAGCACCTTCTTGTAAATAACTTATTCATGCAGAACTTCAGATCAAACAGCTTAAATCTCTCTTTTCATCTAAAGAATACAAGAGCAAGAAATTATACAAAATATTAATCCCAAACATCGTATATGCCAGAAAGATCTTTGGCATCCTGCACATGCAGCCTGCTCTCACCGGCAGGGTTTTACTACAGTAATTGCCCTCACTGGCAGGGTTATACTATAGTAAGAGGAACTGAGTGACACAGAAGTCTGAATCCAGAGTCATGAAGAATCTAGGAGGGTACAACCCACCACAGGATGAATTAATTGTTCATGTTTGGAATTCGCTCACCCACTCGCATTGTCCTTCAAGGTCATTCACTTGAGTTCAAGTTCAGTTTCTTGTCCTAGCTGTTGCACATTCCTGACTAGACAACCATCAAGCAGAGTCCACAGTGATATCCTAATCTCAATACTACTGCACCTTAGTTTGTGTAACTAAGCAAAACCAAGCTCTTTGTTATTTAGTGAGACAGTAAACACCAGTAAACCCATCACTGCTAAGCTGTTTCTCAAATGAATACTGCCTAGAAGAATCTGAAGGGAGTATACAGTTTGACTTTTACTCTCAATGGTTCGGATTACACTTTCTTCAATATGCTGTAGCAGTTATCACCCCAAATTCATATTTCATGTTTCACACTTCTGAAAGACATTGGCTTAAGTGTACAGTTCTGGGAATGTTAGCCAATACTGTAAAACACAGATATGTGCAGGTATACTAACAAATAAGTCAAAAAGTTACACATACTCTGCTTGTCTTCAAAACAGATGATATATTTCTGCTATCCTTACATCAGTGTACTCCAGGAGAAACATAATGCATGCCTTTTAGACTAACACGTCCCACAAAAGCAATGAATAAATATCAGAAGCTTTTTCCTACTTTACTCTGACTAGACTATTCAAAAAAAGAATACATCTTTATTTCAGTCAGTATTCTAGATGAGAATAACAACACAGAAAAGCCTCTGTTCTAAACTTCAAATCTGATGGGCTTAAATTCCTTGCTCACACTTTTCTAAGACTAAAACTGAAATAAGCTGAAACTCAAATAAATTTAATCCACTTCCCAAACCTCCTAGAATGAAACACTAATATAACAATCACAGTTAACTGTATATAAAGCATAAAAGGGATAGCACTTGAAGTTCTGAGAATCAGTTACCTAGAACAAAGACAAATTGTGAAAGAGACTGACGTAATCAGCACTTGGAATGCTTCCTAATTTTATAAAAGAATCATGGAATTAAGGTGAAATAAAAAAAGAATCATACTCTTCTTATAGTCCTTATTTTGGAATAATAACTTTGGACTGTCCAGAAGATTCATGTCGTTTAGGCTGTTAAAAAGCATATGCAAAAAAACCCAAAACAATTCTGTTGGAATGAAATTGCAATTCTTAAAGAATGTTGGTATAGACAAATTTTAACACTTAACATTTTGACATTCTGGATGACAGCGATTATATTTGCCTAAATAAGCTTTAATCAAAAAAACTTGGCAACCCCCTTCTTTAAGAAGTACCAAACTTCAGCATAGTTGTGCTACAGCCTGTAAATGAACTAAATCCAAATGGGAAGACACATATGGCAAAGCCTTTTCATTTTGAACCAGGTGAACATTTCAAACAACTTTTATCTGCCAGCTCTACCCGCAGAACAATCACACACAAGAGCAAGGACAGACAGGTAGGTATAGGAATACATGTCCATAGTGATTTTAAAATCATGAAGAGATGATCTAAGAAGTCTACATACCACAACTAAAAGAGTTTGATGGGAGCAGTAATATCAGCAGTGTTTTGTCCTGCCTCATCTTTCAAAGAACATTTTGATGATATAACCTGATCAAAGGAACTTGCAAGATAACCAAGGATTAGGAAAGCAGAATTAGCGAAGCATGACAAATGAGCAATGGCACAGACAGCACTTTCAGGGGTTGCTTCAACATGACCCCCATGTCTGATACTTGCATTCTCTTGACAAATAAACTTGATTTTGTTTGAAGCTCTGTCACAGAACATAACTTCTTGGGAAACAAAAAAAAAAAAACCAAAATAAAGGGGTGATAGTTTATTTAGATGTTCCTTTTTTGATCTTTGACAACACAACTATTTTATCACTGTGCTTCTCAGAAGCACTGGAATGACTTGCATCCTAGGCAAACCCAGACTAAGTTCTGGACCCTTTATGCAAGCACCAGTATACAATAGTAACAAGCCATTAAATCTCAGATGTCTATTCTGTGATGGATCCATCAAGTCTCTCTTCAGTAAACTGTTGAAATCTGGGTATACACACTTGCCAGTAAAGAAATCTTCAAGTCTGCATTTAAATTTAAGGTTTGCTCCTTTTACCATTGTAAGATTGTTCAGAATAGTAATATAAGCAGTGGCATAAAGGAATATATCACAAATATGAGGCAAAGGGACACAGTCATTGATATAAATAAATGACAGGGTCTTTTATAATTCAAAAGATGGTACAAAAGCCTCTTTGAAGTAGGAGGCTTTCATGTTTAAGACAAGAACTGCCCATGGGAATTCTTCATCTGAAAGGAGTCCAAACAACTTATACGAACTATGAATTGACCTTGTTCTCCTATATGTGCTGGTATGGTCAACGTTTAATATCTCCTTCACTAGGCACCCAAGTTAATTATCCTACTGGAATCAAGGCTCCCCCCGAAATATCAGTTACTTCTAGGTAACTGATTCTCAGAACTTCAAGTGCTATCCCTTTTATGCTTTATATACAGTTAACTGTGATTTTTATATTAGTGTGGAATCCTGGGAAGTGGATTAAATTTATTTGAGCTTCAGCTTATTTCAGTTCTACAGAGTCCACTGTAGGTGACATCTTATTTTACAAATGCTTAGAATATTGTCCCTATGAAGGCACTCCAACCTAAAAGAGTAGTCAGGGTTCACTAACAGAAGTTTCCCTTAGAGAAAACTACTTTCCCCCTGCCCAACTGTGGTCCACAATTCAAAAGTCATCTTAGATACTAGATACCCATTTTTGAAGTCCACTGGTTTGCAAGGCAACTGTCTTTTCTAATTAATATCCATCCACCCAAAGATAAGTAAAATTACTAACTATTCATAGCTTTTTTTCCAAGCAATACTGTGATTAGAAGCTAGAAAAGATACAACTACATAAATTTGTTACAACTGTGCATCAATACTTCTTCCAGAATTGCCAATAATCTTACCACCTCACTGTAGCCATGAACTTACAAAGTTTAGTACTGAAGAGTTTTTGGACTAAGCTGAGTATGTGTCTTGCTTCAGTCTTCTGATTTACCTGAAATATGGTATTAAAATTAAAGAAAAAGGTTGATATCTCTCATTTAGATGTTCCAGGTAAGCATGCTCTAGTTTTCAAATAGAATTAATTCTCAGAATAAGACACGAACATATATACCAACACATTCTGCAGCCTACTTATACATTCAGTGCAGCAAGAAACTGAAAGACAGCACAACTCGTATTCAATATGCAAAGTTACTACCAGACATTCACAAAGTGTGTTAAAGTTCTCTAAACAACTCCATTCGTTATTCTAGGTAATTTACTTCTCTGTTTCGCTGTGCTTACTGAGCGGAGGCAATGCTTACTTTTTGCATGTTTTGTTGGGTTTAAGGGTTTATCAGATTAATATTTGTAACAATATTGTGCACACAGTTCATAGCTATGATGAGTGCAAAAATATGTCCTTAAGAAACAAGAGGTGAAATCCTTTTGATTTACTTTGGAATTCAGCCCGATAAAAGCACATACCTTTTAAAAACAGACTTTGTTTTAACTACGTGTGTTTTAAACTACTTACTGGTTCTTCTTTAACAACGAGGCACAGGTCACCATCACTGCTACGAGTGCCAAACCCATTCAGTGAGGACCCAACCAAAAAAAGTCTGCTCTCTGTAACAGAAGAGCCGCAGGATAAAAACTGATGTGATGTATTATAATTTACTAGGAAGGAAAAACCATAAACCTGAAGAACATTCAAGCTGAGATGAAGTAATTAAATTCACAACATACGTGGAAAAATTCGCTGAATTTCTCTCTGGAGTTCTGTTCTGCAGAGTTCTTTTCTGTTCAAATCACAGGTCTGTTGCTGACATGCGCGAAACATCTCCAAAACCTGCTTACTTAACTTGACACACACATTCAAAGAATAAAGATACACAGAAGTGAACATCCTTTCCCGTCAGAGATGCAATACATGAAACACAGAAGACTGCATTTAAAAAACCCAAACAAGTCAAGCATCACTTCACGCAATCTATTCCCATTGTCGTGAGTTTTACTGCACTTGAATTCACATTAGATAATTCTGAAATAAATTTCCACATAGTTTTTAAACATAAATTTATTCAATCTGTTATAATAGAACACATAATTCAATCTGTTTCTGTTTATCCGCAGAACATAATTTTGCCTCATCAGTATCCGTAGCCTTTCAGGGAAAGAGCAGAGATATATTCTGCTGATTTTAACATCAACAGTTTGCCTACCAGTAACAGGAAGGGGAAAAAAAAAACAACTAAAATTTATTTCAGTTAGCTTTCTTCTTTTTAGGCCACAAAAAATATTAAAGAAATAGTCAGATGTTTGGTGAAAGAAAGTACTAACTGTTTCTCTTTCACAACACTGTTATATGGTATAATCAACAGGCTAAAAAAAAAAAATCTTCCTTCATGTTGGTGCAGATTAAGTATGAAGACTGATTTGCCACTTGCTTTATTTTTTTAAAATTAAAAAAGAGAAAAACCCAGAGTTCTAACTCCACTGTCCATCTACAGAAGACACCCTCTTCTATATTCTGGAACATCTAGGACAGTAAGTTTTATGCCTTCTGAAGAGAGGCATGGGACACCTTCAGCAGTCCAATACTGTATTTATTCAGAATGGGCTTCTCTGACATTACTAGGGTGGCTTTATTTCATCAGGATTCATTCAACCTCATAATTATGTGACAAGTGGACCATCCCTCCAATTTCCACTCCCCGGCGCAGACATATAGGTTTCCTGACATTAGTAGGGCAACCAAATATCACAAGTAAATCCCTACCCCTCAAAAATGCTCCAAACCCCAAAACACCTAAAGAAGCTATACAGAACCATAGCAGTGGCTATGTTTATTGATATTCCTTCTAATAGCAGCTCAGTGATGGAGACCCCACTACACTATCAAAGAACCTTGCAGAAATTTTCATGGTCTCCCGTAGCACTGTTGGATTCTGTCTACTGAGGCAGCAGAAGCAAAGCACAGGTGTAGAAATATAGTACCTTATCTTTGGCCACAGGGAGACTGGTTTCTATATGGTCTGGAAAAGAAGTATCTTGCAATGGAGGGACACAGCCGGTTATATCCGCCGTGCAATGCGCACGAGGGTGCAGAGATTGAATTGATCCTGGGAAAGAGAATCTACGTTCTTCTGGTAAAGGCACTGCTTGCTTAACTACAGGTGTTTCAGACTGTTGGGAATGAAACCGCTGCCGTTTGACATCTTGCGGAACTCTATGTTCTCCTACTCTCCTAAAAATTGGGGAAAAAAAAAAAAAACAAAAGAGAAGAGGGAAGAGAGAAATTCCTCTAGTTAGCAAGGTCCTGTGATCAAAAGACAATTGCTACAAATCACAAATTCCAATGCTTAGTTAGTGACTATTACACTAACAGCAAGTATTCTACAAAACAAACAGCATGCCCATCCTAGATATTAGGTGAAATAAACCTGGAATGAGAAAAGAACACACAACTGCAAGAGTACAGCTACCCTTGAAGTGAATTGATGCAACTGCTTTACAAGAGTGTCTATGTTAACCAACTGAAACCTGAGCGGCAAGGTCAGTTAAACAGGACAGCTCAGAAAGTTGGTCATATTATTCTGGCGACAAGATTTTTTTTTTTAAGAGATACACAGACTACATAAGGGTATTTTTCTTTTAAATCAACATAAGTACAGCAAGAAGTTTTGTGAGTTCTGAATACCCACTGATGAATAAAATAAGTTTAGTAGTGGAGAGGGGAGAAAAAAAACCCAGCTCATCACAATAGCCATTCAAACGTTGCATTTGTCTGTGTCTTAGGTGATGTAGACAGTAAACTGTGTAATCTATGCAAAAAAGAAACACTATTCATTTCAGAAATCAAGCTAACGCTTGCATTAAGCTACACAGGTCATAAAAATAACATCTCATTTTCAAACACCAGTCTGTATCTCCTCATTAGGTCAGTTATCACAGGAATTTAAGTATATTTGAAGAGATATAGTGATCTTACAGAGAGCCCCTAGGCACCTGAACTCTTCTTTAAGAAAATGTTGTACTGAAAGGTGTCCATTCATAGCAAAGAATAAGAAGAGGATATTCACGTTTTGTTTGAACATCAAGTGTTCCATAAAGTTAGCCAGTTTGGGGTACTCACATATTTTTTAATTAAAAAGCACGAAATCAAATGTTCATATGTATCAATGAATAAACTATTAATAAAACCACAGTCATTTCTTGTAGTCAGAAAACCTGGCATCAAAGTAGTTTGGGGGCCAGGACAGACAGTATTATCGACAATAAAAATGAACTGAAGAGACCTCCAGTCATCATTTCAGTATTCAAGCCTGAGAGAAGTTCTGATATATTACCTAGCCATAATCTTAAAGAAACCCATCATCACAGAATCACAGAATAGTTTGGGTTGGAAGGGACCCTAAAGATCATGTAGTTCCAACTCTCCTTCCATGGGCAGGGACATCTCCCACATAATGTAAGGTTAAATCAAAACATCATGCTGTTTCAACCTATTTTGACAGAGAAAATCTTGCATGAACTCATGTTCAGAAAAATATCTTAAGAGCCAACTCGGGATCTAAGGATTAACTAGTTAACTGCACTCTCCTAACACAGCATAGCTTTCCATAAATCAGACTGGTCAACAGGAAAACATGCATGTCACATGAAACCAGGAACTTCTTTAGCTGATCTTATAGCTACGTACTCAACTATAACTTGATATCATATGCTTAATTGTACCTATTTTCTTGTCTGTTAAACCTGGAAGAGAAATAGCACAAAGGAAGCGGTTTTGCGAGCAGATTACATAAAGCTTCCCTTCTATCAGCAGATTCACAGAATTATTACAAACACATATAAACTACTATTCCTGAAGTGATAATCAGTGGTTCTATTCTAGAATGTTAAAAGAAAATAAAACCATATATTCATCTGAAATCCCTCTATTTCACTCCTATACTTTGTTGCATCTGATGTAACAGAAGAAGTTAAGTATATTCAAGTAAGCTCAGTTATTTGAAAAGCAGAAAAACCAAGTTTTCATGAAATTCCTCTTAAAAATAATAACTTACATATGTTTGAAGTTAGCACGTTGTATTTTAAAAGTAAAGCATCACATAATTAATAAAACCAGGAGGAACATCTAATGTGTCATCAGAAAACCATCACCATTCGCAGAAAACATCAAGTCTTACTCTTAACTTGACAAATTAACAGAAAGAGAATATTCAGTTAATTGACATAAACCCTCTTACAGTCAGGCACACACCATCTACAATGCATTACAATCCTAAAACAAAGCACTTAAGCCACAGTTCTGTAAGCCACAGCTATTGAAAGAGTCATTCAAGAGTACAAAAAATTGTCAAAAGCAGTTATATGAATGCTTCGAAAAGCGTTAACATGGCCTGTTTCATCAAAAACCCACTTTGTTCAGTACTCTTGCAATTCCTAACAAAATTCAAGTTGCACAAGAAATTGTCAGAATTAATCATATGCACACAAAGAACTTACTTTCTTCCTCGGAATGGTATGGAGGCATCAGGCGTTTGTGCTAGACTGCCATTTCCATAAGTCATTGTTTGCAGTTTAACAGCTGGAACAGCTGTAAGATCCCCACTCAAGCGAGCCCTGGAGAGACTACAGTCCGTAATTGTTATTCACACGACAACTAAAATGCTTTCTAAGAGTTGGCAGTTTTTCTTAAGTGACTATGAAGCTCAGCAAGTCCTGGCATTTTTTTTCTAAAGCAATATATCTGTCTTTTCAATCCAAAATGAAAACATCTTTCCATATTTAATAACACTTTTCATTAAAAAATAGAAGATGGTCATTCTTCAAAGCTCACGTGTAGTAAGAGATTATCAAATAAATTAAGCTACTGTTAAACTTAGAAGCATCAAGAACACTATAGCATCTCCAAATCTAGTCCCAGGAATAAATATTTCTTCCCCTTCTCACCTCCTCCCCTGTCTTCTTCAGTAGAGGAGTACAACTGAAGATCTTCAAAACTAAACTGTGCATTAAGTCTAACCAGTGCGACAACATCTCTCGCACGTTACGCACAATGCAAGAGAGCATTAAAATCTGCAGGTCACCAACAGAAACTATACAGTTGTTTCATATGTGACACCTTATTTTGTACAGTTTAATACAGTTTAATGTTAAAAACAGTGAAAAACATCTTTCATAAACAGAAATACCTCTCTCAAGACTATTAATTCTCTTTTTCAACCCAATTCCCACTATCAAATCTTACTGTACTTACGCTGCATTCTGAAAACTAAACTGAGCATCAATAATTTGCTGGTGAGAGAGAAGATTAGGTGGTGTGTTAAGAGGAGACTTATTGAAGAAATTATTCTGTTGTTGATGTTTTGGCAGGAAGGGTGGACAACCCATGTTGGATGAATTGGGGAACATGCTCCTTTCTACTTGAAGTGAACATGTATCCTTTTGCCTACATTAAAATAAAAAAAATGAAAGCTAAATTAGGCAACAAGAAATACTAGGTATCTTTTAAACTCCTGGTTTAAAAATACAAATTATCTAGAAAATATTACCCTAAATTAAAGGAATTGTGATTGTGAGCTAGTTTTATCTCCTTTCTGGGCAAGACACTAAATAAAAATACTATGCACTCTTTACATTTCACAATAAGTATTAATTTATATTGAAAAACAGATTTTTATTTGCTCCCCTCCATTTTTATTTTAGAAAAATTATACTACACAGGATATAGCATTTTGCATCTCAAGGAAAAGTAATAAGTTTTTACAGTGAAGTACGTTTCTTATTTCAAACATTCCACAACAAGGTTCACAATACAGGGAATGAAGCACTCGAATTCAGCATAAGAACACATAGATGCAGCTGATCATGAACCGTAAGCAAATGTTTTTTTTACCATTATATGGTATACAAAGAAGCAGCCAAATGATAGATGACAATCACTAATACTCTGCATATCAATATTTACCCAATAAGTGCAATACAGGGATTCAAATATTTGAGAAAGTTTTTTGGAACAACTTTAACTCAAGCATTTAGAAGTCATAAGAGCAACAGGGCAGGGAAATATTATGTATTTGTGGGAGTTATATTGGGGGTGTTTACTTTCAATTCTGCTAAAGAAACAAAACCAAACTGCGTGACACGAGAGTCACCATTTAAGCTGACCGGTATTTATGTGCAGCGCCAGCTCTCCCTTATGTGCCTAGGCCAGGCAAGTGATGCACCGGCTGTTAAGACACCTCACTCATGTCTCAGCAGACAGGCACTCTCAGCGTCACACACTGTACGCGCAAGCGCTTCATGGAGACAAAACATAGAATCACAGAACATCCCGAGTTGGAAAAGACCCACAAAAATCATCGAGTCCAACGTGCATGAAACAACATCCATAAGACAACCCCAACACTCACACTATGTGTCTGAGGGCACTGTCCAAATGCTTCTGGAATACAGAATCACAGAATGGTTCGGGTTGGAAGGGACATCAAAGATCATCCAGTTCCAAACCCCCTGCCATGGGCAGGGATATCCCACTGGATCAGGCTGCCCAAGGCCCCATCCAACCTGGCCTTGAACACCTCCAGGAAAGGGGCAGCCACAGCTCCCCTGCGGGGCTGTTCCAGCCCTCCTCCACCCTCCGGGGGAAGCACCTTTCCCCAGTACCCACCCTGACCCTCCCCCGGCACATCTTCCCACCGCCCCTCGGATTCCGTCATTGGCCGCCAGCGAGCAGAGCTCAGCGCCAGCTCCTCCTCCTCCCCCCAAGAGGAAGCAGCGAGCTGCGACAAGGTCGCCCCTCGGTCTCCTCTGCTCCAGGCAGAACCGACCGAGCGGCTCGGGCCGCTCCTCAGACGCCTTCTCCTCCACCCCACCCGGCCGTTCACCCGCAGCAGAGCCGCGCTCGGGACTACGGGCTGAGTGGCAGAAGCCATGCGGTGCTTGTGGCCCCTGAGGCTGCGGGCAGCGGTCACCGCCGCTTGGGCCCCTCCGGGTGCCCGAGGGGGAACGCGCGCCCCCGGCCGGCGCCCCGCCCCCCGCCGGACCCTGCTCGCGCGCCGCGGACTCACGCGGGGCTTGGCGGGACGGCGCGCGGCCCCGAGCGGCGCCCCTCGCGCGCGCCGGAAGCGGCTCCTCCGCCCGGCCGGCACCGCCCTCTCACCCGGACGTAGGGGGCCCCGCCCCGCCCCGCCGTGCGCGCGTGCGCCGCGCGGAGCCGGAAACGGGGGCCGAGGCGGTGTCTGCAGCCTCGAGAGTGGTGGGTGGGAGGGGGAGGGCTGCGGGTGCCGGTGGGCGGCAGGGGTGACGTGAGACAGCGGTTGCCAAAGAGGCCAGCGGCTTCTTGGCGTGTATCAGAGACGGCGTGGCCGTCTGATCCGTGGCAGTGCGGAGGGATCATAGAATCATAGAATAGTTTGGCTTGGAAGGGACCTTAAAGATCATCCAGTTCCGACCCCCATGGGCAGCGACACCTCCCACCAGATCAGGCTGTCCAAGGCGTCATCGAGCCTGACCTTGAACACTTCCAGGGATGGGGCAGCCACAGCTTCCCTGGGCAACCTGTGCCAGTGCCTCACCGCCCGCATGGTGAAGGAATTCTTCCTTATGTCAAGCCTATATCTGCCCCTTTTCAGTTTATACCCATTGCCCCTAGTCCTATCACTACAAGCCTTTGTCCCTCCCCAGCTTTTTTGTAGTCCCTTCAGGTCCTGGAAGATTGCTGTAAGATCTCCTCAGAGCCTTCTCTAGTCTGAACAACCCCAACTCTCTCAGCCTGTCCTTGTATGGGAGCTGTGCCATTTTTCTGATTGTCCTTGTAACCCTCCTCTCGACCCATTTCAACAGTTCTACATCCTTCTTATGTTGAAGATTCCAGAACTGGACACAGTACTCAAGATGACGTCTCCCAAGAGAGGAGTAGGGCAGAATCACAAATCATAGAATGACTAAGTTGGAAAAGATCTCTTAGATCAAGTCCAACCATTCCTATCTGCCACTAAACCATGTCCCTGAGCACCTCATCGACCCGTCTTTTAAATACCTCCAGGGATGGTGACTCAACCACCTCCCTGGGCAGCCTCTGCCCATGCCCGATGACCCTTTCTGTGAAAAATTTTTTGCTGATATGGAGCCTGAACCTCCTCTGGTGCTGCTTGAAGCCGTTCCCCTTTGTCCTGTCCCCTGTCACTTGGGAGAAGAGGCCAGCTCCCTCCTCTCCACAACCTCCTTTCAGGTAGTTGTAGAGACCAATAAGGTCTCCCCTCAGTCTCCTCTTCTCCAGGCTAAACAACCCCAGTTCCCTCAGCCATTCCTCGTAAGACTTGTTCTCCAGTCCCTTAACCGGCGTCATTGCTTTTCTCTGGACATGCTCCAGAGCCTCAACATCCTTCTTGTAGCGAGGATCCCAGAACTGAACACAGTATTCGAGGTGCGGTCTCACCAGTGCTGGGTACAGGTGGAGAATAACCTCCCTGGATCTGCTGGCCACACCATTTCTGATACAAGCCTGCTGGCCACGCTTCTTTTGATGCAGGCCAGGATACAGTTGGCTGCTGGCTGCCTGGGCTGTGAGTGCACGTTGCCAGTTCATGCCGAAGTCCTTCTCTCCCGGGCTGTTCTCAATCACATCATCCCCATCCTGTACCGAAACTGCGGATTGCCCCAACCCAGGTGTAGGACCTTACACTTGGCCTTGTTCAACTTCATGAGGTTCACACAGGCCCACTTCCCCAGCCTGTCCAGGTCCCTCTGGATGACATCCCATCCTTCTGGCGTGGCAACTGCACCACTCAGCTTGGTGTCATCTGCAAACTTGCTGTGAGTGCACTCAATCTCGCTGTGTATGTCATTGATGAAGATATTAACCAGCACTAGTCCCAGTATGGACCCCTGAGGGACACCACTTGTCATGGATCTCCACCTGGACATCAAGCCATTGACCACTACACTTGTCTCCCTGTACTCAACACTGGTGAGACCACACCTCACCAGTACAGTTTTGGGTCCCTCACTCCAAGAAAGACATAGAGCTACTGGAGTGTGTTCAGAGGAAGGCAATGAATCTGGTGAAGGGTGTGGAGCAGAAGTCTTACGTGAAGCCACTGAGGGGACTGGGGTTGTCTGGTCTGGAGAAAAGCAGTCCAAGGGGAGACCTTATTGCTCTCTACAACTGCCTGAAAGGAGGTTGTAGTAAGGTGGGTGTTGATCTCTTCTCCCAGTTAACAAATGATAGGACAAGAGGAAATGGTCTGAAGTTGCACCAGGGAAGGTTTAGATTGGATATTGGATAAAAAGTTATTCACCGAAAGACTGGTGAAGCATTGGAAAAGGCTGCGCAGGGAAGTAGTAGAGGCACCATCCGTAGAAGTGTCCAAAAAGCATGCAGATGTGGCACTTCTAGACATTGTTTAGTAGGCACAGTGGTGTTCAGCTGATGGTTGGACTCAGTCTTAGAAGTCTTTTCCAACCTTCATGATTCTATGATGCTGTAAGTGTCTTGTCTGGCAGTGATGGCCTCCTCACGCTGATGAAGGAGTTACAGGCTCACAGTGCCTCTCCACTGACAGCTGGTTCTGGCTGAGGCCAAAAGGTAGGTAGAGCACTGTGGGTATTTGGATTTCTGAAGTTATTGACCAATGGTAACTGAACTGCTGTTCACAAGAGTGTCAAAAAGATAATATTTCAATAATTAAATTAGGACTTGGCCACCAGAGATTGTAGGTGTGCTAGGATTTAGTAGGCATGTTAGTATTGTGTTGATGGTTGGACTTGATACTTAGAGGTCCTTTCCAGACCTAATGATTCTATGATTCTATGATTTTATAAATCTGAAGTCAAGAGTGAATTAAAATGTTTGTACCCTGATGGGTAAGGATTTCAGAAGATATATGAGCCAAATCAAGTTTGATACCTTCCTCTGGAGAAGGACAATTACCCGAAGTGGACTCTTGGCATTGAGTAGATAGCAAAACAATGAATTTGCACACACACAGAAGCTTCCACTTTAGAGAGGGAAGGGGCAAGCTGAGGGCTGGCTCTGCTGAGAGCTTCTTGCTTGAGGGCTTGCTCAGCTGAGATCTTAAACAGAAGATGAATAGTATAATAGAACTTTAGTTTCACAAGAATCTCACCACTGCCCAGTTATGCAGGACTTTGATTTTCATCTGGAACTGAGCCCTCTCTATATGCTCTTTGTTTGGAATCGAAACCTAACTTTCCAGCTTCTGCTTAAGGCAGAAGCTTTGTGTCTTCACTGTTGCAGTCAGTGATACAAGTCTTGGTATCTGGACTTCTACTTCATAGAATCATAAAATCATAAAATCATTTGGTTGGAAAAGACCTTTGAGATCATTGGGTCCAACCATACCTGTCCATATCCCTGAGAACCTCGTCTACTCCTATTTTAAATACCTGCAGGTGACTCATCCAGCTACCTGGACAGCCTGTTCCAGAGTCTGATAACCCTTTCAGTGAACGGGTCACTTGGCCCATTCAGACAGTGTTCTCACACTGTGTGATCACTCTTCTCACCATTATCTATCCATTAACCAATAACATACCATTCTTCAGGGCTTCTCACATTTGCCATGTATTTATTTATAACAAATATGATCTGATACAATTAATATGCTTAGTAACAGGCAGTGTTTATAGCATTGTATTAAGCACCAGCATTTTTTATACAGTGAACAGGAAAAAAACAAGATTTAGAAGGGCATTTACCTAAGTAAAGTACCTTGTGTTGCTATGTTTTGCCTTGACTCCTCTTCCTCCACTTCTTGGCACACGGCACCCTGGTGTTTTGTATGTGCCTTAATACAGATAGAAAATCTAACCCTTTTTTTGGAACAGTGTGTTCTCTCTTAAAGATTTTTCCCCATGTCTTACCTGCATCCACTTGTCAAGATAGCTGCACATTTCAGTGAGGCACCCAAAATAACCCAATGTTTTACAAATAGCCAACAACCTTCTGAGATAAATATCTGTGCGTTGACATGCTGAGAGCTGCTCTATTTTTTTTTTTCAATATGTGCCTTCTTCCTTCCTGACCCTGACTGTGATCTCAGAAAGTGAACGGGTTAGATTCTTTTCTGTCAGAATAGACCTACAAAGCTTTACTTCTGGTTTTAGTCATTCAAGCAAAGAATTAGACCAGCAGTCAAGAGATACTCAGATGAATAACTGTACGACAAGGAATTTGAGAACTAGCACTAGAGATGCCACCAGATATCCCAAAATAGAGTAGGATTAGTGTAGGACAAGGCCTGACAGGCAGTGGAAAAACCCAAAGTACAGAAAGATTGTTTAAGGGGGATGTGTTGGATAAGCTTGGCCACAGACCTTGGATAAGCTAAAAACAAGAACTCCCCTCAAGAAAAGAAGAGCAAGGAGTAACAGCTATTTGGGCTACGTGCAAATGGCATAGCAACCATCTAGATGGGAGGAAACCTTGTTACTGTCGAAAGAAACTAATGACCTGCAAAAAGAGTAGATATCTGTAGCTATGCAGCAATGCTAAATATTAGCTCATACAGCAATGGACTATAACCAATCAGTGTGAAACACGTCGCTTGTAACTAGTATAAATATATATTAAGAATACAATAAAATCGACATCTTGCTTGCATCAGGCTGTGTCCCGTCTCTCAATCGCAGCAGATTAGGACCAAATATTGCTTTAGAATAAAAAAGGTGTATTTGTTGTAGCAGGACAGTTTGTAGAACTGATTTATTGGAACAATAACAATAAAGAAAATGAATTACCAGTGGAAGAAAATTACCATCTGTAACAGAAGCATAGGCTACATTCAGCCTCTAAAAACTATAAAGAATATTTAGTTCTGATGGATAGAAGAGTGTAGTTTCCAGAAGTCATTAGCAAAGAGGTCTCTGATAAACCAGCTACAATCTGTCTTAAAGAATAGAAACAATTATGCAACAATAAAGTTCCTGTTTGGTGCTGTTAGCAACTTTCTGAAACATAAAAGAGTTGAAGTGCTTCAGGTATAGTTACCATCTGAAGGTAAGTAGCGCTGGGAAGTTTCATCAAAGCAGCTCAACATTCAAAAGTTCAAGAGTTCAAGAAAAAAAAAGAAAAAAAGGACACCCTACCTTCCATTCCTCTGTGGAAACCTTTGTCTAATCTTAAAAAGTCTATGTGCTCTTTTCGCTGTCTTTTGGCACCAGAGAAGGCCTATGGGAACTGAGACATATAGAACATGCCTTACCAGAGCAAACAGCCTTATGAGAGAGCTGATACTTTGATACTACTGCTTCGAATCGTCATAGAATTGTAGAATGACCTGAGTTGGAAGGTACACAGAGGAATCATCAAGTCCAACTCCTGTCCCTGCTTAGGACAAAACGCAACATTCACACAGTGTGTCTGAGGGCATTGTCCAAATGCTCCTTGAATATTGTCAGGCTTGGCACCATGACTGCTTCCCTGGGGAACCTGTTCTAGTGCTCCACTACACTCTGGGTGGATGAACCTCTTCCAAATATTCAACCTAAACCTCCCTTGGCACATCTTCCTGCTCTTTCCTCGGGTCCTATCATTGGTCACCAGAGAGCAGAGATCAGCACCTGCTCCTCCTCCTTCCCTTGTGAGGAAGCAGAAAATTGCAATGAGGTTTCCCCTCAGTCTCCTCCAGGCTGAATGGTCCAACTGACTTTAGCTGCTCCTTATGCAACGTCCCCTCTAAACCCTTCATCAACTTTGTGGCCCTTCTCTGGACACTGTCCAGTGGCTTGATAGCCTTTTTGTATTGTGGTGCCCAAAACCGCACACCGTACTCGAGGTGGTGCCTTGCCAGTGCAGAGTGGAACAGGACAATCACCTTCCTTGACCAGCTACAAATGTCATGCTGGATGCACTGCAGGACACTGTTGGCCCTCTTTGCTGTCAGGTCACACTGTTGGCTCATGTTCAGCTTGCTGAGAACCGAAATCCCCAGATCCCTTTCCACAGGGCTCCTCTCCAGCCTCTCACTCCCCAGTCTGTATGTATATTCAGGGTTTCTGTGTCCCAGGTGCAAAACCCAATGCTTGCCCTTATTGAACTTCGTGCAACTGGTGATTGCCGAGCTCTCCAATTTATCTAGATCCCTCTGCAGGGCCCCTTTGTTCTCAAAGCTGTCAACAGCTTCCCCCGATTTTGTGTCATCAGCAAACTTGGTTAGTAAACCTTCAAGTCCTGCATTGAGGCCATTTATGAAGATGTTAAAGAGTACTGGCCATAAGATGGATTCCTGTGGAGCCTCACTAGTGACTGGTCACTGGCCCAATGTAATCCCATTTATAACGACCCTTCGAGCCTGACCCATCAGCCAACTGTTCACCCATTGCATTATGTATTTATCCAGCAGTAGGTTGGACATTTTGTTTAGAAGGATACTGTGAGAAACAGTATCAAAGGCCTTGCTCAAATCCAGAAAGGTTACATGAACTGGTTTCTCTGGGTCAACTGGGTGGGCAACTTTGTCATAGAAGGAAATCAAGTTTGTCAGGCAGGACCTTTCACTTATAAACCTGTGCTGGCTGGGACTGATGTCTATGTTGTCTTTTAGGTGTTTTTCAGTAGCTCTCAGAATAATCTTTTCCATAATCTTACCAGGCACTGAAGTGAGACTGACAGGCCTGTAGTTATTAGGGTCATCCCTGCAGCCCTTCTTGAAGACTGGGACAACATTTGCCAGGTTCCAGTCAACTGGCACCTCTCCAGTTTCCCAAGAACACTGAAAAAATCACTAAGAAAGGTCTTGCTATAACATCAGCCAGCTCTTTAAATACCCTTGGATGAATCCCATCAGGCCCCATTGACTTACAGGAATCCCGCTGGATCAGCAAATCCCACACATGTTCAGAATTGGTGGAGAGTTTATCATTTGCAGACTTTGTCCTCTAGCCCAGGGCTCTGGGTGTGCCTGAACCCATCATCGGTGTTGAAGACGGAGGTGAAAAAAGCATTAAGTGTCTCTGCTTTGTTTGAATCCCTGTTTATGAGGTGTCCATGCGAATCAAGTAACGGGTCAATGACATTTCTGGCCTGCCTTTTGATATTAACATATTTTAAAAAGCCCTTTTTATTATCCTTCACAGTGTTGGCCAGCTTCCACTCTAACTGAGCTTTGGCTGCACAAATATCTGCCCTACAGTGGAGAACAACATCCCTGTAGTCCTCTCACGTCAACTGTCTTTGTTTCCACTGGCCATATAGCTTCCCTTTATGCCACAGTTTCAGTAAAAGATCCCTGCTGAGCCAGGCTGGCCTTATGCCTTGCCTGCATGATCTCTAGCATTTTGGAATTGCCTGGTCCTGTGCTTTTAGGAGGTGGTGCTTAAAAAGTCACCAGCACCAATGGACCCCAGTCCCTTAAAAAGCTTTTCCCAGGGGACCTAACTAAGCAGTTCCCTGCTTTTAAAAGTGTTACCTGATTACAGGTGATTAAAACCACGTACTCATGTACGCATTCTTTTCCTACTGGGAAATTACTCAAGTTACTTGAAACATTTTTAGAGTCAAAACCAGCTGTAATATGTGATCATTTATGATGTTATTAGTCTCCAGAACCAGGTCTGAAATAATGAAACTTGTATCAGTACAGTGCTTCATTTTAAGTATGCCATTTTCTTATTTTGTACTGAGACCAAGCATGGCAATTATATTAAAATAAGAAATATAACTCTGATTAAATAAATGGAGCTATAACAGGGGTTAATATGGTTCAGGATCCACAATGAAGACTGTAGCTTTTTAAGCACGATACCCATATGATATGCTTTGCGGTTTGTTTAGCAACCAGGATATTCTGGGATTGAAGCCAAACCAGAGACTTAAGTCTAAAATAAATTTTATGCACCAAGCAGAAAGCAGCTTTCCTCAGGAAAACAATACAAGGTTTTAATAATAATACAAACCCATGAATTAGATGTACATTAAGAAATAATATTCAAAAGGCACAAATCACTTGTCAAAGCTTGGCAGGTGTCCATGTAAATATCCACTGCATTAAAAGCAATATTCAAAAGCTTAGCAAGTAAATACTGAAGGAAAAATTAATAGTTCTCTTAATTAAACAAATGCAGTATGTTTTTTCCTGCTGTGCGGCATCATGGCTCTGGTGTTCAACATTCAGCAAGGTTTAATGATGTTAATACATGCCTTTATATGCATTCTTTAGTGCTTTTTAAGTGAGAGATCAGTTGATACATTTATTAAATACGTGTAAGTATACTTAGTTTATTACAGGCATTGATATGAAAATGTTAAGCATCTATGCAAACATGTATGTTTTATCTATGAATTCCAATTCAAAATTATAAAATACAGACTTTACAAAAGTAGTGTGCTTACTTATAGCAAAATATATATTTACAGTTATCTTCATTTGGGATGATCTAAGAAACATGTCTACATATGAATGACCCCTGTATCTTTTTCAGATGAATTGTTTGTAAGATGCCATTTTAGATTATTTGGGGTTTTTTTTAATGAGAATTAATGCTGTTGTGATAACTGCTGTGCAATAGTTAGATTAGTAAGTATATTTTTCCAAAAATGTCATGACTTCCATGCTTTGGTTTTGTAAATTTTGTAATTAAATTCTTCTAAAGACAACTTTTTTTTTAAGGAAGGTATGAGTTCTGGATTTTCCGGAATTTTAATATTTTTTCTTTTTTGTGAATAAAGACAAGTTTTAAAATAAATAAACAGGGTCATGAATTTTGACTGAAAATTCACAGTGGATTATGTCTATTAATTGTGCACAGCTCTACAAAACTGGGTATTTTCACTTACTTTTATTTTAATACATCATAATCTTGGATGTTCCCCAAGTCAGTAAAGTTTTTGAAAGGTTTGCCTTGGATCCTGAGTGTTGGGTATTTAAAATGGTCTTCGATTATCGTTACAAAGGTCTAGTAAATAAATACTTCACAGTGGCCTACTTTTTACCAGTAGCTGAGAAAAATTGATTTAAGGTTAATGAATCTGGAGTCAGTACCTATTCATTAACTTAACTTTGTGCATATATTAACATCCCCAAGTAGGGCGACAGAGAAATACTAGCTTTTTTCTGTCTTGAACTAAGCATTTTATAGAGACAACAAGTATTGCCTCTACTTTAAATGCATCTTTACTAAATAAGGCACGCACTTAGAAGTTATGAGGTCTTAACAGGCATATTGAGATTTGAACAAGTTGTGAAGGTCCTTTTATGAGTTAATAAATATAATAGAACTTGCTACCTGATGTCTTTTTTCTTAACATTTCTTACATGCACTGGCAGAGGTAGGGTAGGGTGCCAGAGCTAGCTTTTGGCGGTCAACTTATATTCTGTTCTATTAGATTTCTTCACTGTCTACTTCAGATTTTTATATGCGGTTTTGATTGCATACTTGTTTGTGTAAAATGCATCTGAACACCTCGTGCATTTGATTTGGGAGTTTTCCCCTGGTTAAGAACTAAGTTTTGTCAGTTGGGTGTAAATAATTACAGTATTTTATGGGAAAAAAACTTTATGTAGTGGCTTCGATGGCAAAGATGTGTCCCTGTCAACTAAGGAATTTGTTAATCTTACCCTCCCAGAGCAGATTACTAAGGATATTACTATTCTGGGTACTACAAGTCTCCTTACACAAAACCCATTTTAAAGTTTGCCAAATTTCAGATAAATTTGGAAGAATGAGGAACATTTATATGTACCATAAAGACTTTGAAATAAAATGTATTAGTGTTAAGAGGTTTTACTCAAGTAACCAGAACATTTTTGTTAACAGGTTTAAAGATTACCTTAAACTTTACAATATGTGTATATGTGTTTTCTTCGGGGGTTTTCTATGAATTCTTGCAATAGGAATAATTAAAGACATAGGTTTCACTTAGCATTTAAGTAAAGCAGCCTATAAAAAGTTGGAACTATATACTTTGGCTCTGAAAACTCAGGTCCCTGTCTCTCAAGTTGCTAGCCTTTATGTTACTAGTAAGCTATAAAAGAGATTTTAAGATGTAGGCAGCCAAGAGATGGACTCTGTGTGCCCGTAGACACTCTTACTGAAGTCAGCTACAGAAATCTAATCAAAAGTTATAGGTTCAATTCTGTCTAATGCAGCAGTAATCCACAGTGTTGCTCTTATTCACAACCAGCAATCTTCTAGGTCCACTTGGTGTATGTTACGAAATGAGCTGTAATTTAAATAAAGTCATTTTTCCCATTTTACATTTTCAGATGTGTTCCTTCCTGCCTTCAGTTTTAATTTAGTGTTTGTCAGGCCAGACAGCTTTTCAGCCAGTGTCACAGAGGAAATGAAACAGGGCTCTGAAAGAAACCTGCCAGCACCTTATCTATGAAGAGGCTACCACATATCCATAATACATTGCACCAGGTTGAGGCAAGTTCAGTCTTTGTTGTGAGCTGTGTATCAGCACAGTTTCTTCTGAATAATTTATAATGTTGCTGTGCAAACTGGGTTAGTATTAGGAGCCCTAGAAATGTCAAGTTTCAAAATAATCCATCTATTGGTAAAAGTATTCAGTGTGAAATACTATATTAGAGCAACACTGAAGGCGAGCTTTTGAGACCACAAAAGGCAGGAAATGCAGAGTTAAGGTTGCCATGGAAACCTTAACTCTACACCTTTAGGTAGGTAGGTAGTATGATATGGTTTTCATTACCTCCTCTTTATACAACTCTGTAAAGTTGTTCTTCTTTTATTATGTGAATTCTAATTATATTGGATGCTGTTTGTAATACATATTAATTACATTCGTTATTCAGTAAACGTTAGAAATCAGGCATTAGCTGTGGCTGACAGTATCTTGCACTCTCCTATTAGGGTGATTGTATGATATGTATCTAGAAAAGAATATTACAACTAGCTAATTGACCAAGGTATTAAAAAGTGGTTTTGCTGAGTTAAAATTGCACAATATGGCCATCACATTACTGAGTAATATCACAAGAAGAGCAAAATCTTAGAAAACACAGGTAATTTATAGGAGGTAAACTGAAAGTGATACTTCATGGAAGTTTAGCAAGGATGATAGAAGGCTTCTTCAGGAAAATGAGAAAATACAGTATCAGTGCTTTAGAAGTGTGTGTTGTTCTCTCGGGTGCGTCATCTTGTACTTCACAGGACAAAACTCTTGTTCCTTCTCCTACAGTTTCCTTCCCAATGGCTCGGTGAACCTCAGCAAAGTTTGCATTAGGCTGAAAGCCTGGAAAGTCTCCAGCCCAATTCAGAATTCTTGTATCTGCCTGTGAAGGGGCAGACTTATCTGAGGTTTTGCTTTCTTTTAATTAGCCATTGGCTTGACTGATATGCAAGAAATGTCCAGACGTTGAACATGAGGAACCTCAAGTTGAAAGACCTGGCAGTAAGCTAACATTTTTGTATGGTATCTTGAAAGTGCAGCAAGTTGTACGGTACTTTGGTGTGAAAAAGTCCTTTGTTTATGAAAGGAATTCATATGATGTTGATGCCGTGAAAAGCCAAACTCAATAATCACTGCCAACTTGATTATTATGCAGATTATTCTTTAATAAACAGCATCAGGGTACACATAGGGTAATCCACCTAATATGTTCCACCACTGAGACTGGTTACATGACTTTTGTACTGGTTAAACATACATATCCATATAGACTCCTGGAAACATGTTACATGTCCATTGTTTTTCACCCACTCTTGTACGCACATCAGAGTTTCTTTGTCTTCAGAAGCCTCTGATGTTCTTTATCTTATCTCCTTCCCCATTGTGTCCTCTTGGTGAGCTCAGGTCTGTCCTTTGTTCCTACTGCCGGACTGTCCTTTCGATACTTGCTTTGTTCCTTGTTTCAACTAGTAAACAAGCTAAACTGCTGTTACAGTCACGTTCTTCCTATCTGCAAGCTGGCCAAGATTTGATTCTTATTATTCTTATTATTGCTTAAGCTAATTCATTCTCTTAATGTAATGATTTATTCCTTCCTCCAGTGTCTGGGAGAACATGTTTCAGGGAAGGGCACACTTTCAACTAAAATGTCTAGTATTGAAGTTCGGGAGATTTTAATCAGAATAGTATAATAAAAGGATACACTGTGAGAGATATGTTGACAGCCAACTGTGTCCTGGGCTGCATCTGCATCTAAAGAAGTGTGACTAGCAGGTCGAGGGCGGTGATTCTGCCCCTCTGTTCCTCTCTTGTGAGACTCATCTGGAGTATTGTGTCCAGTTCTGGAACCCTCAACATAAGAAGGAGATGGAGCTGTTGGAATGGGTCCAGAGGAGGGCACCTCCCATATGAGGACAGGCTGACAGAGTTGGGCTTGTTCTGCCTTGACAAAGCTCAGAGGAGACTTTATAGCAACCTTCCAGTACCTGAAGGGGGTCTATGAGAAAGCTGGGAAAGGACAGCTTACAATGGCTTGTATTGATAGGACAAGGGGTAACAGCTATAAACTGCAGAGGGGCAGATTTAGACTGGACATAAGGAGGAAATTCTTCACCGTGAGGGCGGTGAGACACTGGCCCAGGTTGCCCAGGGAAGCTGTGGATGCCCCATCCCTGGAGATGTTCAAGGCCAGGTTGGATGGGGCGTTGGGCAGCCTGATCTGGTGGGAGGTACCCCTGCCCATGCCAGGGGGGTTGTAACTAGATGGTCTTTAAGGCCCCTTCCAACCCAAACTACTTGATCATTCTATGATTCTATAACAGGAGCGTAATTAATTTTTCTCAAGCCGTTGGTAGCACCCTGGTCACCACGCCTCGGGTACCCCCGCCCCCCCTCGCTCGCACGGCGCGGGCTCCCGGCCCCACGCGGTCCCCACGGCTCCCGCCAGCACGAACCGCCCTCCCCCCCGCGCTGGGCCAATCCGATCGCCGGCGGCGCGCGGGGCGGGGCTCGGGGAAGGGCGGGAAACCTCCGGGGCTCGAGGAAGGGCGGGAAACCGCAGGGGCTCGAGGAAGGGCGCGAAGCTGCAGGGGGACAGGGGGAGGGGCGGCCGGTGCCTGAGAGGAGCGAGCCTTCTAGACCCCGGGACACGGCCCGGCCTCAGCGAAGGTGTGTACCGAAATGCTTCCACGAAGCATCCTATGAGTCTGTGGTGAGACACTGGCCCAGGTTGCCCAGGGAAGCTGTGGGTGCTCCATCCCTGGAGGTGTTTAAGGCCAGGCTGGGTGGGGCTTTGATCTAGTGGGAGGTGTCCCTGCCTAGGGCAGAGAGGTGGAAGTGGAATGGTCTTTAAAGGCCCTTCCAACCCAAATCGTTCTATGATTCTATGGCTCAAGTTTTAGCTTTCCTGCTGTGAAAAGTACACGGATCTCTATTGTGCAGTTAATAACGCGCCAGTTCTGACAATCAGATTTCTCCTTCCAGCTCAGATTTTTATTTTTTTTTTTCCCTTTAATTTCTTAAAGTGCTCTTCGTGGTGCTCCCTGAAAGCAAAGACGAGATTTACTCAGGAAGGCTTCCTGAGGCTCGTGCTGTTCCTGCCCGGTAAATGAGCTTGCTGTCCTAGTGCAAAGAGCCAACTACAGTGCAAAGCAAGGCGGGAATGAGAGGGGGGGCTCAGGACGCAGCCCGTTCTAATTGCCAGACTTACTCAGCTTTCACACTACACGATCAGCCGAGGTGTAATGGAGTGTCTACATTTATATGGCTAAAATTCATGTCAAGCAGCAACCAATGAGATTTAAGGCTGAAAGGTGGTTCGACCTGCAATGTCCAGTGCTCCAATGCTGAGCACTTCTCTCTGAGATCATGGACAAACCAGGGCCTAAACGCCTGGCGGTACAGAGGGCCAGGAAAAGGCATGCAGCATCTTTAGGGCTGCATCTGGTAAATGCCCTCCAGCAGTGTTCCTCAGGGTTCAGTCCTAGGACCAATTCTATTCAATATATTCGTGCATGATCTGGATGCAGGTGTTGAATGCACCCATATTTAGTTTGCTGATGACACCAAACTGGGAGGTGCTGCTGACTCGCTTGAGAGACAAGCTTGCAAATGAATCTAGATAGAACTGAGCCACCCTGTTGGAGCACAGCCAGACAGTACATAGATGCAAGATGACACAGGGGCCATCCAAGAAGTTGCTAAGATTGGCACCTGCTTCGGGAGTCCTTCGGGTGGGGAACGCACCTAGCAGCAAGCACATGAGCAGAACAAGGGAGAAGACTGCTGTTATCTGTAGCCTCAGGAGTCCAAGTACAAGGGATCCTCTACGTGATATACCAGCGAAGGCAGTCCTTCTGTAGGTTAATTTATGAGTGAGGGAAGGATACCAAGTTGATGTCTGATCTCAAGCTACAAAACTGACTTTGAATCTGTTTTGCACTTCAAGTGTCATAGTGATTAACACGGTATTGTAAAAATATCACAACCAGGATTCCCTAATGTTGAAAGAAACATCTGATCAAACTGAAAAATGAGGAATTTAGAGCATTAGTTAAGCACTAGCAGTATTTGAATCCCAGTATTCCTAAGCAGAGAAAATTACTTGTAGTAGAATTCTAGGGCAGCATGAAGAAAATATCAGCTAGAAACAAGTACCTGCTAGGTTCCATTATTCCTTGCTGAGAGCTTAAGGAACTTGTTTTCACTTTTCTTGCTAGCAAACTTTAGGTTAGAGGTTGACATCTCCTCACAGAGATACTGCTTCACACTCTCTACACTGTCTCCCTTATTTAGCATTACAACTGTATTCCTTTAGGGGACAAAGTGCACTGTTCTACTCCGTGTCTGCGCACGTAGGTCTCCTAAGAAACCCAGAGCAGGAGTAGGAAAGAGGGAAATGTTGCTTCCCGATAGTTATTTGGGCTGTGGCAAAGCGACATATGTGCCTCCCATTGAGATCTAGACAGTTTTCTCAAATTCCTCAGTTTAGGTATGTACAATGGCAATGTGAAGCATCTCCATGGAGCTTCTGAAAGAAAACTATTTCAGAAAGACTTGTTTCCCCATACTGCCTCTGCAGTGGATGTATGCTTCTGTATAGCAGAAGGTGAACTTCAGTCCATGTTATGAACTTAATTCATGGTGGGGTTAACTTTTGTCGATAAGCATGAGAAAGAATCTAGAGAAATAAACTTCCCTGAACTTATGTGAACTTGAAGAAACATTCACTAAAGCTAACAACAGTCAACCAACCTATACTCATATTACCCTGCCAGACTTTAGAAAGTACCCAAAAAGTTTTGTAGCTGCAAATGCCACAGCACCACACACTAACCTTCGCTTATTTTGCTCTTATCAGATATCCCAGAGGTGATATCTTAAGATAATTTAAAAAGGGCCCTTCAAAATATTGCATATGAGTGCACGTAAGCTGTTACAGATCTAGACTTTTCAAAGTAACTAACCAAGATCATGGCAATGAATGCATATCCTGGAATGTACTGCATTTTGTGCAGAGAATGTGATGATGTGCATACTCCTCTCTCTGAGTCTATATCGACAAATGTTCACAATCATCACAGAGGATGAGCTAAAATAAAACATGTGCTCTGTATACCTTTTGACATTAATTTCCTTGTACGATAATAGATCTGTTTCTTTGTAGTGAGGTTAAATGGATCTAAGCTTGGACACAATCCCAATGGTTTATTGTACTAATCAAATTAAGCAAAACAAACAGAAATAATAACAGGAGTGCATGCATCAGTAAGGAAATACATTTAAAGAGAAGTAGTGTGGCTGACTTGACAGGATGTTAGTTTGGGCCTCAGAACACAAAGGCCATATTAATAGACATGCTGGTTTCTGGCAACCTTGGACAGGGTTATTCATTCTGGGATTTTTTTCCCCCAGTCTGTCTCTTACATAGGGTACTGATATTTAATGTAAAGATCTGAAATTTCTTAACCTCTAAGGTAAGAGCCTCAGCTAAGAAATATTATTAGAAAACATAACTTATGTCAGGATTTGTAATTGGAAGCCAACATGCTCTTTCAGCTTTCTCCTTAGTTTCCATGGGATATTTGTAAGGATTACCGAAAACATCAAGTTTTATCTTTTTTTTTCAGTCTAAACCACTGTATGTAGACATTTTAAAACTGAGATTTTTTTTTGTTTTTTTACTTCTCTTGCCTAATCAATATTAGAAAAAGTATGTATTTTTTCTTACCAAAAGTAACCGTTGCACCTTTATACTTCCATAACAACCCACTTATTGAAACCCTAGCCCACTTAAGTCAGTAAAAAAATTTTGATTTAACAGGCTAGTTTTCTCTGTAAGACTGTCTTGCTCTGGAGGGAGAAGGAAAATAAAACATTGTCAAAGTCTTTGAGTACTCAGAAAACTATGGAATACGTTTAAATATAAAATTAATTGAATCAGCTCTTTCTTATAAAGTTACACCAATTTCTGTATAAAAAAAATTGAAGATTGTTCATAAACAGCTTAGTTATTTTTAAATTTAGTTTGAAGAATTTTGTTATCTCAGCAAGTTTTTTCTCTTGTAGGACACTATCCTTCATGCTATCACTTCAGGCCATAAGAAATATCCACATTGGAAAAAAGTATAAATACAGTCCAATTCACCATGACTGAAAACTGTGCTTATAATCTTCATCATCTCCTGCTGAAAGGCTTGAGGGTGGTGGGGAAAATGGGACTGGAAGAGGAGAAACTATTTTAAGTGATACTTCAAGGTGAGGAACAATTACAACTAACTGCAAAACTGATATTCTCCTCCCATGTTGTAGTGTTGGAGTTATTTTTGGCCCTCCTGCTGAGCACTGAAAGATACACCAGAGATTCTCTTTGTGTCCTTTCCTGCTCCTTTGTGTCAACTGGTGCTAAGATATTTACAAATTTATTTATATAATAATTCATCCGTGAGCTGCTTTTTCCATTCCCACAGACTGAACAACAAGCTGAACAGATATGTACCTAGTTTCTTTTACTCTTTCCTTCTCTCTCATTTGACAATGGACAGTGGAGGTTGCTCCTTTCTTTTTTAAATGGAACTGGCAGCCTGTCCTTGTTTCCTGTCATAAGCAGGAAAAAAAATGCCTCTAATCCTTTGTCATATTCAAACCCTTTTCTTTCTTGAAGGACAAATAATTTGAAAAGGTCTACCTAGTTTTCACAATTATTGAGATGCTTCCTACTTGTATATATGATCTAATGCAGCAGGAATCCAACTTTAAAGGCTTTTTTTTTTCTGTAAGAATACTCACCCACTCCTCTGGCATTGATACATGATCCATCTTCTTCTGCCCTGGTCCAGGGTTGTTGCTTTTGCCTTATAGGTAACTATTCTCTGTTGGCTTTCTAGTGGGGCAACATGCATTTCAGTGCTCCCCTCTAAATGTAGCTCTGTATCACCTTTTCTCCCTCACACATCCTGGAAACTCAATCATACACAAAACTTTCAGTGAAGTCCATCCTGACTTTCTTCAGTTCAAAATCTGTGCTATGCACCTCAGATTCCAGCAGATGACCGGCTTCTAGTACTCCTAGTAAAAAAGTAGAATTCTATGAATGCATAGAATTCTGTGAATTCATAGATTTTTATGATTCTATGAAATACTTTCCTTGCACCCATTAAACTCCTGCCTATTCCAGCTGATTCTCAGGCCTCCTTCTCCCTGCTCTCAACCTGCTATGCTCACAACACCAAGTTACTCCCAATGAATTAGTGTTTTGACTCTTCTCTTTTGTATCAGAACGAATTTTTCAGATGCCTCTGTCATTTCATACTTAAAAATTACAGCTTCACAGATTTATTATTTCCTTTGCATCCAGGCTGTCTTTGGTTACCTAAACATGACTGGAACAAACTTTCTGCTTTCAATAAATGTTAGTCATGCAAGACAAGAAGGGAGAAAAAGCTAAGGAACTTCAAGTGATGTAGCTATAGAGTCCACACGAGGACTGAGGAGAGCATCACCTCAGAGCTTCTGTCATGCTAAGGCAGGATTTGAAGGCTAGTAACTAGTAGTGTAACTGAGGGTCAATACTGGGTCCGATATTTTCCAATACCTCCATTAAGTGGATCATGGGGCAGAGTGTACCCTTAGGAATTTTCCTGGTGACATAAAACTGAGAGGAGTGGCTATACACTAGAGGTCCGGCTGCCATCCAGACAGACCTTGGTAGGCTGGAGAAAATGGCTGAAAGGAACATCATCACGTTCAACTACTGGAACTGTAAAGTCTCGCTCCTGGGAAAGAAGCAGCGTATGCAGTGGACTGACTAACTGGAAAGTAGCTTTTCAGAAAAGGATCTGGGGGGGTCCTGGTAGACACTGAATGTAAAATGAGCCAGCATTGTTCCTTGGTGGCCAGGAAAGCCAAAAGTCTCCTGGACTGCATTAGGAGGAGTGTTGCCAGCAGGCTGAGGGAGAAAGGAGGTGGGGCCTCCTTAGCTAAGACAAGGCTTAAGGGAAATCTTATCAAGGTGTATAAATGTCTGGAGGGAGAGCGTAAAGAAGATGGACCTGGGCTTTTGCCATTGGTGCCCAGTGACAAGAGGCAATGAGCACAAATGGAAACACAGGAGGTTCTTCCCGAATATCATGAAACAGTTTTTTATTGTGAGGGTGAAGAAGCACTGGCAGAGGTTGCCCAGAGAGCTGTTGGAGTCTCTGTCCTTGGAGATCTTCAAAAGCCACCTGGATATGGTCCTGGGCCACCATTTCTAGGCAGCCCTGCTTGAGCAGGGGGGTTGGACAAGATGACTTCCAGAGGTCCTTTCCAAGCCCTGAGGCTTTCTCATGGCAGACAAGTGGTGAGTCCTTCTCCCCAACAGCCCCTAGAGGAGCCTTTGGCACCAATGAGGTCACCGAGACAGGCTGCCCTTGGGACTGGTATCCCATGGGGCTGCTTCTGCTGCCACTTCTCAGCCTTCAAGGAGACCCTTCAGGAGGCCCTTCTGCTCCTCTCCCAACGCCTTCTGGGGCATTCATTGCTTTTTTGTCCCTAGCAACAGGACAACTCTGAACATCTCTCTTGGCAGGACATGACATCAGGTGCTTCGGAGGCTCTGGAGCTAAGTGGCTCTGCCATGATGGCCACCACCAGCCAGCTGCAGCAGGCAGGGCAATGGGAGGCAGTGGTAGATGACCCATGCTCCATCTGCCTGGGTGAGATTAGCAACACAGCCTACGTCGATGGATGCTTCCACACCTTCTGCTTCAGCTGCATTCAGCAGTGGGCTGCCATAAAAGCTGCTTGCCCTCTCTGCCAGCAGCCTTTCAACCACATCCTGCACACAGTGAGGGCAGATGATGACTACCAGCAGCATGTGGTCAACTCATCTGCTTGCCAGCAGAAGACCACAACCAGGGAGCCAGTGCGCAGCAGGTCCCTGCAGTGGCGCAACCACCCACAGCCATCGCCTACCAACAATGAGCCTGCATCTGGAAGAAGGGGACGTACAGGAAGGCACTCAGAAGCACAGGATGACACAGCTCCAGAGCACTCTGACGCCTCTGCCTAGTAGGCTGCACAGCAGCACCAGGCCAGCCTGATGGATGTAACCACTCTCCACTAAAAGCTGCTGGTGCTGCAGCCGTGGCTGGCTCTTTTCACAGAAATCCAATAAAGATCCAGAAGCTTTTGCGGTGTGTTTCTTTCAAAACCCAAAGCATAAACCATTGCAGGGAATGTTTTCCAGCGGGGTTGCAACAATGTATGAAAGCAAAAGGGGAGAATTTCTTGCAGTGTGCTATGAACTTTAATGCTGCAACAGAGCTCTGTTCGCTCACACTCTCCACTCCCCTTTCAAGGCACTGGGCTAGGGCTTTCCAAGGCCCTTCACCATCAGCCAACTTGCCTGTCCTTAAGACTCGTGAAGGCCAGGTGCTACGGACAGAGGCCATGCTGACAGCCCTGTCCCTGCTGGTGTCACCTGCTGGGGTCACCTGCTGGTGCCTCTACACCCAAACAGCCCATCATCCTGCAGTGATAGCCCTCCAGGCCTCTTTCTGACACATAGCAACAGCAGCCCAGATCCTCCATCCTCAAGTGCCCTGGCTAGGAGCCATGAGGGGGTTGCTCTTCTCATTACCTGCTTCCCAAAAGCCATTGCAGAGTCTTGTCTGTTGATCAGCATGCAGTGGCTTGATCTTGGTCAGGAAAGCAAAGCTCCAAATCTGGAGCATCCGAGGATTTTGTCAGCAATCCAAAAGCAGACTGTCATGCAAGCAACACGTTTGTGCCAGGGGCTGAAAGGCACTGCCTCTCCCACATCTGGCAGGACACATTGCTACCTCCCACCTTTGAACCTTCCTCCCAAAACCCTAGCATGACCCTTGCACATTTCCACAAGTCTTTGTCAGTGTCCCACTAGAAATTTCTAATGATTTGTGTCCTTCAAAGATCCATACCAGGACCAACAGTGTTTAATCAATGACATGGACCACAGGATTGAGTGCATGCCCAGCAAGTCTGCAGGTGAGACCAAGCTGAGGGGTGCAGTTGATAGGCTAGAGGAAAGGGATACAATCCAGTACAACCTAGACAGGCTCTGGGAGTGGGTCCATGCAAACTTCATGAAGTTCAGTAAGTGCAAGGTCCTGCACCTGGGTTAGGGTAGTCCCCAATATCAATACATACGTAGTGGTGAATGGGTTGAGAGGAGCCTTGCTGAGGAGGACATGGAGGAAACTGGTGGTATGAGCCAGCAATGCGTGCTTGCAGCCCAGCAAGCCAATTGTATTCTCGACTGCAGAAGAAGCATCTCCAGCAGGTCAGGCGAGGTGATTTTCTACCTCTCCTTGGCTTTGGTGGAACCTCACTTGTAGCCCTGCATCCATCTCTGGCATCTTCAGTACAAGAAAGACATGGACTTGTCAGAGCAGGTCCAGAGGAGGGCAACAAAAATCATCAGAGGGCTGGAACACATACCAGTGTCCCGCTTTTGAGCATTTCCCAAGAAACCCTGGCATGAGCCTTACAATCCCCAGACCTTTCATCACAACTTTTGGGCACCCCCAAGAACATCTCTGACAAGAGGAAGGGCTCAGAGAGCTGGGACTTCTTCCTAAGCCCCTTTATATGGGTCACAAAATTGCACAAACACAGTATGTTTGAGGTTGGAAGGAACCTCTGGAGGTCATCTTCTCCAACCCTCATGTCCAGGATCTCATCTATGTGTATAAATACCTGATGGGAGGGATAAAAGAAGACAGAAACAGCCTCTTCTCACTGGTATTCAGTGACTAGACTAGAGGCAATGCACACAAACTGAAATACAGAAAAATCTATTTCAGGATAGGAAGAAACATTTTCACAGTGATGGTGGTCACACTGTTCTGCAGCTTCAAAAAAATGCCTGTCAGCCGCTTATGTCCATGTGTATCCAAAGTCTGTACACAAGAGACAGAGTTCAAATTTGTGGAAAATACTTCAATCTTTGATCGTAATTATTATTTTTTTTACCATATTTAAGATGCTAGCCTTCCTTTTAAGCTGAAATAGAAGGAAAAGGAAGGGACGTTCACATACATCAGGTATCTTTTTTTGCTCTCTCTGCCTGGTCTTACATCACAGTTTAATTTCTACTGTGCTGTGTAGATCATCAGGAGAAATGAAGGATTGTGCTTAAAAGGTAATTTGCAAACCAAAACAGAGGAAGAAGTGAAAAAGGATACTTTTGTTTTACCTTATACTTACTTTCTCAGTCAAACCTTAAGCATGTCAGGAACAGATTAGGAAGATGCTGGAAGCAAGATATGGTCTAGCCATTTCTCCCAGACTTTTGCTGTAAAGGATAATAACTACCCTTTATCATTTTTTGTTTCTGTCCTGGTAAAGGGGAGAGGAGTCACCAGTATTTTTTTCTGTGGAATAATTCTGCAGACACTTTTTCCTCAACTGCATGTTTGTATTGAAGTTGATATGTATGAAAGTAGTTGCTCCTGAAAACATAGATTGAGCAACCTATTACACAAACATATAAAATGCTGCCACACATCCTTCTCATACATGACATTTCTTTAGTGTCCCCTATAATGCAGGTTCTGAGAAGGTGTATGTCATGTACTGGTAGCACTCAGCCTTGGTGCCCATTACAAGGAAGACATGAAGCACATCTCATTGGTGATTTGACTCCTGCCATGGGAGACAAGCTGCAGCACTGTCTAGCTGTAGGGCAATACGTGCAGTATAGCAAGGTCTTGTGTTTCCCCAATTGTAGTTGTGTCCTTTCTGCTTTGATGTACTTGACATTAGGATTGCACACAGTGGGTAAGGAAAAGGTTGATGTTTGTAGTGTATGACTGAGGGTATGAATCATAACACAAATCCCTAGTTCTAAGCAAGCAAAATGCCCTTCAGAAAGTATAGGGAAATAGATAGATGGATAGATAGATAGATAGATAGATAGATAGATAGATAGATAGATTATAAACTTGTTTTTACAGAAATCTGTTTAAAAGCTTTCCATTACAACTTAAGGTCATTGTCTTTTTTTCTTTCACTGAGCTAAGTTTACCTATGTTTCCCTTACTATTTCCTTGCTTACTGCCCATGAAGATCTCGGGTCTTCCACAATTAGGAAAGGATGATGAAAGAGGGCTGCAGAGCTCAGTGCTTTGTTACTCCTGATACCACAAGGTCCAGGGAACTCAGGGGCAGTGGTTTGCTGAAAGCTATTGAACTAGCAGGAACATTTTGGCTAAAATTTACCAAGCAATAAATCCTGTTGCCTTTACGTCAGTTCCCACACAGAGGTCAAAGCTAAAGCCAGTGTTCTTCTTTACTAACGCTGTAACCTATCTGAGAATGCTGCCTTTATGAGAAATTGCTCTTATATTTGGGGGCATAGGGGCAGCTGGTATGTTTTGCTTACGCAAAGGCAAATCAAAGCTACAGTAAGGGGGGTTGAACAGCAAAAAGGAAAATAATATACTTCTAACAGATGAGAGGTAAAATCATGTAAACTGTAATTATATGCTTTCCATATAATTTCCAAATGTTCAGAGAGGTGAAGAGATGTAGGAAATAACATTCTGTTCTATTGTTTGTTAGATGCCAGTAAAGGAGGATTGGTGGGGGGAGTGCTTTTTCTGAGCACATTTACACGCTGTCAAGTATTTGGATAAATGGTAACTTTGGATGGCAGAAGCATCTATCAGTGATGTACCAGCTCAGCAACTGAGGCAATAAAAGAGCTGAGTGTTGGCCCTCCGAAACAACACAGACTTGACTACTACAAACA
The DNA here is from genome assembly GCF_017976375.1 of Cuculus canorus. Taxonomy (NCBI): domain Eukaryota; kingdom Metazoa; phylum Chordata; class Aves; order Cuculiformes; family Cuculidae; genus Cuculus; species Cuculus canorus. Next base: position 13,825,409 of record NC_071441.1, read on the forward strand.
GGTAAGCACATATGATGCCTTCCCTTCATACATACCGGACAGTTAAGCTAACAGTGTATGTGCTGTCTGAGGGCATTAAAGCATTAAGTAAGTTTGTAGACTTACCTATTTCTCATCCCTGACTAAGGACCACTGAAGGATAGATTTATTTTGTAAGCCAGATTTCTTTGCATGGCTTGTCCTTGAAAAGGAGCTAAAAGACTGATCAGAAGGGAACATCCTACCCCAGAAGGCCCAAAAGCCAGATAATTGCCAAAGAAGCATGAAGTCAGCAAAAATCTGTGGAAACTAGGGGAAAGGTAAAGATGGCAGGTAAAGAAAGGTAAAGAGATTGTGACCACTGACTCAATGGACTGGAGGCTGGCTGATGTTGTGCCCATCTACAAGAAGGGTTGCAGGGAGGATCCAGGGAACTACAGGCCTGTCAGTCTGATCTCAGTGCCCGGGAAAGTCATGGAACAGGTGATGTGCAGGTGATGAAGCACATGAAGAGAACCAGGTGATCAGGCCCAGTCAACACGGATTCACGAAAGGCCGGTCTCGCCAAACTAACCTGATTGCCTTCTATGGCAAAGTGACTCGACTACTGGATGAGGGAAAGGCTGTGGATGTAGTCTTCTTGGACTTCAGTAAAGCCTTCGACAGTTTCTCACAGCATTCTGCTTCAGAAACTGTCAGCCTCTGGCCTGGACAGGCGCACACTCTCCTGGGTTGAAAACTGGTTGGATGGCCGGGCCCAGAGAGTGGTGGTAAATGGAGTTAACTCCAGCTGGAGGCCAGTTACAAGTGGGATTCCTCAGGGCTCGGTACTGGGTCCAGCTCTGTTCAATGTCTTTATCAATGACCTGGATGAAGGCATTGAGTGCACCCTTACCAAGTTTGCAGATAACACTAAGCTGGGTGGAAGCGTCGATCTGCTGGAGGGTAGAGAGGCTCTGCAAAGGGATCTGAACAGGCTGGACTGCTGGGCCGAGACCAATGGGATGAGGTTCAACAAGGCCAAATGCCGGGTCCTGCACTTGAGGCACAACAACCCTATGCAGTGCTACAGACTAGAAGAAGTCTGGCTAGAAAGCTGCCTGGAGAAGGACCTGGGAGTGTTGGTTGACAGCCGACTGAATATGAGCCAGCAATGTGCCCAGGTGGCCAAGAAGGCCAATGGCATCTTGGTTAGTATCAGAAACAGCGTGACCAGCAGGTCCAGGGAGGTTATTCTCCCTCTGTACTCAGCATTGGTGAGACCACACCTTGAGTACTGTGTTCAGTTCTGGGCCCCTCACCACAAGAAGGATGTTGAGGCTCTGGAGTGTGTCCAGAGAAGAGCAACGAAGCTGGTGAAGGGGCTGGAGAACAAGTCTTATGAGGAGCGGCTGAGAGAGCTGGGGTTGTTTAGCCTGGAGAAGAGGAGGCTGAGGGGAGACCTTATTGCTCTCTACAACTACCTGAAAGGAGGTTGTGGAGAGGAGGGAGCTGGCCTCTTCTCCCAAGTGACAGGGGACAGGACAAGGGGGAATGGCTTCAAGCTCTGCCAGGGGAGGTTCAGGCTGGACATCAGGGAAAATTTTTTCACGGAAAGGGTCACTGGGCACTGGCAGAGGCTGCCCAGGGGGGTGGTTGGGTCACCTTCCCTGGAGGTGTTTACAGAGTGGCTGGACGAGGTGCTGAGGGGCATGATTTAGGGATTGATAGGAATGGTTGGACTCGATGATCCAGTTGGTCCTTTCCAACCTAGTGATTCTATGAATTCACAACCAAAAAGTCTTGCCCCCTCTCTGCTGCCCTCTCCTTACGGAATGTGCACACTAATTTACATAACAAGCAAAGCTAATTTAGATATGTTTAACCGATTATGTGCTATAGTATAACCAACAACAATAATTTTGCGTAGGTTTATGCTAATCATGTGACAAGATAAATAACTTGTAATGCCTTCACGTGGCATGGTAGCTCTGCAGAACCCCACCTAGCACCCACCTCTGCACAGACAGGGGTTAAACGAATACCTTGACTCCATGTGCTTTGATTGGTATTTTGTACACCAGGTAAAGAAATCTACTTTTCGGACAACAATCCTGCAGCAGAACTGTGAGGACTGGAGTGGCAGAACAGGAGGTCATAGCGCATGTCATTCCAGGACATGTAGCAAAAGTTTTAGCTTTCTTGCTTTGAAAAGTACATGGAACTCTATTGTGCAGTTAGTTAATGAGCTGGTTCTGACAGTCAGATTTCTCCTCCTAGCTCAGATTTTTTTCCCCCCCTTTAATTTCTCAAAGTGCTCTTCGTGGTGCTCCCCGAAAGGCAAAGATGAGATTTATACAGAAAGGCTTCCTGCGGCCTGTGCTGTTCCTATGAGGGGTTCTCCCTTATGGTGTCTCTCAGGGTGCCACAATCTTTGCTCGCTCTACATAGAATCACAGAATCATAAAACAGTTTGTGTGGGAAGGGAGACTTAAAAGTCACCCAGTACAATATCCCTGCAATAAGCAGGGACATCTTCCACTAGATCAGGTTGCTCAGAGCTCCATCCAACCTGGCCTTGAGTGTTTCCAGAAGTGGAGCTTTTACCAGCTCTCTAGGCAACCTGTTCCAGTGCCTCACCACCCTCGTCATGAGAATTTTCTTCCTCCTATCTAGTCTGAATCTACCTTCCTTTCATTCAAAACGACTACCCCTTGTCCTACCACAACAGACCCTACTGAAAAATCTGTCTTCATCATTCTTATAAGCCCCCTTTAAGTACTACAAGGCCACCATAAGGTCTCCCCAGGGCTTTCTTTTCTCCAGGCAGAAAACACCAACTCTCTCAGCCTTTCCTTATAGAAGAAATGTACCACCCCTCCGGCCATTTTTGTGGTCCTACTCTGGACATGCTCCAAAGTGTCTTTCCTGTGCTGAGGGCTCCAGAGCTGGATGCAGGGCTCCAGGGCTAGATTCAGTACTCCAGCTGGGGTCTCACCAGAGCACAGTAGAGGGGCAGAATCACTTCTCCCAAACTGCTGGCTATGCTTCTGTTTATGTAGCCTGGGATCCTGTTGGCACTCTGGGTTGCAAGTGCACTTAGTGAAGGTTGTTCAACCTGCTCTGTCCTGGTGGTTCGCACTGATGTTGAACCCTTCTTTCTGAGATCATGGACAAACCAGGATCTAAATGTCTGGCTGTACCCAGGCCCACGAAAAAGCAGCCTTGGGGCTGAATCTGGCTGGCAAACAGTCTCCAGCGCTGTTCCTCAGGACTCAGTTCTAGGGCCAGTTCTGTTCAATGTATTCATGCATGTCTTTATCAATGACCTGGATGAAGGCATTGAGTGCACCCTCAGCAAGTTTGCAGATGACACTAAGCTGGGAGGAAGTGTCGATCTGCTGGAGGGTAGGGAGGCTCTGCAAAGGGATCTGAACAGGTTGGACTGCTGGGCCGAGACCAATGGGATGAGGTTTAACAAGGCCAAATGCCGGGTCCTCCACTTGGGGCACAACAACCCTATGCAGCACTACAGACTGGGGGAAGAATGGCTGGAGAGCTGCACGGAAGAGAAGGACCTGGGGGTGCTGGTTGACAGCTGACTGAATATGAGCCAGCAGTGTGCCCAGGTGGCCAAGAAGGCCAACGGCATCTTGGCTTGTATCAGAAATGGGGTCACCAGCAGGTCCAAGGAGGTGATTCTCCCTCTGTACTCAGCACTGGTGAGACCGCACCTTGAATACTGTGTTCAGTTCTGGACCCCTCACCACAAGAAGGATGTTGAGGCTCTGGAGCGTGTCCAGAGAAGAGCAACAAAGCTGGTGAGGGGGCTGGAGAACAAGTCTTACAAGGAGCGGCTGAGAGAGCTGGGGTTGTTTAGCCTGGAGAAGAGGAGGCTGAGGGGAGACCTTATTACTCTCTACAACTACCTGAAAGGAGGTTGTGGAGAGGAGGGAGCTGGCCTCTTCTCCCAAGTGACAGAGGACAGGACAAGAGGGAATGGCCTGAAGCTCCGTCAGGGGAGGTTCAGGTTGGATATCAGAAAAAAATTCTTCACAGTAAGAGTCATTGGCTACTGGAACAGGCTGCCCAGGGAGGTGGTCGAGTCACCTTCCCTGGAGGTGTTTAAGGAACGGGTGGATGAAGTGCTTAGGGACATGGTTTAGGGAGTGTTAGGAATGGTTGGACTCGATGATCCAATGGGTCCTTTCCAACCTTGTGATTCTGTGATTCTGTGAATTTAGATGCAGGAGTTGAATGCACCAATAGGAAGTTTAGCAAATCACCTAGGATCTAGGGGTGCTGGTCAGCAGCAGCCTCAACACCAGTCAGCAGTGCCCTGGCAGCCATGAGGGCAAACGGCATATTGGGGTGCATCAAACACAGCACAGCCAGCCCATCAAGAGATGGCATTGTCCCACTGTATTCATGTTGGCAGTGCCTTACCTTGAGTACTGTGTACAGTTCTGAGCCCCACAATTTAAGAAGGATGTGAAGGTCCTTGAGGAGGACAAAAAAGCTGGTGAAAGAGCTGGAAGCACATCCTATGAAGAGCAGCTCAGGACTTTGGGTTTGTCTAGTTTGGAGAGAAGAAGGCTGAGGGGCCACCTTACTGCTCTACAGGTTCCTGAGAAGGGGAAGCGGAGAGGGAGATACATGTCCCCCATATCCAGTGATAGAATGCATGGGAATGGTACAAAACTGCACCAAAGGAAGTTTAAAATGGACATTAGGAAGCATTTACCAAGAGATCACCAGACTCTGGGACAGGCTTCCTAGAGAGGTGGTCAATGCCCAAAGCCTGTCAGTGTTTAAGAGGCGTTTGGACAATGCCCTCAACAAGAAGCTTTGACTTTGGGTCAGCCCTGAAGTGGACAGGCTGTTTGACTTGATGACCATCGTAGGTCCTTTGCACCTGAAACAGCCTATTCTGTCTCTATTCTGTTGTATCTGTGGGACACAGTGCAGTCTCTGAGCAGCAATACCCTGTCCTGTCCTTCCAGGAAGCTACAGCCAAAGGAGGGGCAGGTTGGCCAGGGCAGCACTGGGGGCTGCATTGGCTGCCCGTTAGCTATGAGCCTGACCAACAGAAGAAGAGGCAGAGTTGCCGAAAGGGCAGTATGAGGTATTCGGCCCAATCAAGAGAGAAGAGAAATTCATTTGTCCTTGGACTGATTGAAAGCAATGTGAGGGTGGTAATGGCCTCACTTACTGGTGGGGCAAGGCAGCAAGCATGGACATGGGGCTATTACAGAGCTTGTTAAGGTCATTCGATGAGCAGAATCAAGATTGTAAACACACACTGAAAAGTCAAAGGGAATCATAAAACAGAAGAAAATGGGAATACAGATAGAGGAGAAAGGTAACATTCCAGTCTGATTCATCTGTTTCACTGACTTATAAGATAGAAAACCATAGTGCCTTTACATGAATCTTGGACATAATAAAAGCTATGCCATACCATGCCAACAGAATTCAAATGGAAAGTTAGATGTTCAGAGTTACGAAATGACAGGAATGAGGTTGCCTGTGGAATTTTAATCCAGCTGCTTTGTGTGTATGCATTATGTTTACTTTATATATCCTTCAGTCTGTTGAAACAGAAATCCTATTAACAACCCTGACATCTAGTAGTGCCAAAAACTCAAGTCTTCCAGAAGACAGAGAGCGCTCATGCCAACTTTAGAGTTGTCCTCAACTAGAATTACACATTACTGTATAGTAATAAGGCAGAGGTAGGTTCCCCAGAACAGACTTCAGCTACTGTAACTATAACATCACCCCCTCATTTCAGTTCTTTTCCTCTTCCACTGAAAAGCTGCTTCTCTGGCTCTTTTTAAAGCCTTCATAGTACAAGCCTTTTGTTCCAGGCAGGTATAGCCAAGATTCCACTACGATATGCATACATTCCAAGCAATGCAATGCACAAGGCTTCTTAGAGGAAGGTATTCCTTCACGGCAGATCATCTTCCAAGCAGATCCATCTTATTCACTGAATGAGGCAGGAATTCTGTGCAAAAAAATATACATGCAAGGAAATTTCAGAGTTTGCCTGTGCATCCTCAGTTGTGGAATTCCTAACCCTCAAGAGTCTAACAATTCAACCTTCCAGTGCAATCTCTGAATGTCCTTAAAAAATCTGACCCATAAAAGACAAATCCCACCCTGTGGCATCATATGGTCCCACATGGGCCACCATCAGGATGGAGTCATGTTGTTTCTCAACTATTTAGAATAACCACTGCAATTTACAGTTTAGCACTGTTACTCAGAGGGCGCTGGACAGGGTAAAGCACAAATGGAGCCTGTGGCTTTCACTGCTGTGTTCTGACAGCAGAGGAATGACTCGCTGTGTCCTTTACCTGCATCTGGAGGAAACACCTGCCCTGCTAAGCACACTGCCCATCCAGTTTCACCCATCAGATCTGAACAATTCTATCACACCTTATTTCACCCTCTCCTCTTTTGACTCCTCAGGTCGTATTATCTTTGACTTGTCAATTTCTGCTTCTAAACATAAGGCTTTTCAGTTCACTGACCTACCAGTCTGGAGCCTCCCTTCTACCCTTCTGCTTAGATTTTCCTCAGCCTACTTTTTAATTCAATCAGTTTCCCCACCTGCTAACCCTTTCCAAGATACTCTCGCTGGACTGTAGCCCTGGGTCTTTATCAGACCTCTGTTTCATTCTTGGTTTACTGATTGCTTTTGCTTTGCCTACCATTCTTCTCTCCGGTCCTTAATCATGATTTCCACTTGGACTTGTGACTGTTTTCTCTAATGTGAAAAGCTGGTTGCACTTTTGACCAAAGTCATACAAGATTGAAAGTAGTCTTCTCTCTTAAGCCTGAACTGCAGAATGGCACTGGAACAATCTTTAAATATTTAAAGGTAAATTCCCTGGTGTGTGTGAAAAGTCTTTTTTTGTTTCAAAGTTTAGCCTGTTGTAAATTTGACCAATCCGCCAGAGGAATGGAAGCAGACTAAAAATGAAAAAGAAAAGAAAAGAAAAGAAAAGAAAAGAAAAGAAAAGAAAAGAAAAGAAAAGAAAAGAAAAGAAAAGAAAAGAAAAGAAAAGAAAAGAAAAGGAAAGGAAAGGAAAGGAAAGGAAAGAAAAGAAAAGAAAAGAAAAGAAAAGAAAAGAAAAGAAAAGAAAAGAAAAGAAAAGAAAAGAAAAGAAAAGAAAAGAAAAGAAAAGAAAAGAAAAGAAAAGAAAAGAAAAGAAAAGAAAAGAAAAGAAAAGAAAAGAAAAGAAAAGAAAAGAAAAATCTATATATAGGTGTATATATATATCTCTCCAGAAAGTTTACAGCCAAGCTTCAGTTTTCTGCTTCGCAGTGTGAAGATGTTAGTGTTTCTCGAATCTTGGTCAGACTTTTCTTATGGGGAGAAAAAAACTTTGTCTATGCTAGGACTCCCATTCTTGGCAGCAGCTAAAGTCCAGGTGCATGGAAATTATGTGGAAATAGTTAAAAATTCTGGATGTTCTGGATGGTAAGATTTACAGAAATACAGCAGGAAAAACTCGTGTCTAAAAAGGAAAACTCAGGCAGAAAATGAAGCCGTTTCTTCAAATATTCACGGATTCTATTGTTAGAACATCTACAAGAACTTTTAAACAATAAGTAGGAAAGAAAAACTGCTAAAGACAGAAGATAATTATTCTAAAGCAATCTCATATTCACTAGTGAATGAGTACTTCATATGCCACAAGTTTTCATACCCTGAGAAATCAAAATATTAACTGATTGTTTCAAAGACTGGAGGAACAGATATCGTAATTATGGGTGATATTTGGAATTTGTTAGATCTATGAGCGATTGGCTTTGTCTGATTTGGCAGACGTGATCAAAAAGAAAAATGCCATATGATTGCTATGACTTACTCTTCCTGAAAACATAGGCCATATTGTCTATAACATAAATATGACTGACAGAACTTTTTTATCAGTATATGTTTTCTCAGATGTGTGCCACAAAAAACACACTAGAAAAGAAGCCTCATGTTGTTCAAGTACACTTTTGCCAAGAAGCGAATTCTGTTGGAGAGGTGGCAGATCTCCAATGCCATTAATGCTACATTTCCTAACTCATAAATGAAAAATACTCTGTTTTTTTACAGTATTTTCAGCACGTACAGCTGAAACTGCAAAAATACCTACAAGGATTTGAGAAAGCAAAGCTGAGTGATTTATCTAAATAAACTTCGAGTAATTAGACAAAAATGACAAGCTGACATAGTCAGTCTACTGTCACAAACCATGCATTCTGTATAGTCAGAAAAAACACTGGAGGAAATAATAGCCACTGATAAACCTGACTAAGAAATGAAAGCATTACTCAGGGCTTGATATCTTTAAAAAATTCCTGTAGGGGTGTAGTGCCACAGAGCTGTGTAGGAGATGTGCGATCTATTTCTGGTAGTAAGACAATGAAATGTTGGAAGTGGGTGCTGGAAAACTAGCATTCACTGGCAACAGGACAGAGTTAGAAATATTGGACCATAAGGCATCTCAGGGAATTATGTCATACAGTTGCTTTCAAAAACAAATCTAGTCTTAGTTTGAGAGTACCGCATTTACTTGAATATAAGGCAACACTTTCACTTCTTCATCTATTCCAGGAGAAAAAATGGTGAATGTAAATTCCTCCAGAAACTCTCCCAGGCCCACTTGATATGACGGTGAAGGTTTATCAATACTGATGAAAATGTGGACAGAATCCTTGGGCTCAGAGAAGAGAGGGCCATTTACTGTCTTCCCCTCTTTTCTCTACGTAATTTATAAATTAAATGCAGATCCTGCAAGAGAAAGTGATAGAGAAGTGATCCCACTCACTGAAAGAAGCATGTGTGTGGGGAGGGAGATTTGTAATTAGACAGGAGAAAGGAGGGCAAGGAAAAGGCATAAAGGAGTAGGAGGAAGGAAGAGACACAAAATAGCAGCGATGTATGAGAAGTGAGGGGAGTGTGAGGTTCTGGATCCCTCATCTTCAAAGGGAATAAACACCCTTGGTTTCCTTAGGGATTTTGGAATTTACATTCATCTGGTATTAAACCAAACAGAAGCTAATGTAAGAAACAGCAAGAGTACCCTAGCCCAGAGCCCTGGAGGAAGCAGTGTCTGCAAGCTGCGAGCGGCTAGAGGAAGGATGTCTCTACCCTTCCAGCTACCTCCACCTCCTCCCACATGCAGGCAGTGATCGCTGCCATCTGTGATTACTTTTCAATCATTGTTTCTTTCGCACCTAGTCCTTATTTTGGAAGGCTACTCCTGAAGCTACCAGCTCTTTGAAGATCAACAGCCTTTGAAATGCCAGGAAAAAAATACTTTTAGTGAATTTATACTGATTTATTCTGTTGGCCTTTAGTAGCTCATTTTGCTCCCTTGTTTGTGTTAACCTCATTCAAAATATTTGGAGAGCATAACTATATGTTGTGTTGGATTTTAGTTTGATAAACTAAACAAACCAATTTTTACTTTTCTATTCTTAAATAACAGCTCTGATGTTCCCTAAACATCCTTAGAGTTTCTCTCTGGTTTCGGTGCAGCTGGATTTCCTTTTTTCTTGAGCTGATCAAGGACTTGCAGTTCAAGTCTTTTGAGTGCTTTATGCACTGAAATGGGGTTTCCCTGCCTCTTACAAGCATGTTTTTCTTTTCTGTGCAAATATTAGCTCCTAACCAATGTGTGGTCAACCTATAAAGACCTGGTTTTGCATAGATAAAAACCAGAGGTTCTGTGGAAGGTTAGGCAAAAACGCAGACCCCTGTGGTGCTTCTTGATTTTCCAGCCTTGTTCTGCTGCTCTTTCAGGGCTTGGCCAGGCCAGTGGCCACATTGATACTCAGCAGGCTTGAGATTCAGACAGCACAGCCATCTGGTTTTTTTCCTATCTACAGGTATCCCACGGGGAAGTTCAAGCCAATACTCCTTTCAGAAGTATTGATACTGCTGCCAGGTTTACAGGTGTTGCCCCAGCTGGTTGGCCATTCAGTGTCAGAACAGGCTTCAGCAGCTCAGTCATTGGCATGAATCTATGTGCCAGGAATATCCTACTTCAGAGCAGCAAACATCAGCCTTCCTCCTGCATCACCTTGTGCTTTGCCCTACGTGAAGCCACCCATATCTTGTTTGATTATGGCATTGCTTGGTATCTTTGAGGAGTAAGAGTGACTGACCTGCTGGCGGTTTCCATCAGGCAGTGTGCTCTACAGCTCAAGACTGCCTCCATCAGAGTGCTCTAGACAAAGAAATTTAAAAATAGCACGGGAAAAAAAAACAATACATCCAACTAGAGTTGAGCCTTTTGTCATCACTACTAAATTTCTCCGTGTTATATAACTGCAGTCTTCAAGATGAGATGATTGCACATTGTTTCTCCTGTTAATGTCTGTGATTTAATCGCCTAGCTTGCTTTCTCTGTATCTGCATGTACAGTTCAGCCTTAACTGATGGATGTCACCATGTTTTTGTATCATATTTTAATTTGAGGATTGGCAAGACAGACAAGTGGTTTCAGTAAGCTTGGCAAACATAAACAAAGGCTTTTTTCCACAAGACAAATGATGTTAACTCAACCAAATCAACCTGGAAACTGACCAAAATTGTAAAAGTGCATAATTGGGACAAAACTTAAGGGCTTAGAGACAGACCTGGAGAAGAAGTAACAATAAATATGGAAGGGAAGTAATCAATTATGTGGAGCTTGTACACTATACGTAGTAATCAGCTAACACCGTTTAAATGAACAATTTGGAAATAAAAAAAGATGAGCTGTGAGATTTACTTGTAGTGATGCATTCTCTGCCCCTACAGCTCTGTTCCCCCACCTGGAATCTTTCCTGTCCCAGTACTTATGTTTTATTATTTTGGGAGAAGCATGAAATATATACGGCTCTTCACTAGTCAGAAAAGGCACTCTTGTTATCCCCCACAGGGTTGTTCTGGAGATAGCAGGGTTTCTTCGCCCCTGAATCTGTTCACACCTCTGATTCTCAAGTGAACACACAATTCTTTCCCCCAGGGCTCGGTGTGCTTCTTTCATATTTTTAATTTTTCTCTTCAGTCTTGGGGATTTCTGATTTTGCACCCATACAGTGGGAAAACATACTTCATGCGAGCCAAATATGTGAACAAGTTGAAAGGCAGAGACAGATGGAGCCATCTCTGTGATATCCAAACAAAATGCTTTGGATATAATGAAATAATGAAGCATTAGTGTGAGCTTGAGCTGAAAGAACAAAACTGATGCAACAGAGTTACTCATATTTGGATTTAGAGCCTTGGTTTCTTTGCTCCTGACTTGCCATTACCGCGTGCGAAATGTCATGTGGGACTTTCAGAAGCTAATGAACCTGTGCTCCTAGCTACCTGACATCGAGGGATGTATTTATAAATTGTGTGGTTTTAACACTTACCTAGTTTGAATTATTTTTTATTTTGGTCTCTTTCGCTCTTACCACTAATTATATGGAAGAAAGAACTGTTGTGGATCTTCATCTTTCCCCCACCAATACTGGAGACTGCCTCAAACAGTTTTAGTGATTGAAGCCTTTGCATCTAATTTGATTTTTAGTGAAATACACCTTGTGCTGCCTATGTTTCAGAGTTGGCATGTGAAATCCAATAGTGGCAGTCCACAGAAGTAATGCAGCCTTGTCATAAGCATGTGTGTTCTGAGCGTTGCCCGCAACAAACCTCAGACTGTTGCCATTCAGTGTGAAGGTTTTGTAGCTCAGACGCATTAATTTAGATTGTGAGGTAACATGTGAGAAATGGTAAACTGAGGAAGCTATTGTTTTTTCCCTTGTGAGGCAGTTTGTGTTGCTGCTGCCGCTAGGTGTGATTCATGGTAGTTTTCTTATGCTTATTTTTGTTCGGAAAAGGTTTCCCTTTATATTTCATTTGTCATCTTCACTCTTAGAATAGAATCATAGAGTAGTTTGCGTTGGAAGGGACCTTAAAGATCATCTAGTTCCAACCTCTCTGCCATGGGCAGGGGCATCCCACTAGATCAGGCTGCCCAACACCCCATCCAACCTGGCCTTGAACACCTCCAGGGATGGGGCAGCCACAGCTTCTCCTGGCAACCTGTTCCAGTGTCTCACCACTCTCATGGTGAAGAAATTCTTCCTCTGAAGAAACTCTTCCCATAGGTAATAGCTTTTGCAGGTCAATATGTTGAAGCAAGAGTCTGCGAAACACAAGTATGTGTGAATTAAAATAACTTCTGAAAATGTCTGTCCTTCCCTGGAGATACTAGATCGCTAGATAAATCTTCTCACTTTCATTCCAGCCACTCCCTGGCATATGCTTGGTCCTAGGCACCAGAGATCTTCTGAGAGGACAATCAACCTTTTGTCAGAGAAACATCTGTGGACATACCGTCCTTGGTTCTGTCATGCTTTACGATGCCATGGCATCCACTCCTAAGACTCGAGTCTTCTTCCATTTTTATGTTGGGATTGACATCTTATCAGTACCTTATCAGTATCCCCTCTTAACACTTGTTATAGTTTGATATACCTTTGGTGGCTACAACACCACTTGTACAGGAAAAGACTGATGCCGTGAAAAAGCCAAACTCAATAATCAATGCCAATTTGATCATTAAGCAGGTATTCCTTTAATAAATGGTGCCAGGGTACTCATGGGGTAACCCACCTAATGTGTCCCACTACTGAGTCTCATTACATGCCTTTTGTACTGGTTAAACACACATATCCATATAGATTCCTGGAAACATGTTTCATGAGCATTGCTTCTCCGGGGGACTTATTATCATAGTTTATCAACCACTCTTGTACACATCTTGTACGCACATCACAGTTTCGTTGTGTCTTCAGAAGCCTCTGATGGTCTTTGTTATCTCCTTCCTCATTGTGTGCTGTTGGTGAGCTCAGGTCTGTCCTTTGTTCCTGCTGCGGGACTGTCCTTTCAATACTTGCTTTGTTCCTTGTTTCAACTAGTAAACAAGCTGAACTCCTGTTACAGTCACGTTCTTCCTAACTGCACGCTGGCCAAGATTTGATTCTTATTATTGCTTAAGCCAATTCATTCCCTTAACATAGCAATTTACTCCTTCCTTCAAGACCACGAAGATGTTGAAAGTGGTCCTAGAAGCAGCAAGGAGCTGGAACACACGTTCCACGACGGGTATCCTAATGCCATGGCGCTGCCTAGGCGCAATTACACCTAACGTTTACGAATTCGGGAATCCCAGGGGAGTTAACAGAGGTGTTACCGCTCCTGCAACGGGACAGGCGCCCGGCAAGGTCGCAGGCGGTGCCGTAGCACCCACAGCCCCCGAGGGCTGCGCCGGCAGCAGCGGGTCCTGCAGCCTCCGCCACGTAGCTGTGCCGCCCCCTCCCCTCGGGGGGCGCCTCGCAGCTCCCGCACCGCCCCCCCTTTGCGCGCTCTCCTATTATAGCCGCGCTTCCGGCGGCGCGGGCCGCTCTGACATCATCCCCCGCACCGCGGTGGCGTCAGCGCCGGCAGCGAGGCGTGACGTCGGTGCGTAGGGGAGCGCGGTGACGTGCGCTATTTAAAGCTCCCCCGGGCGGAGGATGGAGGCAGAGCGAGCCCGTGCTGCGGGGAGCGGGAGCGCGGCCGGCGTGTGCGGCGGCGGGGGGCTGTAGGGCAGCGCTCGGCGCGGCTCGGCTCGGCTCGGCTCGGCTCGGTTCCGCTGGGCTCGATTCCATTCGATTCGGCTCGGCTCGGCTCGGCTCTACTCGTCTGAGCTCGGCTCGTCCCTCCAGCGGGAGGAGCGGGCCGGGGGCGGTGGCCGCGCCTGCCCACCGCGAGGGGCCGGGCGGGCGGGGGCGGAGGTGTGAGGCGGGGGCGGGGGATGTGAGCGGGCGGCCGTAGCGGCTCGGGGGCGCCGAAGCGGCGGGGCAGCGCTTGCTCGCTCGCTCCTTCCCTCCCTCTCTCCCTCCCTCCCTCCCTCCGTGCCCGCGGCGAGGAGCCCCTCCCGCCAGCAGCAGCCGACCCGCCGCGCCCCAGCGCGATGCGCTCGCCGCAGCGGAAGGCGTGACGGCGAGGAGCGGAGCCGCCGCGGGAAGGAGGAGCGGCGCCCCGCATCTCCGCAGCCGGGGGCGGGCGGGCGCGTCGCGGGAGCGCGGTGCCCGCCGCCTGGCGCCGGGAGCCCCGATGTGCCGGGCGCCGCGGGTCGCTCCTCGGGAGAATGCGCCGGTGCCCGCCGCGCTGCCGGCAGGGCTGCTAGGGGGAGCGGCGGCGCGGAGCCCCCGCCCGCTCCGCCACTGAACCGCTCGCGTCCCGGCGAGAAGCGCCGCAGCCGCCGCCGAGCGAAGGAGGCGAGCGCCGTCGCCCGCAGAGCCGCCCGGAGCCGCCGCCGCCCGCCCGGGGGCCGGAGCCGCTGCCTGCGGGGGCCGGCGGGCATGGGAGCCCGTCCCGCGGGGGGCGCTCCCTAAGGGCGCGGGCGGCCCCGCTCCCTCCGGGCCTGCGCGGCCAGCCCGGCGCTGCGGAGCCGCGAGGAGCGCCCCGGGGACGCGGCACCGCCGGCCGCCATGGGGTAAGGAGCTCGCGGGGCTGCGCGAGGCGGGGGCGCGGCGCGGTCGGTGCCGAGCGGCGGCGCGCTCCGAGGGGGGCGCAGCGGTGATCCTCTGCGCCGTAGCCGAGCTGGAGGAGCCGCATCGGCTTCGCGACCCCCCGGCCGTGGGGACGTTCCTTCCCGACCTCGCCTCGGGGACCTTGGCGACCCTCCGCCCGCGGGGATCTGTCTTCCCCACCCCCACCGTGGGCACCTACCTTGGCGACACCCCCACCTCCCCCGCCTTGGGGGACCCTGGGCGACACCTCGCCCGCGGGGACCTTTCTTCCCGACCGCCGCCTTGGGGACCTGCCCCCGGGTCGCTACGAGCTGGCCAATCCCGGGAGCGGCTGCCTTCAGCCCGGTGTGCCAACGGGAAACTTAAGAGCAACGAAGGCTCATTTTAACTGTTGTGGAGTCTTCGGTGGGTGGGAAACATTGTGTGAATTCCCCAGAAAAGCGAAGAAGGCGCTGAGGAAACCTGCTTTTACAGCAGGTCCGCGTAACCTGGGGTGTCTGCTTGAGGTTTTAAGGGAACCACAATCTTT
Organism: Cuculus canorus; assembly: GCF_017976375.1. NCBI lineage: Eukaryota > Metazoa > Chordata > Aves > Cuculiformes > Cuculidae > Cuculus > Cuculus canorus. Next base: position 13,840,461 of record NC_071441.1, read on the forward strand.
AAAATGAATCGGATCGCCTCTAGATTAGTCGATAATAAAGGAGTGTATTTTCACAGATACCTGTGGAAACTTTCCGCAGTTCTATCGTTAGTGATTTGTATAGTGAGATGAAAAAATAAACCCCACTACCGGCCTGATCGCCTGTGAGTGGAATGGAAACTCATCCATGTTCAGAAGCAGCAGAAATCTGGTGTGATTTGGCTAACTGCAGAATGCAGGCAGGCTTTTAATGCATTAGCAGGAAGATGGTTTTCTAATACTTTATGTCAGACTAGAAGAGGATAAAAGCTCCAAATCATGTCTTTTGTATCTTGGTCATTCAGGAATTCGAATGTGAAATTGATGTATTAACGTGGGTGTTAAAAATGTCTCTTTTCTCCAACCATTAAGGACAATTGGAATTCTCTTCATTTATTAACTTCCTTGCATGTAGTGATAATGGATGCGTCCTTGGCTTTGTCATAGTCACTGGGGTTCACATCAGAAGATGTAGGAAGAAATGATATATTTTTCTGTTGTCTTCCCTTCCATTAAAAAAAAAAAAAGGCAGAGGAAGAAATCCCAAGCAGAATAAGCCTAAGCTTGCAGCCATCTACATATTCACGAAAGTGATAATATGTTCCAAAAACCTGCCGAAAGGCAAAATGATGTTATAATTTTTTGGGAGATATATTCATAAACTGTTAAGCAGACACAGAATTATGTAGCTTTTTACATTCCAATTTCTTTACAATCAGAATTGTGTTTGTAGATACAAGTTAAATGCATCATGTTACAGAGATCTGTTGAAGAGAGGTCAACATTCTTTCTCCAAAATGAAATTGAGCATTTCTGAAAATAAAAACCAGACTTAAACAAGAAAAGACTGCCCCGTTTCATCAACACCAGTACTGCTGGTGTTTCAGTATTGTAGCTTCTAAACGAACAGTACAAATCCATGTCTGTAGAGGTGGTTGAAATAATCCTAAATAACTGAAGTTGTAGGTGTGGTGATTTGAGTAGTATTTCAGCACATGGAGGTCAAGAAGACAAAACTTTCTGACAAAGATTTTGAAGCCTTTTTAGACACTGCACGTTGAGATATTGCAGTATAGAGTTCCTTTGCAGACCATTTTCTAACAAGTTGGACAAAAACATAGGTCTGTGTCACTGATAAGCTCTGTGCTCTCTAGATGTGAACAAACACATGCAAGCTAAGGCCAGCCCCAGCTTTGCGGTAAAGTATCAGATCTTTGCTAGTGTTCAGACTAGAGGTCTGTAGCTGTTTTCTGTTAGCATCTCGATGAAGCTGTGCATGGATTTAGAGTATTTCTAGACACTGCAGTAGAGTCTTCTGATACTCTACTGAGGTCTTAAAATTGAGTACTCTAGAAACAGGTTGCAAAATGGTTGATAAACTGTGTACCTGACCACAAGAGGGTCTGTGTATGATAGTATTTAATAACTACGGCTATCCTGCATAAGCTTCTATGGTGAGCTTGTAGTACCTGCCTGGTGGAGACCTTACCTGTTCCAATGATCAGAACACAGAAATCTTGAGATGGGAGAGAGGAATTGGCTTGTCAAGCCAGCAATGGCTTTCTTAGTTTCATTTGTTATAGTAACTCTTCTGCCAGTGTAGTTCAGCCTGCTCGGTGCATTGATTGGGCAAGCCAGGTAATGATGTGCTGTGCGCATCATGGATAGCAGCTGCTGGCGACTGGTGTCTGGACCAGTGCTGCTGTTAAATACGTGTTTTAAGACTGTTGAAACTAGAGGGTGGACATTGAGGTGCAATAGTTTAGGAGATGCTTTTGCTAGTGTTGTATCCCATATATCTGTGGGTGTTTCCCATCTACAAGAGAAGGTAAATGAACCAGGCTCTGGGAATTGTGTAGGCCAGGCACATAGGATGTCCACTCTTGCTTCTCTGCCTGTCAGTCTGTCTCTCCTCTCTTAGTTCCTTGTCCCTGTTTCATAAAGACAAGTTCTTATTACTAGTCATTGATGAGTAATATAACTGTTTGTTTGTGCAGGACCTACTATTGGGTTGACCACACAGAATAAGCTTTACTTAACAGGAAAACATGGATCTTTGTGTAAATATATGTTTTGCCCTAATTTGTAATGTCTGCCTTGTATTCCCAGTATTGAGAAACACAGAATTTGTCAGCATTATGCTATCTTCTTTGAGCAGGGGTTTGATTACATTAAAAAATCCTCAAGAAATATGCAAAAGTTGATAGTGTTTGAACGTATAGCGTAGAGGGGTCTTGCTGTGGAAATCTGTTTTGGTCTACTGCCTGTTGACTTGCTTTTGTAGGTGATTCCATGCTACAGACTTGTCTGTAAACTTCAGTTTCTTTTCTCTGGCTGGATATAAAGCTATTAGGAAGCAGAAGCATTGTTGAGGGTTGAATTTGTCCTGACTCAGGTACCACCTGTCCTTTTCCCTCCCACAAGGCTTAATGATACCACTCCCAAAACTTCATGTTAGCAACAGTTCCATTGGCTGTGGTCCTCTGACATAGAAATATTGAAGATAACAGAACAGAAGGTATTGTTTCTTGTCAGTAGTTCAGTGTTACTGTAGTTCCTGGTCATCCCACTATCTCGGGGGGAGGGGGGGGGGTAAAGCGAGATCCTTACTGTCTGAGAGCCAATGGCAGCAAAGTAGTTGTGCTGTCTTCTGTGGAGAGTGTAACAGAAACAAACACCACTAACTATAGATAACACCCACAAAAATTGATTATCTAAAAAAAAGAGAATTAGTAAGATAAATACCTAGATAGTTGGACTGTATGTAAATCAGCTTGAAACGGTTAATGAAGTACTGTGTCAGGCAGCAAAGTGCGAAGACCTCTACCATGCTCAAATTATCTTCTGTCACAGTAGTTTTATGACCATGAAATAAGCATGAGAAATCTAAACCAGTTTTTCTGGCCTGACAACACATAAACAAGCATCCTGAACACTGAATTGCAGAATTGTTTAGGCTGGAAAAAAACTTTTGAGATCATCAAGTCCATGCCGACCTAGTGAAGGTATTTGTAATGTCTTAAGGTTGTGATTGACCTGTTTCAGTATTTCCATGCATTTTAAAGGTTGTGTAGTCCTGCTCTTTAGGTGAAAACCTAGTTCTGCTGAAAAAAACCAATTTCAGTCCTTTACATTGATCATGTTGAGATTACTTTTATTCTCCGTGTCTCGATGAAAACATCAGATGAATGCTTTTTGTGCATGTCCTTGTGATTTCTCTCTCCCAAACAGTACTTGCCCTACCACAATTCCCATTATCTTTGCAGAACTAATAACCAGATGTCAAGACAATACTTGAGGAAATAGGCAATCTCAAAGCCATAGAGATTGCAATAGCTTGAAATACTGCAACAGACCAGTGGTTCTAAACAGGGAAGGCAATGACGCTTAACTGACAGTAGAGTGTTTCTGCTTGCTATTAGTAAAAGTAATAAGTAGAACTCTGGTATCACTTTTATGGGAGAATATTTATTCTTTACGATTGTCTCTTAAGACTGTAACTTGATTTAAAGCTCTTAGCTGATCACTCTTTAAATCACAAATTTCCAAATCTAGGTCTGTGTTTTAGTGTACTACACAGAGAAAAGTATTATCATATGATGTAACACTATTTTACCAGTAATTTCTCATCAATACAGGTGCTTGGACATTTTTGCTAAGCCTATGGTTTTCCAGTGTATTTCAGATCAGTGACCATGTAACAGTGCAAACACTTCTTACAGGTTAGAAACTTTGTTCTTCTACTCTTTTGGATATCTTTAATTTTGAAACTTTTGAGGCCTAAAATAATTACTGAGAGCTAATGTGTCTTTGGGTCCAGAAGTTACAGTTTAAGTGGTGATTAGCAAGGGAGCGAGTGTGCTGTAGACAATAGCCACCGAGGTTGAGAGCAGGTCTAGAATGGACTCACCTGAGTGTGCATATATGTATATACGTATAAGCACACAGAAATTATGTGGCTTGTGTTTTAACACTGTATGCTTTGTGTCTGAATCAGTCCTGCACTGGAGAAAAACCTCAGGCTTCCCCCTATGTGTGGTTATAGTCTTAGTAGCAAGAAACTGTAATGATGAACAAAGGGACAAAGGCTTCTGTGTTACTTACAGTAGAAACAAAAATCAGAGTACTTAGTCCATCTCTCTCTTTTTTTTTTAAGATACTACTTCAGGTCGAAATCTTTATTTAAAAGCTCTGCTTGGGTAAAAGCCTTCTGTAAAAATATTTACAGGAGCATGCTTTCTAGTTCAGGGTTTCATGCTGTTCTCCCTGTGAGGCTTTTTCAGATGTATTCCATCTTAAAGGTAAGGTGCAATGGATATGGAAGCGTTGCAGTACGAAAAATCCACTTTTAGATCTAATTTCAATGATAGGTTTCTTTCCCCATTCAGTTGCGAGTATTTTATTTTTTTTTCCAAGACTGGGCCATGTAAGATCCACCAAAATGAGAGAGGATCCTAGAGGGAGCTGTGGTTGTGTTGTACACAGGCCTCACACCGTGTCGTGTTGGGCTCAGTTGTATTTACACAGAGTCTTGGTAGTGGTATTAGTATTGTCTGCTCCATTCTGCGAAGTAATGGAACCGTGTTTGAATACTGTATTGATTTTCTGGAACTGCATCACAAATATGCTTCTGGCAACATGCTACATTCTGACACGCTTCTCTGATGGCAAGTAGTGGTGAAGTCATCGTTAAAAAAATTAGTCTAGGCAGACACTGTTTGAGCATGCAATAGACAATGCTGGATTGCCAGATACGAGCTTATATTGACATTTCCAGGGCCTAGTCATGGTTTGTTTTTTTCTCTTTAGCTACAGATATGAAGTTAGCTAACTTAGACAGTGTGTGTCACTTGTTTTGACTAATGGCTTTTAACTGAATAAAAAGGGAAGAACCTGAAATATGTAATTCCTCTGAGGTTTTTCTTCTTCCTTCACCTACAAGCATATGATTCACAGGCACTGTTTGGTCCATGTTCATGGCTGTATCCTTTGTCAACATCTTGATGGTTAAATTTTCACTGAACTTGCCACCAAAATATGGGAACAATGGAAGACTGGGGCTGCTTTTGCCTGTTGTCTGCTGCAGGACAGACATTTATGCGGTGAGCCACACCAGTACTGTAATGTAGCAGACAGGGGTTGGCACAAGGGAGGTGTCATTATAGGTGGAGTAGACCTGCCGTTAGCTAGAGTGGTGTCTGTTTGTTCTGGTGGGGAATATTCGAAAAGACCCAGACTCAGAGCTGTCCCTGCCTGAGTTTGCTCCTCTGTCTCAAAGCTCGAGTCTGGAAAGGGTCGTTTGAGGCTCTCCTGTAGGTTAAGTCTCAGCTTGTTGGGAAATGGCATTTTTTCCCCTTTGAAGAGTGTCTTTCATAGTAAAAATCATATCAGGCAATATTGTTGTGGTTTAGAATTTGGAGTTTTTTTTAAAGTTCTTTTAAATTATTTATTCTGTAAGTAGTATGCTGTAGTCTTGAATCCATAGTTAATCTTGAAGCTATTCTTGTAACAGGACATATTATAATGAGACCTTCCTTCAGTTTTGAAAACTGAAGAATGAGCTCTAAGTGATCAACACTTTACAGCGAAGTATTGGTGAAATAAATCATCTTTGACATGTATTCTCATAATTTCTGCTCCTTGTGCCTGTTCATTTCCAACAGTGTGCCAGCCCTGGCTTGTCTGTACAAAAATCTAAAAGAACGTACAGTGTGATATTGCAGAAACCAGTGTTTTCTCCAACACGTGACTTACTGTGGAGTGTGCAGCCATGTCAGGGATTCTTAGGCTATGAAGGGTTTTCCATGCCAACAAAAATAAGCATATGGAATAGTATATATCACGTACCTCTGTTGTCAAATCATTGCAGCAAACTGAGGTCCTAAACAGCTCTTCGCCCAACTGGCTTTGAAACTGGAACTCTTGTGCTTTTGTACTAGCTGTGCTTTTCACTGACTCGTGTGTGACAAAAAGACTTGACCTGCAGTTGGACAGGAACAATTTCTTTTGGATTAACTTACTTTCAGCTTCTGGATACTGATTTCCACATGCTTTTTCAACATCTGAGTATATGTCACTCCCATGTCAATGTTTACTGTTGTTCTTTCACAAATGTGGAAGGATTTCCTATGTCTGCTTAGTAGCAAGCCTACTACACAGGCATCCAGAACTCTCTGTGTCTAGATATACGTAGCACTGGGTTCCTACCAGGAAATGGTGGGTTGTGCTTGGGAATAGTCCTGATTCGAGTCCTAGGTAGGCTTGCTTCTGCAGAAGCACTACACAGCGCAAATGGCAGCATTTCTAGCTACGCACAATAGTAAAAGTCCCAGGAACTTTGGGGAATTTTCTGGAAAAGGCACAGGATCTGAAGCACATGATCAAGTAATTGCCCGTTTTGATATGATTTTGGTGAAACATGAGCACTAAACTCTAGTTTCTCTAAGATCTCTCACATCTGAGTGCAAATGCTACCCATGCCTTTTACAACAGATCTTAACAGGCTGCTCAAGATCCAAGGTAGTTTTTTTACTGATAACTATGTATTTGGTGACCTAATATGCGAGAGAGGTATTTTGTAAAAAGTTCCCCGTCTTTGTCCAGGTTAGAGATGAATTTTTAAAATCTGGTTGAAACAAATGCTAGAATAGTTGTTTTATTGAAGTGGATTGAAGGGCGTTATAGGGACCTTTTCTGTAACATCTGTGACTTACTTTTATCATTAGCAGGATTTGAGAATTAATATTCTGGAGGAAGGTTCTTAGACAATGGTGAGCAATCTGCTACTTTCCCAATTGTTCTTACAAAGAACAATTTTACTTAGCATGAAAATACATTTTACGAATCCTTTTCTTCTGCTCCTTGGTATCAACCTTAAATCCTTAATTTAAAGAATACTGTTGCTCCTGAGTGCTCAGAATTGGGCGTGGTAGTCTTCAGACGACTTACACTAACTCAGCCTTTACAGATACGACCCAAGTCTAGATCTTGTAAAGATTAGCTTCTGTTCCACCTTCTTGATTATCTTCTTGTTTTGCTACTTCTGCCTATGTCTTTTGTTTCTGTAAAACTTCAGCCTGTGCTGATTCAGAGGACTTCGTTGTCACTTCAAGCAACACGTGTAGGATGTTGCATGTGTTTCTGGGTAAAGGAACACTAGGGTGTGACTTCTTAGATTTAGTATCTATTCTGATATTTATGCTGAGGGTGGGTGAGGGAGGCTTTTCTAGTTTTTGGTTCATACATAGGTTTTGAGTGTGTTGAACCCTACCAGGTCTTTCAAGTACCCTGTAAGGAAAAGCATTCCTGTTTATAAAAGAGGTCATAGTGAAATAACTAGCTAGCTTTTAACGAGCACTGGTTCCTGGTCTTTGATTACACCCTTCCCAACTTGTGCACAACTGTATAGTGTGCACTTTGTTTGTCAAAATACTAAGCAATTTCTTGAGATCTGATTTTGTTTTCTGTAACTACATTTACAATAAGTAAAGTAATTTCCAGCTGGGTAAAGCCCTGATCTTACCTTCTATCTTGAGGTTAGAACTACAGTCATTGTAGGTGCCTTTCTGAAGTATAAGCTGTGTTTTAAAGTATGCTTTGCAAAGTGGCTGGTAATCTAGTCCCAGTACAACTAACACAAAACATTTTGTCTTTACCAGCCTCTACCCTTGCAATCAAAGCAAACATATGAGCCATCATTGAAGAAATTTGTTTTTACGTTATTTGGGTAGCAATACCCAAGGGTAGTGCTGATGCAGCCGTTGCATTTCTGGCATGGTTGTCTTCCCTATGAGCTGTTCATCGGTGAGACAGCCTGTTCCAGGTATGACTGATCCTCTCCAGCTGCTGGGGCCCATCCCCATAGCACAACACTCGGTACAGTCCCATAGATGACGTTCATTGTGAAAACCTGTGTATCCATTCCCATGTTGGCCTCTGCAGCGGGCTGTGCAGGACACCACTTACTCTGTGAACAGTGTGTGGTCATACTGGTGTATTTAGAAATGGATTGTGTCTTTATGCTTGTTGTGAATCTCACCATTGTGATGGGAAGTTGTCTGACAGTGCAAGGCACATCACTGGGGAGACATTATTTGGAGCTATCCTAGGAATACCTTCAGTTACTTGATAAGCAGACTGCTCTGGAGGCCCATCAGGAACAGTATTTGGGTGTCCTGCCTCAGGAGGAGTCTCGGAGCATCTTTGGCGTATGTCTGATGTGAAGAATCAGAAAAACAGATCTGTCACTGCCAGTTACAGCTCAATATAAATGCAACAACTGCTTCCAAAATTCAATAGTGTTTACTAGGCTGTAAGTTATCAGAAGGGAGGGACTTGCTGGCATGGTAATGGCATGCTCAAAGTGAATTAAAGAGGCTTTATAGTTCCTGCAGTGCTCAGTGGGATGATTCAAATTGATTTGTTACTTATGAATATAAAATTAATTTGTTTACCTTTCTAAGAGTTTAATCCAGTTCCTTGCTACAAATGAAATAATCCAAGTCTCATCTTGTGGTGTGGACCACTGATTCTTTTTGAAACTTAGCATGCAGCTGTAGCAGTCTGGATGGGATTGCAAATTATTTGAAGATAGTTGATGGTGATAGTGATGAAATGCACGTTTTTTCAGCCTGGCTCTTTCTGCTCGCTCCGTATGTCATTTGTGATACTTCCACTGGTGATGGTGGAAGCATCACTTGAGCTTGATGTGTCAGTGTTCACTGTGCAGGTTGTGCTAATGATTTATTTTAGGGAATTTATTTCTGAGTGTTAAGCATAAAAGCTCTCAAAAATGACTGTTAACTGACAACTTCTTAACATTAAATAAGGAGTTTGCGAATTTTAAGCTGGAAATGAAAGGAATGACAGGGGCCAGGCCCTTTAAAATAAGCAGCATTTTCACATGTAGAAAACGTCAACCACCCTGACATCTGCTGGAAAAGTACCACCACAAACAGTAGACAATCCAGGAGACTCCTAGAGTGCATTCAAGATAATTTCTTTAACGAGGTTCATAGACACCCTTGCCCAGGGAGGTGCAATACTGGACCTGGTGGTCACCAGTGCAAGTGAGCTCATCATTGACGTCAAGATTGGAAGCAGCCTGGGCTGCAGCAATCACACACTGGTGGAATTCAAGGTCGTGAGGGATATGGGACAGGTGATGAGTAACGTCAGGACTCTGAATTTCAAGAAAGCAAAAGTCTGGCTCTTCAAGGAGTTAATCAACAGGACCCCTTGGGAAATCGTCCTCAGGGACAAGGGAGCAGAACAGAGCCAGCAAATATTTAAGGGTGCTTTCTGTAAAGCGCAAGAGCGCTCAGTCCCCAGATGCAGCAAACTGGGCAGGGAAGGGAAGAGTCTGGGGTGGCTGAGTTGAGACCTGCTGGTCAAACTGAAGAGCAAAGGTAACTGCACAGGCAGTGCAGGCTTGGACAGGGGACCTGGGAAGAGTCTAGGGGCGCTGCCCAATTGTGTAGGGATTGAGTCAGGAAGGCCAAGGCGCAGGAAGGTGATTTGAGACAGCCAGCATGACCAAGGGCAAGTCCTGCCTGACCAACCTAGTGTCTTTCTTTGATGAGGTGACCCCCATCAGTGGACACAGGAATAACAATGGATATGACCTATCTGGACTTACATAAAGCCTCTGACACGGTCCCTCACAACATCCTTCTCTCTAAATTGGAGAGAGATGGATTTGATGAGGAGACTGCTCTGTGGATAAGGAATTTGTTTGATGGGTGCATTCAGAGAGTAGTGGTTAGTGGCTCAATGTCCAGATGGAGATCCGTGACAAGTGGTCTGTACTGGGACCAGTGCTGTTTAAAATCTTCGTCAGTGTTATAGACAGTGAGATTGAGTGCACTCTCAGCAAGTTTGCAGATGACACCAAGCTGAGTGGTGTGGTTGTCACACCAGAAGGATGGGATGTCATCCAGAGGGACCTGGACAGGCTGGGGAAGTGGGCTTTTGAGAACCTCATGAGGTTCAACAAGGTCAAATGCAAGGTCCTACACCCGAGTCAAGGCAATTTGCAGTTTCAATACAGGATAGGGGATGACATGACTGAGAGCAACCCTGCAATGGACTTGGGGGTGCTGACTCATGAGAAGCTCGACATGAGCCAGCAGTGTGCACTCGCAGCCCAGAAGGCCAACCCTATATTGGGCTGCAACAAAAGAAGAGTGGCTAGCAGGTTGAGGGAGGGGATTCTGCCCCTCTATTCCTCTCTTGTGAGACCTCATCTGGAGTACTGTGTCTGGTTCCGGAATCCTCAACATAAGAAGGAGATGGAGCGAGTGGAACGGGTCCAGAGGAGGCTACAAAGACGATCAGAGGGCTGGAGCACCTTCTCTATGAGGACAGGTTAAGAGAGTTGGGCTTGTTGTGCCTGGAGAAGAGAAAGCTCCGAGGAGACCTCGTATTAGCCTTGTAGTACCTGAATGGGGCCTACAAAAGAGCTGGGGAGGGACTTTTTAGAAGGGTGTGTAGTAATGGGATGAGGGAGAATGGCTTTAAATTGGAAGGAGGAAGATTTAGATTAAACATTAGGAGGGAACTCTCCACAGTGAGGGTGGTGAGACACTGGCCCAGGTTGCCCAGGGAAGTTGTGGATGCCCCTGCCCTGGAAGTGTTGAAGGCCAGGTTGGATGGGACCTTGGGCAACCTGATGTAGTGGGATGTGTCCCTGCCCATAGCAGGGGGGTTGGAACTGGATTGTCTTTAAGGTCCCTTCCAACCCAAATCGTTCTATGATTTTCTATGGTTAGTAACTTGGAGATGTGGAAAAAGTTGAGGTGAACTTGGTTGATTGAGTGAGAAGCGGGAAGAAAGTGGGATCGTTTCTAGATTATGACCCATGAGGAAGCAAAATGTTTAAAGGCAATAAGGTGGGTAGTGAAAGAAAACTGGCAAGAAGTGGTACAGGGAGGTATTGCTGAAGATTGTGGTGCCAAGTGAAGAAACCTTGTTTTGCGACAGTAATACATTGGAGACAAATTTTAAGTGTCTCATATTAAACAGGGAAGATATGTTTTCCTTGTTTTTTCTGTTGTAAACAAGTTGTGGAGAGAAATAGTCATTAGAACAGCAAAGTAATGACGAGTATTAGTTGAATATTGTCTCTCAAAGTCAAAGATGATTGGAAAAACAGCAGTTAACATCATGAAAAAACCCTAATTTTTAAATATTATCACTGTTTACCATTTAGTTGCTGATTATCTCAGTGGAAACACATGATTAATTGATTCTATGATTTTGTCTTCCTTCTAGTCCTCTTTAGGTTCCAAAATTCTCATCTGTCTCTATTATCAATGCCCCGGCTTTGTCTCTGTTGCCTCATACCTGTGAAATAAAACTATCAGAATAGAAATTCTTATCTTGGGCAACAATGAGACTTGGTAAAATTGCACAAAATCACACTGGAAGTCAGTTTAGAAAATACTGCATTTACATTGTTTGTTGGATTCTGCTGTGTTTTATGGAACTGAGGGTAATGTAGGATTGCCACTCTTAGTTACTAATAGTGCTGTATGACTGGATGTTCTAGTGCCAAGCCTCTGTCCTTGATTCCTTCTTGATGCACTAGCTGCACACAGTAGCACTTGTCAGTGCTGCTGAAGGATTTCATTACAGCAACTAAATTGATCTAACCAAACTTCAGAACAGAGGGTGTTGATTTTTTGGAAATCTTGTGCTTTCATTTTGGGACAAAGCAGGGAGTTTCAATCTGTCGGTTGTTTGAATGTGCAGCTCTGGGTGGCACTTCAGCAACTGCTGTCTTAGGACCCTTACGTCCCACCAGACAGTAGGGTTAACATCAAGCAGGGTGCTGGTTTTCCCCATCTGTGCCTCAGCAAGAGCACCTCAGTGGGTCCATGCGATTTGGCTTAATTTTCACCTTGTTTATTCAGCATCAGTCAGTCTAATTAGTAATTTGTGAGTGGCATTAACAGCCCTTCTCACAAATTGAAAATTGTTTTGCAAAGAAAGCTACTGAACTTTATCTCTCTAAGAGTCCACGAACTAATTTGACGCTGTCTTTGAAACGTGACAAGGAAAACATGCTGGATTAGAATAGGTTTGCATTCTGGAGATCGCAGTAGAATGAAAAGCATGTCTTATCTGGAGCCTTCCTCCTCCTGGCTTACCAGGACTGTCTCTGGACACCAAAAGCAACTTTGTACTCTTGCCCTCTCTGCTTCTGTATTTGAAGAGCTGTGTTTGTTCTGCTGGTGTAGTGCTTTTCTTACTTTCTTTTATCTTCTTTTCTTTTCCCACCCCCTGCTCCTTCCCCCTTAAAACTGTAGGTATTGTAATAATTCAGAAAACTATAGGTACTGCCCCTGAGGACTGTGTCTAGAAAGTGTCATTTATTTTAACTCCAGAAAACTGGTGGTGTTACCTGCTTTCCTGACTTGCTTCCCGTGTCATACAGAAACTTTTGTTCATTGATACAAATAATCATAAGTAGACAGTTTGTCTACTAACAGAAGTCCATAATCGCTGACTTAATTAGTTCTGTCTACTCATATGTGTTAAAGTTAGCCTACCTTGCATAAAACTATGTTCTTTGCACCTAGCTGTATACATAGGTGTTTTGCATATACGTCTTAGCTGATAGTTAAGTGTTGTGTTCTACCCTAGGTTTTTAAGATATGCAGATATAGTGCAACTGTCCCTCATCCTGTCTGAATAGCTCTCAAATGTCAACTAGCCTTTGTAGGGACATTGAAATTTCAAAGATAATAGATTTCTGAGATTTTTGTGAAAGCGAAGGACCAGGTCAAAAAGACTGCTTGTTGAGAGAGCAAAAGCTCAACTCTGAGTCACAGAGGAATCTCCTGGGTCAAATATTGTGCCTCAAAATGCTGGAAAGCTTCAGGTGGAAGTTTCCTTTCACTAAATGCTGGAGGTCCATCTGCGAGTTAGAATTTTCTTTAAGAACAAATTTTTTTAATTCTACAATTTATGCTAATACTTTAAACAAACAATCAGACTTAATAAAGAAGAAAAAGGGGTTGCTGTCATCATCAACAGCTCTTTATGGAATTACCAGTGCGGGACTGTGTGCTAAGCTGTCTCTTCAGCATGGATGGTGCGGGTGTAGAATTGAATGAAGTTCTCTGTCACATTTCCACTGGAATGGGTACCGTGGTGTTTCTGTTAGGTCCGACTGTCTGCCTTCATTATAAGTAATACCAGTGCTCTGGAGTCTTTTCCTGTGGGCTGTTTTCCAGGGCCTTTTATATGAACCCATCACAGAATCATTTCCAATATTAAAAAGCTCTTATAGCTTGGACGGTATCTTAGAGTATGTTGTAATTTTCCATTCACTGGATTGAAGCTGCTAAGTAAATTTGAATTCTAAAACGAGCTGTAAACTCAGCCTGCTCAACATTAACGTTACCGTTGTGCATTGCAGTTTTGAGAGGGGAGACCAGCAATGCTTTTGCTTATTTATTTATCCTTTGTTAGAAGCTGATTCGTTGATGGGTTTGCCATTATCTTCTAAAACTATTGGACATCTAAGGAACTTTAGAAATCTAGTGTTTGAATAATACTGTATTTTCAAAGTCTGTTCTGCAATTTCATAGGATTGGAATTGCTTCAAACCATGTTCTGTATTTCTACCATCTTTGTAACTTTGTAAGATTAGAGCTGAAACATGGATAAAGAAACATAGATACTGTAGTGTGCACAGAGCTGCAGGCCAGGAGGTAGAGATTACAGGCTGGGTTGTGAATCTTTCCTCCCCCCAAACCCAGCAATACTCAGCATCAAATTGTCTTTTGTAGATTTATAAAAATAAATGTTAAAAACATAGTCTGCAACTTACCCGTGACAAAACTCTAATTTCATAGCAATGTAAATATGAGCAGATCACTAAATGTTTTTCTTCTGACTTCCTATGTCTTATGTCCTTTAAGTACTGTGAAACACTTCAGTTGTGAAAAAAGAGATTCTTGAAAATCTAACTTGCAGCATATAATGATACTTCTGGCAAAGGTAAATGTGTTTTCACTTAACCTTATAGGTTTAATGAAAAGTTCCAGACCATTTTTCTCCCTTCAGATTCTGAAAAATTGATGGTGTTATTTGTGATAATTTGCTAACTCTGAAGCGGCTAAAGGTCTAATGCTAAAAGATCGTTGTTAAATGGGAACAAAACAGTTCAGAAAAAAGCTTGAAGGGACTGCTCCATGCAGCATTATGTAGCTGTACAATGTATTATATAACTTGTTAAGTTTTATAGGTAGTAGATGCATATACAGTGTTAATTGACTGAGTACAAGAAACTTATTAAGCTTTTTAGGAACAACTTCCTCAGCTGACCTTGATTAAGTTTGACTCAAACCCAAAACAAAATGGCAAAAGCAGGTGAGGAATGTAAATGTAAAACTAGAGAAACCACTGGTGGTATGATTTATTTGATTGCTTGATTGTACCTTCCACTTTTTTTAGTATCTCAAAGCTTTTTTTGAGACATTAAAGTTGTTGTATGTAAGTAGAAGTAAAATGTTAAGGTGTACTGTTTTCACAGGTATGCTGATTATGTCAGTGTCAATTATTTTATAATTATTTTTATTTCAAGATGGCCATTGTGAGTCTTTTTCTGTCCAGAAAAAAGGCTTTATTTTAGAACAGTCTCCATGCGACAGGAAGCCAGTGTTGTGCAATACTGTACCACAAGCTACCATAGTCAGTATTTATCAGACTTAAGAGCATTTTTAGGAATAAGGAAAATTGTGTGGTTTTCTGTTGCTTTGAGTTGCGTTTGCAGAGCTTGTTCACTCAGACTCCCATTGGCTCTGTTTGGATGTCATAGCTGACTATAGCTGCACTTTTAATCAACTTTCCTCATTTATTTTCAGGGATCTTTCGGCAAGCTGCTTAGACTAACGAAAGCTTGCTACAGTTTTAAGAACAAGCTAGGGAGAGTATTTTTTAATACTGCAGCAGGTCATTGGGAGAAAGCGGTAGTCTTGATATGGTATCATTTTGAAAAACCAAGAGGTCTTTGTCGAATACTAAATCTGAGGATAATTAGCAAATGCCTGAGAGATTATGTAGGGGATTCTTGTCTGATATGAGTAGAAATTACGTTGGCTGACTGATCACAGTGGCTCAGGACTCAACTCTATGCAAAATTACCACCTGGAAAAATGTGTGTGATGACCACTGAGAGAGCTTGTAGTCCTTAGGACTGCCAAAGGCTGCTGTGTGGCAGTCTGCTGTGCCTGTGATGGGCTGAGGGCAGCATGCTTTTTGTCCAGTCTTTGTTGTGGATAGGGAACTTGGGAGTGTGGTTGTACTCCAGTTCTGAGCACAGGGCTGTTCTGGCTTTGGATGCACAGGGCATCATCTTGCTCTGAAACTCTGAGACCAAAATCTGAAGTGTGCGATGCTCTTCTCTCTGCAACTTGCAAATGTGATGAAAAGGACTGCCAAGGCACGTTTTGTTTTAACTTGTCTCAAGAACAGTCTTGTATGTGGGCTCCGGGTGCATCAAAACCAGTTTGGATAACACACTTTGGAGTTTCTGAGACCCTTATCAGGGAAAAGAAATTGCTGAAGTGATGGACATAAATGTTCATTCTCATGGACTCTTCATTACTCGATAGATACTTCAGAGCTATCAAAAGCTGAACTGAGTAGGGTGACCCCATCCTTCTGGACTTGCGTATTGATCCCCTTTTGTCCTACTGGTTGGGGGAAATAGCTCTGCTTAGACCTAAAACTTGTAGCGTGTTTGAATGCTTTGATGATCCAAGAGGATATTATATAAAGATGACACCTCTGCTTAGGTCTTTTTTTTATCTTTCTCTCCAGCCCTAGTCCTGGTGTGTTCCTGTGTCTGCACAGGGCAGTCCCTGACCCCATCCCAAATGATGTAGCACCACCTCTACCAAAACCCTATCAATTTAGCCCACTGAGGGGGGTGAGGGGAAGGGAGGAGGGTATGTAGTTTAAAAAATAATTAGCATTATTAACACAACATAAGGGGATACAAGTAGAACATCAGCTGATGTTGTAGAAATTCATACCTTCTTTTCAGTGACCTTATTGTTTTGACAGTAACAAATATGACAGAATCCCAGCCTTGAGAAGTTGTTGGTATTATTGCAATGAAAATAACTTTGGAATTATGATAAACAATAGTGTAGGAAATAAATAAAGGGAAGGAGGATTTCAGCACTGGTGTTGGTGTGATCTGAAAGTACCAGATATGCCAAAGAACAGTTGCTTTTTCTAAAAAAAAAATCAAATATTGATTATGGATTAGCAAATATGGATTATGGAAAGAACTTAGGAAAGTTCTTTCTAGCCTAACTTCTGTACTAACTTAAGCTTCTTTTGTGAAAGCTTTAATTAGTCTAATACATGGAAAAATGAAACTTGAAGTTCTTGTATTCAATAGTATACATTTTTTTAAAAAAGGTAATGTTAAGATGTGAGAATGGAAAGAGCGGGTGAAAACACTGTTCATTCGTCTGTTTGGAAACAACCTTTTCTTCTAAGCCTGGGACTAATCACATATCAATGAATGGATTTCTGTATCAATGAAAAAAATCTGGTGTGAGTCTGCCTGCTTAAGTGGTACTTCTCATGTTTCTTTAGTCCTCACAATTCTACTTAAGTCCAGGAGGACTTGGCACTTATTTCTTTTCAGTCTGTGTTTGACCATTATAATGTTGCAGTCCATGCTGGTTAAGAAAGCAGCATATTAACTTTAATGTTTCTGCCATGCCCGAGCAGACATTTCTAATACTCAGATGGTGTTACTATGGTATTCTTATTAGCTTCAGCATCAGGATATTTCTGGAAAAATGAATTGCTTCTTTTCCTAAGTAGTGATGAGTTCTCTTCTTAGTTCCTATTAGTGTCTTTAATTAATACTAAATAATTTCTGGTAATGAAAGACCCACAAGAGAGAGCTGAAAGAGGAAGTAAAGGGAGAGAAGGTAAAGAACTGGCATTGTTTTTTTTTCAGGATTATTTTTTCTTATTTAAAACTCTATATAGGCAAAAGTCGGGGGTTTTTATATTAAAATATATATTTTCTATTATCTATCATAAAATATAATTTTAGTATAGAGTAATAGAACACTTAGTAGGGGGATAATGAAACTATTCTCCATTTAACTAATATTCCTATAATTAACATTACTTCAGCTGACTTAATTGAAACTTCCAGACTGGGAGGGCATCATGTCCTATGTGGATAGTGGAAGAACAAAAAGTTTGAGTAAAGATTGATCAGTTGAACTTACAGATCTTGTGTATGTGTTACATATTACTTTTAATTTGTTTCTGAAAGTTTTAGCAAATCTAAAATTTTAGTAGCTCTATCATATGTTGCTACAGAAGAGAATGTATGACCCAATTGTACAGTATCTTTGGAGGACTTCAGTGGCACATCAGTAACTGATTCTATAACACATTTAGTCTTGTAGACATAAGGTGCATAATTTCCATTTGCTTGAAGAAATAATTGTTATAAATGTTCATCATCAAGTGTCAAAAAGTTGGTCTCAAAAAGTTGTTCTAATTCAAGAGGCATCTGAAGTTTGGCGTCTTTATCAGAAAAAAATCCTAATTACCCCAGTCATCTGGTAAAATCAAGATTTATCCAGCTAGTTCAATGAAGGAGCTATGCTTTTTTTTCCCACAGAATGTAGACAGCTTGTCATTCAGCAGAGCTGTAGCTCTGGTTAAAACGTGAAAAGAAAAGACTGTAACTCTAGTTTTATTAGGAGCAATTAAAAAGAGTGAGTGTGCTTCATTTATGCTGCTCCATACCCAGTTGTAATGCCTATGCCAGATCCACACAAGTGCCCTGCAAAGTGCACTGGTTTGTCTCTGAGCAACATTGCGGAGCAATCTGCAGGAATATGCAGGCCACCTCATCAAAGAAATTGAGGATATTTTGCTGGGGCTGTGGAGGAATTTTTGCTGTCAGTGCAGGAGAGCAGCAGCTCAGGGCTGAAAAATCGGTCTTTTACTGACACTCCCATTTGCTTGAGTTGTGTAGGTTTTGTCTGCCTTTCACATATTGAAATCCTAACCCGTGGAAGGTCCCAGTTGTGTGTTGCACTGTGTTGTGACAGAATTGAGTATCGGGCTGGTCAAATGTGTATTCATTAACCACACATCTACAATTAGGATTTAGCTTCTCTTTTGTCCTTTTAGTTAATGTGATCAGAGCCTTTATTTTCTCCTTTCTGTGTCAATCTTCATCCAAATAATTGTCAGGCTTCTAAGATTTTCATTTTGATGGGCTCTTTAACTTTCTAGGCTTAGAGAACTGGTTGCATTATGGCAGTATGTATCACATTACATTTGGATATGTTTAGTTTGGCGGTAAATGCAAAATGTATCTGATAGTGAAGACAAGAACTAAAGTATAAATATGATTGAAGAAGTAATTGTAGGTATTCAAAAGAGTGATAAGGATTAGTGTTAAGGGTTCTTTTAAGCAAAAGGTCTATAAAAGTCACCTTTGCTTAACTTCTGTGTGCAAGGGATTGGGATCAGGAAAACGGCTACCCAGCCTCCTCTAGCTTGGTGATTTCTGGCAGATGAGCTTCAAGGAGCCTTAATTCCTAGCTGGGTAAAACAATTCTGCTGCTGAAAGCAGCTGGTCTCAGCTGCTCTTGCTGCCAAGTGGTAGAGGTATTTCTGAGCGTTCACATGTACCCCTTTGTAGTGAGGCTGTGTTAAACCCCTTTGACTATAAATTCTCAAAATCCATTTTTTTTCTTATGCTTTTATTTTGGGTGGAAAAAATATATTAGAAGTGTGCCTCTTGAAAGGAAAAGAAGGCAGGGACAAAGGATATGTTTCTTCACATCCTGGAAGTGGGGATCAAAAACCTGAAGTTAAATCCAACTATCTTTGGGATTTGATGGCAACATTCCCTGAAGAATACAGCAATCTGTTTGTCACTAAATCTGTTTGTCGCTAAAATGCAGCTAATTTTAAATTGACAACCATCTTAATGATGATAAAATATTTTTAGATTTCTATGCAATACTATGTATCCTGGTAATGGTCATGGGCAAAATCAGTTGTAAATGTTGAAATACAGTTTTTGGTTTTTTCTTTTATGTAATTATTTTTTGAAGGGCAGTTCACTTTAAACCCTGCGTCTTATACATATTTAGTGTTGCTGTGAAAATGTTCAGGTGTGAGGCTCCAAGGAGTGAGGATTTCACAACACATGCTCCTGGCCCTAATTAATATTAATTTTAGAGTAATTGCATTGAATTAGCCAGTTCAATTTCAGATTATGGCCTAAAAATTATTAGAATCATCAGAATGTTAGAGGATATGGAGAAGATGGGGATTCGAAGTTGCACACATTCATCAGTGTGTGGTGTAATGAGATGAAGTTACACATGTATTAATGCCAGTTATTTTAAAGGGATAGATGGAGCATGAGGGCTGGGGAGGTGATGAGACAAGGCTGAATCTATCTTAGAGATGTCTGTCTTTATCTGACGCTACAGCTGGGTGCTGGATTTTGCCTCCGAAGGCTTGCATTTTGCTTGCATGTGCATATTAATGCACTTATCTGCTCCACGCAGTAACACATACATAAGTTCTTAGGAAAAAAATTATCATACAAAGTGGAACGCATACATCGCAGTGGGGACAACTAGCAGATAACTTGTGTGCAACAATATTATGTACAAATTAGATTCATGACTTTTATGCTCTGTCCTTCAGGGAACAACCCATCTTCAGCACCCGAGCTCATGTCTTCCAGATTGACCCAAACACTAAGAAGAACTGGGTTCCCACCAGCAAGCATGCTGTTACTGTGTCCTACTTCTATGACAGCACAAGAAATGTCTACAGGATAATCAGTTTGGATGGCTCAAAGGTAAGTTTTATTACAGAAAACTTGCTTACTTCATCATTTTTTAAATTTATTTTCTAGTGTGGTGTCTTTCACATGTCTTCTGAGATGCTTTTGTCATTATCTGAGTAACATTACTGACACATTAAAATGGTGACATTGCTTCCTTACATATTTTAAATGCTTCATTACATGTTTTAAACATTTATTTGAAAATGTTATTTCCCATGCATATATATTCCATATATATATATATATATTTCCCATATTTACGTTGATAAATCTGTTACTGAATATAAGTGATGACCTGTTACTTAGATAATATTATGAGCAGGCTAAAAAATGCACTAAAAAGTACAAATAGGGTTACAATAACCTGTTTTCATCTCCACGTTCAACGATCTATCAATATCATTGACTTCAGTGTTATGAGGGACAGCTGTTCAGTGCTCATAATCCCTCAGTAAATCCTTTATTACGTAATCTTCCAATTTTTGCTGTGGAGAATGTGAGGATTCCCTCCAAGTAAATCTCTGTGGTAAGCTTTTATCAAAACTCAGTTGATTTGAATTTGGTTTTTTGGGAGGTGTTTTTCTTTTTGTTTTTTCTTTTCTGTTTTTTGTTTTGTTTTAATTAGGAAGGATAATGTGTTGAACTGCTGTTGCCAGAGACCTTGTCTAAGACATTAATTTGACATAGAGAAAATACTCGACTGTTCCTTAGGTTCTACATCTACAAGTGGATATAAACCCAGTAACTTTACAAGTGACATATGAGAAAACTCTGAAATAAGTACACTAATGATATAGAGTGTAATCAAATGTAATCCTTTCGAGAGACTTTAATTTGCAGTTCTGAAAGGGGGTCAGTTCATGGTGGTTGGAACTGAACTGTGTTAGACTATAGCAGTATTTACAAAGGTTTTGTGGGTGTTTATTGAAAGTTGAAAACCTTTACTCTCCTTGTTTTTCCGTCCCCCCCTCCCCCCGGCCCCAATCCAGAGTATTGCTATATGAAATGAGGAGGAAGAGTTTCTGTCTTAAAGTAGTGTGCAGAAATATATTTCATCATCAAAGATCTCTGTATGATACTGCCTCATGTGATTGAGACTCTGGTATCAAAGCCTACCAGAATCTTTCCAAATTTAAGGGTAACTTTGTTTCTTAGATTCCCAGCATTTCTTCGAATGATTCTTTTACTTCTGTCAGATAATTAAAATACCTTTTGTGTGATCACTTATAAATAAAGACTCAGGGATCAGAACTGGATGCTATAGGAAATCAAAGCTACCGGTTGTCATCTGGGGCACTTTAACTGATCTGTACAGTTTACAAAATCCTTATTCTAGTATCCACTCAGTTTCCTCTGCCGTTTTCCAAAGCTGCATCTCCTGCAAAGTGACTGCTGGGTTCTATTGTCAATCACTTGTTCATCTATTTATTTGTTCTTTTGTATACTGCAGCATTTCTTTTACATTTGCAGTACTATTGGCAAGGTATATTGATAATGCAATCTATCACTTCTGTTTACTCTCTCTCTGATTGCTGCAATCCTAATAATGTTTTTACCCAAGTGCTAGATGTCTGAACTAAGATCTAGCATCGTAATCATGATTAATAAAGACTCATTTTTTTAGGCATTACAGCGCTGCTTTCAGACACCCGCTGATGAATAGCAGGGGACCCATGGAAAAATTTTACGGAGGTTTTCAGCACAATTCCTAGAGAACTTTTTAATTGTTAATTGAAGCCCCATCTTTTTTAACACGTCTGTGCGTCTACAATATAGTATGTACAAAAGCCTAAATATAAAACATTCTTAAGTTTGGAGTGCATCCAGATGGTGTGTCTGCTATGTAACGTATAACCAGGTATCAGTAACACTGCTGGCATCTGAGCTTGCAATACTGGATATTGTTGATTGATCTACAATATTGATTGATCAAAAAGAGAAGCGTTAAATTTGCGAAGGAGAAAATGCTATGCAATTTAATTCTCCCATTTTAAGTTTTGAAATGAAACTCAGTAAAGGTGATTTTGTGGTTTTTTTTAAAAAAACCCAAATTTTACGTGGAAAATGTCTCAAATACATGTGCTGCCAGTGGCCAAAACCACTGTTTGAAGCTGTAATGCCCCTCCCTTGGAGGGAGTAGGTCCAACCTGGTTTTATTATATGCCTAGGTTTAGGTGGAATTTACAGCACCCTTTAGGTTTGTGCAGTGGAGAGAATGATGTGCATGTGGCCACTCAGTCGCATTCGCTCAGATGCTGAACAGTAAGTCAATAAGTAATGGCAACTCACAGGTATGCTCATTTAAACTGCTGTAAGGAAAGTTTGAGAGAGTTATTCTCTAGATTTGAGTGATATCCCTATTTCTGTGCCCACACCCTTTCCTCTCGTTAGCTCAGTGGGTTTCAGTAGGATTCCTGGAAAAATTTTAGCTTTTATGCTGATTGTCTGAAAGTCATTGAATTATTCTTCTTGAAAATGAACAGACGTTTTTAAGACATGATCTTCACTCACCTCTGAGGAATCTTATTGTACATGGCAAATTCCCACTTGCTTTTGTTTGCAAGGGTCTGTGGTGCATTTTGAGAGAGAGTGTTTTTTTCCTTGTTCCATATCAATGAGTCTATGAGCCAGATTCAGCCAAAATAGGTCCTGTAGAAGCAGAGTCTGCTAATTTTTCATGTACTCTCTGTAATGTTGCTTTCTGAAACTACAATCTTCTCTTAAAATACCTTGCACATGAAATGCTGCGTACCCCTCTTCACTTGGCTCCAGAAAAAGTTCTAGAGCTTCAAGGTGTTTAGTGCACAGTCCAATACAGTATCTGGATCCCTGTTCACTATGGCAGGGAGGTCTTGATGCAAATAATCCAATAGAACTTGAGGCTGGTTTCTGTGACCTCTTGAATAAATATCTTTAATGTGACATTTTTCTTCTACCATTCTAGGAATCAAGAGAGAACCTGAAAAATAAGATTTCTTAATGCAGTATAACATGACAACATTCAGCAGTTGTTGCTAAGGCTTTTGGTTCTCATTAATTTTATAATAATTTCATAGCTCCTTTGAAAATGTGTTTTAGAGTCTCTTTCTCCTAGGTGATGGAAAGAAGCCTCTGTTATTTCTCCAGTAACACTGCAGATAGACACTAGGGTTTTTCCCAGAATCCTGCTCTATTTTCTCTTCAGTCTGACAGCCGCTGAGAGAAGAAAGATCAGGTAGTGTGGATCCTGCAGTACTACTTAGCTCCGTTAATTTTCCACAGATGAAAGATATGACAAACGCCCTAATAATCTGAAACAAGAGAAGACTCTGGGAAAAAGTGGTTTTCCAGTCCGTAGGTTCCATGAGCCTTGTATATATTATTTCAGAGTTGTCTCCCTTGAATGATGATTCTCCCCCACTGATGATTGGAAATGGGGATCATGTATCAACAGATGAGGAGAAGGCTAAGGTATTTAAAAACTTTTTTGTGTCAGTCTTCCCCAATAACTGCTCTCCTCGTCCCTCCTGGGTCATGGAACAGCAAGATGGTGACCAGGGGGGGTAGACCCCCTCCAACAGTAGAGGAGGACCGGGTTTGCGAACACTTGAAGAACCTGAACATATGTAAGTCATGGGACCTGGTGAGATGCATCGCAGAGTCCTGCGGGAATTGGCTGATATGGTTGCCAAGACACTCTCCATGACATCTGAAAAGTCATGGCAGTCAGGAGAAGTCCCTGGAGACTGGAAGAAGGGTAACATTGTGCCCATTTTTAAAAAGAGTAGAAAAGATGACCCTGAGAACTACCGACCTGTCAATCTGACCTCTGTGCCTGGAAAAATCATGGAACAGATCCTCCTAGAAGCTATGCTAAAGCATGTGGAGGGCAGGGGGGTGATTAATGGCAGCCAGCATGGCTTCACCAGGAGCAAGTCCTGTATGACCAACTTGTTGGCTTTCTATGATGGAGTAACCGCAGCAGTGGACACGGGTAAACTGATGAATGTGATCTATCTGGGCTTCTGTAAAGCCTTTGACACAGTCCCACACAACATCCTTGTCTCTAAATTGGAGAGAGATGGATTTGATGTGTGGACGGTAGGGTGGATAAGAAACTGGTTGGATGGTCTTATTCAAAGAATAGTGGTCAATGGCTCCAAGTCCAGATGGCGATCTGTGACGAGTGGTGTCCCTCAGGGTTTCGTACTGGGACTGGTGCTGTTTAATATCTTTATCAATGATATTGACAGCGAGATTGAGTGCAACCTCAGCAAGTTTGCAGATGACACTAAGCTGAGTGGTGTAGTTGCCACAGTGGAAGGACGGGATGTCATTCAGAGGGACTTGGACAGGCTGGAGAAGTGGGCCTGTGGGAACCTCAAGAGGTTGAACAAGTGCAAGGTCCTGCACCTGGGTCGGGGCAGTCATGGTTTTCAGTACAGGGTGGGGATGACGTGCTGAGATCTGCCCTGCAGAGAAGGACTTGGGAGTGCTGGTTGATGA
Source organism: Cuculus canorus (assembly GCF_017976375.1). Classification (NCBI taxonomy): domain Eukaryota; kingdom Metazoa; phylum Chordata; class Aves; order Cuculiformes; family Cuculidae; genus Cuculus; species Cuculus canorus. Next base: position 13,864,840 of record NC_071441.1, read on the forward strand.
GAAGCTCGTCATGACCGGCAAGGTGCATTCGCAGCCCAGAAGGCCAACACTGTCCTGGGCTGCATCAAAAGAAGAGTGGCCAGCAGGTCGAGGGAAGGGATTCTGCCCCTCTATTCCTCTCTTGTGAGACCTCTTCTGGAGTATTGTGTCCAGTTCTGGAATCCTCAACATAAGAAGGACATGAAGCTGTTGGAACGGGTCTAGAGAAGGGCTACAAAGATGATCAGAGGGCTGGAGCACCTTCCCTACTAGTACAGGCTAAGAGAGTTGGGCTTATTGTGCCTGGAGAAGAGAAGGCTCAGAGGAGATCTTACAGTGACCTGTACCTGGAGGGGCCAACAGGAAAGCTGGAGAAGAGCTATTCATAAAGGCTTGTGGGGAAGAACCAGGGGGAAACTGGACAGGGGCAGATTTAGACTGGAGAGGGGCAGATTTAGATTGGACATTAGGAAGAATTTCTTCACCATGAGAGTGGTGAGGCACTGGCACAGGTTGCCCAGGGCAGTTGTGACTGCCCCATCTCTGGAGATGTTCAAGGCCAGGTTGGATGGGGCCTTGGGCAGCCTGATCTGGTGGGATGTCCCTGCCCATGGCAGGGGGGTTGGAACTAGATGATCTTTAAGGTCCCTTCCAACCCAAACTATTCTATGATACTATGATTCTAATGTTACTGTAATAGGTGATCTTTGCATTTTAATGACTGTTGCAAAATAAACAAGTCGCACATGAAAATTATAACCTGTTTAGTGCTAAATACGGGTTTTAAATGAGGCCTGTAAGCACAGGTGTTCAGTGATATTCCTTTGAAGAAGTTAAAAAGTACTGTTTGTCTTAATTACTGTTGCTGTCAGTTTTAGCATAAGATGAAATTGTATTTGACCACTGCTGTATATCTTGCAGCTGTTGGGTTTGTAGTCAGTAAAATGAACAGCTAAGACACATGCCCTATTTTCTCATAACTGAACTAATATGAAAGGAAAACATGAAAGCTATTTTATTTTTCTAACAAAATCTAAAGATAACAAAGTCAGTTTTCTTGAAAAGCTAAATGTCTGCCTGTCAGATTGACTCTGTTCTGGTTTTAAGACATCTTTGTACATTTATACTAACAACATTCTTAAAAGTTGATGAACTGTTTGACACTTGTTATACAGGTAGGTCTACCGTGAAATCTGGTGTAGAGAAGAGCAGTTAAAACAGTGCCTATTTGAGTAGACAAGACAGGCTTAGTTATAAATTCTAACTTAAAATATAGAATTTTTTTTGAGCTGAAGATGTGTGAGATTCACAGCTAATGTTTTCCAGAAGTAGCTGACACTGACTGTATCTGTAGCATGCTCTTGTGTTTCACTTTTTAAAAGCATAATTAATTTAGCACATGAGAGATCTAGCATATTAATGCTTTTAATTCAGAGAGGATTGAAAGCCTTGATTTCCTTGTGAAGTTAGTAAATCTAACAAGAAGACTCTTCTTGTTTTACTGGGCTCTGAAAGTAGTCTTTCCAGTGAGAAACTTGCTATCTTTGGACTAACACTGTCCACTGGAGCAGAGTTTCCTATTTTCCTCTGCTGGAAAATAAAGGGAAAACTCACAGCAACTTAATACAATTTTTTTTTTTTTTTTTTAAAGTTTCCTTCCTACCTTTCTCCCTTGCAAGGAAGCAGTTGACCATTACTCTAACTGAGCCTAAAGGCAGCCTCCTGTCAAAAGAGGTATCTTATTGTGGTCCAGGCAGCCAGTTCTGGGTTCTCTTGTGCAGCAGCCGATCAGCTGCAGCAGTGAGCTGTCTCAGCTGAAAGCTGGTTGATTTCTCCAAGACTCTCCTCTAGGTTAATTTGCAACCAGGTATGCCACTGTCACTGCAGCAAATGCCACTCCTTTAGGCTTTAAACCTGCTTGTTGCTTGGAGATCGTAAGTCGCTGTCCTCAGTCTTCTACACTGAGGAATTTACATCCATGACATGATATGCACTCTTCACGTCTATGATGTAAGTTTAAATTAATCAAGCAATGGTTGATCTAGGGCTTAAGCAAGCTAGACAACATAGCTAGAGCTTGAGTTGAGATCAAGACTCTTCTACGCTGTCCCCGGAATATTTAATTTTGAACATACCCTGTTGACACCTTCCGCAGCAAGTGAGACTGATTAAGTGAACTTGCACAGCTCTCTTCTGGGCTTCCACCAGGTTATTTCAAAAGTGTACTTCAAAGCACTAACAGTGTACAAAAAGAAAGAGCTCCAAAACGCCTCCTTTTCAAGAAGTCCACCTCCCAGTCTCACATTACCCCTTCTGTCCTATGTGGCATGGACAGCCTTTTTCTCTGAAGTCTGTTGGAGTCCATAGTGTAAAGGCAAGATTCCCAGCTTTACTTGGTCTCCGAAGCTTATGCCTAAAGAAAGGAGAGTGGTATTTGCATTACCAGTGACTTCACTGACCAGCTTCTCTTATATGAAAATCTGAGGAGATGTTTTGTGGACAATTAATGCTGGAAGTGCTTCTCTAGTCTCTTATTCACATTGCAAATCCTGTCCTTGACCTGATGGTGCTTGTTGGTTCAAATGTAAGCTTTCAAGCATTCCACAATTTTCCCAGAGTTATTCACAATGATAGCCAAAACTTGCATTTTGAGGCAGAGGTTATCGGAGAGAACTGCATGTTTTAAAGCCTCAGTTACATCCAGATTTGCTTTTCTAATTTAATGTCAGTATAGTGGAGCAGCCAAAGCCACTGCAGAAGATGCCAGTTTTGTTAAATCTGTGCTGCAATATCTTTGCTTGGTTTTGTACATGTTACAAGACAATGTGTTCTGTACTTTATTGCATTGCTCCTCTGCCACTTCATTTGAGACTCACAATAAGCACATGGGAACTGTCTGTGGGCTTCACTGGCCCAGGTGCAGTAAATTTTACAGGTTTGCCCTGTAGAATTGAGAGAAAAATATATGTTGATTGCAGCTAAGCTCCATTGCTACCCAAATCTCAGCAAAAGTGAAGGTGCTATGTAAATTGTATAGCTACTCCTTTTAATATTCACCCAGAAGGCCATCTCACACAAGTAGTATAGACTGATAACGACTTCTGGAAGATCTCAGACTTGGGAGAGCAGTACTTAGTCTCTCTGGTGCTGAAGTTTCTCACTGTCGCTGTCCTGAGAAAATACAGTTGCTCTCTACGTGTCTGTACAGTTCCTGCTATTCAAAGAATACAATAAAGATTTTGTTAACTTATGACAGAGAAGATGGTTTGAACCCTGTGGATTTTGCTGTTCTAGAATTCTTGTGTAATCACTGGCTTTAACCTGCAAGGGTTGGGGCAGGGTCTGTGGTTTCATGGAAGCAGGAAGCATGCACATTGATGTTCAGAAGGTTCTCAGCTTGCTACTGTAAGATAATTGCAGTAGGACACGTGCTGACAATACCCTTTGGAGCACAGTGAGTGGCATGTAATATTCTTGCTATATTGTTCTGCTCACAGTGTGTGCTATTTTCTGGGAAGTTTTAAGGATGTTCTCTTCCATGTGGGTATTCCAAAGTACTGATGATTCATTAAAAGACCTGTGAATTATTTAATAAATGTGGCTGAAACTCTTAGTAGCACCAAACGGATGAGAAAGCGTGCCAGCATTTCACTTTAGATACATGTATCTTTGGGTTTATAATTAGTCTTGTTCATGTTGACTGGTTATAAATTGTACTAACTGTTAGTTTTTTTTAGTTAAATGGAACCCATTGGTGTCACTCTTAAGACTTTATCCTGACATACTTTAGGTCAGCTGGATAGTTCCACACCGCAGATGTAGAATATGTTACACAAACTGCAGAGCGATAGAAATATTGTTGGAATCCATGGTAAAACTTTAGTTAATTTTAGTGGAAACAGCATCTCACCCAACAGTTGCAATATTTGTTTATATTAGCAGAAGTTGTATACTGTAAGTTGTGCTTCTTCCGTCCTGTATATATTGAGAACTAGAGAAGAAATATTATTCTAGCAGTAGCTCTTCTTTTATAGTTGGTATATGACTACATGCTTGTGTGTGTGTAAAGGAAAGAGAGAATTGTGTAATACACAAGTTTAAAACAAATTTGTGCTTCTCATCTTACTGTATGTTTTCCAATGAGAATTTTATTGGCAGTGGGGTTTGGGGAGGTGCAACAGTGAAGCTTACAGTGCTTTCAGGGACAAAGAAATAAAGTGGATACAAAAACGAATTTTGCTAGTTCTTCTATTCTGGTATCATTAGCCTATACAGATCCTTTTAATGGACTTTTTTTAGACCTGCGAACTACTAAATGACAGCCTGCAATTGCAAACAGGTGCCCCCACCCCGCTTTTAGTCCTTTTACAGAATGCATGCGAAAATATGCTTTTGTAATTATAGCTGTGATTGAATTAGAAGAAGTTTTCCATAGTTCCCATTGTATGTCTCATTCATTGTACACAGATATCTGTTTTTTACAACTATTACTTTTTTTCAGGCAATAATAAATAGCACCATTACCCCCAACATGACATTTACTAAAACATCCCAGAAATTTGGCCAGTGGGCAGACAGCAGGGCAAATACAGTCTATGGCTTGGGATTTTCATCGGAACACCACCTTTCAAAAGTGAGTATGACTAGTAGCAAATATTCAGCTAATCAAGTGGCTTAGGAATATTTGATTTCTGCTGATTGTATCTTACCTGAGTACTCGCTACTATTGTTACTTAAAAATAATTTGCAAAAAAATGTTCTTTATCAATCCTTATAATGTAAAAAAATGAGGTGAAATATGACACCTGCAAATTTTCTTTTAACTGATGAGTGAAAAGGGGGATATTTAAAGTATCAGAGTGTATGTTGTTAACACTTTCTAATTATGTTTGTTCTCTTTTTTAAGTTCTTCTATTACAGCTTTTCATGATAGAATTTAAAGGATTAGACAATTTAGTGTTTCTTCGGTATTTAGATCTATAAAAAAAAAATTGATAGTCTTCAGATGCATTGTTGTCATTGAAGCCACATGCAGTGCATCAAATTACAGGTATTTTAATGTTTGCAGGCTTAAAGTAAAGCTAGTGGAAAATATAGTTAGTGTAAAAGAAAACCCTATTTTCTTATTGGAATACAAAAGTTTAAGTGTTTACTGAAGAAACTTTGTGCCATATGCAAGCGTTTTTTTCTGATCTACTTGTGCAGGAGGGAATTACACCTTATTCTGAGGAAAGCAGTAACTCCTGTTGCTCAAAGTGATGATGTCATTCCTCTGAGCACCCTTTCTACAGTATTTCAACAGTATTTCTATTGATACTGCTCTGACAGATGAGCCCAGGAACCTCTACAAGCCAGTGTAATTTTTCTCCAGATGATGAATTTCAGTTCAATTTGAGAACATCCCTATCTTAAGCAGGCAATTTTAATCTTTGAAGTATACAAAAGATATGGAAACCCAAGTACAATAAAAAGGATGTATAGTACATGTTTAAGGTGTAGCGATTGGCTTGTTGCTTAAAAAAACGTAATCATGCCAGCCCCTTTAAGAAAGTATTTGTCATTATCCATAAGCGTGGGCCTGGTAGACCATTAAAATGAGAATCAGTATATTGTCGTTATTTGAACAAATGTTACGCTTGTAAGATTTCTTCTTTTCATAATCAGACAGCTTTCATTTCCACAGAACGACACAAACACAAAATTCTGAGTGATACTAATATTGTAGGTGCGTTCGTGCACCTATCAATGACCTTGGAAGCTCTGTCGCTTATTTTAATTGGTGTGTATGTGCTAGGGGCACTTGCTTACTGATGTGGTAATAACTTTTCTTGCTATTTCAATGAATTTAGCGTAAATGCTAATCTAGTTTAATCTCTCTCAGAAACTAGCTTGTTTTTCTTAATCACAGAATGCTTCTTTGTAGGCAAAGTATCACTCTCTAGTCATGCACGCTCTGTGTTTTCCTGACTTTAAACACTAGTTTATCCTTGCTAGTGAAAGTATTTGGGGGATTTTATCTGTCCTTTCCTTGACTCTTTTCTTGCTTTTCCTGTGTGGTACTTACTGGCTTCTTAATTACAGTTGTTTCAATCCCATTTTTAACATGCGCTCATATGGATGTCTTAAGAGTTTTAAGTATGCCCTTGCTTAAAACTTTACATTGCTATTGAAAAAATAATATGAAAAGCTACAGTATTTTGTCTTAAGCACATGTTTGATGTGCAATTACGCAGATTGTGCATATACAAAGAATACACAAATCTGTTTGAGAAAAATAAATACTAAGTCACAGACCCTTTTTTAAGTTCCTGATGATGAATCTTTAGGACCTTTACAGAAAACTGTTCCTTTTGTGTTATATCTTAATTATCAAACTGATATTCATGTGATCTAGTTGCTACTAGAATTCACGAAGGTAAAACTTTTTGTGTTTATTTAAAATTAAAAAAACATCTTTGATGGGGAAAAGAAACCTTTCTTTAGATTAGAGTCTATTCAGTCACTGGAATTGATAGCTGTGTTGGTCTTGGAATCAGAAAAGCTGAATTAGAAACCCTGAATCTCCTATGTGGCTTTACAGAAATTATATTTATGTTTTCTTTCTTGTCTTTTCTCTCTGCTCAGGTTGCTAACTCTTCACTGTGCTGGCGTTGTAGCTGGGTTTACCGTAGCATTCTTTGGTACACACAGCAGTGTAGGACATGAGATCTAATTTAGGGTTCAAGATACTACTAGGTATCAGTAATAGAGCTAACATATAAACTCTGTTAATGGATTTGTTCAGAATCAGGTTGCTTTTTGAAGTTGCCTTAAAAATTGATTCTGGAACTTCTTTTCTGTATTTGATTTATCCAAGTCTTTAGGCGAAAAGCCCAGTTGTACGTAATTTGTATTGTGGTAGTGACTCTGGGCCCCAGTGAAATATTTCATGTTGAGGGGAGCAAAAGACAGCCTGCAACCACGAAAGACTTCTTGTATTCTAAGACTGATTTCAACAGATTAATGAAGCAAATAATCAGAGCAGATAGAGTAAACTGCAGATCATTGTCTGCTTAGCTTATAGTAAATATTTTGACTTTTGGACTATTTGTTTTTGCTTTATGTGCCTTTGTCCTCCTAAATTATTACTAGGGTAGAGTGCAACAGCGATAACCTCTTTCTGTATTATTGTTACTGAGAACTAACTGAGTGGAATGTCTGATAGTTAGATGCTTAGAATATTCGTCCTCCAGAGAATCTTTCCTCTCGTACATGAGATCTCATCTTTGTTACTCAGGGATTTTATCAAGCAATTGCTATTATCTGTCACCTGACTCTGTCATGAAATTCTAGCATATATGTGAAAATTTCCATTACATTACTTTTGTTGCCTCTTTCTTATAATGTTTATCTCTCCATTATTTTTTACAGTTTCAACCAGTCTGATGCAGAAGATCATATTTACTGTCTTATGTTTTCAGCCATTTATTCTAATCTTCAGCATCATGTTTTCCATTTACCAATCCTCTGATCTTAATCACAACTTCAATATTAGGTTACGCATCAGATTTGAGACCTGTATACAAGTCTTAAGTAAATGTCATCCAGTTCTGGTGATTTGTTGCAAATTTTATCATCTGTTGTGAGGTGCTTTTTGATGCTAGATTAGATTTTCAGGGTGATATCTTTTGTCTCCTATATTCAGAAATGTATAGTTTTAAATAACGTAACAGTTGAAATATAGGATACAAGCAGAGAGAAATGATTTTTCTTCAAATACTAATAGCCTACCAGGAGAAGAAGTTTAAGGACAGTAAGCTTTTTTAGGTATCACATGGCGTGTGAAGTTCGGATTGAAAACAGTTGAGGAGATTGTGTCCCACAAAGGGTGGTGCTCATCCTTTCTAAATACCTGCAGTGCAAAACAATGTCTTTGTATGCTGCTGCTGGAGAGATCTAGAAGCTGTGAAGCTTCGAATGTTTCTGCAGAATCATTTCAGTCTTAAGCTGATCATAATAAGCTAATGTTATGTATAAAAGCAGTAGGAAACAAAAACAAATGCTTGACTACTACAGCAGTTAGTATAATGTCAAGCTGAGATCTATGAAGCCAAACTTTTCTCTACTCAGAGAAACAAGGACCTATTCTTAATAAAGAGATTTAATCTTTAAGGCTATATGTATTTCTAGCTCTTTTCTGGAAAAGGTACATGTAGCGTAGAAATAAAGCTTCAAATGGCAGTTCAGTGTGCCATTCTTGAATTTAGTGCTCAGTATACGCAAGTGTTTAGTTCAATAAATTTGTTCTTTTACTTGATTGATGTCAGTGAACAGTCAAGAAATTAACTTGACTCAATATTCCCACTGCTGCTTTCCTAATTAGCTATTGAAATTAGAAATGCTATTAAAATTTGGGAATAAATCAGCATTGTTTCTGTCATTAAAGAACAAAGCCCATTGAAAGCTCTAGGCTAACAGTGACCACAACAAGCTTTGGAACTAGATCAGAAGGAGGAGGGTAAAACTTGATTCTGAAAGCAGCTGTGTGAGGCAGCTCGTCACTATCATTAGCTATCTCTGAGGTGAAGTTTTTTAACACTATCAGCAACAGATCAAACTTCAGTGCATCTGCCTCATAGTTTTCCTGACATATAAACAATGCAATGTGTCTGAAAGGTATATCACTGTAACTTAAACGAGTATCTAATTAGGAGAGAAATTGAAAAATTTTACTGACAGAATTTGACTTTGTAAAATGTTAAGTGCAGCATTCTGTTCTGCATGTAATGTACTACTTCACGCCTACTCTTTCTCTTTTTCATTTTTTTTTTTTTTTTAAACATATGTATCTTCAGTTTGCTGAAAAATTTCAGGAATTCAAAGAAGCTGCACGACTAGCGAAGGAAAAATCTCAAGAAAAGATGGAGCTAACAAGTACACCCTCTCAAGTGAGTCATTGCTAGTTCAAGCCTAGTATTTAATATCTGTGCTACTTTTTCTATTGTATCTTACATGCACATGTTGTATTAAAACAGAATGTGGTACTTTCCAGTTTCTCCAAATCCTATCAGCAGTCATCTAGAAGTGTCAAGAAGTCTTAAGAATACATTTAACGTACACTACAGAAGTGTCAAAGGGACTTGCTTTGAAATAAAATTGGTCTTTTGTTTATTCCCATTCCTTTCCTTGAGATTTCACCAGAAAGTGAGTGAACATGGTGAGCAGTTATGCAAGTAAATCTGTAGTGAACACCTTCTGTGTTTTTGTTTATTGTATCTGTGAAACTCGAGGTGATGGACTGTAAAGGACATTTATAGAAGAATCATTACAACAAAAATTTCACAATGTGAAACCAGCAAACCATTTTTACTTTTTTCCTACTCTTCAGTATTCACCTGTGAAATGTGTTGAAGGAAGATGACAGATTCACATACTGGTTTTGGAGTTTTACTGCAGTTAGCCATGATGTAAAAGAAGAGTTTGTAAAAGGTATCTCATAAGATGGACTGGATTAATATAGGCATAACAGGAGGATGAATTAATATAGTCACATTTACATGAGTCATGCCTAAAATTAATATATGAACACTTTGAATTTGCTTTGAAAAAATAAAATGCATGAGACTCTTACGCCCCTCCACTCCTGCCCCAGTCACCCCTCCCACCGCCACTCTCGTAGCAGATCTTTGGGTAGCTATTTTCTTTGTTTTAAGCAGTAGTGAGGACAAAGGTAGTTCCTTCTCTTGGAGAATGGAGCAGGTTTAAAACCACAGCAGGGGTTCCTGAGTTGAGTAGGATTAATGCTGCCGATTTTTTTCTGGGCATTTTTCATTCATTGAGTCCCTTGGGTGGTTTGCATCTGTAATATGCTCTTGATTTTTGATGGGAGAAGGATGACAGGCAGTTTGCAACATGCTCTATGAACAGTTTTATTGCCACCAGAAAGCTACATCTGATGTCCTTCCAAGAGAAGTCAGTGGAAACTGCAAGAACATACACAATGAACCAGCCTCATGTTGTTTCCTTAGAAGGCATCTTGCCCAAGTGCTAGGTTGGCTTTTGCTGTTAACAGGAAACTGCTTGCTCTACTGTAACAACACAAAAATAAGGCAGTCCTTTTTCATTAGTTTACTTGACTGTCTCTAAATTACTGATAAATTCGTTAAATAAACACAGAGATAATAGAAGTATTTCAGTATTATAGCCTAATATACACTTGGCTTTAGAAACAGTGAAATGCTTCAGCCAGGCCTCTAGTTACTCAACATTATAGGCAGAACAATTACTCTGCTTCTCTTTTAACACGTTGATTAATAGTCTTTACTCAGAAGTTAAATCTGATGCTGTTGGAAGGAGTGACTTATTACTTCATTTGGACATAAGCTTTAACTACTCACTCAGAAACAAGATTCTTTCCTCTAGCAGCTGCCCAGAGTTCAAGCTTTCTCTTAAGCTATATGAGCTATTAATATTGTTCATTTTCCCATGCAGATTTCCTTTTATGCTTGGAACCTAACATTTCATACTGTAGGCAGTTACAGAAATTTTACCTTGAGCGATTCTATAATGCATGTTGAGAGCTGCAATTTAATTACTGCACACTTAGGAATAATTTCATATTCAGGCCTTGCTTTTCATCTCTTGGCTTTTTGCTGTGTTGTTAAGTTAGCATGTTATTCTGAAAGATACAGTTAGTGCAAGTGCTGACACATCAGCATAATAGTCTTCACATTTTTAATGCTTCTCGTTAGTTCCTCAGAGAGAGGGAGTTGAATCAGGAACTTCAGAGTTTGGATCAGATGAGAAGTGATGGCTTCATGGAAAAATGCTTCACTTCCATGGTGCTGGGGCTCATTCAAAGGGATGTATGACTAGGGGGAAGATGAGTGCTTAGTACTGGGTAGGAAGGGTGGGACCTTAGAGGACTTTGAAGGAGCACACACCGTCTTTTTCATCATCTGCTAATAAGTGGCTGCAAGGCAAACAATTCAAGCATCGCCTTTATAAGCCATTTTACAGCTCTTCATTCGTTTTCTACAGTGATCCTTTGCAGAAAGGAAGGAGGTATATTCAGTAGCCAGTGAAGTCTTCATAGGAACCTAGTTTTTAAGGAAGCTTTAACAGGAAAGGAATTGGGAGGTAATGTGTGAGTAGTGAGCTCTGTAATGGTAACCCTCGTAGCTACAAGTGTCAGTCACTCTGCTGTCTTGAACTTGGAGATAGCCTTTTGCGTTAAATTAATAATATATAGAAAGATGCTGCATATCAAACCTGGAAAATATACCTGTCAAATTTAAATAAGATGTTGTATTTCTCTTAGTACTGCTTTAAAAAAAAAAAGCCGTCGTTATTTAACAGTTAATTAAACTACTAGATGTGGCACATTGCCCACCCTCTCTGCTACATGATTCTGAAAGAGGAAATGTACATGTGCATTTTTATGCAGTCAGTATGTTCCTACAGATTGAATCTTTATTAAAATGTCTCTAGAACTAGTGTAACAAAACCCTGCACAAGTTATTTGCTGTTCACTGTTGTTTGATGTAACCCTGTAAATACTACCAGTATGTGTGAATCTCAATTCTGAATGTCCTGTGAAACTAAAGAGAAATGGAAAGCAAGGGTAACAACAGAAATATGTCAAAAATAGAATATGTATTTGTGGTTCAAGTACTTAGCAGAGTTATCCATGTTACAATTGAAGAACAATCTTGTCTAAAATCCACTGAAGTTAGGCTGCTTCTCTGAGTCTTATGAGCTTTAGCAAAGTGTTGGTACTATTTGGCTAGGCTTTTCCATCAGAAAAGGGCTTAAATGACCTGAAAATAGTAGCTCAGGTTTGGTTTATATATATATATATATGTATATATATATACACATATATCTTTTTATATACTGTTTCATGTAATGGCAAGAATTCTTTGGCTTTTGTGTGTGTGTGAAACACACAGTAGAAAGTAAACAATATATAGCCCAATTTGCAATTACTTAATGGCAGGAGTTCCTTTCCCCGTAAGCTATGCTGCTACTAATTTTAAACTCGGCATTCTTACTATTTCTTTAATAGTGCCTATTCTCCTTTTATTTACCAGCAGACATTTTAATTTCCCAGAATTGCTTATAATGTATAAAATCACAATGTACCTTGAGTATAAAAAGAACTTAACTTGTCCAGAGAAAAAAGGTGGCCTGAACCAACAAATTACAAGAGAGATGCTACTTTGTTATGTGCAAGTCCCACTGAGTGCATGGTGCTTTCTTTAAATTAAGAGGAAAGCATTGTTTCTATGTCAGAGAAGTTGCACTTTTGACCCATGTCTGTTAAGATGGATCTATATAATAATACACACTTTACCTAATATACCTGGAGACTTAAATCTAGGAATAAGTTGTCTGTTTTGGTACTTCTAAGACCACCAGTGCAAATAGGTACCCCGACTGGTGTCTCTTTAACTCGGGCTTGGGTAATAAGGCTTGGCAATGCTCTTGTTAATAGAAAACTAAAATACTGGCTCTTCTGTTGTGTCACCTCTTATTCCCCTGACCCATCGTTTAATAGAGGGAATTATTTTGCTCGTGTTATAAACTTGTGGATCTTCTGTGGTCTGTTTTCTATTATAAGCTTGCCTGTGCACTTTAAGAGCAACATTTCAATCTACAGTTCACTCAGCTGCATGAAGCGATAGCCTGAAAACAGTTTTCCTCCGCCCTCCTCTGAACTGATAAGGTTCAAGAACAGAACCAAGTAGAGTGGTATGTGCTGTGTGCAGTCTCACCCCATCAGTCTTGCAAACAACTGGAGTCTGAACCTCAGTTCTTTTTTTCTAAGCAAGAATCTGTCCTCAGGTATTTACTGCTAAGGCTGGTTCTCAGGAATCCCAGACCTTTTAAGAAGAAGAGAAAGTCTGTGGAAAGGAATCCCTTGGTCGACGAGGATCAGGTTAGAGATTATATAGGCAAACCTGACACCCATGAATCCATGGGGCCTGATGGGATACACCCACAAGTGTTGAGAGAGTTAGCAGATATTATTGGTAAGCCACTTTCCTTTATCTTTGAGATATCATCCTTTATCATTGAGAACAGAAGAGGTGCCTGAGGATTGGAGAAAAGCCGATGTCACTCCAGTCTTCAGAAGGGGCAAGAAGAAGGACCCAGAAAGGTACAGCCTCGCCTCCATCTTGGAAAGGTGGTACAATAGCTCGTCCTGGATGTCATTGCGAAGCATCTAGAGAAGAAGTATATTGGGAGTGGTCAGCATGGATTCCCCAAGGGGAAATCATGCTTGACCAGTCTGATAGCCTTCTCTGGTGGCATGACTCACTGGGTAGATAAGGGAAGAGAAGTGGCTGTTGTCTACCTCAGCTTCAGAAAGGCTTTTGACATTATCTGCTGTAACATCCTCATAGGTAGGCTTAGGAAGTGTGGATTAAGTGAGTGGATAGTAAGGTGTAATGAGAACTGGCTGGATTGCAGAGCTCAGAGGGTTGTAGTCAGTGGTGCAGAGTCTAGGTGGAAGTCTGTGGCCCAGGGGTCAGTTCTTGTTCAACTTTTTCATCAGTGGCCTGGATGAGGGATTAGGACGTATCCTCAGCAATTTTGCCAATAACTCAAACTGGGAGCAGTGACTGATACACTGGAAGGCTGTGCTGCCTTTCACCAAGATCTGGACAGGCTGGAGCGTTCGTAAAATTATAGCATGTCCTGAGTTGGGTTGACCCACAAGGATCGTAGAGTCCAGCTCCTGTCCACGCATAGGACACTCCCGAAATTCACACCATATGGCTGAGGGCATTGTCAAAATGCTTCCTGAATATTGTCAGGTTGGCACCATGACTGCTTCTGTGGGGAGCCTGTTTCTAGTGTTGTGCTACTGTCTGAGTGAATAACATTTTCCTAATATCCAGCCTAAACCTCCCCTGGCACATCATCCTGCCATTTGGGACGGAGAGAAACGTAGTGAAGTTCAACAAAGGCACATGTAGGGTACTGCATCCAAGGAGGAATAACCCTATGTACCAATACAGGTGAGGGATTGACCAGCTGGGAAGCAGCTTTGTGGAGGAGGACCTGGGAGCCCCTGTAGGCAGCAAGTTAACCGTGAACCAGTGATGTGCCCTTGTAGACAGTAAAACCAATGGTGTCCTGGGGTGCCTTATAGAGAATGTGGCCAGCAGGTGGAGGGAGGTTATCCTCCCTTTCTACTCTACACTAGTGAGGCCACTTTTAGAGTATTGTGTCCAGTTCTGGACTGCCCATCGCAGGAAAGATGTGGAACTTCTGGAGAGAGGCCAGCAGAGGGCCACAAAGATGATCAGGGGACTGGAGCATCTCTTATGGCGAGAAGCTGAGTGAGCTCAGTTTGTTTAGCCTGGAGATGACTGAGGGAACTTTATCAATGCTTATAAATATTATAAAGGGTGGGAGTCAAAAGGATGGGTCCAGATTCTTTTCAGTGGTGCCCAGTGAGAGGACAAGGGGGAACAGACACAAATTGGGCACGTGAGATTACACCTTACCTTGAAAAAAAAATTCTTAGTACTGTGAAGTTGATGGAGCACTGGAAGACTCTGCGCAGGGAGGTTGTGGAGTATCCTCTGGAGATATTCAAAACCTGCCTGGACGTACTCCTGGCAACTTGCTTTAGGTAAACCTGCTTTAGCAGGGGGGTTGGACTAGATGATCTCCAGAATTTCCTTCCAACTGTGATTCTGTGATTACTTTTGACCCCAGTCACTTCAGATTAAGAATTCTGCTAATTTCTGAATTTGTGTGGTAATTTACGTGAAATAATCTTGTTTGCCATTTTGATCTCCTCCTATGCCGATGATTAGGAATGGCTATTGCCTGAAAAGGTTTGGAATCACAGTATTTTTTTAGTGCAAAGAATGGGTTGGTTTTAGAAAAATGGTCATGGCTTATCATTTGGTGGCTTTTTCTTTGTAGGAGTACAAAAATTACTTTCAAGCTTGTCGAAGAAGTAACTTTCTGGGGTGTTACGTGAATTTCTATACTGGAACAAATATTTCACGTGTTATGGTATCTGAATCAGTAGCTCGCAGACTTACGCCGTTGCCAATCAGTACTGGACAGGGAAGCACTATGAAGAACAGCAGTGCTGGGGAAGCGTATGGAATACTTAATGAAAAAGCAGCATAATGCTGAATCAGAAAACAAGCTGAAATTGTTTTGATTTGCTTATGATTTTAGAATCACCTGTTCCTTCTTTTCTTCTGTTACATGTTTAGTTACCACTAAAAGAAAAAAGAAGTCTACTTGTTTTACCTTAAAGACACTTTTGTGAATGCATGCATTTTAAGGATTTTGAAATTTACAACCTTTTGATGAATTCTACTCTTGTTACATTTAGCTCATATATTGTAGGCACTGTCATTGATATACCAATTTGCATCCCCAGAGTTCCGCATTCTCATTAATGGGCCAGAGCTCATTTAGACACTGAAGATCTCTGACAAACTCTTCCATAGCAAACTATACCTGAGTTAGACTCTCACATTTACTTGTCATACAGAAAAATACTAATCCTCAGTCCATTTGTAAGTCCAGGACTGGTGAGTGACTTAAACTTCAGTATTGTCCAGAAACCAACAGTGGTTTTACACCACAGGAGAGCTGTTAATCCTTTCTTCTGAAATGCAAGAAATACTTATTTGTAGCTGTCATGAGTAGAAGTGCTACCTTGAGAGGAAATGGCTTCAGATTACTCCAGGGGAGGTTTAGGTTGGATATTAGAAAAAATGTCATTATCAAAAGAGTGTTCAAGCATTGAAATAGGCTGCCCAGGAAAGTGGTGGTGTCTCCTTTGCTGGAGGTGTTTAAAAAAAAAAAAGTGGACATGGCACTTCATGACATGGCTTAGTAGACACACTGTTGTAGAACTGATGCTTGAGCTGGATGATCTTACAGATCTTCTCTAACCTTAATGATTCTATGATTCTACTTACAGGAAGACTTGTAATTTTCAATTTAAGCGCTGGTTTTTTCCATATAGTGTCTATGCAGTTTAATGGTAGAACTAAGTAAATCTGCTCTCCCTCTAGAAGGGAAGTGTGAAAATCTCTTTAAAACTGACAGCAATTTCTTCCCCAACTGTCTGGAGTGCATGAGTGAGGCTAAAATGATGTGGAATAAAAACTTTATTACACGTGAACATCTCACTAAATGTTTCTAAAATTCTTTTACTCTCTCTAATATAAAATGGGAATATATTGTTTGTAAACACTTGTAAAAATTTAGTTCAGTGTAAGTGGCTTTTCCTGCTGTCATTGGTGCTTTATTCATAGCCATTTTCATTATAGTTGGCTGCACATAAATTATTTATCAAGCAGGGATAGTTGTGAGTGTGTGAGAACACTGATTAACCTGTATTATTGGTAGTAGAAATACATACTACAATCTGATTTTTCTCTTGTGCATACAAAATCAGCCCCTCATGAATATGCAGGCAGTGAACCTTTAGGTGTTACATAGACCATGATGTTTGTCTGCATTAATTTTTGTCACTTGAATTTCTTTCTCATGACAAGTCTATGAAAGCGCTCTTCTGAAAATTAAGCCTAGATGGAATTTATACATTTGTTTTTCTCCTACTGAAAAAAAAAATGCATTCACACTTAAAACATTTTATTAAGTAGGCTCTGGCTTTGTGCACCTAATAATAGTTGTAGGAATTTTAGCTTACAGATACAAGACATCCAGGTTTTGTAGGGTGTGGTATATATGTTTTAGAATGTCCAGGGTAGTCTGGGAAGAGGGGGAAATAAAAGAGAAACCCTGAGTCCATAAAGACATTCATTTAATGTCAGTGAAAACTGTTTATCGAATCAGAGGATAATAATAGACAAAAATATATAATTAATATAAAATAAATAGTTTGTCTGATGAGCTTGCCATCTCTGTTCTTTCGCATTTAATTTCAATGCAATTTCAGTTCAGTAAAATTGTTCCGTAAAAATCAAGTTCTAATTTTTACGTTTAAAGTATTAAAACTATGATAATAGTTTTGAGTATAAAATAACAAGATTCTTCCTGAAAGTAGGTAACAGTTTGCATTCATATAATAAAAAAATTATATTCTAAATTACAGTTTGTATCTGTGGAATTAAACCTGTATGAGTTAATTATTTCTGCTTTTTAATCAGTAAGAATTTAATAAGAAGGTACAGAATGGAGATAACTGGTACATATGTATTGTATAACTTGATGAATGCTAAATGTAGCAACTTGAAGTCAGTATGAAAAGGTTGTATCACTCACTAATTCAAGTTGTCGAGCGAGGTACATCTCTCTCACTGTGCAGAAATGTGGCAGAAAAAAAGCAAAATTTTGACAATTGTTGCACTGCAAATGCTTAGTGAAATTTAAAATGAAATGAAGACATTGAGCGACAGTATTTTTGGTTGAGAAATATGTGGAAGATGATGATGACAGCCAGAGCTTACTTTCCTCAAAAGAGCTGAGTTTTTCCATCTAGTTAAGTCTCAAAGTCAAGGACAGTATTTCCTGTAGATGGGGGATCAGATGCAGTATTGGCTTTCACAAAGCCTTATCCTTGTAAACTGTTGAACGCTACAAGTGGAAGCTCAGAATTAAATCGTGATCTTGAAAGGTCATGACTATCTTTGCGTACCTCGTAATTTCTTCTGAGATTGCAGTTCTGCTTCCTCTGCAGAGCATCAAAGAGCTGGAATGAGAAGCTGCTAGCGTTCCAGAGGCTCTGCTTGTGCTTTAGTTTAATAACATTAAATAGCAGTTTTATCTGTTCCCTGTGCAGATGGTAGAAGGCTCTGTGGCCATGGGAGGTGCTCAGCTTTTGGAAATGCTGTAATTCACTTGTTCCTCTGCTGTATAGACACACCTCCATGACATCCATTGAACTTTATTTGTGAAAGTCTTCTGTCTTAGAGTTAAATGTTACTGATTGATTACTAAAAGCCTAATTTTAAGACATTTTAAAATTGAGATGAGCTACTTAGCCTATATGACTCACTTATCTCCTGCAAAAATCACTACTTGACAAAGAATATAATAGGAAAGAAAATAGTAAAATTAAACCACATGCAGGGCCTGAAAAGCCTGTAATGTTCTGCCTAAGGATGTAGGCTGTAAGGGTGTACTTTGTATGAAAAAGAAGTGGCAAATGCTTTTTGTTGGCCAGAATACCAGCATAAATGTTGTTGTGATCAAGAATTAAATCCAAACCAATGCCCTCTTCTGGGAGGCAGCCATTAAGTTTTTCAAGTGTCCAGTTACGTAGCAGTAGCGGAAGCTGCCTGAATGTAGCTTGAGTATTTACCTTCCCAGAGAATACCATGGCCAGCAAGAGCTAGGGCAGGCTAACGTGCCCATAGGCATTCTACAAGGACTGCAGAACAAGTTCTTTACAGATGGCTCACAGGAGAAACTGAACACACCACCAGCAGCCCTTACACTGTTTGCTTTAGTTAATAAACAATAGGAAAGCTAGATTTTGAAACAAGTGTCAGAGTTGGTTTTTTCACCATGTTAGGATATAAAGTAAGAGACAAGAATTCTGTGTGTCAATAGTCACCCACTGTGTAGCAGGATGAGGGCTGAATGCAATACTTGGAAAGAGACAGAGGTCTGTAATAAGCAGGAGGCAGCTTACTTGGAAATAATTTGTGTATCAGTTATGTTTTGTACAAGATAATGTGAATCTTATGTAATATACTTCTAAATTAAATTCACATGATGAAATATGACCGCGATGGGTGCTGGAAATCTGAGCCTCACATCAATGCTACTTAAAATTTGTGTATCAGTTAAGGATTAATGTTAGTGCTTATATGTATGTAGCCTTCCTGAGCAGATCAGTTTGTAATTTTAATGTGTTTTTTGTTTTACTTAAGGAATCAGCTGGAGGGGATATTCAGTCTCCTTTAACGCCGGAAAGTATTAATGGGACAGATGATGAGAGAGTGACGCCAGAAGTGACGCAGAACTCAGAACCAAGGGCTGAACCAACCCAGAACGCATTGCCATTTACCCATAGGTACAGATTCCATTCCCACATCCTGATTAAGTGATACCTGTCTCCTTCCTCGTTAAAGGGACCTTCTCCCATATTTTGTGAAACAAAAAACAACACTCCACCTCCCCCCCCCCCCCCCAAGAACTGGACTGGCTTTCAGTTTTGCAAAATAATCTTTGTTTTAAGGAAAACACATGTATGAGAAAATCTCTCAGACAAAGAATTCGGGGAATACTACTTGTAGTTTAATCAGCTTAATACCAGCCCTTGAACCTGGTAATTGCAGGTGTCCCTTTAACAGGAAGCATTATTTCTGTGTCTGAGATCTTAGTGAAATTAACTGCTTCACACAATATTCCAGTTAAATTATTTTTGCATACGTTCTTTAAATGACTGATAGGACTCAATGTCAACCTTTCATTGACGAGCTTTTGGAAGAAAGGAGACTAACAACGCTTCTGGATTATAAAGTTTAAAGCAGCCTTTTGTTGAACAGTTCTCTGACAGTTGAAAATACTTTTTCAACTTTTTTCAAAATACACGAGAAGTGTAGTTCTACTTCAGACTGAATTATAATTCATTGCACTAGGAATGCTATGCTCTGTTCTTTAGGAAAGTTAGGACTTTTTAAATGATACAAATAATGAGTTAAGATGAATATATCTCACTTGTTAGAAACAATTACAAATGGCTTACTCTCAATAAAATCATATTGTATTGAGACCATGGAGAGTAACTGAAGCATTTAATAAATTTAGGACAGAGCTACAAAGATTAGATTTATTTTTTTAAACATTGTCTAATTCAGTTTAATTAGAGTTTAAGTAAACTCTTGATCAAAGGGGGATACTAGGACATCAGATACGTAATGCAATTCAGAATGAGCAGAGACTGAATTGGAATTGAGCAGGACTTCTCAGTTTTTGTAAGAAAATGATACTATTAAGCGTATCTGGAAAAAATAATATATGTTTTCAAATGAGAAAAAAAATTACACTTTTGCACTGATTTTTTTAACAGAGTGATTGTGTTTATTTTTATACTTCACCTGCCATGAGTTCATCTATTATATGCTTTACAAGAAATGTTGCTTTATAAGAATGCTATGTGCATGTTGAAAGAGTATTACAAATGTTGCACATCTATCAGTGTTCTGTAACGAGCTCATTTAAACTGTTCATGTGTTGGAATTCTCTATCAATATTTTTGTGAAAAGGAGTTGTGATAAAGTCCACACATGAGTAGTGTTATTTGTTTTTTAAAAAAAATTATAACTGCAAGATCTCCCCTGTTGTTCTGCATATGTTAATATGTGTTCTGGTATGCCAATATGGTAACTACATGTTAAGCATGATTGAAGATACATTTTGGAACTTGTAATTTTTGATAGTGTGGAATAGAGGTTACAAAACTTTTACGTGCTTTGCATTTCTCTTATCTACTTCATGTATCCAGTGTCAGTGCCTTGTTTTAGTTTTTTGTCCTGTGAAATACCACTAGCTGTACTTGGTTTTCCAATAATAACTCTGCATTGTAACACTCACTTCCAGTGATAATACTCAAAAGACCAGAATTTTGTCTTGCTAATGTTAGCTTGAACTTTATTAGTGAGCTATTACTGACGAAAATCCAGATTTTAAAAGTCCATTGAAATAAATTGCATTTTAAATAAAAGAAATATTATAAATAAATAAAGATGCATGAAACACATGCGTGAAAGAGACGGAAAGTGAAGCTTCCAGGTTTGTGTTAGTCTTGGTTAAATGGGCATGTTTTTGTAAAGGTGTTGCATAGTAATAAATTGGCAACTAGGCAGCCATATCTACTTTCTTGCGCTGGCTGAAAGGGTGCTGAATGCAGGCAGTCTGCTTATCCACATTTAAAAGAAAAAAAAAATTTAAACCTTAAATGATGATCAGTGGAGACTCCCTGGGTTTTTAATGTATTGAGGGTACAGAAGGGGCTACAAAGATGATCGGGGGGCTGGTGCACCTTCCCTCTGTGTGTGATGGAGAGGAGTTGATGAACTGAGCCCTTTCCTTGTGCACCCTGGTGACTCCTGACGATCATTCAGCCTCTTCCTGCTGCACCCTGTGTTTCAGCAAATATGAAGTTTAGCCAGTGCTTCTCAGTGAGGAGCGTGATGCCAGAAGGGCATTTGGGTGTTGTCTTGTGCGTGGCAATGCCTTTAACATATTTCCTTTGCTCCAGGAGCTATTGAACAGTTGCTAGGTGTTTTTCAAAAAGGCATTGTGGTCTTTGATCCTATAGGTTCAGGTGTAGGGGACATGAGAGTCACTTAGGCTGGCTGTTCTTCGCTAAGGTGACACCACCAGAGCATTTATTTATTTCTGTGTCTGTGAAAGCTGTATTCTTCTCTGGTATTGGCAGTACATACTTGTCTTGTGAAGAACCGTAAGCAATGGTCCTCAGCGTAGGCTGGATCACAGGGAAGGCACGTGTACCAGCTGCGTGGCTGGAGCCTAAACAGCCATAGGGCGTCTGTGGGACCTTTGTGGGCAGGATGATGTGCTGCAGAACTGTGCACAGTGAGGGTGACTTGTGATGCAGGAGCTGCATTACTGTGGGGAGGGTCAGCAAGCTCAGCTGGGTGCAGGTGCCTCTGCGGCAGAAGACGAGAGCAAGGGTTTGAATGGCTGATGCTGTCAAAACATTGATACAGGAAAGGAATTTTCGTGCCTTTGTATGAACTGGAAGGGTCTGACAGGACTTGAAAAGGTCAGAAATTGCAGGTGTGGAGGTCATACTTCAGTCTGCACCTTACTACTTGTCATTTCTAGTTTGCGCTCTGGGTTTTGATTTAATACATCCTCTCTGGCCAAATATATCCTCTTCTGCAACCATTCTTCTCAGATTTTTCCATTGTAGTGTAAGTAGTTGAGGCCTGTTATTTCAGCAGTGTGAGTATAGACTACATTAGTATTTATAGTTATTTTCTGACCTCTTACACCCAAAAGCTGAAAACCAGCGTTGCTTAAATCGCCAGTTTTGTTATTAGAAATCGCAATTTCTTATCATTTCAGTAAGTGAATGTAAGTATTGAAATTAATATTCTCCAGTATAAAACTAAAATGCTATTCATATCCCATAAGCATAACAGAGCAGAAATCTAGTTACTTTAGTTTATCCTCATCTGGAAAGTCCTTATGTTATTCACAAACAGTGTAACTCTAGTCAGCTGTTTGAGAGATAAGGATATTAAACAAGAATCTTGCACAGAAGGTAAACTCTTGTAATTAAGCTTCTTGCCTTTTTTTAAAATACCTGTGATGGTTAATGTTGAATTATGAAGTAGCGTTACTTGGGAACTCCCACATCCTATAATATACTATAGCCTGAGTACAGCTATCATGAGTAAATATTGCCAGAACAAGTGAAACTAAAATGTAGCCTAAGCCTAGCATTAGAATTTTTAAAAATCTTGATTAATGCACCAATCAGTCCTTTTCTCAACAATAGCTTGTCCAGGATGTTTTCTTTCTAACAGAAGCTAGTTAATCAGATCTAATATTTAAAATAATTGACTAAAAAACCTATATATTTACGTTCTTAAATAAATCTTCATTTCTTCTTAAAAAATATTTTGGACATTCTTTAATTTTTTTTTTCCCCACTGAGAACTGTTGATCATAAGATGGGGTTTGGAGAGATAAAAAAGTTACTAAAACTTTCAGCTACTTCTGATCTGATGGGGTTTTAAATGTAAGTTTTAATCCTGATGGTCTAGGGTATAAAATTCCTGTTCATCTGTCTGACACCAAAGAAATGCTGTACTAAGCTTATTCAATCTTAGAATATAATTCAGGTCTTAAACCTGAATAGTCTGACAAACTCTGCAACTGCTGCGTGGGCCTTCTTGGTAACTGGTGAACTTGCTCTTTCACTCTTAAAGAGAATACATTTGTTTATAACAAGCTTTATTCCATTTTTGATACCTTATGAAGCTGACCAAACACGCTTTCAGAAACAAAATGTAAGAGGATTCTTCGGGGACAAATCTTGAAAGTCTTCAATTTTCTGTCAACCATGACTTGAACATGTTACCTCGTTTTTTCTTGTAATACATAAGCTTGGAATTTCTATTACTTAATGTTTTGATCAGACAATATATATGTGTGTGTGTTTGTTACTTGTTCCTTTAAACTCCTATTTTTGTATTCAAACAAGTTTTAATAGGGAATTTTGACTCGTACCTTAGTGAAAATGGACTTGATTCAAATGATATTTATATTTTATATGTGTTACTGTCTGGATGGTCTACTGGTTAATCATGCTGCATGTAAATCCAATGTTGTACAACAAAGAAGAAAAGTCTTGATGCTAGCTCCTGTTCCTTCACTGAGTTTTCATTAAAAGTTGTATGCAGAAATCTCTTTAGTAGATTTTTCACTTTGTGTATTAAAGCTACTCACTTCCACAAACTTTCATGTTTTGGTTATGTAACAGTATAGGTACTTTGTAGATGAAGTGTTAAATTTGCTTTAAGGAAAGATTTTGAGTTAATAATTTTTGTGGTGTTTTCTAATTTTAATTTATACTCAAATCCTAGTAATTGAATGTTCTTTGTAGGGCTCTGCCTAACTTCCTTACCAAGTAGTCCAGGGTGTGAGTGGATGTGTATAACTAGATTGTAAAAAAAAAAAAAAAAATTCATGATTGTGGATGTTATTTAACCTGATCATAGGATTACTTCTTCTTGTGGGGAAGCTCAGGAGCTTTCTAGTCCAAGCTCCTGCTCAAAGAAGGTCAGCTATGAGATCAGACCATGCTGCTCTAAGCTTTATGCAGTTGGGTTTTGAAAACCTCATAGAACGGACTGATAAAGCAGGCTTTTTGAAAAGGTTTCTCGATAACATAAAAGGCAGTAACTGCCCTCACTTTGCACAGTACTATAATGAACTGTGACATTTTAGGGCACACCAGTGGAACTCTGGTAAATTCAATTACTCTGAGAAAAGGTTATTATTTCTTGAGGCACACTCTGAGAAGAAACTTGAAGGTGCAGCATTCCTGCAGCCAGAGTAAGCAAGGAACTGGTTAATATAGCAACTTAGACAGAAGTCTTGACCTCACCTCAACCAACATTTTTTTGATGTTGTGGAGGTCATAGCTGTACTGTTCTTCTTCAGCCTCATGTGCTCCACAGGCAAGAGACTGGTGGTCTCTGGAAGAAGCAGACTAGGAGAGGTTGCTCTCCCCTCCCTCCCTGACTCTGTTACTGCTGCTTTCTGCACTTCTGCCTAAGCTGCTGGGATCCAGCTCAAGTAGACTATCCTTCAAAATAAAACTTAGTGCTAGGAAATTCTTAGTTTGAAAGGAAAATCTTATCTTACTTCGCCTTTGTGTAATTTTTTTTTCATGTCTTTGACTTTCCTGATCGTGACAATTTCTGAAAACTTGTTAAAGAATCTTTGGAATACATAGTAAACCATTACAGGTTTTTAAACCACTAATATGTCAAACACAGCATAATGCTGCTCATCCTGCAGCATTTTCATAAGATGTCTCTAGTAATGGAAGAACAGGTGAAGGGGACTTACACGTGCTATTGGAAGAACGGTCATGGTGAACGTGTTACTTAGCTCTTCAAAGTGAAGAAAGTCTGCAACTAGTTTAGTTGCATTTTAATGACTGGAGGAATGGATGAGAGCCAAAACCAAAAGCAGTCTAAGACTTAAGAGAGTAATTTCACCATCTCCCTTGTGCACCTAAGTACGTTCTAGTGTGGAGCATGTGAATTACCTATTTCCTGCTGTTTATTTAGTGAGAGCTCTAAGGGGTGATTCAGACGATGTGAGCTGGGTGCTTGAAATTAGATGATATAAATACCATCCTCAGGGAGAAGTGAGCACTCTTGAAACGTATCTGTCAAGTACGTTCTTAGAAAAAGAACATAATCCTTGTGCAATTCATAATTTTTGAAAACAAGCAAACAAACAAGAAAAACCAAACCTGTAGTACTTGTACTAGATAATACTTTCCCCATTAAACATATACAAAAGGGAAAAAAAAAGCCCAGCTTAAGAAAAAAAATCTCACTGGTGGAATGAACTTTCATCTTCTAAAATGCATCTATTGTTTTCAACCTATCCAAAGTATGGATGACATTAAAATAGTATTTGTTAATACTAACATTGACTCTGTGAACTGGGAGATACAACGATTAACACCTAATCAGAGTCTGTAGGTGGAGTGGTGGTGGAGTTTTTTTCTGGTTGTGTCCATTAATTCACAATCTTTAATTTTGTTAAGCGTGTTCAAGAATACAGTTTTCTGAAACATGTTGTTCGGTTTAGGAGTTTACTCTTAGCACACAGTGACTTTTTTGTTGTTGTTTTTAGCCATTGGTGGAGGAGATATTCTTTTTGTTCTAGGTTTTCCTAGTAGTGTACCTGATAATGAACTTCTTCTGTGGTGCATTTTGAAACTACTGTATGTTTGTTTAAATTTGTGAGCAGTGTCTGTGAGGGTTTTTTTGGTATGATTTGTACATATATTATTTAGAATCTGCTGTTTTGTGAGTTGTAAACTCAAACGTGCAATCATCTTTTCAAGAAGAGCTAAAATGATAGTTATAGTGGATCTTAAAAAGACAGTTGATACCTCATGTTTTCTTTACTCCTGTAATACTTCTGTTGGTGTGTTCGATATTGTTTAGTGCCATCATAGGAAACCTTTCAACCAGTAAGTAGGGATGAGCTGCAAACTGAAGTTTCCCTGGACACCGTGACGGAGTCTGAGGTGTTGTCTTTAATACACAGAGATACCTCTGGTAAATTTTGCTGAAGTTAGGTCAGCATTTCCAACTATAACCAGTGTCTTTTCAAAGACTTCTTTCACAAGTAGGAAGTGTCATTAGTATCAAAGAGAACATTCACCGAAGAAATGGCGGTCACAATGCACTACTCTCCAGAAAAAAAAAAACCACAAGGAAAATTTTTGAATAATCACTCTGTGGAATTGCTTTTTATTTTGAAATCATCTGTGGAAAGACTTGGTAGTTAGAAAGTACAACTATCATGCCTGTTTCAATTGGAAACGTCAGTGCATACTTAACCATTTTCCAGCTTTAAAAAACCCAGAAAACCAGAAATTAAAACAGAAATAGAAAGCCAGTAACAGCAGAAGTTACCAGGCAGAAAATACCCATGTAGCTATTGACCCCCTGAGTCGCACATTAATTTTTTAACAGTCATGGCCCTGAAAAGAGAAGCCTTTTTGTGAAAAAGAAGGGCAGAGGGCATGTTTTGCAGGACAAACGTGTTTTTCATAATGTTGGACTACTCAGACTTAACTGTTTTCGTTGGTTGTTGTCACAGTTTAACCCTGGCCCAGCTTGATTGGTGGGTAAACAGGACCAGTTATACTCCACGCCCTCCAAACCTCTGGGAAAGAGGAAAGGGAGATGAGAGAAAGGGACATGTGGGCTGGAAGTTAAAACTGAAACGGCTTTAATGAAACAATGATAGTAAGAAAGATACTATTAATAAGAAACTAATAACATGTATGCAAATGTGTGACATACCCCCTGCCACTCAATGACTACGTCACCAGAGATGCTGCAGAGCAGGCATAGGGACAAGGTCCTGGTGGACTCCACAGCAGGAGGGACCTTGACTCAGGAGCTGGATTCAGGAACACATGGATCCAAGATCGGGGGCAAAAAGACACTATCCTTTGAAGAAGAGAGTGTGACCCTTGCAATCCCTTAGTTTTATACTCAGTATGACCTGTATGAGTTGGAACACTCTGTCCGTCAGTTTTGTGTCACCTGTCCTGTCTGTTCCTCTATGCAGGTGCAATCCATTCTTCACCCCCCCACCCCCACTTTCAGATACAGCATTCCACCAACTCTGGGATGGCCATAGGAATAAGTATAAGGATGTCCTGTCTGTATAGTGCCCCACGTTACAAATTCTAGAGAGAAACGCTGTCTGAAAAAAAGGACAGTTCGCTTTCAGAAATGAAGTTACTCGGACAAGGTTTAGCTGAAAAGTTAGAAAACTGGTTCTACTTAAACTTGAACCACAACAGTTAGGAAAGTGGGTACATGAAAGTATTTCATGACCAAGATAATGTGAACCATTCATGCCCATACCTTCACCATGGGATTAATTCTTGATGAGGGGGTGGGGAGCTTTCTTCAGAGCCTTAAATTTTGACTGTTTGTAACAAGACTTTACTATGGCAGTCTGTTCTGCAGGTAATGGTATTGCACACATCTGCACACACACATACATTGCCTCTTCAAAGACACCTCTTCAAATCATGCTGCAACCGCCACTCCAAAGTATATGTTAGAAGATAGAGGCTCTGTGTGGCTGGTGTGTAACTGCTTCGTTTCAAGGACAAATCTTAGTCCACTTATCTTTACCAACAGAAAATGTAATGCTTATGCAACCGTCTATATGGGTAGCAAAGTGCTAAAGAAACTTTTCCAGACTTCTTAGGTTACTTTATCTGTTTGTGAATGGACTCTTAATTATACTGTTTCTATGAATCTGGAGAATAATATAGATTTGGGTTTCAGGGTACATAGCAATTATTGATAAGGTTACACAGTTTTAGAGAAAGGAAATTAAAGAGAATTGAAGATATGTGGCCTTCAGATCACTGTTAAGTATATTGCAGAACAACCTCCATCACTATCTTATTCTGATTTTTGTGCATTTTAGTCATCTCAAGCTTCACATATTGTCAGCTTTGGAGTATTTTGTAAAATCAATATATAGAACATGGATGAACTTGTGTAACTTACAGTCATTGTAGATATGGTAGAATGTCTCTGTTATATCCCTTAGAAGTAAACGAAATTGAAGTGACACCGGATAGTTTTGAGTTTGTAGTCCGTAAGCTAAAAAATGGCTTTAAAAGCCTCAGAAATTGAGATAAAACTTGGCTTGTTTGTCAGTTTTGGTTTCTTAAAATATGTTATTATTCATACCAATAATATAAGCTCAACATACAGCCTTACTCTTTTAAAGCGCACATTAACCTGCCCCCAAAAGCCATACTTTCTTGAATATTTGTGAAGTTTGTGTCTCTAGTCAAGAAACATCTCCAATTGTTCAATTGCTCAAGTGCTTGAATATCTTCTTCCAGTTTTTTTATGATGAGAGTGATGAGGCCCCAGGACAGGTTGCTCAGAGCATTTGTGGGTATCCAGCCACTGGGAGTGTTCAAGGTCGGGTTGGGTGGGGCTTTGAGCAGCACCTTGCACTGAAGGATGTCCCGGGCCATGGGAGGGAGGCTGGACTAAGTGGTCTTTAAAGGATCCTTCCAACCCAAACCATTCTAGGATTCTGTACCAGGAATTAGCTTCTTGCTTTACAGAGAAGACAAGAAACAAAAAAAACCCAACCCCATCAACTCCATCTAAGCAACAAGAAAAGCCCAAACCTTTCAGTTAGTTTTCAAGTGTAGGCTTTGTATTTCTAGTCACTTGACCTCTACCCTGCACCAGGTATAGTGTCTGTTTTGCCTGCGCCTCTGCTCTTCTGAAAGATCTCTGTGTAGCTCATCTCTCTGCTTTATTCTAAGAGAAGGGTTACATGTTAAGTTTTTAAGGCAGTAGTGCCTAACCCAGTGGAATACTTAAGGGAATTATTTTTAAAAAGCGGGGAGGGGGCAAAAAAAGGTAGAAAAGTCTGTAACTGAGTACCGTCTAGAGCAGGTGAAGCTCCATTGAATGCTTCTGATTGATAACAGTTTAGTCTTTCTCTTACTGATACCAAGAAGTTACTCTGACTTCTGTGTTATCTCAGGGGTAGCAATGGATCATGAGATACATGGAATTCTCATTTGAGAAGATGCACATGTGTGTCTATATCGATACGCACTTCTGAAATCTGTGCTGTGTCATTATAGTTTCATTGCCATCTGGAAGGCCTGATCGTAAACATACAACTATGACGGCAACGTTAATAACTAAACAAATACTATTCTTGAAGCAGTGCAGAGCTCATTCTTCGTGAGCTTCTAAGCAGGATATAAATGTACCACCACCCTTCAACAATTCGTATTGGAGATGAAATTATCAATGCTCTGGTTTTGTATTCTCTTCATCTTTTCTGTATTGCTCACTTAACTGCCCCCTCCCTTGGAAAAGAGGTACGCTAAACCAGAATTTGTCTGGCTAGAGCCATCTTCTGCAGAATTTTTAGCTTAATAGCCTGTCATTAGTTCTATTCCTACGGTCATTTATAAGGATACTATTACATATGTGGTAGGGGAATTTACAATACATCTGGCCTGAGTTACAAGATGCCAAGCATCGTAAGTCACAGAGTATTTCCACTTTAAGTCTCGGTGAATTACTAATTGAGGATTCACCTACAATGTGCCAAGTGAACCCTTGGATCTACAGGTTTTTCTCTTTATAAAGTGCTTAGGTGGTATTAAGCCTATATGAACTAAAATAATTAAATAATTTTTAATCAATTAGATAGCTTTCTTCTAGGGGATTGACCGTGAAAGTCAGAGCCAGTGGTAGGTCGCAAGAAGTATTTAAGTTATGGATTCTTTTCATTTTGGAAAGATGAGAAAGATGTGCTACTGTGCCAAATTCTGCTTGGGTTAAAAAGAAACAGAGATGGATTGTGAGTTTAGGAGGTGGATGCAACTCCTATTCCTATGCTACCTCTCTGATGCTGTAGTTGAAGCTTCAGAATCAGCAAATGTAATTATCAACTGTACCTTGAGCAGGTGATATGGACTCCTCCAGTGGTTACATAGAAAGGAGGACTGGATAGAACTGCTTCAATCCTTTTGTCCCGTGGAATATTTTTTACTTCCAGGAAGATGTGACTTAGGAGCTAACTGTGCTGTGCCTGTTGATTTCTCTACTTCAGAGCTGCATACAGTTGTTTGCATCGTGCAGAGAAATCATGGTGAACTTGATGAAGCCACTTGCTGTCTTTATTGATAGGATTCAGCCAAATGGATTACCTCTGCCCACTTCTTGAAAGAATGCATATATAAGAACTAAAGTTTGACAGAGCAGAGAAAAGCAGTTCATAAAACTCTCTATATTAAAAATACACACAGTGTGAGTACTAACAGTATATGTTTTCAAGTGATTGTTTCATCTTTAAAAGAATCTGTTATACAAAGATAGCTTTCATCAAAGTAATTTTTTTTCTAGCATTTTTTGGAATAGAGTTGATTGAAATTCATAAACTGTGTAACAGTGTATTATTTGAGGGATCATTTTGCATCCCTGCGAGAGATGTAGAACCAGGGACCTGGAGTTCTTAATTTTCACATGGAGTAAAAAGCGTGTTTTCAAGGCTAATTCAAAAGACCCACACTGTTTTACTAATACAATACTTTTTGGAGTGTGTAGGTTTGTCAGATTAATCAAGATTGCTAAAGGTTTCTCCCTTATTTAGAGGCAGGCTTTACAAGGAAACTTAGATAAGGCAGTACTTCCTTTGGAGAATGCAGTGGCCTGGGTCCTGTGGAGATCGGCAAATTCTGCCACATGCATGTGACACTGAGGTCAAAAATATATTCCTGAGGAGCTTCTGCGATGCCCAATGCATTTTCTCCTAGATAGGCATCTAAGACTGGTCAAATGCAGAGCCATCTCATACTTAACCTCCCTTGGCTCTTAAACATCCAAACCTGGGGAAGATGAGTTTCATCCACTAAGCCGTCTTTACCTGCTCCAGCCTTAAATTATATCTCCTGACGATGTTACAATCCACAGTTGTGCTTCCTGTTTTCTATGGAACTAACACAGTGTTGTGTTCCCTGGCATTGTTGTCACCTTGCCATGGCTCCATGGTGGGCAGTTTCGTTCACTCTCCCTACTATCCAGGTCATGGTTCCCATCCGGATAGCATAAGCCCCTGAAAGACTAGCATAAAGCTCATTGATGACTGAAACTGAAAGCTGCTTTATTGTAAACCATTTCAGAATGTGTTTGAACGCACAAACAGTATTCAGGCTCCACCTGAACAAGCTGTGTTATTGAACGTAAATGTGTCATGTTGATTATTTTCTGTCACATTGTAGTGGCCAGACTCCCGGCATTTTTTGATAGTATTGACCTCCTTCCTGCAGGCACAGGTAGAGGTTAGGGGCAGGCACACATAAATACAGAAGTCGAATATTTTGTCTGTCAAAAAAATGAAATACTTAATGTATTCTCTTCTTGAGGTCAGAGGTTGAAGAATAAAATGGGGAAATCGACATTTCCTGTAGTTTTCCATCAGGTTTATGCTTTAGGGAAGCTTTCTGTACCTAGAGAATCACACCTTTTGAAGTCCTTTAGTATCGCTGCAGATGCCAGTGACACTTTGTAGGACAGGCAGAGAATGACTTGTGTTGATCAGTTTTGATCGTATACCAGGGGCTCTGCTGAGATGAATTTAAGTTGCTGAATAGCACTTCGGTGAGGTGTGGACAACTGGCAATTCATAAGCATAATCAAAGTATTTCACAGTGATGCCAAACAGCCATCAAATTTAGTCTGCAATGAATTGGGTTGGCACAAGTCAGCAATGAAGTAGAATATAAGAGGAGGTTTTTTAATCATCTCTAAAGCCATTTGGCAAATGGAGAAAGCTGGAGCTGGCTGAAGGTGATGAAATAAAATGTCTGGGTTGACTAGGACTGTGTTTCATCAAGTACATAATAATAATAAAACATTACCTGTAGTCCGTTTGTTGTGATGAACTTTATTTGTAGGGTTGTTTCCTTTGCAAATCTTGCTCTGTAGCACTGTAGTGTAATAATGTTCTGTCTTCCTGTCATGGAATGCACGGTGCGCTGCTTCAAAATGAAAGTTAGAATAGTGAAAACCATTCCTCTGGGAGACTGCAGCCACATAGGAAATTTTAAAAGTAATTTTATTTAAGCAACACAGCTCAGACAAAAAAAAAACGAAAACAAACCAAAACCCTAGAACTGAATTGACTGAATTGTAGTAAGTTACCCAACTCTGTAGTTTGCCAAAGGAAGGAAAATAAAAATTGGTTTCCCCTCACTGTGGTGAAAATAGGTACAGAAATATGTTATAGGCTCATTGTCTGAAGCCGAATGCTTTTTGATGTAGGCAATACATTCAGATTATGTTGGTCTGAATTTTAAGAGGAAAGTTAAAATTTCTAACTGATGGCTGTGCATGACTGACTTGCTTGTTCACTTTATTTAGGAAATACTCTGAAATTTAAAATTAACGTAATTACATGACAACACCGATTGCATAGCGCATTCTTCCTACAGTCTCCAGAGATTTTAGTATTCTTGCTTAATTGTGCTTTAGCACTTCAGGGATAGTTTGTGTTGGGTTTACATTCAGCACAGTAGGAGGTTCGGGAAGGCTGCCTTATTTATGTCTTCATTTTGTTTGCCATACCCTTTTCCTAGTCTAGGTGCTTTGTCAGGGAAGGTGAAATAGAGCTCTCAATATTAGAAAAGAAGCATGCTGGAACAGCGCTGTGGCACATAGGTCAAAGGATAGCATTGTCAAAGGATGAGAGCTCAGAATTTCTTCTGCTGTCTGTGAATTCACAACCAGCAAACCTCACGTGCAAACTTCATGCTCCTGGCATCCCTGCTGGGTGTGTGATGAGTTGAGTAAATGGGGGAGGGAGAGACGTGGGAAACCAAAGTTTTTATTCCTCTTTGAAACTGTTGCATGAATTAAGTATTGAATTGGGAAGAAAAGGTCTATAATTTATTATATTTTTAACTTCCATTGGAGTTTTTGATCCAGATCATTTGACCTGTGCATTATTCTGAAAAGAAGCGGAAGGGAACTTAAGACCACTTAGTCTAGGCTGGGTAAATAAGAACTAGCGACTACTGGAGAATTAAGGAAAGTGCCATGTTAGGTTTTTTTCTTAAAAACTGGGATATTTTACAATAAGGGAGAAAGAGAAACTTGTATATGGACTGCTTTCTCTGAGTGTTAACCTGTAGTTCATAGAAAAAGTGTCAATATCAGAGAATTCTCGTATATTAGAATCAATCTTTTTTTCATCCATTTAGTCTCTTTTTTCATAAATTTGACTCTTAAGATCAACATAGTGCAAGAAATATAGTCTTCTCGTGAATTCAGGTTTGGTTTTAAACAAGGCAAATTTCGTACTTCCATTCTCTTAAAAGCTGGGACGGAAAAAAAACCGTGAGTGACAGTATCCATTTATAAGTGTTGCAACTCACTAGGAAGCTGTTTTATTCAAGCCTATACAGTCAATAAATGTTTAACTGTGATCATCTAGTTCCTGTGACTTATTGCTTGTTCTTCAGAGTACTTCTGGCAGCTCCACAGATGGTTTAGTTTGGTCTTTATATAGGCTACAGACTCTTAAGTAATTGTATGGCTATCACAGGAGATAAATGAAGCTTAATTAAATTTGCCATGCTCTCACATAGCCTGTGTTCCCTTAATGGAATAAAATTATTTTGTCATCAGCATGTAAACTGATAGATCATCTCCTGCACTGTGTGATTAATGCATGTCATGTTTACTGGGATAAGCAAAGTGGCAATTGTTATGCAAAAAATTAATTGCACCAGTAGTTAGTATTTGATTTTGTAAGATAACCTAATGCATTAGCTGTATGGAGGACAAATAGACATAATTCACAATCTGTATGCAACTGCCTAATCACACGTGTTTCTGTAGGTCATTCTATAGCATGTCTTTCTCTTGGCGGTAGTGGAGTTGTGAGGCCCTGCAGCTGTAATAACTGTTCTGCTGAGTTCAGTGCTTGCGGTGGAAGTAAGACAAGAACCAGGAGTCTTAGAGGCCGGGCTATCCAGTAGTATCACTAACAGAAGATTCAGCTAAGATCTAAAATAGGCACTTGCAAATCTTTTAACATTCCGCCACTTGTAACAGCTGTTGTCTTCAGCAGAGGCGCAACACGCTGCCCTTGTTAAAGCTGTGACAGGCCCTAGATATACAAGCAGAGACTGATGCTGAGGATCTCCACTCCTTGGATGTGGTGTATGTCAGATTTACAGGATTGGGAGAGGTCCCTTTAGCCACACACACTGCTCTGTGTGTGGCTGCTGTTGCTCAGAACATAGCTCGTACTGTCTTCACTCTTTTGTTGGAAGCTGAGAGTGTCTGCTGAGCTCCACGGAATCAACCTGTAGCCTCAAAAGCCTCATGGGCCCCATCTTTATGTCTAAATAAAATAGACCTTGGCACTGAGTGCTGTGGGCTGAACCATTTCTACATTACACAATGATGCTGGATCTCTTCTGTGCCTGTGCAGTGTCCTCACAGCTGTAAGACACAGTTACTGTTTTGCACAGGGTCCTTTTCTGGTTCCACATACCTGCAATGATTTGAGGGCTGCATTGCCACCCACTGGAGTGGTATTCTTGCACAAAAGCATGGATATGCATTGTGTGCCCAGAAGTGTTTCAGATGGGCTTGGAGAAGTTGCAGATCACATAAAGGCTTTAAAGACTTCATAAATGGAAGGGTGCTAAACCTGACTGTGTGCAAACTGCGTGTGGGATCTGTCTGCCCCGCTGACATGGACCAGGGCAGTTTGCAGAGTGTGATAACTCCCCGGCCCGTATGACCACCAGAAGCTCAGGGCTTTCTGGCCCTGTATAACCTAGTGGCAGAGGTATGGTCACCGGTAAGGGTTGCTCTTTGTCCTTAACTACCATAACATTTTTGTGGTGAATTCTCTCAAACCCACTGAGGTGTAATTGAGACCACAGCTCTGTCAAATTGTCAAAATCAGAATCACACTCAATAAATGAGAGCTCATTTGAGAGAAGTGTAGGGCAGTTGAATACTCCCTTCTCTCTGTTAACACTGATGGCAGTGCAGATTGGTTCAGCGCACGCACTGAATTGTTGTTAATGGTAGAATTTTTGAAAGAAACATCGGATTTTGTCTAGCCAGGAGCCTCAGCAAAATTGGTCTGCACTAAAGCAAAATGTGAGTTTACAGTTAAAGCTTTAAATTCTTGTGTGTTCAAATGAGTTCCATAATGAAAGTGTTCATAATTCAGAGCATTTTAGTATCAAGGTCACTGTGTCGTGGTATCTGAGTTGCCAGTAACCACTTCATCTAATTGCTTTCCTAAAAATATTAAGTGCCACAGGAGCCCAAGTCATTTTCACTTTCTTTGCACCCAAATAGTGAGTAATTTTAAGAAATGTTGCATCAGTTTTAAAGTAACTTAGCTTGCTTTTGAAAATATAATTTTGTTGGAATACTTGAAGTTTTCGACACCATAGCAATGAGGAGAAATTGTACTTAGTGTTCATTGCACAAAAAAATCTTATCAAGTATCAGTTGTGAAAAATGAGATGCATTACAGACACAAGAATAAGCTATTTCCAGTGATACCAACAAGCAGTGAAGAACAAGGGCATATTTTTGTTTAATTTTTGGAGTGTGTGGTAAAATTTTAGGTCTGCAAGGTCTTACAGGCATGAGAATAAAATAGTTGCGGTGATATTGATAAGCAATTTCAGTAAGGGGACAAGGGTAATTTTTTATTTCTTTCAGAGTATGTGATAAATATTAGGTCTGCAAGGTTTTAATGCTAGCTAAATGCTAGTAAAAAAAGCTAGAAGTGAATTAGCTATGCTCATTCTTGCAAAGAGCTAAAAGTTATAAGGCACAGTTACTGATTTTGGTTTACACTCTGAGGCCTACATGACATAACCTAGTGTCTCTCTACTATATAAATTTAAATGACTAAAACGAAAATGAAATCTTTTTAAAGGAATAAAAATACAAGTTGAGCCTCTTCAGAGAAAGCAGGAATTTTCTTAGTGCTACTGTGATGAATGAGGTTAAATGCAGGTTTTTTGCATTGTGACACACTGTTCAAAAGACATACGTAAAACATTCTTAACGGTATAATGAGAAATGAGGTTTAAATGTCGCTTATGTAAACACATCCAGAATACACTAGCAGAAGCTTGGAAACATCATTGTTTCTTGTGGAGAGTAGTGAGTGACTCTTATTTTTGTCCCCACTTGAACTTGGATCGGAACTGGGATCCAAGTCCTTGATTAATAAGAATCATAGCTGAAGCATTAATTTTATATTAATATCCATTTTTTTTGCATCCCATGGAGTGCCTTTCAAAAGCTCTTCTTGCTATTGATCTTAGTATTTCAAAAGCAGTGAACACCACCATACTTGAGCATTTTTCTCTCCAACTTTTTTGTCTTGTGCAGAAATACTGTACTTGTTACCATAGAGAATATTTCTGTGAGATTTTCCTTCCTTAAAATGAATTTAATATCTAGATAAGCTTCCATATTGAAACGTAGTCTGTGTTGTGGTGGTTTCTGTGGGCCCTGTGATGAGTGAAGGCTGTATTACAAAATACAGAACGTGGACTTAGGTGGTGGATATAAATAGGGTATAGTCACCAATCTGAATAGCATAGTGGTCTGCTATATAGTAGAAAGAGTGTACTCTTACTCAGCCTCTTTGGTCAGCTTCATCCATTAAGTTTGCAAGGATATTGACCCTTTCCCAGTAAGCTGATAAGGCATAGCACAAGAGATGCCTAAGAACAGAACTGCCTGTAGCAGAACCTGAAAACCAACTCATTTTCTGTCCATGGGCTACAAGGGTATTTGGTATAATTCAGGATCGAAGAACGTGATCAAACTGGAAGGCTAAATGAAAGTGGAAGATCATATATGAAACACCTTGAAAGAGAAATCTGTAATAGCTCCATAAGCACCTCTCTGCTCAAATGTGGGGAAAAAACTCCTGCGTTTTTGTCTTCTACACTGACATAGAAATTGGGAGTTCATACATATTGTACTTTTGAGTTGAGTGAAGAGGTGTACAAAAACCTCTCAAACAATATATCCTGGAATGTATCCCAGCCTCAACATTTGTAGGAAATGATAAGTTCTCAGAAAAGCCGTGCTCTCACATACTGATTTCAGCCATTCAGCTTCCTTTCTCACTTTCCAGTAGGTGTGTGTGGCTCTGTTATGAGTTACCTCAATTAAAGTACAATATGCTTCGAGGGTACTCTTCAGATTTTTTGCTGTGATTGAATTTGTCATTTAACCAATCTAAAGAGCTGATTCACAGCTGTTTCCCTGGTTTTGTGCTGATGTAAGTCCATTGAGATCATGTACATATTCCTTATCCCAAAGGGAAGAGCAGGTCTTTCATGCTCCGTTAATGTTCCTTCCTCTCTCCCCAGGGGAGCTATCCTTCTTTGCTAAAAAATCTTTTGAATGCTCTAATTAAGGATAAGGATCTCTTTGAATATTAATTAGTTTTTCATTGGGCTCACTCAAAATATTTGACTCAAAGCAGTTTGCTGGTAATTTTCTCTTGATTATAACTTTGAGAAGATTTACCCTTTTTAAATAAATTCCAGTTTATCAAATAAGACTTCTTTTCGTATATGTCCAGTTAATCACAACTACAGATAAGACAATAACTAGTAGCTGTAAAGAGGCAATTTTGTTTTGTTTCTTAAGTTTTCTTCTTACAAAAGCTGTAATTCTTACCATAGCTTTCTCCTTTTTTGCTGTTTTTTAATTATTTAACTATACTGTAGATATATGTGTCCTTCATGCACATAAATTTGAAGTCTTTTGAGTGGCTCTTTACCGGGCCTGTACAAGCAGACAGCTTTGTAGGAAGACTAAAATGGCAGCATAATTCAAAGATTTTCTTTCTCGCCTCTTTCTGGAATAGTGGGATAGGACCTGATTTGCTCCATTGCTCTTTCTTCAGCTTCCCCCTTGTTCTACGGCGCCTAATTAAGTATACTTAAAGTAAAAAAAAAAAAAAACAACCAAACCAACTTTCTATTTCAAATTTTGCTTTGGTATGGTACCTTGAACTAGTGGCAGGACAGACTCTAAAACCATCATATTTATATCCTTAGTATCATGAAGTAATTTTAGATATTTAATAGATGGCCTCAGAAGATGCCTTTCGAAACTCTGTAAAAGGGTGACATTCCCGAAATGCCTGTTTAAATGTCTTGTAATTCAGGTTACAAGGTGAGGAGCTTAGATCTCATTCTAGGCTTGAATGAGAAGAGATTCTTGTGTGCTTTTAGGAACACCTTGAGGAATGCTGCACTCATCATCTCTGCCAGCAGAGTCAACATTTCCTTTTAATAAGACTGTTACATCATTCCGATGTAGGCAATAGCAAGACTAGCCTGTTGCTGAGATCTCACCCTTCCAGCCTGGGACCTCAGCACTATCTGAAGTTTATTTCAGATGAAGAGTTTCATAAGGAACTTGTGCAGAATTCCTTCCCAAATGCACCAGGAAGTTCTACATAACCCTAAACCCTTGTCTTACATTCCAAAGAGAAGAAGCTACACTGCTTGAGTTCACTAAAGGGAACACCAAGATGCTACTGTAACAGAATCAAATGATTCACAATCTTCCTTTGCTTCCTTCAGTGTGAAGAGCTGCTCCGTAAGGCTTACCCACAAGGCTGTCGGAAAGGATTACCCCTTGCTGCTAGCACAGCTAATGCTTTGTTACCAGCTGGTTGACTTTCCTCTCCCACTGACTGGTAATACACACTCCACCAGACTCTTGGGCTGCTTCCAACACATGCCACTACGTATAATCTGGGCAGCAGCTACAAGGACTCTGCTCTGTTCATATTTTTTCAGTCTTATGGATTTAGTTACCATAGCAGCTGCCAAATTTTTGTAGTGAAAGTACTCTATTCGCTACTCGGCTAAATTCCTCATTTCTGCTATCCCAAGACAGCACTGCTCACCATGCATCTGCAGTGCAGATCATAATGACATCTGAAGAATTTACATCCGTTTGAGTATCTATAGTTCTTTGAAACCATGACGACGCTATAGTAAGAAATGAGTTTTTAAAATTCACTTTACACAATGAATCCAATATTAAAACCCATAAAATATTAATTAAACAGAATTCTGCACACATTTTATTTCTATAAACTGAAATGAAGCTTAAACCATGTTTTATAGTGTTGGTACTGCATACAACTCAGCAAACAATGAATAAGCAATACTGATTCAAAAAGCAAAAAAATGTCTCTTGATTGGAACTGCTTTTGTTTCTTTCTTTCATGAAGACATCTCTCAAAATAACTTCATTCTGAATGCAACTCATTAATATGTGCTCCCCGCCCCCTGCCTTGGCAAGCCTTCTCTGACTGGCTAAATGTGGTGACTGGAGCTTTTCTGATTAATTTTTCTTAAGTGACCTACTTTGCAGAGAAAGATAATCATGCATTTATAGCCTCTGGCCCTCTATTCAGGTCACAGATGGGCAGACAGCAACTATTCCTCGGTGACTTACTGGGGTTGTAACTAATCCCCAATGAGAAAGGAGATTGGCCAGATGTTAGTTGATCAGAATTGCTAAAAGTATGGAAGGTCATTGGCCCCTGCTTTTATTTTCAGGGGGTTGTCACAATTTGGCTGTATAGCAGCCAGCAGTTGTTTGAGGAGTGTTTTGTCGTTGTGATTGAGTTACTGCATGCCGTAGCTGTTGAATATCTGACTTTGAATTCTTTGCCTGTGCAGTAAGGCACCGTGCTGCTCTGTGTTCTGACTGTGGACGTCTTTGATGTCACACGTGTAGCAGATACCATGGCTGTCACCAAGAGTAGGAGATTTGGGAGAGTTTTGACCTTTTGCTCACTAACAAGTGCTTAGAATCCTGTGAACACTTGTCATTGTAGAGATAATTTCCTGTGCAATCAGACCTAAGCCTCTTAACATGAAGGCTTTTTTTTGTATAACACTCTCAGTTAAGCCAATAAAACTCATATTTTGCAGTTATCCGTTAAAGATCCGTTCTCTCTATTATGTTTGGCACTAAATAGTGAGATATGCAAGACAGCTTGTTCTCTTATTTTCAGATGTTCAGAAGTTTCACAATGGAAATGACCAGGCTTTATTATCTGTTAGGATATTTTTAAATGTTTGGTGGAGCTGTTCAAACTGAGAAACAAGCAAGAAACAGGACTGTTACAGATGCCACTTTTTTTGAAGGCCCATCTTGAAACTTTGAATGTGTCAGGAAGTCAATGATGTTAATTCTGACAGGTCTGAAGAAATAACTGGTAAAATTTTAACACTGCCAGCAAGGGGTTGGATGACTTTCAAAACAAAACAAAACATGTATGCAGACTGAATTATCGCACCAATGGACTGCAGATATTTATATCTGTTTATGCCTGTGTCCTCCAGTGCATATACACAGCTTTGCTCTTTGCACCACAGTGCAAAATTGAAAGATGTTCTGGTAGATGTTGCAATGCAGTTTGGATCACTTTAAGCACTGAGTAAGTGTTTGTATTTCATGTGTGTCCTAGAGCACAAATATTTTCAGAACATATGAGGAATGATTTTAGTTTGTCAAGAAAGTATTTGAAAGAAGTAAGACAGCACTTACAGGATTGGATATGTGCTATTTTAGTCACATTATGATTCGCAAAAATTTTCATTTTTTGTTCTGTATTTCGTGGTATGATATTCATCAAGTGGTTGTATTTATGTCGGAAAGTGTGGAGTTTTGTAAGAAGAAACAGGGTAAGTCTAAATAGTTGGGATATTATTGTGTGTAATCGGATACAAAACTAGAATAATTTAAGTAATATGTTTCTATTTTATGGAGCCATAGTACAGTCTGTAGAAGATACAGTAGAAATTATTTGTAGAAAAAACCATTATATGCTACAAACAAAAAACATCTGTGTTATGGTAGATATGTTCATGCCCACTATGTAGATAAAATGTACAATCAAGAAATAATACTGGTGCATTCCTACTGAAAACAACCAATTAAAAAATATCCAGCTCCGAAGAAATCTTCCAGCTTTTGAACCAGTGTAGCCACAGCAGTAATGGAAAATGCATGCTTCATATTTAATGCTGACATTCCAGTATACAAGCAATAACTTAAGAGCTCCTGGCTGTTTTCTTGGCAATGTAGTAAGGACACTGGGCAAAAGTGAAGGTGAAACATGCCAGAAATCCCTCTTGCATTATTCCTCAGTAGTACCCGAGAGTCTGTCTTCTGGGTTCTTCATGGCTTAGAAGTTTACCTGGTATCATTGTGGGTATACAAATGATTTCATTGGAAAAAAATCCATTTACTTCCCTATTTGCTTATTAAACTAGGATATTTGTGGTCAAACAGTTCTTGTTGTGTAACTGTCCAAGATACAAAACTTTAAGTCTGCTGCATTACATCAGTGTCAAGTCTTGTATGTGTGTTTCTGTGAGAAAGGATGAGTAGTAAGGCATACTTGGTTATGTGTCATGCACACACCATTTGTTACTACCAAGCAGAGCTACTCACTTGCATGAAACGGCTGGAGTGGATATTTGTTTGCCAGATCAGAACAACAAGGAGGAGCTACAAATACAACAATGAACTAGATTTTTTAGGGTATTTTTTACAGAATTTGTTGATCTGCTGTGCTGCTGTAAGTGAAAAGTAAATCTGATCAGGGAAAGTTGAAAGTTTGTTCCCATTTTTTTATATGTGAGTCAGTGTTCACTGATGAAGTAACAATATCATTATTTTGGTTCAGTCATTTAAGATGTAAAATTTCCAGTGGTGAACTTCTAAATTGTTGAATAGGTCATGAAATGCTAGAGCAATTTGAAAGAACCTGTGTTCCTCTTCGGAAGGAACTTGCATTCCTGTTCAAGGGGATGAAGCAGCATATTTGGAAGGAAATGCTGGACTGTGGAAGACCAATCAGAGATCAAATTTTAGTGAAATAGTAGGTGTGATCTGAATTGATAATGAATG
Organism: Cuculus canorus; assembly: GCF_017976375.1. Lineage (NCBI taxonomy): Eukaryota > Metazoa > Chordata > Aves > Cuculiformes > Cuculidae > Cuculus > Cuculus canorus. The sequence goes on from NC_071441.1 coordinate 13,906,584, forward strand.
TACTTTGGTAGCCGATTGATTTTGAACACCTAAGGAGCGTTTGTAGGAGTCATAATGCTTTTGAAATATGCTTTGGTTAGGTGGGCTTCACATATGGATGAAATGGAAGAAAGAAACTGTGGATAAAATGATGGCAGAATGTTTCACTGCTCATATGTACAAAGTTCACATAAACCTATAAATTTACATGCAAATAGTAACCATTTAGAATGAAACTAAGCATATTAAATATGTTTATGATAATAATAAGATTACAGTATTTCCCCATAAGTAATCACAAACCTATCTACAAAATCATTTTGGTCAGAGTTACAGATCTTTGTTTTTCAATGATGCCTTTAATAGTAAGCCAATTAGAATAACTATTTTCTGTATGTACTTTCCATGTAGGTGTGCACCTCGTATACTGTTAGCATTATGCAAGTAAACATTAATGAGCTATTTGCATACTAACACATTCACCTGATGTGTCTGAGATGCTTTTCCTTGCATACTGATTTTAAAGATAGAGTCTGTGGGTGATGGCAAACTAATTACCTGTGAAAATTGAAGTCTTGTGTTTGCTCAGAGGATGATTAAACTGTAAGCAAGTATCGTTCCTCCATGAGCTGCTTTAGTAAACCCCCAACACTGGCTTCCTCTTTGCAATAAAGCAATATAATCTCTGTGTTCCTTGATCTTTAATGATATTACTGTGTAAGAGCATATTATAATAGTATTATGATGTTGAAATTCAAGATCTTTGCATTTGCAAATAGAAATTAAATATGGTATTTAATTAAAAAATGTATTTCAAGGATAGGGCATTAGCATTAAGACCACTAAGCTGTAGTTCTGAAGCCCTGCATTAACTGTCTTTACTCAAGTTGGTGACAAATCTTTTTCTATGATATATTCATATAGTAGTAGATCAAAAAAGCACTTTGATTCAGTACGTATATATTAAAATAGTGACTAACCATATATATATTTTCTAGATTTACAGTGTTGCTTTTGGGAAGCTGATGTGGATTTCATAATCCTTAGCTTTTTATTTAAAAAAATACCCTATGAAACAGGGAGAGTAGATGTTGTTTTCCAATAATGATATATAAATATATGTATATATATAGTGAATTTGTAGTTTTGATAATCTGAGCATTTGGAGTCTCATTTGGATATGTAGTCATAGGATTTTTGCATAATTCTATTTTTCCTGGGTATTAAAAAAAAATTATATTTTATGAAAAAAAAGGTGGGGAGGAAAGTAGGAGGGTGCTGACCGTTTTCATTCTGTCTCTGCAGTTCGACAATCAGCAAGCATTGGGAGGCAGAACTGGCCACGCTGAAGGGTAATAATGCTAAGCTCACAGCAGCCCTGCTGGAGTCCACTGCCAATGTAAAACAATGGAAACAACAACTTGCTGCGTATCAGGAGGAAGCAGAACGCCTTCATAAGCGGGTAAGTGAAGGCAAACAGCCAGGACCCTTGAGATTTTCAAGTAAAACAAATAAGTTTATCTTTGAGGCTTTAGGTTGATCTTTGAGACAGAAGTCAATGATTATTTTAAAGCATATGTTGCCATTGGGAAGTTCTTTCCTTTGTAGCACTCCTTTTTCTGGGAAGGATGTTGTTGCAGGAAGGGTTATCTAACCTTATGACATTTGCCCGTTTTCACTCTTTTATTTGAAGCCATTACATCTGTTTGCAGACCTTCTCCAAAGCATTGCACTTAAGTCCGTCTTGTATTTAAGCCCACGCAAACTTGCATCAAATCTGTAAGAAACACTGTTGTGTGTATGTTCCACGTATAACAAAAGTGAACAGCTTCCTCTCATTCTTGCACCTAAAGAAAACTGAACATAGTTTTGAGATTGTTATAGGTGGTTAGGGATATGCTCCTGCTTTTGTACAGGAAGGGGTTAGTCCTATTCCCTTAACAGTAATTATTGCAGAGATCATTTGGCAAACCAGAAATTAGAGCTCAGTAAGGGACAAAGTGACAGTGTTTGAGGCAGGAATAAAACATGGGAGGTTGAAGGCTGCTTTATAAAAACAAGTATACAATATTTTCATTTCTCGCATTCAACTCTTTACATATTGTGTAATCTCTTCACCTTTATCCATATGATTTTGTCATCGTAGCTTAGGACATATTTTTGTGCAAAGTGAAGGCAAGATTAGTACACATATGGAGGAAAGATATCTTTGATGAAGTTGTATTTCTTTTGTTAGTATCAGTTAACTTAGAAAAATATCAAGGAGATGTACTTAGTTAAGAAAACAAAATCGAATAAAAGCATTGTTTTTTTGTGTGAAGAAAGGTATGAATATGCTGACAAGAAGGGAAAGGTCAAATAGCAAACATGGCAGACATGACAATTTGATGTTGGATTATAATTTTTATTTGTGTATTTTCATATACTCACCTATATGAAATAAGATATGGCGTACGCAGTTAGCCAGATCCTGCGGATTGTGAAGGGCCTTTCAGACCTGTCTGGACCTGTCCAGCTGAAGGCCGTTAATAGTCCCAAGAACAAGACTTATATTCATCTGAGGAGGAAGAAATTCTGCTACGTCTAACCTGGGGATGAAGAAGAGTAGCAAGAATTCCCTTGAGGCTGAGAAATGTGGGGAAATGGTGGGTTGTTGGGGCTTCCCTACACCTAGGCTGACTTGCCGGCAAGGATCCTGAAGTCACAGCCAAGTTATTTGGTAGGGAGGAAAGACAGTTTCTCTTGGACTGTAACTGTGTGTGCCATAGCTGGGTAGACAAAATGCATGAAGTGTAACTGGTACTTATTGCAAAGTGGTTTCAGTTCAAGAAATTGGCAGTTGCTGACAAGACAGCTTTGCTTCAGAAATTTTCCAGTCAGGCACAGGCTTGTCGTGTGTGTGTTTGTGCAGAGGGAGACTTTCGCTTTGTCATCTTATTTAAACTGCTTCTTTGGAAGGGTGGGAGTTCGAACCTGTGCTCAAGATTTGTGAATAGATGACAACAGTAATTGTTGATAAAATTATTTAAATTATTTAAATTGCGACAGAATTGAAATTACTGTATTGCAGACATTCAGCTGGATTTGGCCATCAGATAGGCTCTACAGTGAAGAACTCATTGCTAAAACAGGGACACAGTGAGTTAGTATTCTTCCTAATAAAATTTATTTGTTACAAAGCTGAGACAATACGGTCATTACCCAAGAAAGAGAAGAGAAGTATCACAGAACAAGAGCAGCTGCATTTGTTGTGGGGAGACCTAACCCAACAAGATGGGATCTCTTTTCTTGATGTTACTATCAGTCTTAGTAAAATCTTATTTAAGATCTTTTTTTTGGGAAATATAGACCATGAAGTTTTGGCATGTCACTTTGCGTTTGTACTACAATTAACAAAAGTAGTAACTAGGTCTTCGTATTTGATGATTTTTCATAACCTTTGCCCAGCAAATTTCCTGCAAATATATTGCATTTCTGAGGGAATGCAAAATCTTATAACATAGGATCATCTACACTATGCTCTTTTGATCACCTTTTACATGCCTTTATTAGATGTTTCTATAATCTGTGGTCTCAGGGCTTGCTGATATTTCATGCAGAATATAGGAATTCTCTGTGCTTGTGTCTCTCTGTGCCTGCCTGTAGTTTACGACAGGATAGTTCATCAAGAATACTGCCCTCTGTTGGAATTGCTTTTATGAAGATGTAGATTTGATTAACCCAATAAATTGAACTTTCTAGATACAAGTGGGAACATCGTGTTACAAAAAAATGAATGGTCTCAATCTATTATCCCTAGAGTGTGATACAAGGGCTCTTCTAACTTGCGTGCTGGAGACTGGTCTTTCAAATTGAAATAGTGCCCTATTTCAAAAAGAATGTGCAAGTCAGATCCACTGCCACAGGAAAGCTGATTTCAAAGAGAAAGAAAAATTTGGATATTAATTTGTATGTTTAGTTGTAATATAGTTGTTGTTTTGTGTGGAAAAGTTATCATTTTAAAAAATTAATTTCACTTAGTATTTGCCATGTCTGATTAAGTATAAGATTTCCTCATCTATCGGTTTAGTTTTTCATATTAACCTACACTTGCTTTCTCTGAGGTCTTTACCTTCCTTCTTCTATTTGTTAGCTGCCTTAATTCCTAGAGTGAGATGAAAGAGGCTACAGATTCAGTGTGGCTGAGTGCAACGTTCCAAATAAATTGAAGTTTTGTGCTCTTTTCTGATATATTGTGAGCTTCAGTCAGAAATACTGTATTTTGATGTTTTGTCAGACTTTACGTTTTTCATTTGTTTGCTAAACAAGTTTATGGATTTTTCCCTCTCAAATACGAAGAGATAGTAATGTGATGCCCAGTCAAGAGCTTAACTTGGAGCTCTCATCCTTCTCTAATCTGCTCAGAAGTGACTTAACAGCAGGAATTTCCCATTAAACAAGGTTGAGGAGCACTCCTACACACCTTGCATAGCTTTTTGAAGCCAAAAGGGATCCATGAATTTGGAAAAGCTCAGTATTGGAAAGAAAACACCCGAGGTGAGCTTCTTCAGACAAATAGACTAGCATTGATACTAACTTTAATCCTAATACCACAAAAAGTAAAGGACCGAATGATGATATGAATTATAGAAAGTAACCCAAAGTTCTGTCTTTGTTATGTTAAAAATGAAAATGGTGATTTTTTTTTTCTTTCATGCTAAATGCTAAAGTAAATCATCCTGTGACACTGGGCAATAACACAGAGTAATAGCTTCAGTGCATAATAATAAGAGCTGCAGTCCTTGAAGATAATTCATCTGCAGTAAAAGAAACCTAAGATAAGAAGAGATGAAGGGAAATGATCAAGCTCTTGGGTATTCCTGAATGAACAGAGAAATAAAGTCTTGAACTCTAGCTTGTTATTTTACTGGGATTTCCTAGGAAATAAGGTAAAATTAGCCTATTATGCTCTGGTTCTTTTATTCAATGAATGAAATAAATATGAGGACATCTTATGGAATCATCAAAACCACTGACAAATAATGGATCCTGATTTCCCTACTGTTAAAAGAGATTTTAAAGTGCATGTTAAAAAAAAAATGCATGAGCATACAGAAATAAAACCATGATCATTTTACTGGGCTATTTCTGTGCTACATAAAGAAAACAACAATTAATAAAAGCTGTTATTAAAAATCCACAAGAAGTATGGAACACTATATTAGCCACCTGCTTAGATTATCTATAGAAAATCTTTGCAGACCCTTTAACAGTCACCTCCCCGTTTCCACCACCAGCTGCATTAATAATTGAGTAACCAAAACTAAATTTTGAACATGCAGATGAGGTGAAGTTGCTTGCTGAATCGCAGCCCGTATTGTGGGCCTGATACTTGTTGAGAAGTCTCACTAGCACCGCTGTGGGACTACTGTGAATAACTGTTTGGCTTTATGTGGCTGAAGAAGGCCATTGTCTAAAAGCGGAAATATGAAAGAAGGCTATTTAATCAGATCAATAGGATTATAATTTTGTTAGTATTTGTATGTGCATTTATTTGAAAGAGGGGTCTGCACAGATGGACCAGTTCTGAGTGCACAGAAAGTGGACGACTCATTTCATATATTTATGCAGTCCTTTCATCTGGAATTACAAGCAAACTCTTTTTGCACTAGCAACTTCTGAGAAGGCAAAAAAAGAGGGCAGTTTTTGCCCAAGTGAGATTATAATGTTAACTATTGACCAAATGTTCTAGAGGGATGTTCTGGGAGTATTAGGGTTTTCTATGACAGTAAGATGTTCAAAGGCTAGTTGTTCTAACTGTGTTAGTTGAGTTTTTAGAAGACATGGGAATATAGTGACTTTCGGTTTTGAAATTACAATCTTGCCTTAAGAAAGAGATTTTGTTTCAGAGCAGGCTGTAATTATCTACCTAAGGTCCATTTCCATCTTGTAGTAGAACTTGTTTCTAATAAAAAAAAATCCAGAGTAATATTTTCAAAATCTGTGACAAACTGTTGCAGAGGCTGACCACCTTCTTTGCTTTAGGGGATACCAAAGGAAAAATACAAGCATTTTATTTCAGAGGAAACGCTTTTTTTTTCTCAAATGTACATTTTTGCTCCTTCATCATCCATTTCAGCTGTCATAAGTTTCGTATTATTTTTAAATGGTGTGTGTTGTCAGTTTTGACTTTAGAATATGAGAGCATGTCCTAGGACAGGATTTTGGAAAACCAGTATGAACTCTCAGCTCCCTTTCCACATGTGATTCCTAATACAAATAATCTACCTCTAGCCTTTATCGAGGATCAACTGTTGGTTAATAATTGCAGTTTACTAAAAAGACAGTCTTTTTTCAGACTGAGCATGTTAATCAGGGTAAGTGGCAGATTTAGCAGGGCTGGATCAATGGTTGGACTCAATGACCTTAAAGGTCTTTTCCCACCTAAACCATTCTGTGATTCTGTTCCAGAAATCAAAATGTGAATTCAGCTTTTTTTAAAGTACAGTGAACTGAAGGCAATCCCAGAAGGGTTTCTTCATCCCCATCTTCATCTTTCTAAAGAAAAAAACTGAGAAACTTACTAAAATCCATTTATCTGCAAGTTATGAAAAGCATACTTTGTGGAGGAATGCCACAATTTTTTTCTATAGTCAAAGTTTTATAGAATAAAATGTATGGTATAATTCCAAAACTCCACTGGAGAACGAGTAAACTACTGGATGTAAGTCCTCAGAATTAAAGGATGATGTATCTGTATGGTATTTGCTATTCCGTATACTTCACGAGCTGGACAGATAGCTGGGAAAAGTATTTGATAATTAGATTGCAGAGAAAGGGATGTCTCCTAAAGTAAGTATTAACATCATCAGTTGCAAATAATAGTGCATGACTGAAGCTAAAAGCATTGATTTTAGTAAACTTCTTATATTTTGAATTATTCCTACTGTGGTTTCATTACTTTCTTCACAAAAATCAAGCAGATGATGGATTATTCCTCTTTCATCTCTGTAGGAATGAATAACTGGAAAACATTTTGATATTTCCATGGCTTGAGGCATCAGTGCCCACAGAGAAAAATGTGTCCTTTTCAGCAAAATCTTTAATTGTTTTCTCTGTTGAAAAAAGTAATATATTGTTGGTAATGCACAGAACTCCCTCCTGCCCCCAGGTTATCGTTTTATTTATGGGTAGATGTTGGAAAACTACAATAATTAATTTGCTGTCAGGAGTGATGTATATGAATACTACTATGGTGCGCTTTTTGTTCTTTCAGCAGCAACCCTGGAAAGCAATTTTTCTTGTTTTCTGCATTTTCACATTTCTTAGCACCAAAAATCTTTCCAGAATTTTTTATTATTAGAAGTTATACTGGAATTAGTTTATGATCAGCTTGTTGCACGCTGTCTTGCATCTTACTGTCCACCATGAAGAACTGAGAAGCTTTTGTGTAAACCATGTTAAAACTTTATGCAGTTATTCCTAGTTTTGCTGAGCCATGCAACATCATTTGTCTTCTTGTGGAAAGTGAAAGGCTCTTTTTTCTTTGTAGGAGAGTTTTCCTGAATTATTAATGGAATAGTATTGTCACAGTCACAGTTATGATCCATTTAGGGATGTAACTCAACCAGCAAAAATGCATAATTAATAGTTAAATCCAGTCTTGCATATGTGCACTGTAGCCTGGGCTAGTAGACCTTGGGTACTGCAATATGTTGTAAACAGGAGAGATAAAAGTACCTTGAGATAACAACACCTTCATGTTGTCAGGTATATAAAACAGGCTATGGCTACAGTGAAAATATGTTCTAATCTGTCTTTCTTTGCATTTCTGTAGCAGTTGAGGTAATTTGTATATGAAGTTTAGAAGGAATTTCATGATCTGTTGACACTGAATTTATTATGTTGAATAAAAACTTTTGTTTGGGATCAGAAGTGTACAAATTTATCTGAGGTGTTTTAGAAAAATTTATCAACCTGCAGAGAACATAGTGCAGATACATTGAATCAGTAATTGCCTGCGGAAAATGACCACTTGAAATATTCTGTCATTCCACTACTTTGCCTCTGTCTAACTGAAGTCTTTACTTGTAAAGTAGTTAATCTGTGTGGGAATTTACTGCAGTCTCCTCTCTTGGTTTCTTTGTAATTTCATTTGATCTGTTTTCTTTGAGATATTTTTTAGTCTTCTGAAGCTTTGGGCAGTCACTGTCGTAAGCTCACATCAAGGCTGTTACTTCTTGTTGTGTTTTGTGCCTCAAAGCCTCACTCCTCCAGTCTTTCCAGCATCCCAGCATGTGCTGGCTGCCTGCTGCAATGGAAACTTCTGCCTGGCATTCTCCTCTATTTATAGACAGTTGACTCTAGATTAGAATTACCAGAAAACTCTAGAAAGGCCTCTGCTGAGAAGGCCTAGGCTCTAACAGAACAAGTTGCCTTGCTGTTTTATTTCAGGTGATGCATTTCTCACTGGTATGCCGTTACATATAATGCCAGCTGTACACTAGAAGCATTAGCTCATTAAAGAGTCAATAAAAACCTTTTCAGAATTTTTTCCCTATCTGCAATACTTACCTGGATAATAAACACAAAATGAAGAAGCAGGGGCTAGGAACAATATTTTTTTTCTTTTGAAGTCTAAAATACAAAGACACAGTGCTGACTTTTTTTCAGCACAGTCTTGCAATAGCACAATAGAAGAACCTTGTTTAATCAGTTATTGTTCAAAGACTGTTCTTTCAGTCTGAATTCTGTGCTTTAAATAAGGCTTAATCACAGGTAGACTGCTCGGTTTTGCTCTGCAAAGGCTTGAAGGATTGATTGAACCTTGCTCTTAAACATGAAACACTGACTGAGGACATGTCCCTGAAAACAGGTGTGGGAGGATCAGACTAAAGCATTTTATCTTCCTTTTATGCCCCCTTCTATGCATGATGCATAAACAGTTGTTTTTTAATGATTTTTGGACCCCTGGTCATGACAAAAATAAATTTAATTTGAAACAGGGAAATAGAGCAAGTAAATGCTATCCAGAATTTTGCCTAGAGCTTTCTCTTTTGTTGCTTCTGTTTTCTGCATATTCTCTATATTGCATCATTTTCCGGCCTATCTTCACAGATTTTTTTTGAAGGGTTGCAGTATGGTTTTCTCTTTTATAGGTGCATTCAAGAAGGTAACATCGTGAAATATTTGACATCTTTTCAGATCACTGTAGGAATGGGCATTTTAATTTCAGATCACTGTAGGAATGGGCATTTACCACCACCCAAAGAGTGGTGGTAAATGGAGTTAACGCCAGCTGGAGGCCGGTCACAAGTGGTATCCCCCAGGGCTCAGTGCTGGGTCCAGTCCTGTTCAATCTCTTTGTCAATAACCTGAATGAAGTGATTGAATGTACCCGAAGTAAGTTTGTGGATGACACTAAGCTGGGTGGATCTGCTGGAGGGTAGGGAGGCTCTGCAAAGGGATCTGAGCAGGCTGAACCGCTGGGCTGAGAGCAATGGCACAAGGTTTAACAAGGCCAAATGCCGGGTCCTGCACTTGGGGCACAACATCCCTGTGCAGTGCTACAGACTAGGAGAAGTCTGGCTAGAAAGCTGCCTGGAGTAGAAGGACCTGGGGGTGTTGGTTGACAGTTGACTGAACATCAGCCAGCAGTGTGCCCAGGTGGCCAAGAAGGCCAATGGCATCTTGGCTTGTATCAGAAACAGCGTGACCAGCAGGTCACACCTGTACTCAGGTGTACTCAGCACTGGTGAGAGCACACCTTGAGTACTGCGTTCAGTTCTGGACCCCTCACCACAAGAAGGATGTTGAGGCTCTGGAGGGTGTCCAGAGAAGAGCAACAAAGCTGGTGAGGGGGCTGGAGAACAAGTCTTATGAGGAGCAGCTGAGAGAGCTGGGGTTGTTTAGCCTGGAGAAGAGGAGGCTGAGGGGAGACCTTATTGCTCTCTACAACTACCTGAAAGGAGGTTGTGGAGAGGAGGGAGCTGGCCTCTTCTCCCAGGTGACAGTGGCCTGGATGGGCACACAGTCTCCTGGTTTGGAAACTGGTTGGATGGCCGAGCCCAGAGAGTGGTGGTAAATGGAGTTAACTCCAGCTGGAGGCCAGTCACAAGTGGGGTTCCTCAGGGCTTGGTACTGGGTCCAGCTCTGTTCAATGTCTTTATCAATGGCCTGGATGAAGGCTTTGAGTGCACCCTCAGCAAGTTTACGGATGACACTAAGCTGGGAGGAAGTGTGGATCTACTGGAGGGTAGGGAGGTTCTGCAAAGGGATCTGAACAGGCTGGACCGCTGGGCTGAGGCCATTGGCATGAGGTTCAACAAGGCCAAATGCCGGGTCCTCCACTTGGGGCACAACAACCCTATGCAGCGCTACAGACTGGGGGAACAGTGGCTGGAGAGCTGTACAGAGGAGAAGGACCTGGGGGTGTTGGTTGACAGCTGAATGAACATGAGCCAGCAGTGTGCCCAGGTGGCCAAGAAGGCCAATGGCATCTTGGCTGGTATCAGAAATGGTGTGACCAGCAGATCCAGGGAGGTTATTCTCCCTCTGTTCTCGGCACTGGTGAGACCACACCTTGAATACTGTGTTCAGTTCTGGGCCCCTCACCACAAGAAGGATGTTGAGGCTCTGGAGGGTGCCCAGAGAAGCGCAACGAAGCTGATGAGGGGGCTGGAGAACAGGTCTTATGAGGAGCATCTGGGGGAACTGGGGTTGTTTAGCCTGGAGCAGAGGAGGCTGAGGGGAGACCTTATTGCTCTCTACAATTACCTGAAAAGAGGTTATGGAGAGGAGGGAGCTGGCCTCTTCTCCCAAGTGACAGGGGACAGGACAAGGGGCAATGGCCTGAAGCTCTGCCAGGGGAGGTTCAGGTTGGATATCAGAAAAAAATTCTTCACAGAGTCATTGGGCACTGGCAGAGGCTGCCCAGGGAGGTGGTTGAGTCACCTTCCCTGGAGGTGTTTAAGGAACGGGTGGATGAAGTGCTTAGGGACGTGGTTTAAGGGAGTGTTAGGAATGGTTGGACTCGATGATCCAGTGGGTCCTTTCCAACCTGGTGATTCTATGATTCTATGACAGGGGACAGGACAAGGGGGAATGGCCTCAAGCTGCGCCAGGGGAGGTTCAGCCTGGACATCAGAAAAAAATTTTCACAGAAGGGGTCATTGGGCACTGGCAGAGGCTGCCCAGGGAGGTGGTGGAATTACCATCCCTGAAGGGATTTAAAAGACGTGTGGATGAGATGCTCGGGGACGTGGTTTAGTGGTTGATAGGAATGATTGGACTTGATGATCCTGGAGGTCTTTTCCAACCTAGTGATTCTGTGATTCTGTGAAATAAGACTGCAATTAAATTTACCCCATTATTTAAGTTGATCTACTTTTTTTCCAGCTTACTGATTTTTCAACAAACAGTTAACAAAACAGTTGAACAGTGTATTATTTTCTTGCATAAGCAGTAAGAGATATATGTTTGCACAGAGAAAAGCTGGAGAAGCTTAAGACATCACAGCCCTTTTAGTGTTAGTAATTAATTACCCTTCTGAGAGCAGTTGCCTCTGTTGTCAAGGGTTTTGAGAGAGCACTGCCTGCAAAATTAGCTCTGTTTGCCTAAGCAGTCTCAATAGGTGTCTTGAATTAGTATAGACCAGAGTGTAGTAGCGAGCATTCGTGTGAGCCATGCAGCTGGCAGGGTTGTTGCGTAAGCCATTTTCAGCCAGTGACAATAGGCACAGCCAAGAGCAGTAATCTTTCATCTGCTGCAGTTCAATCCACCAGCCTCCTTCTAATCCAAGCACGCGTCCTTTCTGTGTGTACCAGCCCAGAGGAAAACCATGTGGAGAGCAGTGGGGGTTGAAACACTTCCTTAGTCACAGGGTGAGACACCTCTGCTTACTTGCTTCCATGGCACTGAGTACTAGGAAGGAGGTGGTATGGGAACTAGGCTTTATTCTGTCTCTCCAATTGACACTCTAACAGTTTGAATAAAAGAGTATTTGCTGAATGCAACAGCTTTACAAGGCAAATTGACCTTCTTGGAGATTACCATAAAAAGTTACAGTCTTTCACAGTGGGTGGGAGGGGGCCTGACCCTGGGTGCCCTTAACAACCCTAGCCCTGGGTTCACAGAGGCTTCCACCTCCAATTCAAGACTCAGTTCCGCAGAAAAGCTTGGAAATGTTTCAGAAGTTAAGCATAAGAAGCGGTGAAGGTGGGTGATGGAGTGACATTAACTGTTGCAGCAATACCTAGGAATGAGGTACAGCTCTGCGTAAACCTGCAATGTCATAAATATATGAACCTGCATCAAACTGTGGCAGCACTGGTAGATAGTGAAGGGTTCTTGACGGGGCAAGACCCTGAGCAATCAAATGTGACTTCAGTATTAGCCCTGTTTTGAGCAGGAGGCCTTGACTGGATGACCACCAGGAGCCACTTCCAGCATAAATCACTCAGTACCTCAGTGATTCTTGCTGTACCTAGATGTGAATTCAGGCGTTGTGTAGATCTAGGTCTATCCCAGTTGTTGGTTTCCAATTCTGCTTGTTTGTGTTTGTGTAATTGTAGTGGTGAATACTGTAAGAGTCACAACTGATGGCAGTTGCAGGGTATCTAAATAGGTATATTTTTGTGTAGAAGGAGCAAATTGAAAAAATTATCTCACACTTCAGTTGTGCTCAGAAGCATATAAAATGCAACAAACTGCTATTATTTTTTGCCATGAACACTGATATTTCTTTTGGAACAATTCCAGCAAATAAGATAGTTCTTTGGGTTGGAGGTGGGGTTTTGTGTTACCAGGCTATATCCTTATCCCTCATTCCCCTTGACCCTACCAAGAATTTCCTGTAATGTCAGTTCTCTTAATTTATAAAGCTGATATGCAAAAATGTCTAATCATGATTTTCCAGTAGAAGAAACAAGATCATCGCAGCTGTTACAGAGGGGAAGTTCATGACCTTTGATACAGAAATAAGATGGCAGAGACTTCCATTTTCTTCTGTTTCATCTTGGCTTTCTTTTGACTTCTCTCTGCACTCAGTATTCTACCTTTTAAGCCTACATGTAGTCTGAAATTACTGCCAATGCAGAGCATCACTACCTAGACTACATTGGTGCTGGAGAGCACCAACCTTGATTCCTTGAGATGTTCAAGAAATAAAATTGCCCTGGAGAATGCCTTCTCTTTGTCTGAAGGCAACTTCTCCAAGAAAGTTAAATGGACACCTAAAGGTTTCATTGTAGAATTGGATAGCACTTTGTTCAGAGGAGTTGTTGGGCCAGAATTGTTAGTTACTCTAGGTAGGTTGTGCAGCTTTGTTGAGGACTGTATGCTAAGATTGACAGGTTCATATCTTCTGTGAAAAAAAGTAAGTTATTCGGTTTTTAATAGTAATTTTAATATTTTAGCAATTTGTTACTAAAAAAGAGGTTTTAATGAACACATCCACACAGAAATGCACTGAGAGAGTTCTCCGGTATTTTGATCTATGATTTGAGAGATATATTAACTAAGACTTTTCTGCATATACTGTAGATGCATGGATATTATTTTGTTGGTTCAGGAGCTATTTTTTGTCAACTCTTTATGTGTGAGCAGCAGGATATTAAAATATCTTCAGTTGAAAAATAAAATAAAAGGACATTCCACAGCCAGATATCCAAGGGCAGATGGAGAGTGTTTGTTTTCTGCTAATAAAGAGGAACTGTGCAAATCTGAATTGTGCAATTAGCTGTTGGCTTTGTGACTGAGAGGTGAGATCTGGAACTAAAGGAAGTAAGAAGTTGGTAGCCGTACATTGGTGACTGAGTGTCTACTATTACACTGTTGATGCAGAGTCAGAAATTGAGGCTGTGAAATCTTAATTAGCTTGCTAGGAAGTGGGTGAGCATTGCGGCTTAGTTGATGTAGATGGTGCAACATTAAAAAGTGTCAGATGGAGAGGTTAGTTAGACAGACAGATCTGTGTTTAATTGTCTAGCCATTACTGTTTCGGAAATGGTAATTCAGCCTCTTTCATAAAACTTTCAATAATTAGTAATTATAAAGTTTAATTAATGTTCTTTTCAGCAATGTTTTAAATTTATTGTTTCCAAGAAGTCATAGCAACCATTTTATGCTGAACAATTCAGAAAGGAATTTTTTGTTAACTTCATAAGACCACCTTCACTATTTTAATCAGTGTAAGTTAGCCTTAACTACAGGCATATATCAAATGCAGCTATGGATGTTCAGAGGTAATAGTACCTTGAATTTGTTGAAATTAATTCTGTATGTGTTGCTTCTACTTATTTCAACAGGTGACTGAGCTAGAGTGTGTGAGCAGTCAAGCCAACGCAGTCCACACACATAAAACAGAATTAAACCAGACAATACAGGAGTTAGAGTCTACGCTGAAGAAAAAAGAAGAGGTATTTGCTTATATTTATTCTTGGCTTTTCTATTATGTCATTTCTAAAAGCTTTCAATTCTAAGCTTGTGATGGCTGGTAATACTGTATTATTTCCTATAGATGTTAGGAAGTAATCTTTTTTTCAGCTTTTTTGAAATTATTACTATTTTTCCATGTATATAATTACATCAGTCCAATATAGAGCTGGGTATCTGAACAACAACAAAAAATATTATGTTTTCCTGTTTGCTTTTACCAAGCATCTCTGCAAAAGTAAGTCATTAAGGGGTTTCCACAGATCTGTCATCTCACTGATGCAGTTCAGATTTACTAAGAAGGGAAGCTGTTGTAAGCATGCTTTTGTTTTTCTGGAGAGTATGGTTTGTAACAAGTGATAGAACAATGCCTTTTCAGAACAATTTGTTTTTCAGGCTATGTTAATATAGCTAGCTTTTATGATCTGTAAGATCAGCCCTTTTGTTAAACACATGCCAAGCCCCTGGCCTGAAACTTTGTATTTATTGCGCTGTGTGCCTTGGGCTGGACCAGCAGCAAGAAAATAAAAGGAATTGGGATAACACCTTCATTAGCACGGGATCTAGAGTTAAGCAGATTTGTACTGCAGAATGATGAACTTCTGCATTTATGGATGGGAAAAAGGACGTGGAAAGACCTGCATAGGAAGGATTATTTGCTGTGTGTAAGACCAGGTCCCTCAAACGCTCCATGAAAGACACAGTGGGCACTGGTGTCCGTGTTTGGAGAGGCAGAGTGTCTTGCAAGATCTTGTCTCCAGCAGGGCAGTTGTTAGGTGTTTCCAAGAAGGGCACAGGAGAAGCACAGTGGTTACAGAATATCCTCACAAAATGGAACAAAGTCTTTTCCAAACTCTTTGGTACCTAAGAGGTTAGCCCATGGTAATGTTTCCCAATTTGGTGCTCATTCACCTTTGAATTATGCTGAAGCGTTGGCTGCAAAAAGATCTTTCCAAAAGAAGTTCTGGGAGGTGAATATGCCCTTCTGGGGAAAAGTACTTAACAGTTTTGATACATTTTCATTTCATTAACTGTTTCTACTGTTGTCTCCTGAAAGAAAGCTAAGAAAAGGCTTCTCTTCCATTCGTTATTTCGTCTTTATTCAGTTTTTTTCATACCTTATTACTTTCTTCTTGCTAAATTAAAGACACTGTTTCTTTTAGAATCTCTTTTTACAGAAATCAATGGTCAAAGCAGGCAATTTTTTGATGCTCGGCCCTGCTGGTAGTCACATAACAAGCACCTCACAGATGAAAATTGGATTTTTCTCTTGAAAGAATGGAGAAGGATAAATTCTTATAGAATTTAAAGTATAAAATTGTTTTTGCAATTACAAGGACCCTTAGTTTTCCAGGAAAGACATTATTTCACATCTTTTGTGTGAGAGAGGAAGACTGGGACTTTCATATAAAAGAAAATGCTTATCCGTATTGCTGTTTCTTCACAATGGAATTGCTGCTTTGGGATTGTGATTCAGGAGTATTGAGAGCAGGGCTTAAACTTCATGTGTTGTGATGGGCAATAACCAACTACAAGTTTTGGTATCATTGCAATGGCTTGCTCAGGAAAAGAAGCAGAAACTAGCTTACCTGCATTGAGGCCAAGCCAGGTAACGTTGCCAGCAAGGTTCTTTTTTCTCCCTTAGGAAATAGAGGGATTGAAACAAGAAATTGAAAATGCCAGAGAGCTCCAGGCACAGAGGGATTCTCTGACCCAAAAGTTACAGGTGAGTTATGGTGCATCATCTTAATTTAGAGAGAAGGGAGAAAATGATCATCAGGTGAGCAGTTCACATCAGCAACTAGTGCTGTATTCACTGGAAGTGCCAGATAAAGATCTAAGTTAGACTGCATTGCGAAGCAGTGGGTTGGGATGAACCCTAGGAATTTGTATCAAGATTCTGTAAGTTACCTTAGCTTCTGTAAGCTGCACTTTTTACTTGAGGGACCAGACCCAAATTTAATTTACAAGTCCATAGGGTACTCTCAAGCTAGCAGCTTTCCTTGGGCAGTTCTGGTCTCATTTTCACTGTGGTGTCTTCCCACAGGTCCTGTGTGTGAACTGAAACAGTCAGGCTATGTGTTGTCAGATTGTGATGAGTTTGTATTCATCTTTTAAACATGCTCTGAGAAAGTAAAGGTTAAAGTGTTTGTGTGTGGTACAGACTTTAAAACCACACTTTGACATTTTCTTGAAATTCTTTAGAATCATTGTGTTTTTATTGTTGTTTTCTGGGTTCTTTCTTTACTGTGCTTAAATCCAGATACCTCAGCCTACCAGAATCAGTGTACCCTCAGTATACTGTCTCTTGCTACATCTGAGCTCCTGATTGTCTGTCACTGGGCTGACTGACCAGCATGTACTCTTCTACCTTGTGAAGTCTGCATTTGGAATGAGCCTAGCCCAAAACTTAGATGGGCTAAACTCAGAATTCACACTTCAGAGCTTTAATAAAACTGGAAACTCAGGCATTAAATAGCTCCTAATCCAAAGTGCTGAAAGGTGACCCTCATTGTTCTGTGGCTTGACCTAAACTGCACTGAAAGCAGTGCATCAGACTTAGCCATAGCTTAAAAATCATTAAGCAGGTATATCTGAAATGCATTTCACAAATTGGAACTTCCTTGACTCTCATTTTAACTTACAGAATAAATCACATAAGAATAAAATAAATTGAGTGGTTTTTCTCCATTCTTAAGTCAAATTAGTTTAAAAAATTATATTATTACTTTAAACAATCTTTAAAAATTTTTATGAATACACCTGAACTTGCCTGTCCCATTCTTCCAAAAAGTGTTGCTGGCTTAGGGTAAAAATAATGGGATTTTTCAGCTGAAAAGGCGCTCATCTGAGAGACTCATAAGGAAGTTTATAATGAAAGTTTGAAATAGTTCTAGCAGTAGCAGGCGATAATTTCAGTATAAAGTCATATTAAAAGTAATAGTGAGACAGGCATCAGTTATCCTTATCAAGCAAAATTATGAGAGGCTAGTAAGAGATTAAATATTAGAAAATGGTAAGTTTTTATTAAATTATGTACTTTATAAAAGTTAGTGTCTTCTTTTTGTGTGTTTATATCTTCAGTAACCAAATGGATATGTTGTTCATTTATATCTCTACATCACATTGTAGGTGATCAGTTTCTGCAAGTATTTCTGTATAGTTCTGTTCAAGTAATTTTGAAGCTCACTTGGGATCTGTATTAAAAATTGCCTTACCTAAGCTTAAAGCTTAGTAGTGACCTGGTGCAGCCCATCTAAAAGATCGTGAGTCTTTGCTTTGCTGCAATTGTCCTGCTTTTATACTGGTCTTCTCTGAGCCACTTCAGCCTACATCTGTGACATCAGTGAAGTGGTATTTTCTTCTGTAGCTCCAGACTAACCATCTCACATCTGTTCACTGGTTGATTCATCATGTTTTTTCAGGGTGATTGTCTACAGGGTCTGTATCTGGTCGTCTTGCTCTTTTTTTCTTCTGCTTTAGTTTTTCCCTCTTGTGCTTGCAACTGTACTATTACATAATCTGCTCTCAACTATTTTGGAATATAGCCTGTATGAAAAATGCTGTACAAAGAATTTACTATTTCAAGGTGTATTGCATCTCTGACACACTCATATCAGGGAATGAATTAGAAATCCATCGCTGGCAAATTCCAGTGTTATCACTGTGATGGGTAAGTGTCAGGGCCCTTGTTACTTTATAGATTCATTAGCGATGTAGAAAAGATTTATCAATGAGTCATGATCAGTGTGACTCTATCAGTAAGTCAGGATATCTTTATTACTATGGCTTATTCCTAAATATAGCTGTTGTGTATAGTTTGAAGATTTTATTTGGATCTTTGCACCAAATTTACAAAAGATTATTACAGTGCAAACAGCAAACACAAAAGAAAACATATGAGAAATGACCTGGTCCTCTGTTGAGAAGAGCTTGAAAAAACAATGTAAAATACACCTTGCAAAGGGCATGAATGTATCAGAAGAGTAATTTTATTGTTAGATGAGATTAACTGCAAATAAAGTGAAATGACACAACTAGAGGGCTAGATTGTTACATGGACACATATTCCCTACATCTAATCATGAAGCAATAGTTTTGGGGTAAATGTAAACCAATTCATAATAGGAAACTGCATAGGAGCTGGACGTGAATTTGTAATGCAATACTATTGCAAAAATAATTAATACTAATCAAGGGTAAATACGTGTAAGGATCAAATGTAAAATTTAGGAAGTAGCATTTTCCAGAAATTGCAGAAAAACAGCTCCTGGCATATTTCAGTTAGTTCTAGTTCCTATATGTCATTAAATATATTAAGCATAAGTTATGGAAAATAAACCAGGAGGAACCGTGGGAGAAAGTATGTGTGAGGAAATGTTTGGGAAGATAACAGTATATGGGTTAGGAAAGTGATGTCAAGAGTAGAATACAAATGAAATACGCAAACTGGGACTTTAAATAAAAAAAGGCAGCTCTTCTGATTTGAAGATCTACAGGACAAAGACTAGCAATGGAGAGTTAACCTTTTGCTGAATGCAGATGGAATTTTCTGCATCTAACATCAAGATTTTGGCTTTACCTGGGTGCTCCCACCCTTACAGCTCTCAGCACAACAATTCTGCACTTTTAAGGACATCTGAGGAGGGTGTGAAAGGTGACCTACAGTGCTGGATACTGGCCGTGCTCTTCATACCCAGATATCATGAAATGAAATCATGCATGTATCAATGGACTGTTCCAAAGCAGTCCCTTTAATCACTGGCTTGCCTGCTTATAGAAAATAATTATCTGTGTGGTAAGAGTAGTGATAAGGAGACTTCAGAGAGCATATGCATTTGGTGAGTAGAAGAGGAACAGCAACAGGAGAAGTAGGACATGTGAGCAAACATTTAAAAACAGCAGTGAGTTTTGCATGAGCTAAAGAAAAGACTATCGTTCCTGCAGAGCACTTGGCCTCAGAGGGTCTAGAACTGTGCTGTCACTACACCAGGTAGTACTCATCAGTACTCTGTGTGGAGGGGAGGAGTAGGCTTAATGAAGGAGAGACTTCAGAAGGTGTGGCTGGCTTGTAATCAGTTAGCTTTTTCGATTATAGCAGCAGGGAGTTGCAAATCACTACATAAGCATGTACGTATTTTAATTTACACAAATTACTTAAAATAAGTATTTGTTTCCACAAATACTTTTTTCAGTTAGCTTCCTTTAGTGCTTTGGCAACCATATCGTTCAGTGTTACACAAATTAAACTAATTATTTTCTTGGTCCTGGCAGCAAGGCGTAATTCCTTCTTTCAACTGTGCTGTTCAAGACCCACACCTATAACTCTGTAATTTTTAACTTACCCATTTACAAACAAGATGTAAGGCAGGTTTTCCAGTTCAGCTTGGACATAACCCTTGGATACACAAGCAGCCACAATTATGAGGAGATCAAGTTCCTGAGGCTCTGCCTTCTCCACCTGTGTGCACCACTGCTGGGTGTCCCAGAGCTCTCCCTCACTACAGAGACTGGGAGCCAAAACTGAGCGCTGGCCACATCACGCCATCCCTCCTCTGGCTGGGGATGCAGCAGGTGATTGATGCTGCCACCAGTCCCCTCATGGGTGCAAAAGTGTCTTGCGCCACGGACTTTGACGCAGGGCTGTCATTTCATACCTTAGACTTGACTGCCCAAGTACGCTGTCATGTTATATACTATCATAGTATAGTTTGGGTTGGAAGGGACCTTAAAGATCATCCAGTTCCAACCCCCCTGCCATGGGCAGGGACATCCCACCAGCTCAGGCTGCCCAAGGCCCCATCCAACCTGCCCTTGAACACCTCCATGGATGGGGCAGCCACAACCTCCCTGGGCAACCTATGCCAGTGTCTCACCACTCTCATGGTGAAGAAATTCTTCCTAATGTCCAGTCTAAATCTGCCCCTCTCCAATGTGCTCCAGCCCTCCGATCATCTTTGTAGCCCTCCTCTAGATCCATTCCAACAGCTCCGTATCTTTCTTATATTGAGGATTCCAGAACTGAACACAATACTCCTGATGAGGTCTCACAAGAGAGGAACAGAGGGGCAGAATCACTTACTTCCCCCTGGCCACGCTTCTTTTGATGCTGCCCAGGATACGGTTGGCCTTCTGGGCTGCGAGCGCACATGTCGAGCTTCTCATTGACCAGCACCCCCAAGTCCTTCTCTGCAGGGCAGATCTCAAGCACGTCATCCCCCATCCTGTACTGAAAAAGGAGATTGCCTTAACCCAGGTGGAGGACCTTACACTTGGCCTTGTTGAACCTCATGAGGTTCTCACAGGCCCACTTCTCCAGCCTGTCCAGGTTCCTCTAGATGACATCCCATCCTTTCGATATAACTGCACCACTCAGCTTGGTGTCACCTGCAAACTTGCTGAGGTTGCACTCGATCTCGCTGTCAATATCATTGATAAAGATATTGAACAGCACCAGTCCCAGTACAGAACCCTGAGGGACACCACTTATCATGGATCTCCATTTGGACTTTGAGCCATTGACCACTATTCTTTGAATAAGACCATCTGACCAGTTTCTTATCCACCCTACCATCCACACATCAAATCCATCTCTCTCCAATTTAGAGACAAGGATGTTGTGTAGGACCGTGTCAAAAGCTTTACAGAAGTCCAGATAGATCACATTTGTCCGTTTGAGGTCCTCTCAGCTGTGTGTAACGTGCCGCTTCTTCATCTTTCTGCCTGCGGCATGGGAGCCGCTTGTCTGTACAGCACGGGTGGCTCGCATGCTTCCCCTGCTCCCGCAGCTGCGACACTGCGTGGCTTGCACGTGGGTGCTCCAGGGCACCCTGCCTGGCAAGATATTCAGCTTGCACTTGCTGGTTTACCTTTATTACAGTTCGCATCACTTCGACATCAGTCTTGCTAGCTTGTTTCCCCTCTTAATTTGCAGGATGAAAAGGCCTATAATGTGGGACAGGAGTAAGGTAGCACTCCTCCATCCATAAAGCAGTATTCTGGGTGTGTTTCTGTATGAGACCTTTAGCGTGGACTACATCCCTGAGCAATTCATGCAGTCTAAATCAGGGAATACTCCAACTTCAGTAAGCCTTTGAGAAGATGTTTTCAGTAGGTGGAACATTTCTGAATGATAGAAGCAATAACTTGCCTGAATAAGTACATCACATCGGTTATTCACTGACTAAATTTTATCCATCTTAAAAGGTTTCTATCCTTCAGCTGAATTGCTGAAAGGTGGAGGAAGTGGTAGTACATACGCAACTGTAATAGCAATTTGAGTTTTGGGTTTGGCTTAATGGAAACTGTTTTAATTGTTTTAAAAAACAGTTGACAAAAATAGCTCTGGAAAACCAGCAGAATAAGGTTAGACTGCTCTCTGTTTGCAGGCAACACATTAACATGTTATGTATTTTCTCTGAAGGAAGTAGAAATTCGAAACAAAGACCTGGAAGGCCAGCTGTCTGATCTAGAGCAACGTCTGGAGAAAAGTCAGAATGAGCAAGAAGCTTTTCGCAATAACTTGAAGACGCTTTTAGAAATTCTTGATGGAAAAATATTTGAACTAACTGAGTTACGAGATAACTTGGCCAAGCTAATAGAATGCAGCTAAAGAAATGGGATTTCAGTGCCAATCCGCTTAAAGATGCACTGTCTCTCTTCATAGGACTGTGTTGGGCTCTGCATCCAAGTTGCACAAAATTAGAAAATGCTCCTATGAGAGGGCTTGTTTTAAATTTCAGTCGTATTTCAATGTACAATTTAGAACTCAGCTTGTAGCTTGAAGAAAAAAAAAACAACAAACAAAAAAACTTGAATTACAAATTACCTCCTTGTACATTATTGGCCATAGATAACTTGAAAGATACTAACAGTAATTGAATGCAATCCTTTTCTAATTATCAGTGATAGAACAAATAGCAGTGTCCCAGGTCATATCCCCTTTTTGTGATAGACAAAATATAGGTTATCTACTGTTTTATTTATTTAATATATTTAATTGCTGTGTTTTGTGCAAGAACTTAGTGATGACAGCCCTTTATTTTGTTGTTCTTAATAATTTCTCAGGATACTTTGCACTGTGGAGAAGCAGTGCCATTACCAGTTTATTCTTGCCAGGACTGAGAGAGAGTTTGCATCTTTAATTGAAACAAAGTTACTATAACTGCTTGTATAAAGTTCTTCCTTTTGGGGATCTTTTGCTTCATTGGTTGGTTGTTTTTTGGTTTTGTTGATTTTTGGGTTTTTTTTAAGAATATATATATATATATATATACACACACACACTGGAAGATACCATATTTCTTTATGGAGCTTACTCTGGTGTTCTACAGTATTGTCCAATGTAAGGTTTACTTTTTCATATGAATTCCATGTAATTACAGTGAGATACTATCTTCCACTTAACTCTGTTTTGAGGCCAACCATTGATGGAAGGTGAGTCCCCCAAGGGAAAAAAAAAGGCCCTGAGGATTTGAAATGTAAAATTTGACATGCACAGATAACAAGGAATAGCCAGTCATTTGTTTTCTGGCCTTGATACATATATCTAATGTGTGTGTTCAATTAACCGTTAACCTGTTCTGCAGGAGACTTTTCAGAATGTTACATGAATTTCAGGTTTTATGAGTAATGGCTTCTGGGGAGCACTGTTTTGTGACAGATTGCATCAATGGCGTACAGCTCTCGCAAGGGATTACTGTACAGTGAACTTGTCCAGCTAAGGAAGCTATTTCTAGTAGTTTTGTTGTCAGAGCAAATTGAAATGGAGACATGTTTACTCTTTTATGGGTCTTCATATCACATCTTTATTGATAAACTACACCAGGCAATATTCTGAACTGTTAACTAAATGTTAAAAAACAGGAAATTTAATTCAGTTATCCTCAGTGAGCAGGTTTTAAAGTTGTTTTGATGTAATTTTAACAGACTTTTGGCAAACACACATTTCTTTATATAATAGATTTATTTAAAAAAAAAAAAAACTCAACCTTTTTGAAAGGTAAGCCAAGTGTCATGTGTCTTGCATCAAAGTGCATTCTTGCCATAAATTGCTTGTAATGTTGAGGAGAGCTTTTTTAAAAATGTATGAATGAGTGTCAGACTTCAGAGTCGAAAGATGCACGGACCTTTGTTTGCTCCCCAGATTAATTTGAATGTTAAACATGAAATCTAGCTGCTTATTAAATTTGTACAACGCAATTTTCTCCACTTAGAGACTGCTATTCAAAACTAGAAAAGATAAGGTTGTTTTTGTGTGTGTACTGTGTGTATATACCATATAATACACACAGGTTCTCATTTGTATTAGAAATACATGCTTTATTTCTAAATACCTTTTTTTTTTCTTTACCAGTGATTTATCAGGTCTCCCCTGATTAGTCAGGAAAATGGTTTAGGTCAAATGCTAAACTGTCATGTATTATATAGTATGTAATGTACACAATGTTTACGTTTTCTCCATATTTTTAGGGTACTTTCTCACTTATTTTATTTATTAAAGGGGTGGGGGGAGCTTGGTTCAGCGTGCTACTGTTTGAAAACTTTGTGGTGAACTACATATTTTTCATTTGTTGGATTTTAGATGATGGTGTGTATATCTTCATCACGTCCAGATGAGCAGATACGACTAGTTTTTAACTTACTTGGGGATGTTCGGGCCTGATTCTCCTGTCACTTAAGCTGCTGTAAACCAAATGTCCTTGATGTGATGTCAGCAACATTCAGCTGGCATAACATCTGTGGAAGTGCAAGGAGAGTCTGGCCTTTTAATGCTCAGTGGGCGTAATAATGATGAAGAAAAATAAAAACACAGGAAGTTGATGATGGAATAAATGTAATATTATTTTTAATGATACTATTATTGACATTTTTAAAGATATTATGTCATTTACATGTCGGAAAATAGTGGACAGAAATATTTCCACTTAAATTTTGTGAATATGTGTGGTACATGAGTATTTCTATGTATACGTACACACACATATGTATATACAGAACATGAAAAAATTTAGATGTGCACATTTTTAATATTTTCCTATTGAAATTAAATTTAAGATTGGAAATTGATATTTGAGAATTTCTTTTCTCATAGAGTAGATATGCTTCATTTCTTTTTTTTTAAGTAATACAATTACTGAGGGCTGCACCTTTGAATTCCCAAATAGTTGCCAAACGTACATATGGGATAAGGTGGACCGACGTGCACATATAAATAAAATCCTATTGCTAAGACTACTTTTAATGTTTATGTACAGTAGGTGAGTGTTTAGAAATTGTGACCTAAAGTTTGTACTTAGGTGGCTATACCTACTGTAGCCTCTCCACTTCTGTTTTAAGAGAAAAGTTTGCCTGTGTGAAACTTTACTTTCCCAGAGACAGGTATGCATTGTACCTATCTTTGATGAAACCATGGGAATATGTATATGAGAAAAGTGTTGAGTACTTTATCCTGGAGACACAACCACGAACTTGCACTGGAGAGGAGAGCAGTCACATTGTGTTTAACTTGTTAAATGGCAACTACAGTCTTGTAAAAAAAAAAAAAAGCAAAAAGAATTACCAAAAAAACTAACAGAAATACTCAACAAGAACAAAACCAACAGCAACAACAAAAAGAAAAATAAAACCTTCAGTTTTTTATTTTGAAATACACTTGCTGTTCTCTGGAGAATGTACTTCTACTCTTTCTTTTTTTCTTAAATCTTTTTCAAGTATGTGCAAGTGATAGCAGCAGCTACCTTAATCTTTCAGGTGCTACTGGATTTTGCATTAGCATGTTATGTTGTGAAATCCTGACTTTGACATAAAAGATCTTTGTAAGTATATCCCCATCTGGATAGTTAGCTTTTGGAGTGTCTTGTTCATAATCCATATGCCTCCATGATCCAGAAATTGCATTTTTCTATGTGGATGAAGTAAAAAGTGTGAATTAATCTGCCTGTTACAGACTGGGAATTCTTTTTCCTGGCTAATATACCCAGGAAAGAGAAGAACAAAATGAACTGATAATGCAGAAATGCTGTTATAAGGTCTCTAAGAAAATACATTTTCAGGTAAAATATAAATAAATAAAGGGCTAAACCAGATGTAACACAAATAAGTATCATTTAATGCTATCGGTGGCATTCCCAGGATAATTCCTTTAAAGAAAACCCTCCAAGAATGAACAATGCATCAATTAAAGATTAATATTTTGGAATGTGTCTTTTCAGTTGTCAGTTGTGAGAGGTTTCTGATTTCTGCTCATTTTTCTACCAGTTAGGGATTAACTTTAGGTTTACCTTCAATACGAGGCTAAACCTCAATTCGTTTTATCATCTTTTATATTCTGTATTGAAGTGGCTACTGAACAGCGCTCTGTGAACGAATACCACATTTTGAAGTCAAAATCAAAATCTTTTTCAGAAATTCCACATGGAGAGAGGAATGGAAAACTGTTGCAGACCTTAATTCTCTCCAGAACTGGGGATATCAGTAAAAGCACTTAATTTGGTTGATTGCAGAAATCTTGGATCTTGAGGCCAAAGACAAATCTGATTAGAGATTAGGCCTAGATGTCATAAGACATCGTAAAGAAAAGGATCATCAAGAAACTCTGCCCAACCCATGTAGTTCAGTCTCAGTAACTGGACGTGCCAGCTGAGTGCACAGCTATACACTGATTTTTTTTCAGGAAATGGACTTGCCTCTGCAAAGCGATGTTCAAATTGTGTTGTTTACATTTTCTTAGTAATGCTGCATATGCACACTACCTCTGAATGGTGCTAAGCAGAGAAACTATCGCAGATCAACAAGTGTTTTTTTAAATCTCTGTTTTTGCTTAATGGCATTAGTTCCTTGTTTTACTCTACTTCTTCAGACAAGTAGAATTAATTTTCCCCATTAGGTTAAATATTTGGGAACAATGAACAGAATTTTGTGTTGGATCTTGGAGTCATTTCAGCTCACGTCCACCGTTTTGGCCATGCAATGTAGCCAGAAAGCAGGTGCAACTCTTTATATCACAATACCTGCAATACCTATAGATACTATAGATAGATGTGGTGTTTCACACCATATGGGGTCTTGTAATTTGCCCATCACAACCTCTCAGGGACCCATAGCTGCCAGTATTGCCTCTGCACTGCTGGCAGCTCATCCTAGGACCAAAGAAACATTAAGTGCAGTTTATATCCACTTTCTCCCTCATTGCTGGGTCTTGCACAAGCGAAGCTCATCCACAGCAATACATCGGGTAGTTTGTGTCATTTTCAGAGGCAAACATGGGAAGGAAGAGTACCATCAAAGACATTTTAGGGTTTTGGGGAGCGGGAGGAGGAATGCAGAGGTGTCAAAAAGATACCCATAAACAGAATCGTTAGCTGTAAAAATAGGTGAGAGTGGTTTCAGCAAGGAACACACTACCCGAACAAAAAGGTTCAGTAGCAACGAGAAGTTCATTAGAAAAGATTTTTCTTTCCTTCAGTGAGCACACCTGGCTTGCCCCAGACTCTGCCCTGGTGTGGTAGGCTTCTCAAGGTCAGCATTAGGTGTGCATTTCGTGAACACAGCCAAGTCCTGGCAGTCTGCAAACCCCATGTCCTTCCAGTCTTTTATCTTCACAGCTCTGTAGGTTTGGTATCAGTCATCAGTAATGGCTGACAACACACCTTACTTTTTCCTTCCATTAGTGCCTCTCACCTGTGGAGCTTGTGTAACAAAGTTCTGAACTGGTGTTTGGGGGTTTTCTTTCTTTTGACTTCGAAGTAGTTTCAGAACTACCCATTCCTGCTGTGGGGATTCTCATCTGCTCTCATCTAAGTCCCATCTCACTGCATGGATTCAGCAGTGTCAGCCACTTTTGTTTCCAGTACACTGAGAATAGTAAACTAGAAGTTTTCTTGGAAGAGAACTTGCATTTCTGTGATTGTGGTAATTCTTGAAGAGGAAGAAGTTTTTCCCAGTAGATCAAGAAGGAGGCAGAGTCCAGGACCTTCACAAACAATATATGGATCCAGGTGCTAGGGGAGAGGAAGAGCTACACTGACAAGGTATGTTGAAGTATAATCTGCATGTACGGATTTCCTCCTTTTGATTTAAATACAATCATGCAGATATTTGCAAACTTAAGGTTTTTGTAGAGGGGAACAAGGCATTTGAAATTCTTTGAGTCTGGATTGTATTATATTAACCGACGGTAGGAATGTTCTCTAAAAACAAAACAAATGGGAGGCAAGATAATCTTGTACTTCCCTGCAAGACATCACAGCCTTTTCCTGTGGACAGAAATGTAAAAATTAAATCTACTTCTTGTGCATCTGTATACTGTTGTTTTTATAATCCCAGCAGTGTTGTTTCTCAGGAGTCCGCAGCAATGGGAACCAGAAATGTACCAGTGAAAGTCACAGCTCACTCTTTGATTTTCACTTAATGAACCAGGATAGTAATGTGTTGTCAAGTAGTATCCAGTCTGAGCATCCAGCACCGAGTTCCCTCCTGTCAGCCTGCGAGCTGTCTGGACACTAGATCAAACTTGGCTGCACTTGCTATTTGTCCCACGAGCAATCTCAGAGGCTTTTCTGTCCTTTGTTCAGAAGCTGCTGGTTCAGACCGCAGCATCATTATGACTTTTTTTGCTCCAGAGCATTCTGTGCATTTGGAGATTTGGTTACGAGGGGAGAAAACAGAGAGGAAATTTCGTTCTGCACATCTGAAAGAAGCAGAGTAGTGTGTTGGTTTGATATATGGACCTTTCCCCCATCTCTTTGCAAGACAAAGAAAGCTTTATTTGGGTTGGTTATCGCTATAATTTGAACCTACAAGTCAGAACCTTTCCATCCTATACTTCCTGTATTTTTCTTTTTTCTGTCCGTGGCTTTTTGTTTGTTTGTTTGTTTCCCTGCATGACATTAGAGCAGCCAAGCACATATTTACAACAAATGTAAGAAAGTCTAAACTGCTTATGGAATGAGACACATAAGCATCCAGTGTCCTGCTTATCAGGCAGGCACACCAGCAGCCCCCAAAAAACCACAACACAGAAGTCACCTGCAGGTATGAGATTGCTGTTTGTTGTGCATAAACGTCTCAGCCTCAGCAAAGGAGTCAACCAGACAAAGCAGTGAAGAGGCAATGAAGAAGCATTGGGGATATTATAAACAAGCATTACTGAAGCATGCTAGGAGGAATTATTTTGAGTCAAAGCTGATTTTAGACAAAACAGTGAGCAGTGCAAGTATTTTCAGAAGACAGGAGTCTGTATGTGGTTTTCTGATGAGGAATAGAAAATACCTATGAAGTGTTTCACGCAAATCAAAATACAGTAATGTGTCAGGATTAGCAGGCTCTTTTCGAAAGAAACTAGGCTGATTTTCCTGCGAAAATAAAGGGATCATATACCAGGCAGAAAAAATTCCCATCCAGCCAGAGGATTTCTATCATCAGCTAGAACAGGAGACAGATCTTTTGCAAAGGAATTAAAGCAACCTTTGGAAACTTCCTTAGAGAAGCAGTACAAAGATGAGAGCAGATTGCTGTGCAGCAGCTGCGATGTGCCCAAGTCAGACTGTCAAAGACTCCTGTAAGACTTACAGTCCAGACTGGCCAGACAGGGAGGCACCAAACTACTGAAGGGTCAGAGGTTTTCAAAAGAACTGTGACACTTTGGCCAAACTGCTGTAATGAAGCTGTAACAGGGACATATGTATGTAAAAATAAAATCCAGAAGGAATCAGGGCCTTGGAGAGCACCCCACCAGGGATCCTTGTTTTTTTTCAAACACACAATTGCCTCTGTAACCCTGGCAGAGAGAAAGGTTACTTATGACATAAAAGCAAAGCAATTAACCAGCCATTGAGGCTGGGTTTACAGTTCAGGAGGAGCTGGTAGGTGGCTGTGGAAGTCACCATGACATTTTAAGTCTCTCTTGCAGCATGCGTCACCAGAAAAGGGAGCTGCTACCCAAGGAAGTCATTAGCTGACCTCCATGACCCCCATAAGCATAGCTTTGTGCCTTACATTGGATAAAAGATAAGAGTGTGGCTACTTGGAAAATAGCTGATGTCGGTAGTGTGTCAAGGAATGAGCTGGAAGGTCTTAATAGGAATAAGTGAATAAATTCTAATTTTCTGCATTTCAGCATATTAGAATTTTTTAAAGCAAATCTCATAACAATGAGTTGCAATGACGTTGATGGGTTAACAGAGACCATTGTGTCCTGTGGGGAAACAGCTAAGATCCCTCCCACTGGGTGAGCTCCAAAGGGAGCAGGAGCTAAATTTTGCATTGTCACTTAAGGAAATGGTACCGAAAGTACCAAACACTTCCTTATGCAAAAGCATCCCTGAAACCTTAAGCATCCTCAAAGCTGTGTATCTGCCTCTCAAAAGGCAGGAAGACTTTCGATCCATTGGGCAGCTGATGGCTGCGAGCAGAACCCCGGTTTATCCCTGATGGCTGACAGTACGTGACAAGTGCTGGTTGGGACACAGAGATTCTGTTTGAAGTTTCTTACTGCAAATTGAGACTAAAAGCTGAAGACTTTAAGGAAGATTTTTCCTGTGAAATGGGATATAGCATTGACTTGGAACTGTAACTGCTTTTGAGTATTTTAATGTGTTTCATATGTTAGTTTATACACAAATCTAAGCATAATGTGTCCTTGTAGGCAACCTGTGGCTCACGTTCTCCCTGCGAACACAGCCTGGTAGACACTTCATTGTTTTGTTGGGTTTTTTTTTAAAAAAAGGAGAGTGTAGATATTCATTTCCTCACTAGAGATTTGCGCTATCAGTCAAGCATGGTTACTGCTGCTACCTTCGTCTGTGGATGTCCCGCGCTCCTCCCAACTTTTTCCAGAATGGATTAAATGAGAGTGGACATGGTCCAAGTGTCACTCATTAGCATGTATCTTTTCTCGATCCTGTCTGCTGGCCACAGGCACTGGAGGAACGGCCCATGAACGGCCAGACCTCGCGTAGACTGCCAAGCTGACCTACCGAGTGTGGTTTGATTTAAAGTTGCTTGACAAAGCAAGGTGGGGTGGGGGGATGGTGAGACACAGGTGGAAATAATTGGTTCATACAGTACTAGTGGGCAGGAGAAGTAATGACTTTATGTTTCAGCTTAGCTTGGTATTAAGAGGTGTTCCACCAGTAGGCACTGCAATGGATCACTTGGAGAGGCTGTGATCTTCTACCAGTAGAAATCTTCAGGAAACTATTATGGGAATGACACAGGTATATGTGCTCCAGCAGCAAAAGATGTGTAAATTGTTTGGGGTTTTTTTTTAATATTACTGTATTATTTAATGCAAATTCAAGACTTTTTTTTTAAAAAAAACCCTTGTCATTAGAATCCAAGAGCACCATGCAATGGCGTCTTTGTCAGATTGTTTTTAGCAAGACCCTGTCCACTCCAGCAGGAGTTTTACTCACAAGTAGTGAGTATTGGAGGCGGGGAAATGGCCATCACTTTATGATGCTTTATATGAAGTTAATTCATAAAACTTCTGTTGTGTTGTTTAAATTGTGCAGTTAACGTGCATGGCAGTTTGAGCATGCATTGATGATTTTGTATGCTAAGAGCTCAGTTACATTCTTACTGAAATTTAATGGGATTAAAATAAAGTACTGAGGAAGAAAAAGTATAGTTAATATAAATGCTTTGTATGAATTGCATGATTCTTCAATTTTTGTTATTCCTGTGATTTTTAAACAGTAATATACAGAGGGACTGTGATGCAAACTAGGGAAGTTGTTTAAGATAAAAGAATGATGTAAACAGTGAATTTTGTTTGAAAGACCATGAATGTGCTTGGCTTCATGTAAGCTATCTGGGTCACAGCGAGATGCCTCGGAGAAGTGTATTGTCTTCCATGGTGAGGAAAGAAAGAGAAAAGAAGGTAATACACGTAATTTGTCCGTGGCAGAAGCGTCTCCAAGAAACATCCCACAGACAGCACACAAATACAGTAGGAACAAAGGGAGAAGGCAGCAGATACAAGGAGTGGTCTTGAATGTAATTTTCATTTTCCCATAGTTTCGGTTGATTACTGAGGAGAGCATGAACCCCAGCACTACCACACAGACAAGCAGCAACTGTAAATGCACTAATAAGAATCTCTGCCTGTTCCTGTTGAGGCATTTCAAGGGAGATTTGCCATCTTTGAGCTGATGAAAGTCTGAACAGTCAGCGTGACAGTGATGAAGACTTGCATAAAATTTTAGAGAAAGTAAGAGATACTTAAGTCTCAGTGTAAAGGGGGAAAGGGCAGGAAGGCACATCTGTGGGAAAAAGGCAGGTCTGCAGTCCTGCAGGATGGAGAGCTGGACAGAAACTTGCAGAATCATTTTCTGGAATAGTTTTCTGTGGTTGTGCAGTTTGTGTCAGCAAAGTGATGCTTTTAACAGTTAAATGGCTGACATGGTACATCTAAAGTTTACAGAAGCTACTTTATTGTTAGGTTAATTACTTCCCTCCCTCTTAAAAGGTAAAAATACAGTGGCAAAACACTATGACACTAGACCTAGGTGATCAGTGACACAAGCACTCAGATTCTGGTGGCAGCAGTAAAATGCTAGTGGTTTGGTGATTCAGAAATACTGCTACAGTCCAGGTTCATGTAAACTCCCTCTTAAGGCAGGAAGTACAAAGCCTGTAAAAAGGGCTTTGTAAGAACTCCTAACGAAAGAACAGTTCATAGATTTTGAAAAACAAGCTCTCACAAACTTGCTTTCCATTTTCACTTCTCTCTTCTCCACATTCCCTCTGCCAAGTACAAAGCACTTAACAGAAACAAACCCTAGTTTCCATCAGAGAGAGGTGGTGTTTTATCTACAAGTTTGAGGACTGTGGCCCAGTGAGTATTTTACAATGTACTTTTCCTCCATGTCTACATGTAACAAACATGAAAAAAATGATGGTTTTACCCACTTCCCATCTTCTATGTGTGGTACAAACATTTAAGCCTTATTCCAAGTACCATGCCACTAACTTCCAACTGTGCCTACAGATATGTTCATTAATTTGCATTCTGATGCATGTATTAAATGTATTTCCAAGCTGTAGGAGTATCTGTGAGTCATAAAAAAAGCAGCTATTTATCTACAGAAGCCAGTGCCAAAGCAGACACCAGATGATGGCAGCAAATACCCTTAAAATGAAAGGTATTCTGCAGAGCAGAACCTGTGAAGGCACCCTCACCAGGGTCACTCACTCTGCCAAGGGCATGGTGAGAGCACTGAGAACAGACTTCCTGCCACAACTAAAACCTTCTTCTCTCAAAACAAGAGTCAGTGATGATCAGAAGAACTTTCTTATTTCAAAATACATTCCCTACTTGTTCTACGTGTTCTGCCACAACCCAAAGTTAACTGCATAAGCCATTATCACCAGAAGTGAAAAATACCACTAGGAAACCTGAGCCAGACAGGCCCTGGATTTTGGGTAAGACACTTTGCAGTGCAGACACTCTGCAATCTTTCTTTCACTGTGTTATTAGAAATAACCTTTTTCTTGTTCTCTCAAGATGGTAATTGCACTAAAAAGTTCCTGTTCCTTAAATACACCAATTGTTTTTTTATTTCTCATGCTAAGGGACCAGCTGGGCATAGAACCTGCCTGCACCGAACTGCCTGCAATGTAATTCTTTTATTGTACCAGAAACACAGGAGTGAAAAGATACATGACACAAACAGACCTCTGCCACACCGTGAACATTTTCGTAAGATTTAAGTCTCTACAAATAACAAGACAAAATGGCTACAGGAAAAAAATAAAACCAAATAGCTGGCAACTCTACTCTGGGACAGATTAATCATCTATTTTGGGATATCTTCCCACCCCTGGAAAAAATCCCAACTTTTAAACTCTTCAGAACAGTCATAAAGGTACTTTAAAGCATGAGTTCTTTATGTACCACCTACTTTTCTTTTTTATTATTTTGTACATATGCAAAAAATCAAATATTGGAGAAGCCACATGGTTTTGATTTGAGCTATTCCAGTATCTTCACTTATCTTCTTAAGTGATTGCAGCTGGAGGCTTGCATGTAACAGCATTTCCACTAGCTAGCTGTAAACAGGTAGGAGAGTATAATAAGAGCTAAGCACTTAATATTTCTGGGTTCAAATATTTACTCTTTTTCATAATGTTTTTGGTTTTTGATTAAGAGATAGAAAGTGTGCATGACTTGCATTTAAGCACAACCATCCTGCATTATTTAAAAGCAGGATTCCTCTATAATCCTTAAATTGTTTACATGACTTAGTTTACAAAGATGCTACCTACATATAATTATGCCTTGCTGCAACACAGCAACAACCATCTGCCATTAAGCAATGGCAGGCAGCTGGATGAGTTAAAAGTATCAATGGCAACCTAAATGAACGAAATATAATTATTTTTGTGGGAATCAAACTGTACTACAAATATTTTTTTAATGCTGGTACATAGTCAAAGTTAAAACAAGACAGTGGTCAAATAAATATCCTTTAATAAAGACAAAAGGAATATTTTAAAGCACCAAAACTGTGAGTATGATGTTACATCGCGTGTACAAGAAGGTGAGTGCAGTATTTTGTGTACAGGTTTAAATTTGAGTCATGACAATAAAAAACATGAAAAACACAGCAATAAACTTACATTGCAGAAAAGCTGCATTAAAGAAAAAAGAGCAGAAGGCAGACAGTTAAAACTTTTTTTAGTTTTTAGGTATTGCTAGAAATGTTTTTACCTTTATTTTAAACATACTTGTTGCTTAACACTTTATAACATTGAGCATTTTTAGGCATAGTAAATTTGCAGAGTCATTTACAATAAAATACACATTTAATATGTCCTTTTGAATATAATGGAGTTCAAGAACTTTCTTAAAGCCAAGCACAATGTGCTAGTAGTGTTTGAGTCTACTGATAATATTGCACAAAGCCAGTGAATGGCAAATTTATTTTCTTTTGATTATTCCTAGTCAATAGGCTTAACGAAGAAGTTAGTTTCATTAAACTTCACTGGCTTCATTCATGCAAGAAAACCTGCAGCCATCTGTATTTCTTAAAACTTTCATCTTATGATGGCGCATTTGTATGTATTTAAAATGAAATTCAAAACATATAGCAACCACAGTAACAAGCTGCAAGACATTAAGCTAATATCCCCAATATTGAATTCAGAATTTCTGAATTCAGAAAACGAAAACATGTTTCTATATCTGAAACTCAAGCTAGTCTACGGCAAACTAATTACTGAATAGGTGACATGACAGTCTCTGGAATAAAATCTCTGCGGAGTATGGACTATACTCATCAAAACAGCTTTAAACAATACTCTACATTACTACTGGAAATTCAGCATAGTAAAATTCATTGCTTGGTCATTTTCCATATTAGATGTACATCAGAGCATTCACATTTGAGAATGGAAAGAACAACTTTTTCTGTGAAATTCTGAAGCTCTGGGCCACAGAATCAAGAAGACCTTTTCACAATGAAAATACATAAATGTCAGGTTGTTGATTCACCACAGTCAGAGCTGGGAGTTTTGTATTACTAGTCAAACTGAATGGGAAGTGCAAAGAATTGTATATACAAAAGCCCACCCCAAAAATATACTGGCATGCCCGCCCACCCTTGACCCTCCTAAAAATTCTAAGTATTTCTGTATTAGGCAGCAATTAAATATAGATTTATTTGGGAGGAAAAGTTTAAGTTACAGTATATTTATAGGTTAAAACCAGCCACTGCTGTGCTTTTTACAGCATTGATAGCAATACGTCAACGTGCTTATTGCACCAAAGAGCAATTTGCAGTCAAGTTTAGGATGACCTACTGTCTCTGTCAGCTCCAGTAGCACTGAAATCATGCAATGCACTCTCCCAGTAAGGTGCTTTTGTTAACTCCTTTCCTTTGCAAAAAGCTTTGCTTGTTCTTAACATTAATTCTAGTGCTAAAATTAACATCTTGTCCATGCTTATGGAATCATTACCAAAAATATACCCAGGTAATTTAATTACATAAGCATTGCAATTAAAAATAAAATCTGGTAACACACGCGAGCCAACTTGATTTACAAACCTCAAAATTCAGTGCAACAAACAGAATAAGAGTAACATTAACCAAAGTTTCTGCCTCTTCTCAGTAAGTTGCAGCTTCAATAATGCACCTGTCATTACTTTAATATTGAACATTACAGAATATAGTGCTTATATTCAAAATGATTCTTTACAAATAATGTAGTTAAAAATGTTGAATTTTATCCCCAATGCAGCCACAAAAGAACACAATATGTAATCATACTAATCTATTTTACAGGTGTCTGGTGTAGGATACAGACTGTCAGATTTAAAAAAAAAAAAAACAACCAAAAAGCAGAAATAAAAATGGTATTTAAGAAAAAATAAAAAAGCGTTCATCTACCCTAGACAGAACTAACATCTGAAAAAATATCAAAGTCAATAACAAAAGACTGTTGGTCATTTCTAAAGGATCTGGAACCTCTATGAATGAAAGCATAGAATTCATGTTCATGCAAATTCCATTTCTGATCAAAAGGCTATTGCTTTTTAGCTTGCATTTTGGTTATTTCAGAAGAAACCGAGTATTTAGTTTCTTTTCTCACTCCTAAAAGATTTTTCAGTCCTCACATATGCATTAAATAAACCTTATGTATTCCCAACTCTTCACCTCACTGGATCAGATACACTATACTAAAACAGTTTTAATTGAACAAAGAAGTTTCTAAAGATGAAAAAAAGCATGAAAGCTGACAAACTGCTTAATATAAATGACTAGCAACAGAACAAGGCAGCTACAATAATGAAGCCCAGCCATAACTGAAAAATAACAGTAATAAGTAGAGAGATCTTTTTATGGAGGCTCTCCTTCCTTGCACCTGTTTTTTCTGTAGTGATGCTTGCTAAGATTTCTCAAGGACCAACAAAATTGTTACAGCTTTTCTCAGCTATGAAAGAAATAAACTGAGTGCAAGACTGTCTTAATTTCCCTAAGTTTCTTGTGAATATATTTAAACTTTCCCTATTTGCTGCTCCAGCCATCCCAATGCAGAATTTCACATTACAGAGCATCGGAAATTTTATGCATTAGCCTGTACACTACACATGCACAGTTTTTTAGACAAAAGTGGAGAATTATGTGAAATTGCGACATCTAGTGACTCATGCAGGTTTAAAATCTGGGATTTTTTTTTAGCAGTATGTAAGGACAAAAAAGATTTTCTTTCCCCATTGAAGATGGCAGTTTTGAACTGATAGAAGCTGCTATGCTCAGCATAACAACCACTTTTAGCATGTACTTAAAATGCATGTTAATATGAGAACTCCATTTCTATAAACTAAGCTATTACAGGAACATAAGATTTCAGCTAAAAATAAACCAGATTAAGGACAGTACATTTTCTCAATCGTGCACACATTTTTCAAAACAAAGAGGACAGCTCATGTGGCAAACAAATCTGAAAACAGTACAGCATGGAACTGCTTACATAAATCACAACACTGGTAAACTGCAGACATAAATGTTGTTCAAGGGGACCATTACACCTATACTTTAAAATTACACTATTTTCCTCACCTTGGATTTTTGCTGGTGTCCAATATGCATAATTTAAGTACTAAAACTGCAGAGATAAAAAGGGACGTAATATAAGTAGCTCAATCACCGTTAATTTAGCACTAAGTTTCAGATTAACTGTATAATCTGAGGTACCATTCTACATCACAGTGGAATCATCATTTGTGCTACAGCCGAAAACTTATTTGACTACCTCAGTTTTAACATGTGGTGTGACTGGAAATACGGAGAAATGTAGAGCAAAAATACACCACAGCTTATGGTACAGGCAATGTCAAATGAATATAATGGAATTTGAAATTGCTGTTACTGCTACAAGAACACGGTATTAAGACAGCTTACAACCACACCATGTAACTCTGAGTTCAGAGAAGCAGTTTAAGAAAAAAAACATCATGAAGTTTTAGGTCCTTGGAAAGCCAGTATCAAGTGTTTCATAGAGCTGATGTCAGGACAGAAGAACATAGACCTGCTAAGGGAGCAAAACTGATAAAACTCTTAAGAGTAACACTGCTCACAGGTGCTTTGGAAATCAATGTTCACCAACTTTATAAATAAGGCAACAAGGTTAAGAAAATGTCTGCTGATAGCAACATTAAAGTGACATCCCCTTAAGATGTTTGACTGAGCTTTAATTTCAGGCCAGCCACAGCAAAACAACTAGTTGGTCCACTAGCTGAGGTTCCTTTAAGTTACACAGCCTAGTGCTAAGGTAAGTTTTGTTCCTCTCTATATAAATAAATGGCAAGACATGAAATCTCCTGTTACAAGCATTAACATAGAATGTGTTCCATTACATGATACAGCAATGCATAACTCCACTTAAAAATCCACATAGCAGTTTATCTCTGACCTGTCACAATATGAACAGTGACTGGAGTGTGCTACATAAAGGACAGGGGCTGTTATTTGTCAAACAAGCGTATATCTCACTAGTGAAAATAAAATGCTAGTGAAAATCTGGTTTTCTTCAAATTCTAATGGGCTGAATTTATAATCACATGCAGTTTCTAGATGGTACAAGGTATTGACATACCTTTTAGCACTGGAGTATCGTTAAGAGTAGTTACCTGCAGCCGTTAGTCATGATGATTAGGATTACTTCTATTTGTTCAGTGCAGAGGAAATTGTAACTTTCCTTTAAAAAAAACAGTTAGAATCAAAAGGGCTCTTTTTTTCAGCCACTAGGCTTTTGGGTCTGAAATACAAACATTTTTGCAGCCACTAAAGGGAATAATAAAAACCAGCAAAAGATGCATGATCCTCACAACTGAATTATCGGTATGTTTAAGTGCTCGGATCTTTTTAAATAAGGCTGCTTACAGTAAAAAGCCATTTTAAACCAAAAGAAAAAAGTGAAGTATGAAATAACAAAATAGTGCTTCTCATAATGAAAGACAAAAGTATAACTAACTTAGTTCAGCATAGTGAAGTATTTTTAAAAAAGCATGAAAACATCTACTTTGAAAAGCTGTAACACTACAAATGACCTTCTGAAAAGGTGCTGTAGTATGTCTTCCTAAATGTACCACAACACACGTTATTGAATATGTACTGAATTCAACTCATTTCTCATTGTGCTGTGGTCACTTGTTACTTTCCATACTGACATACCGACATACACTTCTTTAAACTAAGAAGGAAAAAAGTCTCAGTTGCATGTTACTGAATTTCAGCTACTGTAGTACAATTAAGATTTCTGGTCTTTCTGGAGTACCACACAACTACATAGCAAGCTTCTCTGCAAGGAGCCATCTGATTGGACTTTAAAGGAGATATATTCAATGCAGTGAAGGGGAGGTTTTATATCTGGTTTGATGTCTTGCCCAAACCTCAAAGTTATTCTAAAAGCAAGTATTCTCTCTGCTCAAAATGCCCCCCTCGCTTCACTGGCCACACATTACAACACAAATATAAAAAGTGCTTGAGAAACGGGTGTTCTTGATTATATAAAACGCACATCTAAACATCTTAGCTTTCTGTCCAAACCAGAATTTTTGGAACAAATTAAAGAAAAAAGCCACCCAAATATTAACATTTCAGGCGATTTTTTCCTCAAATGGTATAATTTGCCAAAGAAAGACTATTTCTTTGCCAAAGAAAGCCTCCCGTGGAATTGATGGTCGTAACTGCTGGCTCTGAATTTTCAGAAGTGAGGAGGAAAAGTAATCTTCAACTGGGGTTTCTTTTCTCACATCAGTGGCTGCGAACCACCT
This sequence comes from Cuculus canorus, assembly GCF_017976375.1. Classification (NCBI taxonomy): domain Eukaryota; kingdom Metazoa; phylum Chordata; class Aves; order Cuculiformes; family Cuculidae; genus Cuculus; species Cuculus canorus. Next base: position 13,945,756 of record NC_071441.1, read on the forward strand.
GTTTGGGGGAAAAAAAAAAAAAAAGGAACATCTGAAAAGCTAAATGGCTGTACAAATACTCCCTGATCAACATAGTAGGCAATTCCAACACGCAACACTGAGCCACACCTTCAAAAGCCTCGTTTCTCTTTGTGGGGGGGTAATGACACACTAACTCTGGAGCCAGGACACGGAATATTACCAGGTCTTTTTTTTTTTTTTCCTTCTACTACCATTGGCAGTGAACACAGATTCGAGTTTGAAGTGGCCAGAAATACTGAATTAGCATACTGCGGAGGAAAAAAGCTAGTTTCTTATTCATTAGAAGAAACCTAGGTTTGGCATTACTGAACAGCACTCTCAACATACTACAGTGATTTATGAGCACCACTATGTACACACACGCATACACACACACAGACCTGGGGTCCTTTTGATAACCAGTAATCTTCTGATTTTTCATACAGAAGCTATGCACCTTTATACTATTTGTTTAGCTGTACTTCCAATACACAGAATGTCTCAACATTTTTGTTCGTGGTATAGTGTCCATAAAGAGGGAACTGCTCCTAGAAGTTTTATGCAGAAGATAACTCATAAAGCAGGTAATAAAAGAGATTACTAGATCTGCAGGATTTAGTTACTATTAGTATGTTTTCAAACTTCAATAAACTAATGAAACCACTTCAGTGGGGACTGTTAATACTTCTTGCACGTACATTAAGACACTTTTTGGCCCTTCATAGAAATACATAATTATATTACATTTAGCCTTCATTTCTAAGGCAAATAATTGCATTACATTTAGCCTATGTAAGGCTGTACCTGTATTAAGCATAGTTCGTAACATATGTGCCAATATACTTCGTATAACTGTTTTCAACTTAAAATCTCTGTGCAACTGTTTTTTGTACGTGCAGAGCTTATTGTTTTTGTTTTTTTAAAAAAAGCTGAATCTTAAAACATGGTCTTAAATGGATAACCTTATAGTAAAAAGTATTATCCTGAAATTTCTAGAACACACTAATTAGACTTTGCTTTTGTGTAACAAATTCTGGGTAACCAATCTATACGTTCAAGCAAGTACACTCATCTATGCGTTAAGTATTTATTCAGCTGAATGTCATGAGGGCTTTGTCTCAATCTGTGTTCTCCATGGTTATTTAACGTGCTTCCACAGATGGGGCCTGTTCCTTCTTTCTGAGCTATTAGCTATTTTCACAACCAATTTTCAATCAAATCTGCACTATCTGTTTAATAGTCTCATTTCATGAAATGGGATTGTTTCCATAATAAAATATGATATTGGTAAGATAGGAGGTCTCGGATGCGTGCAGAACTACAAGGAGCACATACTCAGAATTCTGACACTGCATCCTGCTTTAGGTCCCATAGGGCCTCAGCATTTGACAGGAAAGCACCCTTAAATGGGGAACATACCGTAAATGTAGATTCATAAAAATGAGAAAATAATCAGTGCGCTACAGTTACTGCATGGCAGTGATTTTCGACCTGCACTTTAAACTATCGGGCTGCAAAAGACAGCAGAGGAAAGCATGTATTTGTATTTTATGGCAATACACATGTAAAAATTTTAAAAGGATACACTTCCAATGGAAAATGTTTAGGAGGTCCATCAACTTGATTAAATATTAAAATTCACTCTTGGATAAATGCCTTTTCCACTTTAAAAAAAAAAATACCCATAGTATTAAACAGTATTCTTGCTAAAAAATGCAAAATCCCAAAGAATAAGTTTGATTTCCTAAAATCAGGAAGTTAAATCAGAAAGTTTAAATTTCCTCAGTTATCTAGGAAATTAAAAGAGAGTAGTTGCACTGAGAAATCCAAGCCAGTTTCAAGGCATGTGTTTTCTTGTAGCTGTCACTTGAGTTCTAAAGGGGTATGGTAGCGAGAGTTTTCAGTATGCAAGTAACAGAAATAAGTTATATCCAAGTAAAATTATTTTCACTTTGAGTTTCAGCAGAGGGTTAAGTACACCTCCACTCCTGGATTTTCAACTCCAAAATTAGCAGTATATTTGGGATGGAATACGAGAAACATCCCATAATTAAATGGTATTAATTCATTAGTATGGCTAATAACTAGTTCATGAGGAAATAAAGGTAATATTTATTTTCCTGTTTAAAAATTTTAAATATTATTTGAAAATAGCATACCAATGGATCAGCTTGAGACATACTATTTCATAATCATGACATTCAGAAGATGATGTGCTAAGTCACTATCACTTTTTAAACACCTGCAGCACTCTATCAACAGTCACTCTCCAACTATGGAAATAACTAATGAGGATAGAAAGGCTTGACTGTAAACATCCAAAAAGGCTATCTTTTCCCTACAAATAGCTGTTTTGCAAGGACTGTAAATATCTTCCATACTCTTGAAAAGACTTTGATTTCTAAACAGATTTTGAAATTCTTTACAGATTGTCACACCTCTCTTCTCTCCAAATTTTTAGTGGCAGCCTTCACTGAGACTAAAGTTCATCCATATGCCAGTAGCAGAAAAGTACCACCATAGAATATTCCTGTTCTATTCAAAAACCTTTGTGCTACTGATGCAACCATAATTTTGAAAACTAACTTCTTGACAATTTCTGGTTTGTTGTGAAATTATTAACTTAATCTGCTTAAGTCTAATATCTGTACGTTCAGGCACTGTAGCTAGGTATAATGCAAGTTCCTGGGATTCATATAAGTAGCAGAAGTAAAAATTATATTCGTATGTTTACTGTTTATAGTCTGGAAAGTCAATTAAGTCAGAGAACTTACAGACTGAAATCAAGCTATCCAAGAACCAGTCACTCAAAATAACAAATGAGATTTCAATGTGTTCAGCAGTCAAATCTAATGGTCCTTCACCTAGAGCTATTCAGTCTGAAGTGATAAATACACTAAACTCCTACAAGGCTAGAGTAATTAGAAAATAAGTACAAGGTGTGCCTAAGAGTGATTGTGCTGCTTTGTTACTTAAAAGCTTTTTAAAAGCTTTTTAAAGCTTTTTGGGTAAGTCTCTTCAAATTTACTAAATAAAATAGAGGTTTTTATAGGAGCAGTCCTGTTGATATTCATAAAAAATATTAAAACAATAAAAGGCTAAGATGATGAAACCTTAAAATCTTTGAAAAGTCAGTGCTACTAAATTCATATGTGCACGTTTTACCATGTTGGATGTCAGATTAGTCACATTCATACTAAGTTTCCTAGAATGCACAACCTGAGGCTTAGCCACTATTGTTATACAATAAGTATTGAAGTTGGTTTGGGTTTTTTTGGTGGTGGGTTTTTTTTTGTTTTGTTTTGTTTTTTAAATGTAGGTTAATTACAGGTTAGTTTTCCCAGTCTGTGCAAGGCAAACTCTCCTCTTCATCCTCTGATTCAGGTGATGCTTCCTTAATTCGTCGCAATGCTTCATGGATGCTCCTTGTCAGTGGGTCAGTATCAGGCAGAATTGTAAAGGATTCTTTCAAAACATCTTTCTGCACCTTCTTCAGTTTCACCCCTTTCCTGATCTGTGCCAAGATGTTATTGCTATCATCTTCATCAGGAAAAGGAGGGAGACTTCTCTGCTCAACTTTTCTTAAGTGAAAGCTGCCACGTTTCAAAGATGCCAGCACTTCATCCATTGGAGAACTCACTGCAGTAAATCAAAAGACCTTCAGTACAGTTTTTACTAAATTTTATCAGTCATCATTTATATTCCCTAAATACCAAAAAGCAGCCGCATACTATTAGTATCATAATCCCACACCAGAAGAATAACAGTAGCTCCACTATTTTTTCAGTCTCTGTATTTGTCTTCCCTATTACCAGGTCAAAACCAGTTCAAAGATACCACTATAATTTCTGAAACCATTTAATCTCCTATCAGGAGGGCAGCCAAAGTTTTTTGAACAAGATGGCTTTCCTGTGTGCAGTCAGGAAAATCAAAATGGCTGCAATGAAACCAACACAACTGAAGTGTTTATTACACTGCCTTTGTTGACTTTGAAACTCAGGTAATGAGAATGTATCTTAAGCATTGGGCTGTGCAGTCCATTGTCAACAAGTTTGTGGTTGATTTTACCTTCTGTTTGACTACTACTACACGACATTAAGGGAAGCAGCAGTAAAATAAACTGCAACAGCATGTATTTTCCTGCTTCTCTGGATTCATGTATGTATTAGCACTCAGTCACAGGGTGCCTATGAATTCTTTCCTTTATAATTAAAGAAAAAAGAGAAATAAGAGTTAGTACTTTATGACTAATCTTGTCTTTATCACAAATTTGAAAGTAGCTCTCTAGATTTATAAAAATCAGAAATTGGCTTTTTGAAGATGGAAGATGTCTACCCCAGAGACTGCATTAGACTAAAGTACAACAGTTTGAAATAACTTGTATACACTAGCGCATACAATTTGCAGCACATGTCAATCAGAAGATGAACATTCATCTCCGATTCTTTTCTGTATATTGTAGAATAAACTTTTAAAACCTACTTCGCATTTATGAGTGGGCTTTTAGTATCAAACTAGTGGCCCAGACAGATGGAACAGTCATGAGGAAAAAAGAAATAACAGAAGAATACAGGACTGCACATTTGAAGGAGGAAGGAAGGGTTGTAAAACACCTGGCCGTTATACAGACAAATTTCTGAAGCCACTTAGACACCTGGAATATCTCAGGGAATACAGAGCAGCAAACAGAGCACTGCTGCAGATATTATCAATACTTTAAAGAGGGAGGACATAATTTGATTTTACATTTGTCACTTTATGAAAAATACCAAATTGCACACACAATATGTGCTTTATATAAAATTGCAAAAAGGATGTCAGAGAACCAAACAATAGGACTTTTTTTCATAAAAAGAAAAACGGAGCACAGCAACATCAAAATAGATAATGAATTTAATACACTACTCCTGCAATCTGCAAGACTCACAAGAGCTTAATTCTGCAACTGCAGTTGCTCCAAGGGTTTTCAGTCATTTTAGAACAATTCTAGAGGAAACACTCTTGTTTCTGTCTGATTGATGAAGATAGTTCTAATTTTGATTTTATCTGGATAATGGAAAATGTTAATAGAAGGAGCTTTTCTGTACTTGTACATGACAGAGACAGATTGAATTTTTAATAAAATGTTATTACAGTCACATTACAGCAGTGTGAATCAGGGCCCACTTAATGTATTTTTCTAGTGACTTCCAGTAAAGCAGTTCAGCTGAGTGCTTTTGAAAATCTTACCTCTGCTTTTCAAGTAAAAACTTAGCTCCAGTATAAATATAGTATGTTTCACTGAAACACCAGGATTATTTTCTCCAAACACGGCTGCTATTTGCCCCATTTCATATATGGGATAATGGATAAACAAGTAAAACAAGTAGCACATAATTCACAAGCTGTAACAGATCTCCCAGGTCAGCCCTGTGCTCTATTAATTCTCCTGAGTTTCGAAAGAAGTTTTTGATCTTATAAGTATTTATTAACATGCTTTGAAGAGTGATTACAGATTTAATTTCCAGTTGTAGTTAAATGTATATGTTCTTACTCAGCTCTCAATGGTACTCAAGGGCTTGTGGATTTTTGCATGAATATTTGGAGAAACCTTGAAGATCACATCCTCAACGTTTCCTGTGTCCCAAGATGAGTATTCAGTTTACAAGGTAAAAAATTATATAAAATTCTGTTGTTAAATAAACACTGTACCCCCAGGTGAAGCATATAATATTTGCAGTGCTGGCTGCAAAGAAGGATAGGAAAATTCTTTTAGGCCACGTTTAGCTCCATTTTCTAGCTAGTCTAATGCAGTATGTCATACAATCAGTTTCACAAGTGTTTCTGTTTCACTGAACAAGTATACTGCACTCTCTGGTACAGGTCCTAACACTTGAGCTGCCAACATTTGTCAACTGAAAAGGATTTAACAACTTTCCCATTAATAAAAAGTAAATCACAGCATATACTTCTCTAAAGAGCAATTTGAAAAGGAAATTGGCACGTATTACAGCTATATACACAGAAATGAAATATTACCTCTTCTCCTCTGTAAACTCTCCAGATCACCTGTCTTCTTCAGCTTCTTCTTGGCACTGACTAGCTGACTGCTGTCAAACAGATGTGCTGGTGGGAAACCAGAAGAGTGCTGGACTCCTTTCTCCTCACTTTGACGCTTAACAATGCTGTCATTTTTCTCTAAGGATTTTGTGGCATCTTCCTTGGACGGTAAAGGTGGAGGTGGAGGTGGAGGAGGCAAGGGGGGTGGAAGCGGTACTACAGTAACAGTCTCTGGCTGAAGCTCATTAGTGGTGAGTGTAGAAGTACCAACTTGAGGCAGTTCAGAGGTAACACCAGTGGGAGGTAACGAGATATCCTGATGTTGTTCTAAGCCTGTAGATTCCTGCACTTGCAAAGGCTTAACTGCATTTTCCAATTCTACGTCTTCACTTTTCTCTTGGGTTTGTATGGTTGCTGGCAAAGACTGAGGCTGATCAACACAGGACACTGAGCTGGCTGCACATTTTCTTCTTGCATGAGCCAGCCGTAGTCTGGTTGACTTAAGTATTACTTGCCCAGGGTACCGCTAAAGTAAATAAATCATTAACAATTAGATAAGTAAATGAAATGCACTATTGTAGATTCTAAGTACTTGTCATCAGGGTTTTCCTTTCTGACAAGTAGGATTCACCTGTTTTCATTCATTTTGCTCTGGATGTAAAAACAAGGCAAATCTATCACCTTCATGCACAAGTTCTCTTAACTTTTTATATTCTTGGTTAAGTCATAATTTATAGATGACTAGTCTAGTCAGGGATAGGCACAGGTCAGAATTAAAATTTCACTAAGAAACAGACTGTACATTCAAAACTTTCTCTGGAAACCACAATTCAAAATTCCCTCTTGCTTTCCTCTTCTAAAACTGGTCAATGGCTCCCCCTGCAACAAAGTCCTCTCTGACACTGCTTAGACGTGAATGATACTGCTTAAAAAAGCATCTCTTTAAAACATCAAATATTGAGACTTTTGAAAGTATTTTTAATTCAGTTCTTAAATTTGCTGCCTCAATATCTTTTCATATTAGTTTCATCCATAGCCATTTTTATGCAAAGAATTCAAACTGCTTCTGAAAGACAGGTCTAATATATTTTAAACATTTATGGTACACCTAAGGCAGTAGAGATCATAACAATATAAACACACTCATACATAGTCAGTTCTTTAGCAGTTGCTGGTCAAAATAAATAAATTTGTTTCAATTAACAGAATCAATGCAATTCAAAAGCCTTGCAAACAGAAAAGTGTACTGCTGAGCAAGGCAGCTTTCCAGTAAATATCTGTATTTTGCTAGGTATTCAGCAAAGTCAAAAAAAGTCCTTTACAACTAATACAGTCTCTTGTTTTCTTTCACATTCACGCCTTTCCTTGTTTTGTTCATACCATACTCTATCCAGTTTGACACACTGTAATAGGAAGGAGGGGCAGGCGCTGGGCAGGTGTTGTAGCAATCAGTGGTAGACAATGGCAATGATCTTTGTTGGAAATGCCATTTAGATTATACTTTTTTAGGAAAGTTTTCCAAGTGTCTGGTCACAAGGTGTAGATGCAAGAGTGATAAGAAGCTTATTATGGCACTGGGACTTATTGTGGCACTGGCCTGAGGAATTTGCTACCACCAATGCCATATTTTGTTGTAAATTTTCCAAAGAACAGTTAACTATGCAATGAAAGAGAGTAGCTAACAACATAGTATAGTCCTAGAATGAGTGAAAATTACTTTTGCAAATGAAACTGGTAGAAAAGAACAATTACTCTTCTGTTACCTGTTTAAATGTGCGAAGTCTGTCCAGTGTTTTCTGTCGTTCCTGACTAACCCAGGAGCTCTTTCTTTCCTCTTCATCTTGTAACTGATCTCTCTTCTGAGGAAAAGTGTAGGAAACATGTAAATATGACTTTCAATTCCTTGTCAGAAACTACCTAACAGTCTACTTCTCAAATAAACACACTTCTAACTTCAAAACTTGGTGTTTGTCTCACCCTTAAAAATATTATGCATTTCATATTTCATAGGCTTGAAGAAATGCTAAGCTCAGGAAGGGAAAATGGGAGTCTGGAACTGGAACACCTGAAGACTTGTAACTTGAAAGAAGAGGAATAACTAGAGACAGAACAGAATATTTCACTGAAAAAAGCGTCTTGAAATTAAAAATGGTATAAGTTGGCCAGAGAGGAAACCAGTATCCATTTTGTTTCATTCCAAGAACAAAATGACAGTCCAAACTGCAATGTTGCCCATTTAAAACAAGTCATGTTAGTATTTCACAGTGCAAGTAATCACAGAACTCAGTGCTACAGTTTCACATCCAATACTGAGCAAATTTAGTAAATATTTTCATAATAATTTATAACAATAAATGAAAGTTTCATATTCAATTCACCTAAGATGTCATTATGTAATCCATCTTGATTTTCTGTAATCTCACTTCAGTACATCTTTAAAGTTCTTCCCTGCAACTATGACACTTGTATTTTTTCTTGTGGGAACATCTTAGTGAAAACACACATTTGGATCCACCTCCTTTAATTAGTCATGCATTTTCACAAAATTTCAACAAAGCTGCTACATCTCTGAAAAAAAATACTACTCTTCAGTTAAATCTGTTGAAGTGGATGCTAGTTATCTAATGGCAAAAGTCACCACAGGCAACTTCAAAGTTATCAGGAAAAGTGATTTCACTATTCTTACCTAAAAGGAAAACAAAAAAACGAAGCCAAACAAAAAGCCCCTTGAGTTTGAGACTGCTTCATAAAATATTTTACTTGACGGTATATGTAGCATGCAGGTGCAGTAGCACAACTACCCTTTGTTCTTGCTCTAATCTTTTATTTAAGCTTCTATTTTAACTTCTTTGCTCCACTGCTCTGCTATTTTCTTTTCACCACATTCTTCTGTTCCTCTTCACCTTTTCCTATTTCTTGTCCTTACTACTTTTCAGACATGGTCCCCTTTTCCTCTCCCTAATGCATCTATACTTATCTCCTTCCAAATCACAGGGATTTACTCTTTTGGAAAGACACCAGGACACTGGCTTATTTCTGAAAATGGCAGAAAGGCAGACACTGCTTTTGTGTTGACTGAATGGCAATACAAGTTCACAAAAGTGATCAGAATTTTTAATTATAAAGATCGGTTTGTAAAAGTAATACTTAATGCTCAGAGTCTTTTAAGAATTAAATCCACTCAGACTAAGGTTTTTTCTTTACAATAATAGAAGAATTTTTCAGTCACATTATTAACAGAAAAGATGACAAAAAAATTTAGCATAAGGTTCTTTATATAATCCAAGTGGGCAACTCCATGAAATAATGAAAAAGCCCTATAGTGTCTGAGAGACAAGAAGGTCCTTCATTTTTGTCAAGTCTTATTTTTAAGAGTGATAAATGGACTACAATCCACACAGCAAATTCCTTTGCCTTATTACAAGAACTGGGGAAAAAAAAATATTTTTCTAAGTTCCTAAAAGACTATGCCAATATGTACTCTCTCACGAGTAGCCTTTTCATAAAATAAATTATGCAGCCGACTTCCTGGACAAATGTATCAATGTTAAAAATGTATAAGGATGAAATAGAATCACTTTCACTAATCTAATTGAAGCCTGAATTAAAGAGGCTTGAATTTCAATGCATCTTTGTCAGTGATCTTTATTAAACATTGATGCTATGTCAGTTCCAAAGACCTAGCCCAGAATTTGAATATTCTTTAACAAAGTCTGTTATGTTCAGCACTAGAGTTGGACTAGCTAGCCTATTCTCTGCATGAGACCGTGTAAAGAATCACGGCGCATACATGTGAAACTACATCTTTATATAACTCAAGTGATTTGTATTGTAGAAAGAAGAAAAATAATGAACAAGTTCACTAAAATTCAGGAACAAATGTGTATGGTTTCTTTATGCATTTCAGTACACCTGATGCTGTTACTCTTCAGATGTCTGGAATCATCTATGTGCACATTACCATAAACTGCAAGCTGCCTAACCCTAGCAGTAATCACTTTTAGACTGTCACCACAGCATTAAAGAATTGTTTATATTTGCTTGTGCTCAATGTCCTCCTAACACAGCTTTATGCTCCCCTTTAACAGAAATCTATGGTGTAAATGTCAGGGTATGCACATTCTTTCTAAAACAGCTATCACTATGAATACTCTCCTAATGAATGTATAATGAGGGATGCACGCTGTTAAGTAAAGGCTAAACTCAACAGCAGAAAACTGAAACTTACTAGCTGAACAGCATGGTGCATTTTACATTCCTCCACACTCTGGTGACGCTGCTGGATCTTTTCACTATGCTTTGCAATACAGATCTCCTGTAGAGACATAAAAAGTTATCTATAAAATATGAATTTCAACTATCGATTTACAGGTTACAATGTTACATTTAGCAAATACGACCAAGAACTAGAAAAATAAAAATTACAAAGCCTATCTCAGACAAGCTAATTTAACTTGCAATAAAACCATAAAATGGAAACAAACCCAAGACAGACCAACCCAAGCCTATTATTTTTAACTGTCAATATACACAAGCAACAGCTACTTTAAAAGCCTGTTCTACAATACCACTACACAAAAGTGGCAGCAAACACCAATCTGTCAAATACTTCATAAAACCCTTGTGTAACTCCATGTTTTTGTATACACTGGTAACAGCTAACTCAAATATACTAAATTTTTCTGTTTAGGCAACTAGGCAGCTTCCCATTTACAAATGTCAGTTCATCTCTTGCAGGTACCATCTGTAAACACAAACATTAATAGTGTTGTTACAATTTTATGCATGCATAAGCAGGTTCACTTATACCAACTTCACATCTGTAACATCTGGTTTTAAAATAAGTATTTATTATATTGCCTGCAAATACAAACAGGTTAAAAAATTAGGCCACATTACAAGAGTTAACAAGGAACAGGGTGACATAAAAACCGCTTGTAGAGAATACGAAAAGGACTGGATTACATAACAGTTACAAAGAAAAGGCATGTGTAGGAAATCAGAGTAATGACAAGACAGACTAGTCCATAGGACAATACCAGGAAGTCAAGACAGTATGGGTGACGAAATTAGGCTGGACACAAGCACCATGCAGAACTAGAAAAAAGTTAGATGTATAGTTAGAAACATCTCATGGCTGCGTACAAAGGGGGCAGCATTACGAAGGAGTTTACAGCTAGAATACCAGAAGCAATGGGCTTCCCAGGTATCTGTCAGCCTGAACTACTGGGTGGAGCCAGACAGGAGATTTGCCATTAGAAGCACTGCTTGGAGCAAGTGATGGAGCTACTAGCCATCAAGCAAGATACTACAGTAGTGGCAGAAAAACAGGAAAACAAGGAGGGGAGGGTTAAAGAAAGCCTATCACTTTTGACACTTGGAAATGCAGGAAAAAGCTATGTTCTGCTAAAAGCTGACTATGGACATACTGTTATCACACAAAAAGGCAGCAAGCATTCCCATCTAGGACAGAAATACCACATTATCTTAAATGTTTCTATATAGCAAGACCACCAATGTTGCTATGTATACAGTTAGCACTCCGATAATCACTTAAGTTTCAGTGGAAACACTGTCCCAGTATTTCCCAGAATCTATATACACCTCCATAAGAGGTATATATAGATACATAAACATTGTTTTACGTTTGTTTGTTGAGCTTTTTTTTTCCCTGAGAAGTGTTTAATTAATACACCTGGAAAAGTTAATCCATTTAATTACAAACTACTCAAACTCTGCCTTTCAAAGACACCGCAGTAGCTTCAGAATATTATTAAACAATCTGGAAAGCTTTTTGCAATACTACTACTGATTTATCTTTATAGTTTATTCTCTACTTATATGCAAAGTATGATTAAAAGTCTTCTAAAATAATGAGGAATGTATGTTATGAGATATAAAAAGTATTATAAAATAATGAGAAAACATATGTTAGATATGGTTCGGATTTTTTTACGGGGGCATATTTTATGAAACATTTTCTCCTTAGTATCAGTATTTAAATCTGATTAAGACCAATAATGAAAGACATTTCAAGCATGTAAAGAGGAAAAAGCAGACCAAAACATATTTGGTGCCAACTTTTTACTAATAAGCAACATACTTTAATGTAATTAGATGTCTATGATTTGAAATAATAAAAAAGACTAGGAGGGGCAGGAAACATGCTGCAGCACAGGATTAGAAATCTGAATCATCTGAACTAATTACAGAAAAGGTCTAAAAAAAAAAAAAAGAAAGGTGGTAATTTCATAGGGACAAATGCAGGGTTCTACTTCTAGACAAGATTAAGTGACTGTAAACAAAGGATGAAGGAAAAAAACAGCCAGGTGGCAGCATTAAAGAAAATTATCTGGATTATTATGGCAGATGACAAGTTGCACATACTCTTAAAGGAACAAACTCTAGCATAAAAAGAAACATCATAATTGTGTGTACGAGCAGGAATACAGCCCGCACCACATATGAACCAGTCCTTCCTTCCCAACACTGGGAAAGCAGGGTTATTTCCAGTGAGAGCCACACATTAAATTAAGTAAGATCTTGACCAACTGTATGGAAGAAGTATCAAGACGTAATGCTCAATTCTTTTTTGATCACCAGACTGATTTCACAGTATCAAATTGTACATCTATTAGCGAGACAAAAAAGGAGATCTGAGGAACCTTTTCAACATTCATCACTGGATAAGCTACCATGTTTAGGACTAGAAACATGTAAACCAAACTAATGCCTGTCTGCACTAGTATTATATTTAACTAGTTCCAGTGATCCTTGCTGATTGAAAAGCATCCCAATTAAAGGGTTAGGTTCACATTTAGTAAGCTCAGTATTTGCAGAAGCTATATTTTACTATAAACATTCTGTGTATTTATGCCCTTATGTTGCAATAATAATAATAATAATAATAATAATAATAATAGACAACAACAATAGTAATAAACCAAGTAACCCTATGCCAGCTGCCACTGCATCTATAACACACCTGTTTTGGCATGAGCTATGCTTTAAACTGAGGGCTTGCATAGTAGTGAAGGCGTCCTATTAAATGGACACAACAGCATGTTAGAAAGGTCACTAGATCAAGGTGCACATTTTGTACATAACCCCAAACAGCTTCACCAACCGTTTGCTACTCCCAGTTTGCTCATGACAAGCAACACGATTTCCTGAATGTAAAATAATTCAATTTCTTCACAAGTCTATTTTTCCAAAGATAATTTTCTAAACACCTTTTACAACATATTTTTTACCTTGATGCTTTGCTATAAATTTAGGTCCTTAATAAAATAGCTGCTTGTTTCCCTTAACTGATTTATACCACTGTGCAGCCAGCAGGGGGTAGACTGGGATAACAACAGCAATATCCTGCACGAAATAACCATAACTAGCTCTCAAGAAGTAAAAATTATTAGACTACTATTAAAATCTTATTTTTCAATAACTTCCTGTCATCAACACATACAGGTATTTTATAACAGCATAACCTTGAAACAAATGAACCAGCTGAAGGAGACTAGTTCATTAGATAAGAAGGCAAGGCTAAATAAATCTCTATTCCTGTTTCAGGGTTACTTCTTGACTTGTTATTTCCCATAAGTCAAGCAAGAAGCAGCAACTAGGCTGTCACTTTGAAACAGGTTTGTGTACTGTAATGCCAGCAGCATTATTACATATTCAGGAGAAAATAGCATAACTACTATAGTACACCTTAAGTTAAATAGCACAACATGACAGACAGGATCTATTTCTAAAGTGCTAAAAAGCCAAGCTTCTTGATACATTTTCTTTGTACAAACTTACATAAACTCAATTACTGTGAGCAAACCACTTCCCTTAACTGGCTAAAAAGAGACATATTTTAAACTAATTTATCTGCAGTCTTCACCACATTATATTAATCAGACACAGGACGGTGACCGATGAAATATTAAAAAATCTGATATATAAAATGTATCAGCTACTGTTCTGTTTGCTCTGTTAGGCTTCAGAATTGGGTACAGAAATATGTGATCCAACACAAAACAAAAAAACCCACAAACGAGACTGACCCTATAGTTTGGGAACAAAGAGTAGAAGGGGAGAGACTGAGAGATGGTTATAGGATATGTTCTAGTCTGTCGTAGTGAGACAAGGTGCAATACAACTGCTTCACTCAGTATGGGTGGATGTGTGTTCAAATACATTGTGCAAATTAAAATCAAGACAGTGCACCAGCTCACCCCGCTTTTGTGAAACAGTTTTTAGCTAGCAACATCACCCTGCTTCAACACCCATCCTGTTTGCCAGATGTGGCTCCCTGCAATTTCTACCTCTTCCCAAATATCAACTTGGTGCTCAAAGGAACTTATTTTGTGTTGGTAAAAGATGTGAAAGCAAAACCGATGGAGATTCTCAACAGCCTTTTAGACAACGATCTGTGGAATTGCTCTTAACGTTGGCAGCATTGTGTGTCAACTCAGAAGGGAGCTATTTTGAAGGTGACTGTAGTTAATTTTCTTAATTCATTAAATAAGTAGAGTGACAGGGACAGTCTCCGGCTTTTTGTGTAGGACCTCACAGTAATTAGTTAAAAAGGTGAGGCAAGACCTGAAGGCTTTACCCTCAGTCTTCTGCAACTGTTTACAGAAAGGGGTCATCTCCCACACGAAGGGAAATAACCAGGAACATACAACCACACCAAATCTGATCCCAACCTAGAATGAGGTCTCAGCTCGGCAAAACCTTATAGTATATGGTATGGCGTGGAAATTTATTTTATAGAAAAGTATTACAATGCTTTCTCAAAACTTCGATCTACTCTACGCATTCAAGTATCTTACTCATGATAATACTGAATTACCCACAAACTGCTAGGGAACAATAAACAAGTCATTCTAGAAAAAACAATGTATTTACATACACTTCATAAACAATTTTAAACCATTACCTACATTAAAAGAATTTTCTGCATGTCTCCATGACATTACATATGAAAAAGGATAGCGGCCTTGAACAGCACACCCAGGTTTACAAATTAAGGTTATAGCCTGGATTCCATATCAATTTGCTTCATAGAGTATCAATGACGTGACCTAAGCTTAAGAGGATGAGTTAAGATTGAAATAGCACTCGCCAGTGAGAAAATACCCTTAAAAATTCTCTTCTGCATGTACATATAAAACTCCTCTCTGTAAAAACATGCATTCTAGCATGTACTTTCCACATGAAAGTATTCTGATTAGTTAATACAACAAGTTTATTGACTTCAAAGTAATTAAAGGTTCCCTTAAGGCTAAAAGGTAAACTGAAACTTAAATATATCAATTTAATTATATTTGCTATTCCATTTGGTATTCTATGAAACACTTTTAGAAAGAAGAAAATACAATCCACGAAAATTCTGGGAGGCTTGTAAGTTGTATCTGAAATAAAATCTTTTGAAGTTTTATTAAATTTGCTAATTATGCTACAAACTTGCTATTTAATAATACCTTCTTATTTCTGAGGTAGGCTTTCTTGGCTGAAATACGTCCACGCCTTGCTTCCAGCTGGCGGATTTTTTGTTGTAACTTTTGTAGCTCCTCTTTTTGCAAGTGTATAGATGTTGCCATATCGTCTTTTTCAAGCATGGCTTCCATACTTTCATAAGTGTCATAATATACCACTTCATCTCTCTTCTCTGTTTTAATAAAGTCAGCAATGAAAAAGTCAAATCAATAGTTTGTATTTAACACTGTTTAGTTCAACAACAACCCTCCCCTGTGTTGCAAGATTTAATGCAGAAGAAAGCTAGAGTCCTTTCAGAGGACGATTAAAAATCCAAAGATCAGAGAAAAAGCACTGAATGGCAAAATAAGCAAAGCGCTGTAGCCTTTAAAGTTAATATGAAGAACAGAAATCAATACCAATGAAGCACAGCCTGGTATTCAGAGCACTGAAAAACAATTGCACCTGTACGCTTGTGTCTGTAGCCTAACCTAATCACAGTGGCCATGCATGCTTTGGGTGCCTTCGCTAATACAAGGGACCTGCAACGTGCAGTAATATATATTCTCTGGTCTTTACTACAAAGTTAAGGGTTGACAGACTCTTTCTGCAGTCTTTGGAATGAGATTCTTCTGACATTTCTATTAATTTCAAGCAGGACAAACTATCAGACAACAAAGCATAAAAAAATCCTCTCTTCAGTGGTTTTGACCTCCCTGTTTCTGCAGTCGCTGCCTGCTGCTCTAAGGCAGCAGAGAGGGCAACTTCAAGGCTATCCTTCAAAGCATTACAGGCCTGAAAAGGAGGTCATTACTAATAGTTTTATCAACACTCATGATTTTTAGCCTCCTAAGTGAAGCATTCAGTGAACACTGAGCTCATCTCTGAATGCTGCCTTCTCATCTCTTGCCAAGAAGGAAAGACTGATTATTACAAACCCTTGCAGAATGTTAGGATGAAGCAGCAAAGGCCTCTTATTCCTTATTTCACTGGCATACTAAGTAGGATATCTTTGTAATACATCAAGAGGGATATGCATTACTGCTGGGTGAAAGACGCAGACACAGCTGGCATGACTCAAGTGTCTACTCGGCAGCACCCCCAAACCTTCTAATTTCAATTTCATTCAAATACTTTTAGTAAGACTGTACTTCCTCCTACTTCTGGTCCTAGATTATTTAAAGAGGAGGGCAGGCTTTTCTTCAGTACACTGTCCATTTTAAAAACTGTTGTCACTTCATGTTATTTGTGCGTATAGTCTCTGCTGCAATCAAAATTCTGATTGACATGCTAATTTCAGCTCAGCAGAAGACGTGGCAGAACCAGAAAAGAAAGCACAGCACTATCCTAACATCAAAACAAAATCTAATAAAACAGACTTAGTAATTCTTTACTTTAGTGCTCAGTTAAAAAAAAAAATGTAACACCAAGTTTCAACCATACATAAAACTGCCAAGTCACTAAAATCTGCTTTGAGACATCAGTGAGGAAAACCAAAACTCATGGCCTTAACATAATTCTATTTTGCCTTGCACTGAGAAAATTGGAAAATTTACATGCAAATTTTTGTTTCAGACCACTCTCGTGCAGATTTAAGGACAAGAATTTACACATAAAACCCCAATAGCTCATCTGTGAATCAGTCAAAAGTACCAGTTCTAAAACATAATGTTAAATTATATTTTACCTTTTGAAAAAAAACCTCAAACACTGGCAACTATATTACAACATCCATCAAACATTTCAAGGGTCTTGTACAGCTTTTGAACTGCTTATGTATTTGCTAAGTGAATAACTTTGTCACCACTCAGCTACTTACAATAAAACAACTAGAATCATTCTTTTTGAGATACAATCCATATTATTTATATTTGTTCAATCCACCCTCCAATAAAAGCAGGAACATACTATCACATTGTCTGTTGAGAGCAATGCATCCACCACAAAACCATCTTACTCACGTATGTATGATGTATGAACAGTTTGTATGGACAGGATAAGACCTTTAAAATTTTAACCAAATAAATTTCCATTTTGTGAATTTCAGTGCAGCTATATGGTTAATGACAGTAAAAACCTACTACTATTGTTTATAATATGACAATGTATTATAATTTTATACTTTTCAGATCCAATGTGCTAAATTTGCGAAAGATGGGTTTTGTTACACTCAACTGGCAGTCCAACCAAATCACACTTTCAAGGAATCCTGTGGGGACTTAAACAGCAGTACGGATCTTGTCCCTCAGATCAAAACAGGATCACAGAGACTCTTCGAAATCTCTCTGCGGAGTCAAAGACTAAAGAACAACAGCCACTACAAGTCACTAAGTACAAATCATAAGAGATGTGCACAATCAAAAGGCTATTACTTTACTGACTAAGCACAATTCAAAAAGCAAGCATAATGGAAGATGCACAGATCATTCTTTTCTTTTTGACTGCATAGGAAACAACAGGCATTAAAAGACCACTGTCATCTTTCAGATGCTTTCATTGAGATTAGGTACTCAACAGTTCTGAAGAGATATACCCACTTCAGTGTCACATTCTTCACACTCACTGCTCTATCCTCTCCACCTACATAAAGTCCAAAGAGGTAATTTCATCTTTTGAACAAAATCCCCGTACATTTAGGAACTGTTTTTCACTTTCTGCCCTAAGGGGTATTAGCCAAGAGTTGTTAAAAAAAAACAACAGTAATTCCTTCTAACATAGATCGCTGTCTTTAATACAAAAACATCTCCAACTTTTGGATTTTGTATTAATGAATACTTTACATATTTAAAACAGTAAAGAAAGCCAGAAAAGTGAACTATTTTGTTGCCATGGAGAAAGGAGCCGTTGTTTTCTTGGCTGACTTAAGGGTTTTGTTTTATTTTGCGTCAGGTTGTGGGGTTGGGTTTAATCTCTGAGGGCCCTTAAGTTTTATCATTACAATGAAAAGAAAGGATTTTGCTGCACATTGCTTCTCACCCTCCTGTTCAAGGCATTTCCTTCAGTCTGCAGGTAAGGAAACAATGTCTTCAATACCAAAATTAAACGTCTGATTTCCCAACTACAAAACATATCTCAGTCTGGAGCACTAACTAGTCCTACACAAAGGTACTTGGTCAAAGCTGCCACATTCCTTTAAGTAATTTACAGATTTTTCAGTCCTCATCTTCCATACAGGCACTTAACAACTTGCCACCAGAGGCCTAAAAAGAGCAGATTCATATAACAATGAGAAGAATCCACGACACCTATGTTTTCTCTTTTTCCAGAAAAAAGTCACAATACAATCCAGCTTCACATCTCTCTTTTTAAGTGACTTTTCCATTCATAAAAATTTTATGATGTGCTTAACAATAAACCAGAGCTTGTGTCAACAAAAACATTAACTACAGAAAGGTCCAAAAGATAGAGCTCGATTCAAATATGCTATCTGATTTACCAGTACCATTGCCATAGTTTTTAAGTACACAAGGTATAGTAGGTTCTGGAAACATAAGGTTTGCATCACTGCTATAAATCAGGGAGATGACAATAGAACAAGCTTCAAAGTTTAGCTGAAGGACTCCGATTTGCATACTTTTAAAATACCTTTTGAAAAAAAAAAACACTTCAAAGAAATTAGTAGTACCAATGCAAATATTTAATGAGACACATCCAGTAATTATGACATTTCCTCCTTCCTGAACGTAGTTTTCCAAAACTTACATCTTCTGCTTACTTATCTTCTACGCTTATTTTGAAACACAGGCAATAAGAACCAGACTAAAACTTCCAGGCATGTATGTATACACCTTATGAGCTGGTGTAAATTTTAACTTAACGTGCTTATGTTAGAAGATACAGCTTTTCACAGGGTAAAGAATCTGTCCTCATTTCATTCCCACAGGGTTTACTAAGACTTTTAGAAAGAGAATTATCTTTTACAGATTACATCTTAATTAAAATGCATAAAGCACCTGACATCAGTCTTCTGATGCTTTCAAGTTGTGCTGTCAGCAGCAGCTCTTCACATTTCAAGATCTCAAACTGCACTTCATATAACTGAAGCTGTAGATCATAATAAGCAGCTTCTAACTGGTCCAAATGTGCTATGGCTTCTGTACCACCTTTCAGGCTCTGCATCTACATTGAAAGAGAAAAAACAAACAAACAAACAAACAAAAACCATACAACACCAGGATAATGAGAACAAAATCACACACATTACGATTACAGCTAGATACAGTCTGGTTCACTAAATGTAATGTATTAAAATTGAACACACCAATAGAAGAGGCTTTGATCAGCCACATACTTTCAGACATATTCAGCATCTGACGTCTTTTCTATATGGCATTGGCATTTATGTGACTGTCAAAGTGAGAAGTCATATAACGCATAGCGTGAAACATCCATACCACTTTTGCTCTACTACTCCATACGCTGAAGGTATGTAGTGAAACTAGTATTCACTTATCTTCAGTTTAAAAGGTCTAAAAGTTGTTTTGCTAACAGCACCTAAAAAACAACAGCTAAAATGACAGTCGAGAAGTTTCATCGTTTATAGAGTCCTTCACAGGAGAAAGAAAGATCTATACCAAAATATTTACATACTTTTTAGCGCTTACTTATGTCATCTGTTTAATATAGAAAACTGACACAAAACACAAAGTGAATTCAAATCATCCTCTTCCATTAAGCCAAATAAGACCGAACTGCTAAATATGGTTGGCCATTCTGACAATTAATAAGAAATACCAACAAGCAAGAGGATGGATTCACTGTCTCACTTTAGAAGATATTCAAAACCATGCAGGCTCTACAACCTGCTGCAGAAGAGTTCAGTCCACATCCAAGTTCTCTACCTGCTTAAAAAATACATCTCTAATAGCTTCCACCAGATAATGGATGAAACCAATTCTAATTTTTACTGAAGATTTTCAATCTATCTACCTTACTGTGCTAATAGGAAGCAAAAATACAAGGTCTAGCAAACTATACTTTAAGAAATATTTGCTAGTATGTTTTTGCATTATGGTGGTTTCGTCAAGGTGTAAAACTGTATCTGTAATTAATAGCCAGAAATGGTTTTACTAGGTTTCATTTATCCTACATGTTTAAATATAATTGTACTAAAACAGAGAGGTATCTGTACTGACCAAACCAAAGCTCCATCTTGCTTAATACACTGCTTTGGATAAAGGTTAACTGCAAATATCCAGGAAGACAAAACACAAAAGGCACTGCAGTGATACCTCCCTACAGTGTTTTACCAGCCTTTGGCATAGCTTGCAGCACACCTTAAACTGCAGTGCTGCCTTTAAATAAAATAAGATTTCCTGGATTTTACTTCATAAATTTGTCTGAACCCTTTTATTTAGAGCATGAATGCTTTTAATGCAAGCATCATTAGTCATTGATAGGGATTTCACAGTTCAATTAAACACTAAAGAAACAGTTCTGCATATTATGCTTCTTTCCATGCAAGACTGATAGACAGAAAACCTGTAAATTAATTCTTGTAAGATCTGTTTTAAAAAATACTACTACATTGTATATTTATTGAATGCATTTCTTTATATTGTTAGCCTGAAAGGCTCAGTAAGTCCTTAAGTAAATATCATAAATCTTACAATCAATAACGCATAATTTGTGTATTTGAGGCCAGCATGACACCACAATGTCTTGTTATACCATGTTATTACTCTGCTTCCATATTGAGTTGCTAATTGTGACCAGAACAGTCAATGACACAATGATGGCATATCTGGAATGAATTAGAGGCTAGCTTTTCAAGACAAAAGGACTGATTCTCTTGAACTTTTTTTTTTTTCTTTTAATCTAAGAGCTATAATGTTCATTTGTCAGGCAACTTATCATGGGTTTGAGCATTTTCAAAGGATTTTCTTATTGTAAAAAAATATACCAAAGCAACAAAATGTGGTGGGCGGTTTTTTTGGTTGGGATTTTTTTTTTTTTCAAATTAAGGAAACATTAAAATTTCTACCACAATTAAGAATTTTTGCTTTTCAGTGGACTACAAAATTCACTCAAAATAATATAACTCTTTTCTTTAAAAAAAGACGTTCTTCAATTTAAGGTCACTGACTTTGTCTGAAGACCACATAGAGACATAAACAGACCATCATCAAAAACATCAGCTCATCAAGTTGTAGCAGGTCAGTATTTCATTTGTTTTGCGGAATCAAATCCTATAACCCAAAATGAGTTATAAAGCAGGTATGTTTACTTCCAGCGCTGGGGTGCAAGGGGGTTCTCCTCCTAGCTTACACACCGTATAGCTTGAATATATTTCTTTTTGAACTTTACGCAGACTCAGTCTCCTCTGGCTGTTTTCAAACTCCTGAACCAAATGCAGCCAGCTTTCTGCACTCCAATGCCTACTTATCAGTAAACTGCTGCTAGCTGTCTCCTTCATTATCAACTTCCAAGATCTTCAAGGCGAACAACACCAAGCTCTAACGAACGCTCCCAGCCCTCCTTGTCTGCTTTCGCACATCAATTCCCCCCCTTTCTTTTTTAACATGGGCAAATTCATTTGCCAACTCTGTCACATGCAGCTGTGTTGGAGTCTGCCTGACAACCAAATCTTAGCCATACAAGCACACATTACAGATGCCACTGGCTACCTGGTCAGTTTTAAGGGTATCTCACCACCATACTTAGTTTTCAGGTACAATGGCAATGGGAAATTAATATTGTCATACGGCTCTTCAGCAGATATCCTAGCTACAAAATAGCCCCTCATGTTAAAAAAAGAGGACCTTTAATTTCAACCATTTTATGCGAGATACTATGGACGCATGATAATTCAAAACAATATCATCATTTGTAGGAAAACCTCAGCATTTTTAAAAAAAAATAAGACTTGTTCAGTTCTTCATGTTACATGCTGCTGTCTAATCTGTACTAGTTATTTACTGCATCCTTAGAAGGTCTCAGGTTGATCAACAGGGTAAAAAAAACACAAGAACTTTAATAGGCCAATGTTAGAGGAAAGAAGCATTTTGCAGTTGAAGAACTAAAACTGTGGAGATCCAAGTTCAATTTCCTGCTACACCACAACTTCTTGCATAAACTCAAACAAATAATTTAATCTCTCTGCTCCTACTTCAAGTAACAGCATTGTCTCACTCATACTACATAAAGAACTTATGGAGGAACTTAGATTTCTTAGAAGTTCTAAGGCAGAACTGTATCATCTGTAAACCCACACTTTGGTAACAAAGACAATGGGTTACAATAGAATGCTTTTGACAAGAATTATGAACAGACATACTAAGGGGATAGATGACAAAATTAATTAAAAAATAGCCAAACAGGGAATGCAAATTCAGTTTTCCACCACCATGAAATGCTTTCAGACAAATCTAAAATGAACTACTTTCATAATCTGAGTTCTTAAAACAATTTTCATGTAGTCACTGTTGCTCATATTCTGCTTTTGTAAAAACAAAAGCTTCTACAAAACTGTTTGTTACTCCCACTCAAAGTCTGTTCCGGATACACCCTCCTAACCACCAGAAAACCTCTTCTCTATTTCCAATGTATTCACAATCAGATAGTACCATTTCTTCTTGCACCAGTACTGAACAGCAACACACACTGCTCTTGACTAATATTTATACCCATTAGTATTTTTGTGGAGAGCAAATCTGTACCATCTCAGTCTTCGTTTTATTTGTCAAAACAACTTCAACTTCTACTGTACAAGAGACTTGCCATTCCTGGAATCATTGTGATAGCTCTCCTTGTAACTGCTCTACTTGGAAGTAATCCTTCTTAGGTGATCAGAAATGCATAGAATAAGAGTGTAGAAGAAATCTGACAAGTCCATGTGCAGCAACACTAAGACTTCTCACTTTACTTGAAAGACCTGATCTAACAGATTAGAAAGCATATGCTGCTATACCACCCTGTTGCACCGACAGCTCAATCACATTGCCATCAGCTTATAAAACCATAGTTATTCTCTCCTGCTGTCATTTACAAAGTAGTTGACCTGCAATTCCCAGTAAAAAAATGGTACCGCTTTTTCCTAACAATAAATATTAACACCTATTATTGAATTTTCTATTATTCAACCCTTTAAGTAATCCAATACTGTTCGAATAGAATACAAAGTCACGTTTCACTCCACTCTATGTGAATCCTGATGGTTCACTAGTTCAAGTATTCACTTCAATTAATCACTGTTGCTGTCTGAGAAATCTAAGAAGGGAATAAATTCAGAAAAGGATTTCAGGTCTCTAATAAATACGGAAGCTAATCCTCAAAACCAACAGAAATTATTTTAAAGGATTTCTAAATGATTTTAAGGGAAACAGATCATTGAGAACTGATGAGGCAGGCTCTCACTCAGACCTAGCAACTTGTGAAACAGAAGTATTACTCCAATCAATTAAGTATCAGGAGTCAATTAGAGTCAAACCATGAAAGTACAGGATACAGTATTATCAAGAAATGAGTTAAGCTGATTACTCACAATTAGTATCCTAGGCAATCAAAAAAATTCAGACACTAAAAGAAATGTCGTTTCTCCATGAAAGAAAAAAAGGGTGTATCATTATTTTTATAACTTCTATTTCTTTTCCAAGACTAAAAGTTCAAAAATCTATAAACCACTTGCTGAATACCAACAGTGCCCTCATAAACCTCCTGGTCTTTGAATTGTCATTCTATCTGCCTTAATCCTCAACTCAAACCCTAATAAATTAGTTTCTTGAGCATTATCATCTTTTTGAAGGAATATCTTGGTTTTATCTTCTATGCCTAGAAACCAGCAGATAAATTGTTTGCCACAGAAGGTCTATTACAGTTCTTTTCTTGTAACACTGCCACAAGTCTGTTTTAAGTAACCATAAATACCTAATCTTATTTTTTCTCTCAGTGAATGGGAACTAAAAGTTGGTGATGCACAAAATCCTTCAAAGAAAAGAAGTATTTTCAAGTGCTGCAGTTCACTATCTTTAATATCCTTTAAAACAGATTACCCAGTCATATCCTGGAAAGAAAAAAGTATAAAAATAAATTACATTGCAATAAGGTTATTTCAAAAGAACTTGCATGGGATTTTAATATTAAGTCCAAAGTAGGCTGTCATTGTTAATTAGTAATTTTCTAATGATGCCTTATTGCACTAGTTAAAGCCTAACTATGACTCCAAGTTTTGTCTACAGAATGTACCCCATTATTTCACATGGTGCTTAAAGCTTTCTGCCATTTTCTTTAAACATAATGACCACTTAAAATAATTTCATTTTAGCCTTTTTAATTTTTTTAATGGTGATTATTAATATTTAATGTAAGAAAAAATAAAATTGCCATTTTATGACCAATTTTAGTTTACCAATTTGAACATTTAACAGTGCAGAGAGCAAAAGCATTCCTAATGTTATTAAAAATAATAATTAAAATATATTTAAATAAATCTTCAAAGATTTACCAATTTTAGCTTCTTACTTCCCTCCCTAAAAAGCTAGCGCAAAAATAAAAAAGTTTAAAGATACAATGAAAGCTACCAAAATGAATGCACTTGTCTGAAAAATAGTATGTTGTATCTGGACCAAAAGTCACCGTCAATTCCTCACAAAAACGAAGATTAATTTTCCAGAAATAGCTCGTCATGCCTTCTTGATTAGAATCCAAAAATTTCATTTATATAAGTATCACACAACATTTATTATGGAAATTAAAAATTTGTTCTTAAGCATATCTTTAGACATGAACCGTACACTTCTAAAAGGAGAAAAAAAGAGATGACCAGGTACTAAATCATATACATCCAAGATAGGACTTGGAATTTAAGTCTCTAGTCACTTCCATTTGTCCGAATTACTTTACATACTTAAGAGAATTACAAAGATTCTCACTCTGATTTAATGCTTCTGTTTACTGTCAAGAGGACAACACTTGGCAACCAGTCCACAAAAGCAGACTCTGGTCTACCTCAAAAGGAAAGTTTTCATTATTCGCCTCGAACGAAATTCGGAGCAAAAACGGATGGAACTTACACAGTAGAAATCAAGAAAACTAAAAAAGTGTGGTATCTAACTAATGTAGAGTTATTATTTTTCTTTTTTTAAAAAAGATACAAATAATCATAGAGCTAACAATTTCATCTGCCAAAACAAAAACACAAAGCTACCAAAAAATGTGAATCACCTACCCAGACGATTTTCATATGGTAACTTGGAAAATGTAGAAGCTTTCTAGATATTTGTAGATGTACAGAGCGAATACATTTTAGGAAACAAAAATTAATCAATTTTTCAATTAATTTGCTCAATTAATACTGGATGAAAACTATAGAAAGAAAAATATTTTTATTGTCCCTCTTAAAATCAATCAGCAAGGTCAATTTCGATTTGAGGAAGATGAAATTATGTGCAACAGAAAAGTGTATTATTTCAAATACCTCTTCTTTTCCTACTCTGAGAGAGCAAATTTATATATCCAAGCACATTAGGAAGGTCTTCATTTAAGCTTAAAGAAGAAAAACTAACACCTTCTCATCTTTCTTTTGTTGTTTACTTTTTTAACTGCCATCTCTTCCAAATACACCAGCTAATGTGATCACCAAATATTTTATGACTGCAAGCCTCCTCTACAATACAGGATTTCCAGTCATGACTGCAAAAATGGTTCTTTCAAAACAGAAGCTGGTCCTCATATCTCCCCACACCATGTTTTGATCCAGAGTTCTATATATCTCGTATTACACCATCCCAAAGTGCCATGTCCATCAGATGTTCCTTACTTCCCCATCCTCAAAAGCCCCAAACTCTCAATTCAGAACCCTTTACCCCCAGTACACTGCAACAAACCTCTCTTTTTCCTCTCCAGCCCCCTCATACTTCTGCACATCAAATAACCAACCACTCATTTACCAGACTGAGATCTCATTCAACAAAAATTCACTGATCTCAACCGGGAGAAAAATAAGATGTGCTACAGAAAAGATGATGCATGGCTGCTCTAAATAAGTGAACATATTTAGTATTTCCAATCAGGACTGCTGGGTTCTCTCATCAACTCTCAGTTAAGGAGAGGCAACAGCCTGATAAACCAGGTTTCCAGACAACTCCTGGCTTTCTAAATATAAAGAGCATTGAAATGAAACAAACTTCATGTTCATGCTCTGCGTCTTGCACGTACCCTCTCTTCCCTGTAGATCAAGCTGTCTTCCACAGAAGCTCCTAAAATAGGCACGTGGTCTATCAGGCTTACAAACACACCAAGCTATACAGTGCTAAAGTTGCGAGTTCTCCAGGTAACCTTTTCATAACAGAGCCACCGGTTTAGTCAAGTTTTGCTGAAATATGTCAGAAGCAATCTAAAAACAAGCAACTGACTGGATAGAACATAAATTAACATAAGTATGACAGAAAGTTCTTAGCACTGAATAGTCATATGATAAATTTTAAGAGAAGATTTGTAGCACTTTTGCTTTAGAAATAACATAAGATCGAATAAAAGTGTTTATTTTCTGCTAAGACATTTAAACACAGTCTAATGCATGCATTCTTTCCTCAGCAAAGCCATACCTAGCACAACCCTCTCTGGAAGACTGTCTCAATAATTAGAGTAAGCAGACACTAAGAGAGTACAGCCCAACAGGCTAGTCATCTGTATATTTCCTGTATATAAGTGTTCAGACACTTTCCATTTGGAACATCAGAACTATTCCAAAAAAAGTGGCCATGCCTCTGAAAGCTAAAGCTACCCCTTCTCTTCATTTTATTAATCTCAGTGGATAGCTATAAATATTCACAGTGAAAACTGTCTTCCTGCTCGACTAATAAGGTGAACAGAAAACATAAGTGGCATGAAATCCACCAAACCCTACCATACCTGCAACTCTTATTTGTCTAACTTAAATGCAGACTTCCATTAATAAAAGCTGAAAAGAACAACCAGACTTGAAAACTCTTTTTTTTTTTAAGTACTTAAGAACCCTCTTTAAGGCAAGGGTCTTCACTGCAAGTTTTAGTTTCCTGTTTATGGTTCTGTAAAATTACCTCCTCTTTCAGTGCATGTTTCTTCTGCTCCAAACAGATTTCTTTAGCACGCATCAATTGCAAAGTCTCCTTAGAAACTGCATACTGAAGCTTTTCCATACGTTCCACTGCTGCTGCCCATGCTGCCTTACCAAATTTTTTCTGGTCTGCTCGCATCCGATCGTATACAGCTAAAGAAGAGAAGAGAAGAAAAACAGCTTACAATTCTACTCTTTGTATCACCAGTCATTCTACTTTAGAGAAAATACACATACTTGTATCCAAAAGCATGCAAAGTTCTCTTAGTAGCTACTAGTCATTCTACAAATACTAACACTCAAATCCAGGCTGCAAAACCTCTTAGGAGTCACGTAAATATGCAATTAGCTATTTGTTTATAATTTTATCTTTATAATTCAAAATTTTTGTTATCCACAGAGGGACCATTATGAATACACAGTACCTGAACTCTTGAACCACTGGTTCAGAATTCCCAACTTAAAAATACCTTAGTAATACTACCACGTGGTCTTATACTGCATCCCAGATTTTTCCCACTTTGAAAGCCCCAAATATTATCTATTAGTCTCCAGTTTCATCTATGCTGACACACACAAGATTTTCATCATTTTTAACAAATGGAACGATCACACAATACTGTACACTTAACTCTGCAAAGCAAATGCCACAAAAGTCACACAACCAAAGAGCACATTCAATCCTCAGGTGCTAATAGATATTACATGCTGTTGTTCGGTAATAAAAAATACGTTTATGTTCTCATGCGTTTTTCCTCTGCCATCTGTTAGCATTTTGGTAAGACCACCCTGTGACTAGCAGGAAGCCAAAAACCCCCAACCCATAACAAAACAGACAAGTGACCTGAATATAAAAGTTCTACGGTTCAAAACAATCTTCAGGCATTTCCTTTCCCAGTGTTCTTCCCCACAATCCTGACTGCTGCATATAAAAATCATAGAATCACAGAATAGTTTGGGTTGGAAAGGACTTAAAGATCATCTAGTTCCAATCCCCCTGCCAGAGACAGGGACACCTAGAAGGTAAATATCACATTCTTCAACAACTAATGGGGCATTGTATTCGCTGCCTTTGTCATAGCAGGCAAGGAACCAAGCTGATTAAACACATTTACAATTTGCTGTAAATAAATTAACTCAAACATGCTTGAACCAGTTTAGTCACTTTTTCAAAATAAGGTGTAGTTCCATTTTATATCTAACTCAGCTTATCACCAAAGGGACTCATTTTGCAGTGACTGCTTGTCTTAAGATCTAGCAGTCACTCAGGGTGATGTCAGGAAACCTACCCAACAAAAAAAGATTCTCTCCCAGGGTTACAACTCATTTATCTGGTTGCACAATTACTATCACCAAAGCAAAGAAACAAACAGAAACCCACAGTCAGGCAGGGAAGACAGTGAAACAATCTCTGTCAGTAGTAGCCCACAGTCAAACTGGAAGAGGTGACGTGACATCGCATTCTCAGGTGTGTTTGCCCTAATAAATTGATTTAAGTTAACATGGTACAAGGATGAGAATAGAGATGTACATGGCAAGTCATATGACTACGTTTTACTCCACCAGGTGTTTACCAAAGCTGCTACACTATTCAAGCACAGAAATCCATGAAGATTTCTGAACAAGAGCAGCTTTCACTGAACAGTTGAACTGAGTTGCTGCTTCATATTTGGAAATATGAAAAAAATTACAGAAAGGCAAGCATAATGAGAAAAGGAAATTAATTGAAAGGTAATAAACACTGTAGTTGTCTGCCACAGCTAGTATAGGAGACAGAATTAATCAGGGACTCTATGTTCCCTAAATCCTTTGCAGATGTACAGTGCAGCTAATACAAACACAATAAGAATGTGGTTGTGAAACTTTCGTGTAAAATTTCTGTTCTGCTCACTTCTGAGGATGTTCTAAAAAAGGCTTATTGGGGAAAGATTTGAAAAGACAGAAAAAAAAAACCAACCACAAATAGGAATGACAACTGCATTTTCCTCCCAGAGGATTGGTTGGGCAAGAAAATCACAGTACAATATAGAACATTGTAAACATTACATCAATTCCTAGAGATCTTTTATTTGATGGATAGAATAGTAGAAAATAACTACCTTTCTGTGTTTTAGCTGTTATTTCAAAGTATTTAACTGTGAGATCTTGAATCGATAGCACAGCCATGTGGGCTTTTCTCTGCCAATCAGCATCTTCTTTTTGCAGACTTTCAATTCTTCTGGGGCCTAGGTAGTCATTCTCGATGGAGATCTGAAAATAAATCAGTCTATAATTAACAACAAAATTAATTGTTGCTACTTTGCCAACAACAGCCAGCTTCAGGGTGGCTAAGAAAGAAAAACAAATAGCAGAGAAAACTACCAGCAAATCACCATGGCTTCTATTCAACAGAAAAAACCTCTCTAAAGCACTCCTTTCTGTTGAAAAAGAACATCCGCAGTTTCATCATTACTCTTACTGGAAGCACAAAACCTCAAATATAAATTTGATTTACCAGTATCTTTTTGTTAAATATTTTATCTTCAGATAACATGTGTGCTTTATATAGGCTTTCCTCCAAAATTTTTAATTTTGAATTGAATGAATGCTCTTCAGTCAGAATGAAGCTAGAAATAAAAATAGGGCAAGTGTTGGCACAGTGGTTAGTAATCATCAACATTTTAGCAGTTTTTCTTTGTTACAGGCGACTTTTAAAATCATTTTTTTCTTTACCTGGGAGTTCAAGTATCTCTTCACTGAAAAGACAAAAGTAATTTTATTTTAAAGTAACACATATCTGAAGCTATTAAAAATCTGGAGCTTTATCTCCCAAAACTAGTAATTTTTACACACTTATTAAAAGCCAAGTTATTAAGTAAGCCCAGTGCAGACAACAGACTATATATATCTAAGTACGTAAATTTAAGCCCGGTCCTGCACACCAAAGCCTTCATTTTAAATATTTTTTCATTTACATCAGTAAAGACAGCACTTCAATAGTATAGCCAAAATTCCCAAAACCCAAAAGTGCTCAGAATTCTTTATGCCTCCAGATATTTTAACCTGAAGTTCTAATCCTTAAATATTAATCTTGATTTCACAAAGTTTCAGAATGGCCTCAAAAAGCCATTCCTCTCAATGGCTGAAGAGTAAACAATAGATTTTAAAGTGACTACTCAGGATCTACTTGTGCATATCCACTTATTCCATCTCTTAGAGGGGTGATTTTTACAAGTAAAAATACAGAGACACCTTCTAAACCATTCTTAAAAAATGTTTAAAGTAGTTTAATACACTATTTTAATCTACTTGTGTAATTCCAAAACCCTTAGAAAGGCAACACACAAAATAAAAATGTAGACAAACATTTATACAAAACATAGAAATTATTTGGATTTGTATGTTATCACAGGAACTAGAAAGTAAGCCCATAAGATAAAAAAATACATTAACAGGGAGAGAAGTTGGAGAGGAAAGACAAGCCACTTGCCACTTGAGGTTGCAGATTATGATGAATACACAGCGGCTTTCCTCCTTACCTATACCACCTTCCTAGTCAAAGTGACCACTCTCTACATTTATCCTAGATAAAATTTTAAAAAAGAATTAAGGGAAACAGATGTGGACCCCTATATTCTCTTTGAGAAGAATCTTTCTTAGCAAAATTGGCTAAGATTTTTTTTCTCCTGACTAAACTCTCTTTGAAGAACGTCATGTTTTGCAAGCTTTACTTCAGATAATGCCTTGAAAGTAAGGAAATTATGACAGCCTTCATGGAAGTGGTTGTTGGAAAGCACAGAAGAAGAAGAAAGAGCAGAAACCATTAACCTCAACACATCATGTGAACTTCTATTTCCAGCAGCTGTTACTTCAGAGTAATGGAACACAAAAGAACACATTTCTTCACCATATGGACACATTTTTGAAGGAAAACAAAAATTAATTCAGAGGAAACAAACTGAAAGAAGGTTGCTAATCTGGCCTGTGAGCAAGTGAGAATCAGAGAGGCAAGACTCTCCTGCTGGAAGCATTCTTCTCTAGGAAGTTATATTGTCATTACATTGAGTTTTGAAGAGAACAAAGTCTATTCTGAGAAGATATGAGAAACAGGCCTGCAATGATAGGATTTCGTTAAGTCTCATACAGTATACATTTCCTAAAGAAAGGGTCTTCAAGGGTCTTTAAATATTTCCCATATTCTTTCCAGAGACAGCTGGGACAAGAATGGACAAGACCTGACAGAAACAAACATAGGCCCGGTCACATCAGTCAGAGATCTGTGACGTCTCTCTAGCTCCTTTCATTGCCTTTCTCCTGGACATACTTGTGTTTTTATCCTTTTCTGCTCATGACCAGGTGTAACAACAGCAGGTCAATTACTTATAAGAACGAAAAAAGTAAGTTCAAGGAGAACTACAAATGACTGTGGCAACCTCTGTGCCTGGGAAGATCATGGAACAGATCCTCCTAGAAGCTACGCTAAAGCATGTGGAGGGCAGGGAGGTGATTAATGGCACCCAGCATGGTTTCACCAGGGGCAAGTCCTGTATGACCAACTTGGTGGTCTTCTATGATGGGGTAACCGCAGCAGTGGACATGGGTAAACCGACAGATATGATCTATCTAGACTTCTGTAATGCCTTTGACACAGTCCCACACAACATCCTTCTCTCTAAATTGGAGAGAGATGGATTTGATGGGTGGACAGTAAGGTGGATAAGAAACTGGTTGGATGGCTGTATTCAAAGAGTAGTGGTCAACGGCTCAAAGTCCAGATGGAGACCCGTGCCAAGTGGTGTCCCTCAGGGGTCCGTACTGGGACTGGTGCTATTTAGTGTCTTCATCAATGATATTGACAGTGAGATTGAGTGCACCCTCAGCAAGTTTGCAGATGACACAAAGCTGAGTGGTGCAGTTACCACACCAGAAGGATGGGATGTCATCCAGAAGGACACGGACAGGCTGGAGAAGTGGGCCTGTGAGAACTTCAAGAGGTTCAACAAGGGCAAGTGCAAGGTCCTACACCTGGGTCAGAGCAATCCCTGTTTTCAGTACACAGTGGAGGATGACATGATTGAGAACTGCCCTGCAGAGAAGGACTTGAGGTGCTGGTTGATAAGAAGCTCGACATGAGCCGGCAACGTGTGCTCGCAGCCCAGAAGGTCAACCCTGTCCTGGGCTGCATCAAAAGAAGCGTGGCCAGCAGGCTGAGGGAAGTGATTCTGCCCCTCTATTCCTCTCTTGAAAGACCTCATCTGGAGTACTGTGTCCAGTTCTGGAATCCTCAACGTAAGAAGGATATGGAGCTGTTGGAATGCATCCAGAGGAGGGCTACAAAGATGATCAGAGGGCTGGAGCACCTCCCTACGTGGACAGGCTGAGAGAGTTGGGCCTGTTCAGCTTGGAGAAGAGAAGGCTAAGAGCAGATCTTATAGTGGCCTTCCAGTACCTGAAGGGGGCCTACAGGAAAGCTGGAGAGCGGCTATTCGCAAAGGCTTGTGGGAGTAGGACCAGTGGGAATGGGCATTAACTGGAAAGAAGCAGATTTAGACTGGACATTAGGAAGAATTTCTTCACCACGAGAGTGGTGAGACACTGGAATAGGTTGCCCAGGGAGGTTGTGGATGTCCCATCTCTGGAGGTCTTCAAGGCCAGGCTGGATGGGTCCTTGAGCAGTCTGATATAGTCGCATGTCCCTGACCATGACAGGAGGTTGGACCTAGATGATCTTTAAGGTCCCTTCCAACCCTAACTATGCTATGATACTATGAATATACAAAAGGGAACCAGCTTCATACATAAAGAAGTGGTTCAGACCAAAACACTCAGCTACCTTCCTTTGATACATTCCAGTAAGCCAACCAAACAACTGCAACCACAGCCTGCTAGATATATTAGTAATAATACAGGCATTTCAGCTTCGTCATCCATTCAGGGACTTCTCAAAGTTAGTTTCACAGCTTTTAATACAACTGTGCTCCCAGACAGTAACACAAACTCAGCATTATTTCCCCAAATGTGTTAGAACTCCACAGGTACTACTGCAAATACATTAAGTGAAAGGACACAGCTGTAAAAACGGCTTTATAGTTTTACTGTTTTTATCCAAAAAAATCCTGAGATGGACTTTAACGTAAATACATGCAAACTAAATTAGACTGCATGGCCTAGATGCCTTAAAATACCTGAAGCCTGAAACTGTCAGTACAAACTACAGGCGGGCTGATCACTTTCGTCAAGATACAGGAGAACTCCAATTCAATAAAGGCTGTAAAGTAAGTGAGAAACTAAAAAGCAGACGATGTTAGGACATACAGAACAAAGACTAAACAATAGTGTTAGTGTACTGCAAAGCGGAGCAGTGAACATTTTTTCTAGAACCATGGAGAATGTTTGAAAATTAAGAGGTATTCTTAAATAACTGCAGTGAAAAAAATCACGGATTTGAGATTATGGCAAGAGTGAGAGGAATAACTGGGATTATTCAACAGTTTTTTTTCCCTGGGCACATAAGAGTGCATGTAAAAGAGCATTAAAACCACCAAGTTAAAGTAATTTACATTGGCAGTTGACAGAATTAAGGCTAAATTGTGCACCTTGAGTTATGCCTTTCTTATTTATCCACACTGTATATCACAAAACCTTTATTCACATTTCAGCTTCATTGACTAAGCTCCACGCTAAAAGAAAAAAGGTCACTTTCAAAAAGAAAACTTTACTTTAAAAGAAAAAAATGGGTTTTTTACTAAGACATATTCTGTCAGTTCTTTGAAAATTTTGTTTAAGTGAGCTTGAGTGTTAAATTGAGTGGCCTTGAGTGTTTCCGTGTGTTCTAGATTCTATTTGTGGATGGGAAGGACTGGATGGAATTTTGAAGCTTCAATTTAAAATACAATAGATAAAACGTTAAGCATAGTAATAAGGAAACAGCACTAGACAAGGAGAAACCAGATTAAACCCATACAAATACCCATATATACAGATACTGAAAATAACTGTAATGACTAAAGATGAAGCCCTACAAGATCCAGTGTAAACATACCATGAAAGCTTGCAAAAATTGTTTTGTCAGGGCTCTACCAAAAAAAAATACAAGATTTCAATCTATTCACAGGTTTCGGTAAACATGAGACTTAAAAATCTTACATTCTTGTGACCAAATTCTCCTGGCTTTGAAGACCTTACGCCCCTTCTCCTTGCCCTCCACAGTCTCCATAACATTAAAGTCTCTTCCTTCTTTCTGCTTCCTTTTATCCAGTACAGCAAAGGAAAAAAAAATTCACACATCTCCAGTTTCTACCCTTCTTTACTCAAATCCTGGCAGGGACACACAATTTAATATCTTCTGCATGTTTAACATCCTTTCAGGATTTCATCAAGATACCTTTTTTGAATGGACACTTATTCAGAATCGTTCTGCACCATTTCCTCCCCCACGCTAATCTTGGGTCCAATACAAGGCTGTCCTGGCCCCTGCTTCCAACTGTAATTATTACTAGCACTTGGTAAAAATGAAAAAAGAAAAAAGCCAAGAGGTATGGACACAGTGATAATAATTGCATAAAGGCTTCCTGAGCTGATGGCCCCTCTGAACCATTGTTAATAGATACAGATGGGTCTGCTCTTTCCAGAACATGTATATACCTGGTGCTCATGCTTGAACTACAGAAATTATTGCCACAGAGCATGTAAGGTTGTGTTTAAGAAGCATTTAATTGTTTTCCCTTCATTTGCAAGCTGTTTTAAGGCACCACAAGTTCATTGAGGGGCTCCTATATTTTTAGTACAAAAAAGACTGAAAGAAAGCACTCGGTATTTTCTTCCTATTATCATTCATGATTTGTCTACCTCTGTCTTATGTGAATCACCTGCTTTCCAAACTTAGACAAACTGATTCATTTACTCTCTCCTTGCACTGAGGCTTTTTGCAGGGAAATATCCTTACTATCCTGCTATCATTTTGATCTGGCAGTATGTTTCTGAGAGGGAGAAACAAACTGCAGCATTCAAGATACAAGTATAGCATGGATATATGCTGAGGTGTGATATTGTTTTCTCTTTTGTTTTGTGGGTTTGTTTCTTCCCTTAATTCAAAACCTTTCTTTTCTCTTTCAAAATGCTGAATGGCAAGCTGTTTTCAGAGAAATCAAGATTATTCTCATAATTAATGTTTACTCCTGAGAAGAAAGTTAAGTGCATACAAATGTGCATGTCTACTTTCAGAGGTTGTCATCACCCTTCTGCACATGTGTTACTTTTTATTATTAACAAATCACCTACTGTTTTATTATCCAACTCATCCTTTTGTAAAAGAACTTTTTTAAAGCCAAATCAACTAACCAACATTTTGGCATTCAAACATAATCAAATTTTTCTACAAGTCTTATCAAGCAAATTTATAATTGAACACTCAGAGCAGTTTTGTACTGTATGTATCTTGCGGATAGGAAAATTTAAAGTGATCAGATACATGCTCCTATTTTGTACTCAATCTCATACCAACAGTTCAGTTTCCTTATTGATTCAGACTACCAGTCTGCATTGCATCAGACCACCTGTTCAGAGCATCATCACTTAGAGCCCCTAAAACTTTAAGTCAGCAAAACAGTTCGCTATCAGCTCATATAATAAATCTAGAGGATTCATAGTTCAGAATGTGAACAGAGATTTGCCTATAACCATTCTGAAACAGATCTTGAGACTATAAAGATTATCACAGCATAATATAGCAAATTATTGCTTTCTTGTTTGAGGAATGGGTATATTTTCAATGAAGTTTATGACCTTCATTTGCAAACCCAGCCATTTTGCATAAACTTAGATTACTGCTTCTTCCCTACTATACAGGTTTTTCAAAAGCCAAGTTTACTTAAGTATGATTTCTGATGATGCAAGGACATATCTTCAACTAGTCATACACTAAGAGCCTTAAGAATTCTTTGAAGTCTTTCAGTCTGTCCACTAAGTACTACCTTAAGGGTTTTGTTTACCAGACGTTTTTCATCAACTTCTTGTCAGCAAGTCACTAGTTTGTAACCACTGGAGAGTACAGTTTGTGAACTGAAAGAAATTAAGTTGAACAGATTGCCATGCAATAAATTGTAATTTTTTTATTAGCACTGCTTCAGTGTCCTCCAATATGCATATGTAGCTTTGTATCCATGTTTTTCACTGCAAAACCACCATAAACTCAAATATATTATGAGGCTTAAAAAAAATAAAAATACACAGTTCAGAAACCAGCTCACTAAAACATCGGTAATTGAGCAGCCAATGACTGAAATATGGATTTAGTAATACAAAACTCATGCATTTGATGTATGGAAGCAACACTACCAATTACGAGTACGAAGCATTGACATCCACTCCCTTCCCCAAAACATCTTCAGTTGCCTGTGAGACTTTTTTTAAAAGTAGTCTCTCTTGAAGTACTTCTTAAAGAAATTCTACTTTGCTAGCTATCCTTATCATTAAACTTACTTCTCCTTTGAACTTGTTTCATACTTCGCAGCAATACTTTTTGCCAAAACCTAAAATGTTCTATGCAACATAATTTAAGTATTTCATTTTGCAGAAATCAAAGTCAAATTAGCTATAAGCTTCATTACTGCAATTTCCCAGCATGTATTAAACCAACACGTAAATCCACATATGGTTGAGCCACAGTTATATTTTCAACTATATCAGTATGTGCTTAAAGGAGCTTGAAAGGGAAGCCAAATGACGAATAAAGCATTCTAAAATTAAAAAAAAAAAACCTCTGAATTTGATGTATTATCAAGCTATATGCTGCTCTCTTATTTCCAGTGGTAGAGCTCAATGCGTGTATTTAAATAAAGTCCTTAAAACCCCTCACATTCAAGTCAATTAAGACATCACTGAAGATAATGAATATGTATGCAATGGAACTAAGAACACTTTTAAAAATATTTTATATATAATTACATTTTAATGTTCTCATTTCCTGGAGATGAATTGAGAGGTAATGACGACTATACACTCTCAACTGCATCTAGATACTATCAGTTCTCAATTAAGCAGATCCAATCCAACTCAGACCTAGAATGCTTGTGTCAAAGTTTTGCTGGCATCTACATGTAGGTTATGAAACCATTTATCTTACATTTCATCTTTAGTCTAATACCAAGCACATTAAAAAAAGAAAGAAAAAAAGCGTGAAAAAAATAAAGCCTTGCACTGATCTCACCTGGTGTTTGATCAAACACAGTGATACTCAACACAACCATGAAGTACTGCCCATAGTTATGAGAAAATGAAAAATAAGAGTAGCAAAGTAGTTTGTTTTGCTTTCTAACGCCCTGTGAACAACTGTGCATGCAGGCTTGGGTTTTTTGCTCATGATTCTATTCTTTTGAAAGTTTTTTTTCATCTTTTATATAAGCAGAAGTGTCTAGTGTCAAAGAGCACTTTAAATCTTGGTCTTAATGGGCTTAAAGCTTGATTATATTAACTTGTCAGTAAATTCTTTAGCCAACCACTAACTTGTCCATCCTCTTCATGGTTTCGGAATAAGACTGCACTATATATGGAAGATCTGGCAAAATTAAGATTTAATTATCTTAAATCAAAGGCACCAGAGCACAAGTATCTATTCTACCTCTTCCAGACAGGATCAGTATTTCACCTTCAGGTTTCCAGCTACTGATGCCTACTACTCCCCACTTCTCTGCTATGGCAACATGCATTGTTAACATGCAAAAAAAAAAAAAAAAATTCACTGAGTTTTCACAGGAAAATGACCCATTTTGGTAAATGAAAATTCGTGGTCATAAAATGTGAAACATTTCTAGGATGAGAAATATTACAGCCTTTTCTAGTTCATTTTAAGTCTAAAGGAGCACCTTGAAATATATTTAGAATCCTAAATTATTAATGATAGATAAAATAATCTATAAAAATTGTTTGCCCTGTGGCTCTAAGTTCATACTTGTCTTCTAGATTTTTGGAAAAATACCTAGACAGACCAAAACATATAATACAGCATTTGAATATCAAGCTTCAGTTCTCTGATACCTATGTTACATCTGGGAGTATGAAATCAGGAGAAATGAATCAGTAACCCAAACAGTGAAATTAACATGCTAAAATTCACCAGTTGAATGTCTTTAGATAATTACCGCATCTAAACTAGCCCAGAAATAATGAAATTTAGAAGTGTTTATACAAATTTGGCACAGCTTTTGTGTGTATATACATTATAATACTGCCTTCAATTCCTTTATTACATCCTCTCCAGCATTCAGTGAACAAAAAAACAGTTCTGACTGCTTGGCTGGTTTATACGTAGAACTTTCCACATCTACTTTTCAAAATATGGCCATGCTAGAAACACAGAATAGTTTCGAAAGTATATCTTACATTTTTATCTTTAAATAGTATGGACTTACTTCTTTGATGAGCATTTCTCAATTTGATGACACTATTCATTACAAATCAGCTTTCATTTCCATGTCCTCCATAAAGGCATTGGGGCAAGCAGGGTAATTCCCATATCATATAAATATATATATATATACACACACACACGTATACATGTGTATAAATAAAATGTAAGTCAGCCCCAAACACTGTTGTGCTTGCAATGTCCCATTTTTTCAAGAATGCATGGTATCTGGTAAGCATTTTGCTGTGCTCCAAGGGAAGTCCTCATGGATCTGTGCTGCACTTACAAATATTAACAAAACTAGGTTTCCGAAGCTGAAAGCTCAAAACTGCAGAAGATATCACTACTGAATGCATTGTTCTAGGGTCAGATGGCTAATCTATAATTAAATAGAAATTCTGTCAGAAGTCAGCTTTCCAGAGTGACATTTCCTTTCACAATAAGCCATCCTTTTCTTCTTCCATAATCTTCTACCTTCGTTATTATGTTTTCCAAATTCAGCAGTATTTAATGCTTGACAACACAGCTTTGATTCCTCATCCATACTAGATGATCCAACCTTCAAACCCTCAAATGAAAATAAATACACCTGAAAAACTAGCATACAATCAAATTAAATATAAAACCAAAATAAAACAGAAATACCATCATACCTACCAGGGAGAATACTAAGCTGCATTTTCATTCTTCAAAATGTTTTAAGATTGTTATGAACTTCTGCTCTGCGTTGTTGGCTGCATTTTGTTTTGTTTTTATCTGAAAACAGAGTGTGCAGAGCATACAGCTGTCCTACTCTAATAAGCCTCCACTGACCGGACAGAATTTTGTGTTTGTTTCTCCCTCCCCTCGTACAGGCTTGTTAGTTGCTAGAAATTTCACAGCAACAACAGAAATTTAACACCCATGATATATTCTCTAAGTTTTTTATGTCTTGATCCAAAAGCAGAAGACATAGAAATTCTTCTCAAATATTATAGGCAAAGCAATTTATTTCCTCCTAACTTGATCTGAAAACTGACAAAATGAAACCAATGAAAATACTTAACCCCCCACAAATTCTTAAAAAATAAAAAACAACTTCCATACAGATCAAAAGCAGATACCCAATAGTGAAAAGGTCTAAAAATGTTAAATAAATTAACTACAGAAGGCATGTGCAATCTTGACTAAATATTGATATTTGTATTCAAGTTTAAAACCGATGAAACTTATTTGAGTAACACACTCTGCAGGTTCTTCCTTCCTTACCCAGCCCTACATCCAAACTTTATCTTTCTCTTTGTCACTTTTTATATGTAAACAATAATGTATATTACACATTCACAGCTTCCATTTCACTGAGGAGTAAGCATCAGAAATACTTCTGTTATGCACGAAAATGGAGCTAACCCCACTCATAAGGGTTTATATAATCCCAAGGATCTTTCTTTCATTATTAAGCCTGCCAGACATATGCAGCAAGTTAACACAAACCATTTCATGAACAAGTTCTATTTATAAAGCAATTCTTCTACCCTAGCTACCCAGCATAATATATATTTTGTCATCATAGATACAAGTACTGCTTTCTCTCAAACAATGAAATGAAAAACATGCGATAGGATCTCTCTCTACCACATAATACAGACATCCATGTTTTACAACTCAAAAATTGCCAAGTTAGGAAAAGAACTTAATGTTAGATAACACTATGTACCACTAAAATAATTGGCCACAGAACACGTCTCTGAAGTTTATCAAGGTTATTCCTTCAGAGGGGGAAAAAAAAAGGGGGGAGGATATTTTAAAAGTCTAATTCAAGAGAGAATTAAGGTTTAACCTCCCCCCCAAAAAACCATCTCAACCAAATAACTCTTAATTCATACTCCCTACTGAATTACATTTATCTTCTCTTGCTTGACAAAACAACAAAAACCCCACATTCTCCTCTGCTACAAATTCAAATAAAACTTGAACTATTTCAGCATGCTTTGAAGGCTTTTTATTAAATGTAGTGTCCATAACCTTCAACTACATCATATATCTGAAAAAAAATTCCTCCCAATTCTGTATGCATATATCATTCAAGGGGAAAAAAAGGCATTCAGTTCAAATATCATCATATTATCTCACTCCATCAGTTTCAGATTGCCGAATTTTCTGAAAAATTACTTTATGGACACAGTAATAACTCAAATCAAAATAGTTTTCCAATCTTAAATCCTCTTGCCTGCCTCCCTCACTCTATACTCACAGCCAGAGAAAAGCACTGTGTTTTTACATTGAAACCA
This sequence comes from Cuculus canorus, assembly GCF_017976375.1. NCBI lineage: Eukaryota > Metazoa > Chordata > Aves > Cuculiformes > Cuculidae > Cuculus > Cuculus canorus. Next base: position 13,986,950 of record NC_071441.1, read on the forward strand.
GTAAACCCAATGTTGGCTAACCAAACGAGGTGCCAAAGTGAGATAAAGGGACATATGCAATACAGATTAAATGAAACCAACCCATTTTAGCTCCTACATTACCACGTATGTAATGGAAGAATCTCCATGGGAAATAATGATTTTATCAAAAGCACTTCTGAGATGCAATGAAGCTGACATCTGTTATTTTTGGTTAAGTATTTAAAATTACAATTACTTTTAAATAAAACATGTATTATTTATGTGTTATAAAACAGATTTACCAAAATGTACTCTTCAGCTGGCTATGTTTTTTTAAGCTCGTATGAAAACACACTGTTAAGTGTTACAACAAATGAGACACTTCTAATACACTTCCACCCCTAAATGTTTCACATTAGATGAGAAGCTACCTACTTCTCAGGGTTTATCAGATTATCTGAGGAAACTAAAATGAAAAGTAACTTCCTATTACCTTTAAAAAAAAAACGATAGCAGAGATACTATATATGAGTCTTTCTATTTTACGTGTCAGTATTCACAGTAATGAAAAAATTTTCAGCTTCACCTACTAAATTCAGCACTAATTTGAACAGTCAAACATAGCAAGTTGAACAGATAATGGTTAGCTACTTGTCAGATAAATTTCTGTTCTCCAAAAACACTCATTTGAATGGAAGAACCAGAAAAACACGGTTATCCTCTAGTGGAGAAACCATCACTGCATATACTGCATAATAAAAGTAATAAATAGCAAATAGTAACTAAAAAGTATAATTTCCCCAAAAAGCATTATTTCCCCATTAATATAAAGTTCCGTTACCTTTACCATACCTTTATCTGCTGCCTCCTAAGCATCGCAAGTTCCCTCATATCTCGGAATGGCTGTAGTAAGTACTGGTAGAGCTCAGTGGTAGCTTCTGCGAGACTACTGTAGGCTTCATCTTCCATTTGATACAGTTCAAGCAGCTCTACCATGCTTTCTGTGTTCTTATGTTTTTCTAAGAGCTGGAGAAAAAAAATGCCAGTTTTAGTGGACATGTTTAAACATTCCTGCTAAGGGTAACAGTCATTTAAAAAACAATTTTTAACCCATCCTCTTTTGCATCTTCCCTTTCCCACAGAATTATCACTTGGAAAAAACAGATAAAAAAAAATTAATCCCCACCGACATCTTTAACTTTGCCAGTCAAGTATGAGCATATCTCTGATAACCTTAATTCAAAACGTGCAGCACTCCTATCAGTTTTTCCTTTCCAGGAATCTATGGAAGATAATATCAGCACAGATACTGCACAAAAAGCAACTTAGCAAAATAATCTGTAGCATAGCAATCAGATAAGCTACTTCACATACTTCACACTTTCAGGCACTGGAGTCCAAGAAGTGACAAGAAAGGAGAGAAATGTGAAGTCACATTTTGATCTTTCCAGGTTTTTTGGCATTTGCTGGGGTGTTTTGCATGTCAGTGCTCTGGAGTCACGCAGCCCTAGTATGTCAGTGCACCTCCAACCACACTCAAGAATCTATATGAAACAGAACAGTGATGTGTGTTTCTGGTGAAGTCTGTCTATTCCTTCCTTTAGCTCTTATGAAACCAAACATTCATCTGCTCCTACTAATTGGTTACAATATATGTTTTTAATTTATATGCTTGTCTTGCATCCTTTTGGGGTATTTGCCTGGGCAGACCTCACATGCTACTGGAAATCTTTTACCATTTCTAAAAAAATATTCAACTATTTAACAAAATCTAATCTCATACAGACACACGAAATACCTACTGTATTTGCAAAGACAAGATTATCTGAAATTAGATCTCCTCTTACATAATTTTCAAAGTCTCATCCTTTATATTATAATCTCAAAAGCATATATTTGCAGTTCAAGTTTATTTAAACTTATCAAAAATTAGGAATATTATGGAATAAGCACATTGTATCTTCTATATGTTCATTCAAGTTGAACACAAAATCGACATGAATATATTTAGTCAGTATACTCCAATGCATCAAGCATTAACGTTAAAACTGGAACACAAAGGAAACTGCAGATTAGAAACTGAAGCTTTTGTCAACAGTCCTTCTGTGCCTGACTCATCTGTATCCCAGGACAGTCAAGAGCAGTCTTGATTACCATACTGCCTACTCAGTTTGCTTTATATTACTATGATGTGTTTCAGTTACCTGAGCAGATAAGAAAAATATTTTCTTTCTTCAGAATGTAAAATCTGCTTGTGAAGATTCCCCTAGCCCCTCCTGGGTTTCCTACGAAGCACTACAGATTGGCTGAGATTAGAGACAGGGTGCAGAGCAGAATGCAGATGGGCTCATAGTAGCTTTGTTTACATGTTCAGTATTAAAATGCCGGTCAGGTGACAAGTCAGGAAGAACCTGCCCCCAGCAAGGCTTAGCAGAGCTGAAAGGTCTAGGAGGGACTGTGCACAGGGGATGTGACATTCCCCAGCAGCATGAGGCAATTTGTTGTATTGCCCAAACAAGTTCACCTAGGAAATCATTCCTATTCCAGTCACTTGCTGTGCTTTTCTGCTTCCAGAACTAGGTAATATTTGATGGAACTTGAGTTCTCACTGAGAGTATTGGGTAGTGTTTTGTGGCATGCAGTCTGAAAAACTGACATTTTATCAACTTTTAGGGCTAAACACTCATAATCCAATCTGTAATTATGCGCACAGAAGTCATCCCTAGACACTCTTGGGTTTGAATCCCAAGTCCTTATGGATTTCATGTATTATTCCAGCCCACCAGCTGTTTTAACTGTCTTGTCTATAAAACCACTTAATTCCTCAGTTTCCCTTGCTTGCTGCTAGTGCCTAAAACCAGAATTGCCATACTCAAGCCTTCTCCTACTTCCCCCTGGCACGTTCTTGCATGCAGGTACTGAAAAGCCAAACCTTTCTTCTCAAGCCATTCATTGCAAGGGTCTCTATTCAGCAGCGCTACATTACACTGTAATGTTAAGTTCTTTTTAGTTGCTTAGGCTATTAGTATCTTCTTACCACATTTGTTTCATTGAGAAACTCCACTATTGAACTGAGACGCAAACCTGAGAGGGCAACAAAAAAATGACAAAAATTACAGAAAATGTATCACTATGAGAAGGAGAATCTTGAGTAATCTCATTCCAGGAGCAGAACAATGAGATGCAGGACTTTCCCCCCTGCCTCCAATTTACAGGCCAATTCTTAAGGCCTATCTAAGGATTCTGCTATTCTGGAAGACAGTCATGACTTTGCAGAAGCTGAAGTGAAACTGCCAAGAAGTAAAAGACCGTTTTAATTTTATGGCTACTGATATAGTACAAAGTCAACTTAAGGACACTAAAACCAAGTATCTACTTATAATTAGTTGGTTGTTCAGTGAAAATCACATCCGCCAGTAGAAACTGTATGCATAGAGAAATTAATTATCATCACATTCTTGCACATACAGGAGGTAAGTAAATGGGCACCATTTCAAGGTCTTGTTCATGCTGCTGGGGGTACCCCCAATCCTAAACCTAATCTTGAAGCCCTTCAGAAATACTAAGTCATCATTTACAAAAAAAAAAATGTGAGGGCAAGTTATTCATACAGTATATACATACTGTTAAATTATTAACACAACTTAAACAACCATTCTTTCCCAAGGCAATGATCACAGAGTGTCTAATGAAGTCTCTTCTGACTGAAAATCCAGACAAAATTTCACTTAAACTACAGTTGCCAGAAAAGACATAAGAAAATACGAAAACTGATTTGGACAAAGAGTATTGCCTTATTTGGTTTGGAGCAAATATCAAAGACCTACTCAACAGTAAAATTCTTTAAAACAGGTAGGAAGACTATCAAACTGTGAGCACTGATTACAAACACCCTCATTACTCTCATCTATCTATTAACATATTCTAAGGCTCATTCAACGAGCATTTTGGGGGAAAATATCTGAACATTAACCTTTTACACAGCAGTTGTAAACCAGCTCAAAAGTACATCGCAATTATTTTGTCCTGTCAGATCAACCCCACAGAACTGGTACTTCATATTTACTCTTGGGCAAGAAGTTACATGAGAGAAAGAAGAAACTGCATAATTGGGGGGGGGAAGAGTTTTGAAGAAGAAAAACAACACAGAGAAATTACAACATGCATTCAAAATTATAGCTATGATCTGTGCCCAGGTGGCCAGAAAGGAATAGCAGGAGTAGGGAAGGGATCATCCCCCTGTACTCAGCGCTGGTGAGGCCACACCTCAAATACTGTACTCAGTTTTGGGCCCCTCATTACAAGAAAGACATTGAGGTGCTAGAGCATGTCCAGAGATGGACAATGAAGCTGGTGAAGGGTCTGGAGCACAAGTCTTATGAAGAGTGGTTGAGTGAATTGGGGTTGTTTAGTCTGGAGAAGAGAAGGCTGAGAGGAGGACCTCATCGCTCTTTACAACTACCTGAAAGAAGGCTGTAGTGAGGGGGCGTGCTATAGACTCTTCTCCCAGATAAGGCGTGACAGGTATACAAAAGGCTCAACCTATTTTCTCTCACTTTTTGGATCTGATGTGATTACCTTTCACCAAGTCTTCACCAGTATGGTATTGTATGAAGAGAAGACTGATTGATAGCTTTGATTCTGCTTCTAGACAGAGCTTTGTAAACCTCATGAAGAGTGAAGGCTGTTTAACTGTCACCAGTTCTAAAGGAGCACTGATACAGGGGACAGATGGTACTAAGCTGGCTGTGTAGAGGACCCTTCTCACTTTGCTCTAAAAAGCAGTTTGATGGAAGCTCTCCTGTTCTGTACCTGCTAGCTGAAGCATTTTTTCAGCTGGCTGCCACCCAGACAGTATTCAGACTATCGAATAACAATAACGCTGGGTCTAGCACAGAATCCACTGAATTAATAATGTCATAAGGCAAACCAGGCCCTTCACAGACTCACAGGTAGTTTAACTGTGTATGTTCCAATTCTCACAGAGGCAGTACTTATGCAATACACTATATAAGAAACAAAAATCCAGCAAATACCTTTTTTTTGTAAAATTAAGCTGGACAAATGCCTAAACCAACCTGATACCTTAAACCATGTGGTGGTCAAAGTGTTAGCATAAAACACAAGAACAAGTTCTGTAGCATGTTTTATGCCTCACTCACGACCAGTTCTCAGCACGGTTGATTTTCCTGTTCATTTACTTCAATGCTCTTGGTATGAATTTTTCACTTCCACAATTTTTTTATTATTTAAAATGGGTAGAGGAAGGTAGCGTAATATCCTGTACAGGCCTAACAAGCCCTATACCCATTGAATACTGCATTTATTTTAAGAATCGTGTTTCAACAGATGTTACATTGTTCATAACTAAATGAATCCATATATTTTAGGCAACTATTAAGAAGACAGACTCCAACCAGCAGGAGACGCATTTTTTTTTCAATTTAGCAGCACATACATTTGAACTATATCATAAAGATTATTTCTGTCTTCAGTAGTTTTAAAAAATATTTTTTTTCTCTAAAGTTGTAGAAGCATTATAGCAGACAGTGCAGTTATGTGTGGGTTGGCCCCAGTTGAGAGCATCATCCAAAGCCTGATTTAGTCAGTGAAGAATCAAGTCTTCATTTCCTTTGCTATTATTCCCAAAATTTCCCCCATTATTTTATTTTGCATATTTTATAAAAAGGTTGCAATATAACATACATCCATTTTTAGCTAAAACAGCGCATAAAGACATTTTTCAGTCTCTTCCTAAGCTTCTCCATATTTTGGAGTAACAGTAGTTAGAGTAGCCTATCTTCCTACGAATTTAGATTCTCAGAAACCTGATAGTATTACTTGCCATTTCCATGATAAATTCGAAATATTTTTAATTGAAGCACCCTATTTAAGATCAGAGGTGAAACTAAGGATAATTGTAAGACAGCAGTACAGTACTGCACATAGAGCAGTTTTTAGATACTCCATCCTTTCCACTGGAGCCCTAAGAGTAAAATACCAAATCCTCCTGCTGATACACTTCCAACTGTCTGCAACAAGCTTATGACAATGAGTTCCACAGAACTAGAGCTCCAGAGTAAATAACACTTGGACACAAAATTTTAGATACTCTACTCTTACTATTTCTTATATAAGAATGTGCTTTAAATTGTTTCTACTCTCTATCTCTTTTTAAGCCATCATTAAGCAAAATGTACTATAGGCAAATTGCTTTTCTCTTACACGCACAGTCCTGTACTTAAACATCACTTGCTGTTGTTAAAAGATCAAGCCTTGCCATGACATTTAACCTTCTGTTTGCGTGATTATATTGCCATCACAATCGTTCCCACTGATAGTATGAAAAGACTATTTGCATTTTTGTAGCAGATGAATGCCCCAGTCTGACTCTTCCGTATCGATCTAAAATACATTTTACTGTTGGGGCAGTACATATTTAAGAAAACATAAAAGGTGGATACAGAGTTGGAATAGCATAAACAAATAACATAATACAACCCAGCCTGAAAAGCGCTGAAACCAGCACTACATCTGTCTAACCTCTTAAGATTAGGAGAGGTTACAAACAAGTGAGTTCCACATTAAACTTACTTGGAAATCACACAGTCTGTAAGTGGTATATAAAGCAATCATCCATGTACAATTTTTCCAACCAGGCTTCTGAAGACAGGGAATTGCAAGTGTATGCAGATGCATTGCAAAGTTTATTGTCGGGATTTCAGAGGAATTTTCTCATGGGCTGCTTACAGAAGATCAATTACAGTTTAATTACAACCAATCAAACCAACCAATCAAAATACACATAACAAGTGCAAAGTTTGCTGTTATTCTAAGAAACAAATGGCAAACACATGTACATAACAAAAACCCCCCAAAAGATATTGGGAAGGAAAACACAGAATGTTTTAAAACACAAGCCATAAAAAGGAATGCTTCCATTAGATTTGTCTTGTAGATCTCTGAAGAGCCGCTCATATCAAGCAAGCCACATTACTTTTATTTAAATCCTGTTTAAAATGGTCTTTTGTCTGTGCACAGAGAGCCTGTGTATGTCAGTACACGTGTGCAAAAAGATGGCAAGGTTTTGGAAGCATAAGGGCTTCTGTGAGAAGATCTCAGAAGTTTCCCGTGTCCAACAGAGCCAATGCCAACTGACTCCAAGATCGACCCGTCTCTGGCCAAGGCTGTGCTCATCAGCAACAGAGGTAGCCGCTCTGTGATAGCACATTTAAGAAGGGGGAAAACCTGTTGCACAACAGCAGCCAAGAGAGGAGTGAGAATAAGTGAGACAAACAACTCTGTGCACACCAAGGCCAGCAAAGAAGAAGGGGAAAGAGGTGCTCCAGGCATCAGAGCAGAGATTCCCCTGCAGCTCACTGAGGTTAACAGTGGAGGAATTACCCACCTGAAGCCTGTGGAAGAACCCAGGCTTGAGGAGGCAGATGTGCCCAGAACAAAGCTGTGACCTCATGGAAAGACTGTGCTCAAGCAGGCTCCCAACAGGAGCCCATAGAGAGGAGCCCACACTGGAGCAGGTTTTCTGACAGCACCTGTGGTTCCATGGAGGACCCATGCTGAAGAAGCCTGTTCATGAAACACTGCATCCCGTGGAAAGGATTCATGCTGGAAAAGTCCGCTCCTGAAGGACTGTACCCTGTGGAAAGGATCCACGTTGGAAAAGTTCAACTGTGCCCTGTGGGTGGGACCCCACACCAAAGCAGGAGAAGAGCGTGAAGAGGAAGGAGCAGCAGAGACAACATGTTATGGAGTCACTGCAACCACCATTCCCTGTTCCACTGTGCTGTTCGGGGGAGGAGGAAGAAGAAATTGGGAGCGAAGGTGAGCCCCAATAAAGGGGGAATAAAGGGGAGTGGGGTGAAAGGTGGTTTAAGATCTAGTTTTATTTCTCATTATGCTACTGTGATTTGATTGACAATATATTAATTTCCCCAAGATTAGTCCGTTTTGCCTGTGACAGTAATTGTTGAGTTCTCCCCATCCTTATTTCAATCCATGAGACTTTTGAAATATTTTCTTACTCTGTTCAGCTGCAGAGAGCGAGTAACACAACAACTTTGGTGGGCACCTGGTGGTCAAGGTCAACCTACTATAACAGAGCACAACAGGAGGCTAAGACCAGCACACTTCAGATTGCCTGGCCTCTTTTCATTTGTATCAGTTATCTTCATTTATACTTAGGCTAACAGCTTCTAGGACAGTAACAATTACTTCCGCGAAGTTCATTTACACTGCAAAATCTACTACCAAAAATGCACCTCATTTCAATTTGCAACCTGTAATACAAGTCTGTAGAAAAGGGAAAGAACTGAACTGGATAAGAAAATTGAAGTAGTACATTAATGTAGACAAGTGAGCCAAAAAGTTATTTCCATCTATGCATCATTACTGAACAATGCAATTTCTCTCCTCCCACACAAAAATCTACTCCGAAATCTAAGCAGAACTGCATGTGCATATATAACTCGTTGGAACATCACAAGGCTTAGTCTTAAAGCTGCCAACTCTGACAACAATGTATGGCACACCAGATCTCACCTGAAAACTCAAGAAGGAGATGTCAACAACTAAAATCTATTTTCCATTTTCTGTAAACAAGGCAAACATATATATAACATCATGGTAAAGTAGCTTTTATTTTAAGATGGTACTTGTCTGACCACCTTACCTTACTGAGTGATTTGGCTGTGTCACTCCTGAGTTACACTACCATGCCAATTGAGTGTCTACAAAAAACAGGTTATTTGTTTGAATTTAGTATATTAGAATAGAACAGCCACAAATAAACTACAGAAATCATAGCAAACAAGGGCTAATTCCATAGGAACGTTCACTTTATAAAAATGCTAGCTTTTTTTTGCTGTTAGTAACACAGAAGTAAGTATTGACATTGTAATGTAATCTGATGAATAAAATACAACTGTTCACCATATTTCAAAGTTATTAAGGCACTCTGGGACTCCTTCTATTTGGAAAGGGGCAAAATAACTGGAAGATAAAGTCATTAATGAATCACTGATCAGTTGGTACATGGTAGCTCTGGACGGAAAGACTTGTAGACAACACCTCACCCTGAAGGCTTGGCAAAGAGCTTATTTTACACGTCCTAATGAGTTCCAAGCAATTTTTTTCTGCAGGGGTCTGATAAAAAAAAAAACAAAACCAGAAGACTGCAAACATGCATTACATAAGCATTCATCGTGTGCCATAAAATACACGAACTTCTGGTCCGCAGACCTTCCTCTTCAGTGCTTCTGAACTATGCTGTTATTCAGGAAAATACATTCAAGAGCCTCAAAACCAACAACTGTTTAAAGAAACTACCATTTGCACACAATGAATACATTTACATAGCAGGCATTATAATGCTACTCTTAAAACTTTTCTCTGATTAATGTCTGCAGCATCAGGACACAGGCCTAGCCATACATCCACTCTGCTAAAGAGAAAATGTTCTTTCATGAAAATAAAGGCAAAAAATTGATGGATGAAAAAAAAGTAAGAGGCATAACTTCACTCTGAAGTCAATTTATGGGACTCACAGCAGTAGCACTGAATTAGTTTTACAGTTTTACAATGCATTTGGCATGGTAGTAGCAGATATTCTCTAATGTTCGAAAATCTAATTTTAGACACTTAAAATCTAATTCAAAGCAAGTAAAGCATTGTGACTATATTAGATTCAAACCACCAGTATAGGTGAATTTACTTCTTAGGCTGAGCTGAGCTAATGGCTTGCTCCTACTGAGAGGAGATCCTACTTCCCATCTCCTTTTCCCTCTCTTCTCCCCACTTTCTCCTGGTTCCTTGGACCTTCTGCTCTCAAGTGCCCTCTTCTTCCACTGCAATGGCTTTGATATTTCTCAGATCCTTCGACAAATTAACTGAGCATCTGGCAGAAAGCTATTTCTGTAGTTTCTCTTGGATTAATTTACTGAGTTGAATCAGCACATGGCAAGGAGAGAGAAGCACAACAGGAAGGAAAACAGAGCTGAAGAGGAGAGGCCAGAAACTGATAGGATCCTCACCTTTCAGCACTAGGAAGCTGATGATCCAGTCCTTCAGCTCCCTTCAACAAGGCAGCTGATGAACACAAATAGCCACTTGTGCCATTTCTCAATAGTTCAACATTGTTTCAATCTCCACAGCACCTTATACAATGGTGAAATCATACAAGGGCAGCTCTAAGAAGGAAACAGCATTATGCATGACTTAATGCAATTTTTCAAGTTTAAGACAAAGTAATGAGGTTTTCTGTTCAAAAGTTCAATACAATAACCAGAACATGCCAATAGAAAGAATATGTTTACAGCCCACCAATACTAACAAGAGGGTAAATAAGATATTAAAGAACTTCTGAAATCCCTTATCATGCACACTACTTCTCCTTTAACATAAAATACCACGTAAATAATAACCTATTACATCACTTTCATAACAGCATGTTTCAGACAAAAGCTATTTATATTATTATCAGGTGAACACAGACTTGTATTTTGTGGTGCTACTCATTTGGGTTGGTTTTATTCCTGCTTTCATGGAGAAATGAAGGGGAAAGGATATACAGTTTACAAGTTATCGATCTATAAAATTAATGTGTCATAAAGCAGCATGATAAAACACAGCTGAAATAATACATACATTCCCTTTACCTACTAATTTAACTTTTCCATAACAGCCCCAATTCTGCAACTAGTTTAGGATTTTTTTAAACTCCTCCTACATATGTATTTTGTGCTGAATTACACTACTCTGTGAAAAAAATGGTACAACTGAATTCTGACATGTGATAATTATAAACAAATATCACGAAAGCTGAATAATCTGGACTCTGAAGACAGTGCTATTTGTAGAAAAATTACGAACTTTTAGAAACTTTTAAAACATCTACAATTTTTTCCTCTGAGAAGTGTCACAACTGAATTAGCACATTTATTTCTTTTTCTTTTATTTTTTAATTCTCTTAAAACAAATATAAACCATGCAGTGTTATTTAATGCTTCAGGCTTTTATTTTTGTGCTTTGCTCTTTTTTTAAAAAAATGCTCTAATCAAAGTTAGTTATATTTTAAACATAGGATTAAACTAGAAAACCCAGATAGGTTCTTTCTAACATGACAATCTATGATTCTAAGTTATTGAAAAATCTTTTATAATAGCCTCTCTCTGAAGTAGCTCAAAACAAGTCACGATGCAATACTGTTATGTGAAAAGTTGTACCACTACTAATTTTAGATGACCTACAAATTGTCTGCAAGTCATCACAAACAAATGCTAATTGATTATTTAAACATTTTTCAAAGCAAAAGAACCAACCCAGTTCCCTCACAGCAATATCTTAGCATTTTTCCAAAACATGGTCACAAACATTTGTCTACAAATTTGTCTTGCATTTTGGAAAGTACTATAACAGTAGCATAAAATAAAAACTTCCATTACCACTTAATAAAGTAAAGGCATTCAATTTACTTTCAGGAAAAACAAAAAAGGTTGCTGAATGACTAGAAGTGTTTTACAACACCTTTTCAGGAGCAATTCAAATAGTCCACTAAGCATTCAAGTTCTTCTAAATATTTGTCTGCCCCATATGTAACAAACAAAAAATAAGTCCCTACATTTGCTAAGTTTTACTGTATAAATACCACAAACAGAAAGGACTAGAAAGGAAGCCCAGGAACAGGGCCCTACCACTAAAACATCTGTAACTGAAAACAACTTCTGCCAAAATGTTTACAACTGCTGAGCAGAACCACAGGCAGATACACCACTAGCATTCTATTTACATCTACTCTGAAAGGCTCCAGACGATGATTTTCAAAACTAGCTTGCCAGGGAAGCTCTCTGCACAGTGGAACACCTTTCTGCCTATCACAATAACAGTTAATCCAAAAGTTAAATCCAAAGTGCCTAAATGAGACTCTAATAAGGTTACTAATAATAGTAGACACAATCGATAAGCAAGAGCTAGTAAACAAGGAGATATTTGTGGAGACTTGACACAAAAACACGCTTCCCTTATTAATTTATACAGCTTATGACTGTAAGATAAATGAGTTCATCCAACATTCTGCTCAACAAATTAGGACAGTTTTCTTTGGTTTTATAATCCTGTTTCAAGGTACGCAAGACTTCAATAACTGTTTTTGAAGACTAACCTGTATTCTATCAAACAGCAGCACTAGATTTATGATGAGATCATACTACCACTTCCTGTAAGGGTACAATTCTTTTTTCACCATTCTTAAAATATTACTGCATGTCTGCTACTAAAGAGCACTGCACTTAAAGAAGGGATTTGCAGTGAACTATCCAAGGTCTTTGTTCTGAATGGTTACACAGTAATATTAATACTATGAAAGATGTGTAATTCAAATAAACTGTTTCAACGTATATTAACTTAGGCTCCCTTCCTCAAAAGGTCTCAGGCTTCTAATCTTGGTCAGTATACACCACACAGTTAAGTCCATATTTATTGTTGGCCTCACAGGCTCCTTCCCCAGAGTGCTACCATGCTGAATAGCAGTAGCAGGACAAAAATTTCAGATGCCGAATTTTTAACATAGGAAAATGTTTTTAACAGCAGAATATCTTATTTACAAGCTTTTATTACATCATAAATTAACAGTAACTTGTGGCATATTTTATAAAAAGTTAATTTATTTTAACTAGGGATTTTTTCTGGGAAAGAACTAGGGATGTTTTCTGGGAAAGAGACAAGAAACAAAGTAGCTGTGGCAACCTCCCCAGTGGCAAAATACATTTTAAGTGCAGGTTTCTCTACAGAGTTCAATTCACATTAATTTGCTTCTCCTACTTTTGTATGGTACTAAAAAAATACATAATAGAATTATAGTATCATTGAACATTAATAGTTGATTCCTCTCCAGAGGAAATAAAGGCTCAATCCTCTTCCTCCTATTTAAGACACTCTCAACAGTTAAAGCAATAGACTTAACATCCCACAATAACACCTTATCACACCGCCAACCCCTAAGTAGCAGTTAACAGTCTCAGCAACAGTTCAGATATATATACATAATACCACTGAGTTAGTCACAATGTATCTTAAGAGTATCATCATTCTCCTTCCCTGTCCTTCTATCCTACCTTCTTTCCTACCATACTCCTTATGGCTAAGTTTTAATCTCTGGAAGATAGAAGAGTTCTACAGATGTATCTTTAGTTGGATTGAGTCTCCACTTAGACTGAAGTTCTCGCCAATAACAGGAATTTCCTGGTGGACTGCAATGGTATATTTCTACTAATATTAAAAAAGGGGATCCCTAAAAGCAGCTCCCCAAAGAGAAAAAATGGTAGGTGCAGCCATTTCTGAAGAACTCTGCTTTTCAGTGCCTTCTTCTGCTCTGTGGTAGTAATATTCACATATATATAAGACAATAAATCTCGTTGATCATCCGTAAGCAGAGCATTGTCAAGAGACGTAAAAGATTAAATTATTAGAAAGAATCTGCTTTCAAATTTCGAACTTGCCTGTGTAATTCTTTCTGCAGCCAGAAACACAGGGGAGGAGGTGGGGGTGGGAGTGAGGGCAGGGGAGACAGAGTGGTAAATTACTGGATTAAGAAAGTAGTTCTAAAAAAGTATCAACTTGAAGGCAGGACATTCAATTGAAGAGAAAGAAAATAATGCTGAAAAAACGAGAAAAAATATGCAAGAAGACAAAAGCCAACACGAAAGAAAGACAACCCACCACCACTATAGAAAGTGGGGAAAAGAGAAAAAAACCCAAACTTTAAATCGAAAATAAGTATCCTACTGAGACTGGAAAAGATACAACACAGAAATGAACTGAAAAAACATCTAATTAACTTATAATCACAAGTCAATACATCTCTGAAAAACATTACTGCTTCCTAAAAAAAAACAGAAGTAAAAGTGAAGGACAGGAGAAAAAAAAATCAATATTTATTCAAGAAGATATCAAATGGAAGAAGGATAAAAGATAAGATTTTTCAATTAAAAGGTAAATTGTTATTTTACTTAGGACTTAGAAGGTTTTAATACACAGACTAAAGAGCAAATACTATGGTAATATGATCTAATATCCTCTAAACATGGGATTCCTAGAGGCCACTTTGAAGTATAAATTTTAAAACTGTACGTAATCACATCTTAGGCTTTCAGCAGCTCTGAGCCCACTATATGATTAAGCCATTGTGCATATAATTATCCTTGCTACTAAAGGTCCAAGAATCTCCATGTAATATGCATTTACATATACAGAACACATTTCAGAAACTCAACAGAACACTGAAAATACCATGTGACTTAGAGTTTTGTTATTTGCAGGGAAGTGGAAGAGGGGTAACCGCTTCACATTTAATTCCACTTATCTGAAAATGTACTGCAGTATCCTTGGCAATGCATTTGATGCTTTCAGTCAGGTGCGACTTTCCAATGCCTAAAATGCTTTAAAATATTTATTGAATTAGGACTGCTCTGTAACAACCAGAAATAACTGCTAATGACTCCAGATGCAAATTATATAAATAAAAAGCTGATGGCTGACAAGGAAGATAATATCTTTGCTTGGACTGTAAAACAATTACTAGCCAGAGTACTGTTAGCATGCATCTCCTAAGAATTTGGAATCTACTTTCCTGTTGCATAGAGCATGCCTTAAGGCTGCTGACATGTTATATTTTGGTTAAACTAACCTGTAGTACTGATACAGTACTTAAATAGCTTATTACAAAGTAGGCAGAAGCGAATAGGAAGAGTTTTACTGGAAACAACTGTTAAGCCCACAAATAATGAATATGTAAAAAGAAGCTTTCGAACAAAACCAGGCTGGATTTCCAGAATGCTCAGCATTTGTCTTAACTGCGCTGTTAGTGTCAATACGGAAAAAAACAAAACAAAACAACCCACAGTGTATCCTATTTTAATCCTCTCTGCTCCCAAAGTTAAATCTGAACCAGTGTTCTTTTCTCTCCTGAGACATCTTAGATATCTTCTAAATCCAGCTACTGCAGTTCACACACGCGATCCAGTTTTCTTTGCTTCTTGCATAGAAAGATACTGCATTAGTTTTGATGGAAACACTAGTGCTAGCATTTGCTTTTTGTGTCACTGAAACTCAGAACACTTTTTTGGTAGTGTTTAATATTATGTACTTTTGCATTGTAAAGTTTGACATTTAAATCTCTCTTTAAATCACAGTGTGCCTAACAGTAGATCATTGAATAGAAACAGGTCACCTTACTTCCAGAAAACTTGCATGTTTGGTACAGTGCCCCACTACTGGCACATATACATTCACTTTAGAACTGATCACATGTTGTCAAAAAGCAAGGAAATAAAGTTCTTTTAGTTACCAAGGTGACCCTGAATATTGATTCTCTAAAATATTAGAACAGGTTCAAATAAACTAAAGAATAACCTATGGATCTTATTTAGATTTTTGATAAAACCGGAAATATGTGACAGCATCGTTGGAAAGCAACAAATGTGAAATTCCATCTCTAATAACTGGATTGATTACTTACCAATTTGTGTGATTTAGACATGAAAAAAGAACTACCCTATTAAAGATGTGCAAGTGATTTTAAAAAGTTGTATACATACCGATTTAGGAAGAAAATGACAACACAAATTACTGTGAAAAACGCTACATTTTCTTCTCATACAACTTACTGCTATGACAAAACAGATAAAAGATTCTTATGTTAATTTTTCTTAACCTTTCTAGCCCTTTGAGTCAAAAGAAAATTATGCCAACCAACATAAAATATAAATTCCCAGTGCTGTTCCCATGCTTATTAAAATATTCCATTATGCAGGAGAAGGAGATTAAAAATATCAGCAAATCCAAACTCCCAAGGCAGTCTTCGGTTAGCCACAGAAAATAAGAAGCTCTCAGAATTTCTTCAGAATTTAATTATCACTAAAAAGTGTTTTGGAACTTTTCTATTAAAGCAATTCAAAAGAACACACACAGAACAGATATTCAAAATGGCTTTTAACTGCTTGCAGATACTAAAATTCATAGATTTTACAGAGCAACAAAAAAAAAAAATTAAAGCCAGTCTCTTGAGTAGCTTTATAACTGGAATTCAAGATCCTACAGACCGTGTCCTGCTAAATTTCAGATTGCTATTGCAGGTAAGAGCTATAAGAAACAAGAGATTACAAGTACCATTAATGCAGAGATGCTGAGGGAGGCATGTAACAAAGACAGACTTCCCAAACTCACAACACGCTATTTGCAAGAGCAAGTAAAATGATAACCATACAATGGAACATATTCACTAGTGTGACTAGGCCACCAAAAGATTTTAACAGTATTTTTCACTGACATCACTTTTTATTCAGCAAAGCCGTAACTACTTTCAACCTTCTGCCAACACAGCACTGACAAAGAGGTACGACACCATCTTTGATATTACTCCTCTCTTGTTACACTGGGAGGAACACAGACAGGAAACTAAAAGAGAGAACTTCCTCTGTCCTCTGCAAAGTTTAAGGTTTCAGAAATACTGGCCAAGAAGTTGGAATCCCAAATATGGATTCAGTGCCATCCTCTGTTGAAATAATAACATCTTTTTATAGTCATTAACTGATTCTGTATCGTGCCTCATTTGGGAGCTCAGAACTCCAGCTAAGCATCCAAGAAATTTTTTAAACAAACAAGCTTAATGAACACGGGCCCCAAACAAGTGTTTATTCATTTTCAAAAATGAGGCAGAAAAATATTTATTCCTTTAGGTACAAACTCCTAAGCTATTCCAGAATTAATAGTTTTATTTGAAAAAACAAAAGATGTGGTATTTCAAAACTACAAATCATGCAGAAGAAATTAATTCCAGGTCATACAGTTCCTCTACGACTACTTTTCTTCTTCACATTGGATCTGTTTCTACTTGCAACATTCTCCTGGATTATTAAAGGTTAATAATTGAAACAGAGATAAAAATGCCTATTACAAAAAGCAACAATTGCTAACTACTGCAAAAATAAATTGGCTTGTGTGTGGTCTACAGAAATCAATAGATGGCCAAGCAGAGGATGCTGAAACAGTGAACATAAGAGATTCTGTCACTCACTTTGATTCTCCACTCGAATGAATATAAGCAACAGAAACTGCAAATGTTTCTTAGGTAATATCCAACTGCACAAAGGAATTCGTAATAGATGAAGTGACTGTAAACCACAGAGACATATTTTGAAATGTTAAGCCAAGGTCTTGGAGTTGTAAACCTGTTTTTTGCAACATTTTACATTAATGAAGACCTTCCACATTCATTACAACCATCTTGGTCACCAATGCTGCTCAATCCTTTCCCTTTTTCCTCAAAAGTTCTGCCCAAGAGGTAAAATCATTTAAAACTGCAGGAATCCAACACTGCATTCCTACGATCAGCTAACAGTCAAGACTTCAAGCACAGATGGAAAAGTAAATCAAAGCAAAAGATGAAACATTGACTTGGTAGGTTATGTCAAAACTATGAAAACCCTTTACTTCACAAATACCAAGCAGTACCCATCACCCATTGCTTCATTTGCCAAGAATTGCAATGAGAGACAATACGAGTATTTGCTTAAAAGAAAGACATTTCCTGTGGACCAACTAAACCCCTAACTGGTAAGGAAGGGAGAAACAAGAGCTAGAACAGAAAGAGCAGGTCATTCTACTGGTTTCTTTTCTTAAACATGAACTACTTTTAACTAAAGGAGGATCAATTTACATAGCTGACAGTGACCGAAGTAGAGTTGTTCTGACTTTAGGTGCAGTACTGGATTGGTTACCACGAGCTAGGAAGGTTGTACTGTAGTCAAATACACAAATAGGCTCTGCCGTTTCATCTGCACCAAGTTTTGAATGTTAACCAATAATAAAAGTGTTGTTTAGAGCTCTTTATGGATAAAGCTAGCATTGACAGTCCATTCATTTTTTGCCAACAGTACTACTGCTAACAGAATCTGAGATTCTCCGAGAAACAAATAGTTCTTGCACAGAAATTCCAAATAACCATTTTCTCCAAAACGTCACACACTTCTAATTAGGTAGCCTGTTCCCATACTCCACATATTTGACAGGAACTTCTCCTATCCTGCTCAGCTCTTTACACAAACTCCTGGTCTAAGGGCTAAATGAATCTAAGCACACATTCCTAAGCATTCATGAAGTTAAACAGAGCAAAACAGAAGGCAATATGCTTTCATATATTTCAGACTAAAACTCCTGCAGAAGACCATGAAACTAAGTAAAGGTTGTATACCAAAATTAATGAGGATTAATTCAGGTAAACAGTCGCTAAAAAAAATAAAAATCACAATATGTGCTAACACTAGAATTTGGAAATAGACTCGCATGTGACAATGCTACACTTGGATGCCCTTATCGTGATTTCATCATTGATAATTTTCTCAAACTCAGTAACTCCAGTCACTAAGAAAGAGCTCAGCTTGAATCCTACAAGGACTCAAAATTATGCCATCAAAATAGACAGCAAGCAGACGTACTCACTCTCCAGCAAGGAACAAACATTCACCATGACACATTTTCGAAGACACGACATTGGCAGGGTATATGCAGACAGCAGAAGCAGCCAAATTTGACCTATATCCACAGAATACAAGTTAGATGGTGTTTGCAAAAATGAAAGTCTCAGTAACAACCTAACACATACGTGCACCTAGACAGATCCCAGTACATATTGTAGCAAGGCCATCAAAACACAAAAACAGGTGTAAAGTTCTCCTTTTTCACTGGAAAAATCTGGATCCTCATATATCTCCATCCACAACGACGTGAAAAAATTATCACACACGGATGCTATAAGTTAGTAGAAGCTCAACTACTTTCACCTAAATCGTATGGCATAAGAGAGATGGGGTGTCATGAAACATCCAAGTCTTGTCAAACACTAGCAACTACAACACAGTGAACACTCACTAGGACCAGACAGCATGCTTTTTAAAATCCCAACCCTAAAAACTTAGCACCTAAACAAAAGTTGTACATACTCCAGTTCCACTGGAGAACATCACCTCACTTGAAATACCAGACTCATTACCCAGAGCCTGAAGGAACCTAAAATTTTTTGGCCTAAAGTACCTAAATTTCACTGTCAAAATAAACACCACATGTTGCTGTTCCCATTAAAAAGAAAAATTCGGACTCCAACACAACCCGGTGCAAAGCAACAGAAGAACAAAAATGTGGGAGCGACCTTCCCAAACCTGTCAGATTCTTCATCACAAATATTCACATTCGACTGTATAGAAAAAAAAAAATAAGGTACTGACACATTCAGATGCCTAGGGAAATCTGCATCTTCTTAAATCCTAGCCCTACAGACCTTGGCAAGCTTCGTTTTCTTACTTAGATTTTCCAAAGCTTTTTTTTTTTTTAAACTAGACAATTTTCATATACTTTTTTTGTCGTCCCACAGATCGATTGATTCTGAAAAAGCAGAAGGGAGCAGCAGGAGAGAACTACAGATGCCAGAGTAAGGAAGAGGTAACGCCGAGGTGGAGATATACGGACGACGCGGTAGCCTCACCTCCTGGATTCTCCGGCGGGCCCGCTGCAGCACCTCCTCGTACCCCTTCTGTCGCAGTTCACTCAGGCTCTCGTAATACTCTTCGGGGTCGTCGGTCTCGGCGAAGAGTATCTGCGACAGTATCTTCCAGCCGCAGGTATCCAAGCTGTGGACCAAGTAACCTTGCAGCTTGCAGCAGAGCGCGTCCATCTCCTGCTCCGAGAGCTCCGGGGCTCCGAAAAGTACGGTCCACATGCCCGAGGGCTCCTCTGGGAAGGCGGGCAGGTAAGGCTCCAGCTCGGAGTTCACCGAGCACAGCTGCTGGTGCACAGCCCTCAAATCTTGGAAGGAGAAGAGGCCGGCCCAGCTGCACTCCTCCCCTACGGGCTCCGCGTCGGGGACGGTCGGCTCGGAGGGCGGCGGCCCGGCGGCCCCCTCCTCCTTGCCCGGCTCCAGCACCTCGATGTCCTCGGGGCCGCACGCCGCCGCGGGGCCCCGCCGCCGGGCCGGGCTCCCCGCACCGCGCGCCGCCGCCTCATCGCGGCCCCGCGGCGGCCCTGGCTCCGCGCCCCGGCCCGCAGCGCCGCCGGGCCTCGGGGTGGGCTCGCGGGAGCCGCCGCGCTGGCGCTGCGCCGTGCGGTTGTGGCAGGTGATGGCGAACTTGCCTTCGATCTCGTTCCAGGCCACGATGAAGACGAACTTGTGCTTCTCCCGCTCCTGGAAGGCGTGAGGCCTCACGGCCACCCAGTCGGCCTCCAGCGTTTCCTCCAGGGCGAAGGCGGACATGGCGCTGCGCGGCTTCCCACGCAGGCACGCTCCCCGCGCCCGGCCGCCGCCTCACCGCCTGCCACCGGCCATCTTGGCGCCGGTCTGCGAAAGGGGGGAAAGCACGGAGAGGAATCGCCTCGCGCTTCGGATCTCGGCCTCGGCGGACAATGCCCCCGCGCGCAGGTAGCGCGCGCGTCACGTGGGGCGGCGTCTGTTTACAAGCGGCGGCGGCGGCGCTGCGGCAACTCCTCGCCGGAGCCTCGCCCGCTCCGCTCCGCCCCGCCTTCCCCATTGGCTGGCGCTGCGCCCCGCCCCTTTCCCGCCGGCCGCGCTCTCGGCCCCGCGCGGGGCGTTCCGTGCTGGGGCTCGCCGTGACCTTTTGGGGCGGGGGGGGGGGGGTGAGCCGTTGCCAGGAGGTATTTAAGCGTGGAGATCCACTGAGGGCCTTCCCGTGGAGAAATGGCGTCTGTTTTGCCTGTAAAGTGGCTTTCTGCGTGGTTATAGTGACAGGGGACAGGACAAGGGGAATGGCTTCAGCCTGCGCCAGGGAAGGTTCAGACTAGATATCAGGAAAAAGTTTTCACAGCAGGGGTCATCGGGCAGAGGCTGCCCAGGGAGGTGGTAGAGTCACCATCCCTGGAAGTATTTAAAAGATGGGTGGATGAGATGCTCAGGGACATGGTTTAGTGGCAGATAGAAATGGTTGGAGTCTGATCTAAGAGGTCTTTTCCAACCTAGTGATTCTGTGTTACAGGAAAGGACGTGGTGCTTCAGCAGCTGGTTTTAGTTGTATGATTCAATTCTGACTAGAGATCGAACCTGAAGGAAGAAATTATTTGTTCTAAGTTGCTAACCAATTATGCATTTGAATATTATGTGTACAATATTGGGATTTTAGCACTAAAGTGTAGCATGAGCTTGAATAATAACTTCTGGCTAGCCTGTGCCTGGATACCTATGCTTACATAAGGAATTTTAACAAGGCTGCAGTAAAAAATGTGGCTGCATCTAATTAAGCCAGATATTGGGGACTAGCGCGATGATAAGGGAAAGACCCAGCTAGGACTAGATGCAGCCTTGAACAGGTACCCAAGGAGTCTAAGAGCGTGTGCAAGAAGGAGAGTTGAAAAGTTTAGCTGTGAGCAAGATCTACGATCTTCATCCCGAGATCCCTGAAGAAAACTCCGAGATGGCAGAGCGGCTGCACCAAGGGAAGGGAACTAATATAAATAATTCCAGGAACTGATTATAACAGACACACCTGTTCTAGAAAATGTGATGAATCATGTTCTTTGACTGTGTACAGCCTTTGTGAATTGTACTGGACATTGCACACATGTTAGGTGGAGCAGCGATCCCCTGTATGCCCAGTGTCGCATTAAAGAATACCTTACTTAATAATCAAATTGGCATTGATTATTGAGTCTGGCTTTTCATGGCATCAAGCCAAAAGACTTCAGAGATCCATTATGGAGAGCACCTAACTGCATGCTGTACAGCACAAGTTCTCGCTTGGGCCACAAAAGAGTGCAGCATCTGTAATGAGACCTGGAGACAAGAGCATGCTCTAGTCTTGGGCAACTGTGAATTTTTATTATTGGAGTTAACTGCACAGAGACAGCAGTTTAAGCTCATGATGGCCAGTCCTTGAGAATTGGTAGTGCTTGTAGCACCGTCTGAGGCTTCCAGGTGTGTTACAGAGGATGTAGGGATTCAAAGGCCGATGGCTGGTTTCCTGGTGACCTTCAGGAAATACCATTTCTCGTCTTGCATAAATGAAAAAAAAATATTTCTTGCTATAACAATCTCAAAATATTTGCATAAAAAATAATCAGTACAAAATACACAATTGTACACCTGTGATATTTTCATTCTGCAAATTTAAAGGAAGTGCTAGGGAAATAAAACATTCTTAACTGAGTTTGCCAGAAAAGCAAGAGTGAGTCACAGATTTTTTTTCTAAAGTTACCATATTGACTAGCATCCTGTCCTTGGAGGCTAGGGTGTTTGAGGAGGGCCTTTGAAAAGCCAAACATTCTCTAACATTCTCACTAACAAAGCAACCTCCTATATACAGGAGAATCAAGGTGACAAAGTCTTATGTACCCAGAGTCAGAACTCTTAGGAAAAATGAGGAAATTATGGCTCAGCAGGCAGAGGAAAGACTGTATCTATGTTCTAAAGCTAAGGGTGATGTGTGCCATACATCTCGAAGAGCAGCATTCTTTTCTGTTACTGTAAATTTAGGCACCAGATCAAAGCATCTGTGAAGTGATCTGGAAGATTTGATTATACCCCGTGTGAAGTGGCCAAGTAAGGGAACAAAGAATACATTAGTGAAGGAAACACAGTCTATCTGTTAAGTATTCAGAAACAAATTTTCAGCAGAAGAATGTAAGGAGCCATCCTGTTTTGTCTTTAATAATGCATCAAAGAAAAACAACGAAGATGTTAATCTATATCTCCAGGTTTAAGAGAATTAATCAAGGATTCACTATTTCTCATCAGCCAGGATATCAGAGTCTTAGTGTTTCAGATGTGTAACTGCAGAGGCTGAGATCTTTGAAGCAGTATTAGCCTGGCTGTTCTCAAACAGCAGAAAAAGCGCGTATGGTATTTGATAAATGTAACATTAGGGAGTTAGCTGAAAACTTGTCTGAAAATCACTCACCTGCAATCAATTTTCTAATAGGTTTCTTTTTTTTTTCGGCACTCAAGAGCTATTTAGATATTGTCAAAATTATACCCTTACAGAAAAACCACAGGGAAATACCTGTTTTTCAAAATTGTGTTATTGAGGGACACCGAGTAGCCTTCATAGTAACTTCTGTACTGGGGGCATGCATTACCTGTCAGTCATAAAAATATGAAGGGAAGGCTTTTCAAATGTTGATTAATTTTTCTAAAGGTGGATAAAGGAAATGCATTGCTGATTTCTACTGAATAAACTGACAAAAAAAAAAAAACAAAAAAAAAACCCCAAAAAACAAACACCTCCCCCCATTCTTAAAGTCCTTAATTGCCACTGAACAGGGCTTGTCCTGGGGTGTACTCTTCATCACTAAACAGAAGTGGGTTAGGTAGCACCCCATCAGGCTGACCTGTGGTTGATTCCCTCTAAAAGGATACCAAGTTTGTGGCAACTGAAATAACTACTGCGCAGTGTCTCTGAAGAAGACCGAAGCTGGCTGGAGAGAAGGGAACTGCTGCCATGCTGCTGCCAAGGAAATGGCAGCTCAGCACATGGGCATCCCATGGCTGTCATGGAAACGACACATGTGAGGGACCTAGTTAACCTTACCAACAGGGGTGCTGGAAGTAGCAGTTAGTCAGCCAACAAACTGGATTATTACATTTTATACAGCCAAAGGTTTTTAAGAGCCACAAGCATCCTGTCACTGAAATGACAGTGAGCTGAAATGTATTTTTTTTGGTAGGAACTCGGTCAGTGCCGGAACTTTTAAGGCAGGGAGTAATTTGAGTCATTGCTATCCCTGGGAGTGTTCAAACAGTAATATTTAATAAGATCTTGAATTAGTTAGCCAGTGAGGAGCAGGTTTGTGCAATGCCAGGAGTTACGCCATGCTTTTTCTGCCTGTCAGTATCATTTACCTGAGCCTACTGGTTCTCAAACATGATCTCGGTTCAGTTCAGTGTTGGGAGAACAAGGAAACTAGAGAATTGAGCACAAATGGTAGTCTTCCTAGGCAGATGTGTATGTGATAAATGCAGAACCGAGCTGGTGATGCGATGAAACCCCATGGAACTGGGCATACGTGCTTACTTGCACATATGTGATGTGAATCGGTAGTTGCTGGACGTAAAAGGGTGGGTCCTCTGTGGACTGAATAACCTGAACCACAGCAAAGTGATCTCACCCACTGCTGCCTAAATTGTTTTCTGTATGTTGATGTTATGAACAAGAACAGAAATGACTCTTGTAAGTGCTTGCACAAAGTGTGTGACTACTACAGCATGCTGCAGGCTGAACTGAAAGTATACCCTTCTGGATCTGAGTCTCAGAACACTTTGGGTAACCTAGCTTTAGTACAAAGTGGCTTTGAGAAAACCAGGTCTCCTCTGGGAAGTCTGATTTAAGGTTTGATCAATTCCAAACTACTGCTGTTGCAAATTACTTTTGTCCAAATACAAGACTCTTATGTTCTCTGTGCAGTTCCTTACAGGAGTGAAGATGAAGAGGGGGCATATGCAATAGTGTCTTCAAAGTACTGCAGCATCAGGAGTTTTTTCAGGTGTCCTGAAATTGCTATTAAGTATTGTGCTTAGCACAGTTATACTGGAAAAGCATTTTAAATAGGTTTCTATTGATATTATGATTTTACGTAGTCAAGCCGAATAGCAATGTCTGTTTGTTGTTAATGATAGTATTTCTGGAGAGTTTTAGGAGTATTTTTGAGAGTATGTAAAGTTTTGAGAGTATGTACATACATAAGAGATTTGGGGTAGTTTCCAAGGACAAGGAGTTGCATTGTACAGCAGAATTAGCACAGCTGCAGTGCATGTGATAGCCCATCCATTTTATGGAGGAAAACTGTATACTTTGGATATATATATGCTGGCTCTAAACCGAAGATTCTTCTGCAACTAAATATTATTGCAGTTGTAGAACATGTGGAGTTATTACTGTGTGGTAAGCTTTACAAATATGTGATAAACTGAACATGTAATGTAATCTCATGCTTACTGCTGGGAGGACCCAGTAGTTTAAATACAAATCAATCTTTCCTTGAAAGGAATCATTCATAAAAGTTAATCTTCTCTCTTTTAGTCAAACAAGTAGACTGGCAAAGTTAGTTTGTCTGTTTAAATGAAAGGCAGAATGAATTTCATGGAGTAAAAATTATGTTAGTAATACTCAAGAATCTCTCTTTGAAAGCTCAGAAGATAGAAAAACTTCCAATTTAAACTTGCCATTGTAGTGGCAAAATTCTAAGTGTAACTAGTAAGATATTTATTAAATTGCATGAAATTCACCAGTATTCTTTGTGGTAGATAAAAAACAGTTTGCAACAAGAGAAACAATTGGAGGAGTCCTGTCTTCCAGGCTGGATGAGTTGGGAGTGATGGTGCTTGGAGTTTTCATTAGCAGTTTACAAAGCAATCCGTCAACTTGTTTGTTTACAGAAACGGTGTACTTTTGTGCTCCACCCAAGTACATGGGGCTAGGGAAAATGATCCTGATGACAGAAAGAACGATTTGAAGCTTTGAGAAATACAAGGTTTGTTAAAAGGACTTGATTTTTGTCTTAAGTGCAAAAATACAAAAAATATTTCTAAAGTGGGGAAAAAAACAAACCTCTTTTTGTCATGCTTAGTATCTTCCAATTAAACAAAGATAATTTTATCAAACAGTTCCCCAAAAGTTGTATTTTCTTTGAGAATGAGAGTGAAAAACTCCAGGCATAATATTTTGAGACTCCTCAAAATACTGATCTTTGAAGAAAATGCCTACTTGGCTCTGAATACGGTGTACTGCCCTGTGCTGCAGTATCAAGACTGTAGTGAAACGCTGGAAGCTATTATTCAAGGAAAGAGGAAGCAATATCTTAGCCACATCCACAATTCAACTCAATCAAGAACATTTGTAACTAGGTGGGGAAGCCACAAACCACAGAACAAGCACCAAGTTATAACAGACGAAATACCTACATGAATCTAAAAAAAGGAAATTACAGTTCCTATGGTAGTAAACACAGACTGCCTTCTGATTAATCACTGGAAAAAGAAAACAGTTCAGATTTTTTTAAGTAGTCTTAAGGGTCTCATCCTCTCTGTCCTTGATATGTTGATACGTAATTCTGGTGTGCACAAGGTCATGGCAGGCCTATAATAAAATAACGTGAATATACAGAAAAAGATTTGTCTGATGAAATCTGAATTACCTTTCAATTGAAAAAAAGTGGATTAAAGGCCACTTAGGTTTTGACCAGTCTTTGTTTATCTGGGTTTGGTATCAAGGGGAGCTGCAGGCATGGCATGTATGAGAAGATGCCACAAGCTTCCCCCATGTGTGATAGAACCAGTACCTGCTGATGGCCAGTGCTGACCCATCAGCCACAGTGGTAGGACCTCTGCGATACTGCACAACAGCAGAGAGGAGTGAGAATGTGTGAGAAACAACTCTGCAGACACCAAGGTCAGTGAAGAAGAAGGAGGTCTTCCAGGTGCTAGAGCAAAGATTCCCCTACAGCCTATGATGAAGACCATGGTGAAGGCAGGCTTTGGAGGTTGACAGCAGAACAGATATCAACCTGTAGCCTGTGGAAAAACCCACATCTGAGCAGGTAGATGTGTCCTGAAGGAAGCTGTGACCTCATGGAGAGCTAGTCCTGGAGTAGCTTCCTGGCAGGACCCCGTGGATCCTACTCCCACCCTGGAGCAGGTATTCTGGCAGGACCATGGGGGATCCATGCTTGAGCAGTCTGTTCCTGAAGGACTGCACCCCATAGAAAGGACTCATGCTCAAGCAGTTTGTGAAGAACTGCAGCCTGTGGGAAGCACTCAGTGTTGGAGAAGTTTGTGGAGGACTGTCCTGTGTGGGGGACCCCACACTGAAGCAGGGGAAGGCCATGACGAGGAGGGAGCAGCAGAGACTGTGTTTTGAACTGATTACAATGACCATTCCCTGTGATGTGCGAAAGCAGACAAGGGTGGCTGGGAACATTCATTAAAGCTTGGCCTTGTTCGCCTTGAAGACCTTGGAATTTCATAATGAAGGACCCAGCTAGCAGCAGTTTACTGATAAGTAGGCATTGTAGTGCAGAAAGCTGGCTGCATTTGGTTCAGGAGTCTGAAAACAGCCAGAGGAGACTGAGTCTGCGCAAAGTTCAAAAAGAAATATATTCAACCTGAGGAAGACTTCCTACTTCATCCCTAAGACCCCGTCCCACGACCATCAGGAGGCACTATTTAGGCACAAGACTGGAGCGAACTTTCCAGATCTAATTATAATACAAAGCGGGGATAGGGTATGACTGTGTAGTAGGCGCTTATACCTATGGATATCTTTACACTATAAGTAGCTGCTTGTTCAGCTATACGGTGTGCAAGCTAGGAGGAGAACCCCCTTGCACCCCAGCACTAGAAATAAACATACCTGCTTTATAACTCATTTTGGGTTATAGGGTTTGATTCTGCAAAACACCTGTTCCCTTGCACTGCTCAAGGGAAGGAAGTAGAGAAATTGGAAATGAAGGTGAGCCCAGGAAGAAGAGAGGGGTTGGGGGAAGGTTGTCTCTACATTTGTTCTTATTTCTCATTATCCTGCTCTGATTTGGTTGGAAATAAATTAAATCAGTTTCCCCAAGCTGAGTCTCTTTCGCCAGGAATGACAATTTCTATTCTTGTCCTTACCCCACAAGCTTTTTTGTCCTATTTTCCTTTCCCCTTGTCCGTCTGAGGAAGGCGAGTGATAGAGTGGCTTGGTGGGCACCTGGCAGCCAAGGTCAGCCCGCTGCAACCACGTATCTTTTTAGTTGGGGATACTGGCATCTCCCATAAACATGTAATTTGTTGTTCCTTTGGTCTGAGGAAGGAAAGCTGAACGCTGGATGAGTCATTCATACTTACAGTATGTTTCCAGGCCATCTGACCCCTGCAAGATTCTGCATGGCTTATGTCACTGCATTATACGCTGGCTGAGATGAGCATAGCAGACTATTGTAAGCACAGCCAATGCTGTCCTTAGGTCACAATTTGGATGGTTAAATTTCTAAATATATTCTCTAAAAGACTGAGAATATATTGAGTAATGGACCTAAATTGCTCAATTACCTGATTAGGGGAAGTGTGACATTTCTAGGCAATACTCAAGGGATCTTAGCTCAGATGTGATCAATTTAATCTATTAAGGTGACAAAAATCTGTATTCAGCTAAGAAAGGATTTTTTTGCATTTCTTGTGACTTTCAAAGCTGTCTTACCAGACAAGACATTTGATCTCATATCAAGACAACTTCAAGGAGTGGCAGGAAGTTTGTCTTTTGCTGTCCCCATTGCTTTCTCTGTATTGCTTAAGATTCTAAGCATGATCAGTTATCAAATTAAATATCAGTAATGTATAATATCACAAAACTAATTTTTTTTTTAACCAACATATTCATATGCTTATCCTTCTGCCCCCCATTCATACAGAGCACGGAAGCCCACGGATACATAGTGATTTTCTTTAGTATTTGCTTACTATGTCAAAGATGCCTAGTGTGTTTTGAGTCACTTCATAGTCTCGCCACTGAAACTAGTGTATCTCCAGACAGTATATAGTGCCTTAGTTATTTCAGCTGTACTCTTTTACCAACCTGCTTGTGTTAAAGCTGCCTTGTATATAGGTGCAGGATTCAGTCACAGATCTGACTACAGTGTAGGCGTGCTTGAAGCCTTTGAAGAGCAACATCTTAGAAGATTAATTTTTGGTTGGCACAACAGCAAGAGAATAAGCTGAGATTGAGGCAGAGTTGGAGCTGAAGCTAGAAGACAGGGCAGACTAACACCAGTATTAACAGACTTCGGAACATAAAAAAAAAATTAGACTTGTTTGATATTTACTAAGCACAGTATTTTCCTAGGCATTTTGAAATTCTCTCTCCTAGTAAAGCCCAACTCGGCAGTCTAGAGCGAAGTTTGAAGTCTTACCAGCTTTTGAGCAGAGGTAACAACGGTAGCAGCAATAGTTTGTCAGATATATGTTCCAACATTTAGGAATCCAATGAGATTGGAGACAGTTCAAGACAGAGGACAGGCTGATGGGTAAAGAAATGCACACCAGTGAGAAAGTCTTGCAACAAAATTCTCTGAAGTCCTATGGGAACACTCCATTCAACAGCACAAGCTTAGCTTGTAGAGTGAAAAGTGACAATAATGCTGCTGGTGGCATAGACAAGCTTTCATCCTGAGTGTTCATGTGACAGTGTGTCAGTATAAGACCCCTGCATCTTGACTATCTGAAGTGTTCTCTCCTGCAAGTCAGAAGAAGGCCTGATATTTGGCTTCACTTATGGAAGAAGTTTGTATCCAGATTAAACTGTTCTGGAGAAATACTGGATAGCATCAGCTGCTGTCTGTAGACATAGCCTCACCCGAAGCTCCTACATACTTGAGTCTGATCCAGTTACTCAGTACACGAGAAACAGATGGTATCTTCATCTGGTTCCATCTTCAGCTGAATTGACATGTGATCCCACTGCCAGCACCAAGGAAAGGAAACAGCCTTTCTAAAAAGAACTCCAAATCTTCTGTTGAGGGGCTCCATGCTTCCTAGGTGATGGATAAAATCCCTCCTTAAATCCAGATGGTCATATTTTGAAGAGTAACAAAGTCCAACAGATGTCATACAGAGCTATAATTTACAGTTTAAATGAGAGTGATGAAAGGGAGATAAGTTTTGATTCTTTTTGTAATGTCACTGGGCATTACCGTTTGGCAAGCCTATAACTAAGCATTCTGCAGTGGAGCAGCAAAGTTCAAGGATGTGAGATGGGTGAGGGCATATTGTTAGAAATAATATGGGTGTCTGTGTCCAAATAGTATTCAGCATTTGTAGAAAGTGGTTGTTTCTGATTCTTCATTACTGTCACATAATTGCTGATGAGTTGCTGGGCTGAACGAGAATCAGGTGTGTACAACAAAAAAGAACAGCCTTTATTTTTAGAAATAAATACCTTTCCTTTCAAGCAGTATTTGAACTCTGCACAAAAATTTACCTTCTGATTGTGGCCCTTTAGAAGAGAAGTAATGTCCTTATCATTACTTTATAAAGTTGTTTGTAGGCAGTCATTAAATGTGGCCTTTTTAATTGAAATTAGAATGTTACCTGTGTCAGATTTTATCCTAATATTCTCTATCCCATTTAATGAGTCTTTTTTCAGTTCTTACGTTTATGCCTCAGGCAAAAATTTATTGTATGAGCAATAGATTATTCAAAACCATTTTCTTACAGATTTATGTTCTATATCCTCAATTCAATGTCCTAACTCTGTGCACCCCCTCAAGGCACCACCTCATCTGGGTAAGCATCAGTATGTGCTATGACTCATCGAAAGCTATGTTAATACACGTATGTGTGTCTTCATTGGTTGCTGATACAAAGCCTAAGCTGTGTGTTTATGTGAGTGTTACCAGCAGATTTTTTTGAAACTTATAAAAAGTGCATTTACCCATTGGCACTTCACCAGCTGAACCAGATGACCAGTTGTGTTCTCATCCAATCTGAATCATTTTGTGATTCAACATTATTA
Source organism: Cuculus canorus (assembly GCF_017976375.1). Taxonomy (NCBI): domain Eukaryota; kingdom Metazoa; phylum Chordata; class Aves; order Cuculiformes; family Cuculidae; genus Cuculus; species Cuculus canorus. The sequence goes on from NC_071441.1 coordinate 14,017,459, forward strand.
AAATTAATTTACCTTTGGATACATTAGCTGCTGGACTCATCCAACCTGAATTATTTTGCAATTCAGTGCAAATATTGGACAACACATTCAAATATTATTAAGTGTGGAGTGTCACAGACACAGACTGATGGGTGGCAATTGTATAAACCTTGTTTTCTTGGAAGATCAGGTTAGCATAGCACACCCAGCAGTGGCTCTGAGATTGGCACTTCAGTGTCACTAGCTCAGGCTCTACTTCTCATATTACCAACATTTACTTTCAGCATCTGTCATGCCTGACGTTATTGAAATGAAACAGTATGACATTATAAAGTATTATCATATATATTAACAATGACCTGTTTGGTTTTAGCATGATGTAGCATATGTAAGACAAACCAATTTTTATTATGGTGTTGTGTGTTTTCTTTAAGGCTATGGTCTTTTTTTCTTTTGCAGAGAAGCTGGTCATCCATAGGAATATTTTTTATTAATGATTTCTCATGTGCTTGTCATTAATTACCAGCTGACACCATTTCCAGCCAGTCTTTATTCCTAGAATTGCATCATAAGACAAACACATGTCAACATCCTTCACTGTTGATGCAAGTTCTGAAGGATTCTGAGTTGTTATTCAAGTTTCTGTTGGAAATTTCCTGTCACTATACCGTGGCACATCCTTTCTCTTTAATTGTATCAAAGCCATATTCTGTATGTTTACTGCTTTTGGAGATATCCAGGTTGTCATAACCATAGTTATGGAAAATAGAAGACTAAAAATGTATAAAATAAGGGAGAGATGCTTTTTATTAGACAAGTATAGTTGGGGTAAAACATGCTCTTCTTTAAAAATTGTTAATTGACACTATCGGTAGCTGTTAAATTCTGTTCTTTTCCCTTTATGTAGTTATCAGGTTCTAAAAAGCTCATTTTCCTAATGATTATGTTATTTTTCTATTTGTTGGACACTGAAACATGACCCTTTTCATTTGCTTGGTAATTCCTTGTTTACTTACTAACACAGAAAACTCATTTGTGCATTAATCACTCTATTTCTTCTTTAAAATGTCAACTCTTCTTCTGTAATTAACAATAGCATTATTTTTAGTGGCTTCCTGTTTTCTGTAAGACTTGATGGACCTTAACCTATTCTGTCTTTTGATCATTTTCAGCCAAAGTTTTGAATGTATTTGTTGACAGAAACAGGTCCACTGAAGATCTTCACTTGTTACAACTACTTCAAGTCAGCTGCAATGTGTCTGATTTTATTGGATATGTCAGAGGAGTTCAATGTCTTGAATCAAACACTTCTATTACCTCATCTCTTGTTTACCTTTGCTCCAGTGAGATACTGATCTTTTCCTCCATCTGGTGCCTTTCTTTAGCATCCATTCATATTAATTTCACAAATTACATTTGAAATTTTCCCGAGCCTTCTGAGTGGTAACAAATGTACTTTATATGGCAAGAAAAATAATTATTTACTTCAGGACCCTATTTTTAATTTGTAGATCTTTAAAACGTTCAATGCCATTTAAGTAATCAAACGTATAACTTCAATATAGTTAATTTGTGATTCCTTATTACAGCTATCTGAATGTGAGTCTCCACAGTCCCTTAAATGTGCATTGTTATTACCCTAATACTTTACAGACACTTACATGCTTAACTTTACTACCCTGAATTGGTTCACTGACTTGAAAGGAACATCTTTCACTCCCAGCAGTATGGCAAATATTTAATACAAGCTACTTCTCTTGACATGTTCAGTCAGAGTATGCACTAAGGAGCAGAGGAAAAGGAAGGGATCTGAGAAAAGCCTGATATAAAAAGGGTCAACCTGCAATGGGGCCCTAGGTGGTGGCAACATACTTCAATTACCAAGAGCCTGGCTTCAGTGTAGTTTGACCACAGCTTTTAAGTGGCTGCTTGAACAGAAGGTAGTCTTACCTAGCTTAAGTGGGGTCAGATATTGCTACTTTTATTACAGAATCAAAAACTATGTTTGGGAAGGACCTCAACAGATCAGGTGGGTCATCCATTCTCCCAGAACACAATCCACTGCTGGTAACTCATTCCTGCCAGATGTCTTTGCTGTCTCTTCCTTCTGTGTCCTAACAACAGAGGTTCCACAGTCTTGCTGGATAAACTGCTACACAGCCAAGTTTTCTTTGCCACATAAAGGTGTTTCTTTGTGTGAAACTTACTTACCTTCTGCAGTTTCAATACTGGGTGAAGTCCTTTGACTCTGTTTTGGCTAGAATCATCCGTGATATTGTCAAAGAACAATAAACTGGGAGAGGATGGATGCCCAGGAGCCTGGCATACATAAAGAATCTTTCCAAGGAAAGTGGCTACACAGAAAATGGGGTGGAATTATGCTGTGAGAAGAAAGAGATGCTGCAGTGGCTGCCAAGGGCAGAGGGGAGTCATAAGCTAACAAATCGTACTATAGTTGTAGGCCATGATGTTCAAGACAAGAATATGAAATATAGAATATGATCTGATCTATAAAAATGCACTCAGGCCTCACTTCGTCTTCATCAGAAGAGCTATATTTTCTCAGATTTATGTAAGCAAAAGTGAAGACACTGAGTTTTAGCATGAAGGACTCTTTCAATTCAGTAAAGGATTTCAGCGTATAAGCAGCTCTTTCCTGGGGAAGACAGAGATGGTTAGGGCTCGTAAGTCAGTAAGGGTGGAGAGGTAACACAAGGAATGGCAGCTAAGCAGTGAGAGGAAGAGGACTGGGAAGAAGAAAATAATGAAGAAACAATGGCATAGCGTGTCACAGAATCACAGAATCACTAGGTTGGAAGGAACCCACTGGATCATAGAGTCCAACCATTCCTAACACTCCCTAAACCATGCCCCTCAGCACCTCATCCACCTGTCCCTTAAACACCCCCAGGGAAGGTGACTCAACCACCTCCCTGGGCAGCCTCTACCCAATGACCCTTTCCGTGAAAAATTTTTTCCCGATGTCAAGCCTGAGCCTCCCCTGGCGGAGCTTCAGGCCATTCCCCCTTGTCCTGTCCCTTGTCACTTGGGAGAAGAGGCCAGCTCCCTCCTCTCCACAACCTCCTTTCAGGTAGTTGTAGAGAGTAATAAGGTCTCCCCTCAGCCTCCTCTTCTCCAGGCTAAACAACCCCAGCTCTCTCAGCCGCTCCTCATAAGACTTGTTCTCCAGCCCCCTCACCAGCTTTGTTGCTCTTCTCTGGACACGCTCCAGAGCCTCAACATCCTTCTTGTGGTGAGGGGCCCAGAACTGAACACAGTACTCAAGGTGTGGTCTCACCAGTGCCGAGTACAGAGGGAGAATAACCTCCCTGGACCTGCTGGTCACACCGTTTCTGATACAAGCCAAGATGCCATTGGCTTTCTTGGCCACCTGGGCACACTGCTGGCTCATGTTCAGTCGACTGTCAACCAACACCCCCAGGTCCTTCTCCTCCAGGCAGCTTTCTAGCCAGACTTCTACTAGTCTGTATCACCGCATAGGGTTGTTGTGCCCCAAGTGCAGGACCCGGCATGTGGCCTTGTTAAACCTCATGCCATTGGTCTCGGCCCAGTGGTCCAGCCTGTTGCAGAGCCTCCCTACCCTCCAGCAGATCCACTCTTCCACCCAGCTTAGTGTCATCTGCAAACTTGCTGAGGGTGCACTCAATGCCTTCATCCAGGTCATTGATAAAGACATTGAACAGAGCTGGACCCAGTACCAAGCCCTGAGGAACCCCACGTGTAACTGGCCTCCAGCTGGAGTTAACTCCATTTATCACCACTCTCTGGGCCCGGCCATCCAACCAGTTTTCAACCCAGGAGAGTGTGCGCCTGTCCAGTCCAGAGACTGACAGTTTCCTAAGCAGAATGCTGTGAGAAACTGTGTCAAAGGCTCTACTGAAGTCCAAGAAGACTACATCCACAGCCTTTCCCTCATCCAGTAGTTGAGTCACTTTGTTGTAGAAGGCGATCAGGTTAGTTTGGCAAGATCTGCCTTTCGTGAACCCATGTTGACTGGGCCTGATCACCCGGTTCTCTTGCATGTGCTTCATGATAGCGCTCAAGATCACCTGTTCCATGACTTTCCCCGGCACTGAGGTCAGACTGACAGGCCTGTAGTTCCCTGGATCCTCCCTGCAACCTTTCTTGTAGATGGGCACATCAGCCAGCCTCCAGTCCAGTGGAACTTCCCCAGTCAGCCAGGACTGCTGGAAGATGATGGAAAGGGGTTTGGAAAGGATATTCGCCAGCTCCTTCAATACTCTTGGGTGGATCCCATCTGGCCCCAAAGACTTGTGGGTGTCTACCTCCTCTGTGGAGGATGGAAAGATGACAGTGACATCCTGTATTAATTACAAGCTTTAAGCCTCTTTTACTGGAACAAATGAGTCAGGAGGGTCACAGGTATTTATTTATTTATATGCCCTGCTGTACAATACTGAATAGTTGATGTCTGTCCATTCAGAAACACCCAAATATCCTTCAGCAAACACCCACATCTAAAAAACCCACCCATATCTTAAAAGAAAGCCCAGAACAAGCAAACCCCAGAAGTTTAAACCTTTATTAGCCACAAAGAGAAAAGCAGTGGAAGCAGTTGAGGGAAATTTTAACCACATCTCTTGCTTCATTTCTTCATAGTTTTAGTAGTTGCTGCTAGTTTTGTTTTGTTTCTTATAATAAGGGAAACTATTGTACTTGGCAGCTTTCTAGCTGGTATTGAAGATGGTAATAACTGTTCTTTTTGGATGAAGAAGTTAAGACAACAGGAGCTGCTGTTATTACTGCTGTGGTAAAAAGCCTGAATCTGCCTTCTAAATGATAAATTAAGACAAGCAAACATTAAGGGCGGAGGGGTGGGGGGTGGGGAGGGGGAAAAGGAGAGAGGGAAGCCAAGTTAGAAAATGTACCTTCTGTTTCTGGTCCTGACTTTAATTTACAGCATTGCTAGAGGAGCCTGAGCATAACACACAGTAACTCCAAGATTTGGCTTTTATGAGCTGTTTAAAGGCATTGCTTTCACAGGCATCCCTGTTTCGGACATACTTTGGTGCTACCAAAAGAGTGATCTAGTTGTTTAAGGCAGAAGCTGAAGGCTTAGGAAAAGGAGCAGAAAGAAGAAGAGGCTGGTGAAGAAAAGAGGCACAAGTGAAAAGATGTGAGAGCAGGAATGCAAGTCACCTTCCATCAGCTCTATTTGCTTAAACTGAAGGAAAAGACAGTATCATGCATACAGCCTCTAGGCGCTACTCCAGTCAGGGTGTTTCTTAGGACTGAGGAGAGGAGACTCGCAGGGATCACAGTGGATCTACTTGTTTGCCACACAATCCTATCATGGACCTTGGATGGCTACCTGGAGACCTCTCTAGACTTTTCTGACTTGTATAGATAATGGTCTTATGCAGGCTGCTACCTCTGTTCAACACTGATGTTTCTTGGCTGTCTTTTCCCTGACTGAGCTTCTCTCAGGGCATTTGCCTTTGAATATTTGGTAATTAGGTAATCAGAGCTGCTCTTATAGTTTGAGACCCATGCATAACTCTTAAAATACCATGATTTACCATGGTACTGACTGTATTTTTTGAAAGAACCATTGAACTATTATATGAGCTGGAATGGATACATGGTAAACATCAGCTAGCCCTCATTAAACATTTTCTTCCCTACTTTGGGAGAAAAACCTAATTTTATAAGACAGCTGTAGAATAGTTTATGTTAATGAGGAACTCTAGAAGATCCTCTAGTTCAACTAGTTCAACTCCCCCTGCCGTGGCAGGGACATCTTTCACTAAATCAGGTTTCTTAAAGCCCCATCCAACTTGACTTTGAACACTTCCACGGAGGGTGCATTCACAACTCTGGGCAAGCTGTTCCAATGCTTCACCATCCTCATCATAAAAAATATTATGACAGTTTATTTCACGTTTGTTTTACTGTGTCTTTTTAGGGCTGAATGATGTCTCTAACTTTCTTTGTTTCCTGGTGTTCAAAACAACTGGCCTGGTTGGGCTTCCACATGGGAGCCCAAGCCCAGCAGAGGCAAATGTTCTCTTAACCTACATTTAATATTTCCTATTCTACAGTCTACTTCTTAGTTCTCATCTTTACCGCAGAGTTTTGCTCAGCTGCGTATCTTCTCCATAACGACTGAAGTGGACTTCTGTACTTTGGACAACTTGGGGCATGAGTTTCTGCCCCCCAAGCCAGGACCTTGGTGGGAGGCCAGGCCCCTTCACTCCTTTGAGCTTATTGGCAAAATCAGCTGATTTTGAAAGGAAAGATTTGAAGAAAAACAAAAACTTTTTTCAATTTTGTTCAAATTTCTTCTTCACTTTGGTTGGAAATAAAAACTGTTCCAGTGATATTAGACAGAAATGCAAGGAAAATGGTTTTATTTTTTTGTTTTCCTTCTCAAGGGTCAGAGGAAAACATTTTTATTTTAATATGAAATGAAATTTTAGGAATCTTTTGAATAACATAAGCATTTTCCTAGTGAAATACAGAGTAGCTTTAAATTTATTTTGCTGGAATCATGTGGCTTGTAAAGAGCAAAGAAGCAGTGGGAACTGTTATGCCTTTGACCTAAAAAACAAAAGGGTTTGGGAGCCCAGGAGAAATTAATTGTGCCTGAATACGAGCTAAGGACTGTTTTGTAATTAGATATTCCACTGCCCTGAAAGAAGCATTTTCTCCAATTTAGCCACATGAATGAATACATTTTACCACCTATGAACTGTCAGCTGGAGGAGCTGAAGCCTGGAAGGAAATGGAAGGTGCAGCTGTAGAGGGGCAGGAAACTGCTGGGTGGGAATCTGCAGTGATGAATTTGTTGGAGACACACTCAGAAATGCACGCTAAGTAATTTTAATTGACTGTAGTCAATAATAGGTGTGAAGTAAGTCAAGCAAAGGGAAGATTGAAAAAATGGAGGTTATGATGTGATGAAAATGCATTTTCATTATAATGCATCGCTACGGTTGTGAAGCACTGAGATCCCTGGGGGACAACACTGAGTGTGAGAGAAGTGAAACAAAAGCTTTCAGAGCACTGCAGCAAAAGGTAAGCAGTTTGTTTCTTTCCTTCTGTTCTATTTTCTCTGCTTTTGTTTTTGTCCTAATGTTGTTTGCCTCTTTCCTCTGTAATTCCATCACTTGCATTCTTGTTGCTTGGCCTTCTTTGCATGCCCCAACTAAAATGTAACTATACTTTTGGATTAAAAAAGGGATTTTCTCTACTACATTTTCCTTTGACAATGTAATATGACTTAAAATTATGTTGGTGTATGACAAAATTGAATTAAAATTTTGACTCTACTTTTTTTTGAAGTTTGAAGTTGTTTTCTGCCTTACAGAAAACAACTTCATTGTATACATTATAGAGATATAATTGTATACATTGTATACAATTGTATAGATATTGTATATATTGTATACATTATAGAGATAAAGATATTTTATTTTATCTTCTTCCTTCAAAAATCACAAAAAATTTAAATCAAAGCAATAGTATTTATGCTTTCATCTTTGAATTGTTTCCTGAAATAGGCTGAGTGGAAAATAATTATCATGCAACAGCTTAGGCAAAGTGCAATTGCCCACAGATCAAAGACGCATTCACAGGAAACTTAGCTGATGGAGAACTACAGAATGTTCTTCATGGCTCTGTGGTAGGAAACTGACTAAAACATAAAACTACTTCTGGCATTTGTGTTTAGTAAGCACTAGGTTGTCTAAATGCCACACATTTTCATGGCATTTTTGTAAAAATTTCAGGTCGGCTTTTCTAGTTTTTCTTTTCTCATTGGGTGTCTAGTGAATTTGATCATTATTTTTGTTATTTAAGTCTAAAGTTTTTATTGAAGTGCAGGCAAATAGTGCCTAAATATAGCCTTTAGGGGCCAGACTGCCCATGTGTTATTAGTTAAGGCTGAACTGTAGCATTACCTAGAAACCTGCTACAGGTAGTCCTTCTCTGGAAGATTCTTCCCATTATTTAAAGTTTCAAGAGCCTGAAATTCCTTTGGCAATTTTAAAATTTGTTTCCTGCTGCACTTTTAAATTTAAAAGGGAAGTTTTGTAGGATCTTTGCTGGATCCCATGGCTGGCTCCTCATGGCTGGATTTACCTTTTCCTCTGGCTTTCAGATGAAGAAGTATTTTTGTCACTGTAACTTATCAGCTAAATTGAAACTGCTTAGACAAGCAGTCATTTATTTCCAGTGATTTAGCAATAAATATAATATGCATATCGACTCTTGGAGCAAGTCTTCCCTCTTTTTGATGTAGAGCACTCTTCCATTTATACCAGTAAAATCATCTGTTCCATTGTGATATTTCTTACTATGAAACAGGCAAATTGGCAAATTTATACTTTCCATGCAATGATATTATCTATCATGGTTAGAGACCTTGTATATTATATACTTACTGACTTATTTTTATAGAATTAACATTTTAGCTTTCTGCAAAGTAATGAACAGGCAATTTTGAGATTTTCAGTTGGATGTGCCTTCATAATATATGTTCTTTTGTGTTGTTTTTTTCTAGGTTCTGTCTTTGAATGCCACTGAAAAGGGTGTTCCAGAATTTTGCTTTTTGCTATTAAAGCCAGAAGCCTTTGAGACAGTGAAGCATTTGTCTCATGCCCTGCATCACAATTTTATGTTATCAATGCTAACATGACAACATGGCAAGATGAGGTTTAGATTGGGTATTAGGAAAAATTTCTTCTCTGAAAGGGATATCAAGTCCTGGAACAGACTGCCCGAGGAAGTGCTTTCTTCACCACAGTGGCGCAAAGCAGTGAAATGGAAGAATCAGAATGCTATGGATGTCTCATGATGCGGTTCCAAGCCTGTTGATGGGAATAGCTACATGCTGCTGCAGTTGTGTAAGTTGTGTCAGAGTCAGAACTGCCTTTTGCTTCTTAGGAAAAAAAAATCAGAAACTGAGGTGAAGAGGGACTTTTCCCAACAGTAAGAGAAATTTTCCAGTGGTGGCATCTGGTTCATGCTTTCCTAGCAAAGTAAACCGTGTTCTGCACACGCTTTGTGACTTTGATCTGAGGCCTCCGGGGATTTGACCTGTCCCCAATAGAGAAGGGCAGCATTTATAAATCTCTGAAGTATTTCAACTACCAGCTGTCTTTCAGTCTGTTCCACTTCTCATTGTGGCATAGTCATCACATCCGTTCTGTCCTTTCACTAGAAGTAAAGGTGACAATTAGGTGGGTCACTATAGCAGCCCTTTTCTAACTATAGATTTCTATACAGGGAAAATTATTTCTGTAGAAGATGACTCTTCCTGGAACCATACAAACCCAGATGTTGTAGTGGGAGACAAACATATGCTACTGAGGAATGAGACAGCACTGTGGATTAGCATCATTTGCTTTCCCACTAATGCTTACAAAAAAGGAAGATATTAAGTGCTGAAAAATAAGCAAGAACACAATGGAGAATTAGGGTATTATTGGCATCTGGCTCTACAGTCATTACAGTGTGGAATGGAAGGATGCAAGGATAAATGACTGAGAAATAAAATTTCTTATCTGAATTATAGTGTTTTCTTGTAGGGATTATTTCTGGTCTACCATCATCAGGGGTTCCAGATTTTTTTCTAATATTTTGAGTGCAGAATGACTGTTTAATTGTTGAGAATTCTCCAAACAGATTATCCTGACAGGATGCTTCATCTGATAGAGATGGCTGAGGATGTATTTATTTTCCTGAAATAAAACCTTACACATCTGAACTTTCACCAGAAAGTTTGGATATATCCTTCTGTCCTTAGCATACCATATATATATATATGGTATGGTATATATATATATATAAAAGTTAAAATAATCAAAGTCTTTATTTCCAGCCTTTTCTGCAGTATTTGAAAACATATTAGTCACATATCCTGCAGGTTTTTAAAGTCTCGAGTCAGGATCAGTAACAAGCACTATCACAAAAGATATTAAATCGGTCCTGAATTCACTGTCTGAACGCCTAGTGCTGCAAGGCCATTTGTACAGGAAAATATTTGTGCCAGCATTAATGTTCTTGCAGGACTGTGTCCTTAGACAAGAAGTAATATATCAAATAGAATAAAAGAAAGAAACCAGTGAAATATTAATGGTCTTACTATACATCTGTTTCTGTTGTTAATATAGATAGATGAAGATGTTCTTGGAATCTAAATAACTACATATTTGGTTGCGGCACGACAGGCTGTTTTATGTATGAGCTGTATGCAATTATACTGAAAACAAACTTTCCTTCAAGAACATTTTTGGCTCTGCTGTGCAATAACACAAAGGGCCTTTGTTCTGCTCTCAGCAGAGTTATTTATGGATTGTGAAGGACTTAGTAAAGAACAGTTTCATCTGGTGGTATTCATCCACTAATTCAAATTTAAAGGCTACTACTTATGTTCATACAAATCATAATTACTAATATGTTCAACCAGATGAAAATATCCAAAACTAGAAATGGGATTGCTCTACAGATTCAGACCTGGAACAGCAGAAAAGAGTGGAGTTTCAGATGCAGGGCTTTGAATGAGCCAGAATGGAAAATGCAACAAAAGGCTTTGCATAATTCACATCAATTACAATCATCTTCAGTTGAATTGAAAATGAGGTTCTTGGTGTCTTAAATGAGGAAAACAAAGTGAGTAGAAGGACCTAACTGGCTGTTGGGAAGAAAGGAATGTGAGAGCAAAGTGAGTTTGTGAACATGTGCCAGAAGATCCTGCAGGACGCTCCTGAAGCTAGGTAAAGGAATTGTGCTTTCCTGTGGCCCACCTAAAACTGCCATTGCATTAAAGGATTACTTTCAGAAATACTGTTTTTTTTTCCAAATTTTTCCTGCTTTACCCGTGGGACTTAAAAAGCATCCAATGTCGACTTTCTACTCTGCTTCAAACTCAGCATGACTACGGACGAGCTTTTTAGGGCCATATTCAGATCACTTGCTATCAGAACAAACCTTTGGTTTCACAACAGCTGTGGCATCGAGGTTCAAGAGCGTGCTGCTCAGCAATTCAGAGCATTGTTCATACACGGCTGAAAGACCCAGCTTCCCTATGGCACCAGTGGAGGAAGTATTTAAGGCAGCGAAGTTAACTTGAACTAATCTGAATGTAACCTCTGTTCATCCTGCTCTGGCTTCCCAGCTCTGAAGTAGATGGTCAGTAGTTATTTACCTCACTGGGTTCCTGTGAAATTGAACACTTTAAATGACTATGAAGCACTGGGATATTGCAAGAAGGGAGGTTATAGAAATGTAGTCCAATTAGGTAAGGTTCTTCAGATGAATTAGACTTTCATTGCAATAACCTTCTGCTACATCCTTGTTGTTTATTCATGCAATTAGTGGTTGCAGAGGCTAGATGTTATTTGAGACAAGGAATCTCAGTCTTATTTTCTTTACTCAGTGAAGAATTTAGTTTTGGTCATGCAAACTGCTTGCAGGTCACATTAGCCCTATCTGTAGTTGCAGAAACTGAATACTTCTAACCATTGGGGGCAATTTTCTGAAGAATTCAGTATTTCTTTACTATAGCATCTCTCTCATTGTGATTTCCAGAATTCACTATGACGCATAGTTACCACCTAACTCAAAGTTCATTGTGACCCTATGGGAAATGACAACAAACATTGTTTTGTACAGGTAGTAGGCTCAGGAATTAAGAAGACCAACTAGGCGTCATCAAATCACTGTTTACAAAATATTTCTTGACTTTGTGCTGTTCTTTAGTTACTAACTAAATAATTAACTGTTAATTTACTTACTAACTAAAAGCACTGGATTCTAATCAGGTCCTTACTGTTCTGAATGATCGAGGCATTGTTCTGTTGTTTCTTTTAGGAACCGCTGAGGGGCAGCAGGTTTTCACATCGAAAATATTACTGGTTTTCATGTGCAAGGAAATCTTGAGCTGTATCACACATTTTATTACTTTATGAATAAAGAATGTCCTACCAGATGTGTCTGAAAAGAACCTTTTATAGCTCTTGAGTGCTTGTAGGACTGGATTCATAAGTAAGTCTATCATATGTACAACACACATTTAGGCACTACTTTTAGAAAAGAGGCTGGGATATTAGGATGAAACAATGAGAAGACCATTGATTTATTAGCTACAACTAGCTAGATAAGTAACGGGGTAGGCTATGTTACTTGGAAATCTCTTTATGCTTCAGATAACTGTTTTTTAAGCAGACATCCTATTAAAACAGATTCTGTTCTAGCCAGACTATTAAACCGAGTCATGAACAGTAAATACATATCTAATAGTGAGGGCAGTCTGTCCTTACATTTAATGCTTCTGCTGTAGTTAGCTAAACAGACTACATGACTGTCTATTTGTCTTGATCCTGGCTGCTCAGCTACACTGAAGGGAAGCCCAGAGATCTGGAATGAAGGGCTTCGGTCTGTCAGCATTGAATGTTCATCTGTGTGATATGCCCAACTATTAATAACCCAAGGGAATACTGATCTAGATCCATGATTTTCTGCATATATTAGTGAGAACTGAAAAGCTAATCACGTTTTGCAGAGGATTTCTTCATGGCTTATGCATGAAGCTTTGAACCAAGGGCCAAATCCTTGTTTGGCTGAACAATTTTCTGCATACAATTTGAGAAGGGTTAGCAATAACCATTTGGACTTGCTCCTGTCTCCTTTCTGTCTTTGCCTGAGGACAACTCCCTGACATGGCTTTTCAGTAACACCTCAGGGTACTCTAAGCTAAATACTCTGGTAAAAATTACAAGTAAAAATCAGAGATCAGAGTTGCTACACTGTATGTTTTGAGCAGTTCATAACAATTCTTCTCAGCATAAATGTAAATCATGAACAGACCATAACTTTTTACCTATGCAATCTTCCTTCCACAGGCTCACATGACCAAACTGATGAACTATTTTAATTTCCTAGCCAAAAGCAACGAGAGTGTGAGCTGTCCTGGCCACGCTCCCACACCTTTGCCATGTTCCACATTCCTACTCATGGGAAGAAGGTAGTGGGTAAGATTCAGGTGTATCATCATTATGCCACCCAAAGATTGCTTCATTTTCAGGCAAACACAACTAATCCAGTTTCTGTCCCTTTGTGCTGCTGTATCAGTGTGAATAGGATGGAGGACATATGGATTCAGGTCCAAAAAAAAAAAAAAGGGAAAATAATCTTTCAAGTTGGTGGTGCAAATGCTAATTATCTTTAAGAGTCCTGTCTGCCTAGCATAACCAGCAGAACCAGTCACATTAAACATAGGTGTAGCAGCATGAAAGTAGCGTGGAATAACAATTACTTGTCTGAGACAAGAATTTTCATATGAATAAAAGCATCAGGAAAGGCAGTGGAAAGTTTAAAGAATATGGCCTCAATCTGCTCTTCAGTTATGGGGCAGTCTTGCCAGGATAGCAGACAGAAACCTGGCAAGGTCTAGCCCTGCAGAGAGCAGTGGCTACAGTGGATGCAACACTGCATGCCCATTCAGCTCAGCTAAATTCTGCCCTGTTGTGTGGTAGATACAGTTTTGTATGGCATTCAATATTACACACTATGTCTTTGCCTCTGTATTACTCACTGGTAGGACAAACACATAAACAGGCAGGTTCAAGGATGTCTCATTAAATTTCTTAACTACTAAGAACTAAATGTCCAAAATTTGCATTCTAATAGTGTCAGAACCTTGGATTAGTATTAAAGGGAAGGCAAGGAGAAGGTAATGTTTAGATATTTTTGAAGTTTCAAGGTTAGCTACCTCCCAAATTTTTTCTCCACTGTCCTGTGCCTTATTATTTAAAATGTTTGACTATATTGTATGTTGTATGATTTTCTTTAAAAAAGAGTAGGTCTGGCCACACTCAAAAGAAATATTCAGCCTAGCTCTTTTATTCTAGCAGTAAAATAAGACTGAAACGTCTCACAATTGGATACTTAATTAGCTTTGACAGTCCTTGTAAAGAAAACACTTCCTTGTTAAGTAACTGTCCTGGTTTTGGCTGGGATAGAATTCTTTCTTTTCCTAGTAGCTGGTATAGTGCTGTGTTTTGGATTTAGTATGACAATAATGTTGATATCACACTGATGTTTTAGTTGTTGTCAAGTAGTGCTTCTACCAAGCCAAGGATTTTTTGGCTTCTTATGCGCTGACAGTGACTATGTGCACATGAAGCTGGGAGGAGAAACAGCCAGGACAGCTGACCCCAAGTGGTGTAAGGGATATTCCATATGATATAAGACCATGCTGAGTACATAAACTAGGGGGAAGCTGGCCACGGGAATGCTGCGTCTTGGGCATTGGTCAGTGGGTGGTCAGCAATCGTACTGTGCATCACTTGTTGAGATAACAATGGATCCAACAAAAGCCTGTTAAAACAAATTTGTTACAAGCATTCATTGTGTTAAAGAGTTGCTGGTCACAGTGTTGATTTATTTGCTCTCAAAGTTTTCTTATGTTATACTGTACTTCAGTGTTGTTTATCACCTCCAGGAGATGGATCACAATTATTATTTAGCTGTACTGTGTAACACCAGCGTATGTTACAGTAAAATTATTGGTCATGAGTCTAATCTGGTATTTGTACTTGGCACTGCTGTCATTTCCGTACCTTGAGAACCATCTCTCGGAAGCTACTAATAATCACACCCCATCTTTCCTCCTTGGAGAACCAATCTATGGGGAATATTGTGGGGACAATTTCCCTTTGCTCTTTCACCTTTCCTTTCTCCTTCAAGCTAGTTACAACAGCTCTTGAGAATTTTGAATATCCTTGAGATGTTTGAGCCAGCATGCTGCTATTGCTATATCTCCTGAATGTGTTTCAGGTCTTGTTTAGAGTTAAACTACTATTTAAAAATATCTCTCAGAGATCTGCCCCAAGGCTGGATAGTTATGCGTGGCAGGGTGTGTGGGATAGCATGAACAAGCACCTAGGACACTGAGCACCTCCAGTGTTTTGGAACTTCACTCCTGAGTAAGTGCAGAATCCTGAAAAACCTAGTAAAATACTTGGAAAAAGTATGCTGTCACCCTGGAAATTCCAGAGAGACACAAATCACTGCAACATGCTCGCGCCTGGCCCACGCCTGCCAAGCCCTGTTCAACACTATTCAGTACCCTCAAGGGGAAAAGATCTCTGTATCTGACAACAAAATGACAGGCACTGCAGATACTCCAGCCCTGGCGAAAGCACTGCAGTTACTCCAACCCCCAAAAAAGGCACTGAGGCTGCTCCAACCCCTGTTACAAGCACTGTGGCTATTAAAACCCCCATGACAGGAACCGCAGCTGAACCAAAGAACCAACCGATGCCAGTATCAGTCACCTCTAAAGACAAGAAGCGGATGTCAGCTCATTTAATGAAGGATGAAGAAAAAGCTTCTAAGAGGGCTAAGGAGGAAGAAGAGGTGACAGACTACACTGAAGCATGAACATAATGAGAATAGGAGGAGGAAGAGAGGCGGCCACTGACTGGGGAGAAGGAAGAGGAAGAACTAATAAACAAGGTGGTAACCACCCAATCCCTGTCATCACGTGAACTGCAAGATATATGAAAAGAATTCAGCTGTTGTCCAGGTGAGTGTATTGTCACCTGGCTGCTCTGATGCTGGGATAATGGGACCATTAGCCTGGAATTAGAAGGTAGGGAAACCAAGCAGTTGAAATCCCTGTCTAGGGAAGGGGCCATTGACAAAGCAGTTGGAAAAGGGCACAAGTCCTCAGCCTCTGGAGACAACTCCTGTCAGGTGTGAGGGAAAGGTACTCTTCAAGGAAGATGTTACAAGTCACCGAGGCAAGTGGACTGGCATGGAGAGAGATGTCCCATACCTGAGAGAATTAGCTGTACTGAGGTCATTTACGATGACCTGAACAACAAGCAGTTATCCGAAGATCCAGATGAAGTTAAGAGCATGCAATCCATGTGGCAGAACTTTGTACAGAGTGCACCATTGTTGTACGCCAACTTATTGGCAGTAAGGACCTGGAAAGACAGAAGGAAACAAACAGTGGATGGATTGGCTGGCCAACTCCATCAATATCAAGAAAATATTTCTTCCTACCTTGTATTGGCTGTGGAGAAGCTGGTCCAGCAACTCCAAGAGGATAGATCCTACTCCCCACCCTATGGACCAGTACCTCAGCTATTAAGGGTAAGCATCCTCTGCTCAAGAGAGAGGATATTAAATTACTGGCCACTGACCACTGGCTGTGGTTTAATGTGTGTGACAACAAAGAAGACATGAGGACGTGGAGTGGAAAACCTACTCCAGCTCTAGAGGCACAGGTACATGAGTTGCAAGAAAGAACAGTCACAAAGGGGGATTCTTCCAGGAAAACTGCTGCTCCAGTCTCCAGTGCCCAGTTCCCCAGACAGAGCAGAAAGGCTGATCTTACACCTAGTCTTAACTGAAAGGAGTTCTGATTCATATTTACAAGAAGTAAGTAGTGAAAACAGGTGTAAACAAGTCTGTTCTGAAATTAAATAGAAATTAATTGCTCTTCTGATTTATGTCCTTGTTTACAAACCTGACAAACCATTTGAGGTTCCAACTTCCCTGATCTTGTAGCCATACAGAGAGTCACCAGGAGGCAGTATTTGCACAGACTGCTACAAGCCTGTGTATTTGAAGTACAATTTGATGAGATTTAATCATACAGGAAGTCTGAGCAGAAATTATAATCACAGAATCATAAAATGGTTTGGGGTGGAAGAGACCGTCATGATCACCTAGATCCAACCCCCCTGCGACTAGATCAGGCTGCTGAAAGCCACATCCAACCTGCCTTGAACACCTCCAAGGATGGGGCATCCATGATTTCACTGGGCAACCTGTTCCTGTGCCTAACCACCCTCACAGTAAAGAATCTCTTTGTTCTATCTAATCTAAATCTCCTCTCTTTTAGTTTAAAGCCATTGCCCCTTGTTGTATCTCTACATGCTGCTGTAAAAAGTTCCTGTCCAGCTTTCTGATAGGCCTCCTTGAAGTACTTTTCAAACACATCCATGTCTTTCTTGTGTTGGAGGCTTCAGAGCTCAATGCAGTACTCCAAGTGTGCTTTGCCAGCTCACGTTGAGCTTCTCATCAACCAACACTGCCACTCTTCAGGGCTACTCTCAATCCATTCTCCACTAGTCTGTAATTAATTATGCTTGGGCTTGCCCTGACCCAGGTGCAAGACATCGCTCTTGACCTTATTGAACTTCATGAGGTTCACACAGGCCCACCTCTCAAGCCTGTCAAGGTCCTTCTGGAAGGCATCTCTTCCCTCCAGTGTGTTGACTGCACCACTCAGCTTGATGCCTTTGGCAAACTTTCTGAGGGTGCACTGTGCGTGTCACTGAAAAAGATATTAAGTTATATAGTGAAGAACAAGATTTTCAAAAAGCTTTTGCTGTCGTAGGACACTTCATTGATTTTCCATGAAGCTGGAGTACTGCAATACTTATGAGAAATGCCTTTACAGAAAAGTTTGTAGGAAGAGCCAGCAGGATCTTCCAGCAGGCCAGCTGACATAGTTGAAAAGAACATGCAAACCTTCCTGCATACAAGAATTTCCTTTTACAGGAAAAGACTTCCCTTCCCAATGTGGCAGAAGAATGCTACTGCTTGACACGAAGAATAGTACAGTCCTTTTATTCTTTTTTTTTTCCTGGGTGGAACTGCCCTGTTTTCTTTGTTTGATTAGAAATAGAAGTTGTTCAGGGGATTTTGCATAACATCTACTATAAAGCTGGCTACCCTGTCTGCTGAAAGGCAAACACTAGCCTACTGGTCTCTTTCTACAGTCACTTCATTTGCAAGCAGTTTAATTGCAAAATAGGTCTTATTTGCTCTTGACCATTTCCCTCCTGTGTTTCAGTTGTCATTTGATCTCTTTCTTCAATTACACTGAAATGATGAGATACAAATGTTTTCAAATGAATATTACAAAACACTCTTGAACCATCTACCCATGACTGATAACGCTTGTGAAGTATTTTTTTATCAATGCATGTTTGCTGTTGCTGTGTTAGTAGTGAGATAGAATCATGCTTTTTCTCCCTATTCTGAGCACAGATTTCTTCAGTGTGCTTTGAAATTCCTTTGTTAGCAACTACTCTCCACTCTGATTGTATCAAGTCCCATTACCCAAATTTGCTTTTCTTTTCAGATTTACAACTCTACTGGACACAGAAGCTCTGAGGTGAAGTTGACCAACATATATGGAAAGTCTATATTCAGACTCCTAAAGCTGGGATGTAGTTGATTGCTCTGTTTCAGGAGTTGTGTAGAGAGAGAGGTATACACTATTGAACAAATTAGTATCATAATTCCATGGAATTGTATGTAGTGGAGGTTAATATCTCATATAAAACTTAGGTCAGATGCCATGTTCTCAATAAAGTGGAACATAAGGAAAAATTAATGAATTTTTGTAGTAAAGCAAGATACTGAAATAATATATTTTATGATAATATTCTGCTCATCCTACTTGAATGGTGTCAATACTTAATTTCATGCCTTGCAGGATGAAATGAGATTAGTTTACATTCAATATTTTATAAAGTCGACAGGGTAGAACAAGACAGATATATGAGTCTACTTCTTTTATCCTTAGGTTAAAAAATATCACAGAACCTACCAATGCATTTGTGTATAGAGTTGAAAAAGAAGGTATGAACTATGCACCATTTTAGGAAGAAATTTATAGTACATACACATCTCAGATTTGGTACCTAACTTCCTACCTAAGTTTTCAGACAGGCTTTCTAAGGAAAGAAATTTCCTTTGGTTTCGCTGTCAGCCCATCTTAGTTCCTTAACAAGTCATGTAATAAAACATTAGAAAGCTTTAACAAATCCAGGAGTTTCCTTACTCCTAACTAAGGTGTTACACAGAAAGAAAAGGGGAAAAAAGTTTTGTTGGCTTTGTTGCTCAGGCTTTTTCTTTTTTGTTTTTTTGAGAGTGGGTGTGGGGAGCACTAATGACAGTTTGGGGTCTGTAGTGATAAATAAAGTACCGTGTGAACTTGTTTTCATCCCACTGTCAATTCCTTTCTAAGCCCATCCTGTGGTAAGAATCAAACAGGGACTGTGTAGCTTCCCTCTTGGGTGAGCTCTCATAAACACTCAAAATCATATTTGATCACCTTTTTAAATATCATAGTTCTTCACTATTCTGTGTTGTGAAGTGAACTCCTTCACTTCAATACAAA
This sequence comes from Cuculus canorus, assembly GCF_017976375.1. Lineage (NCBI taxonomy): Eukaryota > Metazoa > Chordata > Aves > Cuculiformes > Cuculidae > Cuculus > Cuculus canorus. Next base: position 14,036,633 of record NC_071441.1, read on the forward strand.
TATTTGCGTGTTTGGACAATTTAAAAAAAAATTAGTCCAGCTGCTTATCATATAGACTGTGATGGTTAAGCTGCATCCTTTGCCACAGGAAGTCCCTAAACGGGCAGTGATTTTTCAAAGCAACCTCTTTAACAGTTGTAGCTTCTATTTTAAGCCTCTTTATCCTATATACATCCTTAATGCTATGTGCATTTTGGTGGTGATCAAAGATCTGGCCTTTTCTGTTTTGCATTATTCCACTTTCTGCATGCAGAATGTATAAAAGGGTTTAGGAAGGAAAGGATTTAATGTAGCACATGTATACTTGCATGGATGCTTTCCAAATAATCTACATTTTTAATATCCACTTTCTTGATTTGTCTACTTTTGGCTTAGCTAGTAACTACTTCAGTTCGTTATAAGAGTGGTGAAGGCTGATGGCTTTCTTTAAAATCCGTGTGCCAGTAACAGTCTGAAAAGGAAACCACAAGTTTCCTATTAGAGTGTTGCATATTTAAATGTTCCCTGAACTGCAGAATATCAGCATGGGTTGAAATAATGAAATAAACATATACATAAAAAGTAGTTCAACAAAAGCTTTCAATGTTAACTCTGGAATTTTCATAAAGATAGCAGCTTCAACATAGAATGGATGGGAATAAGAGTCTAAAAAAAACCACATAGTGTAGTATTTCGCAAAAATAAATTGTGGAAATGTGTGCTTTTTTGTTTCCAAGAGTAGTGATACCCTTCCTAATACAACCCCTCTCAACAAATTCTCAACAAATTAAGGTTCTAGGGTGAATCAGCTTAAAGCAAATCGTGGAATGTTCCACTGCTCTTATAAACAGGAGTTATGTTTTAGAAAGCTTTTGGTTTTATGTGCTATTTTGAGATAACCAAGTGTTTTCAATGAGATGTCCAGAAATCATCTGAATCATTTGAAAATCAGTTGTTTACTGGAGGCATGTTTGAGCCCTTATGATTTAAGGTGTGAAGATAAAACAATACTATTCCATCATCTTACTGTTAATTTATTTGATTTCTTTTCAATTCCAAAATAATGTCTTAAGCCTTTTAGTCTTTCAGAGGAGTAAATTCTGTGTACATGGTAATTTGTGACAAAAACAGTGAGTTATTTACCTTGTCATTTCTCTTTCCTAAAAGTTCTCTAAATCTTTCTCCTGTACATAAAAAATTCCTGCAAGATCTCACTCTCCTTATCTTTTGATTCTAATTTTAAGATTTATTTTCCAGTTTACTCTTATTCTCTTGAAGGAAAGAAAGTGATTATACATATCTGTGCATCTGAAGCATTGGCAGCTTGGCTACTTCAGCTACCCTGAAGTAGCCCTCAACGAGTCTTGAGATCTGAGGAATATCCTGGATAATCCCAAACTGAAAACAGACTCAGGAGTGGAGCTCCATTGATACCGTATTTATAGACAGCTTTTTCTCTTTTCACAGGTGAGTCGAGCCATTTATTACTTTCCATGTATTTTTGTGTCTACCCAATTAATGTCACCTAGCTAACAGAAGCACAATTATTATGAGAATCCAATCCTTCTTCTACATATTTTCTAAACTAATTGTCCAGAGAAAGATTATCAAAGTTCGACACATATAATCTATAATCACATTCTTTCTGCATTTTGTCTCTTTCATTACATGCTAACTGATAAATCAACAGAGTACTCATCTTCACAGATTTTCTCATGAAGCATGAGATGGTTTGCAGATAAATCATTCTAATATTTACAGAACTGCAGTGGATTAGATCTTCTGTCTCTGGAAGAGCTCCTTCAGCTGTTGTTCACTAGTTGGTTCTTTCTGTTGCATCAGCTCCTTGGCTCCTTTGGTCACTCCCCAGCCATCTGGCTTTGACATTGAAGGACAATATGGCCTGCCTGAAGCAGCCTTTAGATTCTCCCAATACTCTTTTCTTGCCCTGAAGAAAGAAAAGGAAATGTAGGGTTTTTTTTTCCCAGCACCTCACAATACTAACCGAAATGTGGCAAAGGGCCATCTAACTTCCACAGACTACCTTTGTATTTAGATACAGAAATACGAATGAGGGCCTGGAATGAAATGCTGTATGCTTAAATGGTATCTTTTCATCATTCAAAGCAATATTGTAAGCCACTCACCATTAGGAGCTGGTTTACAGCAGTCTCTTAGTTTTTGATCTTAACCTTCATGAACTACTTTTGCAGTAATTCAGACCAAATCTTCATTTTAAAGAGCGATGAGAATTGCTGGAACTCTCCTACTGCCCCTTCATCCCTTTCCCAACTCCCAGATCAGACTTAATTCTTCAAACTTATTACCACACAGAATGTTTACAGTGATATTTAGACGTGCATATCAATTAAGTCAGTCTACTGTATAGACTAATGTAAGATTTTGCAAGGAATATGTTGGTGTGTTTTCCAGTTCAGATACACATACCTTGCTCTGACCCACGGTTTGGTATGCATGCTCAGGCTCTTGCCCCAGCTATCATGTTTATCAGAAGCTTCTGGCAAAAATCCTCTTTCAGGAGCTAGCTCCTCAGCTATTGCTCGGATGTGATATGGCTCAAATCCACAGCAACCTCCAATGTAACGAACTCCTAAGTCATAGGCCTTTCTTGCGTATTTTTGAATATCCCATCTGGTTGCAATTCTTGGCTCCAGAGCTGCAAAGACATTCATATGTTAAGTTTCCACCGTGCTCCATTTCAGCACATGTTTTTGGTAAGAAATTGCATTGCTGAGATGTCTGCATGCTGTTCGCAAAACTAGTTACGTACACACAGATGTTTGAACTGTCATGCTAGAATTAATGATGCAAACTTTCAGAAGTTTAGCTTTTAGACTCAGCTATGCTCTGCTGAGCTCTGCTTGTTAAGATTTTCTGGCCTTGCAAAACAGCACCTAATATCTTCGGAGACTGATCAAGCCCTAAGTCACGCTTGCCATTCTGCCAGAGTTCTTAGCTGGAGTATTGGAGTACTTCCAATGTATCCCTGCATTTCCAAAGAGTTCCTTATAAGCAATCAATATATGGGAAATCTTATGACAGTACTGTGTCAAGATCTGTGCAAGGAGAAGGTATCAGTCTACCAGCAAAAGGAATAAGCTTGCTCATTATTCCTCAGGAACGCTTGCCACACTTATTAACATTATCAGGTAGTGGCTGCCAGTCATTTCACTGACAGCTGGGATCTATAGCTATTTCTTAGCCCATCCCTTAGTTATAATCCCAGCCATAAGCAGCTTGCTGCATCAAACCATCTCATTCCTTGTGGAAAGTTCTGTGTGTATATAAATTAGGATGCAGACTTTATTTTGAACACTTCTCCCTGTTGCAGGTTGTGATGAGCACAGAAAACGGGTAACAGAGCTGAAAGGTAGGACTTGTAGAAGGAAAGGAACAAGAAGTGAAAAGAAGGAAAAGCACATCTCAAAGGGAAGGACTGGCAAAAATCAAAAGAAAAGACCAGTGTCTGAAGAAGAAACTTTAAGGAATAAAAATACAGGAATAAAGGATGAGAAATCCTCCCACTTTATGCACATCAGCAGGAGATGGTTATCAGGGGAGTGCATCATGATGTCTGTGCACTGAATGCTCTGCCGGGTGAAGCAGCTGTGGTGGGGGGTAAGACTCCAACAACGCAGCAGAGAGGTAGCATTCTTCTCCCTGTGTCCTTTCCCCAAAATGCCTTGAATATAGTAAGGTGACACAAAGCAGATCTACTCTAACTCCAATGAGTATTTAAGACATAGATTCAGAAAATAAAAGGCAAAAGGAAAAAAACCAAAGTGTTCCTAAACAGAAAACTATTAGTCTCAGAGGGAAAGACTTGGACAAGGGAAAAGCAGATGGTCGATCTCAAACGGAAAACCAGATGAAGCTATCTTGGAAAGCTGCTTAAATAAAAGTAAGCTTGCGTACAGTCCTGCAGATGAAAGAAAGCATCAGAAGCACAAATTAGTTAATTCCTTGTCTCTTATATAAAATTAAAAAGTAACTCAGAATTGATTCAAAACAATCAACAGTAAGAATGCAGCATCTTGCACTCAATTTATACCTGCATAAGCAATTAAAGTCTAAGGGAACAGTATAGGGTGTTTCCCTGTCTTCTGCATCACCATCCATGGGACCTGTTGAGATGCATTTGTGGGTCCTGAGGGAACTGGCAGATGAACTTGCTAAGCCACTGGCCATCATATTTGAAAAGTTGTGGCAGACTAGTGAAGCTGCCAGTCACTGGAAAAAGGGAAATATAATGCCCATTTTCAAAAAGGGGAAATATAACACCCATTTTCAAAAAGGAAGACCCAGGAAACTACAGGGCAGTCAGTCTCTCACCTCTGTGCCCAACAAGATCATGGAGCAGATCCTCTTAGAAACTATGCCAAGGGACATGGAAGACAGAGGTGATTGGTGACAGACAACTAAGTGCAAACTGTGCCTGACAAATCTGGTGACCTTCTATGATGTGTTGAGAGCACTCGTTTATATGGGAAGAGCAACTGATGTCATCTTTCTGGACTTGTGCAAAGCATTTTATACTGTCCCACACAACATCACTGCCTCTAAAACGAAGAGGCTTGAATTTGATGGCTGGACCACTTAGTGGATAAGGAATTGGCTGCCTGGTCGCAATTAAAATGTTGTGGTCATGGCTCAATGTCTGGGTGGAGACCAGCGATCAGTGGGGTCCCTCAGGGTTCAGTATTTGGACCAGTATTATTTAACATCTTTATTGGGAACATGAACAGTGGGATTAAGTGCATCCTCAGAAGTTTGCTGATGACGCCAAACTGAGCGGTGTGGTTGATACTCTAGAAGGAAGAGCCGCCATCCAGAGGGACCACAACAGGCTTGAGAGATGGGCCTCTGTGAACCTCATGAAGTTCAACAACGCCTGCACCTGGGTCAGGGCAATGCCAAAAATGGATACAGGCTGTGCAATGAGTGGATTCAGGGCAGCCCTGAGGAAAAGGACTTGGGGGTATTGGTGCGTGAAAAACTGAATATGAGCCAGCAATTGCACGCGCAGTCCAGAAAACACACTGTATCTGGCACTGTATCAAAAGTGTGGCCAGCAGATAAAGGGAGGCGATTCCACCTGACTCTCATGAGACCTCACTGGAGTACTGCCTTCAGCTCTGGAGCCCCCAGCATAAGACAGACATGGACTTGCCTGCGTGGGCCCAGAGGAGAGCCACAAAGAGGATGAGAGGGCTGGAGCACCTCGCATATGAGGAAAAGCTGAGAGTTGTTTTTATTTCAATCTAGAGAAGGGTCTGGAGAGACTTCTAGTGTTTTGGGGGGGCTTGCAGGAAAGCTGGGAAGGAACTTTATCAGGGAGTGTAGAGATAGGACGAGGGGTAATAGTTTTAAGCTGAAAGAGGGGAGATTTGGATTAGACATTAGGAAGAAATTCTTTACTGTGAGGGTGGTGAGGCACTGGCACAGGTTGCCCTGAGAAGTTGTGGATACCCCATCCCCGGAGCTGTTCAAGGCCAGGTTAGATAAGGCTTTGAACAACCCGACCCAACAGAAGGTGTCCCTGCCCATGGCAGCAAGAGTGGAATGAGATATCTTTAAGGTTCCTTTCAACCCAAACTATTCCACAATTCTATGAATCAATCCCTGTGCTTCAGGTGTGCAAGGACAACAACAACCTGACTTCTCTGAAAAAACAAGGATAAAGCCCAACATAAGAATCAGGCACACATGGTGAAACATGATGACTGAAACAAGCAGTGATCTATGAAAAGAAGTTTCCACATAGATCAAGTTTTCTGGGATCTCCCCCTTCCCAAAACTGACTAACATTCTGTTTTCCACGCCTGTCAATGCATTTCCTTTCTTGTTTTTATTCAGAATTAGATATCTATAGCTTAACAGTTTATGTCAACATTTATAGTAAAAAGAGAAAGAAATTTTCATCATGTTTGGATGAGAAGTTTTTACCTGCTCCTGGATTAACCCACTCTCTATATATCTACTTTTGAGATAATTTGGTATGCTTTGACTGAATCGGACATTTTTTTTCTATAACATTGTCTTGCTAAACTGACAACATTTGAGAGTAATTGCAGTAACACAGAGGGAAACACTGAAAACCAGGAAAAAGTTCTACAGATAAATAAATACTGCTGGCATCTAGATGCTGGAGTTTGCCAATACAACATAGCCAATGCTTTTCTAGAAACTGAGATCTTGTTGGCCTGTACAGAGGTTATGTACACTTCAAATATCTAAATATCTCTTTGTGCATATTGCCTTCCACAAAATACAGAGTTAATTGGGTCAGTTTAACAATGATTTACCAAACTGCCTATCTGCTGTCAAGTGATTAATTGTTCCTTCTGGGTATTGACAATATACACAGATCCAGCCCTCTCTAGTTAACTCATAAAATTTTTGAAAGCTGAGATCTCATACAGGTTGCTTAAAACATAAAGAAACATAACAAACCAAAGAATGAATCCTTCAATTCACTTGATTACCTGCTGCATCTGTTCTATCTTTTTTTTGCTTGCTATAACAGGAGTTATCAGAAGTAATGAATAAGATAAATGAGTTCCTATCACTTTTAATCATCTCGGAACATTTCCAGAACTCAGACATGTTATTACATGTGAATGCCTCAGGCTTATGCATTATTCTCTTCTCTTTGTTTATGTAAAGAGAGGATTTAAAAACAGAAAATCTTCCTGAAAACCACATTTATGTTTCAATTTTTTTTTCCACAAACTGAAGTCTCAAATCTTTTAATACCTTATCGTCTGATCTTGAAAAGTAGAGTACACAATACCTGAAAATCGAAAGCCTTTTTCTAATAAACTTTAAGATGTTTAGGCTGATTTTGTCCTCTTATCTTAAAGGAGTGTGATCTACATCCCAGGTGGAAATAAACCCTAAATACAAACAACTTAATACACAAAGTTGCTGAATCTTTCCGTATTCGTAGAATTTCTCATGAACATACATGTGATGAATCCATCTCCAACTGATAGTCCATTTTTAGCAACATCAAAGAATATATTACCTATTCCGGTTTCTCTCTAACCTTACTTATATTAGACAGTTATGCTTGCAAAACTGAGCCAATAGGAGCACAATGATCACATACCTATATCCAGCTCTACATATGCTTCACACATGAAATCCCTATGCAGGTAAACAGAGGACTTGTGGGATAATCCAAAATGCTGAGGAGCTCCAATGCAAAAGGATTTAAATCTTTGTGAGTTTTAGAGTATTTGTACTCATTAATTTCTATTTACAGCTGTCCTTACCAACGTTCTACAGCACAAGTAAGAAGTAAATTTCTTAACTGAGTTTAGGTTTTGGCACTTACACTGTTTTCATTATAAATTCATTTTAAGTACTATCGCATATTGTGATACTACTGAAATACTGTCACTGTGTGGATGGATCTTTAACTTAATATTACACAGCAGTGCCTCTATGGAAAATATCAGACCGGTTAATTGGGACTGATCCTATTGTATAGGAGCACACACTAAAAGCAGGGGGCAAGCAGGGAAGGGAGGTGTGAAGGAGCAGATAATAATAAAAGATACCTGTGTCTTACCAAAGGGAAATTCTGGAAGATCAATAAAACCCTGCTTTCCACAATCAGGTGTATGGAAAGCAAGTGGCTGGGACATCAGATGGGCTTTCAGTTTAGCAGCCTGCAAACCCTCTTTCATCAGTTTCACAGTTTCCAGGGAAATATCTGGATCAAAATGGCAGTTGACTCCAACAATAGAAGCACCTAGGAGCAGGAAGATAACTTGAAGTCACATCTCCTGAGGGACTGGGAATTGAAAGTTCTTAGCCACACCACTCTAGGAGCAAAGCAGTCCATTTTTACACCATCATTATGAAAACAAGACAGTTGAGTTAAAGCCAGCCTCAAATTTCCTGAGGTTGATCATTACATTTACACCTCATGTGCACTGCTCTTTTCCTTCCTGATAATGAACCACATCTCACGGCCTCATACGGCTGCTTTTCTTATCAGTGTGTAATCCATTAAGATTGACTGTCTACGGCTACCTATGCAAATACTGGCAGGTTCCTAACATAGGTTCTGCCTTCGGATTTCAACTCTAACTCCAAAGGAAAAGAGTAGTTCAGAAGACATGTAATAAGACCCTGTACCATCATTCATCATGCCTCTTCCCATAGTCCTGCAGAAAACATAGCCTTTGGTAGGCGAGTTTTTTTTTCTCTTCATCTTCTTATTCCTTTATCCCGGATTTGAATAGTGTTCCATGCCCTTCTAAAAACATGAGTTGAGAATCAAAGATATCTTTGGATTCTGCTTATGTTTTCATAATTGTGAGCCCAGAATTTGTGGTTGGCTCTGTATCCAAATTTGAATAGGTTTAGGATTTTGCTTTATTCAGTATCAGCTGCCTGTGGCTATTGGTCCCAATACCATCCTGGTTAACAAGGATTTCATAGCTGCATTTTCATATGCTTTTTACACTACTGCTCTAGTAAAGTACATATAAAGGATTTGCTACAGGGTCAAAACTTTTATCAGATGTAACTGGGAAGCTACCTACTTGAGATACACATACATTTATCTCAACACTTCAGGACTTTACTTTGGTCCATGCTTTTAAAGGCCATATTAAAACAGATTCTTACCAGCCTTTACCAGTTGGACAGCACATTGTCCAGGGGATACGCCATGCATGTCTCCTTCTGGACCAATGCACATTGTAGCTGCAACTGGCTTTCCAGATTCCTTTAGAACTTCGACTGCCCAAACAGCCTCTTCAACATGTTCAAAATACTGAAAGAACGAAAAACTGGACTACTTTTGTTTCTTGGTGATGAAACATAAACACAATAATCGAGACCCCAAATGCACCAGTAATACAATGACTTGATTCTTATCTGACTTCCACTGCCAGTATTAAGTAGAGCTCACTGACCATTTTTATAAAATGATTTTAAGTCAGCAACTAAAATTAAATTAAAAAACATACATATATATATTCTTTGTTCAGAATAATAATACCTATACAGGAGGTTAATCAGAAATCTATCCCCAAAGAACACTTCTATTCTAGAAAAGTCACCTCAGGTTGACTGCTTGTCATGTATAGGAAGAAACAGGAAATAGTCAAGATCACATTAATCTAGCCGCCTCTTGTACCAGTACAGATTTCATGGTCCTATTCTAGGATGCCTACAGATATTGCTGTGCATTTAGAAAAATACTTGATATACTGGAATAAAACCATAGTGGAAAATTGTAAAGGACAAAGAACTACATGTTTGTACTCTCTAAAGACCAGACATCTTAAAGACATGTACTTTTTTTTTACAGATTTACCTCTGCAATTAGGAAGTCCACATTCTTCTTCATAAAGACTTCTAGTTGCTTTCGAAAGGCTGCTTTAACCTCTGCTTTATCCTTGCAGCTTAAGTATGATGGTGTTTGACTGACTCCTCCAGCCACTAAAGCATCACCTTCATTAGCCACTTCTCTTGCAAGGTCACAAGCAGCTTCATTCAGTTTCTGGCACTGTGTAAATTTAGATTGCCAGTTTTATCTGGTCAGAGATATGCATGTAATTTCAGAGCACAAAAAGAACAAAAAGAATCAAAAGCCATAACGGCTTCTTCATATTCTTTTATAATTTTAATTGAATTTTAAATAATATTGATTAGGAAAATGAGCATCTTTCAAAAAACAACAACTAGGAAAAAAACACTAGGAAACAAATGTCTTGCCATGTCTAAGTTATCGTATTATCAAATATTACAAAAAACATATTACGTTTAACATATCTTACAGAAGTAGTCCATAAAAAGCAAATACTTGGTGTGAAGCGGAATTTTCTTTGTCTCTTAGAAAGTGAGTCAGTTACACTTAAGCATATGCTTTTATTCTGCTGTTTTGAGGGTGAAAAACCAAAACATGCAGTAATTTCAACTGATTTTACATTTCTTAAAATGTATTTTAGCATTTTGATAGTTTTCAAGATTTAAGATATAATATTCATATAGATTTATTTAAGGCATTTTTAAAAAGATATCATTAATTATCTGATGTTAAAGTTACTGATTTAAGAATAGTAAAGGCAAATACCACTATATATGTTTAGTTAAATCACCTACACTGAAAGATCCAGTTGGTCTGTATCTAAACCAGGATGACTAGAATAGCTTATGAAAAAAGAGGTTAAGCTGGGAAAAAAGATTTTGGGAAAAGAATCATTATTTGGGATAGATAACAAATACGGATTAGAGCAGGTTTCTCGGCAGTCTATGGACTACTTAGAATGTACATATGTTTCTCTCAACTGAAGTTTTCCATGGCTACCTCAAAAGACCTAGCTAAAAAAAGGCTATCACTGACAGACTGCCTTCCATCTGCACTTGTGTTCAGGTACATGTTTGGGAACTCCAGGAGGTGGAGCCATAAACCAATTAAAGCCTGAATTAATCTTCTTCAGGAACTGACAGCAAATCAACATTGAAAGCTTTGCTGCAATGCATTCCAAATACCAAGTTCTCTCCCACCCCTTCTTATAATTTTGCATGGCAGCAAAAGTTGCATCATGGCTTATTCCAGAATGACTGTGTTTCTGGGATTACCACTCCAGTCATTTCAATTTTGCATTTGTTGAATGTAGAGGTACACCATTTGAGATAAATTTGGTCATACGACATTTTGGTATAACCCCTTAATTGAGCTTCAAGTGTTTCCCTAGTCTCCAGATTGCTCTAATTTCTGACTTGGCATATCTTGACAGATACAAACATATTCCTTCCTCCCTGCCGCCTGGAGAATCTTCTCTATTTTTGAGGTTGAAATAGAAGATGGGACCAAAAGGGAAAGAATCAGAGAAAACACTCAATGCCAAACCTTCTGGTTTCAAAGGAATTACCAAGGAATGTCTGTGCCAGGAGTCTCGGTGGAGCTGAGGCCTGCATCTAGTGAGTACACCCAGCTCCAACATCTCCTTTGTGTAGAAGGTAAGAAAATACCAACATGGTACTTCGGTTGCTGTAACAGATTACCTTGATACAATAGAAGGGGAATATTGACCACAGTGTATACCTTGGATTTTTCAGTTGTCATTGAAGACATCTAAAAAAACATTCCTGTCTCGTTAGCCACTCATTCTCTATGACTCTTCACCACTTCTGCAGCTGATTTGCTTATTTGGATGTTAAAGCATTTATTTTTCTCAACTGATTTTGCTCTGTTTGCATTTAGTCCGCCGTACACTCTTTGTATCAAACCTCAAGTAAACTACCTCCTCAGGTGGGAAAAACGTGGTATGGGCATTCTCTTTCCTCTCTTCCTCAATGCCCTGATTTGTTGGGGGCTTTTGTGCTTTAACCTCGTCTTTTTTACTACTGCAAACTCTGAAATTGCATCATCTCATTCATTGGTCCACAAATATAGCCAGAACTGTTATGACAAATTGTGAGAGTACTCAATAATCTCTCTACTATACCTTTTGACATTAATCTATTTCATATCTCCACCAAAATAGAGTTTTACTCACACTTATTTTCTCAGCTACATAATTGCCCCGGTTCTCTAGTTTGTCCTCGCTAGCATAAAAGGTGAATGTCTGCAGAACATTGGATCCAGCTCGGAGGAATTCCCGGTGAAGCTGACGAACTGTGAAGAATTAAAAGAGACAAAGAAGTTTGTAGAGATAGTACTGCTGTTGTCCCAAAATTAAGTGCTAATAACAGTAATGTTACTGCAAAATAAGTGATACCGTGTTTACTATAAAAGCTTTTAGGAAAGACTAGAAGCAGTACTCTAGTCTGCATAGAATACTTTCTTCTCACTCTCAGAACATTAGGCAGAAAACTTTCTCCTTAATGTCTGCTAAGAATGACTGAAGATCTTTATTTAGTTTATCAGTAGATTCAGTTTTGCATGCCATTTTGCCTATCTTTGACTTTCTGAAGTCCTTCAGATCTCTGAATTTCACTTTTTAGAACAGCATAGTAGTTTTGGAAGGGATCTCTGACAAAAGAACATAACAAGGAATAACAAACAAAAAGATCATCAAATGAAAGAGCCATATTTTCATAGCTTCTAGACTATGACGAAGGGAAAAAGAGATCATGTCACCATATTAAGGGACAAAAATCATATTTATATGGAATAATATGGCATTCCATTACATCCTCTATTTTTTATTTTCTATTTTTCTTCTACAAAGCTCTAGCCGGCCAAAATCAAAGCTCTATTTTGCTAAATACACCCTTAATTAAAAGATTATTTGTTGTTCCACAAAAGTGACTCACAACACAGACTTAATTCTTCTCACAAGCCAGCACATGGTGATTTTACCACAGAGCCAATACTTTATTTGAAGGAACAGTTGGCATTACTTTAAATGGACAAATTTCCTGCATTAGGACTTTGACAGGCCCTGTAATGCTAGTTCTGCTTTTATTGCTGTAAGCAGTACACTGCAATCACAGCAGGAGCAGAACATGAGCTGTCAATTTATTTTATAAATATACCCACAGAATGATAATTGTCATAAATTCTAGAATGCTATTGATCATGTGAAACAGAGTTAAAGTGCTCAACAGCATATAGCAAATATAGGAATAACTTACTCCCTAGATACTGTACCCAGACACAAGAACACAGCAGTTTCTGGGGCAGATGCTTGAAAAAGTTTTCCTGAAGTTCTAGTTTATCATACCTCATTGTCTACAGACAAACTGTGTCATTAAGGAAATGTGTGAATGTGTCACAAGAATTAAACTACTCCTTTCAACTGCAACAAATACAGCCTCCTATGCCAGAGAAGCTGAAATGGTGGTTTTGACTTGCTAGAGTCAATCTGCATACATGCAAGCACGTCTGTTTTCAGTGAGGGAGCAGTGTAGCGTAGATTCCCTTGCTTTTCTCTACTAGCACAGAATTTGATTTCTTATTACAGCGTTGGGTAACCACAGTGTGATTTAACACAATGCTTCCTTTCCCAGCAGTCACAAAGACCTATCCAGGAATACAGATTATAGCAAAGCCACAGCTCAGAAAGCTTCTAGAATGTGCCTGAACTAATAAGATCAGATTTCAGTCTTAAAAACGGTATGCAGAGTCAAAACATTCCTTGTGCAGGGAGTATTCTTTCCCCCACAGCATTAAAACAGGCTATTGATCTCAACTGAAAGGGCTGTCTGTGTATGCTTCTAGTGTCGAGTAGTTTGTTTTTCTATTGTCCCCCATGAGAACTCATTGATGAAAACTAGTTAAAAAATGGGAAAAGGGAAAAAGAGCCACAAATATTTTCCACAAACGCTTTATGACATTTCCATAATAAACCAGTTGTTTAAAACAATAGTTAATGCTCTTTAAATACAGTTCTTGCATTCCAAGAAGAATGCTTGTGATTTCTGTAAATAAGGATGGTCACATAAGTAGACAAATGAAATATAACCTAGCATATACGAACAAGAACTTTATACCCCAAGCTACCAGCTATGTGAACAGGAGACTCTTGAAAGTGTCTACACTTTGAGGAAAGGAATAGCATCACAAGTATCAGCCTGGATCTGAATACCTGACCCGGCTTAGTAGATGTATTTTGATCCCATTTCTACACTTGTCAGCCTGGCGAAACTTCTCTCTTATAATGATGACACTGGCCTTGAACTCATGGTTTTTTTTTGGTTGTGGTTTTTTTTTTTTTATTTAATTTCTCGCTGCATTCTCAGAACCTCCCTCCTTTTTCCTCCTTCCTTATAAAGGCAAGAAGGTCTAGTAGTTGCACGGTTTTTATACCAGCTGGCTCAGACAGTTGCTCCTTCTGTTCTTTACACCTGCTTTCAAAGAAACATGACCCCCAAGCACGTAGGAGCAAAAAGAGTAATGGACAGAAGGCAGCACACTGCACTAAAAGAAATGAACACATTTCCATCAAAGGGTCCATTTATAAACAGCCTATAAGGGGCTTATGAAAATTGTATTACTATGTGACAGATATAAGCAATATGTTCTAGCAAATCAGTAGAAATTCTTAGAAGGCTGGAGCTGTGACTACTCATCACATATTTAGAGCAAACGTTTATGCCAATTTAAGCCATCCATAAGTGCCTCCACGTAAGGCAGTATCTTGCATTCCCCATGGACTGAGACCTGCACTTCCTGAAGAGACACGTGGAGAGAGTCAAGATCTTCCCCTGAAGGGGAAATAAAGAGCATGGGATAAGTGCTATGATTTTTGAGATAGAATGTGTAGGGGCTGACAAAATCAGAGATGGAGAGAAACAGAGAGAGTGTTGATGGGATGTTTCTTGGTGAGATGAGAATCAGCAAATTAGGTCACCAGCCTTTAAACCTAGCTGGATGTTTCCATTATCTAAGGCTGCCTGTGACCCTAAGTTAGGCGTGCTACACAAAGTGACACTTCAAAGCTGACAAGATCTAGGGTGAATAAATACGTAAGGTATACAAAGCAATTTAATAGACACTGCTATTCTTCTTCTTCCCCTCCTCTTCCTTCTCCCCCCTTGTATAGAGGAAAGTAATTTGGAAGCGCAAACACTTAATAAAAGAAATCTTGTTTCCTCAGGATATTCTGAATTGGCTTGTGGAATTAACTGCGTATCATATTAGTAGGGCAAATTCTTTCTTGCAATGAAGCATACATAAATAGATTAGCATCTGCTTTTGCACTATTTAAGCTAAACACTATAATCTTTATGCTGGAAGGCATAGAATGATTGCTCATTTTGTCTCCCTCTGTTTTAAGAGAGTCACTCCACTAAATGTTTATTGCAGTTCTTAGGTTCCTATGAGGTTTATCATTCCCCATTTCACAGTACAGTCAGATACATTAAAAACTCCTCTTCCATTTCATCGTTTATTAAAAGCCCCTATTTTTCTCAAAGAACTAATAAACAAACAATATTAATTTACAACATCATAAATTCTAGAATGGCTAGAGCTCAACAAAACAGACAACTGTAGAGTTCTTTTTCACAAGATGTTTTAAATTATAAACTTTATATCAGCTCAAGGACAGACTGAACAACTCCATGATAAACAAATTACCAAATGTTATTAAATACGATACCATACCTGGGTCAAAAAGTTCCTGGGTTGCAAGTTATTAAAGATTGGGAGAGCATTCCAAAGAAGTATCACTATATGTTTACACTACTCATATTCTTACTCAGCCAACTGCTTCTGGCCAGTGTTAAGAGTAAGAAAAAAGGGTAAGATGAGCATTTGGTCTGTAGATCCTCAGGCTATTCTTAACAATGCCAAGGGACATTTCTATTTAAAAGCCTACTACAAGTTTGTATACACTTATTGTTTACCCAACCATGTTTACATTCACTACAGAATTACCATTTCCAGCAAAACCGACCTGCTTCTGGGTGTTCTACCGTTGCTTCAGGAGTCCAAGGCCCAGCTTTTACATATCCCCTCTTTTCAAGAGCAATAACAAATCCTCCATCTCCAATCACAATTTCTCCAGCATCTAAGCGCTCCAGAATACCCTGAAGAAAGCAGGGGTAAAGGTTAACAATTACAGTTCTTCAGTTTTGGGGGCCTCCTTTGTCTTCCTTGCCATTTCCTGTGTTTGCAAAGCAGAGTAAATATTTGTGGGCTACCAGAAACATCTATGCCATAATAAAAAAAAGTAATCAATTTTCTCCTTGAAATTCTCTTTAAAGAATGGTAGATGCCAATTTTGCAACATAAAGCTTTAATATGTGCATGTATATTACAGAAGGGTTCTCATTTGTCAGTTTTATTGTATTCCAGAGACATAGCCCCCAGAATTAGAAAACAGTGGTCCAACCCCATTCCTTTGAAAGTAAAACACCATCTTAAATTTTCCTGTAAAATATAAGAGAAACTTCTGAAATGCTGGTATCACTGACTGCTATTTTTTATTGCTCTTTAGCTACAAATGCCATCTTAACAGAGCCTTAGCAAAAGTAGCTTGCAACACAAGAGGGCATTATGCATGATAGACAAGTAAGCATGTAAAATTTTCCTGCCAAATAAGACGCATTTCAAAATGCTGGCCTCCATTTTCTGACAGGCTCTTTATTGGCCTGGATTTCCTTATGAAGCCTCACAAAATGAAAGAAAATCCTGCTTGTTTTGCATAGCCATGAAACGTTTTAAGATGCCGAACTGCAAACCTTACAGCACACTACGATTAACCTTGCTTCCGCCTTGAACTCCACGCCAAGGCAAGGGAAGTGGTAATTAATTTTTTTTTGCAAGATTGAAAAACATACTGGTTGCAACCAATGTATATTAATTATTTCATTCCTTTCATTGGTTCATTGGCTTGTTCAAATTTTCAAAACCGTTCCTCACTATTACACCAACAGTACTAATTTCTGCAACTGGATTACAACCATAATTCTAATTACTTTAAAAAGGGGATGAAAGCAGACCTGTTACATTAACAAAGGTACTGGGTGCAGGAAAAGAGTTAATCAAAGGTAAAACTGAAATTTCTTTCCCTCCATAGTTACCTTTTCTTGACGGCACCCTAGCATATCAGTAGATGAAATCTGAGGAATAGGAAAAATAAAAGCCTTGTGGCCATAGAGTTGAGTGTGGTTTTCATGCTGAGAGGAAGGTTTTTTCTCACTATTAGACTCCAACCTTTAGGAAATTATCTTTCTTTATAATTTCTCCTTCATTAATTCAATTATCTCACACCATACATCCAGGAAAGCAAAATAACTCTAGGTGACAGTGAAACACTTGTATCTCAGCTCTGCCTCTCAGGCAGGAGGAGAGCATGCCTTTCCAGCAAGAAGCAGCATTGTGCCACTATGCCAGTGCCAAGCGTAGCACTGTAAGGCTACTTGGAGGCTACAAAGCCTGGCTGAGAGGGCCAGCATTTTTGGCTCAGGCACTGACACGGCAGCAAGGTGGCAGAACTCCTCTATACAGACACATGAGGTTGGCTGCATGTTGGTGTGCAAATCTGCACCACATTCCATTACACATGGTGGACTTACGAAAATACTGAGCTGATTAATAAAGTGTGTCAGCTTTTATCTTTATTTCAGCAGGACCAGGGCAAAACTCAATCTGCAGTACTCAATCTCTAAAACTCAATAATTTTCCATAGGTCTACCAGTCATGCTGGTCTACTAGAGCAATTCTCTTCCAAGTTTAACTGTCAGGAGGCTTTGTAAAGATTGTGTTTGCAATTAACTAATTTGCAGTTGTAACACAATGCCTCAAATGGGGCCAGAGAAAGGCACTCAAGGGATCACTGGCTGAATCCCTGCTTCCTTTGCCTGCCAAAGAATCTTTCATAGATGGAGTCTGCTTCAGAAGCTTACTATGCAGAAAATAAGAGTGTAAAAAAAATCTTTAAAGTAGAGGCAGCCTCAGTCATTCCTTGTTATACTGACCATTAAGTAACAGATACATGTTGATATCATAGGCAGGTATTACATCTCAATGCACTACAGCTAACAGACCTTTTTTCTTTTAGCAAGTCACTCCTAAGATTTAACAGCAGTTTTCCTTCACAGTTCTAGCTTTTTCCAACTGCATTTTAAAATAATCTTCACTTTTGACAAACAGAAGCAACATAAGCCATGACTGAAATGACCATGACATCTTAATACACAATATATTGTGATAGATTAAATTCAGCATTGGGGCATTTAATGAAGATGACATAACTATGAAGCACAAAGTACTTAATACATACTTCTTCAGTTCAGACTGGCTTACAATGGTAATAACTTTTTAAAATGTTATTACAGGTCTGATACAATCTCTTCACATGATTTTTACTTTATCTATTCTGGGTAAAGCACCGTTGGTTCAACCAGCATACAGCTAGCATAAGTTCAGCGTCAACATTATTCTGTTCTGTCACGGAGATCTACAGCTGGGTGCTCATGCCCAATCCAGACCAAAAATTGTATTGTCAGGTAATCCAGTAGTACACAGATCTAATATTAAATAGCAAGAAACAGTGTCTGTAAAAAGCTACCCAAGGCTTTTTTTTTCTTCTGTGCATCTTTTCACTGCTTTACTTTTGCTACTATGAATGAAGCTGAATCACATCATCCATGAATCTATCAGTGGAAAGAGTGCACGTCTGTAAGAAGATAATCTCTTAATCACATATTAGGAAAGTAATCGAACCATTTAAGTGAAAAGCTTACTTGGTCTACCTACCCTCTACTCAGAGGAAAGAAAAGTCTCTCAAAGCAACTATTCAGATCTTGGGTGTGACCTCAAGAGAGGAGGTGTCCTCTGTAGGAGCAACTCAAAGCACTTGCCTTCTGCTAGGCGTCTTAAGTTATGTAGTGCGAGTATGCGCCAAAAAGAAAAAAAAGGCCGAGCAAATACCTCCTCCCATCCTTTATAACTGACCTACCTGAAAGTCCTAGAGAGAGCTCATGGTCTTCTTCCCATATCGTGTTCTCTTACTCTAGACTTAAATGCCACACATAAAAATGAGTAAACCCAATTGTGAGTAAGAAGTGTCCTATTAGTAACAATAGTGTCCTTCTGAATGGAAGACAGGATAAGGTGATTCCACTGACCTTTCCAAGCAGCTTCGCAAGGTAGCAGTACTCTTAAATGTCAGAGTTTTATGTAGACATTTGCCTTAATGGCCAGAATGGCTGATGCCTGGATAACTCTTTATAGTGGCCTTTTTCTTCAGCTAAATGAGAGTGCAAAGGGCGTGAGTGTATGCGCTAATATTACAGACACTGTTGGTATTCAGTCATTTAAAGCAAGGGAAGTGCAATTTGGGGCTTTTAAATAGAGTTGGCAGGACGCTGGAGACAGAAACGATAGCTCATGCTTAAAATAGTTCCAGTTTTAATGCGTTGCCTGCACTGCTTAGTTTGCATATTAAATAATACAACGCAAAATGACTTTGAACTTCGGTGGCTCCAGTCTAGGCAAAATTCTATGAGCTGTTACACTAAGCACTAAGTTCCATCTGTTTCACCCATCCCATAACCGCGTCCCACACGCCCGCAACGCCTCGGTGCGCGGAGTCACCAGCGCGGCTCTCCCTTAGCTCCGGCGGCCCCGGAGCGGCGGGGACGGCGCTGTGGGGAACGGAGGGGGCAGGGGAGGAGGGAAGGGAGGCGAGCAGGCGGGGGAATCGTTACCCTTTTGCCCTGCTTCGCGGTCTTCCCGATCGGCAGCATCCTCCTCGCTCCGCCCACGGCTCGGCACGGAGCGCGGGATGCTCGGAGCGCTTTTATGGCCCCGGGGAGGAGGCGGGCCGCGGGGGGGGCAGCGCCGCGGGAGACACCCCCGGGCGGCCCCTGACCCCGGGAGAGTCGCCCTGCGTCCCTTGGTCGGGCGGGATGAGCGCGGTGCTGCGCGGAGCCCTGCGGCGGCTGCGCGCCCCCCGCTCCGCGGGCGCCCGGCGGCGGTGAGTGCTGCGCGGGGCGGGCGGGCACCGGGCGCCGCGGGGAGGGGGGAGCATCCCTCCCGTTCCCTGATGGGCCGTAACGATGGGCGAAAGCTGACCCGTGTCAGTCGGGGCGCGAAGGTTGGCCCCTCTGGGTCCTTGCCGGGACCCTGGGTTTGAAAGGAAAGGTTGGGAAAGAACTGAAAGCCGAGTGAGGAAATCTCCCCACGCCTCTGCGCCTCAAAATTCGGTAGAGGAGCTGGTTGTGTGCGCCCGACTCCTGGGTGTTACACACTTTACTGCTAACTTACCAAAATTAATGTATAATCTCAAAGAACAAAGCGTCTGGTGCACCAGATACAGAAAACCTGTGGCATCCAGCGCTCCCATTTATTTTGCTTTTCATTCATTGCCACACATTTACTCACAAGTGAGTGAGCTTGATGTGTGTCCCACCTGCACCTGCACTTAAAATGTGGTGTTATTGTATAAGATCTCTATTCGTAATACATGCAAGCAATAGTTGTGTTTCCGAGTGCAGGATGGGTGGAAGACTAGTTACACATTAGAAACATTAGAAAGCCTTCTGCCAGAGAAGTTGCGAAAGCAAATGTGCAAGGAGGGAAGAGATAAAATTGAGTATTGATTAACTGTCCTGAAGAGAGAGATACTGCGGTTTCACAGTACAGCTACTGTACAGAGGTTCTACCTTGTCTCACAACCAAAAAAGAAAAAAAAAAAGGCTTTATAAAACTGGGATAAAATTCCTGGTCTGGCTTGCATGCTTGGCCGTCCATGGCTGGGGCAATAGAAAGGAGGATCAGATGAGATGGAAGCACTGCCTGTGGCAGCAGTTCTGGTTTATGCTGCCTTGAAGTGGTTGTGAAAATGCAGTGTGTAATAGCAGGTGTCTGCCTTTGATGAAAACCTGTTTCTATAACGTTTTGACTTCAGCAAAGTAGAATATGTCAAAATAGAACAGGAAAACAGATATTGTTTCCTTGTTCCTGAACACTGATAGACTGATGAGTCTGCTGACATTTGCTACAGAAATATTAAGGAGCCTTGTTAAGTAGATGTTTTTTGAAGACTCTCTCTTTGTGTTGCATATACCATTACACTTTTGAAAAGTCAGTTTTGGCACTGTCATTTCACAGGTACAGTTTCTTGTTCAGAAGTAGGATCTACCTATAAAGGTATATTGGACAAATAACAAAGATTTAAAGTTGCAAATGGAAGCAAACTTGCTTTGCTTTTTGTATTACCACTGTTTATGACCCTTTAAGAGCACTTACTTCAAAAGAAGGGAAGGGTGAACAGGTTAGCTTTTAAGTCAGGTGCATCTAGACTCCCAAGACCAGTTACCAAGTCATGTTATGATTGGAGCCATAAGCAAAAAAGAGATGGACAGAAGTGCAATAATTTTTGTAACTATCTGTATTTTTGTTTTCCTCCAGGGAAGAAAGCTCATCTCCTTCCTTGGGGAAAGATAGAGCAGACACAGTGATCATTGGAGGTGGCTGTGTTGGTGTGAGTCTAGCCTATCACTTGGCTAAGGCTGGCTTGAAGGATGTTGTTCTGCTGGAAAAATCTGAGCTCACTGCGGGATCTACGTGGCATGCAGTAAGAAATGTTTTGCTAATCTCAATTTAACAGTGGTCTGTGTATCTAATGGTGGTGGAAGTTTCTTTACCTTTATATTCCCTGGCTTTCCAGACATTAACTTCTTTGGTTACCTTATACATATTTTATACATCTACATATTTTATACATAAATTTTACATTTTTAGTGTTGAGTTATTTATGGATTAGCTGAGTGGGTTTTGAAAAGTTGTCTCAGCTATCCACAGTTTATTTTTCTCATTTGTAAAAATTGGGACAAAGAGTGTATTTTGAAACTACTGGAAGGTGACTTAGTATTATTATACATTTTTTGCCAGTTAACTGGATTTAGACTTTAAAAATTATTTTAACTTGGATTTTTAAAATTTCTTCTGTTTCTAAGGTAATCTAATTTATACTGCAGGTGTTACTGTTGGAAATGATTGCACTGGCATGCATAAACCAGGAATGTGAAATTTGGCTTAATAGTGATGTAATTATTTTTTATGTATGAGTTATCATGAAAAAAAGGTGATTGAGAAAGAGCATCAGTGTCTAGTTTGCAGAGAATATTACTGTCCCAGAAACTGATTCTTATTAGAGAATTGAATTTTCTTTCCGGCCACCTCTACTGTTAGACAAAAGCTTGGAGGAGTAAAGCTAACAACTGTACACTGTGGGGTTTTTTAAGGCTGAGTGTTTCTCTGTACTCTAAGGAAAAAGACATACGGATAATAGTGACAGCGTGGGGATGCTTCCTATAATAATGCTAATCACGTGGATTTACTGGTGCACAACATGCACGTAGGTAATTATGTAGTTTCTATGTCAGTATCTGGAGTAGGCAGTGTAATGAAATGCAGTATAGCTTGCCACAATATTAAAAGCTTTTCTATTCATTTTGAGCTATGATTAGCTGAAACCGGGAGAATGTTATCCAAGTATGTAGCAGTGCGAAAGAGTAAAACCCAACAGGTTGCTGTCTGCAGAACTCCTCTATTAATACAATAGACCATTTATGCAATACTTATAACTATAGCATCTTCATGCCTTTCAGAAACAAATGAAGGAGGATGACTCAGACGGAATATATTTGATTTGTGATTTAATGCTTCTCCCAGGGGAGGGAGACTGAAGTTTGAAATGCTACATCTTAGGGCAGATGTTTAGTGTGTTTGGGACCTTATGAGAGAACAATAGTAAAAAAATGGAATTTAAGAACACTGCCTGAAATGTCCAAGTAGGTTTATTCTTTGTCTTACTTGCATTTCAACTAACACAACAAAAGAAAACACGTTGTATGGAGTTAGGAAAAACAAAATTCAGTAATTACATCTCTTTTAGAGAGAATAGTACCACAGATGATGCAGTTCAGTGAGCAGAGCAACACCACACGTGGTGTCAAATCATACATTTTGTATATTGAAGCATGACTATGAAATGCTGAAGGAAACACTTTGACTTAAGGACATGAGTGAGGCACAGACTGAATTCTGTTTACCTGATGCATATACAGAGTATAGATATGTGTGTAAAAATAATAAAAAGTAATAAAAATCCTCTTTGAATAATAAACCAAAATAATGAATGGGGGGGTTGTTACTGTTTCCTTGTTATACTTGTGACTCTAGGTTATTGCTGATAACTATATAAAAGCAACCTCCTCTTCAGTATTTTTGCCCCCACTTAGGAAGTGCAGCAACGGAGCACTGAGCAGCAGAGAAGATGAATGCACTACAGCTGTTGTGAGGGCTGCTTGTGGCACCTGCTGCAGCAAACTGATGGGATGAGCACAGTAAAACACCTTGTTGTGGGAGAGGTTAGAATGGATAACTGTTAGGTAACTACATGGTTTAATGTCTCTTTTCACTGAACTCAGTATTAAAGTGATGTATCTGAAGATGAAAAAGTTGATGAGAAGTCTGTTTCAGATGATGAGAAACATCAAAACTGTGACTGTGAGTTCTTTGTTGTACTGGGGGCTCTGAATTTATCAGTGGTTTCCTCCCAGCGATACAGTACTAGATGGAGATGAAAATTACATATATACTTAGCAAATGAAATGGTGTCTAATATATTGCTTGCAGCTACAAATTTTGAAATTCTGGTTCAGATATTGCTGTAGTATACCACATTCTCCCTCTTTCATAGTCCAGTAAATCCTGCTGTAGCCCAGGATCATGTTTCATGCAGGTCATATTCCTGCTAGTGCTGCTGCTGAAACATTCTTCCACTTCTCAGGGCTGAGATAATTGGGCTGACTTTCATGTGTGTTATTAAAATAGCACAGAAAAAGCGTACATTTTTATATTACTAGTAATAAAGATATAAATAACAGGGCAAGTGCTGCTCTTTTTTGTACCTATCTAGCTATGACAAAGTAGTATTTACTATATGTCTGTATATTAAGTAAAGGCTTTAAGAACTCCTGAAGTTCTTAAATTTTTATCCCACATGTCAAATCATTTGCAGTCTTACTGAAGCTCTATGGACTGAACAAGGCATATATAAGCCTCTCAGCAAATAGATTTTTTTTTTGTGTGGTTACTTGTTTAAAATGTGTTTTCTAAGAAAATATTTAAAGTATTATTCTGTTATGTGATACTTCTTGCAATGTGCAATTGATTTTGCTGCTGATGGTTTAATAAAGCACGGCACAAAACAAATAAAAACTTGGTGGAACTTGGTCAAACTTGCAAGAAGAGAGGATATAGGGTATAATGTGTTAATATCATTTTCCTCCAGAATGCTGGTTTAATAATTGGACTTAGTATAAAATCTGAAACAGATTGGAATAGTACAAAACTGATACACAAACATTTCAATATATAAAAATTTCAGCGATAAAAACTCTTAAAAATCTCTGTGTCAATTATCATAGCAAAGTGGCTATTCTTAAAACTATTTTCCTAGATCATGTTCACCTACAATAAAAAAGTCTTACGAAAATAGAGCAAAACCTAGAGCAAATCTGCTTCATATACAAGAATGCTTCTCCTTGGAACTCAGAAAAACAAGTAGACACATTGGAAGGCCATCTGGGCCAGATAGGCAGCTCATGATTGAGTTCTGGAGTGAAAATGTGGTGTATAGGGGGCAGAAGCAGGAAAAGGCTACAAAGGGACAATTTAGAAAAATTGCCTGGGCACGTGGAGAGGATGTTAGGAAAACCAAAACTCATCTACAGTTAAGACTCGTAAGGAACATTAAAGACAACAAGAAGAGCTTCTACTGCTGCGTTAGTAGTAGTATGAGGCTGAGCAGGAAAAATGTGGGACTGTTGCTGAATGAGGTGGGTCACAGTCTGCACTGATAAGGCTGAAGTACTCAATGCCTTCTTCACCTGACTTTCACTGACAAAGTTTCTCAGGCCTCTGTGCTCTGAGCAGGGTTCAAGGAAAAGATGAACTACCAGCGATGGATGAGGATCAAGCCAGGGGTTACTGGGATAACTTGACTCATGCATTTACATTGGACCAGATGGACTGCATCGAAGAATGCTGCTGATGGCATTTGAAAGACTTTGGAGATCACCTTTGAAAGACTGCGGAGATCAGCGGAGATGCCCAACAGCTGGAGGAGGGCATCTTTAGAAAAAAGCTAAAGAGACAATCAGAGGAGCTGATAGACAGCTAGCCATACCTTGATTCTTGGGAAAATCATGGAAGAAGTCTCAGATCTGGGCCAATAAAGGAGAAAAAAGTGACTGGGAACAGTCAGCATAGATTTGCAGAGTGTAAATCGTGTCTGACCAAACCTAGTTGCCTTCTATGACAAAGTGACTGAATTTTTAGAGATGGGCACAGCAGTTATTATCACTTACCTAGATTTTAGCAAGACATTAGACACTGTCTCCCATAATATTAATGTATTCAAAGAAGATGCTGTGGACTGTTATGGGCCTGTATGGTCTCACTCAACCTCTTTTATTATCATTATTTTATGATTCTATTAACTTAATTTTTACATAGACCAGTCAGGCTATTGTTGTTTCTCAGCCACACTCCTGAAATCAGAAACGTTCATTACCTGAAGCTGAAAGGTATCCAATGTGTTAAAAATTCTTACCTTCACTTAAAAATGTCAGAGAGAGTTTTGATATAAATTGTGCAGTTAAATACTCTTGAATATATATGGTTATGTACCTGACTTGCAAGTGGTTTGTGGTTCATTTTGGTTCAAAATGACTATCAGTGACCACTAGAATAGGATTTCCCCACATCTGAAAAATATACTACTATATTTGGAAAAATAACAGAAGACCAGAAAATGTGCATAAGTAGAAGAAGACAGTAAAAATAATCTGAGATAACAAAATTTGCAAGTACAAGTTAATTATTCATTGGATATTGTACGTGGCTAAAGAAATCCAAACATTTCAATAATTAATTTATTTCTGTATTCTCTATACACAGCTAAAAGGCCCTTAAGAGTTAATTTTAAGAAGCAAGTTTTAATTACCAATTCTTCAGTGAAACACTCCTGGGTTTTAGTCTGAGGTAATTAAAATAAATGTGTTCCAACAACATAAAAGCACATGTCAAATGAGGTGAAAAGCACATTTAGTCAAATACCTAGTCTCCAGTAGTGTCCAGTATGACGATGATCTGGTATGATAATAAGAAAAGGACAAGCAATGTTTTTCCAGACTATTAATTTAGCCCAAGGACTTTCTGAGTCCTAAATGCCTGCTTTGTGCTTAGTAGATATATCTCCTTCCCACAGATTTTAAACTCAGATTGGTGAGGTAATAAACACCACCAAACATACTTAGAAAACTAGAGCCAAATTTGTGAACAGAATATAGGCAAAACTGAAAAATAAAATATTAGTAAACGGTTAATTTTGCACTTTATTTCACCGTTGTTTTACTCTGGCATTTCAGATTTTTATTGTGGTACACTATGATATCACATACAAACTTTAAGCTATCAGAAAGATAAAATCTTCACAATGAAAGGCAGGATAAACTTTTAAGTGTGGCTAGTGTAAAGACATACAATTGGTAGTAGCAGATGGTCATGGTACTCTTACTCTGTGGATACGGAGAACCTGTATCTCAGGCAGCGAGTATGATTTATGTTTTTTTGGTGGAAATGATATGTGAGTGTAAGCCATCTGCTGAGAGAAATTTGAAGCTAATTGTTTCTGAAGGAAAAGATCCAGTCTTAAATGTGAAGCTGCACTAAGAAAGATGGGTCAGCAGAGGCCTTGGTTTATAAAAATGGGGATGTGTGGTCTAATTCATGCAAGATACGTTGGCATTGATTACAGAAAAGAGTACTGTTTGATAGGTTCTTAGCATAATTAAATTAGTTTGAATTAAAATATGTCTTTAAAGAATAGTAAATCTTGCTTTTGTTAGTCATATCCATACAGTTATTGCATACAGCTTTAAAAGTTAAAGCCTTAAAATATGTAGCACAGAAAGTTGTTGACAAGTTAAAATTGAGAGTAGTTAATGTGTGTTGCATACTAGGCAGCTTAGAAGAAAACTATCAAAACTCTGCTATGAATAACTTTTAACCCATATATTTCCTGCTGTTTTCTCTTGAAATCACAATGAACTCCAAGGTGGACTCTGGTGTCTAGCGCTCCTAAGTGAAGCAACCTTAATCTGTGAATAAGCTGCATTTTAGTTAGCAAAATATGCACTATATAAGTATACATCTTCTTATACATGTGTGTGTATATATGCGTATATATATGTGTAAAATATTTTAATAAATGTGGTTACTCATCCTGGAAACCTAAGGTAATATTACATTTCTGTTGTCTCCCTTACAAGAAGGGTTTTAGTGAGAAGTCAAGTGCAGGAACTACAAAGTGTATGCTTAACTTCAGTAACAGTTTATTTCTGTTTTTTTCTCAAGTGCTAAATGTCTGCAGTTACGAATCTCATTAGATTGTTGCTGCTGTCTCTACTGTAGGCAGGTGAACAGTTTCCTTTTATATAGAAGACACTGTACTAACTTCTGGATCTTACCTTTGCATGAACCCAAGGGGGATTGACAGCCTAAGTCAGACCGGGTTAAGTGAATTGCAAAATACATATAGTAATTTCTTAAGTTACTTCTGAATTGCAGCAATTACTCTTGAACTGCCACAAGAGACAACTGTTTAGAATAGAGAAATAACAACTGTTTAGAATAAAGGAAGATTGACTTCCACTACCCTACATTTCACAACCTAGGAAAGTGGTATCTCTTGTTAAGATCTGATCTTTGTTAAGGTTTGGTTTCTCTCCAATCTCTGTTGGCAAGAAGGAAAAGATCCTTCTACAGGACATTTAATCGGTTGATTTAGTTAATCAGGAGTAGAGTTGTGTGTCTCTTCCAAAAGATTTTAAAGAGACAACTGAATACTTTAAGGAAGAAAGGAAACCATAGGAGACAACAACTGCAACAGTATCATGGGTTCACAAGTTTGATGAGAAATGACAGGTGGAAAAACACATGTGCAGAGAACAAGAATGCTGTAAGTAGGGAAGGGATTTTATTTTTGCATTTGAAGCAGTTGTCTCTATCCACATGTTACTTTTCTTTGCAGTATCTTGACAGTTCATTTTTTAATGACAGTTGGAAGGAGGGAAAGAAAACACTGCATTTCTAATCATATCTTTATGTTGTTATTCCCATTTCTTTTTTGAGGCTGGTTTAACTACTTATTTTCATCCTGGAATAAACCTGAAGAAAATCCATGCTTATAGCATCAAACTTTATGAAAAACTGGAAGAGGAGACTGGACAGGTAATCTCCTTACCTTTTAAGTATTAATTCAGGTCAATGCTAACCTTACTAGTAGTCTTACAAAAAAGTTTGGAGTTGAGAGGTTGCATATGTGTGTGTTCATGTTTATCCTAAGGCTCCCTTTTTACTGAAATATATTCTCCTGCCAGCATATATGTGCTATAGTCTGGTGCTTAGTCACTAAATATTTTAGATAGTTTCCCAGATCCCTCTGAAATTTAAGAAAATGGTTTTCATAAAACATCTCAGAAGCCTGGCAGGCTCGGGATCTGCAACCTTAGCTTGGTATAGGAATTAAAATAGCATTAAGGATCTGGAATGACTGGATTGATGATACTTTCCAGCTATAAACATGTCCACTTAAACATTCACATAATATGATGCTGTCTGTACTTGTGAAGATTGCTGCAATTCTTCCCATCCCTTTCAGACGTGTTTCTATCCAGTGATTTAAGAAATAGGTATGCAGAGAAAAGCAGGAGTCATGTGTTTTGTATCAGGCATCACGCAGCCATATAGGTTTCATTTACTAAGTGTGCGCTTCTTTCAGACTGCAGCAGAAGTTGCATCATCCTCGCTGTACTGGTCTAAAAACTAGATAATTGTAATAAAATGCTTTTTTCTCCTTTGTACTGCTCAGCTAGATAAGATCCTACAACTGATTATCCTTGTGACTTCCACTAAAAGACTTACTCAGCTACTGTGAGGTAGCATAGAGAAGGTGAAGTAAATAGTGTATACCCAAAAGTGAACATTCAGTGTCCAGTTATATAAGGGCTTCTACTTTATGAAAAAGACTAAAAAAGGCAGGAAAAACTTTATTCATTGTGTCAATAAAGGTGATTGGTAAGTTCAGTTTATTTTGCAGCATCTCGAAAGAAAACTATGTTGGTTATAAACTTTAATATAAACTACTATATATTTATTTTTGAGATGTATGTGTTTCTATTTTTGAAAGCATATGAGCCCACAAATTCAAATATTAATAAAATCTTATTAAAATACTAGTCTTATGAAATTCAATAAAAGCTTTTTACAACTGTTTTGAAGATAGCATGTATTAACCTAGGAAGTTAATTTTATAACTTTATAAAAATTTTATTATCTTTAGGAGGTTACATTTAAGTCCTGTTCCTTCGAGGGCACCTAGCTTATTTGATTCTTTTCAGTGATGTTAGTGGCAGAATTCCTGGAGAGTTCCCATAGCATAGGAACGTGCATTTATGGAGGTAAGTACAGGTTCTTTCAGTAATTCGCTTTCACTCATCATTTTAGGCTGTGGGGTTTCATCAGCCTGGCAGCATCAGAATTGCTTCAACCCCTACTAGAGTGGATGAATTTAAATATCAAATGACTCGTGCTGGTTGGCACCCAACAGAACAGTACCTAATCACACCTGAGAAAGTACAAGAGCTGTTTCCCTTACTGAACATGGATACGGTAAGGAACCTAATTTTATATAAAATAACTTATTTTGTGATTAAATACTGGTTATATCAGATATGTAGGCATAAAGTCTGTTTCCTTTGTAGAAATTGTACCAGAATATTTGGTTTTCAGTGGAAAAGGTTGCATTATAAACTAAAATCGCTTAAGCAATTTAGCACATTCTAAAAGCCAGTGTGCATACTATTTATTATAATATATAGTATTATGATATTAAAGCATTGCAATCTTTAATTGCATGGAAGAACTGAGCAACTTTACATCCTTAGATCATTTTTAATTTGGATTACTGTAGCCCTGATATTATTATATGTTTTGAACATTTGTTTTGGTTTGACTTTTTAAAGTTTACTGCTTTCAAGAATAAAGCATTTTTTTAAAAAAAATATTAATTTTGATAAATTTTAATTTCTTTAATTTTGTGGGATTTTACCTTCACTTAGGTTTTAGCTGGCCTGTATAACCCTGGAGATGGTCATATCGATCCCTATTCTCTCACTATGGCCTTGGCTGCAGGAGCCAGAAAATATGGTGCCCAATTAAATTACCCTGTCCAAGTGACCAATCTGAACTCCCGATCTGATGGAACATGGGAAGTTGAAACTCCACTCGGTGTAATTCGAGCAAAGAGAATTGTGAACACTGCAGGTAGCATTTACCATAAGCTTTTGCATACTCTTCTGATTTACAAACTAGGTGACATGAAGCATCAGTACTGAATTGTGTGGATTACAGGAGTAAGTAATACATGTTTTTGAACATTCACTTGGTTTGTGATGAAATGTGCTTTGCAGTTTCGTGAAAATTTAGCTGTTACATTAATAGTCACTAAGTAGACATTAAAAGTGGTTTTTTTCTTGTTTGTCTCCAGCACTTACTAGTCAGACTATCCTGCTAGATTTTAGTAGCAGAAGAGACTTTCACTGGTCTGCAGTTACTTGTGTAGAAGAGAGGCTACTGTCCATGCATATTGTCCTCTAAGATCCTATGAAAGCTACTTAGTAAGGCGTATGAGATGAACATATGAAATAGAAATGTCTTTGTTGTTTTTTTCGAAAAGACTGAGGATTTGCAGCAAATAAGATAACCCTGCCTATTCCTGTATTATCTTTCTCTAGGATTTAACTCTATCCACATATCTTTGAAACAGAAGATTTCTGTTGCCCTTTGAGTAGTATTTTAAACATGCGCTTGGCTTAACAATACATTTTTTCATGTAATAAAAATTTCCTAACTCAAAAGAACTTATATTTACGTATGCGTTTTTTCTTCTACATTCTGCTAAAGAAGCCAAACTAGTATTTCTGCTTCAAAGAGCTTTGGGGCAAGAGTCCTTCGGATTTTTGTTTTCCTAAACAAGTTGATAGGTCTAAAAACCTGTATTCAACCTAAACTTGATTTATTTTTATGCTGCTTTATACAAGTTATAGGAAACTATATTATTGCTGAAACTGTTGGCACGTCCTATGTGAAGCGTGCCTTCTACTTCCTTCTAGAAGACTTTGTTTCCAATCGTTTGGAAACATGCTAAATATTTACCATTCAGATGATTTTTTTTCAGACTATCTGTCTCAGACTGAATCATATCTACATTTTTAGGGCATGAGTCTTTCATACATCCCATCTCAGTGAACAATCAGGCTTCACTAGGAAGCTGTGGTGGCTCAACAGAACTTTCTCTTCCTGTTCAGATGGAACAAGTAAACTGAGAGCAGGGATATATCTTTACAGTTCATTTCTACATCTGTGCAGTGGAAAAGAAAAAAACATCTATTTCTGCTGCAAAGCAGATAAAATGAAGAAGTTGAGCAAGACAGGGACTCTTCTTGTTGGTGGGTGCAATAACCATGGCTGACAATTGGAATTATGAGTGAGTTGGACTGGAAGGCAAATAGACTGGGAGAGTAGAATGTTTTGGAAATGTTCTTGGAGGTGGTTGAGAGGACTTGCAGTAAGTGGAACACTTGTGTACTAGAGGACTTACTAGATAAGGAAGCTCTTACTAGATAAGGAAGCTCAAACCAGGAGGGACTGTGGAGATGGCGACAGTGAGGACGAAACCACAGGGAGGGATAGTGGGAGGGGATATGAACTGTTTCATTAAGGCAACTTAAGCTGGACCTTTTGGACAAAAATATTAATCAAGATACTTGAGGAATGGTTGTGTGTGAGACTGAGACTGGAAAAGCAAGGTTCTCTGAGCTGATTGAGCATGACAGACTGGCGGAAGAGCAAGGGAGAGGTAGATGGGAGTAGATTGGAAGGAAGAGAAAACAGATGGGACAGGATTTGATAAATAAGGGAGGCCAACTTGCATATAGAGACAAAATAGCTGAAGAAGGATGTAAGGACTGGAGTGAGTAGAGTTTGAGGCAGTGGAAAAGAAGAGCAGGTAGGGGACTAGCAGGGATGGGGAAGAGAGAAAATTGGCATAAAGAGAAATTTGAATGGCATGGGATAAAAGGGCTGAACTCTGGAAGGATGAGATTTACTGGGTGACCATTCTTTCAGTAGTGTCTGGGATATAGACAGCCCTGTCCTAGATTATTCCAGGCTTTCAGTAAAGACTGACTGGGAAACCCACTGAAAAGTCTGCTTTTTGATCACATGCCTCCCGTTCATAGATGATCACCTGCTATTGCTATAAGACTAGAATAAATAGGAGGGATATGAAAAGCTTGACCTTGAGGTTCTAAGCATGCTCATGAGTGCCACACAATGACTTTTTGGAGAGAAAAAGTTCAGTATGCTTTTTTTTCAGAAAGCAAACAACCGCACAGACAGGGAAACCAAATTAAAACAATTTTACTTAGACCACAAAGTCAAGCACTTAGAAGATGACAGACGCCAGTATTTGATTGCCTTTGGACTGTCAGTTCACAGCTTTCTGGAATGAATTATGGGAGAGTGTTCAGTTATGAAATCACAAGCTCTTTTGCTAATAGGTTCCTCATGTCATTTGTTACGCAGTACAGATATATTGGTCTAGGACTGATCCAAGACTATGGAATTGAACGGCAGCATTTTTGGCAATCAAGCTTCTTACTTAGGCTACAGACTTCTAGGCACTCATTATTCCTAACTATTGGCTCTGTGTAATATGGGTGGAGTATCACAAATGCAGTAATTTCCTTATGTATGTTTAGTGCAGTTATCTATCTTAGGCTTGTGTATTAAGCTGACATTAGGAAGACTTTTCTAGTAAATGCTTATCAAAGTTTATTTGCAAAAATTAGAATACACCCTTGTGACATTTTCCTAAGTCTTTATTATTGTTTAATAAGTTATTAAATCAACAACATAATTAGTTAATTCTCTTGAGTAGATAACTGTTCAGCCAAAATGAACATTTGAAGCGCATATTGCTTAACATTCTGGCTAATGATGTGAAATGAGTACTGTATAACAAACATCTCCTATAAATATTCTCTCAGCTAACATTCATTCTTCTTCTCAGCCTTGCCTCATTCCTCTACAGAGCATGGTATAATTCAAAGCTCTTATTTTAGGCTCATGTTGCAATTTGAGCAGAGAAAAATATATCAAAAGGCTCTCTACATTCTCTCCCCTCCCTTATCCCCCAAATGACATCTGCACTGGAACTGGAACAAACTAGTTCCAACCAATCTTTAGCTGTTCCTTATGTGATATTTCCATTTTGGAAGAAAGCAGATACCTAATAAATAATCCTTGACACGAACTAACTGGTACTGAGCCTGCTGAAGTGATTTGCAGCCTATTTATAATGGAATGTTTTATTAAAGTCTGGAAAAATAGCATATTTAGTTTATATATACAGTATATGTGTGTATATATAATCATATATTTGCAAACATGTACACGCTGTCCATACAACCATTTATACAACCGTTACACAATGCAGTGAAAGAAGATTTTCTTTTTTAAAAAAGTCAGATTACGTAGTTCATCAGATATGCTAAGTAATACCACCACCCACCACTAAATATTTCAGCATCAGATGTTTGCAATCTATACAATTTAATCTTCACAAATGTCCTAGTGGTATAATTTATGCCTTCATTTATCTATACTATGTGTGATAGGCCTTGACATCTGTTTCCAACTACAATTTTGTTTCAGAGAACATACTCTTCCTTTTTCCATATTTTGTGTTTGCAATAGCTTTTGCACTTGGTTCAAAAACTTTAAACAAAGAAATTGTAGTATTTTTCATTTAGTAAATGATAATTATTCTAAGCAATTAAATAATCTTTTATGACAAGTGTGATTTTTTTTATAAGTACAATATTTAAGATTTTATTTTTAACAAGCTCGAACTATTTGCCTTTAATTCAAAAACAATTTTAAATCACCTTTGCTTATAATGCACTTCTGCAAACTTAATGGCGAAGAAATTTAATATTTTTGAAAGAAAAAAAGCTAAGTTTTGAAGACCTAAAATTAAGCCTACCATTTTTGTTTTCTTTGAATAGCTTGAATATGCTTGCTCTATGTTTTCCCACTGATTCTGTTTTAATGAGTAAGGAAAATAGTGAAATTAGAAGCACATTTTCAGAGCATAATTTCTTTTCCAAATATTGCTCTAAGTCAAACCAATTTTGGCAGAAAAACAGTGCATAGTACTAGACATGAAATTGTCTGCTACTTCACCTTTCCTTCTCCTTTTGGACCATCAGCTGATCTTACCTTAAAGTAGTTTTCTTTGTAGGTGACATAGAAATGCCCAAATTCAAAGAAGTTCTCTAAAGATTGTGAGCCTCCACTTAAATCCACATTTGTCTTTGTCCAGCGTAATGGGGGAGATGCTTGCAGATGTGCTGGGTTCCCTGCTTTATGTGTTCCAGCCTCACAGCAGATGTGAGCCATGATGCAGACCCCAAACTAATACATTTGGCAGTTAAGAGGCTTCCACTCCTGATTTTGACACAGGTGCCTCACTAAGTGAATGTGCCTTACCAGCTTAACCTTAACAAAGAAGGATTAAGTCTTCTTTAACTTATACCTGGTAGTATGCATGGAGGATTCAAAGGCAGGTATGTTGCTTGTGTTTTCTAGTTGCAGTCTGTATCAGAACTATTAATTGGACAACTATGGGAGAGCAGACTGGCTACTCACCAGTATGAACATCATAATGAATTGATTGGTATGCGAGAGGTGTAATTAATGTGGGTCACATCATGCAAGTGAAAGAGGAAGGAAAGTTAAATTCCTAAGGACACCTGGCTGAAACTCATACCTTACTCCATTGGAGTGCTAGGACTTGACTGCTTGTGAAAGCATTTGAGCTCATTTGGTTGATAATAAGAAGCTAGGTGAACACCTATGGTGTGAGTTAATTTATTCTTATTTTTAAGTGTCTCTGACTCTGCTAGGACTGCATTGCAGATCTACTTTATCAAATTAAACCATAGGGTCTGTGGGACTGTTAATTAAATTATCTTCTGAAATTTTAGAAGCTTAACTTTTATTTTAGCGATTATATTTTTTTAATATCTGTGTACTAGAATAATGTACTAGAACTAGGAACAAGGACATGGAATTATAGAGAGAAAATTATGCTGGATTATATGAAAAGTAATTTGAAAATTAAAAGTATGGAAAAAAATTCTTTGTCACACTCCATAAAGCGCAGTGCTTTCTGTAAATGTTTTACTATTATTTTCCATTTACTGAAATTAATGTTTGAAAATTTGTATTTAATTTTTTTTTTTGTCTTCTCTAGGCTTCTGGGCCCGTGACATAGGCAAGATGATTGGCCTGCAGCACCCTCTCATACCTGTTCATCATCAGTATGTTGTGACATCAACTATCCCTGAAGTGAAAGCCCTTAAAACAGAATTGCCTGTGATTCGTGACTTAGAAGGATCATATTATCTAAGGCAAGAAAGGGATGGTCTTTTATTTGGTCCATATGAAAGTGAGGAGAAGATGAAGCTGCAGGACTCATGGGTAACACATGGAGTCCCACCGGGTAATTATGAACATTAAACCTTTAAACTTGATAAGCACTAGCACACGTTTTAATGTCTATAAATCCCAGCCTGTCATGCTGCTTGATGTGATGGAAAATAGAAAATATTTGCAATGCATGATTGTAATGCAGAAACTTTTTTTCAAAGAATAGTTTAATGATAAGTGTGAATAGAAATAAAAATGTAACATAGAAAAAGCATGAAAACATAAAAAACATTAAATAGATGTAAAACACACATCTACAACATAGCCTTCCCTTACATTCTGAACAGGTGCCTGTGTGCTGTGATTAGATGCCGTCACCAAGTCTGTGTTACATACACTTCTGCAACTGAATAGGGATTTTTCTAAGCTGTAGTTCTCCCTTGCATACTGACAGGGGCTCTGGATTTTTTCTGTTCCCCCAGAGGAAATGTGGTTGTCAAGTAAGAACACAGATATAGCAAAAGAATGTCTTAAGCAAAATGCTGTGCTTGGATATCAGTGCAAGAAAGCTGTAGAACTTTATAGAATTTTTGTACCAAAAAAACCCATCCTAATTATGACATACTGCTACTTAAAAAAAAACTTGCTTTGCTATATCTAGGCTTCAGCTTTCTGTTCAGTTCCAGACAGAAAGCTGTATTAAATCAATAGTGTTGCTGTTTTAAAAAATTGCAAGGTTTCCTAAGGAAGAGCAATCAGCATTGTTGATCTTTGGATTGCACCATCACAGCTTCCTTAACTTGTTGTCTCCAGTAGTGCCAAGTCTCTCAACTGAATGATTATCAGTAGTGCTTAGAACCCAGACTAAAGGGTGAAATAGATCCAGAAATTCAATAAATATCTTGGAAATCATAAGTTGGTACAGCCAGTATCTTTCTTCTGTTTCCCAGGTTGTTGGTGTATTGAGAAAAATGGGGCTTATTACCATAGAAGGAAGTTTTTGTGTTTCTCCACTTCCTATCTACTTTGTTGAATTTGTGTTGCCCTAGGGTTCAACAACTATGTATAAAAGTGTAACTGCAGTGATGATAAACTCGATCTGCAGGCAACTAGGGGTTTACGCACACCATTTTTCTCCTGAAGGATGGAAAAGCCTTAAATATACTTGCTGGTGAAATCTATATAACTTTTATCTATGTAGATGGCATAACTGTATATAAAATGTGGTATTTTCAGTGTAATTAAGTATATAATAAGAGTCATATATTTCTGCAGGTTTTGGAAAAGAACTTTTTGAGTCTGATTTAGACAGAATAATGGAGCATATTGAGGCTGCTATGGAAATGGTTCCTGTTCTGAGAAAAGCAGACATCGTAAACACAATTGCAGGTCCTATCACCTATTCTCCAGACATCCTTCCTATGGTAGGACCACATCAGGGTGTCAGAAATTACTGGGTAGCTATTGGTTTTGGGTGAGTAAATTCTTCATGACAACTTTTGTCTGTCATATTGTTAAAATGCAGTTGGCACAAGTTTTGCTCATTTGTAAGTGTACAGTTGTTTTGCACATGTGTTATATAAAATGTAGTTGTAAGTAGTGTTAGTTAGCACTATCCACATAATAGAAGCTCATTTTCTTACTTCTTCATAACTCTAACTAGTTTTTGATTTTGTTTCCTCCTTTTATTCTGAAGGCCAACATCTGCGACACTTCATGAGGCAGCAATAAATGTCTGTGCAGCAAGTTAAAGTCCTAAAAGTGCTGGGTTTTACAATACAGTTTGCAGTTCATTTTTTATATTGCTTTGAATTACACTGTGTTCAGCAGTTGTGTGGCATGTGCGGAAGGCGGTGTCTCTGAAGTTGGGCAGAAATGTATGGTGCAGGAAGAACTCTTAATATGAAGTATTAACTTTTAGGTGAAGAGTTGAAGGCACACTAAGCAGGAGACATTGCCAGCATACTGGGTGACTGAATGCTTTAGGAATATGAACACAGTAATAGTTCTGTCTGTTGAAGGTTGACCTGAGAAGTTATATTGTTGAGTATTGGAGGAAAGCAAATTAAGAGGGCAGTGTGACAATAGGAATGAGTGTTTTACTGGTGTCATTCTCCTACCTGTTATATTTTCTTTGAATGTGATTTATTATACGTCTTCTATACTTCAGCTCCACTGAAGTCAATAGTAAAACTTACCGACTTCTCTTTTAATTGTCTTAATTTGACCATTGATCTAAGATGAGTAGAATGAACTGAATGCAATTCCAGGCGCCTGTTATTGAACACATTCTGTTTACATTGTTTATCCATTTGCCTAATTTGCTGTTCAAAATCCAGCTTAGCTTTTTGCAGTTTTCTTTCAATCCAAACCAAACAAACCCTCAGATCATAAGATAAGGCAGGATCGCTAACGTGCTTCCCGAGTCCCTCAAAATAAGAGGGTTTGGTAATTTTGCAATGATTCGTTGTGAAAGGTATTCACCTTTGCTGCTTGGATTTTAAAAAAAATAATGTTATCTTTTAGTAGCATTTGCAGAACTTACGGTTACAAAAGTGGTTTGCCTTGTCCTTATTCAGAAAAAAGACTTGTAAGTTTGTTACTCCACTGCCAGACTTTGGAGTTTATTGGCGTCGGTGGGAGTAGAATCGAAGTTCCGTGTAGGAAAAACTGAAGAGCAATATTATATGTTTAAGTTTCTTTAAATGATTTATTTCAGAAATGTTATTAATCTTTAAATGTTTAGACACAGGTTGCAATTATGTTGCTGTCATTGGATTGCTTTGTCTGCTTTTCAGGGACTTTTGACTCTGTTCTGTGCTTCTGGGTCACTGCAGTGTTTCTAACAATGTTGTAATTTTTTATGTGCATTAGCAAATCCTTATCTTAGAGTGAACTAGCAGGGACATTGTGACAGAGGACTTAGTGCTGTTAGTTTAGAGGATTTTTGTTATCTAAAATTAGCAGCTTGCTAGACTTTAATGTGCAAAGAAGTTAAGTATAGTTAGTAGAGCCTGTAGCACTGTTTATTAAAGTTGCTCAATGCTTCCCATTTTCAGTTACTTATAGCTTTGAGAATGTTAACAAGAATAGCATAGACTTTTATTAAAAAAACTTTAAGTCAAAGCAGCACAGCCATCCCAAAGAACAGGATTATTGGAAGATATCGTGTTGTTTTGCTGTGATAAGGTTTTTAGGGCAAGGTCTTTCTTTTGAAAAACTCTAATCTCCCCATTTTCTGAGAGTAAACTTAGTATTTGGCAGAAGTGACCATTCTCCCAGAGATATGCCTTTCTGCACATCTTCACAAAATGTATCCATGAGGCCTCTTGGCAAGCCTCTTTAAATGTCACATCTCATAAGCACTTAATACTCACTAAATCTTGCACTAAGAGTCCTGCTTTCTATGTACAGTAGTATTCCACAGCCAGAAATTGAACAAGTTTTCCTGCAGAAACAGGATAGAAAAATGAGTAAACCTGGGATAAAGAAGACACTAGGAGAGGGGCCATGCTGTGCTCACTCATTTCCTAGGAAACAAGAATGGAATGAGTTGAAAATCAGTGAGAAGAAATGACTCGTGAACAAGGCTCAAGAATAGGACAGGAACAATGGGGAAGATAATCTGGCAGGGACTGGAAGGAGAGGAGAAAAAGAGAAGTGCAACTTGTGTTCATTAAGGAAATTTTCTCTACATCTCTCATGAAGAATGTGATTCCTGAACTGTACCACTTTTTTTAGCTGCTTATAATATCCTGTCCCCCTGCAGCACGTATTTAATTCTTGTGCAGCAGTATATTAATATAATCAGCTCCCCATTGTCTGAGGTAAGGAGGGATTTGGGCACCCTGCATAATTTAAAATCTCTGGTGATGTCGGCAGAGTTAGGAGCACCAAAATTAACTGATGGCAGAGTCAGTGTGGCAAAGCTCTGCAGAGTGCAGCAGTCAGTCCGTCCACGTGCAGTGCTGTACCTGTGGTAGCAACTTCATGTTACAGGGCTGTCTTGTCTTGAGAGTTACCCCACCATCAGTTCAGCAGTCTTCAGCTGAAGCTAAAAAACTTCACTGTATGTAG
Source organism: Cuculus canorus (assembly GCF_017976375.1). Lineage (NCBI taxonomy): Eukaryota > Metazoa > Chordata > Aves > Cuculiformes > Cuculidae > Cuculus > Cuculus canorus. The sequence continues at coordinate 14,075,766 of NC_071441.1, forward strand.
CATGTTGCCACCCAAAGTCAGGCAGTGGTTGCTGTGCTGTGCTCTCCTGTGCTTTTGGATGTGGTGAATGGTGCAGGGAGAAGTAATCTGTCTATAATTTCTTGTGGAGTCATTCTTGAAGGCATTATAGCCATGGTCACAAAACTTATACCCATGAATAACAGAGAATTGCCTGATTAAATTAATTCCAGCAATGGTTAGCTCTTCTGTAGTACTTGCAGAGTGGTGGTTTACAAGCACTCATTCTTACATCCTTTCGTTTTTTCCAGTCTAGGAAATCCTTGCCTATTTAGTTGAGGGCATAGAATTCAGAGTTATTATTTAGTATAATGTTTATTATTTATTTATTATTATTTAGTTGAGGGCATAGAATTCAGAATGCGGAGTTCACAAACAACAGTTCAGTTTTGTTTTAGCTTCACTGTTCAGTGTAAGTGTCTGTGATTTAAATACTACATGCTGATCTATACTTGGTTTTGGACAGACTTGCTGTTTCTTCAAGGATGTTTCTGTTGTGCTCATTGGAGCATTTTGCAAATACCTAAGAATTTATTTTCACATCTTCTCTAGACATGGGGCTATTTTAACACTTTTTGCTAGACACAGCAAACTAATTCACAGAGGTATTAGAATAAAAAGTTTTAAAACATCCAGTCTTCATAATTATTTGTTATTAAATGTTTTAGTGTCGAATCTGAGGTGTCTGTATAGTTGTATGTAGACTGAGTAGCAGCATACATACAATGCGGCACAAGGAAGGTTTTTGTCTCCAGCTGTCCACTTTAAGTACCTCGCAGGAACACATTCCACATCAGCATTTTCCCTATGGATGTCAATATGTCAAGCATTTTGAAAGTTAGAATTATGAACAAAATGCTTAGGTAAGGAAAACTTACAGATTTACATCTATCACTCCATAACTTCTGAGCATTTACCTTTGCTGTCTGGTGTGGTTCCTTTAATGCACATTTCTAACAGGATATCTCCTGTATAGTCTGATCCTTCACACACTCACTATGTAGAAACAAGACAGGCTTTTTCTACACACTGATAGCAGAAAATTTCTACGTCTTCATTTTGTTAGCATAGACTTCTGGAATCAGTTCACTTTGTAGTTGTAGTAGAGAACAGAGCATGTAAAACAGGTGAGAAAAAGCAGCTATTGTCTCTAGCATTACTGCAAACACATCTTCTAGATTTATCTGTGGTTCCTCTACATTTCCTGATTCTTAAAAGCTATCTCAGTAGTATTGTCTTTAGACTTTTGCTGCTATTGCTCATCACAGTAATGTAAATATTCAATGTAGCCGCTAGAATATCTCAGACTGACTCACAAATCTGAGTCTGGTTGAATTAAATCTCACTGAAAAAGAAAAGGTATTCTATGACTAGAAAGTGTATTTAATAGGTATCAGAAGTTTGAGAACTTTCTTTAGTATTAATTATTGGAGATCTAACGTGCCTGGAAAAGATTGTTAAATTCTGAATTTTAAAGAAATTAAGAACTTGCTGTAATCTCAGCCACTGCAAATGCTGTATGTTAGCCATGGAGTTTTGCTGTGACAGTGAGGCAGCAGAACTATCTGTCAGTAAAGTATGCAGTCTAGGAAAACAAGACAAAAATAGACAAAAAAAAGAAAAAACAGAGGGAAAAAATAGAATACTTCAGGGGGTGTATTAGTAGCGTATGCTAGTACTGACTTTGAATAACAAGCAAACAAAAAAAAGACATGGCACTACAGGACTTTTTCCTGTTTTGAAGGTATGGCATTATACATGCTGGTGGCATAGGAAAGTACCTCAGTGACTGGATTCTTGAGGGGGAACCTCCATTTGACCTGATAGAATTAGATCCTAACCGATACGGAAAGTGGACCACCACTGAATATACAGCAGCCAAAGCAAGAGAATCTTATGGTTTTAATAACATTGGTAAGAAGGCATTTTAAAAAAAATGAATTTATATCCTGAATATTAATTCCAACAAAGCCTGCCAGTAGATTTCTCTGGTTTTATATATATATTAATATATATTCTATCTTTGCAATGTACAGAATTTAGTATTCCATGGGTTTTGGTTTGGTTTTTTGTTCCCTCTAGTTGGTTATCCTAAAGAAGAAAGATTTGCTGGGAGACCAACGGAGAGAACCAGTGGGCTCTATGATTTGCTGAAATCAAAATGTTCAATGGGCTTTCATGCAGGATGGGAGCAACCTCATTGGTTCTACAAACCTGGAGATGAAACCGGATACAAGTAAATAAAAGATTACCTTTCCCCCCTGCCCATACCACCTATAAATTTTCTTCACCACGAGGAACAGCTGAGTTATATTTAATAAGAAGCATACATTTGTTGTTCACTTCAGCAGTTATCTATTAGGTAGATGTTCCGTTACTGTTTTTTCCTATAGTTTGCAATCCATTGCATTCTCATAATGCAGACATTATAAAATGCACATGAAAGTATCCTATAACTCTTCTAAATATGGGGTATCAGGGAGCAGCCTTGCTCAAGGAAAAGATTAGAGAACAATTTGTTCATTAAAAATTTATATTTTTCTCCCTTTCTTATTATTTCGTCGGGAGCACAGTACAATGTTTTCCTGAAAAAGCTGAATCCTTTCTGTAAAAATCTCAGGAAAGGAGAAGGCCAATCCTCTTTTCTTTTTTAATTTTCTGTGCCTGCCTTCCTAGTTACCTGCTTGCATCAGGAACTGTGCAGCGAATAGATGTTTTCCACAGGGATACTGGAGTCCCAATCTAAATGAGGCTCATAAAGGAATAGAGACGTGCTCTGCTGTTCAGAAATAAAGCCTTTGACACCTTAAACTCAAATAAATGACTCAGCAACAAAGTATGACAGGTTGCTACTTCTTCTAACATTTGAACAGTTCACAGTTTATTGTACAAAATGGTTGATAAAATATCAACCCATATCTTTCTCTGTTGTTAAAGGATTTTAATAATTAAGCTATGCTAGACCATGGAAGATGTTGGGTAAGCTACCTACAACTAGGAAATCTGTCATTTTGAATGATCATTAAACTGAAGAAACTCAGACTACGTTCTGCTGAAAAGAGCACAAAATTTCCAAGTTGTCTTATGTGTGAATGCTCTGTTTCAGACCCAGTTTTCGGCGCACAAATTGGTTTGACCCCGTGGGTCGAGAGTATAAACAGGTTATGGAAAAAGTCGGTGTGATTGACCTGACACCATTTGGCAAGTTTAAACTAAAAGGCACAGATTCTATTAAGCTGCTGGATCATCTGTTTGCAAATGTTATTCCAAAGGTAAATGGGACAGTGCTAACTGTTTTAATGTAGGATTTAGAGAAACAAGATCTGTTTCAGTAAGGCAAAATGAAGCATAATGTTATTGACATATCTTTCAGATACCAATCACTAAGATTCTTTGGAGAATGTGATGTGTCAGGGGTTATGTCTCAGAGTTAGGAGCATGAACAGTGGAGTTTATATAGTGGAGTAGCTCTATGTAGAAGTACCTTTTGGCATAAATCATTGAATTATAGGATGGTTGATGTTGGAACGGACCTCTGGAGGTCACTTTGTCCACACCCCCGTTCAAGCAGTTCACCTGGAGTTCATTGCCCAGAACTATGTCCAGATGGCTTTTCAATCTCTCCAAGGATGGTGACTTTACCGGCTCCCTGGGCAACCTGTTCCCATGCTCAGTCAGTTCAATAGTAGAAAAGTGTTTCAAACACAGTACCTTCTGTGATTCAAGTCTTTATCTAAAGATGTCCAAGTGACTCTCACCTGGAGTTCTTTTATAGTAGCACTAGAATACCTTGGCAGTTGCCAGCCTGATAGTGCGCTGTACTGTGGCATCTTCAGGCAGCAGAGGAGGGCAGTGGAAGTTCCTCCTGTTGATGTTGTATTCTTTCTGGGTGCCCAAGGGAATACTGTTGGTGGTTTTGGTTTTTTTAAAGTGTGACCTGTGCTTATTTTCCACCTCCCTCATACTGACTGTTTTACAGCTGACTACCTGAAGCAGGAAAGGTTGCAGATATTCAGGATATGCAGCTTTCAGCTCACACCTGTCGTTTTTCCACAAGTGTGGCTGCTCGCAGATCCTCAGAATATGATCCTGTTTTAGAAAATGTCATGCCATGACAAACTACCCCAGGTTTCTTATTCTTGGTTCTCAGCTTATGGTAGTGCTCCGTGACTCCTTTTATATTCCTGCTTTGTTAACCACTCTCATCCAGTGTTTTTAACTTCAGAGAGACACCTCTGGCAAGCAGATTATTCCTTTCCAAAGCACTACAGCCATGGGATTAGCTCATTTCAGCTAAGAATGTCATTAAGCTTTTGCTGTAGGTGATGTTTTCAGGTGCTTCAGGCACCAGAGGGGGGAAGAATAAGGAAACAGTAGTTACACTGAAACCATTGTTATGAAAGTAGAAAAGTTCTCAGAGGTCAGAGCCAGCTGAATAAGAAGGCCATACACAAGAAAGGTGCCCTTTAGGTTTAGAAGACAGGAGAACCTGAATGTCCATATGGTTGGTCATATTTTTTACTGTATTAATATGGTGATAATGATATAGATGGAAAGTTTGTCTTCCTTATAGCTTGGGGTAGAGGTGGAATAACTGTCATCAGTGGGCATGGATAACACTTGCTGTGTGGTGGTGGGAAAGCAAGACTAAACAGGAAATTGTGAGAACAAAGTGAGTGCTTTCTATGAAATTTAGTTGGTGTTGCTAAGAGGAAAAAGAAGGACAGGTGGCAAAATAGAAAGAACAGATTATGAGTCCACTTAGAAACCCAGAATTCACAAGAGTTGATTATTTAAGCTGTCTGGTTTTGGTACCATTCATGCTTGGCTGCATCAGAAAACAATTTGGTGAAGTTACTAGACATATACTTTATCGCAACCAGGCTGAGTCTGACTAACATCATATCCTGAAAGTTAAGTTCTGTGCCTGTAATATGCCAGTAACTACACTAATCTAATACAATCCTGGAAAAGAGTGTTGATATCTGAAATATTTTTCCTTTTTCCATTTGTTGTGTGGAATCTGTGCACTGTCTGGGTGATTGACGAAGTTCTTATGAAAACACAATGGAATGAGAGAGATTGAATTCTACCTCTGGAACCAGACCAGCCCAACAGCAATGGCACATTCATATTTCTGTTTGTATGGTTAGCTATATGAGCATACACATATATGAGCATATACATTTTATGGTCACAGCCACGTAACAGTTATTTGAAATTTTGCCTCCAGAGATCACGTTTCTACAGAGAACCCGATTCACATGTATGGAGATGTAATTCATAGTCACCAAGTACATAAAATATAGAAGCATACATAAATCAGGCCCACAAAAGCACAAACCAGTTCAGTATGTCTTTCTTTAAAGTAAGGAGTAAAGTAATTTTATCCTTTTGGGATCTGAAAGCCTTATTCACAAGACTGGAAAAGAATATTTATGTCACTAATTTAGAATTTTTTATTCTGATGATCAGAGAGCAAACAAATTTAATGAATTTGCATAGAAAATGCACTCAAATCAAGTGTAGCACAATTAAGAAATATTTATTAGATGTTATAATAATACAACATAATATAAATCATAAAATTTAATAATATTTATCTGATTTCCAACTTTTCTTTTTTTCTATGAAAAAGGTTTTGACATTTTCACTGTAGAGTTAATCTTGGCCAGTTGTGTCTGCTCCTCTCATGGCATAGCAGAACAAACATAAAAACACTGTTCTTTCAAGTAATTTAAGTAAAGACATATTTCCTTGTATTTCATGATGTTTACAAATTTGAAGGTTTTATTTTGCATTCTTAATAATTGCAAATTTGACTCTGTAGGTGGGTTCCACAAATATAAGCCATATGTTAACACCAAGAGGAAAAGTTTATGCTGAGCTAACAGTCTCTCAACTGTATCCTGGAGAATTTATGCTTGTAACTGGCTCAGGGTCAGAACTCCACGATCTGAGGTTAGTTTATTTTTGATACAGTATGTACACAGTGCTATACAGTTACATTAATATAGAAACCACTTTACTTAAAGCCAAACTCTTAATTATTACTTAACAAAACTTTTGCTAGGGTCAAGAGAGTTCTGCTTATTTATTGATTTTTGTTTCTTAGAAACTTGATTGAGTTGAATCCTGAAGGATAAGCAGTTGCATACTGGTTTATTGTTGGTGTAAAAAGATGGACAATTTACTGGTAGTTATGTAATACACTGTAATGGATGTAGTCCTTGTTTTGTTGTTGAACCCATTCGTGTTTGGCATTGTATAATGGAACAGCACGGTTGTTCTTTTCGAATGTTTTCTCTTACGCAAAAAGGAAAATTGGCATTAAACAAGGATGACCCCACAGGCACTGACCTGGCCAATACAGACGGGTAGTGCAGTCTTCATGATACTGTGATAATGTCTTGTGCTTTGGTCTCTGGGATCACAAAGTGAAACAATGGAAAGAAGGAAAGAAAGAAGGAAAAAAGGAAGGAAAGAAGGAAAGAAAGAAGGAAAAAAGGAAAGAAAGAAGGAAAGAAGGAAATAAAGGAAGCAAGCAAGCAGTTAAAGGATGACTTCTTTAAAATGCTTTTCATGGAAGAGCACTGCAAGTGACTATTATAGAGCTAGAAGTGCCTGTACACACACACTAAGAAAGAATTTTAGTTATTGGAGATTGCTATCAAATCAGTTATACAAAACAAATCAACACAAAGTCTGAAACTTGCTGCCCCAACACATGATGAATAATGTACTGCTTCATAATAGTGCCATGGGAATCAGTAGGGCCATTGGCACATTCAGGAACTAAATGGCAGAACCAGGCCTGATATATTTACTTTTACAGAATTTCAGCAGTCCTATTTGGTACTTCCCTGTGCCTGAGATCTTTTAATACCACTTAACAGACTTACTTTGTAAGATTTTTAAATATACTCTTTTCATTTATTTCATGAGTTTCATGAAAGAGAATATCCAGCTGATGCTTTTGATTAAATCAAATGAAAACTCAAAGTTGAACTTCCTGCCAATGCTTTAAATACTGCATTCAGGAAGGAACAAGTCTGGTTGTACATTTCTGTTCACAGAGAACAAATTTTTACTAACACATTCTGGATCCTAAGGAAAATCTGCGTTCAATTCCATGAGATCATTTCTTTCTCTTATCTTGAAAATACACTTCCACACATTTAAATTTTCTTCTTTCATGGCTGTACCCTAGCTGCCTCTGCTCCTGTACCAGTATCTCACCAGAAAACTCTGTTTAACATGGATTTGACTACGTAGTGTACACGTAGTTCCATTGGGTTTGAGAAGGTGTAGGACTTGAGCTGCTGGAAAGATGAACACTAACAAAGAATTGTTCCTTTTTGATCATTATCTAAATCAGTTATTTTTCATTAAAAAAATAACATCAGTGTTTTGTTTTACATGCAGATGGATAGAAGAGGAAGTAACAAGAGGTGGATATAAAGTTGAAATTCAAAATGTGACAGATGAGATGGGAGTACTTGGTGTAGCAGGTCCATATGCCCGACAGGTCCTCCAGAAGTTGACAAGTGAAGATCTGAGCGATGGATCATTTAAGTTTCTTCAGTCTAGACATTTGAAACTTTCTGATATTGCTGTTACTGCAATTAGGATATCATACACAGGTAAGTATTAGATGAAACAGACTCTTAAGGAAAGAGGCAATAAATAAAATAGCAAGTGTAACTAAAAATATGTTGAAAACTACTATCATCGTGTATTCATAAGCAATAGGTTAATCACATTTTTATATAAATATGTGAGGAAACGCAGTGCATTGATTTTCAAATGTGATCTGGTCAGGGTCTTCGCTGGATTTTCCAAGACCTTTTTCTCCAGAATACCCTATAATGTAAATATTTATTTTACAGAACAAAAGTCCAGTTCTGATAACCTTTGTGGTATTTGCTGTGAAACCAACGTCAAGAATTGGTTTTGGATTACTCTATATTAGTTTTTATCAAGTGACTTGAAAATGTAATTCTGAACCATGTAATGCTGACCATTTTGAAGCAGCTGAAGTCTTTCTTTTTATAAAACAATATACTTGTTTTATGATTATTCACATGCAATTAAATTTGCTGTTCACCCACAAATTCACAATACGCTTGTAATACCCGTAAGGTTGATTTTATTGTGGCTTTACTATATGTCTTCTACTTATCAGTTTTTCTGATCCCTCTCCCCACCAATTTCAATTAACAGTTTGAACTAGTATAATAGTACCACTGCTTAAGATCTAGGGCACAAATCATCTAGTGGGTCTCGCTGGGAATTAAACTTGATATATTAAAGCATAATTGACTCTAAAATGTGAATTAACACTCATACTGTTGATCCTCACTTTTAACCAAAAATAGTACTTTATTTTTTATAGGATTGTTTCATTGTTGAGCTGATGGAAATGTTAATCTTGTTTGTATAACAGGTGAATTGGGCTGGGAGCTCTATCATAGAAAAGAAGATTCTGCAGCTCTTTACAGTGCAATCATGGAAGCTGGCCAAAAAGAGGGAATTGACAACTTTGGAACATATGCTCTGAATGCTTTAAGGCTTGAGAAGGGTTTCCGAGCCTGGGGTGCAGAGGTTAGGAAAGAACTTTATTATTCTCTCTGCTTATTTTCTTTATTTCATTACGACTATACAGCTTTTAGTCAGAACTAAAAGTCAGAAAAGTATTTGTACCAGTTTCTCAATTTAGCACAAAAAGAAAATTTCCCTTGAGCTGGTAAAGATGCTACAATTCTGAACAGTGTCTTTTCTAAGTAAAAATAACTAACTTAGTTGCACTGCTGGCAAAGAGACTCTTATTTTGATTCACTGAAGTTTTTCTCTTATGTAGAACAAAATTAGGAGGATTTTGCTGAGCTCTAGTGTTTTGAAATCAAAGGTTTGGCTTATAGATTCTAAAAATATATTTCTGTAATAACTGTGTCATGAGAGGCCAATTATTCTTTCTTCATCATGTATTTGGAGCTTTTTATTTTCTGTTAGCTTGTTTCTGCCACATTTGCTCACTCACCATATAGAACTGCTCAAGGGCCCTAGAGAATTTGGGGAAATCAGTATTTTTCCGCTTATCTGAATTTTTTTTAGTTCCTTTGGAAAGGGAAGACCTCAGGAAAGTGAAATAGTGGGCATTTGGTGGTTCTTTCTGTTTGCCCGGTGATAATTTTTCCATTCTTGCTTCAGATGTTGCCTAACAAATCATCTCCGCTACACCTCATGGGAAACTGACAACTAAAATTGTCTTTGTGCTTTATTTTCCACTCCATCTAAGGCATTCTACTGTGTTACTATTAATGTGCATACCTCAGTTATTCAGTCTCCTTCATGTTCCATTCTGCTTTGAGGAGAAGTCTTGTTTCTTACTGAAAAGTGTGCTTAATCTGCATATTGAAACTTCAATGAATTATTTACAGGTCTGTACTTTGTTAGGCATAATAGTGGATCCTCTGTTGAAATCACATATAGGAAGTGTATGGTGTACTCAGATGGAAGTTACACATATGCAACATGGAAGACATTGACCCAGGAGTAAATAGAAGTCTGCATGGCATAACTAAATAAATACCTCCCACGCCATAACCCAGAAGTTATTATAGTCCATGTATGGATGGTTAATTTGTTGGTTTTTTTAACAGATGAACTGCGACACTAATCCATTGGAAGCTGGACTGGAATACTTTGTAAAGATAAACAAGGTATGTCTTATTAGTTTCAAAGTTTCATGATTACTCCTTTAAGTGTTTGAAAAGAAAAATGTAATTATCGGTAAAGTAAAACATATTCAGAAGATGAACAGAGAATCTTTTTTTCACACTATATAAGAATAATTACTTTGTCAAGCACCAATTTGCTTTAAAACAGATTCCTGTTTTTCTGTGTTTCTTGCTAACAAAATTATGCAGTATGCCAGGACTTTGCAAATACTCAATGTTGTCTACAAGGAAAATAACAAATTTTTGTAGAGAAATTTGAGTTGTGGTTCTGTAAACATACAGAATCTATTTACAAGATGAACTAGGCAGTTCGTGTTGTGAAAACATTTTACCTGCTTATTCTTTGTGAGGAGTTGACTGTAGGATCATTTTCCCTGGCTACCACTCTGGTACAGGAATTACTGAAAAAAATTATTGGTTAAAAAAATTAATAATAGTTGCTTATAGAATTTCTGAAGAGGTCCTCTGCTCCTGACTTGTTCCCGCCTTATTTTGAAGTCTAGAGAATGGGACTAGTTGAATTTAAATATGTAATAAAAGTGAAAATATGTCACTTTGTCTCCTTCTATCAACATCCCCATTTTCTTGTATTCATATTTTATCAAATCAAACCCTATTGTACTCTAACAGGTACAGAAACTTTTGTAATTCTCTTTTCTGTTCCAAATGAAACCCAAACCAAGTGTCCTAATTCTGTGAAGTCGAAGATTTCTCCATGAAACCTGGTGAAATCATTTCCTGTGCAGCTGTAATGTCATCAGTTTCTACTGATTCACCCATCACTTCAAACAGCAGTTGCCTGCACAGCAGATGTGGAGTTTCTGTTGTAAAAAATCAGCTCCTGTGCATTTCAGTTTAGTGCTGTAAATGAGGGGACATTTCTGACGAAAATCTTCTACTTCAGTTTTTCTTCTGTAAAGTGAAGAAAATGATGACATTTTTACGTAAGGGAAATCAAGAAGGAAGAGTAATGTTTGTGAGACACTTCATCTTTACGATGATGAAATGTGATAAAGGAACAAATTCTCGTCTTATCTATATTGCCTTTATACCTGGAAGGGTAATAAGTCAGGTAATAAATGAACCTTGATATTTTTTTGCCATGTTATGTGGAACTGACAAAAGGAATACCAGACTTTAAGTTATGGCTCCAAATAAACAACAAATCTTAAAACTTTTGGTAGGCAAGAATTGTGGAGGCATGTTAAACCTAGAAAGTTGCTTTTATGTTTATGAGACAATTTCATTGACGTTAACAGGCATGAATGCAGGAAGATGCCTTTCTTCAACTGTTGAACCTGTGTAGAGGTGTTGAAGTTCTTCATTGTGTGCAAGATTGAAAAAACATTAGTTTTTGTCCTAAACCAACATCAGTGTATGCTCTAGCATGAAATACAAGTTCTAAACTTGTTCTTGCCCATCTATAGAGCTCTGCTACTGGAAGGCAAGGTGGTCTCAGGGATGTCAATGACAGTTCTTACAGGCAGTGGAGTTCCAACTGTTTCCGTTGGATACTGTAATTTTGCCCTAATCAGAGAAAATGACATATGCAAGGGAAATTCAGAATTTCATGGAACAGGATTCTGTTGTATTTACTCATCAAGGAGTTTCCTGTCTTGAGAGCATTAGCAGGATTACGGGAAGGCAGTGAAAAATGTTACTGCTACTGTTCCATTTCCATTTTATACATCTTTTCATCTGTTTGGTTGGGAATGGTTTGACTGGGCATGGAATGAATCTCCAGCATACCTGCAGGATGTCAGCATAAAAGATTTGCCAGTCTTGCTGAACTAGTGTGAAAAAGGAAATAATCAATGTTTATTTATTGACTCAAATGAGGGCAGTTGTGACTCTGTGTTGACACTGCAGAGGTACCTGAGCTAAATCGGATATTGCAAGTGATCTAAACACTGAAGCGTGAGGCGTGCTGTGAGATTATTTACTCTGTTTTTTGGCAGCTTGGGGCAGTGAGTCTCAATTCCATGCCTCTGGTTTTGGTGCCTGTTTGGCATGGCAAAGACCTCAGCATTCTTTAGAGGCCACCATGACTGGAGACAAGTGAAATACTTGGAATACTTGGAAAAAGGAGAGGGGCAAACAAGTGCAAACTACAAGCAACTGATATTTAAATCTGTTTGACGTCTTGGGCTGTAGGGTTGCTGACTGGGATTGCTCCTTGAAGCATGCGCCCCCTACTGGGGAAAGAGCTGATTTCTGTGTGAATTAAAAACCCCTCTGTTCAGTTAATTAGAAGAGTGCTTCTTATCATGCAATAAGCAGCCAAAATAGCTGCTTAAAATGGGCAAAAAGACTTCAGCCTAAGTGAATTTCAGTGGTATGTCATGGAAAATGTAAACAGTTTCTAAACAGATCAATGAATGAACCATGAAATGCCAGTGAAGGTAATACAATAAAAAGTATTATAATTTCCATGAGAGGACATTAAAATATCTGGGGAATAAATATGAAGAGAGGTAAATTCCCCATAAAATTCTGATATTTCTCTGTGTTTACAAAGCTTAGTGTATACATCATCTTCAGGTACATATGGTCTAGTAATTTTTTTGTGGTAAATAACAGGAGAAACTCTTAAAAGCTTAAGTTGACAATTCTTTTTCTCCTGCAGTCTGTTAAATTATACCATGGCAATAAGCAAACCTGTTTGCTCATGATTTCTATGACTTTCAATTTATCAACAAGACTGAAGAGATGGTACTGCTCTAGGTGGTTTTCTCTAGACTCTGCTTGATAGTACTTTTTTCTCAAATTGGTGTTGCTTCCTTACACAAATGAGCAGGATAGGCTGCAGTTAAACCAAAGCAAAGGGCTAGTAACAGAATTAATTTCTAATTTAGAGTCTACATTGTGTTTATAACTTCACAACAAAATCTGTCTGGTTTAGGGGTGGGATTTTTTTTTATTACCTGTTGTCTTTCTTCTGTTTGTTTAATTGGTCTTACATTTAGTAAGTTAGGTAAGTTGTTAGATTGCCTCATTCTTTAGTACTTTCATCTTATAAACAAGCACTCTGCTACTACGTACTAAATATTCAATAGAGTCCTAATGGTCTTTGTGGAAGGAAATTTACAGAATATCTTTGAAGAAGAAGAAGTTGCAGTTCTTGTTTCTCCACATCCCAGAATACTGTTTTAGTTCTACTGCACACTTGAACTTTCTCGGGTTCAAATGGTCAAAGATATACTATATCACCTCTGAATGCTTTCTAATTTTTAAAAACCCTGGTTTAAATTTAATGCTCTTTTTCAAATATTATCATAGAAAAAGATAAGCAAACATCAGATATTAGTTTACGCCAGACCTTTGTTCTTTGGCAGAATCAACTGCATCTGTGTTTACCTAGCCATATGCGTAAAAGACCTCTCAGTCCTGAAGACTCCGTAGTGCCCATGGGCAGTACTTTCTAATTATTTGCTTTCTTTTTGTTAGAAATTTTTTTCTGGCTACACTTTAAACCTATCACCGATTATTACACTCTCTATTGATATACAGAAAAAAAAATAATTCCTTATTTCAGAAGCTACTTGTGTCTTCAAAACCTGCTAGCACGTACCTTTTTGGTGTTCTGAAGTTGTTGATTATTTTTATCTTATTCAATGTTCTTGAAACTGCGTATTTTTCTCCTGAGTGTAATAGACCCTAAGTCTCGATAAAACTTGATGCTACAGTGAAACACCTCTGTGTCAACTCGGGTAGCTCACAGAAATGAACTCTTTCAGAAAGGTTTTCTGTGTGAACCCTATAGTGCAAACAGTCATCAAGAGTGTACAGCTATAAAATTCCGTAGTTAACTTGGTAGGTTTGTGACTTGTTTAGCTATATCCAAGACTGCCATCTCCTGGGCACTCCCTCTCTGGCAACAGCTCCTTGCGGTGTGGGGACACAATGCGGTAGATGATGGAAACCGTGTGGGACCTTGCTCTAGTGCAGTCTTCCAGGCTGGCATCTGAGTGCTTAGCTAAGCTTTAATGTTTGTTTTCACTAGAATAAAATACTATTATCAGAGACAGTGTTTCTTTGTTGCAGCACTGTTTATTTACTGGGGCACTTTCTTTTTTCTCCATTCTAAGCGTTTTCCCAGATTATACAATACTCAGACTCTCTTCCCTGTCACTTTTTCTTTGGTCTGCTCTACCAGCACCTTCTTCTGCTGCATTTTTCCCTGTCTGCTTCTCGCTAGTTGTCTTATCTCTACCAACCCTACTCAGTGACTGCCTGCATTTCAATGTCAAAAAAGCCCTCTCTCGTCTTCTGAGTTTGGCTTTGGATTTCTGAGGTGTCTTTTACTATTGCACATATTAGACACATAAACATTTAATTGCTTCATTATTCATTATTAACAGAAGTTGTGTCATGCCCAGCAGCTTCACACAGATGAGTATATGCCTGTAAATCAAAGATACAGTCCTTCTGTATTGACCTAACCTCCAGCACAACTACACTAAGTTATCTAAAGGGAAACTAGGATGACTAGTTATACAACTGTTCCTTCATCCTTTCATTTGTTTGCTAGCAGTTTAATGATATAGCTTTATGCCCTCCTCTTTCCTGTCATTTGTTTCCCTCCTGTTCACTCTGGCAGAACTGTCCCTCAGGTGTATCAGTCCAACTCATTTTGTTACCATGGTCTAATGTGATATGTCCTGATTAATTAAAGCACAAAATTATAAATATTTTTAGGGAAAAGCTTTGGGTTTTTGGTTTTTTTTTTTCATAATGTCACAGATGTAATGCAGAGAAAGAATGTGAAAGAAAGGTTGAACTGGAATTTTTAAGTAACTTTATCAATGATCTGGATGTGGGAATTGAGTGCACCCTCAGTAAGTTTGCAGATGACATCAAGTTGGGCAGGAGGTTTGGTCTGCTTGAGAGAAGGAAGGCACTACAGAGGGATCTAGACAGGCTGCATCAATGGCCTGAGGCCAGTGGTATGAGGTTCAACAAGGCTGGGTGCCAGGTCCTGCACTTGGGTCACAGCAACCCCATACAATGCTATAGGCTTGGGAACAGTGGCTGTAAAGCTGCCTGGCGGAAAAGGACCTGGGTGTGTTTGTCAGTAGTCATCTGAATATGAGGCAGCAATGTGCCCAGGTGGCCAGGTGTGGCAGAAATGTATCAGAAACGGTGTAGCCAGCAAGACTAGAAAAGTAATTGTCCTCCCCTCCCTGTACTCAGCACTGGTGAGACCGTACCTTGAGCACTGTTTTGGGCCCGTCACTACAAGAAAGACATTGAGGTGCTGCAGCTCCTAAGGAGGGCTACAAAACTGGTGAAGCATATAGAGCACAAGTCTTTTGAGGCTGAGGTTGTTCAGTCTGAAGAAAAGGAGGATGAGAAGAGACCTTATCACTCTTTACAACTACTTGAAAGGAGGCTGTAGTGACATGAGTGTTGATCTCTTCTCCCAGGTAACAAGTGATAGGAGAGGAAACAACCTGGAGTTGTGCCAGGGGAAGTTTATGGAGTGGATATCAAGAAAAATTTCTTCACTGAAAGGGATATCAATCATTGGAATAGGTTGTGCAGGGAAGTGGTTGAGTCATCATCCCTGGAGGTGTTTAAAAGACATGTAGATATAGCACTTCCGGACATGGTTTTGTGGCAGACTTGGAAGTTTGGGTTTACAGTTGGACTCAGTTACCTTAGGGGTCTTTTCCAAACTAAATGATTCTATTATTCTAATTGCAGAGAGCATGCCCTTGAAAAGGGAGAACTAGCAGTGTTATCAGTCCTGCCATGGGCCTCCAGGGCTCTTGCCACAAACTCTACTAAGTGGTAGGTGAAGAGGATGGGGAAAGTGGCAGAAAAGATGATGTGACATGCTGCCTCTAGGTCTGTAGCATTGCAGCACATGGAGTCATTTGTATCATCATCTGTGTAAAATGCTACTGTTCTGATCTGGTGACTCTATGTGTTGATAATCTGTAGTGCTGATAAATACTGGCATGAAATTAAAACCTTTCACCTGCAGGAGAGTCATGGTGAGTAGGGGTAACCAGGAAACCAACCAACTGGAACGATTTGCTTATGTTTTCCACTTCTTAACTGATATTTTTTTTTTTCTTAAGCCATCGCTGACTTTAAAATGGGAGGTATGTTTGCAGTGCCATAGCAAAAGATTAATTTCTATCTTCTCACTTCTGAAATTCAGTATAGGGTGTATGGGGCAGGCATAGTGGGTAGAATGCATGGCACTTGCTATCCAAGTCTGCTGGAAGCACTGCTCCAACTTGATGCTGGACAGGCCAGCCCACAAGAGTTTCTGTAACTCTCCCCTATTGCCATTGTCCGCCCTTACTTCACTTTTTCCAGCTTGCATCCCTCCTGTTCTGAGAGGAACAACTACAATAGTGAACACTGACACCACTCCACAAACTGGTATAAGGTTGCATTTTGTGCTATCTCTACTCCATGCAAAAAAGGGAGGAGGAGGGAGAAGAAAGAGAATGGATTTTACTGAAAAAGGGATAAGGAGCCTGGGGGAAGGCAGAGAGTTCTGGAAAAGGATGGAGTGATAGAAAGTTACGAGGTATTTTAGAGAGGGAAAAAGTACTTTTGCTTTTCCCCTCTCTCTTTCATTCTCCATTTGTTATGCTTATGACATGTTATGCTTATGACATGATCCTGTGCTCATCCAAATTAAAATTTAGTAGCAGAACCATATTCTATCATCACTTCATTTGATATCCAGAGGGTCCTGAGACAGGGGATTTATTCCAGAAGTTTATACAGAGTATGAAACACATTAAAAAGAATCTGCTATGATTTTACCTGTATAAAGTGCACACCTAGGTCCCTCCCAGTGTGTTTGTTGGGCTACGTAAATGAATAAGCACCGACTGAACTAGGAATTTTGAGACAAAAATAATTCAATAATTCATCAGTTGTTTGTATCATATCAGATTACTAGAGCTGGCAGTTCGCATACAAGAAGTGCTTAGGCAGACTGAATGAAAAGTACAGTGATACAGGTGCCATACTGACTGGCCACGATGCCCTTAGAAAACTTTTGTGTCATATAAGCTGTCGCTTTGGTCAGTTGCAGAAAAAGGAACTTGTCAAAAATTTGCTACCTGCAGAGGAAAATTATCATCAGGTATTGCCGTGGTGAGGGGGTTGTCATTTGGATTGTTACCCTGAAATTATTCAAGACCATCCAACTAAGAATAATTCATTTCAAAATATTGCATTGATGCTGTCTCCAGTGTGTTGTAACGCAATGGTTACAGCAGATTGCAGCAGCTGTTGGTGCTGGCCTACTCTGTTGGGTGCCTTTGTGTACGTAATTTGGCTGTATACCCACAGTCATAAGTAGCATACCAAATAAATTACAACATTTCATTATTAAGAGATTCGCATATCTGTGCTACCAGTTATTGTTGAATGGATATGACACTTTTCTTCCTAGATACCTAGACTCTATTTTGTTACACTGCGCAATGAAAAAAAAATACAGTATCAGAAGTTTTCTAAATAATTTCTATTCCTTTGCTTTCGTTAAGCCACAAAATATTTTTACAGAGGATTAGAATTAGGATCTGTATGCCTTTGAAAGCCAAGCACACTTGAAACACAGTAAGTTAAACTTTTTGGGGCACATCACTGCACCTAAAAAGTCACCTCATTGGTTAATATCTCCTGAACTATTTTTTATAAAAAGAAATAGAAGTATTTTTATCTTGTGCTGGTGAACTGCACTTAAATTAAAGAATATGAAGCTAAGCAGTAGATACTCTATTTTTCTTGTATCTAAGAAGTGTTTTTATTTTACCTGAAAACACCACATCTGCCAAAGCTTAATGCTTTGGGAGCTAATGCCACGATAATGGAAAGTCTTTTGTGTTTCAGATTTAGCTCATTAAGACTCTCCTTACTCTAAGTAGTAGAAGTTTTAGGTTGTTACTACATGTCAAGTGATTATTATTTTTAAAATGAGAGACAGTAAGAGCATACACATATATATGTGTATATTTTGCAGAGTTTGAATTCTACGTTACCTCTTGGTTATTTTTCCAGGGTATGATTCTAAAAAGACGACAATATTCTTAACCTTCGGCAAACACAAAATAGCAACAAACAAATCTCTTACATGAAGTACCAGAAATCCATCTACAGTCAGCATAAAAACTATTTAGTGATTTATTCCAGATGGCCAAAACCCTGGTCCAG
The DNA here is from genome assembly GCF_017976375.1 of Cuculus canorus. Taxonomy (NCBI): domain Eukaryota; kingdom Metazoa; phylum Chordata; class Aves; order Cuculiformes; family Cuculidae; genus Cuculus; species Cuculus canorus. The sequence continues at coordinate 14,093,711 of NC_071441.1, forward strand.
TTAAAATTAATTGGATAAGAATTTAATTTTCAGTCTGTAACAAACAGGCAAAGAATGATCCAGAGATATGTAAGCTAGCTGCTTGATTTAATGGTTTCCATATCTAAAAGGTATTTAAGAGATGGAAGTTAAAATTATTTTTGCTGTCAATCTCAAGGTTCCAGTAATTAGTATATTAACAAAAGTTAACTGTCATCTAAACAGTTAATCTAGAAGTGACCCATAAAAGCAGTACACATCTGTTACCAGGTCGTACTCAAGGCTCTGAGTATGATTCCTGCATTGACCTTTATGGAAATTGTTTTTCCATTTCTGAATGAGGAATTCATAGGGGTATAAGTTAACCAGAAGTCATGAATTTAAAAAAAAATCCAGAACAACACTGAATATGAAAACAATAACTATTTTATAAGGCTTTCATCTCTCTCTGCATTTAAGTACTTACATGTGTCTTGAATAGTCTAGGAAAAAAAACCTGTGCTCTCAGCACAGTGGTTGCTACATCAGTGCTGTGTGATACAGCGTTCCCAAAGACACTGATTACAATTCATTCCTCTAGAAAAGTTGATGGTGATTCAAGGTGGATGGTGACCCTGTGTGGAAAAGAACACAGTAGAAGAATGCTGTTGGAAGCTGGTTCTGAGAGTCCTGCCTATTGCCACTCTTATATTACTGAGAGACTTAAAAACAGAAATTCAGACTTTCATCCTGCTGTTTTAGATACTTAGCATATCAGTAACATCCATATTGAGTTGGCAGATGTGACACAGGACTGAAAGGAGATCTAACCTCTTCCAGAAGAGCAGATGGAAGGCCCCAAGGTATATGACATTGTGTTGGAATATTGTGTTTAGTTCAACAGTAACATTCCTCAAGACTAAATACCAGAACCTATATTAGCATGTATAGGAAAGAGCTGATTCAACTGTACGTGTACCAGCAGAATATTTACTTTCTTGGTATTTCTGTGTGTCGTGCTGTAGTGTGTGGTCTGATTTGTCCATTAGTGGAGAAGGGAAGAGCTACTGATGTCATCTATCTGGACATTTGTAAGTCCTTTGACACAGTCCCCCACAACATCCTTTTCTCTGAATTGGAGAGAGATGGAATTGATAGGTGGACTTTTTGGGGCATAAAGAATTGGCTAGGTGGTCACATTCAGACAGTAGTTGTCAATGGCTCAATGTCCAGATGGACATCAGTGACAAGTGGTGTCCCTCTCTGTGCTGTGACCTGTGCTGTTTGATGTTCATTAATGCTGTAGACAGTGGAATCGCATGCACCCTCAGAAAGGTTTCAGATGACACCAGGCTGAGTTGTGCAGTTGATGCGCCTGAGGGACAGGATGCCACCCAGAGGAACCTGGGCAAGCTTGAGAAGTGGGCCCATTTGAACGACAGGAGTTTCAGCAAGGCCAAGTGCAAAGTCTTGCACCTGGATCGGGACAGCGTCCGGTATCAATGCAGGCTGAGGGACTAAGGGATTGAGAGCAATCCTGCCTTGAAGGACTTTGGGCTATGTACTAGTGGATGAAAAGCTGGATATGAGCCAACAATGTGCATTCACAGCCCAGAAAGCCAACCATGTCCTGGGCTGCATGAAAAGAAGCATGGACAGCAGGTCGGGGGAGGTGATTGTGCCCCTCTATTATGCCCTGATGAGGTACCACCTGGGGTACTGCATCCAGTTCTGGAGTTTTTGGCACGGGAAAGACATGAACATGTTGGAGTGGATCCAGAGGAGAGCCACAAAAATGATGAGGGATGGGACACCTCTCCTGTGAAGAAAGGTGGAGGGAGTCAGTGTTGTTCAGTCTGGAGAAGACAAAAGTCTGGCAAGACATTATTGCAGCCTTTCAGTACTTAAGAGAGACTTATAAGAAAGATGGAGACAGAGTTTTAATAGGGCTTGTAGTGATCAGACAAGGAGTAATGGTCTTAAACTAAAAGAAGGTAGATTCAGACTAAGCCTAAATAACAAATTTTTTATGATGAGGGTGGGTGAAACACTGAAACAGGTTGTCCTTGGAGATTGTAGATGCCCCATCCCTGGAAATGTTTGAGGTCATGTTAGATGGAGCTCTGAGCAATGTGAATCTATTTGACAATGTCCCTGCTCTCTGCAGGGGCATTGGACTAGGTGACCTTTAAAGGTGCCTTCCAATCCTAACCATTCTATGATTCTGTGATACGCATTTCTAGTTGTAGGCATTTGCTTTTGAGTGTATTCCTGTATAGTAGAAATGTAATTCTGTGAAAAGTGAGAGGCAACTACCAGTAGCTGATTGTTGTGTGGTCTGAGATCTTTGCTTTATCTTTTTCAGCAGCATCTTGGAGTTATATTCCAAAATAAATCCTCACAGTTTCTTCTTTTTCTGATCTGGACTGTATTTCATGCTGTCTTTTCCGAAGAGGGCCATCTGTGATCCTTATGTGCAGTTTCTGCTTTATTCTCAGTTGGTCCACCTTGGATTTCAGACTAAGTGCTCTGTACCTGGTTCATAAGCTGTTTTCCACCACAGAGTTCTAATCTTTCAAACTTCAAGAACTCTTCATTGCTTTAGTGATTTATTTTGAGACTACATGTAGACATCTGAATCTGAACAGGAGCTACAGAACTCGTGAACTAGGTGCATAATAAGCTATTCCAAGTACAAGATAAAATGTGTTGCCTGTAAATCTGACAGTGCAATAATTCTCTGTGGAAATTAAAGAACATTACCAGAAATATGATTTTTCATGTCTTCAACAATATTTCCCCTCCTTTCTCTTAAACACTCCTCAAATGAACATAATTCCTGCTTCATACCTACTAGAGATGTCACAGTGTCCTCAGATCAAGTGTTTTAAGATAGCTTTCGCTGCTACTCATCTTCTCAGCAAGGTCTAGAGGACCTTGTACCTGCTGTTATGTTTCTTGCCCATGGGTGCAAACTGGTGTGGATCTGGCAAATTAGTTGAATACAAATCTTTTGTTCTGCTTGATCTATACCTTTAAAGGAGGAGTGAATAGGCAGAATTTGTAAGCCACTGTTCCTAATATTTGCCGCACAGTTATTAGTGATAATGATATCCAGTCTGATTACTATTTTATCCTCTGTTCGAACTGGCAGCATCTTTGAAAGAAGCTTTCTCTTGGTTCTTGAGGCATTCGGTCCGGGACTACAAAGCTTATAACAACTCTTATTGCCATGGTTTCTTTCTCCAGTCTATTCTCTACCGAGTCAATTAAATAAGGAAGTTGTCTTAAGACTCAGGAGAAAGTGTGAGACAAATTAGGTTCACAGCTGCTGGTAAGCAAAATCTATGAACCTGGCTTTGGAATCAGGCTTTCTCAGTGGAGTCAGCTCAACATGATCACATACGGTAAATAATGTCTTACAGAACCTTTAGGATTCAGAGACTTACTGATGGCTCCCCCAGTTCTTGTCACACATTTAAGCAGTCTACTTCTAGAAAGTGTACCTTTTTAGGGAGGCTGAGGAAGGGGACTTTAAATGCTAGTATTATGCTTTAGCTAACATGGTGCATTATCCCATAAAACGGTAGACACGGGAAAAAAACATACATACTGTGAAATAAGAATATGGAGCAAACTTCCAGCTCTGCAGCCAGCAGAGACACCGAAGTGGAATAGTAACAAGTTACTGTCACAGTTGCTGATGGTATAAAAAAGCATCTGTGTCCACATAGGGAGGCCAGGGCTTTAGGATTTGGGTGTTGGTATTCCATTTTTTTTCAGAGAAACTGAAATGAAACACAGTCTTCTGGTTCACAACCTTAAGTGAGAAGATGGTTTTGTAACACACGTCTCACTATGTATGTATTTTTACTACACTTGTAATTACAGATGTTAAGGGACTAGGATCTAGAACATCTAATATACTCAATAAAGTTATGATGGGTACACAATGTACCCATACAAAGACACAAAGATACAAGATATAATATCTTTAAAAGATTTATTTAATCTATATTTCATAAAGAATACTTAAGTGATAGGAAAATAAATGAAGGCAAATTTAAAGGCCAGTATCTCACAACTTTTTGCAGAACCTGAAAAACCATTTGTCATCATTGTCATCAATTTTTTGCAGACAGCAGACTTCACTGGAAAGGAAGCACTGAAGGAGATTAAAGAAAAGGGGCTCAAACGACGACTGGTATATCTCACCGTGGAAACAGATAATGTCGATCCAGAGGGAAATGAAAGTGTGTGGCATAATGGAAAGGTAAGCACTAAAGATCATGTTACAAGAAACTAATGCTAATTCTCCACGAACATATCTAACTTTGTGTTTCAAGTGTGAATGTGTTACTTTTGTTTTACTGGCACAGAACAATTTGAAGGTGTGATAACTTTTCTAATCTTCAAGCAGGAGGCAAGGACTAAATATCTACAGAGAAAATGTGAAATACCATTAGTTCACAGAAACAAGAGTTGAAATAAGCGAACGTATTAACTCATCCATTCTCTTCCCCTGCAAGTTCATTGTTGTCCCAACAACACTTTTGCTATTCACTTGAAAGAAACAAAGCAACAGCAAGGTTTAGGCCTCCACACTTCAGCAGAGATTACATGTTGAAATGCTTGCTAGCAGTTGTAATACAGTATATAGAAACC